>NC_136061.1:1992066266-1993355986 GCF_964261635.1 Lissotriton helveticus | reverse complement strand
AATCTTGAGGAAAATGAAACTTCTTATCATTGACGAAGTAAGCATGGTTTCCAATGTCATGCTTGCCTTTGTGCATTTGAGAATGCAAGAAGTTCTCAAAACAGAGTATGATATGTTATTTGGTGGCAAACACATCATTGTTTTCGGAGATCTTCTGCAGCTGACACCAGTGAAAGGGCAACCTGTGTTCAAAATGCTCACGCATGAAGATACCAGGAAGTGCTTAGGGAGCATTGGCAACGTCAATATATGGTTAAACTTCAATTATGCTGAACTGCATGAAAATATGCGTCAGGCGAAGGATGAAGTTTACAAGAATATTCTACAAGATGTTAGAATAGGAAAAGTGACCGAGCATGGGAAAGAAGCTTTACATGCACGATTACTGTCAAATTTATATCCAGAACAAGATGTTGTGCCTGAGAATATTTTTCAGAAAATTACTGAGAAGAAATCTGGAATATGTTTGATGCCAACTCTTGCAGAATGTGCCATCTTCAACAACAAAATGTTGAATTTAGAAAAGCAAGAGATTGTGAAACTGGAAGCTATTGACAGAGTAGAGCATATGGGATCAACAATTATTTTGTCTGAGAATTTGAAATCAAAATTGGATTCATTAGAGAAGACTATATCTAAAACTGCAGGTTTTGAAAAGAGTCTGAATGTGTGCTTGAACTGCCGTATAATTTTAAGAAGGAATTTACATGTTGAAAGAGGTCTGGTAAATGGATCAATGGGTAATGTTGTTGATTTTGTGAAATACAGAAATAGAGATGGAATTGAATTTTTAAAAATTAAATTTGATGGCATTGAGGAAGTACAGCTAATTGGTCATTGTTCTGCTAGATTTTTGCTTGTAAAAGACTTAAATGTTCGCCGTAAGCAGTTTCCTGTTTGCTTGGCATATGCGGTGACAATCCATAAATCGCAAGGTTTAAGTGTAGACAGTGCATTGGTGAATATTGGCAGTTCTGTGTTCAAGGAGGGTATGGCATATGTGGCATTGTCAAGAGTTAGAACTTTATTGGGATTGTACTTGATTGAGTGTGATGTCACAAACATTTGTGCGGATCTAGATTGTGTTAAGGAATACAATAGGTTGAGAAGAGAGTATGCGCCACATTTGCCTCAATATCCTTTGTTTGAGAAACGTGTGGTAGGCCGGAAACCAAGAAATGTGACCAATACTGGGGAGGTTGTAGCAAAAAGACGAAAAGTCGATGAACCTGAAATTATAAGCAGAAACAAAAAGGATTCTGTTGAAGATGTTGTTGGTTTTCAATTTGAAAACACTTCTGGTGTCAACTGCTATGCTAATGTAGTGGTTAATGTTTTGTTTTCTCTAGAAAATGTAAAAGAAGAGATTGTGGTCAATTCTGATCAAAGATTATGCAGTTTGTTAAATTCTGTGTTAGAGAAATGTAGCACTGATAGAACAAAAATAGAAAGTGTGTCTGAAATTCGAAATCTGTTAGACAGATGTTCAGGCCAAACACAATTCTCTCAAAATATTCAGCAAGATTGTCAGGAGTTTTTAATGTATATGCTTGATGTATTGCATGCTGAAGGTGTAGATGTAGATCACCTGTTTGGGCTTTCTTATCAATGGCAGCATGACTGCGAGAACTGTAGGGTATCAAGTACTACTAGTGTAGACTCAGAAAGATTTATATATTTAACTTTGCCAGACAGTAAATCAGTCTCCTTTAATAAGCTAGTAAAAGCAGCTGATCACAACATGGAATGTAGCCAATGTAAATCTGAAATGATTTCAACATTATTTATACGAACATATGGCCAGTATGTCATTTTAATGTTCCAACGATGTAGGCCTGATGGAACAAAATTGACAACTTTAATGAAAAATTTTGTGGCTTCACAGTTGTCAATATCAGGAAGGACTTTTGTAACTGTAGCAATTATATATCATGACGGTCCTTCAATAACATCAGGACATTACACAGCTTATTTAAAGTCTAGAAATGGCTGGTCATTCTGCAACGATTCTGTTTTAATTTTCAAAAAAAAATTGCCGTATGACCTTAAAAATTCTTACCTGGTGTTTTTAAAACCAAAATTTTAGGGAAAGAATCTCGGGATGTGCTCTGAGGAATTTCAAGAAGTTCTAATGGCTCCTACACGATTTGGTCTTGAGGATAAGTGTAGTACAGAGACATAACTTCTTACCATAACACTGGACGTCATGGAAAAATAAGTGCACTTTGAATGAGTTCAGAAAAACTATTTCTTTTTATAAGCTAATTCAAGCAGCCAATCAAAACATGGAGTAGAGGGAATGTAAGTCTGCAATGCTGTCTACTGTTTTATATTGCTTTGTGATTAAAAGTGATGTAGAGAATTAAATAATTGTAGTAGTCATAGAGGTAGTGTAAGTCTGCTTCATAGTAAGCAGTATCAGTGTCATAGGAAATGTAGAACATGAGTGAGCAAGAAGGGTAAGATATTAGTAGTCCAGGATTGTGAAAATGATCTTCAACATTTTAATTCTGAAAGTTGCGGAAATACAACATGACGGGATTGGCTTACAAGAATTCCAAGAGTTATAAATGGCTCTGACATGATTTGGCCTTGTGGAAACGTGTGGTAGAGAGCGAGAAGTCATTTATTGTATGTAACATATTTTTCAAAACGATGGAGGTTTTCTTTCAGAAAGTGGCGGGCTGAAAGTAATAACAGCACAACAGAGTGTAAGCTGTTCATAGGACATCCTTCGACGTCATGGAAAGTAAGTTAACTTTAAGGAGTTCTGAATTCTGATTTGTTATGTTGTATGGGTTTTTTAAACACAATCATTTTGATTGTGTTTTTTTTTCCCCGCTGTTATATGATGAATACCTTCAAGTCACTGTTTTTAGTGAAATTTGATACATTCTGAGAACAGCAAAAATAAACCATTTAACATGTATAATTAATTCTGTACTGTTTGCATTTATGATGTACATGTAGAACTGTGTAGGAGGCATGGAGAAGGTGAGGCTTCTGTAAGTGTCAAAGTTGTTGCATACAGTGCTCATATTCTACGAAGTCTTTCATATGATAGACTACATTTCCACAATGAGATACCTAAGCAAAGGAAACACAGGTGATATGATTGTGGAATGAGCAAAAAAAATTGCACGTTTTTCAATTATATTACCTGTGTTTTCTAACATTACACATCACATTGTGTAGATGAGGTTTAGGCCTGTTCCTGGAGACAGAGGAGGTCTGACATTTGTTCAAGAGTGCAGTGGACATGACTCACTTCGTTGGTAGGCCTGCACATGTATTATCTCCTCTGTATTCTTCAACAAACCTAAATTTCATCTGCAACTCTGAGTAGGACTTACCTGAAACAAATCTGTGGATAGGTTACACCTTATCAGCATCTTGAAACAATCATTTAAAATGTTAGGGTCAGATTTATGATGGCCGTGCGCCTCTTTTGCTCCGCTGTGGGTCACTTTTGTGTAAAAGATGCACCATGTTGCAAGATAGGTTTCAGTTCATCTCCAGCAAGATACCATCAGTTTAAAATGTATATAATTAGCACTGTGTAGGGGGCATGCAGAAGCTGAAGCTTTTGTAAGTGTCAAAGTTGTTGCATGCAGTGCTGCACTTCTGGGTACTGTTTCATATGCTGGACTACATCTGCACTATGAGATACCTAAGCAAAGGCAACACAGGTGATGTGATTGTGAAATGAGGAAAAGAAACTCCACATTTTTCAATTACATCACCTGTGTTTCCAAAGTTTACGAATGACATTGTGCAGATGAAGTTTAGGTCTGTCCACGGACACAGAAGAGGTCTGGCCTTTGTTCAAGAGTGAAGTGGACATGACTTACTTCATTGGTAGGCCTTCACATGTATTATCTCCTCTGTATTCTTCAACAAGCATAAATTTGATATGCAATCCTGAGTAGGCCTCACCTTAAACAAAACCTCTGGAGAGGCCACACCTTATCGTCATCCTGAATCAATCATTTCAAATGTTAGGGACAGATTTATGATAGGTGTATGCCTCTTTTGCGCCACTGTGCGTCACTTTTGTGATGCAGCGGCGGTGCAAAAGATTTGCTATGAGGCGACAAAATTACAAATTGATGCATCTAGGCAGATGTGTCATGCTGTAAAAAACCTGTGCCACATGAAACCGATGCAGCAGTGATGCAAAAGATGCACCATGTTGCAAGACAGGCCTGACTTCATCTCCAACAAGATAAGAAGCTAAGTCTTCTGTAAATGTCAAAATTGTTGTATATACTGCTCAACTTCTATGTACTCTTTGATATGCTAGACTCCATCTGCACTATGAGATACCTAACCAAAGGCAACACAGGTGATGTGATTGTGAAATGAGGAAAAGAAACTCCACATTTTTCAATTACATCACCAGTGTTTCCTAAGTTTACGAATGACATTGTGCAGATGAACTTTAGGTCTGTCCACGGACACAGAAGAGGTCTGGCCTTTGTTCAAGAGTGAAGTGGACATGACTTACTTCATTGGTAGGCCTTCACATGTATTATGTCCTCTGTTCTCTTCAACAACTCGAAATTTCATTTGGAACCCTGAGTAGGCCTCACCTCAAACAAACCTCTGGATAGGACACATCTTATTGGCATCCTGAAACAATCATTTAAAATGTTAGTGTCTTGCGACACTTTTGTGAGACAACAGCAGTGCAAAAGATGCACCATGTTTTAAGATAGGCCTCACTACATCTGCATCAAGATACTGTTAGTTTAAAATGTATATCTTTAGGACTGTGTAGCGGGCCTGGAGAAGCAGAAGCTTCTGTAAGTGTCAAAGTTGTTGAAAAACTGTTTGTCCTTCAATCTTTTCCCTTGTCTTTTCTAATTTTTAAATACATGTTTTAATATTTTTCAAATGTTTGTTCTCTCTTTCACAGATTGAAAGTATAAAAATAAAAAGTGAGTAAGTTAACGACAATTATAAGGTAAATGTTTTGTACTCTTTTCGTTACTTTTCTATCACATTCACCCACTATTAGTTCCACAGCTTCATTTCTTTAACCCTCAGTTTCCTGCCTTTGCTACTTTCCTCATTCCTTTCTCTATTACCTACTTACTCAACTCCTTCCACTCTTTTTCTCAGTCCCTCTCTTCTCATAGTTCCTCACTCTTGTTCACTCACTCCGTCTCTATTACTCTTAGTGTCTTTGACTGATCACTCTTTCACTACTTGTTCATAATGCTTTCTCTGTGTAGTTGAAGCACACTAAGGGGCATATTATGAACACAGCCAATAAAAATATTGCTGTTTTTATTGGCAGAAAACTGCTGCAAAAGTGGTTTTAGTGGCAGTTTTCTGCCGCAAAAGCGGCTTTAGCGACACATTTCTGCCGATAAAAGCTGCAAAACTTTTATTGGCTATGTTGATGATATGGCTCTATGTTATTTATTTATTCTGTTTTTTCTCTCTGTTATTCCACATGTTTTAATCTTATTTTGAACATTCACTCACATTCTCCAAGAAACTCTTCTTTGTTATTGTTCTACTCTCTTTTTTTTCTTTCACTTCCTTTTTTATTTTGTTTTTCACAATTATACCCTCTTCCATCTTTTCTTCGGTAAATAGATCTATTAAACAGTATCTCTGGTTTACTCCCTATAGCTGTCTTTCTTTTAACATTACTCTCTGTCTACTTCCCTTATACTAACTCTTCTTTTTTTTTTTTTTTTTTTTTGGGTTCGCTCCCGGTTCGCGAACCGGGAAGCGAACGGGGAAGCGAACCAAAAGAAATAGAGCTTGCCAGAGTGCTAAACATTCTAGCAATTTTTTTTGAAAGGGGAGGTAGTTCTGAAAATAACTTTTTTTTAATGTTTTTGTTGTTTTATATATATTTTTTTTTCTGAACATTTTTTGTTTTTTTTGTATTTTTTGAACAGTTTTATGTTTTTTTTGGTTTTTGATGGAGGGGAAACAACAAAAAACAGGCATTGGAAAGGGCTCAACAGGAGCAAAAAAAAAAATTACTGTCTGCGGCGTTTAGGGCAATTGTGATTTTCATAAGCTCGGTTGATTAAGGTAATACTCATATTGCCACAAGACAGTAATGCACCACAATACAAGCAGGTAAACTTCATATGGACAAAGTTGTCCTGAATGTTTGGCACGGTTTCCCGTGCCTCTGCTGCTGTCAAAGATATCTGTGATGATGACCTGGCCACAGGAGTTGTTGGGTTGTCCTGCTGGTCACGCATCTCTGCCCGGCTGTAGTTTAATGGATGCCACCTGCTCATATGACGATGCATGGTGTAGTTACCGAAGCTGTATTTTTTTAAGGTGCCTCTAGATAACTTCTCCTTACATATGAGGCAGGTGACATATCTGGCATTTACTTTCTTCTGCCCTTCAGGGATCGAAAAAAACTGCCAAATAAAACTGGTTTTCCGATGAGAAACCCGGGGCTGCTCTTCTAAAAACTGTGGTCCTTCTGTCTCCTCTTCCTCTTGCTCATCCTCTTCCTCCTCTGTGTTGCTGATGAACTGGGGAGGTGGTCCTCTCTTCCCATGAGGAGGTGGTGGTGGTGGTGGGGGTCCACCAGCTGAAGCTACCAATGAAGCCATTGCTGAACTATCAAAAAAGGTCTTCCTCTCACAAAGATGAAAGTCAGAGTGAGGAAAGAAGGAGGGGTTTTCATCATTTGGGAAAAACAATGGTTCTAAACCAATGAAAAGTATTATTTTTAGGTCACCTGACCTAGCCTTACATCATTATGAAACCAAAAGTGAAATGAACCAATGAAAAGTTTTATTAACAAGTCACATGACCTGTTACGCTTATGTTACGCGCTGCGGAACGCGCCCCGGATCGCTTCCGGGTCGGAGCACTTCTGGGTGCGCTAACGCGGCGCGTCATAAGACGCATTACGCGGCAACGCGATATGTCGCGCTTTTGCGACGCGCCCCTGATCGCTTCCGGGGAGCTGCGCTTTGCGTCTCAGTTCGCGTACCGGAGCACTTCCGGGTGCGCTAACGCGGCACGTCATAAGACGCATTACGCGACAACGTGATACGTCGCGCTTCCGCGACGCGTCACGATGTTGATTTCTAATGCGGCAGTTGCGCAAACGGAATGTTTACCGGTTCGCGGACCGGGTCGCGCCATCAAATTGAGCCAACGGGAAGCTTCCCGGTTCGCGAACCGGGAGCGAAGAAAAAAAAATATTTAAAAAAAAATTATTAATAAACATATAACATATATTTTGGGATTTAAAGAAGAATACATTTTACAGCTACAGATATTAGCTTTTAAAAAAACAATGAAATTCACTGAAAAAACCATAGGTTATAGACCATATATAGTTAGGAATTAGCATTTACAAAACCTTGAAAATTCACTGAAAAAAACATAGGTTATAGACCATATATAGTTAGGAATTAGCATTTAAAAAACCTTATTTTACTCACACAAAACCATTGAAATTCCATATATAGTTAGTTGTACTAACTATATATCGCACACCCGCAATCCACTGCTGATCATGTCACATATTACATCATTCATGACATGGTCAGTGACATCACTGATGACATCACTGATGACATCTCAAATGACATCACTGATGACATCACTGATGACATCTCAAATGACATCACTGATTACATCACTGATGTCATCTCAAATGACATCACTGATGACATCACTGATGACATCACTGATGTCATCTCAAATGACATCACTAATGACATCACTGATGACATCTCAAATGACATCACTGATGACATCTCATTTGACATCACTGATGACATCACTGATGACATCTCAAATGACATCACTGATGACATCACTGATGACATCTCATTTGACATTACTGATCACATCACTGATGACATCATTCATGTGATATTATGATGAACCTCTTCAGACTCTTATATAATCTTAGATACACTCAGTATAAACATACACTCACAGACTGTCACTCATCCATGGAGTTACTCACACACCTAGTCAGTCATGCAAAGAATCAATCACACCTCCATTTCCTCAACTATACAGTTATACACACCTTACTTATTCAAACATATACTAAAACATATTTACTCACTTATACAATCCTGGATACAAGTTCACAATGATCCATACAGCCACTCACACATTCACTGGCTCTTATGCACAGTTATTTATATATGTCAACTCTCACATGTACTGTATTTTACATATGTACTTACTTTGACATGTAGCACTGAGATATCCATTCACTCACCAATACACTCATGCACACAGTCAACCGCCCATACAGCTGTTTCCACATGCACTTTTGAACCCATACATCTAGTGAATCAACTGCTCACACATCTATGCAGAGAGTCATACACCTCCCAGCCACCCACACACACACTCAGTCTCCCATACAAATGCTTGGGCAACCAATCAATAACCCATATAGTTAATCATATAGCTACTGATCAACACATGCAGCAGTTTACAGAACAACAGACATAATGATGCACAAATTAAGACAGTTTAGTCACTAACCCATGCACTCAGTGAGACACATTTAATCAGTCACTCATACAGTCAGTCATGCCCCTACTAAATCCTTCATCAAGACACTTATACATCCACTCATTCTTCAATATGTAAGACATATTTTAACTTTACAGAAAAATACAGTCACTGGATGTTGTCATCAGTGATGTCATCAGTGATGTCATTTGAGATGTCATCAGTGATGTCATCAGTGATGTCACTGACCATGTCATGAATGATGTAATATGTGACATGATCAGCAGTGGATTGCGGGTGCGCGATATATAGTTAGTACAACTAACTATATATGGAATTTCAATGGTTTTGTGTGAGTAAAATAAGGTTTTTTAAATGCTAATTCCTAACTATATATGGTCTATAACCTATGGTTTTTTCAGTGAATATATATATAGATATATATATATATCTGTATAGATATATAGATATATATATATATATATATATATATATATATATATATATATATATATATATATATATATATATATATATATATATATCAAACCAACAGAGTTGTCCCCAGTCGGAAAAGCCTCACAGGTAGGTTAACTTCTTTTTAATGCAGGTGCAGAAAGCAAAACATTAAAATGAAACTTTTAAAATATCGCCTGACGCGTTTCGAGCTACCACGCCCTTGGTCACAGGCTCGGCGTGCAATCGGCAGTGAGAGTTTGCAGTCACTAATTTAACTGATAACAATGTCCCGCCCTTGATGGGCCGCAGAGCATCCTGGTATTTGTAGTGCTGCCAGGTATTACCCAAGTGGGTCTCAGTGTCGCGATGCCTTTCTTGTGGCAACTTTTTTCCACAGTGGGTGGGTATTTATCTGTTTGCCTGCTCCATGCCAATACAATCCTTTGCACAAAAGAAAACCATCAGTCCATATTGACTCGATATCGAGTTCAACGGATCCTCTTTTTCGCGGCAGACAAATGCATGGCAGGACCAGCCGTAACATATCAAACCAACAGAGTTGTCCCCAGTCGGAAAAGCCTCACAGGTAGGTTAACTTCTTTTTAATGCAGGTGCAGAAAGCAAAACATTCAAATGAAACTTTTAAAATATCGCCTGACGCCTTTCAGGCTACCACGCCTTTGGTCACAGGCTCGGCGTGCAATCGGCAGAGAGAGTTTGCAGTCACTAATTTAAATGATAACAATGTCCCGCCCTTGATGGGCCGCAGAGCATCCTGGTATTTGTAGTGCTGCCAGGTATCACCCCAGTGGGTCTCAGTGTCGCGATGCCTTTCTTGTGCCAACGTTTTTCCACAGTTGGTGGGTATTCATCTGTTTGCCTGCTCCATGCCAATACAATCCTTTGCACAAAAGAAAACCATCAGTCCATATTGACTCGATATCGAGTTCAACGGATCCGCTTTATCGCGGCAGGCAAATCCACGCCCGGACCAGGCGTAGACCTTGCGTTGGCATTAATTCCTACTTGTAAGTGCATCCCACCCAGGGGCAACTCTTTCTTCCATTTGTTAGCGGCCGGCCCGGTCGCGGGTTTGCACTACCGTGGAAAAACTGCAGGTCCACAGCTACCTCATTTGGGCAGCTTACTGTGGTACGGGAGGTGCCTTTTACTTGCGGGGTGCTTGTGGGGACATTGGCAATCCTTTTAATACATTTTTGCATGTGAGTGGCGGCGGCGACCCACTTGGGTGCTACTAAACCACCAGTCCCAGAAAGCATTGCTTATTATTATTATTATTGCAGGTTTATATAGCGCTAGGAATCGACTCCCGGAGGAGTATCTCCACGCTTCGACCGCTGGGGAACCCGTCCTGGCTCACCCTGAGAGATGGTCCCTGATGGGTATCTCTAAGGTGCGACCAAGCATCCCCGGCGGTCTGAGGGGGCCGTTGTGAAGATGAGGCAAGCTGATGCCCAGAGTTGCCGAGTGTGGTTTCTGACTAGAGTAGGCACCGAGGCGAGAATTATCGAGTCCGCTGACCCTGGTCCACGAGGTGTTACACCTGTGTTATGTTATGTTATTATGGATTTCTTAAGCGCACTGTCACCGGAGGTTTCCTGGCGCTGATTGGATTGGAAAAGAAGGGAAGAAGGAGGGGAGCGGAGATTTTAATGAGGGAAGAGTATTGTTTTTAAGGATTTCCTGAAAGAAAGGAGGGAACAAGATGACAAGAAAAACTGCGGGTCCACAGCTACCTCATTTGGGCAGCTTACTGTGGTACGGGAGGTGCCTTTTACTTGCGGGGTGCTTGCGGGGACATTGGCAATCCTTTTAATACTTTTTTGCTTGTGAATGGCGGCGGCGACCCACTTGGGTTCTACCAAACCACCAGTCTCAGAAAGCATTGCTTCAGGCGTTACACCTGTATATAATTACTGTGGGTATTTACTGGTGCTTGCAGCTTGCCGTCATGTCACATGGTCTGCCACTGAAGAGGGTGTTGGCCCAAAACGCGTCTGACAGGAAAAGGACTTTGTTTGCGGCTCGAGCCCTTGCATTGGCATTCATTCCTATCTGTAAGTGCATCCCACCCAGGGGTGTGTGTGTGTATATATATATATATATCACAAAGAACTTCGATCCCACACCCTTCACTGGATGTGATAAACGAAACGGACCCAAACAGATGAATTTGCTTATTCCTTTATTCTGTGCAACCCATGATCGCCATGCACAGTGATGCCAGTGATGTCATTTGAGATGTCATCAGTGATGTCATCAGTGATGTCCCTGACCATGTCATGAATGATGTAATATGTGACATGATCAGCAGTGGATTGCGGGTGCGCGATATATAGTTAGTGCAACTAACTATATATGCGAATTTCAATGGTTTTGTGTGAGTAAAATAAGGTTTTGTAAATGCTAATTCCTAACTATATATGGTCTATAACCTATGGTTTTTTCAGTGAATTTTCAAGGTTTTGTATATGCTAATTCCTAACTATATATGGTCTATACCCTATGGTTTTTTCAGTGAATTTCAATGGTTTTTTAATAGCAAATATCAAAAGCTGTAAAATGTATTCTTCTTTTAAAGGAAAAATATATTTTATATGTATTTAATATAATTTTTTTATGTATATACATTTTTTGAGGGAACGAATTTATCAACTATCATGCTGAAGAAGAGTGTGGGGAAAAAAAAACAAAGAGGAGGACTAAGAGGAAAGAACAATCAGTTCAAAAATACAATTGCTTTAAAGCATGAAGTGCTTTTCCACACATTTACATTTAAATAACCCATATTAGAACATACAAAATATCTACAGAGGAGACGGTGTACATTGAATTTTAGACTCTTCATTGGTACCTACATGTTGGTACTTACATCACCCACACAACACAACAGCTCTATTCAGAGATACCCTACCTCAAAGCACTCTAAAATATTATTTTACTATTTCCCTTGGTTTTCCCCTTGTTACGCTTTCCGGAACGCTACCCGGTTTACATATATGGGCCTCCTCAGCCACCCTCAGAAAACCTAGGGGGTCAGGATATGTCTCCCGTGCCCCCTTATACCCATTCCCAACATTGTTTATCCTCCATCTTGTGACTAAATTCGTCCGAAACACAAGATGGCGGACTCCCGTTACGCTACCGGTGAGCTACCCAGTTCGCGTACCGGGTAGCGCTTCCACCGCGAAAAATCGAAAAAAAATGTATTTTATTTTTTTGCCCCGCGGGGCCCTTTAATAGCCCCCACATTAATCCTAGGGGGTCAGGAGGGGTCTACCTTGCCCCTTTCATTCATTTCCCCCTTCGTTTATTTCCACCTCTTGTCTCTCGATCCTACCGAGAGACAAGATGGCGGCCACTCCGGACTGTTTAGAATGTTGAGTCACCGGAGAGCCAATCCGCTTCTCCTCGCGAAGTTCCGTTACGCGTCTGGTACGCGAACCGGGGCGCTAACAGGGACGCTGTCACAGATATATATATTTTTTTGAACGTTAATTTCTCAAAATCCACTGGAGCACATATCTTGAGACCTAGCAAAGGCACATCGGGCAAACAGTCTCTACAATTTTGCCAAGTTTCATAGAAATCCATTCAGCCGTTCGAGCTAAAAGTAAGTCCAACCGCCCTATGGAAAACTCAATGTTAAAAACACGTTTTGGGACCCCCCTTTTTTCTCGGCCCCCGCTTGACGAAACCCCCCCAAACTTTCAGGGGACGCTCAGAAACAAAATGTGCCATTTTCCTGACAATTTCAGCCAATTCCGTCCATCAACGCCAAGATTATTCAACATAGAATTTTCAGAAATCCCTATTCAAAAAAATCCTAACTATATATACCTACTGGCGACCGCCAGTAGGTAATATATAACATTTCTATGGCAAAATGAAACCCCTCATTTTGTTTCTTTGCAAATTAAATGTTTTAAGTGTTAACACTTTATTCCAATCAAGATGACTTCAGGTGTGCCATACTTTTGTCATAAGTAAGACTGTTAGCGCTCTAGTTGTTCTTTAGAACACTCTGGGACATTCTGTCACTGGGCTATAGTTGGGCTACATCTGGCTGATATTTGGGCTACATTTGTTTTTTTTTGTCTCTGGTGGCCATCTTTGGGCTACATTGGGCTACATTGGGCTACATTGGGCTACATTTGGGCTCTAACATATATATAGCCCAATGTAGCCCAATATATATTTTTCAAAGTTAATTTTCGTAAAAACCACTGGAGCATATATCTTGAGACATAGCAAAGGCACATCGGGCTACCAGTCCCTACAATTTTGCCAAGTTTTGTGGAAATCCATTCAGCCGTTCGAGCTAAAAGTGAGTCCAACCGCCCTATGAAAAACTCAAAGTTAAAAACACGTTTTGGGACCCCCCTTTTTTCTCGGCCCCCGCTTGACGAAACCCCCCCAAACTTTCAGGGGACGCTCAGAAACAAACTGTGCCATTTTCCTGAAAATTACAGCCAATTCCGTCCATCAACGCCAAAGTTATTCAACATAGAATTTTCAGAAATCCCTATTCAAAAAAATCCTAACTATATATACCTACTGGCGACCGCCAGTAGGTAATATATAACATTTCTATGGCAAAATGAAACCCCTCATTTTGTTTCTTTGCAAATTAAATGTTTTAAGTGTTAACACTTTATTCCAATCAAGATGACTTCAGGTGTGCCATACTTTTGTCATAAGTAAGACTGTTGGCGCTCTAGTTGTTCTTTAGAACACTGTGGGACATTCTGTCACTGGGCTATAGTTGGGCTACATCTGGCTGATATTTGGGCTACATTTGGTTTTTTTTGTCTCTGGTGGCCATCTTTGGGCTACATTGGGCTACATTGGGCTACATTTGGGCTCTAACATATATATAGCCCAATGTAGCCCAATATATATTTTTCAAAGTTAATTTTCGTAAAAACCACTGGAGCATATATCTTGAGACATAGCAAAGGCACATCGGGCTACCAGTCCCTACAATTTTGCCAAGTTTTGTGGAAATCCATTCAGCCGTTCGAGCTAAAAGTGAGTCCAACCGCCCTATGAAAAACTCAAAGTTAAAAACACGTTTTGGGACCCCCCTTTTTTCTCGGCCCCCGCTTGACGAAACCCCTCCAAACTCTCAGGGGACGCTCGGAAACAAAAGATGCCATTTTCCTGAAAATTTCAGCCAATTCCATCCGTCAACGCCAAAGTTATTCAACATAGAATTTTCAGAAATCCCTATTAAAAAAAATCCTAACTATATATACCTACTGGCGACCGCCAGTAGGTGATATATATATATATCCAATCAAAAGGTTGCCCATGAGGAGACACCACTCGCAAGGAAGTTGCATAGCCTTTAATGGCAGACAACAGTGCAGCAGCATTTAAAACCCCTTCAAGTCTTTGTCAGAAGTCCAACGCGTTTCAGTGATGTCATCAGTGAGGTCACTGACCATGTCATGAATGATGTAATATGTGACATTATCAGCAGTGGATTGCGGGCGCGCTAGTTATAGTTAGTACAACTAACTATAACGGGGGAATTTCAATGATTTTATACAAGTGAAATGTCCAGCTAACTTTAACACCCCTAAAACCTATGGGGCCTCATTTATGAGGTTATGCATCACTTTTACGCCGCTGGTGCGTCACTTTTTTGATGCACATTGGTGTACAAAATGCGCCTTGTTGCGCCATATTTACGCCATATTTACAAAGTGTCTAGGTAGATGCGTCACTTTGTAAACCCCTGCGCCACATTATACCTGCACCAGGTATAATGTATGCAAGGGGGGCGTATTGACGCAAGAAAGGGTCGTAGAAGTGACGCCGTGAAATCTATGAGATTTCACTGCCCCACTTCTAGGACACAAATGCGTCAATTTCTTACGCATGCCTCACAGCAGGCGTAAGACTGATGCAGGCCCTTTCACATGGGGCTTGCCCCATGTGAACGGATACATTGCTGGAGTTGCGTCATTTTTGTGACACACTCCAGCAATGCGTCACTTGTGTTGGTGCCTAGGTCATTTTATAAGAATACCACTAGTAACTGGAATGATGACAGTGCTGCGAACAGAGTGAACACTTAATTTAGAAGAGCTTACTTATTGGTGGAGTGATAGGATAAGTAGATAGTGGTAGATAAGTGATTAAAGGAGTGCATGGGACATACTGGACGATTCCTACACTGCATGAGTACTAACAGGGTATTTAGAAGAGTGTATCAATAGTTTGTAGCTAGTTAGAGGTCTACTTGGATAGTGCCCAAAATATTATAGCTGTACTTGTGTTAGTAGCTAGGCCATTCCATAAGTTCATGACTAGTAACTAGAATAATTACAGTATTACAAACAGTGTATAGTGAATTTATAAGTGCTTAGTTATTGGTGGAGTAATAGGATAAGTAGATAGTGCTGGATGAGTGATTGGAGAAATGCATGGGACAGACAGGAGGATTCCTACACTGCATAGGTACTAACTGGGTATTTAGAAGAGCGTATCAATAGTTTGTAGCTCGTTAGAGGTGTGCATGCATAGTGTACAAAATATTGTACTTGCTCTTGTGTTTGTGATTGTGCCATTCCTTAAGTATACGACTAATAACTGGAGTAATTTCAGTGTTGCAAAGACAGTGTGCTCTGAATTTATAAGTGCTTAGGTATTGGGGGAGTGATAGAATACGTAGATAGTGCTGGGTGGGTGAATGGAGAAGTGCATGGGACAGACAGAAGGAAACCTAGACTGCATAGGTACTAACTGGGTATTTAGAAGAGTGTATCAATAGTATGTAGCTGGTTAGAGGTCTGCATGCATAGTGCACAGAATATTGTAGCTGTACTAGTATTGGTGTCTATGGTTTCGAAAATGGTAGTCCGTATTTTAGGGCGTGAGGCGGTGCATCAGATGATCATGTGGATGTTGTCATCAGTGATGTCATCAGTGATGTCACTGGCCATGTCATGAGTGATGAAATGTGTGATGTCATCAGCAGTGCATTGTGGGGGCGCGAGTTATTGTTAGCACAACTAACTATAACAGCCGAATTTCTCTTGTTTTGTACGAGTGAAATGTCCAACTAACTATGACGTCTATGAAACCTGTGGTTTTGTCAGTGAATTTCTGAGGTTTTTTTAAAAGCTAATTCCTAACTATAATGTCCTTAAAACTTGTGGTTTTTTCAGTGAATTATATATATATATGTATTTAATCTGCTCTCACTCTTACAAGGAAGGAATCAGCACTCAAGTTGTAGTTTGGAAGTATTTAATCTGCAAAGGACGTGATCCATGCATTTCGGCTCGTCCGAACCTTGATAACGATACAAGACGTTATTGTAGCATCCTTATATAAATGTACAAATGCCTAAAGTTGCCAACATTAACAAAGGACTACATATTACTTTAATCCAAAAAGCTGGCGGCCATATTGTCCTGGTCACAATTTGAAAAATCAGAAATTGATACAATAAAGAAAAGAAAAAAGTGTTAATATGCACACAATGTCATTTCAGTATATCTTGCCCCGTGACCGCCATACCTGTATGTTCGTCAACGTGACTTATTCATAATAAACATACTTAGGATTGCAAACATCAGCATACACAATGGACTTCACATTACTTTAAAGTGAAAGGTTATCGGCCATATTAATCTGGGCACGTTGTGTATTATAATGGTTCTTACACGTAAGGAAAAAAAAAGGGGGGGTGTTAATATACACACACTATCCCTAAATAAAGTTCAAGCGATTATAGTTCCATTCCATTCACAGCTGATTTGAGATGTCATGAGTGATGTCATGAGTGATGTAACTGACAATGTCATGAATGATGTAATGTCTGAGGTCATTAGCAGTACATTGTGGGGGCGTAAGTTATAGTTAGCTCAGGTAACTATAACTGCTGAATTTCACTGGTTGAGTATGAGTGAAATCTGAGTTGAACTATACCGTCCCTGTAATCTTTATTTTTTTCTGAAAATTTCTCGTTTTTTTTTTTTACTTTAAGTACGATGCATATCACAATGGATGGTGGGAGATTGGAAGCAGGGCCTGGCATTGTGCTGCCCCCACCTAAGCTTGTGTAATCCTCTTTCCTCAGGATTGGGGCAGTGCTAGATGCTTCACCCGCTTCTTAACCCACAATAGAAGACAGATAGGTAGGTTGTCGTAAAAGCTTTATTAAGCAATACGTGGCGATCACACGTAACCGCACTCAAACTATCAAGGTGAAACGTCAGCCCTGTGAAGGTCTATTTTCCAACCGTCCTCTGCACGAATGCCGGTCCCGACATTCACCAACAGAGGACCCCGTGCTAAGCAGTGGCCGACAATGCCACTCGAGTATAACTGGTGATGTAAATCCACAGTTCGTCCTCCGCATGAGTGTCGGTCCCGACACTCACCAACGGAGGGCAAGCACGCGTTGGATGAGGGCTTCTTGATGTTGCGGCCACTGCGTCCTCACACTCGAAACCCTCGAGCAGGGACAGGGGTAATAGGACAGGCTGACTTAGCTCTCTCGCGCTCGATAACCCTCGAGCTGGGACAGCGTCAAAGTACTGGCAGCCTCAGCGTCTCTCATGCTCGATAAACCCTCGAGCGGGGACAGCGTCAAATTACTGGCAGCCTCAGCGTCTCTCACGCTCGATAAACCCTCGAGCGGGGACAGCGTCAAAGTAATGGCAGCCTCAGCGTCTCACACGCTCGATAAACCCTCGAGCGGGGACAGCGTCAAAGTACTGGCAGCCTACGCTCGATAAACCCTCGAGCGGGGACTGCTGCAGGAGTCTCTGAAGCTCTTGGCTTCTCCTTCGCTCGATTACCCTCGAGCGGGGACTGTGTCAAGGAAACAGGAAGTTCGGTCTTTCCCCTCTCCATAACTCACGAGCGGGGGTTGAGCAACAACGAAGTCAAGCGTTCCGTTGCTCGAGCACCCTCGAGCGGGGATTGCACAGTCTTAGGACAGAGGCGGAAACCCCATGGCTTACCCGAAACTGAGGCTTACTGTCGGTATCCTTGGAGTGGCGTCGGGTCTCTCCCTCTAAACGTCCCTGGGATTTGTTCGGCAACTGGAACACAAAATATCCAACGCCGCGTCCCGCCACCGCTGTTTGTTTTAAGGCGGCGCCTGCGTCCGTCCCGTGCGGTGCCCTCCTGGGTATTGTAGTTCTTGACGAGGGTGTTTCGGGATTTGTAGTTCCGAGATCGGACCACTCCGGTTGTGGGACCGGTCCGCTGTGTGTCCTAACAGCACATCCCCCTTCCGTCAGGGCCCCACCGACGGACCGGGCTTGTCCGGATGTTTTTTGTGAAAAGCGGATACCAAGCGAGGTGCACAGATCCCGGAGACAGGCTCCCAAGACTGTTCTTCCGGCCCATATCCTTTCCACGCAACAAGGTACCAGAGCCGGCCTCTGCTCCACTTGGAATCCCTGATGCCCTCCACCTCGTAGACTTGGTCAGCGTCTACGGACACCGGCGAAGGGTTGGCACCCCTGGCCGCGAAGGAAGGTTTGAGGAGGGATATGTGGAACACCGGGTGTATCCGCATGCAGCCCGGTAGGTCCAGACGCATGTTCACTGGGCTAAGGCACTCCTTGATGCGATACGGCCCGATGAACCGCGGGCGGAACACGCTATGTTTCCGAAACCTCAGGTTCTTTGAGGACACCCAGACATAATCCCCCGCCTTGTACAGAGGGCCTGGCCTCCGACGTCGATCCGCCGATGTCTTGTAGGCTTTCTTGGCGCTCTCCAAACACCTCTTAGCGCACACTATCGTTTCCTTGATGTGGGCGACCCTTCTGTTGGTTTCAGGAATGCCCACCGTAGTGGTAGGGTGCACCAGAGGAAGGAACCTGGGATGGTGTCCGTAGTTGTTGTAAAAAGTTGACACCTTTGTTGAGCTGTGCGTTGCGTTGTTGTATGCGATTTCTGCAAGCCACAGTTTATCAACCCATTCTTCAGTACCCATATCGACGAAACAGCGGAGATATTGCTTCAGTGTCTGATTGAGGCGTTCGGTTTGGCCGTCTGTCTGTGGGTGATAGCTGGTGGACAAAGCGGAAGTGACGTGTAAAGACGAACACCAGGTTTTCCAAAACCGCGCAGTGAACTGCGATCCACGATCCGACACGATCACACTGGGCAGTCCGTGAACCCGTACCACTTCTTTCAGAAGCATGATGGCCAATTGGCCTGCTGTTGGCACTCCCTTACAGGCGATGAACCTCCCCATCTTAGTGAGGTAGTCAATGACCACGAGGATGGCGGTATACCCTTGGTCCCTGGGCAGCCCCACGATGAAATCCAAGGAGATGCTGTCCCACGGTCTAGTGGGGGTCGGAAGTGGTTGTAGGAGTCCCTGGGGGCGGCCGTGATCTGACTTCATGGAGGAGCATACAGTACAGGAGGTTATCCACCTACGGATGTCAGCCCTCACTGACGGCCACCAGAAATGTCGTACTACACAGTCCACCGTTTTTTGTAGACCAAAGTGACCCGCACAAGGCGATTCGTGGCACCATTGATATGCTTGTTTCCTCAGTCTTACTGTCGGTACGAGGACACAGCGTCCTTTCACTGGTATGCCATCCTTGACCTGCCATTCCACATGTCTTTGAAGCCACGTCTTCCATTCGAACGTGTTGCAGCCTCTTTGGATACCATGAAGAAAGGCCTCTGGCTGTATCGCTCCTACCACCACCCCAGGGTTTATGATGGATTTGACGGTCGGTAAGGGAGGGCCATCGTCCGTGGACTGTCTCGAAAGAGCATCCGCTTTCCGGTTTTCAGAGCCCGGCCTGTAGGTGATGGTAAAATGGAAGCCAGAAAAGAACAGCATCCATCGTAGTTGACGCGGAGACAGTTGCCTGGCAGCCGTCATGAACTGGAGGTTCCTGTGGTCTGTGTATACCTGTACCACCTGCCTAGCCCCCATCAGCAGGTGTCTCCATTCGGTGAAAGCGTCCTTGATGGCTAATAACTCCTTTTCGGTGACGTGGTAGTTGATTTCGGCGGAGTTTAGTTTCCTTGACATGAACGCTACAGGGTGAAGCAACCCTGACACCTCGTTCCTCTGTGAAAGGATGGCCCCCACTGCCAGGTCTGATGCATCCGCCTCCACAATGTACTGTTGCTCAGGATCAGGACGAGCAAGCACAGGAGCTGACACAAAGGCTAGCTTTAAAGCCTAGAACGCACCCTCAGACTATGTTGACCACAAAAAGGTAGACGATTTCCTCAGGAGATGCGTGATGGGGGCTACCAGTCCGGAAAACCCCTCGATGAACCGTCTATAAAAGTTGGCAAAGCCAAGAAAGCTCTGCACCTCCCTTATGCTCTTAGGGGCTGGCCAGTCCACCATGGCTTTGACCTTCCTTTCCGCCATGGTTTGTCCTTCGGGGCTCAGCATGACACCCAGGAATTCCACCGTTGTTACGTGAAAGTCGCATTTGCTGAGCTTGCAGTAGAGCGAGTTTTCCCGCAGGATACTTAGCACCTTAGACATGTGCCTCTCGTGGTCTTCCAGACAGTCCGAGTAGACCAGGATGTCGTCTATATATACGACGACGTAGACGTCCAGGATGTCGCGCAGCACGTCGTTCAGGAAGAACTGAAACGCCGCAGGAGCGTTACAAAGCCCGAACGGCATCACTTTATACTCGAACAGTCCGAACCTCGTCTTGAAGGCGGTTTTCCACTCGTCTCCGCAACACATGCGGACAAGGTGGTACGCTCCCTTCAGATCGAACTTGGTGTATATGCGTGCCTTCTTGACTTGTTCCAGGAGCACGTTGATAAGGGGTAGAGGATACCGGTTCTTTATCGTGATGGCGTTGAGCGCTCTGAAGTCCACACAAGCGCGGAGCTCTCCGTTTGCTTTCGGTATAAAGAACAGTGGCGAGGCCTCCCACCCGGTATGCTAGCGCCAGGAACCAGATCTATCTGACAGTCGTAGATCCTATGCGGAGGGAGCGTCTCCGCCTGTTTGTCATCAAACACGTCCCTGTATTCTTGGTATGCCTTGGGGAGGCTCACTTCCTTTTCTGCTGCTGTGGCCACCTCCTGTCCAGAACTCAAAGTCAGGGCCGGAGGGCTCGTTGACCAACCACAGGAGCGGGCACAATACGAGGAGTCCATACTCAGTACTAGGGATTCCCAATCGATGGAGGGGTTGTGTTTCTGAAGCCATGGCAGTCCTAGGATGACACCATATTGCGGCGCACAGATGACGTTAAAGTCTAGGACTTCCTTGTGTCCTTGTCCGTATACCACTTCAAGCTCTCCGGTATGTTGACTGATGGGTCCAGATAGTAATCTTCGCCCATCCACAGCGAAAACTTCTTCAGGTACCTCATACCGTAGAAGCGTCACCCCGAGGCGGTGCGCCTCTTTCTCATCCATGAACACCCCTGTGGCTCCGGAGTCTACCATAGCAGAGACCGAAACCCAATCGTTTCGCACTTTCAGGTGCAGGGGTATAAACATGTGTCTGGGACTGTTTGTGGCATGTATCTGTGCTGAAGGGATGGAACCATGACTCTGGGAATCCCCTTTCCTGTTCCGGGAGTCCTTTAGTTTTCCGCCTCTTTCTCCGCTGCTGCCGCCGACAAGCGGTTGGGGCGAGACCGTCCTGTTCTCGGTTTCGCTGGGCACTCACGGACATAATGTCCTTTCTTCCCACAGTATAAACACAGTCCTTGCTTCCTACGAGATTCCTTTACGGTGGCTGTAAGGCTGGCTCTTACGGCTCCTATATCCATGGACTCCGCACGATGCGGCGGCGTTGCTTCTGTGGTAACCGGTTGACCCGCCGCGAGTGATGCCTTGTCCTTCTTAGGTCCTCGCCTTGTCCTTCTTAGGTCCTCCCCCACGACGTTCGCTCAACCTATGATCCAATCGAAGCGTCAGACTAATCAAGTCCTCGCACTGTACCGGTTGTGGGTCAATCTGCGCTATGACGTCCTTCAGTTCTTCACTCCATCCCTGGTGAAAGAGCGCTGTTTGTTTTGCGGGTGGCCATTTGGTTTCTGCCACAAGGCGCTGGAAGGCGTTTAAGTACTGGACTAACCCCGAAGAGCCTTGTTTGAGGGCGAGTAGCTCTCTAACCGCTGTGTAGGAATCCGCTCTCCGGTCAAACACCTTTACGAATTCCTCTTGGAATGAGTCCCAATCGTATAGCAGTGGATCGTCTCTACTAACCAAAGGCACGGCTCATTGAGCGGCGTTCCCTACCAAGTATGATATCATAAAGGCCACTCTTGCCTGGTTAGTGGGAAACGACTTCGGCTTGGAAGAGAAGTGAAGGGCCACCTGGGTTATGAAGACCTGGACGGTGTTGGGATCCCCACTGTACCTTTCCGGTGTGGCCAGCGGGATAGCCACCGGCATTTCCACTACTACTGCCGCTGGTTGTCCTGTATGTGCAGTCCCGGCGTTAAACGGATTCCTCTGCTGGGTATCCATCCTAGCCCGCAGGTCAGCCGTTTCTTGGCATGAAACAGCTAGTTCGTTCTGTACGTCCAACAAGGCGGCCAGCACGTCTTCCATCGAGGCCATGACACCGCACCCAACCGGGAGGATGATTGGTATGTTAGGTCGGATAATATGTAATCCTCTTTCCTCAGGATTGGGGCAGTGCTAGATGCTTCACCCGCTTCTTAACCCACAATAGAAGACAGATAGGTAGGTTGTCGTAAAAGCTTTATTAAGCAATACGTGGCGATCACAGGTAACCGCACTCAAACTATCAAGGTGAAACGTCAGCCCTGTGAAGGTCTATTTTACAACCGTCCTCTGCACGAATGCCGGTCCCGACATTCACCAACAGAGGACCCCGTGCTAAGCAGTGGCCGACAATGCCACTCGAGTATAACTGGTGATGTAAATCCACAGTTCGTCCTACGCATGAGTGTCGGTCCCGACACTCACCAACGAAGGGCAAGCACGCGTTGGATGAGGGCTTCTTGATGTTGCGGCCACTGCGTCCTCACACTCGAAACCCTCGAGCAGGGACAGGGGTAATAGGACAGGCTGACTTAGCTCTCTCGCGCTCGATAACCCTCGAGCGGGGACAGCGTCAAAGTACTGGCAGCCTCAGCGTCTCTCACGCTGGATAAACCCTCGAGCGGGGACAGCGTCAAATTACTGGCAGCCTCAGCGTCTCTCACGCTTGATAAACCCTCGAGCGGGGACAGCGTCAAAGTACTGGCAGCCTACGCTCGATAAACCCTCTAGCGGGGACTGCTGCAGGAGTCTCTGAAGCCCTTGGCTTCTCCTTCGCTCGATTACCCTCGAGCGGGGACTGTGTCAAGGAAACAGGAAGTTCGGTCTTTCCCCTCTCCGTAACTCACGAGCGGGGGTTGAGCAACAACGAAGTCAAGCGTTCCGTTGCTCGAGCACCCTCGAGCGGGGATTGCACAGTCTTAGGACAGAGGCGGAAACCCCACGGCTTACCCGAAACTTAGGCTTACTGTCGGTATCCTTGGAGTGGCGTCGGGTCTCTCCCTCTAAACGTCCCTGGGATTTGTTCACAAAATATCCGACGCCGCGTCCCGCCACCGCTGTTTGTTTTAAGGCGGCACCTGCGTCCGTCCCGCGCGGTGCCCTCCTGGGTATTGTAGTTCTTGACAAGGGTGTTTCGGGATTTGTAGTTCCGAGATCGGACCGCTCCGGTTGCGGGACCGGTCCGCTGTGTGTCCTAACAGCTTGCTGCTCCTGCCTTCCCTCCTCCTAGCCATCCATTGTCCAAGTCCATGTCCCTGCTCCCTTATTACAGCCCTGTGTAACTGTTGTTCTGCCAATGGCCTTCCCGCCTTCTCTGAACAGTTAGCTTGCTGCCCCATCCACCTCCTCCCTATCCTCTGTTGGCTGAATCCATGGACTAGCCTCCTCTCTCCTGCCATGCATGGTATGATGTGCTGCCACTGCCCTCCATTTTGCATGATGTACCAGTCCACACCTCCTGCCCTCCATTGCTCAATTCAAAGCTCCATAATTGACCACCTGCTTAGCCTCTGTGCTTAGCTTGCTGCCCCTATTCTCTTTCCCCCTGCCCTCCGATGTCTGTGTGCATGCCCCTGCTCCATCCTTTTTGCCCACCATGTTCCATGGACCTGCCACTCCTATCTACTCTGAGTGTTCTGTTGAGCTGCCACTCCCCTCCCACCTGCCTAGCATTGTCAGATGACTGTAACCTGTCCCTGCCACCTCCACCCTCCCTGTCCACATTCCATGCCCCTATCCCCTTCTTCCTGTCCTCCATGGTCCATGTTACTGCCACACCCTTCTGCCCTCCCTGGTCTGTTGTGCTGCAACTGCTCCTCCTGCCTGCCCCGCTTGATCTGTTGTGAGGCCCTTTCCCCTGAACTCTCATGTCTGTGCCCAGGTCCTGACCCTCCCTTCTATCCTCCATGGTCCTTTGTGCATGCCCCTGCACCCTCCTTCTTGCCCATCATAGCCATTGTGCTGCCACTAACCCTCCCACTTGCCATGCATGGTCTTCTGTGCTGCCACGGCCCCCCCACCTTCCCTGTGTGGTCTGCTAGCTGCCCCTGACCCCCTCCCACCTTCCCTCCATGGTCTGTGTGTATGCCTTTAAAATCTCACTGTTGCTCTACATGGTGTGCCTTGCTTCTAGTGCCCATCCTGCCTGACCTCCATGGTCACCTTGCTGCTCCTGCCCTGCCCCCTTGCCCTCAGCCCTCTGTTTCCATGTGCAGACCCTTATTTCCTCCCTCCTGGCTTGGCTGTTCCATTGTAACGCCCCTGATCCGTCCCTCCTGCCCTTTATGGTCTGTTATGCTGCAGCTTTCTCTTCTGTCTGTCCATTATGGTCAGCTAGCTACCATTGCCTCGTTCCCCTCTATTCTCTGTTGTCCATGTGCATGGTTCTGTCCCCTCCCCATTGCTTTCTATGGATTGTTGTGCTGCACTTCCGTCCCGCATTCCCTGTGTGGTGTATTGTGCTGCTGAAAACCCTGATGTCTGCCCTGTAGGGTCAGTTTGGTGCACCTCTCCATGTCCCTCCTGTCCTCTGTTATCCGAGTCCATGTCTCTATCCCAATTTCTCCTGCCTTCCACGATCCAATGTACCATACTTGCTAACATTTTGAACTTGGTAAGAGGGAGAGTTTGAAAAAACTGGGGTATGAATTTTCCCCTTCGACTTACATTGAACAAGAGGAGATTGTAGACAGGAGACAGATCAAATAAAGCCCATTTGGGCTTAAAAACATTGAACGTTTCCTGGCTGAATCAGGTCTGTTGGCATGTAGGGTTGTACTACCACTGCCTCTTCCTTCTGCCCACAATGGTCTATTATATTGCCACAGCCTCTCTTGCCAGTCCTGTTTTGTTGGTTTGTTGCCCCTGCCCCCCTAGTCTGTTGTGCTGCCACTGACCTTCCTGCCTGCCCAGTGTGAACAAATTGTTGCCTCTGCACTATCCTACCTGCCTTCAATTTTAAGAGTCCGTGCCCCTGGCCTCTGCCTCTCAACAGTATCCTAATGAACAACTAGTTTGCTAACATTGTATATTTATTTAAAAAGTGTGGAACGCCTGATGTCATCTTGATGTAATCAAAACTGTAATACCTTGAGCATTTCCTTTAGAAATTACACATATGAGAGGGTCTTATTTGCATCAAAATTATGGTTAGTGCGCTAAAAAACTAAAATGAGGACATATTTTCTGAGTTTTCAAATAGCGACAAAGCACTTTTAAATTATTTGTTATCGTTATGTATTTTTATCCAGTTGACCATTTGATTAAACGTGCACTTAGGGTAGAGGATGTGGTGTTACTTCCAGAGCTGCAGACTTTGCAACTGGGGAACCAGGTAGGAGTTTCTGCTTCAGTTCGACATTCTCAGATTCTGGTGAAATCACTTAATCTGCCCATGTCTAAAACTAAAATGAATTTGTTCTTGTGTGATGTAACCAATGCTCATGTAAAGCACTCCAATACCTGACAAGTCTTCACTATATAAAACTGCAAAAACAAAAACAAAAGTGTTTTGCACACTTCTATCATTGGGCTACATGTGGGTGATATTTGTGCTACATTTGGGCTCTTTTGTCTCTGGTGGCCATCTTGGGAGATTTATTTGTTATGAAGTTTCCTAATTTCCTCATTTACTGCAGTCTCCTCAGTAGGAAATGCTTTCAGTTTTTTACTTTGATTCCATCAATAAGGTATTCAGATATGTCACACATTTGCCATAAATTCTCAATTTTAGCACTCTAGTTGCTCATCCAAAAAGATAAGTGCTCCGTGGTATACGAAGTCTCTAGCAGAAGCGCATCTTCAGTGTAGAAAGGGGGAAAGACACTGGAGGAAGAACTATGATCCAATAGCAAAAAGCCTGTACATAAAGCATAAGAATACTTATTTTGCAAACATTAAAACTGCCAAAAGGGCTTATTACACGAAACTCATTCAGGAAGCCCAGTAAAAACAGAAAACCATCTTCTCTATAGTAAAATCATTTACCCATCCGGCAATTTTGAAACAAGAAATCCCCCCGTCGCAAAGCCTCTGTGACCAGATTGCTGACTACTTTGATGATAAAATAAAATGATTACAGGACGACTTCTCTCCCACAATACATCCCATCAGAGCGAGTACTAATGGCCCCGTGCTTTCCCCACCGAACACCATTGCGATGTTTAAGCCTGCAACCCTTGCACAAACCTATGAGGTCATCATGTCCTGTAAATCAGGATCGCCATCCGATGCCTGCCCTCCATACATTCTTCATCAAATAGTCGAGGTCGTAAACCCCATAATAAATCAAATAGTGAATGAATCACTTAGTTCCGGGACAGTGCCTCCGGATTGGAAAAAAGCCATAGTCAAACCCCTGATGAAGAAGCAAAATAAAAATCCTTCAGATCTTTCCAATCTCCGCCCCATATCTCTGCTTCCAGTCCTTGATAAAATTACCGAGCACATGGTCCACCAAGAGTTGTCTAATTTTGTGGAGACACATAATATTTTACACTCTCATCATTCTGGCTTTCGTCCAAAACACTCCACGGAGACGGCACTTATGGAATTAGCGGACGCAATCAAAAATATACAAGATGAAGGGAGGAATGCCGTCCTGATTCTCCTTGACTTATCGGCGACGTTCGATACCATCTCCCACAAAATCCTCCTTGACAGGTTGAGACTAAGTGGAATAACAGATGGGGCTCTAAATTGGATAAGATCGTTCTTGTCAGAGAGAACTCAGACAATCGCCTTAGGGCCTTTTCGCTCGAAGGAAAAGAGTGTCACCTCAGGAGTTCCCCAGAGTTCCATCTTGAGTCACCTACTCTTTAACATTTATATGGCGCCCCTTATCTATTTAATTGAATCCTATGGGATATTGGTAACATCATATGCTGATGATACCCAACTAATAGTATCCCTTGCCAAAAATTCCAGACTGGCCGAACAAAACTTCCAGAATTGTCTTACCGACGTCTTCCAATGGATGAATGACAATTGTCTAAAATGCAATTCTGGAAAAACGGAAATGCTGCCCATTGGAAAAGATGTTAAATTTAGTCCCAATGCGTGGTGGCCTAAGGGAGCCACTCCGCCTCCTAGTTCTGTAGAAACGGCCAGGAATTTGGGCATTCTTTTTGATTCATCGCTATCTTTCGACCAGCAAGGTAGGAGTTTGGCAGGTAGCTGTTTCAACATCATCAAATCACTGAAAAAATTCTTTGACTTTCTCCCCATTGATGTAAGAAAGTCTGTGGCAGCAGCCCTAATACTTTCCCACCTCGACTACTGTAACGGTCTTATGGCTGGAGTAAAAAAAATGACATTAACAAAACTACAAAGTGTCCAACATGCAGCGGCCCATCTGGTACTGAAGCTGCCCAGAAAATCATCGGCCTCTGCAGCTCTTAGAAAACTACATTGGCTTCCCCTGCACAAAAGGATTCTCTTCAAAATCTTGTTGACCTCTTTCATAGCTTTAAATAATATCGGCCCTAATTATCTCTCAAAAAGATACTCCCGCCTCTGCCCCACCAGAGCCCTGAGATCAGCAGGCTGTAACTTAGCCAACATTCCCGCCTTCCACTACAAAACTAAAGGGGGAAAAACCCTCAGTGTCCTGGCCTCTAGGGCATGGAATGGGATGCCAAAGGAGCTAAGGCTACTTGATCGAGAAGTTCTTTTTCGTAACCAACTTAAAACTTGGCTCTTTACCCTGTCAGATGCTTATGTACTGGCTGCCATATAGATCTCACGTCTGTTGATTTCCCCCCTCCACAGCGCCAGGATGCTCCTTTCGGAGCGACAGTTCGCGCTTTATAAATTCCAAACTAATATTAACATTAACATTAACATTAGATCACTGTTGTAAAGCTACTGCTCACCACAGAAGTCTGCTGCTGGTATTAAAAGTGCATGTTTCAGTCTGCATGTCAGAATTTTTTAAGGAAACAGAAGAGGATTTGAGAAGACACACAAAATGTGCCCTAATTTTTCTTTCTGCAGCACTAATAATTAGGGGTGGGCTTAAATTGCGTAATCGTGTTACGCAACTCTTTGCGAAAATGTCAAAAATCTCCGCAAACACGCGGAAATATTGCGAAGACGCAGAAGTGCTTTTCCCCCCTGTTCGCGATATTTTTGACGTGATCACGTTGGAAATCTCTCGCCAACTTGCCCACGCAGTCGCAATGGGCGCGGCCATCTTGTTTTTCACTCTATTGCTATGGTTCTGGGACCTGCTTTTCAATCCTCCCTCTATCTTTTCAATCCTTTGTTTCTAGAAACTATTTCTTGATCTTTTTTATTTATTATCTCTCAGACTATTTTCCTGATTCTATATTTTTGGTTTTTATCTACTTTTTGTGTGTTCTAACTACTTTTTCACTCTTTTTTTATTACCTGCTTTTTTCATTTCTTTTACTTACTTTTTTTATTCTTACCTTTTCTTTCACGCCCCCGCCTACCCTAGAACCATGGCAAAGGGCCACAGGGCTTGTCGTAGCCAGAGCCGCAACCGCCTTCCTTGCTGAAGGCAGTACCCACAAGGGGTGCAGCCACGGGCCTTTTTTGGGAGGTGGATGTGGACGCACTGGCTTTCTTTGTGCAGTGCCATCTCCCCTTAACCCTGGCAGCAGGCAGCAGGCCTGTGTCTGGGTACGGGCCCTGAGAGGGTCGGTAGCGTTGGGGAAAGGTGCCCTGGGCAGTGTTTCACTGCTCTGATGTCCGGCGCACGAGGAACCAGTTGACGCACCAGTGGTCCGATATCCTGGACCGGGAGCAGGACCTGCTGGACCTGCTAGGAATGTAGGTCCCGGGTCTTAGTGAGTAACTATTTAATTATTACTACTTTGTGTCTGTTCTTCTGCTCTGAGTTATATATTGCGAATATCTTTTTTCCGACCAGCTTCAATGCTGCTGCTTACATTACAGGTAAATTAAGTTTAAAAGTCTTCTGTGATTGTTATGACACTGGTGCTCAGCGCTACTAGTCTTACTTGTTTGCAACTTTGCGTTTGCGCTCGCTTACCGTGATTATGTAAGAGTTTATTTTAGAGAACTTAAGTTAGGTAATGCTAGAGTGACTGTAGTCTTTCCTTTGTCCTGTCACTAAGTGATAGGGGTGGATTGATACTTAGGTTTAGTTACTTATTAGTATGAGTTGGTAATTTTTTAGGGGTCTGCGTGACGCCCCCTCTGTTACGGCACGTGCTGCTAGTGCTTACCCCAGACCTTAGTAGAACCTTTTGTAGTTTGTTCAGTGAGTGGTAATATGCTTAGCACTAGCAGAACATCAGCATCAATCAATCAACCGACAATTTGGTGTATGCAAAAATGTAGTCATGTGTCCTCCATTTATGCATTTTTGACGACTAAAATAAGTGGAAATACATAGTTAATGTACAATTGGCACGCCTGGAATGGGTGGGCTAGGTCAGGTGGTACGTACTTCTTAGGCTTAGTTAGTATTCTGGAATCCGAATGGAAGACTGGATTAGTGATGATAAATAATAAGTAGTCGATCAGCGAATCCCCCGATACTACTTGTTGACCAGATGAGATAGTCAATTTTATTGCAATTGTTGTTTACATAAATATTTTTTTGACCGTCCTTTAAAAATATTTTATTTGTTTCACACCAATCATCAAAGTTTGTCTCTTTCTTATATCTTTCATGATCAGCACCCCGGGGCAAGAAGACAGGGTCTGAGTCAGCGGGAGCACAAGAACAACACCAGGGACAGGAGGACCACGACGAGGGCTCTTCTGCTGGCCCTAGTAAGTCTTCTTGTTTTTAATATTAATAATTCTTATTCCCTAACTTTTACTGCACCATATTTTTTCCGAACTATTGTTTCCGTTTCCTAATGCTATTTTTTCCCAACAGTTATCCTTCGATCTGGACTATCTGTTTCTAAATTCTTGTTATCCCTGCCTCTAACTGCCTCTGCTATGATGGCTCTCTGTACTACTACTATTAGTCTGTCTGTAGCTAAGCTTGCCCAGTTGGCCACTTTTAAATACAATTCAGATTCACCAGTAGCTCTAGCCCTTGAGTCCAGTCCTTTGGTTTGTCCTCTTGTATTACTTCAAGTCTTATTGATCTTAAGTCTTTGTTAATCTTGAGGCGTTTCGACATTTCCCACCAACAAATGCCCAAACAGATTTTACTATTTTGATAGGATAGGACATACTACTACTGTTGCACATACAGAACTTTGCACAAAAAAACTGGATGTTGGTGATGGGAGGTTGGACCTTCCTCACACCTCAATGAGCAGTTCAGAATATAGTTATAGTAGTGTCTCGTCATAACTATTAGCTCTCCGAACCCTCCCCTATAGATACCCAACAAGTAGACAGCCCAGAACATAACACACCCGACCTCTCAGTCGCGGAAGTATTGCACTGCACATGCACACCCTTCCTTTTGCTCGCTCACTCGTGTAAGTCCACACCAAATACCACCGAGTTTATGTAAGTTCTGAAGTTTTATTTTCAATTGACAAGCTCTGTACGTTGTTCTATAATGCAGCACCAACAAGAAAATGCATGACATTAACACAATACACAGTTACACTTAGTTACAGTTACAACTACAAGTCCATGGAAAAAAATTAGAAATCATGATAACTGAACAGTGGTGGAAGCACCACCATCCCCTAGGTGGGAATATAGTTTTTATAAAATTATAAGTGAAGATCTCTGAGCAAATTCTGGGGACCCCTCACCTTCGAAAAACCTAGTACTGGTAGTTGTTACATCATAAGCTCTGCAAAGCTCTGGTTCGTAGAAGGGAATCTTCCGTCTGTAATGAGAAAAATGGTGCGCGTTAGTATATTGTAAGCATTTCTCAGCCGTTCCAAAAAGTGTAGCACTTTTATGGATAAGCAATATGGACTAACACCAGAACTACATAAAAAAAAGTGGCTTGTTAATGTTTTGGTTGACCTTGTACGCAGTATGAGGTCATGTGGGCTCAAATGTGTCTTATACAACAAGCTGAGAGGTAACGTCACATGTGCAAAAATAAAAGACACAAAGGTAAAATGGTTGCATGGCTCAGGCTAACAAAGCAAAGACTAGAATGACTCTAGGAACCATATATAACTACTAGTGTCTACTCTACTACTACCTGATTTGTACTAGTGGAGTATGTTGTATATGCATGTATTACTATTTACTCATTTTTCAATCTTGCTACTGAGAAATTGGGGGAGGTGTATAGGACACCTAAAAATGTGTAATGTTTTTTCTAGGCGCACTACTGACCACCAGTGCCGCAGCCAGCAGCGAAGGTAACACGGCTGGAGAGGATGCAGCAGTTGCAGATGGAGCTGTAGGGGGTGAGCCAGCACCAGTGGCAGGCAGTGGTAAGTTAGATTCCTAATCCCACAGCAAGGGTGTACTGTATACTGTACTGTTGAGACTTAGTAAGTAAGAAGTTGTTCTGAGTGTTTGAAGAGTGAAGACACCATTTTATTGTCATTAGTAAAGGCATTAGCGGCAGGAGTGTTGAGTAACCAATGGCCTCTTCTATCTGATTTCAACTCCGCTGTGAAAGTTTTATGGAGAAGACTAAAAGTCAGATCAGATCACCTTAATGGATGGTGTTGAACTAAAAGGGAAAGACGGGTGAAAGGAAGAAGGACGGGCGAGATTTATGATTTATGACTGACAGAGAAGGATACGTGTGATGCATGCATGCATGCGTAGGTGGCTGATAGGAATCAGATGCATGGTTGGTTGAATGCCTGAAAAACTCCTACAAATGTTAAAGCCCAAGGAAGTGGGAGGATAGATACAAACCACAAATGTTATGTACTGTGCTTGATAGTGCTACCATGCCACTATGTTTATAATTAACTTGTCTTACTGCTTTTCTAAGAGTTTATTTTACAATAGTCTTGTTTTTTCTTTTTGATATATAGCTACTCCTTCCACTGGGATACCTGATCGGAAGAAGTTGGCTGCCAAGGCCCGGCGCCGGAAGCTGGAGGCCATCCAGCGTGAATATCGTTGGCTGGTGGTCCTGGAAGAGGAGGAGGAGGAGGTGACAGCAGCTACAGCCTCCTCCAATGCCCCGGGCCCCAGTCACTGGTGCCCCCCCACTGTGGCTGCAACTGCCACGCTTTGAAGGGCCATGTCGCCCTTCTTGAGGGGCAAGTGCGTGTCCTCCAAAGTTGATCCCGCCGAACCTAAAGAGACCCTGTTCATTACCCCTTTTTTATTTATTCTTTTGGTGGGTGGGAATTGGGCATTAGGGTTTCGCCTTTTGGACAATTAGGTTGGACTTTTTCTTTACGGACATTGGTTGGGGTTAGGGAGAGGGGTGGGTCAGGTTTTGTGTTTTTTTTTACATAGTTTATTTTTGTTAGGGTTATAAAATCAATATTTCTACAGGGCTGTCCATTGCCAGTGTTTGATTGAAATAATTGGCTGACTTTGTAAGACACAAACAGATAGATGCGGCCCCCCCTCACTAATTGAGTTGTCCTACTAGTATTGTCAGTCTCTTCTTGTCTATGCATTCTTTAACTGGACTCAAAGGGGTGTGTGAATTGATTGAAAACATGTCCATTATTAATTATGCCTCCCCCCAAATTCTCTTACCTTTGCTTGATGTTTAACCTCAGGCACAGCGATGGCTGCATGGTGAAGATGGTTTCCTTTCCTAACATGCCATGGTTGTGGTGGTAGTAGTAGTAGACACTGGCAGAAGCATTTGCAAAAAAAGAAAATGAGACAGTCAGTCGCCTGAGAGAGACTGTTCGAGGAGTAGTAGAATGAAGTACAGTACAGAACTTACTGCGAAACAATAATATGCAAAATTATTTAACAACAAAACATAATGGTGGTGGGGATAGCCTAGTACACAGAGTTACAAACTATGTTGAGTCACTTGTCCAGGCCCGCAGTACACTGGATACAAGCGTAACCGTTAGTGCGGTGTAGGATGACAACAAATCCAAATGATACCGGCAATTAATGCGAATGTATAGGTTCCTTTGGTAAAATAAAACACCTCACAAATATACTGTTCATGGGTGGGCAAGCAGAAGAAGATCCTCGCCCTGCCTTGAAATTGAAGTACTGTTGCTTTTGCCACATCCACCCCAGCAAGCGTGTGATTAATTATTGGTGTACATTTAATTTAGTCACACCTCAATAAGTCACACAGCCCAGGGGGCAGAGGGTTAGGGTTTGTTGAATGGATGGGAAAGGGGGTTTGGGGAAAGGTTTGAAAATGAAAAACAGTACGCATGGAAAAACAACAAACGACAAACTCTGTAGACTACCATATTCATATGAATATGTTAAGGGAGAAAAAGGAAATGCATGCATGATGATGATTGATAAGGAGACCCGGATTACATACAGTTTGTGTTCAGTTGTTCCGGGCTTACTTTTACAGATAGCAAAGAAAATGTTTAAATATCTGTAGGGATGAATTATAAAAAGAGAGCAAACCTAATGATAATAATAACATCAAGAAAAACACAGTGTTGTAAAGATTGCAGACAAAAAAATTAATCAAATTATTTAAAAGATGATGAAAGTTGATACTGTTACTGTGTTATCCTGGTCAAAAATGTGGATTTGCATCTCGGCATTCCTCTTGGTCCTCTCGTCCATCAATCTTGGGTGTTTCCACTACCTGCCTGGCAGATGTAGATTTATTGGTAAGGTAAGTGTGCATTGTTTTCCCAAGTATAGCACAGGGTAAGGCTCAGCCTGTAATTGTAGATGGAAAAATAAAAGGGATATTTAGAAACAAAGTTGAAAAAAATGCACAAGTTATGGTGTACTGCAACAAGAACACTTTCCGAGGCGGCATGTATGCATTATCTCTACTCTAGTCTGATTCCAGCATTGACCTACAACAACAACAGGACAGAGCAGGCCCACAGTGACGGCAAGCTTAGCACATCCTCCGTTTAGTGTACATTTTTTTAAAGAGTTGGACAAAGCACATATCCAGCAACATAGCATTTTACAATTTATGTGACTAAATCAATGCACCGCAATCATACCACCGCTACACTTGACTCCACTGCTACACAGACATTTAGGTCTGCTGTGGTTGTTGTTGACTTGTTTACCTTTTATGCCACTTATTAAACGTCCTGACTTATTATTCCATCAATCATCTCCGATACTTGTACTGAGTGACGGTGAAGATCGGCCTGCAGAAGAACTACAATTTTGTTATTAAACAACAAGTGTAGGAACATTATTGACTTGAGTCACTCATTAGTGTGTAGAGTAATACTAGCACACTTTGACTTCACTTCATGCACAACAAACAACAAAAACACCAATCACTCAGAGTCGATGTCCAATGCATGCCATTCATTTTCATTACCTGTTCCTTCTCATCTTAAGTTAAGGGGCCGTCTCTCACGCCATCATCATCATGGTGCTGTTGTCCTACTCTGTGTGCAGTTTACAGATTGAGTCCCCTTCCTTTATTCAAAAGCAATGTATCAGGCTGCAGTAGAAGTAAACGTTTCTTATTAAAAATAGTTGCAAGAAGGGGAAAATTGCCTTGAGTTACTTTTAGTGCGTAGAATGATGATTGTGACATATAGTACACAATGAAATAACTTCATGCACAACAAACAACAACAAAATCACTCAGTCTGCGTCCAATGCATGGCATCATTTATTACCTGTTCCATCTCATCTTCAGTTAATGGGCAGTCTCTCTCGGCTCAGAAAGGAGGATAGCTATAGTAGTCATCATCATGTTCCACTTCTTTTGGAGGGACTAGGAAAGATTTAATTTTTTCTTCTATTTTGCATCATCCAATCATCATCTGTCTTGAGGGCAATGGATTTAGGGAGATTCAGGAGGATGGAGGAGCAGGACTGTACTGTGAAATGCAAACAGCTGAAACTCGTATATTGAAATAAAAAGAGTAGAAGACGGTGGTGATGGATTTGTTGTGATTCAAAGTTTGTAACCGGAAATAAAGACACACAAATAAAGAAAAATAAGGAAGGAAGACAGTAAGTGCATGCCTAATTGTCAGGTAAGTATAACTCGTCCTCAAACTCTTGTGGTTCAAACAGAAGTAGGTAATCATCAAGTAAACACTACTTCTGTCACCTGAGCTGCTGTCCTCATCTTCCTCCCTTAATTCATGTATTGTGTAATTCGGTGGTATGAAGTGCTGATTCATTTTGATCATTGTTAACCTCGCCACGTTTCTGGGTGAGAGACTGGTCCTTCTCACTGTTACAATGGAACCAGCAGCACTGAAAAAACATTCAGAAAAGACACTTGCGAAAGGGCAAGCCATATAGCTTATCGCCAGCCTGCTGAGCAGTGGCCATTGGGCCCTATTCCCATACCAATACCGCAACGGGTTTTGATCAATGTACACCTCTGTTTATTCGTCCAGATAGGCCTGGACTTTCCACTCAAGGTTCAGGGGTGCTAAACTTTTTTCTGGGCTCTTTTCTCTGTGCATCAGCACTGGTTTCACCAATGCCTAAATGTAAATACCAGTCATGTAATGATGCTACTGGGCCTAATGATCCAGTTATTGCTGTTGTCGATAGTGATGGTGAGTGTTCAGAGCCAAATGCACTGCCCTCAGCCTCCGAAGTTGCACTTGATGCTGGATGCCCTGCTGCAGTACTTGTTGTGGGTTGATCTAGCGGGCTTTAATTAGCAACCATTCATTTTCCAACTTACTCTCTGCCTCAGAGATCCAAGTTTACTAGTGGGCAACATCCATCTCTAAAAAAGGAATTAATGTCTTTAGTGCCAATTTTGCCCTTGGATCCAGAATTATGGCAGAATTGTAATATTCTTGTGACAAAATCTTATTTTGCACCCTTGTATTGTCAGCTAAGCGACGGGCTAAGCTCTACACCAACTCATAGGCTTCTTTTTTTTCCTCTACACCTTTGTATGATTCAGACACCGCCTTCAGCTGATGCTCTAGCATTTGCAATAATGGGATAGCTAGGTCCATAGTACAGTCCTCCTTGCTGGCTTCACATGTGAAGACCTCCAAAGGACAAAGCATCTCAGTCAGGCATTTAACTAGGCACCATTGGTCCATCTGAAGGGTCATGCCTTTCACAGTGGCATCCCCTCTTCACATGACATATTCATTGAGTGGCCTGTACTTCTCAAACAGACGGTCAAGGATGTAATAAGTTGAGTTCCAACATGTTGCCACCTCCTGGATGAGTGCTTTGACTGGCATTCTATAGTCATGTTGAATGATCCTCAACTTCTTCCGAGCTTTAAAAGAATGGCTGAGATGAGTGCATATTCTTTGGCAGGTGGTCAGTAAGTTGCTGACTATGGCTTCTTTTTTCAGAAAGTCTTGAACTATAATGTTTATGCAGTGCGCCAAACACGGAACCCTGAAATAGGAACCAAGCTCCATGGCCTTAAGGACATTACTGCCATTATCTGTGGAATCAATATTAAGCCCTCTTGTGCGCAGCCATTCAAAAACCTTGCTGCAAAACTCTTCCAAAATGTTTATAGCAGTATGAGATTTCTCCATGGCGAACATGGCTACAGTTGCATGCTTCCGAGTAGCTTTAAAAATCTCAGCTGTGTCAACAGCACCTATTTCAGATAACGTATCTCTAACCCCCGCAAAAGAGACCCAGTGTGCAGTGATGCACATGTAATCTGTGTCTTGGCAACTGGTCCACATGTCTGTTATCAGTTGGATATTGTGAACAGCACTCTGCTGCAAAGCTTGTCCAACCAATTCCAGCACATCATGATGTAGTGCCGGAACAGCAATTCTTGCGAAATAGGACCGGCCGGGAACCTTCCATTTAGGGCAGATGGCTGACACAAATTCACCCCCTCCACCAATGAAAAAGGCAGAAGGTCCAGCGCCTACATTTTATTCAGCTTCGCATTGTACAACCGTGCCATTGGGTGGTTGCGTTGGAACTGCCTCTCCAACCTAAGCATGCTCTCAATGGTAGGCTGGATTACTTTCCTTTGTGGTGCTGTTGTTTTCATTAACCCACTTAGGCTCAACAACGCACTTTGTTTCATTGCAGTACTCGGTCGCCTTGATGTCTCAGCCTGACTCTGAGTATGGCTCTTACTGCGGAGCCACTTTGATGTTGCTGAGGAGGATGTGGGCGGTACCCTGTACACTACTGGGGACAGGGCTAGAAATGCCTCCCTCTTCTTCACCTTCCACCGTGATAATATTGTCCCCTGATTCATCATGCCCAACATCAATGGGTTGAGTTTTTTTACTTTGTTGTAAGTGAAGTAGGTGATCCTCCCACACGATAGTGTGGTGTATTTTGAGATGACTTGTTTGGCCTCCGGTACCATAGTTTGTACCAAGCTTACCCCACTGAACACCTTGTCGACAAATTGAGCATATAGCAACATCCTCCTCCTTAGTGCTAACCAAAAAGAAGTCCCAAACTGGGGAGGAGAAATTTCGGACACTGCTGAATGTGCCACTTTCAATACAAGATGAACTGGAGGGTGTGCTTGGAATGTGACTCTGTGCAGCTACACTGTGACTTCTACCACTAACTACTGAAGTGGTTGAGCTGGATGTAGGTCCCTGCAACACCTGGCAGCTGGAGGCCGTGGTGGTGTAACCTGTGTTGGTGGTATCCGTGCTACATCCCGCTCAGCAGCTTTTTTGGATAGGGTAATAATGTTGGTCTCCATCCCCTTTTTGGTGTGTGTGATGTGCTTGATGACTGGCTCATCATCATCAACATCATCCTCCTCTTGTACATCTACCTCCATAACTCTAAGTCTTTCTGGAAGTTTCCTTTTCACTAGCCTTGTCTTGTGGCGTGCATCGCTCTCAGACTAAGCTGGTGGCTTCCAAGTGGCATCACGATCATCAGAAGCGGGCTTGAAGAAGAAGATGATGGACTAAGCCTCCTTTTCCTTGCTGGTTGTCTGAATGACAATAGATATTCTGAAACAGTGGTTTGCTACACTTTGTCTGCAGGAAGCTCGATTTCCTGAAATGCCCCTACTTCAGGAGCAACAACTACTATTGTGGGCTGTTCTTGCGGCTGCTGCTGTTCTTGCGGCTGCTGCTGCACACTTATCTGCTGAGTTTCCGCCTGCGTTGATTGTGTACTACTTTGCGATAATGACATTTCAACATCACTGCTCGTTAGTGGACTGGCTACCTCTGCAACACTCAAGGGCTTGGGCCTAGGTTGGTGGGTTTGTACCACTGGTGCGGAGGTGCTGCTCCCAGCTTGGTTCCCGTTGTGGTTAGTGGCACTTCCTTTTTCTGTTCCTTCTTCTCACTGGCAACTTTCTTCGTACTGGAGGACCTGGTACCTTTCTTTGGGGCCATTTCTTCAGATGTCAGGCAGGACGCAGGTGCACAAGTTGCAGAGATTTCAGTGGTCACACGTGGACGTGATGCAAAAGAGGAATTCTGTCTGGCAGTACAACAGGTGGTGATGATGATGATGACCCCTACTCCTCTGTCTTTTTGTGCACCTAAAAGCAAATAAGCCAGGAGAAGAACATAAGTGAAATGTTGCATTTGTTGTTGTGGTTCAACAATTACTACTGCACTAGTACAGACAAACAAATAAAAGATATAGTCTAGCCATTTCTGAGACGTTGTCAACAAGGGCTATGGTATACTACTATGTACACACCACACTCTCAGGAAGGATAGGAAAGAGAATAAGAACAACAACCAAAATACCCTGTTTAGCATTAAATTATTTGAGCATCACATCATTCAGGGAGCTGCTGCTGGCAAAGGGGATGGATGGATGGAAGCAGTAAGCCAATAGGAAAACAATGCAGGCCTATTTGGCAAAAGCAGCATACTAAATAACTCCCACCACAAAAGGCCACCAGCCACATGGACATCACAAATAACAAGCAACAAGCAGGATGCCTGGGAAACGCAATGAACTGCCAAAAGGCCTATAAAAGCCAGGCAAATGATTCATGTTAAAGCACACTGCTTTGCCTTTTTAATGCAATAAAATGCAAAAACGAAAATACACAGGCCAAAAAAAGGTCTGCAGGGTGCATGCACACCTACACACCAGACACACACAACAAAGGAATTTCTTTAAGACACCCAACAACATAAATACCCCACAAAAACACATTTGCCAACTCAATCCAATGCCATCCATGCCGTAAATGATGTTTAAATTCAACAAATTACACAGAAACACTTGTTTAATGCACCTGTGGCTACCTGCTCTGAGCCTACTGGATGAAAGCAGGCATGTTGGCAGACAAGCCAAACACAAGCTTGCAGGCCTAGGCTTCAAAATGACTACCAGCCACATGGCCAGGCCCACCCAACTACAAGAAACAGAAGACAGACAATGCAGGCCTATTGCAAAAAGCACACTGCCAGCCTTCAAAATGGCCGCCAGCCTCATGTACAGGCCTACCCACAACAAGAAGCCCAGGCCACAAAGGAATAGCATGCAGACCTATATGGCAAAAGCAGCACACTAATAACTCCCTCCACAAAAGGCCACCAGCCACATGGACACTCACAAATAAGCAACAAGCAGGAGGCCTGGGGAAACACAATGAACTGACAAAAGGCCTATAAAAGCCAGGGAAAGGATGCATGCAAAGCACACTGCTTTGCCTTTTTAATGCAATAAAATGCAATAACTGAAAAATACACAGGACGCAAAAAAAAGGTCGGCAGGGTGCATGCACACCAACACACCAGACACATACAACACAGGCACCCAACAACAGAAATACCCCCCAAAAACACATTTCCCAACCCAATCCAATGCCATCCATGACCTAAATGGTGCTTGACATACATTCAAAACTCACCAAAGGAACAGTTGCTTCATCATGCACCCACCCATGACTAGCTCAGGGACTACTGACTACCACTACCCACAACAATTTAAAAAAAAGGAATGATAAGTACCAAAATTAAATGAATGAATAAATGAGGGAAGACTTGTAACGCGCAACTTAGCCCAAGGGCATCAAGCCGCCAAAAGAACGTACAGCTTAGAGTTCTCCTAGTGCAAAATTACGGGTAAGCCTCTACAAAGAGCCACGTTTTTAATGCTTTACGAAAAAGCACAATAGAGGATTGTCCTGCCAATTCAGGAGGAAGGGCGTTCCAAAGCCTCGGAACCAGAGTGGAAAAGGCTCTCCCTCCCCACCTTGCTTTTCCAAATCTTGGAACTGAGAGAAGGGGCCGCGCGTTACTTTTACGCCGCCGGTGCGTCACTTTTTGTGACGCATCGGTGGCGTAAAACATGCCTCCTGTTGCGCTCTATTTACAAAGATGCGTCATTTTGTAAAACCCCTGCGCTACATTATACCTGCGTCAGGTATAATGTATGCAGAGGGGGCGTTCCCCCGCAAAAAGCCTCGTAATAGTGACGCAGTGAAATCTATGAGATTTCCCTGCGTCACTTTTAGGACGCTGTTGCGTCAAAATCTTGCACCTGCCTCACAGCAGGCGTAAGACTGACGCAAGCACTTTCACATGGGGCTTTCCCCATGTGAAAGGACGCATTGCTGGAGTTGCGTCACTTTTGTGACACACTCCAGCAATGCGTCACTTTTGCGCTTACAGATACGTCAGAAATACTGACGTATCTGTAAGTCCTTGCGCAACGATGCGTCATATTGTAAATATGACGCATCATCGGGGTCGCAAGGAGGGCGCAATGAAAAGTGACGCATTGCTGTTTTCTCGCAGCGATGCGTCACTTTTCATAAATGAGGCCCAAGGTTTTTATTGGACAAGCGGAGAGCACTACTGGGGGAGTAAAAGTGTAGGAGGGATCTGATGCCCTCTGAGCCCGAGCCATACAAAGCCCCATGAGCAAGACAAAGGATCTTAAACGAGATCCTAGATTGGATGGGCAGCCAATGCAGGTTCTTCCTGGCCAAGGAAGCTGAGGAGAGTCTAGGGAGATTAAGAACCATCCTGGCCGTCGCGTTTTGCACTATCTGCAAGCGCTGGATAAGATTCTTATTAATACCTGAATAAAGCGCATTGCAGTAATCCACTCTCGTAGAGATGAGAGCCACAGTAACTAGTTTCCGGGCATCAGGAGAGAGAAAGTGTGCAATCTTTCTCAAGATCCTGATGATGCCACAGCAGGTGGAGACAGTCCTACTAACCTGACGGTCAAAGGAGAGCGTGTATCTATCAGTACGCCCAAATTCCTGGCAGATTGAGAGGGACGGGGACACTCCAAGGGACGGAGGCCACCAGTCACTCGACCAGATGTCCTGGTTTCCCCCGAAGATCAAAACCTCTGTCTTCCCTCCGTTTAAAGGAAGTTCTGAATCATCCATTGGGAAATCGCCTCCATGCAGTTCCTGAAGTTAAGAGCAGAGTCACTAAGAGATTGTGTAAGGGAGACCATAATTTGGGTGTCGTCAGCATATGACAACACCTCAAACCCAAAGGATCTCACTAACCTGGCAAGTGGGGCCACCTAGATGTTAAAGAGTGTGGGGCTTAAGGACGATCCCTGGGGGACCCCACACTACACAGGTTTGGAGGGGGAGAGGAATTCGCCCAGCTTCACCCTTTGTTCTCTTTGATTATGGAAAGAGGCCAAGAGGCTGAAAGCTGAGCCTCCAACTCTAATCTCCCTAAGACGTGCGACCAGGACAGAGGGAGATAGGGTGTCGAAGGCTGCCGTGAGGTCGAGCAGGACCAGAAGAGTGGTATGGCCCTTATCGACCTTCGAGCGGATATTATTAATGACCACCGTAAGGGCAGATTCAGTACTGTGAGCTCTTCGGAAGCCATGTTGTGAAGAGTCTAGCAAGCTAGAGTCATCCAAGAAGGAGCTTAAGTGATGGTTAAGGTGTGATTCAAATATTTTTGCGGGTGCAGGTAACAAAGAGATGGGTCGGAAGTTTTTCAAAACCCCAGGATACAATGTGGCCTTCTTCAGGAGAGGTTTAACGACTGCCAATTTCCAGGAAAGAGGGAAGATTCCTTCCGTGATTTCTAGATTCATCACCTCTAGGAGGGGAGGAATAACCACATCCCTACAGGCCTTAAGGACCTTAAGTGGGCAGGGATCCAGAGTGGAACCGGATTTGGTTTTGTCAAGGAGCTGGTTGATCCTCTCCAAAGTAAGAAGGGGAAAATTAAGGAGGCTGGGGCAGAATTCATTTGCCCGACATCCAGGTGTAAAAGGGGCAGGGAGAGAGGGAGAACCCAGCTCAAGATTGAGGGATTCAAGCGAATTATAAATATCTGCTATTTTAGTGTGAAAGAAAATGGAGATTTTATCACATAGCTCCTGAGATCCCACTGTGGGGTCACCGTCTGGGGAGCATAAAGGGAGTCTATGATCTTAAACAGGTCTCTGGGAGAATTGAGGGAGGCCGTCAGGTTAACAAAATGAGCCCTCTTTTCCTCAATTATTGCCAATTTGTATTCTTTAAGGAGACGTTTATGTATTTCTTTCTCCTTGGGATCAAGGTGAGCCCGCCAAAGCCTCTCTTGTTTTCTGCAACCCTGCCTTAGCAACCTGAGCGCATCAGAAAACCAGGGTGCCGGCGGTCTCTTTCTAGCAGAGTAGTGTTGTTTGGCAGGGGCCAGGATATCCACGGCTCCCGAAATGGTGTTAGAAAATTCAAGAGCAGCAGTATTAGTGTCCCTCAAAATGAGAGGCCTAAATAGCGCGAACCACTACCAACAACTGGTGGAGCACACAAACGGATCGGAAAACTAATCGGGGAACGCGGGGATCCCGGTAAAGCGATTGCACGCGCAAGAACGTATTTTCAAAGCGCGAGCATAGAAAAAATCTCCGCTACGCTGCGGGTCGCGGAAATGTTGGCATTTGCGCGCTCTCCGCGGAACGCGAAATTGCCAAAATATCACAATTTCCGCAAGCGGAACGGAATTTGACGCCCACCCCTACTAATAATACTTTCTATGGCAAAATGAACCCCCTCATTTTGTTCCTTTTTAAATTAAGTGTTTTAAGAGTTACCACTTTATTCCAATCAAGATGGCTTCAGGTGTGCCATACCTTTGTAATAAGTAGGACGGTTAGCGCTCTAGTTGTTCTTTAGAACACTCTGGGAAGCTGCAGTAGAACACAAAGGAATCAACTGACAGCCTCGGTCCTTGTTGGATGTACATGTTTTACTGAGAATGTCAGACTTCATTCTCACATGACTGAGAAAGATAATGTAAATTTACAGAAAATATGCTTTCAGTTTAGCTTATAGATTCCCCTTCCAAACCACTGTGGGAAAAGCAAGAGATAATAGTTTTCTTTCAAACATGATTAATGATATCCCAGCAGAAGGCTTTTTCACATGGTAAAATCACCTTAGAACACACCACAATTCCTAAAATTAGTATGGTACCATCAACAAATGATTTATAATGTAACTAAAGACTTAAAACCTTCTATTAACTGCAATGCTTTTTAATGAGGTGCTATCATATATATTGGTCCCAAGATGGCTTCCAGCACTTCTTGGATGAAGTGCTGACAGCCAATCAGTTCTCACGATGAGATGTGTGGTTAGGCTCCGCTCAGATATATATATTTCTTTTTCCATTATAATTAGGGCTCCCGGATTTCCGTTTAAACTGATTTTTACATATGAATACAGACGGAAAACAATGTTTCCTTTGTCTGTATTTATATGTAAAAACTGCAAATTACTATGAAATTTTGAAGGGCTGTGGTGCTCGAATCCAGTTATCTCTCCACGCTCCCATTAAGGTCGAAGGGGGATGGGGAGGGCGGGAGCAAACAAACACCACACACGAGACTTGCACTCCAGCGTCCCCTGTGCCACCTCTGCCATAACGCCTGCACCACTACAGCTGAGCAACCCCTGTGCCACAGCTAACCTAACAACATCCCCACCCGCTGTACTACACCATCATGGCTGTCTCACCTTCTGCGTAGTGGTCCCCACGGCCCGATCTGCTCAGTACTTTCTACCTCTCGGGACCCTCCTTAGTGCACATGTCTAACCTCCGGTGCTGAGGGCAGCCCGGCCTGTTCTTCATCTCTCGGGCCTGCCCAGCTCCTGCGATGTCTCACTACTGGGCTGCCTGCACACCTGACTCGTCCTCTGGGCCTCCACTGGGCAAGGAGCCGACCACAGGTTCTTGAGGGAGGTGGGGTGAGGGGTCTTGCAGGTTTCTCTAAGGCCCCATTCAGCCTGCTTCCTCCATCATTAGCGGCCATAATCGATGTTAGAGGCAGTGTAGGCCGGCCAGGATCAGAAGGACGACCGCTGGTGGTGCAGGCGCAGAGTCTGTTCTGTTCTGGCCTCTCGGTTGCATTGTGTGGGAATGCCACCCTCATGAAGTGGGTCGAAATGGAAAGAGCAAGAAGGGTCCCCAGTTCGTCAGAGCATGTGTATTTGATTTACAAAGGTAGTGTGCTATACATGGAGAACTTAGCTGAGGGGAAAAGGTGTTTGCATACGGTTTAAGAAATGTTAGAATTTCGCCTTTTTACTGTACTCGACAAGCGCACAACAAGCATTGGATTCAAAGGGCTTCAGCCCCCCCTCCCCCACCGTCGTGTGTGTCAGCCTGACGGAGACAGCTTTCCATGCTCACACACAGCCGCACCAGAGTACTTCACAGGTCTTTAGAAGACCATTTACATTTTAACAAGGCTTTGTTTTTTCTTTCACCCCTTCTTAGAGCCCCTGCATCTTCACTCTGCCAATTACTGGAACAATAAGCAACACCCCCCGAAATTTTGATTAGCCCCTCCTGAAATTTTACTCTAGTTGCGCCTCTGGCACTCCCCACGGGATACATTAATGTTTTGACTGCTGCGTTGATTTTAGAGGCATTGTCTATCGAAAGAAATTGGAAAATACAGATGTTACTAAAAGAGAACACTGGTACCATTATACATAAACATTATACGAATTTTCTTCAACCCAGTATTTTCCCATTCTATCATTTTCATTGGCCTTGGTTGCTTGTGGTTAGCACCTTAGTTCCAGACCACACGAAATCTTCTGCATGCCCATTCATCCCTGTGGCCTCTTACTTACCCTGCAGTTAAACAGCAATTTGAAATGTTCCCTTACTTTAATATTTCATGGGCCCCCTGATAGAGCCAGCTCTGTTCTGGAGTCTTGCCCTAATGATCTTGAATATGTCTTTAAAAGAGTGCTTAGCTACAGTTTTCATGTAATTTCTTTTTAATATGGAACCAGCATGTGTTTCAGCTTTTTGTGCCCTCTTTTGCCAGGTCATTACAGCGCACGGGAACGCTCCTTCAAATTCTAAATGTGTTTACATCGATTATTCTGATATAGTGAGGTGTCTTTTCAATATGTTTGTAACACAGCAGCATTTATTTATATATATTACTGAAAATAATCATGCATTGTCACTTTAAGTAAATATGGAAAAATACTAGCTGTAGCGTCGTCTTTTGCGTGTGGCAAAAATAAATGTGGATAAATACAGAAAAAATGCCCAAAAAATAAATATGGATAAATACAGACGGAAATGGCAAAAAAATAAATACCATAAAACTGGGAGCCCTAATTATAATTTTAAAAACTACTGAACGGATTTACACTATTTAACAAAAAGGGCTCTTTTCGAACCAATGGCTACCTTTTTGCCAAATTTGGTGTAATTCCGTTCAGCAGTTCGGGCTGTAGCCGTGTCTAAAGATTCCTATGGAAAATTGCATGGAGAAAACATGTTTTGGCACCCCCCTTTTTTCTCGGCCCTGCTTGCCGAATCACCCCGAACCTTTCAAGGTAGGAGCGGACCAAAACAGGCCATCAGTTTTGAATCGGCGCCAAAGTTATTGGGAATAGAATGTTGTGATTTTCATATGGTAACTATGTCCTAACTTTAACTACCTACTGGCGACTGCCAGTAAGTAATATATATATACATATATATTACCTACTGGCGGTCGCCAGTAGGTATATATAGTTAGGATTTTTTCTCTATGGGATTTTTGAAAATTCTATGTCTAATAACTTTGGCGTTTGTGGACGGAATTGGCTGAAATTTTCAGGAAAATGGCACATTTTGTTTCTGAGCAGCCCTTGAAAATTTGGGGGGGGGTTCGTCAAGGGGGGGCCGAGAAAAAAGGGGGGTCCCAAAACGTGTTTTTAACATTGAGTTTTCCATAGGGCGGTTGGCCTCACTTTTAGCCCGAACGGCTGAATGGATTTGCACGAAACTTGGCAAAATTGTAGGGACTGGTAGCCCGATGTGCCTTTGCTAGGTCTCAATATATGTGCTCCAGTGGATTTTGAGAAATTAACATTCAAAAAAAGATCTATATCTGTAACAGCGGACCGGGCAGCGCTCCGGTTCGCGGACTTTTCGCGGTACGGAGCTTTGTGAAGCGAAGCTGATTGGTTCTCCGGCGTCTGTGAACATTCCAAACAGTCCGTAGCGGCCGCCATCTTGTCTCTCGGTAGGATCGAGAGACAAGAGGAGGCCAAAGCGAAGGGGCAAATGACCATAAGGGGGCATAGTAGATCCTCGCTGACCCACTAGGTTTGATGTGGAGGTTTTAAAAGGGCCCCGCGGGGCAAAAAAAATAAATAATAATAATAATCGAACGGCTGAATGGATTTGCACGAAACTTGGTAAAATATTAGGGACTGGTAGCCCGATGTGCCTTTGCTAGGTCTCAATATATGTGCTCCAGTGGATTTTGAGAAATTAACGTTCAAAAAAAGATATATATCTGTAACAGCGCTCCGCTTCGCGTAACTGAGGTTTGCGAAGCTGATTGGTTCTCCGGCGTCTGTAAACATTGCAAACAGTCCGTAGCGGCCGCCATCTTGTCTCTCGGTAGGATCGAGAGACAAGAGGAGGCCAAAGCGAAGGGGCAAATGACCATAAGGGGGCATAGTAGATCCTCCTTGACCTCTTAGGTTTGATGTGGAGGTTTTAAAAGGGCCCCGCGGGGCAAAAAAAAAAATAATAATAATAATCGAACGGCTGAATGGATTTGCACGAAACTTGGCAAAATTGTAGGGACTGGTAGCTCGATGTGCCTTTGCTAGGTCTCAATATATGTGCTTCAGTGGATTTTGAGAAATTAACGTTCAAAAACAAGATATATATCTGTAACAGCGCTCCGCTTCGCGGAGATAAAATTATATCTGTATTACCTAGCTGTTGCTAACACCAGTTAGCGACGGCTAGTAGGAGATAGCAACCATCTTGGGCCCCACTTTGCATGTGAGTGATATTTATCACTAATGACATGCAAAGTGGGCATGCCAAGATGTTAGCGACTGGAAACAGTCGCTAACATCGCTATCTCCTATTATCAACTTTTGGAAATATTCGCGATAAGCGCGAATATCTCCAAAAGCGAGCACCTGCCCTGAGCAGTTCTTAGCCATGTTATCCAATGGGAGGTGGATAACATGGCTAAGAGCATTAGCTCGGTAATGCATGAATATCGCTGAGTTTTCAGCGATATTAATGCATTGCGGTCGTTTTTTATCGTATTTGCGATAAACCTTGATAATAGCAAGGTTTATCTGCGATAATTTCTGACGATGCTTAGCGGTAAAAAAATCGTTGCTAAGCATCGTTAGGGATAAATATCGCTTAACTTTGGTAATATGCCCCAACGTCTGTTAACGTTCGATTCGAAGGAAATCAGGAAGTGTTGAAAAACATTGTCTGCGCCATCTTGTCTTTTTTCAAATGCCACACTTTTGTCGTGCACAGCATTCATTTTAGATGCCTTGACCAGACCCACTCTGTGCAGGCTGTCGATCCTTAGCATGGTTCCCCACCCTCGCAAGCATCTCCCCCAGGCAGTGGTCACCCCCGCTCTCTGTCTTATGCATGGGTAATAAATCTCCCCCCATCTGCGCTGCTCTTCCCTGAGAATCACACCCTGTGCCCGCCCGACACCTCCCTTTCGCCCTATTTACTACCGCACCCTCTGACACTCCTTTTCCTCTGTGTCCGATTGTCCAGGCCGGTCCTAGGGTATCAGCTAGCCCTGCAGATGTAGTCTATGGCCCCAGCTGTAAAGAATCACCCCTCTTCAAAGGAGTTATAGTAGATCAAGGCCCACACTCGATGAGATCCGTCACAGCAGACGCGTTCCTATTATCTGAAAACCATCCTGTATTGTGATTGGGGAGGGGACCGAGCCTGAAGCGGAAGATTCCAGGGATGACTCTTTGTACATCAAAGTTTTTACAATTATGTGTCACATTAAAAATATATAGCACTCCGACAAAGTAGTAAGATTATAAAACATTAATAACTTATAAATATATACAAGAAAACAAAAACAGTAATAACATATAAACATTTTTAGGGAAAAACAACGAAGTAGCGGTCGGCTGTGCGAATAGTCCCAACGCAGCACAACGTCCAGATTTCTGGCGTGGGGCGTCGCGGGGGGTGGGTCATCAGTAGCAAACTGTTGTGCGAATAGTTCCAAGGCAGCAGAACGATGGCACCAAGGTGATGTCCAGTAAGTTGCCACACTGGTTTTGGTATCCTACAATGCTGCTCCGAATAACGGCGTGGGCCGCCCCGGGGGAGGCGGCGTGAACGGGCCTCTCCAGGTGGAGTCTCATCTGTTGTAGTGGGGCGCCCCTTTACCGTTTCAGTTGCCATTCCGTCCGTTTTTGGTCCACTGTGTCAAAAGCCGCAATTCAGCTGAGTTGCGCCCACTCTTGCGGTGCAGCGATAGGCGGCTGTCACAGGACTCTCAAAATGGCGGCAGGCTGTTTCCTTTTTGGGCCTGGTCCACTGAAATGGCCCTGGGACACCTTGGAAATCGGACGCTTGTCTGCTAGGTCTTGGACCCCATTCTCGAAAGCGTCCCCTCCGCCTTGAGGATTCATCAAAAGTTTTGGGGGCCCCCGACTCCTGTAGGCTTCTGGTGGGGAGCGGCTGCCATGATTGCTCGCGGAATGACCACGACGGAGCTACGAGATGGTGGTGCTCTCATGCTGACGCCAGCTTCAGTCTGAAACATCCAGAAACAAGGTGGGGCTTTCATCGTTTGGGAAAAAAAAAAGTTTTCATCCAATGAAAAGTGTTGTTTTTAGGTCATATGATCAAGCCTTCCATCATTAGGAAACCAAAAGTAAAATGAACCAATGAAAAGTTTTATAAACAAGTCACATGACCTGTTATGCGGCATAGGGTATAAAATGCGGAGAAAATACGTTGGCACGTGAGGCGGCGTCAGTAGTGGACCGATGTGCGAATAGGCCGAAGGCAACACAACGCGCCAAGATCCGGATGGCACCGAGGTGGTGTCCAGCAAGTTGCAGCACTGGTGTGGCCATCCTACAATGCTGAAAGTCGGCGTGGGGCGCCCCGTTGGCCTGTGAGTTTGCGTCAGTAGCGGACCGATGTGCGAATAGGCCGAAGGCAGCACAACGCGCCAAGATCCGGATGGCACCGAGGTGGTGTCTAGTAAGTTGTCGCACTTCTGTGGCCATCCTACAATGTTGAAAGTCGGCGTGGGGCGCCCCGTTGGCCTGTGAGATGGCGTCAGTAGCGGACCGATGTGCGAATGGGGCCAAAGGCAGCGCAACAATATTTTCGGAATAGAAGACACCACAAGGCGCTGAGATGCCAAGATCCGGATGGCACCGAGGTGGTGTCTAGCAAGTTGTGGCACTGGTGTGGCCATCCTACAATGGTAAAAGTCGGCGTGGGGCGCCCTGTTGGCCTGTGAGATGGTGTCAGTAGCGGACTGATGTGCGAATGGGGCCAAAGGCAGCGCAACAATATTTTCTGACTGACACCACAAGGCGCTGAGATGCCAAGATCCGGATGGCACCGAGGTGATGTCTAGCAAGTTGCTGTACTGGTGTGGCCATCCTACAATGGTAAAAGTCGGCGTGGGGCGCCCTGTTGGCCTGTGAGATGGTGTCAGTTGCGGACCGATGTGCGAATGGGGCCAAAGGCAGCGCAACAATATTTTCTGTATGGAAGATACCACTAGGCGTTGAGATGCCAAGATCCGGATGGCACCGAGGTGATGTCTAGCAAGTTGCTGTACTGGTGTGGTCATCCTACAATGCTGAAACTCGGCGTGGGGCGCCCCATTAGCCTGTGAGGTGGCGTCAGTAGCGGACCGATGTGTGAATAGGCCGGAACCAGCACAAGGCGCCAAGATCCGGATGTCACCGTGGTGGTTTCATAGTTGAGAGGCACTTCATCTGCAGTGGGGCGCCGAGATCCGGATGGCACCGAGGTGATGTCTAGCAAGTTGCTGTACTGGTGTGGTCATCCTACAATGCTGAAACTCGGCGTGGGGCGCCCCATTAGCCTGTGAGATGGCGTCAGTAGCGGACCGATGTGCGAATAGGCCGAAGGCAGCACAACGCGCCAAGATCCGGATGTCACCGTGGTGGTTTCATAGTTGAGAGGCACTTCATCTGCAGTGGGGCGCCGAGATCCGGATGGCACCGAGGTGATGTCTAGCAAGTTGCTGTACTGGTGTGGTCATCCTACAATGCTGAAACTCGGCGTGGGGCGCCCCATTAGCCTGTGAGATGGCGTCAGTAGCGGACCGATGTGTGAATAGGCCGAAGCTAGCACAACGCGCCAAGATCCGGATGGCACCGAGGTGGTGTCTAGTAAGGTGCACTGGTGTGGCCATCCTACAATGTTGAAAGTCGGCGTGGGGCGCCCCGTTGGCCTGTGAGATGGCGTCAGTAGCAGACCGATTTGCGAATGGGGCCAAAGGCAGCGCAACAATGTTTTCTGAATAAAAGACACCACAAGGCGCTGAGATGCCAAGATCCGGATGGCACCGAGGTGGTGTCTAGCAAGTTGTGGCACTGGTGTGGCCATCCTACAATGGTAAAAGTCGGCGTGGGGCGCCCTGTTGGCCTGTGAGATGGTGTCAGTAGCGGACCGATGTGCGAATGGGGCCAAAGGCAGCGCAACAATATTTTCCGAATAGAAGACACCACTAGGCGCTGAGATTCGGTTACCACCGAGGTGATGTCTAGCAAGTTGCCGCACTGGTGTGGCCATCCTACAATACTGCTCCGAATAACGGCGTGGGGTGCCCGAAGGGGGGGGGGCGGCGTGAACGGGCCTTCCTAGGTGGAGGCTCGTCTGCTGTAGTGGGGCGCCCCTTTACCGTTTCAGTTGCCATTCAGCTGAGTTTCGGCTGCTCTTGATGCTACAGCGACAGGCGGCTGCAGCAGGACTCTCAAAATGGCGGCCTGTTCTTTGGATTTGGGCCTGGTCCACTAAGATGGCCCTGGGACACCTTAGAACTCGGACGCTCGTTTTTTTTTCCTTTCCTGTACATGCAAAAAAAGGTAAATGCCCGGTACGTTACACGCTTCATCTGCCACGATGAACTCTCCAGAGGAACCGAAAAAAAATATAGTTATGGTAACTATACCATGCATCGTCATATGGAGAGGTGGCACCAATTAATTATAGTGCTGCATAAAAGAGAGATTTGGAGGAGAACCCCTGAACTGCTAGTACATTCATCAAAGAAGTGGCACTGACAGCATCAGATGCAAGGGAAACGGTCCCAAATATTTAGAAGAACTTTGGAAAGATTAAAATGACATGTTTAGATTGTGGCAAATTAATTTCATGTGGACAGATGAGTGTTACTCTAATAAATACAGCATATGAACATCATCATAGTCGATGGTTGGTAGAGACATTTTGACTATATCCTGGACCTGCCCGTCCTCGCCCAAAATGGCGCCGGAATAAATGGGACTCGTAACTCCTTGTTGTATACTGGTTGCAGAACCTTGAAATCACGAGATACGTATGCAGTTTTGAAGCACATGGCGGGCGGGGACGAGCATTGATTGAATATTTCGACATCCCTAATGATATTAAGTTCTGATGTGTTATTGATTACTGAACTATTGAAAGTTCGAATTAACGTCACCCATGGTACTTGCCCGCAAATGTATATCTAGATAATTTTATTGTAACTGGCCCTGTCGTATTTTAATTATAAAATGTACGTCCACCGATTCCGTAACTGTTAGACACCTTAGTTCTTGCAACCTAATGGCCCGCCCGTTACGTTCCTCTACAGTGTAAATGTCTACTCATCATATACGATTACAGTTTGCTCCGTGGCCGGCCCACGTGGTTATAGGCTCGTATTTGTATAATGAAATTTTCACAATAAAGGTTTTTAAAAGAAAACATGGTAGTAGTATATACATTGGTAAAGTTTTTAATAATAGTCACTGTTTTAGAATCATTAAAAGGCAAGTGAAATAAAGCAGACCAAATACATGAAGGGTAAAAGGTATAATACGAAGGAACGCAGTAAAGATAAATGGTCAAGGGCTGTTGTGTTTTCTATTCCTGCAACATAAAGTGATCGATAAGAATCTCATATTCAGGCGTATCGGCGACTAAGACAGCAGGTCGACCCTCTTTTGCTCAACGGCTCCGTCATGGGACGAAGAAACGCTCTTTTTCTCGAAAAAAGAATATATTTTACTTGCAGGACAGTTGTAAATTTTCCGGGAAAGTACATTAGCCTGGAACATTAGAACATATATTTAAGAAAAAATAATGTTCGGAAGTAATAAAAAGCGTAATTTTTAGGTCATATGACCAAGCCTTTCATCATTAGAATAAGAAAAGTAAAATGAACCAATGAAAAGTTTTATTAACAAGTCACATGACTTGTTATGCTTACGTTACGCGCTGCGCGCCCCGGATGACTTCCGGATGCGCTAACGCGGCACGTCATATGACGCATTACGTGACAACGCAGGTCCAGAATATAGTCAAAATGTCTCCACCAACCAGCGGTCGGAACACAACCCCTTTCAGCAGGCTAAATAGTTCTGTTAAATGACAACAGAAGGGACAGGCAACAAGAACCATTAGTCAAAGAGGGGAGGGCTAGTTCTTCTCTACCGGGTTACATTGGGGCGCTACCGGAACTGATCGAATTGGTAGTCTACAGTGTTTCTGGATGTTTCAGACTGAAGCTGGGGTTAGCATGAGAGCAGCACCATTTCGTAGCTCCGTCGTGGCCATTCCGCAACCAATCATGGCAGCCGCTCTTTATCGTTATTTTGGGCGGGGTGGGTGGCGGAGCCGAGCTGTTTTGCAGCCATCATTGTGTGGAGTTCAGTTCATTTCACTAGTTTTGTATTTGTCATGAGGGGTTGTTCCTAATGTTTCTATTTTAGCGAGGTCAAAAAGAGATCCCATTAGTGGCCTACTGATTTTGCTCGATTCCTTTTCTTTTTTTTTACACGATTTTTCGTTATCTGCAAAGACTAAACAGAGTATTGCGACTCTGTGTTTGTTTGTAAATAGAGAATGAACCAAAGAGAACCAATTCTAAAACAGTAAATACTTGGATAACAATCAATCAAATGGAGAGAGAAGCAGGCACGACGTATTACAACGGGGGCAAAGGCCTGCGTTAACTACCCTTCACTATGTGCAAAGAGAGAGTACTCCTAATAGAAATGAGGGGGGGGGGGCACCATTCAAAGCAGATCAGTGTGTATAAACACGAAAATGTTTTCACTTACCACGTACTTGACATTCGACAGCTTTTGATATTTGCTATTAAAAAACCATTGAAATTCACTGAAAAAACCATAGGTTATAGACCATATATAGTTAGGAATTAGCATTTACAAAACCTTGAAAATTCACTGAAAAAAACATAGGTTATAGACCATATATAGTTAGGAATTAGCATTTAAAAAAACCTTATTTTACTCACACAAAACCATTGAAATTCCATATATAGTTAGTTGCACTAACTATATATCGCGCACCCGCAATCCACTGCTGATGATGTCACATATTACATCATTCATGACATGGTCAGTGACATCACTGATGACATCACTGATGACATCACTGATGACATCTCAAATGACATCACTGATGACATCACTGATGACATCTCATTTGACATCAATGACCACATCACTGATGATATCATTCATGTGACAATACAATGCATCTCCTCACATTTTAATATAACCTCTGTTTCACCCAGTGTTAAATACAGAGTATAATTTTTGAAACCATTGACACACCAATACTAGTTACTACATACGTACTCACTGATTCCTACGTCTACACACACATTCACTCATTCACCCATACAATCATTCATACATACAATCACTCATCTTTACAACACTATCATATGCACTCATACACCTATACAGACACTCACACTCTGCCACTCATCCATGGAGTTACTCACACACCTAGTCAGTCCTGTAAAGAATCAATCACACTTCCATTTTCTTGTCTATACAGTTAAACATAGAGCACCTTACATTTTCAAACATATACCAACACATACTTACTTTCTTATACAATCATTGATACAAGTACACATTGATCTGCACAGAGTCACACACCTCCCAGCCAGCCACACACACACTCAGTCTCCCATACAAATACTTGGACAATCAATCAATAACCCATATAGTTAATCATATAGCTACTGATCAACACATGCAGCAGTTTACAGAACAACAGACATAATGATGCACAAATTAAAACAGTTTAGTCACTAACCCATGCACTCAGTGAGACACATTTAATCACTCACTCATACATTCAGTCATGCACCTACTAAATCCTTCGTCCAGACAGTTATACATCTACTCATTCTTCAATATGTAAAACATATTTAAACTTTACAGAAACACACAGTCACTGGATGATGTCATCAGTGATGTCATCAGTGATGTCATTTGAGATGTCATCAGTGATGTCATCAGTGATGTCACTGACCATGTCATGAATGATGTAATATGTGACATCATCAGCAGTGGATTGCGGGTGCGCGATATATAGTTAGTGCAACTAACTATATATGGAATTTCAATGGTTTTGTGTGAGTAAAATAAGGTTTTTTAAATGCTAATTCCTAACTATATATGGTCTATAACCTATGGTTTTTTCAGTGAATATATATATATATAAATTAAAAGTTGAAAGACCAGTGAAAAAATTCCTAAGTGTCTTCTTGAAGCCCAATTGGGACCAAAGAACTTGACTGACCAAGAACACTGGCAGTCAAAATAAGGTTGGTGACTGGGCCCAGTCAAGATTTCTATCTTCACAAGTTTAAGGAGTAAGAAAATCTTGGAGATAATCTTCAGGCAGGTCATCAATGGAGTCAGATATGAATTGCGGGCGCTATATGGACAACGCACATGTAGTTGTAAAAGCTACGAGTGGGGCAAGATAATTAGGTGAGGCTTAAGTGAAGCAAGCCCACTCGAACTCACAGCCAGATCTGATGCAGAGGTGAAGATTTCCATGTTTAGTCCTAGTCGATTTTCAAGAGCTCAAAAGAGCCCCAATGGACAAAGTCAAACATTCTATGTGACATGGGTTCCATAAGTTCAGGTTAAATTTGCAGAAGGCCTTGGGAAATACAGTTTTTGAGAATTCAACAGCACAGGGTGGGGCTATCCAGTGTAGCTTTGTGAGGATGACTTGTCTTCGTAGTTTAGATAATTCTGTTTCATGATTTGAAAGACTACTTCAGCACTTGACACACTTTGTGATTTTGGCAAACTAGCTTGATGTGACTGAGTGTTCTTCAGTTAGAATGGTAAAAAGCTGGAGTGGTGGATTTACTTGTTAACATCAGAATAGACTACCGGAGTGTTTTAGCATTATGATCAGTTTTCACAAGAACATACTCTCCATACTCAATGTAGTGACCTACAAGGGATTAGGGGCCATGCATAAAATTTAGAAATTGCAATTTTTACCGAATCGCAAACATTTAATCCAAATTCCTCATGTAAGAAACAAATATAGATGGCGATTCCTAGTGGGCCGCAAATCCACCTACCTCATGATTATTAATGAGGAAGCTTGCAGTTTGTAACCCAATTATGAATGAGAACCATCACAGGAATGGTGGCCCGCTGGGGTCAGCAGACCACCATGTCTCTGATTGCTTTTAAATAAAGCATTACTTTTTTTTTAAATGCAGCCATTTTCCTTACAGGAAAACAGGATGTGTTTAAAAAAAAAAAATTTTAAGAGCAGACAATGGTCTCACGGACTATTGCCTACTAATAAAACATATTTATTGTTTTCTTTCTCAAGGGAAAGGGGTCAGTAAAGAATTAATGTTCTGCAACTACAATTTGACCAGAAAACATGAATACATCCCATTCAGATTCAATATTTGGAAGGGATGCCAAAAAAAACTCCCCTTCCAAGTATCGAGTTGCACACGCAAATTGCCATGTTACAGAATTGCGATTTGTCTTTTGAACATATGTAAACGCATTTTTACAATCAGAAAGGACCCAATCCAGCCAATTCCAACTGCAAAAAATTATTTGTGCATATGGTCCTTGATCTGTTATATCCAAATTTGACATGGATATCACGAGCAAGCTATCTCAAAAACACTGTGCTTATCTAACTGCTTTGAAAATGAGTGCACAGTGCTCTGTAGCTTGTGACTGAAAGCATTGGGTATTTAATTATCACCAAACATAATACTAGTAACTAATTTATCAACCTTGTGACCTGCTAGGATTGACTGGGGACTTTTGGCAGAAAATAGCTATTTGACTTCTCATCTCATCACCAGACCCAGAGTGCCTGTGTTTTCCAGGTTTTTCGCTGGTGGGCTGGAGGCTTTGGGGGCCGGTTTGTAGGCCACCACTTTCTTCTGCTTACTCTGATAATTACAGTAGGCACTGGAGCTAGAGCGGGGCTTTATGAGAGCGAAAGAGAGAAAAGAGAGGGATGAGCGAGCAAGGAGGAAGGGAGCAAGGTTACTTTTGGTTCTCGCTCTGGCCCTATTCCTCACTACTGGGCTTATGCAGGTGGATTACAGTTTGGCCTGCTGGCAAATTGAAACTGAATAACAACTGCATTAAAGTAAGGGAGCACTATCCCTGTTTGTGCTGGGAAACATCTTAAATGAAAGCACACCGTGTGTAGAAAGAGCCACTGCACTCAGTTACTGACAATCCTCTCACCAAAGGACATCCACAAACGTATGCTGCCCCAGGAAAGCTTATTAGTGAAAGATGAACCAGCTGATTTAAGCTGCTGGTCTGCCATTTTACAGTGCAGGCAGTGCTAGAAAGCCCTTTCAAGGGGGACAGAGATTTCCCCCTCAGACCGGAGCAGTGAGTGACTGCACCTGCCGGCAGGAGGATAGCTGGGAGGTGTAAATAACCCCTCTTTCCCCCCTCCAGAGGGGCACAGTTGCAGACACACTGACTGTGCTCTGTCTTTTTGGGGTATACAGTCAGTGTGCATTCCAATGGCCTCTTTGCCTCTGAAACGACATCTATAATACAGTGCGGGTGCAGAGGCAAACTGCTTGCATCATTTGAATGGGGCCACATCCCATGCAAATGAAGGAACGCCCTCTTAACATAGCGCAGGTCCTACATGTGTACCAATGCTTTCTGTATTACCAAAGGGGCAAAATGAGCCTCTGTACCTCTTTCCATTATACAACAGTGCCACAGGAACACAGAAAATGGGTGCCAAAGCCCATTGCATCCCTGGGGCACAATCTGTAATGTGGCCCAGGGAGTACATAAGACTAGCACGTGAGAAGGGCCTAGGAGCAAAGAACCTGATGGCACAGGAAAGAAAACCAGATGAGTTGAAACTCAGTGAGAAACAATCCAAATCTTCTTTATAAAGTCCTAAAGCATGAAACAGGGAAAAGGTAAGGCTTAGACACAACCACAATGTATTGGGGGAATTCCATCTAAATAATGGCCACACTATATTAGGATAGGGAAAGTGCAATGAGACTTAGGACAAGGAATTACAGCAACTGGTTCCCAGCTGTAATACGTGCTTAATGTTTACAAAATCAATATCTACTTTGTGTCCTGTAAAGGTACCTGATTATCTGAATCAGAGTCAATGCGCTCCATGAGAGAATACATGCTGGACTTTTCTGTGCATAAATGTGAGAAGGGCGAATATTAGGGCCTGGAATAAACACCTGAAGGATGACTCTGATAACTATATTCCTCATGAATTAGTTAAGGGGGGATCATCAGAGGTGGGTGGATCAGTGGGAGAAAGGCTGATTGACAGGAAGCAGAGTAGGACTGGCGTATAGGGCAAACTGGCAGTGCCCAATGGGCTAGTATAACATATCAGTGTGTGGGTCAGTATTTTAGCAGTTTGTGGGCAGGTGGGTAGTTTGTGGACAGGTGGGCTGGCATTTACTGTTGATTTCAGTGATATTAAAACATACATTGCATTCAGAAACACAAAAGCATGCAGCCTCCCAACCTTGCAAAATACTTATGGCAGCCTGTACTTTTACCAGGGAGTGGGTCAGGGGGCCACAAATGCACACACACACACACACACACATACACATTTACACTCACACATGCACACATGCATTCGCACACACACACATCCATTCTCAGCGCTCACTCCCAAATATTCATGTAAGCACCAAACATTAAAAAAACTAAATCAGACTTTTCTGTGCTGCTCTGCCTTGTAGATCCAAGGAGGGTTGGTACTACTGCTTTCCCTGACGGAAGGCAGCAGTCTCAAGCCTTGGAGGTCCCAGGAGGGTTGGGACTGCTGCCTTCTTTCATTGGCTGACTTTAGGTCAGGCACTGAGGGAAGGCAGCCATCCCTCACTCGTTACAGAGTGGGATGGGGTCAGTGAGGTTGCTGACCCCATTCCACTCTGTGATGAGGTGTCAGTGATTGACACTCTGCCCTGGACACTTTAGGGCTTAGAAATTAAGTGCCCATGTATGAGGCAATCAGTGACGCTACCCCTTGTCATGAGGAGGGCCTTGAAGTGATTTGCCAGGCTGACAATGTCATGCCCACTGGAATTGGGACTTCTTCAGCCCAGAAAAGTTCAGCTCAGGCAGCTAGGAGCCTGCGCTTTTAGCGCATGTCTAGCTCCTTGAAAATGAAGAGTGTCTGTCAGGCTGACCTTTGCTCAGCCTGACAGACATTATTTATAGTGGCCAAAAGGAGAGGGGGAGTGGCCCTTTAGCACAGGCCAGGACTGTAAAATTCTCATACAACATGTATTTGCAACTTCAAAACTGCCGTGATTTGCAAATATGGGCCACTTTTTTAGATATCTGATTCGCTAATGTCGGTCACTTTTATTTTGGTGCCCAAACCTATTTGTGTCCCAGTCCGACTCTGACAAGAAGTTTGATGTTACTGCAGCACAGATGGTTCCAGTAGGTACAACTACAGTGACTAAATCACTGGCACAGTTTTTGTATTACATTTTTATAGCTTAAATTCTTTTTCACAGATTCACCATCAGGATGGTTGCCCCGACAAAGCCACGCTCCAGCCATGCCTGTTTTGGAAAAGTCCACAACCATCTAACGGAGACACCACACATATCAATGTAGCAATATGGGCATTGGGACATCATAAGATGATAACTATTACTCAAGCTAAGTTTCTGCTCCTTCATCTGACAGTTAGTGGATGACTTCATCAACCAAGGTACTTTCTTAAGCCTCTCCCTTTGCATTCCACATTAAGATGTACTAAAAGGCTGATTGGCTAGTGTATTTGCAGGCATACACCAGTAGAATCCTCTTGAACACAATACATAGGTCCTATCAGAATTATGATGCCACCTTCTTTTTATAGTTTCAATGCTGATGGATGGAAACACATGCTGACTCTCACTGTTACACATTAATAATCTGAGAAGGCCCTTAATGCTCTGGATCCGGGCAACGTTTGCTTAGAGAACCCGATATACTTGTAATGAATGTGACTTGTGTCTCTGGGAATGCGATTTGGCACGTGTGATGCCAAGAGTTGTATTTAAAGATGCATTTCGCAGCCTATAACCTATAGTTAACATACTGGACACAAGATGAATCACAAAATTGCACAAGGGTTGCAAGTTTACCAAATAAACTCAGTAGACTTGAACTGAAATACTTGTTCGATGGAATGCAATATACTTATTCTCTACCCCACTTTGTTTTAGAATCTTCTTCCATCAATGCCTTTTTTATGGTCTGGTTTGAAAGCTCAGCTGTCACCAGACAATAATGAGAGAATCACCAGGAGAGGCGCTTTTGTTCCGCTCACATGTTGGGAGCCTGGAGTACATGTTTTGATTGGGCAGCATATGGGTGATTCCACAAGAAAAACTGCTTGCCCTCCACAGAGCTGTGATAATTTTGTTTATTTATCCATATGCCTGAGATAGATCTTTCAGGGTCACACATGAGACTGTAATACTATTAAATTGTCTTAGATAACAGAGAATTGATGGTGTTTTTCTCTGGCAGCAACACAGATCTGATTAGTGTAGTCTTTAACCTACATAGATTTTTATGTCTGGCTTGACAGTACATCTGTATCCTGACATTTTAACCTACACCAATATTATCTACACATCTTTTCTTCCACACAAATATATATCAATCCCCATGCTGTCTACTTGTAATGCTTCACATTGCCATATAACATTGTTTTAAAGCCAGACCTATTGGCACTGCAAATGCTTGTTGAGGATTTGTACCAGTAATGTGCAGGATGCATATTGGGTGCTTGAAGTTAAATGTTCAGTCATTTCACCGAAAAACATGTCATTAGCATTGCCAAAGATCTAAGCCAAAAACCATTAAAGAGTAACCAAGGTCTGTAGGAATCTTCTGTACACAGAGGTCCTGTGTTTCATGCCCTATGTCAATTCTATTGAATCTTGAATCACACTGTTTCTGAGAATCAGACAAAGCCTTATAGTAAATAAAAATTCAAAATGTATTAAAAGAATCTAATGATGATTGCGATGATTACAGAATTACGAAGTGTGTGTATTTTGTTGCGATCATATATGTCTGTAAATCGACCTGTTAGAACTTTGGCATTTGTGGATTTTTTTGTGTAGAACACTTAAAATTCTGAAATATTAGAAAGTTGGGAGACACTCTTACACCTTGCAGGAATTAAGTGCCGCAGGATTTTAGGTATATGGAATACAAACCAACTCCCACTGCCCATGCAGGTCTGCATGTCATGACCTATTAAGCACTCCTTCCTGAAACAGAAGTTACACGTGTATGTCATAATGGAATGGTGCTTGGCTGGAAGACGCAGCTACATTAGGGAACAAAGACAACGCCAGAGAAGAGAAAAAACATGTTTGACTATGCCTAAGATGTCCTAAAATAAACCCAATGCAGTACACATTGCTTACACTGTACTTATGAACCCTGGTGGTGAGGCGGGGGCAAATGATTGTGCCTGCACTGCAATACTGCAAATGTCAAAAAGTGTTTTTGGTTGCAGCTAAAGCTTTGACTCATACCTGGTCATGCTGCACAAGATGTGAATTGTGGTACAAGAATGCATTGCCTTCTTCAAGGGTTTCTGTCTATCTAAGTAGACATGGTCAAGAGTATGGAGCAGTGAAGACATTCAGAACTCGTTCATATTGTGCAGCCAACTGGGTCTGGCCAGAGGCAAGAGCATAGTCAAAGAACAGTGTTGAGAGTGTGTGGGTGGGACTGGTCTCTGGTGGGCAATTTCAAGGATGTGTTAGAACAAAAATGGGTGTGGTCTCATATCAATTTTATGTAACTTTAATTTAAGAATAGTATAGGCCTACCTTACTTGTGTGCTTAACTCTTTGCTGCGAGACTTGCAGACCTTATGTTGGGACACTTGAAGGAAAGTTAAAAAAAGGACGAATGAGTCTATTTCACCCATGAGTTCCATTAATTGATGCCTAAATCAGGTGTGCAATTCCTAATCTCCGTTCAGGCATACACCAGTAGAATACACCAGTATTTGTAACGAGCTAACTTAGGCAGCTCAAAGGCTGTATACAACTGTTGACTCCTAAGGCTGGCAGCCAATCCAATCCTCCTCTACAAAATATGCGGGAAAACACAGTTCTTCTTGATAAGACTATGATCAAACAATTATTGCAGCCCTTGAAGTTTATTGCAAAAAGAACACACTGGAAAATAACATTGCTGAAAAGAAAATAGTTACTTTGTGGAGAAAAATAAACATCATAAGGCGTATCAGATTTGTAATATTATCAGAACTGAGTTGGTTTACTTTACTAACACTTGGAAATGTGACAGTATAAGATGTGGAGTCACCTTCAACGCATGGCAGCAATAAAAGAAAAGTCATTTTCCTCTAATGAAGTGCCATTACACCTCTATATAACATCTGGCGTTTCCTTTATTTTGCGTGTTTGTACCGCGCTAGGATCACTTCCCGAAGGAGTATCTCCGCGCCTTTGGCAGCCAAAAAGCAACTAGCGGACCCTAACCATAAACATAAGTCAATTTTGAAAAAGGAATGTCTTTAATTGCTTCCTAAAAGGAAGGTGGTCCTTGCACTGTCTCAAATACAGTGGGAGGCTGTTCCACAAAGTTGGACCAGCAACCGTAAGAGATCTTCCCCCTTGTCTCACTTTGCTAAATTTTGGAATCTGTAACAATGCCTGCTCACTGGATCTCAAAGAGCGTGTCGGTGTATACCAGGAGAATTTATTAATCAGATATGCTGGACCATTTCCCTGTAGACACTTATGCATTGTACAGCATATCTTAAACTTCACCCTCTGTTTGATGGGTAACCAATGCAACTTCTCCAAAAGGGGTTTAGAGGGGGTGCGAGAGGGCTTGTTCAGGACCAGACGGGCAGCAGTATTCTGGACTACCTGGAGTCTAGAGATTACCGCTTCATTTGTTGACAACAACATTTCCATCTTTCTTGGCTGGCAAGGGCAAAGTTGAAAGTAGTCTTGGACTAAGGCCTTGGAAAAACTTCTGAAAAGATCGATCTTGCTCAGTGCAATGTAGAAGGATCCCTCTTGGGCTTCCACGTCACATTTAAATAAGACTAATAAGTCAAGGGTTTGGGCTGGTCAGACAGAGCCTGGAAGCTACCTTCCTTAAAGTCTGGTAAAAACATGAACTTAGCTCAGACAGTACTTTAGAATTGGGTCTATGGATTACCTCCCCGTTATAAGGAACCCGTTTATACATTGATGGTTTTACTATCGAGAAGTTGCATTATGATTCTTGAAAAATACAGAAGTCTCAATACCTTTTAACTAAAAACTAAGTGCAAACCTAAAACTGGCAGCTCCCAGAAGGACAACAGGAATTAAGTAGCCGAATTTATGCTATGCTTTTTATACATTTTTATATATGTAGCCAATTTCTGGCAAATCTTTCACAGTTTTAGTAAAACACAAACTGGTCTGTTTACAGTTTGGCCTAATTCCCATGAGGCAATTCTTTCCACAATGGACTTTTCCAGCAGGAGGATTAGAATATAAGGTAGTTAGGGCCTGATTTATACTATATCAGATATGATACTTCATCAAAACGTGACAGATATCCCGTCCACGTATTACAATTACATTATATCCTATGGTACTTGGAATACTGCGGACGGGATATCTGTCATGTTTGCGGAGGAGTATCCTCTCCGCCAAAGTCCAAATCAGGCCATTAGATATTTCAGCTCACATCCTCTGCATGGATTCTGATTTGCCAGATGCATGTGGGACATTTTGCAAAGTATTTTTAGGCAAAATGGATTATTAGTACTGTCTTTTGATAGGACCTGGTTCACAAAGGTAAATGTACACTTTTGTGTAAGTTTACAATTGGCTGCTATTCGCAAAGAGATTTACAAGTTGTATCTCTCGGAGTGCAGAGTCTCTGAACGGGAAAACATAGGTCTTTTTATGTGCAGACACTCCACACTCCTAACGATACTACTCATGAATAAATCCCTTTCTGAAAGCAAACAATCGTAAACTTACATGAAAGAGTCAGTTTACCTGTGTGAGTCAGGTTCATAGTTTTCACTTTGTGAGTTTTATAACTGGTTTTGCACTGTAAAACCAGTGAATTAGAAAGACTGTGGGGCATATTATTAAGAGTGGCATTAAAATTATTGCCGCTTTTATCGGCAGGAAACTGCCGCTAAAGTGGCGATAAGGGGCTTGATAATATGCCCTAGAGAATTCCCATGGAAGCCCATTAGATGTCTAACCTGGGTTTCTATTGGAATTCTATAGAGCATATTATCAAGCCCATTATGGCCACTTTTACGTCAGTTTCCTGCCGATAAAGCGGCGATATATTTATCGCCTGTCTTGATAATATGCCCCTTAATTAATTATTTCTTTCTTAGTTCCTGTTGTGGTAGTTCAGCCGCCTGGATTCTTAACTGTTACAATAGGTTTTGGTATGGTTTTCATTAACTCAACAACAAAAGTAAATGCACACTTATGGGATTTGCTTCGCCTAATCATGATTTTTCATAAACACCTTTGAAATAAACGAAAGATAAAGGTTCTGAATGCATGGATTGTTTGCAAAATAGAAGATATTTATTCTTTGATATTGTAAAATGTTTTATGAAAGAATGCACAGCGACCCCAAGCTCGGCACTAAAGAGAGGCAAATATAGTTAGGAAATACGACATACTGTTTTGTGTCTTTTCAGATAACCATTTTGCTTTAAAACAGATGAAAATTAAGAACTCACAAAGATCCATGTCCATCTATGAAACAATCCACCTTCTAAAAAATTTTCTTTTTTCCTAACCTCTCTTTTCAAAATTCCTTTGTGCACTCCGAAGCTTAATGAAGAGAAAGACGTAAAGGCATCATTACACGCAAAGAGAGAAATCAGATGACAATTTGTATAAATATTTTTCCACTCTAACAATGGTACTGAAAGAGCTATGTTTGAACCCCTACTGTTTCTCACACTGATGTTTTATTCGCAAAAAGAAATTCATTATCCTGTATAGTACTTCATTTTACAGTATCACTATGTTTTAAACAAAATTACAGTTTTTCCACTACTAATTTCCTTTTAAAATACAAAGCAACAAAGGCTGGATATTGGAAAAGGCAACTGCAGGGGGGCAGAAAGACAGATGAAGGAAGAACAAGCATTCTATCACAAATGAAATAATACAGCCTTTTTAAAGTTTTAACTAAAGGAAAATGAGTCTTATTGTGCTCAAAGGCCTGGAGAATCGCTCATCGATCTTTTTTGAGAGACAACAACAAAAAACTGGTGGAGTGCTGAATAAAAAGGAAAATGAATTTCCATTAATACAATCTGTTGAAAGACAACTCTGGCAAATTGATCAATGCAGCTCAAAATCACTTCTAACCTCTAACCTTATTTAGAGAGGATGTGATTTTTTTTTTCAACAGAGTAAACACACATTGTCAATTTAAAGTACTTTGCAGAATGCTTTTCCTGCCACTGCAGAATTGGAGAATTTCTGGAACCAAATCTTTAATGGTTTTTTTTTCACTATGTAATAGTCCAGACAATATCAATAAACGGAGGCATTTCAGCTAGTGAGTACTTTATTAAAGTTGTGCTTTGTCTGCCTGTGAGACAGACCTGCCTTCAAAGTCTTCAGATAATCACGTCGCTCCCTTGGTGCCCATCCTGCTCCCACACCAGCGTGGTGCATGCTGGAACAGCGGGCTCTGCATACATGTAAAATTACCAGTGCACAGGAATGAACATTGAAGCGATCCCACCCATTTCTATTATACAATGATTAGCTCTTAGTCTAACGTGTTCATTGAGACTAGGAGAAGACTTTGGGCCATATTACCAAGATGTGCATTAAAAAACGCACATCGCACATTTCCCTATCGCCGGATTTTATCGCCGGGTTAGCGCGTCATTATCAACGCGCAACACGTAGGTGATATTAAATCCGGCGATAGCCGGCGATAGTGAACATTAGCGCGTGAAAACAAGCGATGTTGTCACGCGCTAATGTGTGCCATGATAATATGGGAGGGTGGATTCAACTTTATGATCCACACCCCCATGTTATCAATGCCTAACACCTGATCAGAGCAGGCGTTGGGAGACCTGCGATAAACGAGTTTATCGCAGGTCTCCTTCTCCCAACGCGTGCCTTGGTAATAGGGTGTTACTACCTCCAACCACATTTTACTTGTGGTTGGACGTGGGAACTCCCACTTTGCATGTCATTAGCGATTTTTCTCGCTGACATGCAAAGTGAGCTTGAGGCAGGCGTTAGCATGCCCTTGTTAATAGGGCGCTAGAAGTATAGCCGCTTTCTCGGCACAATTCGCCGAAAAAGCGGCGATACTTCACCTTGGTAATATGGCCCTGTGTGTGGGAATGGAAGTGGTGGTGGGGAGAAAGAAAGAAATACAGTTGAAGCAGTTTGGTTTATATACTTTACATAGGGTCCAAAAACCCTTCAAGGTGAAAGATCATATTTTAAAAATCACATAATAGAGCAAAATATAGGAGGGCTAGGCAGTCGTAGGTGGTGTGATACTGAATGACGTAATTATGTGAACAGTTCGACAGGAGATTAAAATTGACAGCATTTCATTTAACACTAAATTTAACCTAAATCTACCTTTGCACTGAAGGGTGAAAACCAAAGGATAGTCATCTTGCAGCAGAGATCTATGATTTTCTCATGGGAACAATAAGGCACTCATAAGCCCCTGAGAATTAAACCCAGTCTACCATAGGAAAAAAGCGAACCTGTCCAACTCCTGTCTCTGTCCAGGATTCTTAAATGCCTGAGACACCTTGAGAAGGATTTTGACTGGCTCACCAAAGTCAATAGGTACGAAAGCAACCATTGTTAGTGCACCTTTGTTCCTTACGTCACTTCCATCCCAGCAGAAATGGATGAAAAAAGTTGGTGTGATGACGGGCATTAATGACTAGCCCTGTCACACCGACAGTGGCGTTGCTCCAGCTGTCCGCAGTGGCACGTGTAGAGAGCTAAATAATTTTCCGTCACCTGTTTGTTTTTTAAAATGTTGGGCATACACAACATAACGCTGAAATGTGGGTCAGCATGTTCTTGCGTTGACCCGTGCAGTAACAACAAGCATTGGCAAAGCCAATAGGTCTGGCTTTATTGTGCTAACATGTACAAAGTCAGGCATGCAAAAACCAATGCTTTTTCATCCTGCATTATCTTTGATTTTATCATGGCATTTGAAAGAAAGAACGTTTTTTGTTCTAGACTGGGGAGTATTGTATTGGATCTAGATCTATGAAATGCATTGCTTATTTAAACTATTAGATAACAATATTCCAACATAAAAAAAGAACTGGTGCTGCAGAGCTATTTGGATGAACATGTGCCACTCAAAATGTTTCTCTTCCCTCTTGGGGTACTGTGCAACGACAGGGCAATCATAAGCTTGACTATTCTATGAATAATATCCACCATAACTGAAACCTGCTTAATGACGAGGATGAGCTGAAATATGAAAAGGTTTGCTGAAACATTTCTTGGGTTACCTACGTGGTGTTAAAATTGTTCAGCAATTATTCATGAAAAGTTTTAATCAAATGTCACCCACTCTGTCATTAAATCCAAAATACGTGCGCACATGAAAAGAGTAGTTTTAATTTCAATGACCCATTTTAAAAAAGCAAACCGTTTATTAGAAATGCCTGTGGGTATCACAGTGATATATTCTTGAAGGCTGTGTCTTTGCAGTTTTTCTCAGAGGTTGTTCCTGCAGTAATCTCGGTAAATCAACTAATCTCGATTGCAGGCCCTTCCTTTAATACATACTCAGAAACATGTAAACCCTTTTCCTTTCGTTCATTTCTACAGCAAACTATTTAGAAGAAAATCTGTAAGATTATTTAATGACAGACTAGATAGTACAGACATTTGTAATCCTAATTTTGAACCACAGCTAACAAATGTACAGGTAAACTTTGAATCGCCCTAATCATTATCCACTCTCTGACACCTGTTTAACTGATTTATTGATCAGACACTGAATCTAGAATTACAGTGAACAAAAATGTAGCCTTATAGAATACCTTATACTTGAAGAAACATCATTGGATATTGATTAACATCCTTGATCACATCACTGATCATATTGATATATTAATGAAATTACTAATGAGATCACTCAATAATTCTGACTGAGTTCTAAATGCTTTGTGAACGAGGAGTCATTTAAGAACCTAGATCAAGGGTTGGACTCTTTGTCTGTAAGCTTTCAAAAGATACAAAAGAAATTAGATATTTTAGAAGTGAAGCACACTTAATGAATATCATTTCCATGTGTCTTCTATTCACCAAAAAGATGGATGAGTGCACAGGGGGTAGATCATTTTCAGTGAGCTGGCAGCTGAACATCATTGAACAATAGAGCATTTGGTCAACCTTTGCTGTGAAATGTGGAAGGCTAAGCAAATGGGATATTAGGTGGTGATTAAGGGGTGGACGCAGGGTCTGCCCATAGGCAAGGCCCTGCGATCTACTGCCGCTGAGCATGTCTGAAGGCCATACAGAGTGAGGGTTGGCCACATGCCAATAGTTTGGTGCTGGGTCTGGAGATAGGCAAGTTCACCACTCAACAACAGAATTCTTTGGAAGGCAGGGGGTCTCGAGCCCGAGACCCCCCGGCCGTATTTATTAAAATATGAAACAAAATGAAAATTTTAAATCAAATTAACATTTACATAATTATTAAATGCAAACTTCAGAACATTAGATTTACATCCATATTTGACATTATATGATGGGCTAATCTTAACAAGTATCTAATACAGCGTGGTTCCTAACCGAATCTAACATCCTGATATTAAAATTGCATTTTAATAATTTCTGGTCCTACGGCAAGGTCGCTAACCGGTGTCAGATCCTTTTACCCAGCTACGCTCTCACGTCCGAGATGCGCATGCGTGACAAGGGCCCGTTTACCCTCGTGCGCTCCGTGAACTCCATTTAACCATAACAGGAGGGCCCTTACACTCGCGCCCTTAGCGTCATAGTGTATGTGTGGGGTGGCTACCAGCCTGAGGGAAGCGTTGACTCCCCTCCCCCGCACCCAAGCAAGCGGATATCCTGCCCCTGAAGTTCTGGGAGAGACCAGTGGCCCCTCCCCCTGGGCGACCCCTTTCGTGAATGGGGCCGTCCCCACCTAAGGACCTTAAATTGCTGCTCACCAATTATGACCTTACCGCCACAGGCCAGCGTAGTTGACCGACTATCTGGCCCCCCCAACCGCCTACACTGAAAGGTCATATCCTCCTAGTCAAAACCCTCTACCCCTGCTAGTTTGTTCCCTAACCATAGGGCATTCGCTGACTCCGTCAAATGTACCCCTAACCTGCAAGTAGAGACAACCCCTCCAACCATTGTCAACCATTTCTTGTCAGCCGCTCACTGCTGGTCTCCTTCAAGCGAGCCCCCCCTGCTAATCTAAATCGTCCCTCTCTGATGCACCCCTGTGGAATGTACTGCAATGAGGTGTTTGAAATACTTTCCCAATCCAAGTGTTGATCCTCTTTACCGAGTGATTCTTCCCCGAGTGATTCTGCCCACTAACGGAATCCACCCCCCCTTTTCCTGCAGCCTGTGAAATACCTGAGACCCCCCTATGGTGCAGTCTGGGTTTTATATTTTGCTAGCCTACTTGCTACTGCGATTATCCCTTCCACCAGGACCCCCTTGCCCAATAAAACCCAATCGTTGCTACCCGCATGTCAAATAATGACTGAGGGCGGGGGGGTGTGCCTATCGCGTGCCTCTCCTTCCCCGCTCTGGATGGACAGACCCCATCCTTTGGGGTCCCTGTAGTTGCTGTGACCGGGGGTATCCTGGTACTATACATGTACACCACCCACTGGCGTATCGTGAAGTCTGCTAACCACCCACACCTGGCCACTACGCTCTGGGAAATGTTAAGTGTATGTCTACCCCTTTTACTATGGAAATCCCCAATTCCCGACAAGGGGTGCTGAGGATGTTGCATAGGCCTATTATTCCTGGGGTTGCCCAGGCTAGCAATGCCCACCCTTGTGCAGTGCCCCCATCCCTATCGTTGGCCCTACCATTAAACGGCCCCACAGCGGGGCGAGGAGCGAGCCTGGGAAGCGCGGGCACAAAGAGGCCGGTTCCCGCGCTCCCCAGGCTCTTAACCCCTCCTATGCCGCGGTCCCGCCCCTTGACCCGGAAGCGCCAAACTGCTTCCGGGGCAAGGGCGGGACAAGCGAACCAACCGTGATCGGCAGAAGGGGGGGGTGGGCCCAGCCATGTGTGCGTGGGGGCCGATTGGCCCCCCTTTCCTTTTTGTGTGTTGGTTGCAGGGTTAGGTGGAACACAACGCCCTGTAGACAACTTCTACTGCATATGTCCAAAGTCTGTGCAGGGTGGAGGCTGGCGACTTGTGGATGGCGGGTGTGGAACCCTGGCCCTAGGCTAAGCCCTATGCCAGACTTGTACTACATATGGCTGAATATTGTGTGCATTGGAGGTTTGAATCTTGTGGCGGCATGTGTGCATAACCTTGCTGAACCCTAGATACAGAATCGATTTCCTGATACAGATTGGATGCGGTCCGGCTGGAGGCTATGATTGAAATGTCATTAGTGATGTTGATAGAGCGCGCAGGTCACCCGACTAATAATTTTACCATATGCACACTTAGGCCCATACATTTTAATACACCATGCCAAATATAATCCGGTAACCTACACACTACTACCAGTAACCCTGTTCCTTCCTATTTATTACCAATGTACCCGACTTACCAATCCTTGTCACGGGTACCTATGATCACAATGGATCAGGGAGCTAGCTGTAAAAGATAAGCAGTCACCAAATACAATAACATTTATAATATTTGCACTCTTGATAATAACCACAGACTCAGGAAGTTTTGAAAACCTTTATCTAGTTCTCTTCAAGGTCAGTAAGCATAAAATTCACAGTGAGCAAACTTTCAATAACCAAGATCATGAAAATAGTGTAACTATGCAAGGGGTAGGAAAAAAGTGGAGCACGCTAATAATTCATTATAACCACTTTAAATCGACTAAAGGATGGGTAAAGAAAAGGAACATCTATATTTCATGAACAGTATGTAGGAATGTACTTATAGGGTGGGTAAAAATTTAACATGCTAGTATAACAACTACAATGTAGGACTTTATCATTTGTCAGCAAAGGGACAAAAAAAAGGAACACAGTGTAATATCAGACTTAAGAGAGCAAGAAAGAACGCAAGTGTATTCCCCGCACAGGATTTATATTTACCTAGAACAGTGTGGAGACCAACCCTGGCCACAGGTCAGTTGAGGACAGGAGAAACCCCAAGGAAATACGGTTGCCAGTAGTCCAGCAGGTGCAGAATGGAAACCCAGGACAGGAAGATCAGATTAGGATCAGGACAGGACCACCAAGGTGAGACCAGCACCCTCAGTTCAGTTGCAACGCCTGCGCTACACCCTCTCTGCAGCTATCAGTCAAAACCCCGATTGGGCTATCGAATTTCCCCAGCAAAGTGCTCCGCTAGCACTTAAGGTTCTCAAAACCCCGAATGGGTCTGTGAGTCAGTCGGACAGAGTGCTCCGCAGCACCTCTGTTTTTCGATCAGCTATTGAGTGCGTTGGGTCAGTGACAGGTCAGCTATTTGGACAAGTCGGACAAATTCTCTAGCTAAACCTAGGCTAGTTATACTGTTTTCGGGTCAGTGTACCACCCCCCAAATGTTGCAAGTGTAAGAATTCCCAATTTCGATTGGACAACAGAAAGGACAGGTCATCACACCAGCTAGGATTTGACTTTCTCAAGCTCATAATTTACATTTTTGGGACCGCCTATTGAATTTGGGGTTCCCATGACATGCTTTCCACACGAAACAATGATGAATTTAACTTTTATTACAATGTGTTACATTTAGTACAATTCAGCTTCTTCTACTAGGCGAAGGTGCATCTTCCCAGGCACATCTTGGCCGAGACCTCTGGGTTGGCACTCATTCAATGCCATAGAGTTCATCCTCTGGCGAAAGACTGTCATGCGCAGAAAGGCAGTTCAACATGGAGTATTCCCGTCCTTCATGCCCAAGGTTTACGATACATGAAAAGTAAATAGAAACAGTTTTAAAACACAGAAAAAATAAATGCACTGTATACCATGAATCCCTATACTATTCCCATTACTTTATAATAACTATAGCATTAGGATTAATGCAAGACAAACAGTATAGCGAAAGCAGCAATACAAGCATCAGGCATGTGAGGACACAAAGCGGCCATCTTAAGTCTAGTGCGCAAGTGCAAAGATTTCCCACCAGAACTGCGAGTACGTCACATCACATGGGTATGACCGACGCATGCGCAGAAGAAATTGCCGCGTAGCAGCAGCCATTTTAGGTTGCAAGCATATTAGGATTAGTAAACACATAAGCAAGCATCACTGGGACACCCCAAATGTCAGAATAAAGGGAAAATTAATAAAACAAACAGGTTGATTAAGACTATTAGGGTTATTTGAGGTTCATGAATTCAAGCAAGACGCTTTACGTGCGAATTCTTGCTCCATCAATGTCATCAACAATGTCATTTAACATGTGAGTAATGTAATATATGAGGTCATAAGCAGTGCATAATCAGCACATAAGGTAGAGTTAGTTGAATAAGCTATAACTGGCATATATCATTGAGGTTTGGGGATTTTTAACATGTTTTATTCCAACACCCAACTATAATATCATTTTAACCATTGCTTTTTTCTCAAGAGAAAGGGAAGGGAAGTAATATGACATCTGCCAGAAAGAAGCTATGACAGATCTAGAGGGTAATAAATCTATTATAATGGAACAATCAGATTAATAGGGGAATGCTGTTGTGGTGTCAAAAGAGATATTCTTGAAAGGGATTGTGAGCCAAGTTTTAGAGAGAGTGGTCAAGGATATGATTATCCAAACTAATAATGAGCTTCATGACAAGCTAAGAGAGTCGAGGGAATGGGGTCTAATTGAGTTGGAGAAGTGCATGTTTCTTTACTGCGAACATCCCAATATACCAGCCCTTTATCTCCTCCCCAAATTTCACAAGAAAGTGGTCAACCCTCCAGGGAAACCTATAGAGCTGTGACATGAATGCCTTTGAGAAAATAAATCCAAATATATAAATCTTTCCTTTGACGGCTTTGTTTCATCACTACCTTCCTATATCCAGGAAGAGTCTGGACTTGCTATCCTGTATTGAGGTTATACATTGGGGGAAGACTACATACTATTGACCTTAGATGTTGGCAATCTATACATTAGCATCAGGCATGCAAGTGGAATGAATAAGTGCAGACACTTTTTGAGAGCAAGATCTCTAGCATTCTTATTCGATACAGAGATGATCTTAGATATGATTTGGTTTTGTCTTACACACATTGTTTTGTGTTTGATGATGGCTATATCAGGTAAATCCAGGGTACTACGATGGGAACTTGTTTTCATCCCAACTTTGCAAATATCCTAATGCAATGGTAGAAGGAGCAAGCCATGAGTGCCCTGGGTCAATTCAACTCACATGTCAACATGTGGATTGGATACATATACAATATATTTATATATTTATATATCATATACCACTGCTCCTCCAAAGGTCAGCTGAAAATGGATCTCATTTTCCATACCGATAGACCTGAAAATTGGAACACCATTCTCAAAACACATATTCACATATCCAAAACAACTAACACTCCCTACATCTGCAAACTGACTATCTCTATCCCAAACTGCCCTATGCGTATGGCAACACCTTTGCAACCATCTCATCAATGGCACACTCATGATCCAAACCAGCAACGACAACCTAGATACATTTGACTCCCTCTTCCGCTCGATACACAACGCCTCCACTCACTCTCGCCACTCCCACCCGACCAACCCCCTAACCCCTGACAGACTAACACTCCAGCAGTACTCACAAATCAATCCCAAGACCTATGCCAGCAATGCCAACATTTACCCCCCGGACACCAACCTCTCCCCGCCCACCCTCCCCAAACACGCACAACACATACACTCCTTCCAAAACAAATCAGAGGTATGTCACAGATGAGGCTCTCCAACCCCCTGCCAAATGACTCCTACCCACTCCCACAATTACCCACACAAAACACTCAAGACCTTCCAATACTCAATGGCTCATCTGGTAACAAAACACCCCTCTTGAACCAGACACAGGGACACAAAAGAACAAGAGCCCCAATGTCCACAAGAGAAGCGCTGGATCTTGCCACCTCGTATGACACATCCTATACTGTCACCCCAAGTTCCAAGATCCAGGTTATCACTGGATTTGGGGGAGACAGCTCCCCAATGGCGATCTTTAAGACCCCAGCCTTCCTCACTAATATTCCCAAGGCCCCCCTAAAGAAGAAACACAAAAACGGGGGGGGGGAACACCTCCAACTGCATGCTCATAAACTACAGACCGGCCACCAAACATGCAACAGAACTGGCAGAAACCATCCTTACCCAAGACAGAGACATCATGTTCATCACGGAAACATGGCTAAATGAGTTCTCCTCCCCAATCATTGACATGCTTGTGTCTTTGTTTTTAATCATCAAGAAAGAGAAAAAAACAGTGCGGAGGAGGTATAGCAATCATACACAAGAACAACATCTCTGTGACAGAAACTGACTGCTTCAAATACAACACATTTGAAAGTCTAACCGCCACCATTAAGGTGCGTGACAACAAAACACTATTCTGTCACCTCCTCTACCACCAGCCAGGCAACATCACTGCATTCGGAGAACACCTTTCCTACCTGATAACTCCCTGTTCACTCCGGGACTTCAATAACATAATTCTAGGCGACCTCAACTTACACTGGAATGAGAAAAACAACTCGCTGATCCAAACCTTGAACAAACTTTTACCCAACAACGTTACCCAACACTGCAGAGAGGAAGCCCATAACAGAGGATCAATCCTGGATGCCATCATTGCTCAAACAGATGCAGTCACGATTGACCATATCCTGCCCGTAGACTGGTCCGACCACCATATCATCCTATTCCACAGCAACCAAACAATCCAACCCCCTACGCTGGACCCCCCACACTGGGCAGTAAATCCCCTTTCTGACCTGGAGGTAAGGGTATGCTCTCTCCTCCCCATCGCCGCAGACGACCTATCCACAACAGAACTCACCTCTCACTACAATACAAGTATGACTTCCATTTGGGACCAAATAGCCCCCTTGAAACCAAAAATAGTCAGGAACATTCCATCCAGATCTTGGTTCAACGGAGACATAAACTCTGAAAGAAGACAACTAAGAGCTGCAGAAAGGCTCTGGCGGAACAACCCGTCCATAATCCTCCTTGATCAACCCAAATTGATACACAAGAAATATAAAAAAACACATCAAGAACGAAAAAACGTCCTTCTTTTGTAATACTCTAGACAACCTAAAAAACAGTCCCAAAGAGCTCGTCAATCTCATTAGGCAACAAACTTCCAAGCCCCCTTCATCGTCAGTTCAGGCCTCCAAAGACCTGTGTCATAACTTTGCCAATTTCTTTCATGACAGAGGGCCCGATGTAGGTAAAATAGATTTACCGATTTTTAATTACCGAATCATACCGATTCGGTAATTAAAAATCGGTAAATCTAAGGGCTGGAGATGTAGGAACATCCAGATGTTCCTTTTACCGAATCGGTAAATATCTGTATTTACCGATTCGGTAAATACCGACCGTGAATGCCCCATTCATTCCTATGGGCTTTGAAGCCCATAGGAATGAATGGGGCATTACCGGTCGGTATTTACCGAATCGGTAAATACAGATTTTGCCATGGGTGCAGGGGGTGTCACTTTGACACCCTCTAGCACCCCCAAAAAAGATTCGGGGGCCATGTGGCAGGCATACCTGCCCTAAGGGCAGGTCTGCCTGTCATATGGCACAGGTGTGCATGCACACATGTGCATGCACACCTGAATCGGTATTTTACCATCAAATATATTTGATGGTAAAATACAGAATCGGTAAGGGTTGTGGGACTCAGAAGAGTCCCACCTACATCTCAAAAATACCGAATAGGTATGAATACCGAATCGGTATTTTACAGATTCGGTAAATTTACCGATCGGTAAATTTACCGAATCTGTAAAATTATGGGCCCTACATACCAATTCTCATTTACCGGTCGGTAACGGCCGAAAATACCGATTTTCGGCCGTTACCGACCGACCTACATCTAGCCCATAGTCACCAAGATGGAGCTCATCCTGGATGATCACTGCAGTCCCCCCTACAGCAGAGTGCCTCCAGGGACAGAAGATATCTCACCCAAGCTCCCCCCAAACTACTGGAAATCCTTTAACCCCATCTCCGAAGCTGAGAAAATCAAAATGATTTCCAACTCCAAACCTTCATCACACGCCTTGGATCCCATACCTGCCCAACTGGCCAAAAGGCTCAAAGTCACCCCAGCCCCACTCTGGACCAAGATTATAAACAGCTCCCTGAGTACCGGAGTCATGTCTCACTGTCTCAAAATCAGCCAAGTCACGTCATTACTAAAAGAAACAGGCTTGGACACAAGTAATCTGAGTAACTCCAGACCCGTCTCAAATCTCCCTCTCCTAGCTAAAATCCTGGAAAGATGTGTTCTCCTCCAACTTACTCAACATATGGACAGCACCACCCTTCTAGACCCTCACCAATCGGGTTTTAGAAAAGGCTGCAGCACAGAGACAGCGATCCTTAATGTCATAGATAATATTCACAAGTCACTCGAAATGGACCAATGCTGCCTACTCATACTCCTGGACCTATGGGCAGCCTTTGACACTACTCATTAAGGTACTTCAAGAAAGGGTAGGAGCAGAAGAGGTGGTCTTACAGTGGTTTACCTCCTTTCTCCAGAACCTCACCCAAGGAATAAAAATCAAAAACTTCTTGTCTGACCTACTTCCCGTCAGCAGGAGTGTCCCCCAAGGATCAGTTCTCTCCCAGCAACTTTTCAACAACTACATGGAACCCCTCACCACCATACTCAAAAAACCCAACATCTCTTCCACCTCTATGCGGCTCATACCCAGATCTATCTTGAAACCTCCTCCATTGATGACATTCAGAGACTAAACATTACTCGAAGAGAAGTCCAACACTGGCTATCACTCAACCAAGACAAGACGGAAATCCTCCTCATTTTCAACAAGGAGGAGAACCCCCAAATCACAGATTGGCTAAAAGCTCTTGATGCTCTCAACTGCAACCTCACCCTGGCCGATTTCGTAAAATCGCTGGGAATCACTCTGGACCCAAAATTAGACACGGCCAAACCTATCAAGAACAACGTAAAGAGCGCCTTCCTCAACCTTAAAGTAGTCAATAAATTAAAACCCTTCTTCCCTCCCAGCGCCTTCAAACAAGCTACTCAATCCCTGGTGCTGTCCAGACTGGACTACGGGAATGCAGCCCTCACAGTAACAGCTAAATTTCACTTAGCTCCCCTCAGATCAACTCTTAATGCAACAGCTAGAATGGTCACCGGAATAAAGAAATATGAATACATCTCGCCAGCACTCAGGGGCATTTTATCAAGAAGGGCGTTACAATTATCGCCACTTTAGTGGCAGGAAACTGCCACTAAAGTGGCGATAATGGGCTTGATAGTATGCCCTTGTGAATTCCAAAAGAAGCCCATGTTCCCACCAGAACATGGGCTTCTATGGGAATTCACAAGGGCATATTATCACGCCCATTATCGGCGCTTTAGCAGAAGTTTCCTGCCGCTAAAGTGGCGATAATTGTAATGCGTTTCTTGATAATACGCCCCTCAGAGAGCTAAAATGACTCCCTATTGAAATGCGTGCCAATTTCAGAACTTCCTGCCTGACGCACAAAGCCCTGCACACAGGGAAACCCGCCTACCTGGCTTCCAAACTCAGGAAGGCGGTCTGACAAGGAGCCTCAGGAGTACCAACACTCTATTCCTAATCCCTCCGAAAAACTCATAAACAAAAAACTGCATCTCAATCCTTCTCAGGAAGTGCACCCAAAATCTGGAATGCCATTCCACTCCATATCAGGACTACCCCCTCCTTTTTAAAATTCAAAAGGCAGTTCAAAGACCTCTTCCTCAACCGATCTCTCCCGAATTGATAGCTGCCGCCCATGCGCAGTAGCTTGCACATTGCAGCACACAGACACTTTGACATTAAGACTTTTACCTCCCCACCTCCTGACTCCTTCCCCTATCACCCCCTCCCTGAAGGAGGCTCATCACAAGCCAATGTTCATACTTCTGGTACATATTGTGATTTCCTTGTACAGCACTCTGAGACTTCCGATGCGTCATGAGTCAATGTGTATACTACTGTTATATTGTGTGAGTCCTCGTTACGAATGCTCTAAAGTGCTCTGATCAGTGCTTTAAATGGGAAAAGAATAGTGCAGGTACTCATTTAAGTGGGGTGAGTGGGCGGGGCTAGGGGAGGGGCTAAGAGCAAGACATGCTGATACCTATTGACTTTAATACTAGTTGCAGCACATACCAAAACACATGTCAAATGTGTTTCTATAAATAAAACAGGTTAATTCATTACACAATAACGACAGCCAAACGCGGTGATGCTTTAACATTCCCTTGTTATATAATTGCAGCTTCCATACTGTTATTTGCTGTTTGTTGCTTGGCACAACACAATATATTCTCGAGCGTGCACACACACACACACAAAATCAAGCAGATGCGCACACACAAAGCATTCCACACATTTCCTTTAAAATACCTCCCAACAGTGTATCGGCTCTCTCCCTTTCTTTCGCTTTTTCCTCACACAAAAAAGCACTGGCAAACATACAAACATAAGCCACTCACGCAAATGAATTAAAGCCATTTTAACCTCGTCACCATCCTTTGCTTTCTTAATTGCGCTGTTTCCTGGCTGCCTCGATCCTGTGTTTGCAACACAGCAGAATGGTGAACACCGGACGTTATGCAAATGAGCCCCCGCTGGCTCAGCTCACCAGTCACGACTACAGAAGTGCCTGGCTGTCAGAGACAGGTCACCAGCACAAGCAGCCAATGCGCCTACCGTTTATGAGTACCGGTACTCTCCTCGGCAGTAAAGAAGTGCCGGTACTCAAAGTGCTAAAAATAGGAAGTGCCGGTACTCAGTACCGGTGAGTACCGGCCCATTTAAAGCACTGGCTCTGATACCTTCGGGTCTGGCCAGCACTATATAAACTCTTAAATAAATAAATAAATATTTGTGATTTGGAAAGGCAGCAAGAAAGAACTCAAGGAATTTAGTTTCCTGATATCAGTGTACTAATTAGTGAAAATAAACTAGTTACTCAGCCGTATAGAAAAACAACTGCAGTGAATATTATTTTACATTCCTAAAGCAGCCATCCAAAATCCAAAATCCTTAATGGATAGCGTCCCTATGGGAATTTGCTAATGACCTATCACAACTGTTATACCAATGAAGCCTTTGAACCTGTGTTTAACAACATAATGGCGAGATTCAGGGAAAGGGGCTACCTTAGAGAAACAATGAAGGCTGCTCTCAGACTTGTGAAGAAAGTACACAGACAGGATTTATTGATACTCAAGATCACTGCTAGCGAGACAGAGAATAAGGTTGTTCGATTTATTAGCACTTTCAATAAAAAATATTAAGCTGCTAAAAAAAATAGTGACCAAACACTGGAAGACTCTAACTACAGAACAGAGTCTAATAGATTGGATACACGCTCACACCCACATTACATTCAGTAGAGGGGAGACCCGGAAAGTCTGAATATGCAAGAAAGTGGTCACTAGAAAGAGAAGGACAGATAAACATTTTGTCAGTCGGCGTTCCCACACATGTAAAAATTGCAAGGCTTGCATGAACAGCATGAACATGTTCAGTTATTGCTCACCCTGAGAAAGTCAGGATGGGGTATAAAAGGACATCGTACGTGCAATTCAAAATTTTCTGTCTACATTCTGCTATGCCCCTGGATGGGGCCTAGGTAGTACAATACACTCAGTCAAGTACCTGGTGCTGGAACACCTCTGTGCTTTTACTCACAGGGACCAACAGTATCCTGTTAGATGACATTCCTTTGAACTCCAATAGGGCAACAGTAATTTTCTATCATTTTCCTGTAATCAATAGACTACATCTAACAAAAAGAGGAGGCAACAGAATTCAGGCCACCAGACAGCAAGAATCACAATGTATTTCTGAGATTGATATGAAGGCTCCAAATGGGTTAAATAGAGGGAGAAGATAAATTATGTTTACATCTTGGATAGACTGTTCTCTATGTACGACTGGGTTTTAGTCTCCTTTTGAGCACCCTAGTGAGATAATATGTTTTAGTGTGCCTGTTTTTGAGACTTTTTTTATTTTACTTTCATCATATTTTCAGAGAGGGTGGATGGTGAGTTTAATGATTGTGAATCAACTAGTTTTTTGGAGTACATGCCCATTTGGACTTTACTTTGCAAAAATGTTTGTCCAAATAGGTATGGTTGTTGGGCAAGTTAGACAAACACAAGGGTGTTGGAGGTATGGTGAGCAACCAAGTCATGGTTAATTTGGATCTGTTGTTGTTATGTGTATACTCATTGACCTGTGACAATAGGATACTGCAACATTTGGTTATGGGAGAAGGAGTTACCAGCCAAATAATCATGTCAATATAAAAGCAAGGCTGCTTGCCCACTTCGGTTGGATATGTCAATGGTTGCATACAGCATTGAATGGATGTTTTAAATTGTGAATTTAAGCTAAGTATTGCAAGAGCGTTCATGTGGAACTAACAAGAGAGGCTAAATAATCTTGCCCAAAAAAGCTATTTTGGATGCCCACTTGGCCTGATGCATGGGAAAGAATTTATATTGTAATGTACGCATTGTGGGATGCACTAAGTTTTATATTGTCCAGGCAACTTAGGCAAGTGACAACAGTAGTGGATCACCATATTATCATTTTACCGATTGGAAGTATATTAGCTTATGCCTGAATGTAATTTTTAGCACACTTTTGTTCTATTTTATGACCAATTTGTGGTTACATGAGTTTTTTCTAAAACATGAGCAATTCTTGGATTTGTGTCTATATTTCTTTAAAGGACATGATAAGATGCTTGACACATTCACTGCAGTTGTGGTCCTGTCTTTGCCCTCATTTATGTTGTTGATACTTCTAGGAGAAACCTATGCTCCCCCACATGGCGTGCTCACCCTGCCTCCATATAATTTTTTGTATCATTTTCTGGATGTAGAAACTATGTTTCTGAGGCCAGTAATGGCTGCCACAACAGGTTGTTCATGTTGTGGCCAGCCGCTCAGGATTACCTAGTCCCCTTTAACGTGCTCGATCACAGCATATCTGGACACCAATGGTCCTAATTCCCCTAACTTTACTACACCTTCTTACCCAACCCCGAGCCACTCTTTAAAAGCTAATTTCTCAAAACCAGCTGAATGGATTTACACCAAATCACATAAAATACGCGTTCTGAGTCAAGCTCAAATGTTTTGCCAAATTTGGTATAATGCAATTCAGCCATTTCTGTTCTTTAACTGATAACAAATTTCCCCCATGGAACTTAACATGGGATATTGCACTTTTGGGACTCCCTTTTTCTCGGTCCTCGCTTAACAGTGCAGCACAAAACCTTCCATGAATTCCACGGATGAACTTGCTTTTGCGAACGTTTTGTGCAGATTCATCAAACAGTGCCAAAATTATTAGAGGGGAAAAAAACACTCTGACTATGGAAACTGGCCTAGCTATAACTACACTGTGGCAGCAGCCACGCTGTATATGTACATGACACTATTGTGTAATGTACATATTACACCTCTACCGTACATTAACTTCACACTCTCCTAGTCTATATATTACTAATAAACCAAATGCCCTCATGCCTCTTAAAAAAATTCAAACACACAAGAAATTTGTAATTATAATAATCTATTTATCTAAGGTGTTTTCAGTTGTGCCAGGAATGTTACTTCACAGTGCCTCCTTTCCCCTTTCATATATTCCATGCACCAAAGAAATAAGAAAATAAGTCAATGGCTGAACATTTAAGTTGGTTAACTATGATTTAAACAGAGCAGAATGCCAAGTTGATGCCATGGGTTTTTCCCGACTGCTCTGCATTTATTGAATTTGACAAACAAGCTACCAAAGTAGTATTTTTTTTGTAAAACACAATAATTAATGGTCCTGGCAGTAATGGGAATTTCTCCTGCACATAAATGCCATTGATTGTTTTCTATGCCCCGGAAGGCCATACTCCACATAGCATTACTTTGCAAGGAAATTCTTTGATGGTCTCCTCACTGTAGTATAGTTCCGATAGTACCCTTTCACCTGGCCTATGCTGTTTACAGATAACATATACTATGGTATGCTGTTTGTTACCATCTGGACGCCTGATTCAGCATTTCATTGCTGGAGCGCGCTGCAGAGCGAGCTATTCACAAACGCATCGCGTTTCTTAAATATCCCGTTTTTCTATTTGTTTTGGCCTCATTTGCATTTTGCCTTGTTCTTAATAGGGTAGTGCTTCCCTCACCTGCACAATAATAGTTGTTCACCGCGCTTTGCGGGTCCCGGTCCATACCAGCTTTGGCCGCCATCTTAGGTGAGTCTTTCTCCACGCTAGGTCTTTCGGGGCTAGCAGACCAGCTGCTGGCCTGCATATAAGGGGGCATTGCAGGCGGGCAACTCTGTTTGTTACCATCTGGACGCCTGATTCAGCATTTCATTGCTGGAGCGCGCTGCAGAGCGAGCTATTCACAAACGCATCGCGTTTTTTAAATATCCGGTTTTTCTATTTGTTTTGGCTTCATTTTCATTTTGCCTTGTTCTTAATAGGGTAGTGCTCCCCTCACCTGCACAATAATAGTTGTTCACCGCGCTTTGCGGGTCCCGGTCCATACCAGCTTTGGCCGCCATCTTAGGTGAGTCTTTCTCTACGCTAGGTCATTCGGGGCTAGCAGACCAGCTGCTGGGCTGCATATAAGCAGCCATTCCACGCGCAGCGTTCCGCCGTAGTGACGCCGGAGTCACGCCTGAGTCCAGCCTGTCTGCGCCCGTCAGCGTTCCGGAGGCGGCGGAGCGGCGCTGAACTCTTGCTTGGTGAGCAGTATGATTCGTTATTCGTCAGTGATCCTACGCTCCCTGCAACCCAATTCTTGCGCGTGCCGATCGGTGTTTCCTGGCCGGTATATGGGTAAGCACCGCTGCCCTGTTTGCGGCTGGTCCCCTACCTTTGGACCCTCCCCCGTCCTACGGTCAGTCGAGGGGCTGGTGGACCATCTGTGCCTTTTGTTGAACACTCGTTCATTAGGTAGACATGCCCTCGACATTTACGATCTTTTGGTCAGGGAGAAACCCTTATGCCTCCTTCTGACCGAAACCTGGCTGGGGGAGTCGTCCAACCCGGACATCTTGGCGGCTATCCCTCCGGATTACAACATCTTCCGGCAGGATCGAGCCAAGGGAAGAGGTGGTGGAGTGGCGGTGGTGGTCAAGAAAAGCATTCCGTGTTCCATCCTCCCCACGGAGACGATAGCAGGTTCAGAGTCCCTTGCTTTTGCCATCAGGCTGTCCCCTCACCAAGCCGTGAAGGGCCTGCTGGTTTATAGGCCTCCTGGGTCGGCGGGCTCTTTCTTTGAGGACCTCCAGGAGATCCTTCTTAGACTGGCCTTGTCGGCCCAGCATTTCCTGCTGGCGGGTGATTTTAATTTTCATCTCGACACTGTGGGAGATACGAATTCCAATAAACTGCTTGATATCACCACTCCCTTGGGTCTCGCTCCTTCGTTGTCGGGTCCGACTCATGAGCAAGGGCATACATTAGATCAGGTTTTCTCCTCTGTTCCCCTGGTGGATATAGAACTCCTCCCTGTACTTTGGTCAGATCATAGACTGGCCAGATTTTCTATCCAAGGGAGTGTTCTGCCATCTGGCAGCGCTCCGATCCATTCTGGAGCCGCTTCGAGGGGGTTACACAGAGTCACGCCTGACATGCTTGAGCAGGTATTTGCCGACCATCCCTGTCCTATCGTGGGTGACCTGGACCGGGACACGGAGACTCTGCAAGCTTGGCTGTTAGAGAGGCTGGATGACCTGGCCCCAGTAAGAGCTCTTCGATCAGGGGGTGAGCGACAGTCTGCGCCGTGGTATACCGGGGCGCTGCGTACTGAGCGCAGCCTTTGCAAGGTTGCGGAGAGGGCGTGGCGCTCTCGGTACGACGCGGAGGCCAGACTCACCTTTCGGTTGGCAGTTAAAGCGTACCATCGTAACATTCTGTGCGCAAAAAAAGAGTATTTCGCCAGGAGGATCGAGGCGGCCGCCAACTCCTGTAAGGAGATTTTTGCCGTGGTCAGGGAGTTCACAGCCCCCAGGTCGAATCTTCAGCAAGCAGTTCCATCTGAGACCTGGGTCAGTGACCTGGCCAGGTTTTTCACTGATAAAATCAGAATGACCCAGGCCTCTCTTTCTGTGGAGTCTGCGGTGGGGGCTGGCGGCATCGGGGGGGGAAGTATTCCATCGGCTACACCAGATGTACTTCTGGCAGAGTTTCCGTCTGTCTCCCCAGATGCTTCCCTCGCACTTCTGGCCGCACTCAAGTCTGGGTCGCCACTTGATTCCTGCCCGGCCAAATTTTTGGCCAGGATGGCGCCTCTGATGAACCCCCTGGTGAATCCTCTCCTGAATTCATCTTTGAGATAGGGGCGGCTCCCTTCATCCTGGAAAAGGGCGATGGTGATCCCTCTCCTCAAAAAGCCGGGATTGGATCCCGGGGTTCCGGCCAATTATCGGCCAATTTCCCTCCTGCCGGCTCTTGCGAAGCTCACGGAGAAGCACGTGCATGGCGTGCTCTCGGGTTTCCTCGAGTCTAATGATCTCCTGCATCCCTCGCAATCCGGCTTTCGGCCAAACCTGAGTACGGAGACGGCACTCCTCGAGGTGTCAGAGGTCATCCGCGAGACTTTGGATGCAGGAGGGAAGGCTGTGCTTGTCATGTTGGACTTGTCGGCGGCCTTCGACACCGTCCCCCACGAGGCTTTACTCTCCAGACTCTATGACATCGGTCTGAGGGGGACGGTGTTCAAATGGTTCACCTCATTTTTGGAGGACCGTCGACAAACGGTCTGGGCCACTTCGAGCTCTGCTGAGATGCCGCCACTGGGAGTCGGGGTCCCACAGGGCTCTGTGTTGAGCCCGACCCTGTTTAACATCTTTATGACCCCTCTGGCGGAACTCGTGGAGGCCTCGGGGGCCCAGATCGTGTCCTATGCGGACGACACGCAGCTTCTCTTCACCTGCAGGAAATATCAATCATTTGACGGGGAGAGCATTCAGGGCTGTTTGAAGAGGGTCTTTGGCTGGTTTCAGCAGAATGGTCTCAAGGCCAACTCCAGTAAATCAGAGGTTTTACTATTTGGGTGCGCGTCGGAACCGGAATGGCGTGACTGGTGGCCGGCTGATATGAGCCCCCCTGCCCAGCCGTCTGTGACTGCCAAAAATCTCGGTGTCAAGGTCGATAATGACCTTACGTTCAGATCGCACATCCTTGGTCTGACGGGCACCTGCTTTGGCATCCTTAAGATGTTCCTACCCCTGCTCACAGAGGAGCATAGGAAGATCATTGTCCAAGCTCTTATAGGATCTAGACTGGACTACGCGAATGCTCTCTATTTAGGACTTCCGGAGTATCTGATCCAAAGGCTGCAGGCGGCGCAGAATTCTGCAGCTCGCGCCATCTACGGCCTTCCCAGGCGGGCAAGAACATCTGGGGTGCTTCAGTCACTCCATTGACTCCCTATGCGAAAGCGGATAATGTTCAAAACACTGACTTTGGTGCACAAGGCACTTTCTGGCTCCGGTGCTAAGTATCTGCAGCGCAGACTGGCCTTCTACCGTCCAGCCCGCTCCCTGCGGTCGGAATCCCTGTTCCTGGCCGTAGTGCCCCGTGTGAGGAAGGCTCGCCTGGGGGGTCGCTCTTTCAGCTTCAAGGCCCCCCAGCTGTGGAACTCTTTGCCCCTTGTTCTACGCAGCATCCCTAGCTTGCTTCTGTTCAGGAAAAACCTGAAGACCTGGCTTTTTAATCTTTAGGTTGTTTTCTTTTGCACCTCACTTTCTGATTTTCCTTGTTTGTTCTCTGTTATGTTTTTTAAACCGTTGAGCTGCTCTCTAAAGCGCCGGGACACTCTTGTTGAGTAGCCGTGCGCTATATAAATAAAATCATAACATAACATAACATAACATATGGGCTTGGTGGTAAACTGACTCTGTACACCCCCACTGAATATGTCAGCCTATGTTTTCGCATTAGCTAGCTCGCAGTGCTACTAGAATCTCCTGTTATCAGAGAGATTAGTTTGTGCAACTTCAGAACATAATAACCTCAGACTCATGGAAACAATATACTACTTTTGACCCCGTCACTCGTGCTTGCTTGTTTTGCTCTCAGAGAGATACACAGAAGAAACAGTCGAGTGTGTTTACAATAAGAATTTATTGTACCGTTGTTCTTCTCATGTAAAATAAGTGTGCTGCTACAACTCTAATACAGTAGCAGAGATATAAAACCAGCAGTGCAGTGAATAGAAAGAAATAGTATAGTTCTACCATTTTTCAATAGTCATGAAGCATACATGAATATAAATTGCATTTATAAAATAAAGTGTGTACTCCTAAGATGCCTGTCTAGATGTACCTAAGTGTACCTAGCATGTGTGTAGGTGCGAAAGAATCTAAGTCTAAGAGCCTAAGTCTAAGGGATTAAGTCTAAAAGCCTAAGTCTGAGAGCCAAGAATCTCACTAGGATGTAGTTGACCCCCCATACCTGAATAGTAAAAGTGTGGGACCTCGTCCTGGACTTGATTTGGACACCCCGCAAGGGATCGTCAGACCACTGTCAGCTGGAGCGATTGCATGTCGGAGCTGCAGCGTCTCTGGTCAGTGTGTCGGCCTTGAAGTCTTGGGTCGCACCTACTTACTGAAAGCAAGAGGTGCCATATTTATTCAGTCTATGTGCATATGTTCCCCATTGTTCAGTATGAGGATGAAGTTTGGGATTAAACCTTGTGCGTCGATGGGAGAGGTGAAGTGGACCTCCTGTAGAGTGTACTCATAAATTATTCATATGTGCTAATGATGACGTCTTAGCAATATTGATTGGGAAAAACCCACCCTCGGCATGGAACTAGGTGGAATGTTTAGTCCATAAAAGGCAACAGTCCTTATATGGCGTTATGTCCATATGAGGCAGTCTGTCCATATTTGGAGTTATGTCCTTATAATGCTCGTTCATATGAAATAATGGGGAGACGATGTAGGGAAAGTGTACGATGTTCCCTAGTCCTATATCAGGCTACCGATACGAAATATAACACCACGCTATGAACTAGCATCCAGGATCAAAACGAAAACTGTAATTGTACGTTTAAAACCAAACTGTTTTCTCTATCTTTCAATGTTAGAAGGTTGCTGAAACTGGTTACTTTTGGTAGTAATAAACACTTTTCAATAAATACTGTCTACATGGTTATCTTTGTAATCACTCAGAAAGACAAAAAGAGCTGACAAAGTTAGAATGCATGCATATCTCTTGGAAGGAGAGCTTAGAAAAGTCAGTAACCTGTCCTAAGTCATAGTTTATCTCTTAAGCATACGTGAAGTGATAAACAAACTGAGAATTCTTGTATCCTTGATGGCATTGATATCAAGGGGTATGTAACGTTTACAACGAAATTTTTACAACGCACTACCAGTACAACGCAGGCATTACCACGCATACCATTACAATGCATTGCGCTGGGGGGCGCTCTAGGATAGGGAATACGTTTAATTTTCTATCCAACACCTTCCCTAGTGTCCACGGGGACTGGAGTTGGAATAGAAAATTATACTTACCACTATCCAGCACCTCAAAGCGCTATGCGTTGTAACGGTATTCGTTGTAAATACCGCGTTGTAAAGGTATGCGTGGTAAAAGTATGCGTTGTAACGTCATACATCCATATCAAGGTGTTGACCCCAGCTAGCTCCAAGCCAGGATATGATTCAGTACTAATGACCCTTTAAGTGAGTTATTTGAACATAAAGCACATAAAATGTGGACACCACTTAAGGTTTTGGGAAATTGCACCTAGACACAGTCTGTATATTTCAGTGGGGCCAGATCAGATCCTGGCTCTAGAGTAATATTAGCTGCAGGATCTCAAAAGTGTTCGAAATTTGGTAAGGTGATTCATTATACACGCCTAGGCTTGTTTTAGTTCCTTTATGTGCCAAGAAGTAGGTATCTGGACTAAATTGTGAGTTTTTAATATTGCGATACCTAAATATTGTGTCTAGAATATCGTTAATACAAAAATATAATGTCACAGAATATTGTTGTCAAGAATATAGTTCTTATAGGTAAGTAATATAACTTCAAATAATATAATTGTATTTATTATTGTTTGCCTTGATAGTATAGCTGTAAAAACTATTGTTATTTCATTGTTTTAATCTATACTAGTTAAAACATTATTGTAGGTGTTAGCATTGGTAGTAAAATTGTTTTTAATTTTGTAAAGTATAGTTTGTAATTTAAAATGATTATTTAAAAAAAAATTGTAATATATAATGTAGTAGCGGGTTGTTGGGAATGTAGGAGCATAGGGTGGGAAGTAAAATAAAGAATTTTATGGCAAGACCGGAGGCTCCTATTATGCTTTCTTATCTTGCATTTAATACAATAGCAGCCAAGATAAGTGCAAGAACTACAGTTCCCAGAGGGCCAGGCAACAACTGGGCCATGGGAATGAGAAAAAACGGGAGTACAGTAACCAATCAGCAGTCACAACATAGATAAGAGAACACACTGACTGCGCAGCTTCCTCTTTTCTTGCTGCTCGTAGTCAGATAAGTGTTCCCTTATCTATGCTCGCACTTTTATTGTTAATATTTGGCTATTGTTGTTAATTTTACTGCTTATTATAGTTGTTTCTCCATTCTGCTGCCTCGTTTCGCGCTCTTGCGCCTCTGGGTTCACGCTACTCGCGTGTTCTTTTTGCCGTCCGGTTTCTGTTTACCGGCTCCTCTTCCCCCACCCCTCCCGCCCTTTCCGTTGGTTTCTTCCTGCTCCGCGGTCCTCGCGCACCTTGCGCAGGTTCTTACCGCTTCTGGAGCTTCTCGCTGCTGCTTCTTTCTGCCGCCTCCGCCCACCGCTTTCCAAAGCGGTCGCTTTGTGCACGCCGGAGCTCTTCTCTTCTGCTGCCATTCTCCCGGTCTCCTCGCTCCGAGTCCTGAGGTCGACCCGCCCTGGTGCACGCCCCTTACACGCCTCCCTCTCTCACTTCAGAGTTAACCGTTTCCTATCACATTTCTTCATAATGGAAAATGACAGTTCTTCTGAGGAAAATTCCTCTCACATGGACAATGGGTCTCTCAAAAAGGACCTTCATAGATTTATTAATAATTCTGTTGAACAGGCAGTTGAAGTCTCCATGAAAAGAATGTCTAAAAACATGGAAAATTCTATGGTCAACATGTTGTCCAAGGTTTTGGCCCATTCTGCGGGGGATAGCAGAAAGCGTAAGGTGGAACACTCTGCTTCTGTGCAAAAGCCTAAAAAGGCGTCAGCTTTGGTTAGCGAGTCTTACTCGCCTATGGACGAGGCCGAAGTGCCTCCCAGGCCTCCTGCTAAGGAGGGGTTTGTCGGTTCAGAGGGCAAGAGAAAGCAAAAATCCAAGCACACAGAGTCTCCTACTAAGAAATTAGTAATTTCCACCATCTTGGACACGGATGACGATATGCCTGATGCTGACGACTTGTGCGATATCTTTGACGTCACAGACCCCCCTCCCCCCAAAATACCCAAAAGCGATTCCTTTAACTTTGATCCAGTGTATGACTCGGAGGGTCTCCCCATGTTTGACCCGTCCTCCATCCGTCATCCCAACTCAACTGAGTGGTTTCCCTCTCATCACGTTGGTGAATACATTTCTGCCCACCTTCGTCTCCCTCTAGAGGCAGCTGTGCGTTCCAGGTTAAAATCTGAATGTCCCAATCCTGCCCTCCCTGATAAAATCACCCTTGTCCCTTCCATCGACCAACCTCTCCTTACCTTCTTTTCTAAATTTGGTAAAGACCCTCGACGCGGGGTTGACAAGGCATGGTCCACATGCCAGGACAAACTGCTGGACATTGTTGGTCCCTTGGCCCATATCTTCGACATGGCAGAGTCTGCCCGTCTTGAGGGTGCTGATCTTTCAGCCGATGACATCTCCATGTGGGTTCAGCATGCCTTCTGCCTTTTGGGCAATGCTAACGCAGCGATTACCCATGAAAGACGTAAAGGTCTTTTGATCAAGTTGGATCCCAAGCTGGCTAACCTTGCTCCTATGGACCCCGGCTCTAAGGCAAATGGCCTCCTCTTTGGGGAGAATTTGGTTCGCGACATCAGCCGCTTTGTCTCTACCTTTGCCTCTCTTGACAAGGCCCAGCAATCCATAAAAAAGACTTTCGCCCCTCGGGTTTTTGGACGGGCCGGACGAGGCAGGGGTCGCTCTTCCGGCCGTCCCTACAATCAAGGCTCCAGAGATTCCTACGACACCTCCAAAGAATACAAGCCGCAGTTCTATCCACAACGTGGACGTGGTTTCCGCGGCAGAGGACACAAAGGTTATCGCAACACCAACTTCAATCAACAAGGTAAGCCTTTCTTCTTTCCCTCCTAAGGGGGTGGTTTAAAACTGTTTCTTCCAAAATGGCATTCCATAAGTGTAGACCCGTGGGTCCTCAACACAATTCAAGGCTATCTTGAAGGACTGGACTTTTAACAGAACCAGCGGTGCCAGGGAACAACACCTATAACCTTCATGGGATACCTGTTTCGGCGCACAAGTGACAGAGACACGGGACACTTCCTTCGGCGTCAAAGATCAGCGTTTATTTACTGCAGGGAAACAAGAGTCATTAGAAGTACATCGGCATGTAGGTTCTGCGAGTCTGCTTCAAATTGCATATGTGGGTCGCTCTCCTTTATACAAAATGTTGCCATTGCACAACATGTGAACAAAAGATTACAATCCAGTTCCCACAGTAAACTTCAAAAGGGTAGCTTTCATGTTTTCAGAACCCCGGAACATGATTACAGTAGCAATGCCGGTTCCCAACTGTAAAAGCACATCTTCCCACCATTAGGCACACCCATTAGAGTTGTAAATGACCAGGAAAAGAGACAAAAGCAGCTGCAAGGAAGTCAGACACGTGTAGAAAAAAGAGTGTGGGGGTAATATCGGAAGCATGATCGTAGGATCAAAGAGCTAGATCCCATCACCTGTACGGCTGTCACAATAGACCGGTATGGCCAGATTACCCTCAAGCTGAGCCATCTGCCTTCGCTGTGTCATTCCTCCGACCATAAAGACGCATGAAAGGAATATGCGTCTTACGCAAGGCTTGGGAACTAGAAGGTCAGGAGGCGAACAGTTGCCTGCTCGCTGACTACGTGAGGGCAAGAAACAAAATGGATGCCGTATCTAAAATGGAACCCGAGGGTTCAGATGAAGAACACGTAGTATTAGGCGAACCCTATCAGGTAGTGTAGCGAAAATGCGTACACTTATCGAACTTGCCATTTACGGTTCGTGGATACCAAACTCGTCCATATTTGGTAATGCCCAAAACGTCGTAATAATTTTTACGGAACCTCAGACGCTCCTTTTGCCCTCATGTAGGCAAGCACTAGTCGGAATCATAATCGATTTCGATATTCATCAGATCATTTAGATGTTGCTGATACATTATTCTGTCCATCAATGCCTCTTTGGTGACAACTGGCTGTCTTATACACGTTGTGGCACAGAGGCCACATAAGGCAGGACCACACTGCACACAAAGACAACATGTGAATAGAAACGTCACAACAACCCCTATGATCATCAGAATCTTCCAACCCCAAGTCGACATCAGGCCCCAAAACCATCCTAGAAGCGTCCAATTTCCTTCGTCCACGTGTATGGACTCCGAGATTTTGTGCAACTTAGAGATGGCTTGGTAAACCGTTGGAGCGTTATCAGGTATGAATATGCAGCAGCTCGAATGGATGACCTTACATACACCACCTCTATCTGCTAGAACAACGTCTAGAACCATACGGTTCTGTAACGTCATCAGTCTATCCGCCTGAAGCTCGGCTGTCAAATTACCAAGGGCACTTGCAGTTATGTTGGCAGTTGATTCCACTACACGAGTTAACTGCCTCGGGTTCCTGCTATTGACCATAGGGCCCCAAAACGGTAGGAAACCCTTAAAGAAGTCTCCTGCTTCTTGACCGGCAGTATCTTCTTTGTTAACAACAACTCTAGTTCTGTGATAATTTGAGGCAACAGTGAAAGTCGGAGGCAAAAGATTTGCAATATAGCAGGTACCCGAGAAGTCATGAGGTAACCACGTATAGGCTCGATCATAACATACAAAGTAGGTACCCTTGGCAGTTAGGAAGACAGGGGATGAGAGCGTTGGTAAGACATACGTCTCAGTACACGCACTCTCCCCAAACTGAGCTCTCGGATTTCGACCAAGACCTTTCAGGCAGAAGTGACCAAGGTGAGGTACAATCCATATCGGTGATGAGCTTTTAAGCTGTCTATCACCCACTGATACACTATACTCAGTCTCACTTAGTTCCTTATATGCTCGCACCTCTTCCTCTGGGATAAGCGATGCGTCAAAAATATCTCTATCTAAATCAGCAATAGCTCTCGCCAGAGTCTTGTGGTACGGGCCAGGACCAAAGTTTGCTGAGCGTGGTTCTCGATGGGGGTAGGAATCTAGTGCGCTACGGAACATAGTTTGGAATGCCCGAGCTGACCCTTGGGAACTATAAGGCAGCACCAAGTACGGAATACCCTTATCCATGGTATGTGGCATTAACCCACACACCCAACAATTGGTAGTGTTTACCACTAACTGATGCTGATGCAAGAGTTGAATAAAGGAGTTGTTTCTAAATTCCGCACGTCTAGCTTGTTCGTGTTGAGGCAGAAGATGAAAGGAATGTGGAGAGACAGTTGAAACGAAATTTAGATCATGAGATGGAGGAGTAGGTATAGTAGAAGGCAGTAAGAATTGGGACCCAAAATATACTCCCCCCACCAGTAACATAGATACAGTCAGGAACAATATGAAAACCTGTAGCAAAAACAATTTTGTACGAAACACCTTATCTAATGCAGATCTTTGCGCCGACATTTTCTCTCTTTTCGACAGCTCAGACAATGATGATTCCATCCTCTAACGACCGTCCGCGACGTTCTTGACGCACTTCGTTCTGAGTAGCGATTATCAATTCCCAGGAGTTCCCAGAAATTGACAAAAGAAACCGACCTAGTGTCGATAGCTGCTAAACAGAAGGAAGTACCCGCACGCCCTACGGCCAACCTGGATGGTAGGTTTTAGCTAAATTGAATCATTCAATTTATTATAACATTCTTGGCTGTACGAAAAGGAAGAAGGTACACAATATACAATGTCCACTATGTTCAGGGCAAGTGTGAAACCTAAAAACAAAAACCTTTTTATTAGTTTCCTGTACGTGGACGGAGAAAGTATCGGCTGCTCCCAGGGCAAGTCTGATCTTCAAATAGTGGATTGGATGGCAAATGAGTGTCCGATTGTTCAGATGATTGTTCAGCACTCGAATTCTCCAGGGTTGACGGAAAGGAAATTGTTTGAGGGGAGTCAACAAGGGTGTCAGATATAAGCTGAGCTTCGCTGAATGGGACAAATCGTTGTGAAGCGTCGGTTTCAGATGAAGAAAAACCTCTTCTCATCCAAGTGTCCGACGGCAAAGGAAACGGGACCTTCTTGGTGTGGGTAGCATGTACCCAGTGCTTCCGTCCCTCCAGCCGAACTGCTGTCCTCGTTGCTAGTTGCACCTGGTAAGGTCCCACAAATCTCGGCTCAAGGTTCCGTTTTCGGCCGAAATTGCGGACAAGGATCCAGTCCCCGGGTTGGAGCCGATGACCAGGACCCTCTGTTTGTGACGGCAGAGCCTCAAAGACCTGTTGATGAATCAAACTCAATTTAGCAGTCAGATCATAAAGATAATCAATCAGCATTGGATATTCAATTCTATCAAATTCTTTAGGCCTTGGGACTCCCCATATATTAGCAGGACGGCCGAACACAATCTCGTATGGGCTAAGCCCTACTCGTGAGTGTACAGTTGCCCTGGTCGATAGGAGAGCTAGAGGCAAAGCGTCGGGCCATGATAAACCAGTTGTTGCCTGAATTTTAGCCAATTTTAGTTTTAGGGTGCCATTATATCCCTCCACCAAGCCCGCTGATTGTGGATGATTTGCACTATGGAATTTTTGATTTATACCGAGGCCACGACACACACTCTTCATCACACTTCCCACAAACTCACTTCCGTTGTCCGACCACACAACTCGAGGCATTCCATATCGGGGAAAATACTCCTTGAGCAAAATTTTTGCCGTGGATAAGGCAGTATTATCCTTAAGGGGGTAAGCCTCAATCCATCTGGAGAATGCACATACCAAAACCAACACATATTTCAAATTGTTACATCTCTCCATGTGGATGAAGTCCAACTGGATAACTTCGAAAGGGTACGTAGGAGGGGCAAAATGGCCAGGTGGAGTGGGAGTGCCCTTACCGGGATTGTGCATCAAACACACCATACAATTCTTAACCACTCTCTCTGCACACTTAGTAATCCCATCATTCTTCCATACATGAGACAACAACTTGCATATGCCTTTTGTGCTTATGTGTGCTGTACCATGGGCCATTGTAACAACAGCGAGCACATACGCATCTGGTAACATCCATCTCTGTTTCTCTGACAAATCAACCCAACATCCGTTCTCATCCAGCCTTCCCGTGCTCTCTTTCCATTTAGTCTTTTCCGTCTCAGTGGCTTTATTCTGTATTCCCTTCACACTCTCAGTGGTGTCTTCGCACATACTAGTCTCCGTTGGCCATCTCACTGAACTCGTAACATACATTCGATTCGTAAAATCTTTAGCTGTCTCTTTAGCCGTTTCATCCGCAAACGCATTACCACGACCCACATCATCCGTCACTTTCCGATGCGCACTACATTTGATTACGGCCACCTGTTTAGGCAATGTGAGTGCATCTAGAAGGTCATTCACAAGCTGACCATGCTGAATCTTCGTGCCATGCGACGTAAGGAATCCTCTTTCTTTCCACAATCGCCCAAAACTATGGGCCACACCAAACGCATACTGGCTATCTGTAAACACATTCACCCGTTTTTCTTTAGACAACACACACGCTCTTGTCAAGGCGATCAGTTCAGCAGCCTGAGCCGAATTCTGACTCAATCTTGCGCTTTCTACAACCGTACTCAATGTTACTACAGCATACGCAGTCGTCACATCACCATTCGGCAACTTAAAACAGGAACCATCCACATATAAAGTACCATCGGGGTCTACCAATGGAGTATCTTTTAGGTCAATACGACCCTTTGTTTCCTCTTCAGTTCTTAGATAACAGTCATGTAGTGCTTCACCACTTGACTCCGTGTCGATCGGCAGCAATGTTGCTGGATTCAACACATTACATCGTTTTATCCGTATATGACTGGCCAGTAACGTCAGCTCATATCCAGACAATCTTGCGCTCGTCAAATGTTGAGTCTTCGTTCGGTTCAAAAGAGTGTCGACTGCATGCGGAACCATCACCGTAAGCATATTATCCATGACCAGACCTGCGGACTGTCGAATGGACGCCGCAGCTGCCGCTGTTGCTCTTAAACAACTCGGCAAGGCTCTGGCTACTGGGTCTAAAGTCGAAGAAAAATATGCGCATGGGCGTTGTTTGCCACCAAAAGGTTGTGTCAGAACACTCAATGCACAACCATCCCTCTCGTGAACGTATAGTGTAAATGGCTTACTGTAATCAGGAGTACCCAACACAGGAGCCGAACACAACGCATCACGCAATTCAGAAAAACCTTTCTGACACTCTTCAGTCCAAGGCAAAGGAGATGAAACATCCTTGCACGTAAGGGCTATCAATGGTTTCGCCAACAATGAAAAATTTGGAATCCATTGTCTGCAGTAGGACGTAATACCTAAAAAGGCACGTACATCTCTCTGGGTTTTTGGCACAGTCATTCGGGAAATCGCTGCGATTCTCTCTGGGGTCAACCTTCTCCCTTCTTTTGACAATAAGAGACCTAAATAGGTAACTTCTTGACAACAATATTGTAGCTTAGAAGGTGATACTTTGTGATGTAAGTCATGCAGATAATGCAATAATGATACTGTAGCCTTTTTGCAAATAGCTTCTGTATCAGCTGCCACTAGCAGGTCGTCAACGTATTGAATCAAAGCCGCACCCGTCGGTAACACAAAGGCATCAAGCTGACTTTTAAGTGCTTGGCTATAGATCGATGGACTTTCACAATAGCCCTGTGGTGCGCGTTTTAGCCTAAAACTGCGACCACCTAATGTGAATCCGAATAGGTCTCTGCTTTCCTCAGCAATCGGGATACTAAAGAAAGCATTCTTTAGATCGATCACCGTGAACCAGGAGGCAGAGGCCGGAATCATTGTTAGCAAGGCCGTGATATCAGGGACCACGGGAAATTGTGGAATCACTATTTTATTTACTTCTCTCAAATCTATTACGAAACGATACACAGGAGGTTTGGATGGATCAGTTCGTTTCAAAATAGGCAATACAGGGCTATTACACACGTTTCCACGAGTTTCTTCAACAACACCTTTCTTAATTAGATCATGAACGACTGCTAACAGCGCTCGCTCACCCTCAAGAGAGATACGATACTGAGGTAAACGTGGTAATCGCACATTCGGTTTCAATTGAATCACATAAGGTGGAATGTCTAACAAACCCACATCATTGGGACCTGTGGCCCATAGAGACGCCGGAAGGGAACTCAATTCCGGTGGGAATTTATCGATCGACAAGTACATAGGAGAGACCACTCTCCGACCTAATGTAAGCTCCACTCCTTCAGGAGAGCATTACAAAGTCGCATATAGTCGTTTCAACAAATCCAGACCCAAAAGATTCTCACCACAGCCGGTAGATAGAATCAGCAGAGCCTCCAGCTCACGAGGGCCAATCGTAAGGGGCAAAGGGCTAGAGACGGGGTTGCTAACAGGGGCGCCAGAGAATCCAACGGAAACATTCGTTAAGCCAGACAAAGGTGCGCCAGGGAGTTTCGAATGCATGATGGAACTTTTCGTCGCACCAGTGTCTAACAGAAAAGGCTCAACTACGCCCGATGTAGCCACTGCAACGTAAGGCCTACTCTGATCAACCGGAACTGATACTACTCCCACTCTTTGTCGGTGGCTGTCCTAGTAATGGTCGTTTGCAACAGTCTCATGTTCTACGTAATAATCGTCCACATTATATTGTGCAGATCGAACTGACCCTGCATTTCGCTGGTCAAAACAATTATTCGTATCTGATGGATTTTGAGGGCGCTCAATTTGATTTTGGGGGGCACCGCGACCTCTACCTCGTGATGCCTGTTGAGGACCACCACCACGGTTTCCTCGTGTCGACACACCATTTAGAAGGTCATGTAAAGCGGGACAATCATATTTTATGTGTCCCTCTCTTCTACAATATGCGCACTGATTATACCCAAGTGAAGATCTATAGTCAAAGTTGTCAGAGCGCGGCTGCATCCTATCGGGCTGTGCTCGTGGTCGATACTGCTGTTGTGAATCATTTTGATTTGATCGTGGAGGATACGCTTGCTGCAACAAAACCTTCGTTTTGAGCTCCTTCGTTTTCTTATCTGCACGATCACTTTCTTCCTTTTCCCTATTCTCATAGTATTGAGCCGTTGCTAATATCTGTGCAGTGGTTGAAACCGCCCATGCACTTTCTGAATTCTTCAATTTGTTGCATAGCTCAGGCAACAAATTCGACACGAACTTGTCGACAAATAACCGCTGGCCTCCCTCAGAGCCCATGTCCTGACCGCTGTGGTCGACAAACGCTTCCTCAAACCTTGTAAAGAAATCCGAGACACTCTCGTCCTTCTTTTGTTTACAGGCTGATAATTTATCCCAGTTCACCCTCATCGCTGGCATGAGAGTTTTCATGAGCGTAATGATTTTCTGAGGTAAATCTAAAATCAACTGCTCAGGCTTAGCCCCATCGACTTGTAATGCATCAGCCGCTATCAGTGCAGCCCAATCACCACCTAACTCATTTGCGTGGTTTGCTTGGCGAATTTTCGCCCAAACTGGTTGTGGTACAACATTACCAAACAACATGTCGATGTCGGCAAGGTTCATAACAGAAGCTTCCACCAGTTGGGATAGCTCCTTATAATAACCAGCCGGATTCTTACGCGGATCAGGCAAGGATTGCTTCACTTGCAAAACTTCCGATCGTTTCCATGGGAGGTGTATCCTCACTCTTCGAAAATGCGGTAAAACCGCAGGGTTAGCTTGCGGATCACCAGGCACCCAAAGTGGGGGAACCTCTCTCATAGGATACTGACCAGGAGCCGCTTTCCAATTCTCAGTGGCATCATCAAATGACACTCGAGAAGGTACTGTCGACCTATGAGCTAACAAACGCTCCAAGGCACGTCGTACATCACCCCCTACAATCATACCGTTCGAAAAATGACTCTGGAGTTCAGTTATATCGGGCGGTACGTTATCCAGATCATCGTTATACCATTCTTCCCTCAAAAAGTTACACATTTCTTCGAACACGAATCTCTGCGTAGGCTCATTAAACTGAGAAAACGTGTCGAGAACCACACGTGGAGTGTAGTTAGCAGGGTGTCTTATCCATCTATGTGCCATAGTCACTAACGTCTCTTTTTCCCTTCCACTAGGGATCTGGCTCCGTCTCTGGGGAGTTTCGGAAAGATCAGGCGGGAATAACTGACCAGTAAGCGGTGAATAAAGGGTAGCAACAGTGTTAGGGATTCGATTCCGAACAGAAGGAGAAGAAGAAAGAAGAGCAGGAGCAACAACATTAGAAGCGAAGGAAGGCATAATGGGAGCAGGCAAGGTAGTCGGGGTAACAGGGATAACAGATTGAGGAGGTACAGGTACAGGGGCAGTAGGAACAGGGACAAGTGGTGGGATAAACGTAGGATTAACAACGGGCGGACCCGCAGCCGCTGGAACAACGGGAGGAATGACAGGAGGAACTACAGGAGGAGCTACAGGAGCCGTAGCACCCTGCGCATAAGGAGGTGGCGATTTCATCAAATATGCTAACAAGGAATCCTCCTTCGAATCTTCTTCTTTCTTATCTAGACCAGTCGATAAAACCGGATAACATTTATCTACACTCATGTGATGTAGTCTAGTGGAAACTTCTATTTCTTTTTCTTCTTTTTCTCGCTTACATTGTTGTACAACTTGCATTATCGGAACAAACCCTTCTCTTCGATCCTTTTTAAGCTGTTTGATTTCTTTCTGCTTGGCCTCTTTACGCCACAGCCGAAAAGAATCAAACATAGCTGGCCTAGCTTTCTTTCGAAATAATTTAGCTTCCAGATTATCTAAAATCGTAAGTTCAAAACTTCCATGTGGTGGCCAACTAAGGACACCGTCTTTTTTCGTGTAACGGACCCAGTATTCTTTATATATAATAGGGCCCACACCGTGTCGACTATAGAGCTCGTATATCGGAGTTCCAACTGGAGGTATCGGACACGAGTCCTCCAACCGGGAATCCATTGCGCAACATTTGAAGAAACCAAACAAACCACTATGGCTAGGCATCGTGCACACTAACCTAGTATCCAACTTCAAGGGTTACCGAAGTGCTAAATCTTCGTGTAAGACAAAACCCTCGGTTTTTGGCAATTGCAACTGTCAAATAACCACTAAGAACCACAACTAAGAACCACAAATGCAATGGAACCATGCAATACAACAAAGCTTCAATAAGCTACAACAAAGCTTCAATAAGCTACAACAACCACTAAGGACTGGGAGCGACCCACAAATACTTAACTCAGAACTTCAATGGCGTCACCAGGAAGGCCCGTCTATCGTCTCGCTTGTACGTAAGGTCTGCGCCGGGCGTCGAAGACAGGTCGACAGTCAGGGCATCGGTCCGTCGCAGCCGTCAGGAGGCGGGAATCTTCGCAGGGAAAATCTTCGGGCCACTTATTTCGACAACAGGATCGATGAAGCGGGGTGCACCTTCCCTCGGAGATTTCACACGAAGTTCCTCACAATCGTCAGGCTTTGGACCGGTACCGCTGATGTCGCCCCACGTTGGGCGCCAACTGAAGGACTGGACTTTTAACAGAACCAGCGGTGCCAGGGAACAACACCTATAACCTTCATGGGATACCTGTTTCGGCGCACAAGTGACAGAGACACGGGACACTTCCTTCGGCGTCAAAGATCAGCGTTTATTTACTGCAGGGAAACAAGAGTCATTAGAAGTACATCGGCATGTAGGTTCTGCGAGTCTGCTTCAAATTGCATATGTGGGTCGCTCTCCTTTATACAAAATGTTGCCATTGCACAACATGTGAACAAAAGATTACAATCCAGTTCCCACAGTAAACTTCAAAAGGGTCGCTTTCATGTTTTCAGAACCCCGGAACATGATTACAGTAGCAATGCCGGTTCCCAACTGTAAAAGCACATCTTCCCACCATTAGGCACACCCATTAGAGTTGTAAATGACCAGGAAAAGAGACAAAAGCAGCTGCAAGGAAGTCAGACACGTGTAGAAAAAAGAGTGTGGGGGTAAAATCGGAAGCATGATCGTAGGATCAAAGAGCTAGATCCCATCGCCTGTACGGCTGTCACAATAGACCGGTACGGCCAGATTACCCTCAAGCTGAGCCATCTGCCTTCGCTGTGTCATTCCTCCGGCCATAAAGACGCATGAAAGGAATATGCGTCTTCCGCAAGGCTTGGGAACTAGAAGGTCAGGAGGCGAACAGTTGCCTGCTCGCTGACTACGTGAGGGCAAGAAACAAAATGGATGCCGTATCTAAAATAGAACCCGAGGGTTCAGATGAGGAACACGTAATATTAGGCGAACCCTATCAGGTAGTGTAGCGAAAATGCGTACACTTATCGAACTTGCCATTTACGGTTCGTGGATACCAAACTCGTCCATATTTGGTAATGCCCAAAACGTCGTAATAATTTTTACGGAACCTCAATCTTATAGAATTTTACTCTCCTCCTGTCCAGACCTCTTTCCCTCCTCCTCTAGTGTTCTCTTCACACATGGCAAACCTCATCTCCACCGAGATAAAGTCCTTGTTGCAGAAAAATGCCATCAAAATTTCTCACTACGACTCTACAGGCTTTTTAAGCTCCATTTTTCTAGTCCAAAAGAAAAACAAGAAATTACGCACTGTCATAAACCTGAAATGGTTCAACCACTTTGTGGTGTATCGTCATTTCAAAATGGAGACGATCCTTCATCTGAGGGATACCCTTCGGCCAAACGATTGGATGGTTCGCTTGGACCTCCAGGATGCCTATCTTACAGTTCCTATCCACCAGTCTCACTGGAAGTTCCTTCAGTTCCAGTGGTCAGGAGTGACCTATTGTTTCACCTCTCTTCCCTTTGGTCTCTCTTCTGCACCATGGTGCTTCACAAAACGTCTGAAGCCGGTGGTCGCTTTTCTGCGCTCTCTTGGGATCAGACTCAAAATATACTTAGACGATATTCTTATCCTGAATTTGGACAAACAGGGTCTCCTTACAGATCTCCAGACCACTCAATCTCTTCTTCTGGACTTGGGTTTCCTTATAAATCTCGAAAAGTCTTCGTTAATCCCCTCTCAGAACATGGAATTTCTGGGCTTCCTTGTGGACTCGGTGGCGGCGTCTTTACGCCTCCCCCTTTCTAAAATTTCCAAAATCAAGGCGGAGATTGCCTCTGTGCTCCATCTTTCTGTCATCTCCCTCTGATCTCTGGCCAGGATTGTCGGTCTTCTTTCCTCTTCTATCCAAGTGATTTTTCCGGGCCCCCTGCACTATCGGGCCCTCCAGCGCCTAAAGATCAAGCACCTTCGTCAAGGTTTAGCTTATTCAGACGTCCTCGCTCTAGACCAAGAGTCCCGCACAGAACTACAATGGTGGATAGACCATTTAGATGCATGGAACGGGCGCACTATCTTCGCCACATCCCCAGATCTTGTTTTAGAATCCGAGGCCAGTCTCTCGGGTTGGGGCGCCCGCTGTGGTCCAATCTCGACTGGAGGAGTATGGTCCAGAGAGGAGTCTAGACTGCACATAAATTGTTTAGAGATGCTTGCTGGTTCCTTTGCGATCAAAAGTCTTTCCAAAGACAGGATCCGTTGTTCCATACTCCTACGCATGGACAATGTTTCTGCGGTTCGCTACATAAATCATCTCGGCGGCACCAAGTCCAAGCCTCTAGCAGATTTAGCGAAAAGTCTATGGGAATACTGTCTAGCCCATCATCTCTCCTTGACAGCGGAATACCTACCAGGCAACCTCAATTCTGTGGCGGATTGGCACTCAAGGTTCCTGCGCGACTCCAGCGACTGGAGGCTTTGTCCCTCCGTCTTCCATTCTCTTTCTCTTTTGTGGGGTCCCTTTTCCATCGATCTCTTTGCTTCTCGCCTCAATTCCCATGTGCCCCAGTTTTTCAGCTGGCGTCCAGTCCCCCTAGCTCTGGCCACGGATGCCTTCCTCCAGGATTGGTCTCGTCAACTCAATTATGCCTTTCCTCCTTTCATTATGATCAACCGTGTGCTGGCGCAAGTCCGCCGTCAGGAAACTTATCTAGTTCTGATAGTACCCTTCTGGCAAGCTCAAATCTGGTTTCCTGTTCTTCTGGAAATGGCGATGGATTTTCCTGTACTTCTGCCGTCCTTCGACGATCTTCTGCTCAACCCTCGAGGCGAGCGTCACAGTCTGATCTTGGACTCCTCCCTCACTCTGTCGGCTTGGAAAGTTTCCGGCCTTCCCCTTCTAACATCCTCATTTCACAAGAGGCTGCTCACTTTATCAACCAGGCCTGGGCTCCAGGCACTTCCAAAGCTTACAAATCCGCCTGGTCTCTTTGGGCAAGCTGGTGTCTGGAAAGGTCTCTCGATCCCTTTTCAGCCCCTCTAAGTTTGGTTATCAATTTCCTAGCTTCTCAGGCCAGCGCTTGGAAGGCCTATCGCACTGTCAACCTCTACCGCTCTGCCATTTCCCTCAACCACGACCAAATTGACGGAAAACCTGTAGGCGCTCATCCTCTGATTTGTCGCCTTCTCAAAGGTGTTCGATGCTCTAAACCACCGTTGGCTAAGTATACCTCTTTGTGGGATGTTTCTGTTGTTCTTAAACTGTTTTTGGATTGGCCCTCTAATTCCGCTTTGTCTCTCAAAATGTTATCGGCCAAGCTTACCATGTTACTTTGTTTAGTTTCTATCAAAAGGGTTTCTGATTTTAGAGCTTTGGATGTTTCTTCTCGCCAATTTTCCCCTCCAGGTGTGCTGTTCCAGATTCACAGACGCACGAAGACTAATTTAGACTCTGTTTTTTATCCCTATTTTCCTGATCAACCCCAACTTTGTGTGGGTCAATGTTTGAAAATGTATGAACAAAGGACCGCTGATCTCAGAACGCCCTCTTGTTCTCAACTCCTCATTTCCTTTCGCGAACCCCACCTTCCTCTTTCCTCCCCTACCCTCGCCAGGTGGGTTTGCTGGGTTATGTCCCTTGCCGGTATTGATGTCTCTGTTTTCGGAGCACATTCGGCTAGAGGAGCCATGGCTTCTAAGGCCTTTTGGTCTGGCTCCCGTTTAGAGGACATACTGAGATCAGCAGATTGGTCCAATGACAGTATTTTCCGCATGTTTTAATGTAAGCCTATTCATTCTGTTGCTTCTGATGTTATTGATTTGCTTTAAACGAGCATAATAGGAGCCTCCGGTCTTGCCATAAAATGTAGATTTTCCTAGTTATTATGACGGAAAGTCTTAATTTTATTAAAGACACGGAGGCGAGTATTATCCCACCGCTACACTATTAACATGTGTTCGCCCTCCCAACAGCGAATCCGGCCTTACCGCCTGCCTCATCATAGAAGATCTTCTCTCCAGCGGCTCCGTTTATCTCCTGCTTGGATCCCCCCTCCGGTCCCTCCAGCTCCTTCTACGGATACTTTCGTTGGACTTTGGCTCTGGTTTCCAGTGATTAAGGATTTCTGCTCCTGGACTTTGGCGTTCTTTCTGGTTATGGCTATTTTCCCTTTATTTTCAATTGTTATCTGACTAGCTCTCAGCGAAAAGAGGAAGCTGTGCAGTCAGTGTGTTCTCTTATCTATGTCGTGACTGCTGATTGGTTACTGTACTCTCGTTTTTTCTCATTCCCATGGCCCAGTTGTTGCCTGGCCCTCTGGGAACTGTAGTTCTTGCACTTATCTTGGCTGCTATTGTATTAAATGCAAGATAAGAAATCATAATACTCGCCTCCGTGTCTTTAATAAAATTAAGACTTTCCGTCATAATAACTAGGAAAATCTACATTATTAATTTAATTTTATTGTTAACTAATTTTGTATTGTGAATTAAATATTTGAGTGAATAATAATTATGAAAATTGCTTTATTGCTTAATAGTTGTTTAATGTTTTTAAATTTACTTTGTTATTTTTAATGTACCATTTTTTGTGTGTAAATTATACTATTGCAGTGAGGGTTTTGGGTTTGTACGAGAATAGGGTGGGAAGTGAATTCAATTATACATAATTATATATTAGTTGTAAAGAATGTTTAATTGTTAATTGTTAATGTAATTTATCATTAATTATGTAACTTGTTTTATTAATTGTTGTTTTATTTAAATGTTATCATCCAAATTTTACGGTATATTTAATGGCTAATAATTAAGTATGTCATTTATATTTCATTAGCAGGATGTTAATTTTGTAGGGGAAGAGAGTGGGAAGACAGTGAAGGTATAATATTTTTTCATTTATTGTTATTAATATCAAATTTATTAATAGATAATTATTTATGATATTTTCGTCAACAGTGGACATACTAAGTACTGTGTTTAGCAAATTATTCATTTATTTAAGTGTTTTTACAAAACAACACAAGTAATATTCATTTTTAATCTAATGTATTTTAAAGTTATTTATATAAGTTTACTTATTATTTAAAAGAATTGTTGGAATTATTATTAAAAGGTTTATCTTTTGTTTTTTACTGTTTTTTTGTAGTGTTTATTGAACTTATTTGGTTTTTTAAATGGTACGTTTATAATTTTTTAACCTATATAACAGGTATTTGTTTTGATAGTATGATTTTATTTTTTCTCCTATCAGGTATTAACATGCTTTGTATACAATGATTAAGAGGTGGAAAGCTATTTGTAGTCCCTCTAAATACCAGAGTATTGCCAGTTGGACTGGAGCGCACGTAGCAAATCTAACACCTCCAGAGTTAAACACTTTTCCTACTTTTGCTTTGAGTGGAGTAGAAATATTAAATCAAACCCCTCTGAAGTCCAACACTTTCCCTACTGTTGCTTGGACCTAGGTGGGCATAATAAAAGTAAACCTTCCAGAGTCCAACATTTTCCCTGCTATTGCTTAGAGTGGAGTGGGAATAGTAAATTAAACCAGTCTAGAGTTCAGCACTTTCCCTACTGTTGCTTAGACTGAAATAAGAATAGCAAATGCAATCATCCTGGAGTCCAACATTTTACCTACTGTTGCTTACACTGGAGTTGGAAAGTCCAACACTAACTCTACAGTTTATTATGCAGGAGTGAAAATGGTAAACTGAGCCCTTGCAAGATACATACTTATGTAATGGTTGCTAAACAATTTTAATTTTGTTAAATTATGCTTTTACAGATGCAAACATCTGAAAAACGTAGCCATCTGTTACTGCAAAGCATTATTATATATATCATATTGTACAATACATCAAACCATAGCCCCATTTTCCCTGCAAGACTGGATCCACTGCTGTATAATTCGTACATCATATCATTAGTATCACTTACACTCATTACTCGTCACTCCTAGACAACAGATACTTAGTGAAGGGGCTCTATATATGCTGGGCGCGTTAGGCTTGGGGAAGCTCTTCAGCTTAGCAATTAAGTTGGACTTGGCAATATGCCAAGTCTCGTAACCAGTGCTTGTGCTTTGGGGTCACCCGCCCCCTCCAATGGATTACACCATCCTTTTTGCCAATAAAAAGGGTATAGCCACAAGTTTACAGTTTGGTGCTTGTATGTTTTTGATCAAGCCTAGCAGACACACCTGCGGGGTGCATTCCACCGTTTCGATGACTATTTCAGTGTGCATGTTTGAAGTTTGTTCCGAATACCCCTGGCCTCTCAGGCATACCCATGCCAAATGTATAAAATCTGCTTCTGGTACATTCTGCTTTCTCTCTCACCCCAAATCTATAGAATTGTGTTGGGGTGTAATATAATTGGTGTAGGTATTTCAAATATATAATTCTAAGATTGCAGTTCGCTGTCAGTTGTCCCACTAAGATACAGCACAGTGTCCAGTCGTTCTTGCTAAACAATATTTATCATGTTTTTTGCAGCAGTATTTCATATGGTATGGTTTTATTTTCATAATATGTTTTTTGTTCTTTATATCATTTTTCAAAAATGTTCTGTTTAACATGTAATTTTTTACATTGAATATATTAGTTTCATGTATTACTATATTTTGTTAAATATGTTTTTATAATTGTTCTGTTAGTATTTATTTTAAATTGTAAATATGTTGTTTTTCTATTATATATGAAATATAAAATATATATTACTGTTTATTTTGCACTTGTAAAGACAAATAAAACTAGTTTTGATATGTTTATATTAATATTGAAAATTGGTTATATCTTTCTCTAGCGTGTGCATGAATTTTTAATGTTAAGTACACTTTGCATAATAATCACTATCAAATAACCATAAATACATATTTGCTAACTCAAAATATACATGCTTCTATTCTGATGTGTGAGTATGATTGTAGTGCTAGCCCATGAAATAGAACAGTAGGAGCTTCAATACTTTCGAATTCCTCCCAGTGGAAGAGACCCATATTCATATATTAGCCAGCAGTCACTTTATGATTTTAACATAACTGTCAAGATTGTTTTTCGACTGCAATTTCTGCAGATATTTTAATGAAATATAAAAGTGATGAGGAGAAAGGCTGAGTCAACCATTCTTACTCACTAGGAATTACATTTTGAAACATTCCCTACTCCTCTTTTGCTCATTTGTGACATTACAGGCTATACTCAAATGGGGAAGTCCAGCCTGGTATGCCATGTCTACTCCAATCATGCAGAAAAGATTTTGAATATCTAGAAAATACTCCAAGACAGTAAATTCAATCCCAATTCTGAAACCTAACAAAATGTATCATGTATTACACCCACAATTTTCAGTAAGCACATAATGCTTAACCTATCTGCACCACACAGTGGCACAGATTTACAAATATTTCACACAACATAGCGCAGCACCCAATGTTGCTGTGCTGCATTGCATGATAGGGAGAGAGCAGGAAAGCGCCATGTCTACTAAGAAATGCAAGTATCCTGCTCTCTTACTGATGGAGCAGATTAGGCTGCTTGGTGCTATGCATACACCTTTGCTACGTAGTTCAAAAGTGTCTAGTGAGTATAGAAAAGTTTGTCTAGTGGAAGTGGACCCTTCCATGCAAATACACTGTGCTTAGACTACATTTAAAACTTAGCCCACTTTGAATGGGTGCCGAACAGTGCAGCACAAATGTAAAGTGTGAATAATTAGACGAAATAAAAGTATTTCTGATTGTATTGCCTGCTTTCAATCAGTGTCATTTTTGTTGCAGCATTCTGTTTATAATTGTTAATTATTAGGGTTTTGCGTTAAAAAAAACAGTGGTAGTTGCACAGGAACACCCAGGTAACACTCATAGAACACACTCTTGATACAGAGTAAAGTTCTTTATTTTAGGCAAATTTCCAGCATGTTGGAAAGTAAATTTAAAAAAAAAAATTTTGCACAGGTTTGCATCATTTTTGTGACTCAAACCCAGTGCAAAATATTCTTAAATCTGCCCCACTGTGTTCATCAAAGATGTTTTTATTTTTACTGAACGTCTGCATTATTGTTGTTGTCCACCTTAGTAGGAGAAAGCTTAAACCTCAGTATTTATTTTGATTACGCCTATATCCTTTAATATAAATGTTAGTTTTAGCAAGGTAAGATAGGTAGAGTTCTGTTTTATCCAATTTGCAACTGGTAGTAGGTATTGATTAAGATTAAGGCTCTAATTGTGGGCTTGCGGTCGGTCCGCCATGTCTCAGCATTAAGGTCAGGCGAAAGCCAACAAGCCGGCGGCATCGGACCGCCGCATTTGGACTTGATCTCCGGGCCTTCGGATCACAGCGTGAAAATGAGGGCAATGCCACCACATTGCAGCACCTGCACTGTCGTGCATGCACTGTTACAATGCAACATGCACTATGTCATGCATGGCACAACATGTGCCCCAGCTGCAATGCCCAAAGGGCGAAAATGTCCTGGGGCAGTGTTTGAGGCCCCCTCCCTGCCTTTCTGCCAACCATTTCATGGTGGGATTCACACCATGAACAGGTCGGCGGAAGGGCAACTCAGAATAGGCACGGCAGTCCAGCACCGCACCGCCGCTACTCCCCGCCACTGCCATGGTAGCCAGGATCCTGGTGGTGGCAGCGGTCTTGTGTCAGTCTGACTGCCAGGGTCAGAATCGAGTGACCGGACCACCACCAAGGGTTCGTGGTTTTAGGACCGCTGTACTCACAATTAGGCCCTAAGTGCAGAGAATTTTTTGAATCATGTAGTAGTAGAAATAGTTTTCACAAGATCGTATTGCCCCCTTTGTCATTGAAATAATTTGATCTTATGCTACATGGAGGAGCCAATGCCCAATGCATCTCGGCTATTCTAACCCAAAACTGCTTAAGTGCCTTAATGTGGGATTTTTAGAGCTGTATTTTGGACTACAGAGCACAGCCCTCCAGAAACTTAAACAGTTTCTCCTTGGAGTGAGAGGACTCTTTAATTACCTGTATTAAATAAACTGAAAATGGTAATGTGTGACAATACCCTTTACAGTAAAGGGTTGGATATATATATCCTCTTACAGGTGGAATGATATCCGTATGTATCCACAAAATACCCTGGCTGCGGGACTAGAATGATAAGCTGATGCATGCCCATATGGTAATGCATAACTATCTGACACTTGTTATAGATCTTTAAATATTGTATATGTCCACAGTTATTTATTAATGCTTGAATACTTTTGTAATACACTGTATTCTTTTTTTGTATTCTTTTCATTCTCTGTAATAAAAATGTAAAACAAAAAAAGCCAGTTTCCTCTTTCTATCTTATGTCCTAATTTACACAGACTCCTTTCTGTATCAGTTCACATCTCGGAGCTGTTTCATTCTCATATTGTTTGGAACGCAACTTCAGAGTAAACTCTGACATTCAACAACAGCCCCTTCACCTAGACTCTGTCACACATCTCTACTGTGGCATGATGCATAAAGCGATCTTACCATTCCTCAACACCTGTGGCCCCCACGCTCCCCACACTTTACTTCATTAGTTTATCACTTGGCTCTCACGTGTACCAACAAAGGGCTAGTAACTTACATATCAAGCCATTCAATTCCACTAAGACCAGGTCGCTTCTTCCTCCATTAACTGTCCTCACAAGGAAACCAATGGTCTCATTACTAAATCCTAGACTGTTTCAATAAATGAGTGACTTTTCTTAGGATAGGGTGCAATCTGGCTATTCTGAGATAGGGGTCTTCATTGTCCTTTTTTATGCTTCTGCATCATCAATTTTTAGGAATTATATTTCTTTTGAATTTTCTAGAACGAAAATCATGTCTACTACCAGCACACAGCGTCACAATAAAATATTTGCAATAAGTGCACTTGTTACTCAAAAATACGTTGCCACTAACCAGAAAAATCTGTGAGTATTAAAACACTTCAGGGAGAAGAAACATCCTTGATGTTCAAACCACCACAAAATGTCTTTAGGGACTATTTACTACAAAGTGCCTCACTTATGTAGAGCTATAGATTTGAGTAGTCAAACTGGTCAATAACCATTTTAGTATGACAGTAATTATTCGTTTTTCTACTCTGAGAAGGATGATGCTTAAAGTCGATTAATTTCTGGTCCCCAGAAATGATCATTTTGGTGGGATTTTCAGGAATTCTGAAATTAATTACTTTAAATGTTGAAGAAACTATCTAAAATTGTGTTTCAAAACTCTATGCCATTTGGAAACTACAATTCCTACATGTTATTCCTCATCTGCACTACTACGCGAACTACGCCCAGGGTTAATCTTGAACTGTCCTATTATTATATGATGTCAGCTTATGTGCAAAGCAAGCGTTTGACTCTAGATCTTGGTACACTGATTTCTCACAAAGTCTAGTGCAGTGATGTTCCCACTTCCACTGGATGCATACTATTCATCACAATCTGTGAACCGATAACTAGATTGCACTACTGCTCATTGGCACCAACAACATAATTGACTGAGGACAGAATATTGAGAGATAAAATACTGAAAGATAAGTGCATGTAGGGAAGTATAGATTCACTATTCCTAACTCCACATCTACATACCTTGAAGAAATATGTACCACATAGGTACAAAATGTGGTTTAGGTTATGGAAAATCAGGGCTTGTTTACCTTTCAATATTTTATTTCCAAAATTCTGTCTTCGATATTCTGTACCATCGATATTGTTGATTCGGTATTCAGGGGGCCCATCTGATTAATACATTCACAGAAGAACTGATTGATCTCTATGGGACCAAAACAGCTTTATGTGTATTTTGAACTATCTTTTATTATTATATCTTCTTCCTGTACTTTGAAATCTTTGACAGTAAAACCAATGCAATAGCCCTCTAGCTAACATACCAGATGCCAAAAGATTAAATGTCTCTTGCCATGTAAATAAAAGGTGTGGATGTCAGTTCAGTCGTATCCAGGCATTTTATCAACCCGAGAAGTAGGAAAAGTGAACCCACACGGTCAAATTTGGCATCAATTTAGTGGCTTAACTTAACAATTGAGAAATGCTATCAGAAGAAATGAGTCTTGGACACTATGGAGGACAGGAGTCTCTGAAGGTAATGAGGAAGGGTGACAGGAGATGAGGCATATCATTTTAAAATATTTTGGTGGGGAATGGGGGGATCACTACTTGGAGGGAGCTGGGAACAGAACCCATGTTTTACTTAGAAGATAGGTAGTTTTTATTCTGTATGAATTTTTGGAGATGCAATGTCTGAGATATGGAGCAAGAGGCTAAGAGCCAAGGATAGTGGGGTTGCAGTGAAAGGCTCTGTCTACACTCCCCCTGCACAGCTGTTTCTTCTTCATGAAGGTTTAAGTTAGGGCAGCTGTACCGCATGCTCACTGTATCATGGGACCACCCGAAGAGAAGTATGCTTTCCCATTCCCATGTTAACAGACGAATCCTAAGGGCAGGTGATGCAATAGGGAACAAATATGCACATGTGACTGTGCATAAGCATGATCGAATGCAAAGAGGTGTGGGAACTACAGTTATGTGTGTATATGCTTGCCTTTCTTTCCTTACCAGACCATCCATCTTCTGGTGACTTATTTAAAACAGTAAACATCCCATGCTGCTGCTTTCTAAGTAAGACATGGGTTTGTGGCATGCTTTCAAGGATTGAAGATGAGAGTGGAATGCCCTAGTTACCTATGGGTCGCATAAGTGCAGTAGGGAGCAGCTCAATGAGATTTGCAACAATAAGTCTGAAACAATTCTACCCACCAAGTTTTAACTTCTAATAGGTCAAACATATGTGGGCCAGGCCACCAACTGGGAACTCTCCCATTCCACACTAGTGAGTTAGAGTGTTTTGAAATCCTCCCAGGTGTGGCTGACTTGCAATCGAGGGGTTGCTATCTGTACTTCAAACATCCTTTAAGGTTATTGAAGAGGTGGCATGCAACTTGTATAAGCTGCCACAACCAGACAGTCAGTTCTTCTTTGTCTACTCATCAAATTGACTGTATTGGTAGCTCTGCTTCTCACCACTCAGTAGAGACTAGAGTGAATATTGTTATTCCTTAAGTTGAGGCAAATCTACAAAAGGGCTATTGGATCCACCCAGCTTTGAGTGTTACTACAGAGACTGAAGTGCATCATTGTAATCAGTTTTCTTGTGGAAAGGAATGTAAGTAGGCTTAGGCAAATGCAAAAGGAGCTGTGTTGGGTATGCAACTAAAGTAGGCAAAGTGGGTTTCTTGGGAAGAAGTTATTGTTTGGTCATTATGCTAACTGACTCCCTAATAGGAACAAAGAGGACAGATTCCCAGGAAGATGCCCTTATCTTATCTACTCCATTCTTATATGTTGTGGTGGAGGGATCAGGTAACTTAGACCAGCAACAGGGGATGGGAGAGGTGGGAAGGCCTGAAGGCCAGGCGTGACTCAAGGAAGGCACATTATAAACAGACTGTGGGCAAGAAGAAAGCATACATACATGTCTCAGTAACCACTGCAAGAGCAGCGGTGAGATTGGACATGTGAAGCATGTACAGTCAATGAACGACTTCCTTAAGTGGTGGTGCAATGGAAGGATAGGTTCAGTACTATGTACGTCAAACGCAGGGTTACAGTCTGATATCAGGTTGATTTGGCACATGAAAACAAAATTCAGACACCTATTCAAAACAAATGACAACATTACCAACAGTCCTCCAATTAATGAACAAGATAGAAGCCTTAACTGAATTCAAACTTACCATAGTTTGCAGATATAAAACTATTCCAAATAAAATGCGCATCTATATTGAAGATAACTATACAAGACAAATCAGGTGAAGTGGGAAAATGTCAGCCTTAATGAAGCCAGATAATGTTTCTCAACTATACTAAATTCTCTGCAGGAAGTTTAAAAAGAAATGGGTCAGATAGCTCATCTGAAGTAGAGGATGATGCATATGACTATGAATCAATCCTACTCCTAGATATGGTTTACCACTACTTGAACATCTTCTGCCTCACTATCTGTGTGATCTGTCAAGGATGGAAGACTAGGCTCTACTCTACAAAGAAGGAGGTAGGGATAGCTCTGGAAGGGCTCTTTCTTACAGACCTGATGAAAGCCGGGACTTCTTTTTTATCCGACAGAAACATGTCGACATCTAGCAGAGTGGAGGGTAGGTGGGTCATTTTTTACCACCATCCACTCGTTTTTGGATTGACCTTTTAATCAGACCAGGGAATTCAACGTTAAGACTTAGGAGATCCTATGGTCTATTTTGGTGCACAGACATAATATCGACTCCAAAATATCGTTTGGACAGAATATCGAGTCAAAAATATCGTTTGGACAAAATATCGACAGGACAGAATATAGACAGCCAAAATATCGTTTTTAAGGTAAGTGAAGTAATATCGACAGTAAATAATATAGAAAGTGAAAATATGTAAGTATATAATATAGATAGTAAAAAAATTTGTTTTTATTTTTAGGGTTCAGGGTCAGTTTGGGGTTTTTGGGTAAAGGGGTATTTTTAGGGTTCAGGGTCAGTTTGGGGTTTTTGGGTAAAGGGGTATTTTTAGGGTTCAGGGTCAGTTTTCAGTTTTTGGGTAAAGGGGTATTTTTAGGGTTCAGGGTCAGTTTTCAGTTTTTGGGTAAAGGGGTATTTTTAGGGTTCAGGGTCAGTTTTCAGTTTTTGGGTAAAGGGGTATTTTTAGGGTTTAGGGTCAGTTTTCAGTTTTTGGGTAAAGGGGTATTTTTAGGGTTCAGGGTCAGTTTTGGGTTTTTGGGTAAAGGGGTATTTTTAGGGCTCAGGGTCAGTTTTCAGTTTTTGGGTATTATTTTATTATATTTTGTTACTATATATATATGTTTTAATAAATATGAAATAAAAAAATATTTATTTAACTTTCATTAATTATTTAATTATTATAAGTTAATTTAAGTAATTTTAAGTATATTTTAGTAATTAATTATTAATATTAATTTAATTTAACACTGTTTTTAGTAAATACGATATTTTTTACAACTATATTTTTGTAAACGATATTTTTAACTCGATATTTTTGTACTTACCTGTTTGTAGATAGAAACTCGATATTTTGACTGTCGATATTTTGTCAACGATATTTTTGATGGTCGATATTCTGTCCCTCGATATTATTTCAGTGATCCGTCTATTTTTAATCTCGTTCTGCACTCCTTTTTGATCCCGCACATTGTACCATGATTTTGTGTTGTGTACATCTTCCCCCTCCCTATTGCTCCACCTCCAGCGTTGGATTACGTGTAGGTGTGTTAGCAGCCCTATGATGAAGGATGCCACAGATTTCTGTGGATGAGGGCAGTATTTGTAGCCCCACTTCTCTTTGTGAGTTATGGATGGAAGTAGATCATTATACAGTAAATCTCATATTCTAGGTCAAGAGGGTTAAGCGAAAGTGAATGAATAGGAAGATGGAATTAGATAAAAGGTTGTGAGAGACTGACTTGGACATCAGTCACCCACATGTACTTAGCAATCTATCATGGATGGAAATTGACAGTAAGGGCAATTGAAACATCTAATTATATTCTGTTTATCACAAGTAATGTTTGCTTTAAAAGCCTATACTCTCGTACGATAAAATATGTTACGAGAGCAAAAATACAAAATAGTGAGAACCCAGCTCTATGTAATTAGGAAAACTACTGTCTCCAAAGTGATGCATAAGCTCGTTTACCATAGAAAGAAGGCGCAGGGCCAAAACACACAGCAGAAGCCATTGATTTGCAGAAGTCTGTTGAATTTAAAGAACTAGATTTGAGAAGCTGAAGAGAGAAGATAATGAATAACTCAAATGAGTTGGAGCAGGGAAAAAGGTAGCCAGATGTGCACATAGGAAGGACAAATGACTACTCGCTGAAGCTACCGAAGGCTGGGAGAACTATGCGTAGAATGATAATACTATTGAGGACCGGAGGAGGGAGCTGCTGATTGAGCAAGTTGAATCAGGATGGCCAGCTATGGAAGATGCCTAGGTGGCTTAAATATGAAAGGGATAACTGATTAGCCAAGGAAAATCACAAAGCCCTGGAAGAGCCCATGAAACGTGGCCGTGGTTACCAAAATGTGACAAACACATGTGTACCTTTAGCCCTTCTCCAACTCATTCCAATCATTAATTATCTTCCCTCTTCTGCTACTACCTTGATTCTCTGTGTGGGTACCCACCTCGTGTGTGAGAATGTGATTCTGCAAATTATTTTTACTTATTTTATTTTCCTGTTGCGTTTAACTTTCATGTATGTTCTCGGGCTCTTTCTACCCACAGTCCTGATGATGAACCCATATCTGTGACTGATTCATATGCCATCAACTTCTTTATGGATCAATTCAACTTATTATACTCATTACACTGTGGGCCGTCTTGACCGCTTTGTGACAGCATGTGGCAAAAAGGTATGCGGAGTGAAGAGGCATATTCATAGAAAGTGATGCACTTATATGATGATTATTAGTATGTGTGTATCAGGTCGTTTGATTACAAGTCCGTTTGTTTTCAATTGAACCTTTAATTTTGAGGTGAAAAAAGTATTCTGTCCTGATTAAGTGTTATTGTTTTATTTATTTTTTATTTTTAAACTTTGTCATGTCAAAAACATTTTTTATTTAATTTCCTAATTAGGGCCCTTTGTTCCAGGTATAATAATTAATTATATCCGCAATGGAGGGGAAGTCATTATTCAAAATCACCTGCTTTCATTGCCGGAAGGTGTTTCTCTCTTTTTCTGTAGAAGTGAGCGCATTCGGCCTTGGCTTGGGACCCGTTTTAGATTAAAATCTAGATTTGTTTCGCAAAAGATCAGTTGAATAACAAGTAAAAGAGTCGAGAAGCAAAGCAAAGCAAACAAGGAGATTGCATAACCAAACAGAAAACAGATAGACCACGTTAATATTAATAAAAACAATTTTGCATGTAGCTCTGGTAGAAATTCTGGTAGAATTCTGCACTCAGCTTTGAAAAGAGCCTCGCATATCATAAAAATAATTTCACCCCTCAAACAGCAAGTCATTAACGACAATTCTCCTGTTTCCATTCCAGAGCCTTGTGCTTCTTTTTCCATATCAGTCTCACGACCAGTGCAATCTTCATTGATGACATAAGAGCATATTAATTCAAGGTCAAGGAGGCACATGTCGCTCTCTTAGGAAATGTCAAAATTCATAGTAATGACCAATGCTCTGTGGATGACCTAAATAATTATTCATTTCTTTCTTGGTTTGTCCTTATTCATGTGTATATCTGAAATACTGAACGCCATAGCTAATTTTGCCAATTAAGGAAGGGAAAGTGCGCACTCACATAAATATTTTGATTGAATTCCACGAGTGGCCTTGAGTACTGTTCTACAAGTAGGTTCGTCTTCATCAGAATATGTTAACATGACTTCTGGAGAGCTGCCTCCCCTTCTGTGGCCGAGTCTCATAATCTTTAGGAATTATGGGCCATATTATCAAGCAAGGGCGATTATTGCCGCTTTTATCGGCGACAATGTAATTAACACCAGAACCTGGGCTTCTATGGGAATTCACAAGTGCCTATTATCAAGCCCATTATCGCCGCTTTAGCAGCAGTTTCCTCATGATAAAAGCGGTGATAATGTATCACCCTTGCTTGATAATATGGCCCTACATTATTTTTCAATCTGAACGTGGTTAGTCTCTACTTACTAGGAGGAAACAGGATCATCCTTCATACAGCGATAACTTCCTCACCCACACCCACACTGAAAACATGTTTCCACATCAAAGATATAAGACTGCTAGCCAACGCTTTTCTGGCTGCTGTTCAATTTTACCATGCCAATACATCAATTGCTCTCGATCAGCTGGAAATCGGTTTTGATAATCAGAGTATTCCTGTAAAATATTCTCTATAATTGACAATATTTCCTGTTGAGGTTCCTACAAGTTTGAGACTGAGCTAACTGCTGAACCATCAAAAAATCACCCAAAAATGAAGAGTTTTTCTACTGATAAAAGTGGTATTGATTGTATACTGGAAGGTGGGAGGACCAAGAGGGATTTGCTGTTAGCTAAATGCACTAGTGGTGGTTGCTGTTGTGATGTCACAGTAACCTTTATGTAGTGACCATCATGTTCGGCCGAGGTTGGAGAAGATAGCACTACTTCACCTATATATTTAATTTTCTTTTAATCTTCATCTCCTTCCAACTTCCTTATGTAGTGAAATTATGCACTGAAAAGGTCAAACAAGGTATCATGAATCCAGATCAGGGGCACAGATGTACACTTACGAGGAAATGACCACTTGTTGCAGCTTGGGTTCCAGATTATGGAATAAGCTGTCGACAAAATCAGTACCTAAATAATGGTGTAATCTTTAAGTGATGGTTCCACCATTGGCAACTTGTTCCCTAGAAAGTTCAGCAATGTGATGGCTAGGCTCATATTAAACACCTCGGGTCTAGAAAGAACAGCGGGAGAATGGGAAAAGGGGGTAGGGGTAAATGTATGTCAAGGGTTAAGACAACAGCCTCCTCTATTAGAGAAGAGAACCTCTTTTGCCAGAACCCATCATTCACAGATTGTGATGTTTCATCATTTGGATCTGGCCTCTTCTCACCAGGGACCTCAGTCTTCAGAATTGACTAGGGTACCCTTAGCTGATTGAAGAGCTAGAGGATGGCTGATGATTCCACAGAGTACAACATAGAACCCAAAGGCATATCTTTATGCTATGTGAAGAGTTTTTTTTTTAATTGTTTAAAGAAGAAAAAAGTGCAGCGCTAGGTGATACAAAAGGGTGTATTTAAAAATGACTAAAGGAACTCTAAAGTAAAAACATAACATAAACTGCACCGGTAATGTCCAACTGGGCAAGTGTGGAAGTGATCACCTCAGGTCATTGCTCAATTACCGTCCTGGGGTACCGACGGAGAGAGCGGGGCCCCCTTCCCTGAGTAGTGACCAGGTAGAGGTGAGGGTGACACCCAATTGATATGGGCACTTTTTAAATACACCCTTTTGTATCACCTAGCGCTGCACTTTTTTCTTCTTTAAACAATTTTAAAAAAAACTCTTCACATAGCATAAAGATATGCCTTTGGGTTCTATGTTGTACTCTGTGGAATCATCAGCCATCCTCTAGCTCTTCAATCAGCTAAGGGTACCCTAGTCAATTCTGAAGACTGAGGTCCCTGGTGAGAAGAGGCCGGACCCAAATGATGAAACATCACAATCTGTGAATGATGGGTTCCGGCAAAAGAGGTTCTCTTCTCTAATAGAGGAGGCTGTTGTCTTAACCTTTGACATACATTTACCCCTACTCCCTTTTCCCATTCTCCCACTGTTCTTTCTAGACCCGAGGTGTTTAGTGGTATATATACGTTTCAAGAGGGGAAATACACCTTGCTGGTCTTTAAAATTTCCCTGAGACCTCCCTTAATGTGTTGTATTCTAGGCTCATATTATGCATGTGGATTTCCAATGGTGCAAACGTCCTCAATGACGGCATATAGGGGGGAATAAAAAGCTCACTGATGGACACTCAACTTCTTCCACGCTTTAAGCAAATGGCTAATATGTTAACTAGTCCTGTGACAGATGACCAGCATGTCAAGTAGATTTCTTTTGCTTTTCGTGAAAGCACTACTCCATCAAGTCTATGCAATTGGCAAAACAGAGCATTTAGATGCATTTTATTACCATTGTCAGCGTATATGGTAAAGTGCTTCAAAAGGGAACGTATACATAGATGCACAATTATGCATGCATAGCTAGCTAAAAGAAAAAGTGGTAGTGGAGCATGGAAGTGAGCTCTCCTTATGAATAGTTTGTTTTGTATTATACAAATGTAGGTTTAATATATTGACCAATGAACCAGGAAGTCAGATTAGCACACATTGAACAGACAGAGATATATATGTTTATCAAATATAAATACATAAACAGACAATTTCTTGAGCTAACAAAGGCTGCTAGCTAAACAGGACACTTCTACACCAACTAAATAATATACCCTAAGGGAGAAGTATTAAAGTTAAGTGATAGCATAGCCAAACATGTTGACATTAAGGCCTTTAACCTACATATATACTACATTAGGCCAACCTCAAGACCAACATCAATAACAGTCTACTGAAACTGTAATAAAAAACAAATCAAGACTCAATATCCTAAAACAAGATAGCCGACCAGATACATTCAAGCTACTGGATCTAACAAACTTCACCAGAAGTGCCAGAAATTGAAAATGTGATAAACCTAAGACATATAAGATGCACTCAGCTCATGTTCAAAGCACTATGAAAATGTAGTGCCAGCACAATTAAGGCCTTTAACCATAATATATACTACATTAGGCCAACCTATTAATATTATAAATTATTAATGTTTAAAGGGTGGTTTTTACTTGACAAACTGGTGTATTTTGACAGGACGGATTAGATTTTATACACTGCTGTAGTCAGGCTACAATGGTAGGCCTGAAGCCATGCTTGCACTGCCACTGTAGCACATGGCACAATATGTGTTAAAGTCCACTAGTAGCATTTTAATTATAAGGGCAAGGGTATACTTTGTACCATATACTGTGGCCTTATAGGCAAGAGAAATGTACCATTTAGGAGTACAATCAAACAACAAGAGAGTAAGGGTATAGGTATTCACTCTCTTACCCCTAGTTCTACTATTAATAAACAACAGGAGAGTGACACAGCTCAGAAACAAAGATCCTCACAAGGAATCGTGTGAGGGACAGACAATGAACAAGTGAGGGATGGTGAAGACAACACACAGAATGTTGGTTAGGAAGAACCCTCACTCACCAACCTGGTGGTGACATGCTTCATCATCGGGTTCCCACTGGAAGGACCTAGCGTCCTCCCAGTGTGCTTCAACGCCTGTTTACAGCGGAGCTGCTTCTTGTGTGTGTTGAGGTGATAAGAATAACCCAATTGTGCTCAGTGAAGTGCAAAAAAAGGGGGCGGAAGAATTAAAAATGCTAGGTTGTGACTGCCAATTATTTTATTATTAGTCCAACCAGCACTGGTTAAAAACAAGTGATGAGTGGAATCCTAGGGGAAGTCTCAATTAGTAGAGACCCCTAGTCCTCAATAGATATTGGAATAAATTTGGTCAACATGTTTCTGCTAACAGAGCCCGAGTCGCTCAGCATTCATCAGGACCAGTAGTGTGATCCACCGGCGGTCTGCACTCACTAAGGTGCATCCAACCGTGAGGATATTAGTGTGAAAAAGGTTAAAAAAGTATTACTTTACTTAAGTATACTCACGGCAAAAGCCGTAGTGAGGCACACTTAGCAGTTCGCTGCGCCAAATACCTGTAAAACAAATTATGTTAGGCATGTTACAGATTGACAGTGTGCAAATCTATTGTACAGTATTTTATGATCTCACTCCCTTCACCAAAATCCACCGTTCCCAGTGATCTCTTATGCGGAACAGGTATGAAGATGTGAAAAGTGCACTTTGCTATATCAATTGAACAAAGTATCATAATGTCTGTCTCAAATGCCTGGTAACATATATCAGGCAGAGTGTTACAAATCCACCCAAATTAGTGATAAGGTGAATCAAATGAGGATAGATTAATTAGATATTCCTCAAGAAAGGTTTCTTTTTACGAAGAGAAATGCACTTTTTAAAAAAACGAGACAAAAAAATGCTCGATAATATTTATCTTTGAAACAATGAAGTAAGATAGGTATCTTAACAAACTCACAAGAGGCGTCAATATGTCGCTTTACATGAGCCAATGCGGTGGGGGGTTGTGTTCACGCCGCGTTTGCTGTATACAATGGGAAAACATACACCGTTAACTCGTGTGAGACCAGGGGATCGAGTAAGTAAATAGGCCATGTCCTCTGTGTCCCGTAAATCACCAGTTATAGTTACGAGAAGAAAAACGGGTAATGAGGATATTCTAAGGTCCTGAACTTGTAGTAAAGGTACAGGGTGTCAGAACTACGTGAATAAACCCTGGGCACTTACTTTATCGAAGGCGACTCCCCGCAGGTTACCTAACCATTCACCACCGCAGCCCGGATTGCAATCGGAGCTGAAAGCCACTACGGAGGTTACCGGTGTTTCCGCGTCATGTGACCATACCACGTGACTGTGGTGTCGTGCTGACTGGATATGTTTCTTAAAGGAGCCACTGGTTTTTTTAATAAACGAGGAGCAAAATAACCCACTCGTTAGTTAAACTGTGTGTAGATGTCCTAGCTTCGTATATGCAGTTTAGTGCCCACATTAGGTCTCCTGTAATTTAAAAGGTACTTCTGATATTCTGATAGAAACGGGTACCAAGGTGTATGATAAAGGTATAATGCCGTTTCTACGTCATGTAAACAATGTGCACGATGGTGGAATGCCATTCATCCCTTCCAATATATAAAGGGGCCAGTGTGCTTTGCTAAAGCAAACAGTGTGTATAATTTTACTAATAGAAATGTTATAAACACACGAAGTTCTTTATATTATACTAGATCAGATATTTACGGTGGTCTGACAGTTTACTTGAAGATTAGTTCTATAAAACGTAGAGCAGTGTCATAATTTTAATGGCCATCTAAACAGAACCTACATTGTTATTGGTATGAGGTCCGTGCAGTTGACCCACTCATTCTAAAAAGAAGAACATTTGGGGTTTGTGTTTGCAAGAATACGAACTAGAGTCATGGAGTCTAGTGGTCACATCCATCCAATCAGTATGGTTGTATTGTACCATTGGTGGAAAAATGACAGGGGTGTAGAAATGCAGTAACTCAACGGGGAATTAGACGGAGTGGAGGGTGTGTTAATGTAAACCCTCTTGTCAACTAAAGAAATTACAAGCCGACATGAATCATAGATACAGGTATTACTACCATGCACAAGACTTGTGCATGTTCTGTTGCAGTCTATGTCGGCTTATGGTTGGTTAGAGTACTGGTAATGCTAACGTCTCAATACAGAGCCCCATGGGATTTCATCATTTAATCCTATACGATGACTTGACAGACGATGGATCCAACGCTGCTCCTTCTCAAACAGGATTTTCTCATCTCCAACAACATGTTCAATGATCGTCCAACGCATATCATTAGGCGTGTGATTTTTCTCAAGGAAGTGGTTTGTGAGTTCTGTTGAGTTCCGTTTGCATTGGATATTACTCCGATGCTCGCAGATCCTGAGTTTTACACGTCTGGTGGTCATTCCAACGTAGTTCAGAGTACACATGCAAGTTATTATATATACAACGTTACTTGTATTGCAATTAGTGTGGCTGCGTTGCTCCCACTGTTTGCCAGGTTCGATGTTCAGGAATTTTGTGTGGGAGGTCAAATGGCAAATACTACAATCCCCGCAGGGGAAATGGCCAGTCACTGCTGGGAGCCCCCAGGCATTCAGTACTGTCTGATCTTAACTTCTCTGTTTTGTTGCCGGACGTGTGTGGACTAATGTGTCTTTTAGACTTGTTGCTCTTCTGTAAGAGAAGAGAGGTTTTTCCCAATCAAAACGGTTGCTTGTAATGATCTTCCAATTTTTTTGTATGCTCCGGCTAACCACGTTGGATAGGGAATTAAATGTGGTTACACAAGTCAAGGGAACTTCTTGTGATGTATCCTTAGGGTATGTTTCCAAAAGGGCATATCTGTTTTGATTAGTCGCTCTCTTCCGACTTTTCTAAAGGATTCTTCTGGGGTAGCCTCGCATCTCGAGTTTTGTGGTCAAATCGTCCGCTTGTCTTCTGAAATCAGCTGTTTCACTGCAGTTCCGCCTTACGCGGAGATATTGTCCATAAGGGAGATTCTCCCTCAGAGGGCGGGGGTGAAAGCTGGAAAAAAGGAGCAGATTATTTTTGGATGTCGGTTTATAATATGTCTTTGTTTGGAATAGATGGTTTTGTTTATTGATCTTGACATCGAGAAAGGTGATACTCTCTCTGGCGTACTCGTGAGTGAACCTCAAATGAGGATCACAGGTGTTGATCCATGTGAAAAATGGGAGCAGGGTGGTTTCTTCACCTTTCCATATCACCAGGACGTCGTCAATATAACGTTGCCATAAGACGATGTTGGCGGAGAAGGGGTTAGTGTGGGCCAGGATATATTTCCTCTCAAAATTGTACACATACAAGCCTGCCACCGAAGGGGCAAATGTGCTGCCCATGGAAGTCCCTGTTGTTTGGAGGAAGATATGGCTTTCATATTCAAAATAGTTTCTCTTCAATGCTAAAGTAGCACAGTCCACTATGAAGCCTCGGGGAACCTTGTAGTTCCAAGTAGTCTGTTCCAGAGATTCTGCTATCACTTTGATAGTCTCATCCTGTGGTATACAGGTATATAGGCTTTCGATGTCTAGTGTGACAAGGAAGCTCGGTTCATCTGGTTTTTCGATGGTATACATTTAGGAGTACACCAATTCTATTCCATATTTAAAGAGGTGTTGTATGGTTCATACGTTCTCAGTAAAACTCTGCGTTCGTTGGACAACATAAACATCAAAACTGTGCAAGACTGATTCAACGCACTTCATCAAAATATGTTGACCTTAGTCCTGCTAGCTCACATTGCACCATCTGTACCGCTTACCTGGCAAGGTAACAGGTGGGATATGCAACCTCAGGACACCACAATCCTGACTCCTCAAGGAAATCATGGAAACAGATCTAGAACTCTTTTATTTGGTAACTCATACATACACACAGAGATCCATAGGAAATACACAACGTGGCATTTCAATATTTGGTGAAGCACTATGATTCTTGTGTAAAATACATGTGCTGCAATTATTGATAGAAGGAAACAGAACTGTGTAATCAGAATTACGAGAATGGTAAAGAAAATGAAAAATGTAACTATTGTGCTGTTACATAAGATATGTGCTCGCATGTGAGTACTGGTATGTTTTGTGATAGGAGGGTGAATCTACCAGAATCCTTAAAAGGGGATTTAACTTCTCCGATACATGTGGGTAAGTGTCATCTGGGAGCCCGTCTTGGTGTAAAGCTGGGCACTATTCCACACAGGATGTAAACAGGCATCAGCTGGGCTAGAATTCCAACTTGGGACAACCTTAACAGTGTCTGCAAAGTGCTCTTCTGTCTAACAAAGGAGTGATGTTGGTTATATAATAAATTTCACTCATGTAATCATGCCAAGTCCCAAGTCAGGCCGCTATTGTTGATTCTTTCATGATAACTCTGTTGCCGAGTGGACAATACCAAACAACTGCATTTTGCACAGTGAACTTATCCCTTGTACAGAATGATATTGATATTATGCCTGTGAAGAAGGATAAATGTAAGCAAAGCCATTTCAGAGACTATTATCCTGCAGGGGCAAACAACCCTTAAAAAGGGAGCACGTAAAATGGTGGTGTACCTATACGGGCCTAATGTGACCACATGACAGCCACTCCTTAGATGTAAGGTGACTAAAAGCTTCCTAAAATATATGCTAAAAAAGATATAGTCATAAAAAACTACATTTCTAAAAAGCATTAAGCTCTTAATAATAAAAGCATACAGAAAGACAAATGGTAGTAAAATGAATATAAAAAAGCAAATTAAAAGGTACATTTTAAAATTTATTTAGAAAGTAATTTAGAACAGTAAAAGACAAGGCTGCATTGAAAAAATCTGCACTGCTCGACATTGTCAGATTGTTTAAATGTTCAGAGCAGGAGACAAAACATTGTTGTTTCCACCAACTGCAAACGATGTTCCCGGTGGCATCCAATGCACCAGCTGCATAGAGCAAACATGTTCAAATCCAAACCCTTCAGCAGCCGCCGAAGGAGGAACAGCCAGCAGTGAATCCAAATCAGCAGGAGCTGAAGCATCCCAGGAAGGCTCATAATATGCATTTTGAAGCAGCAGCAATCACAAAGGGCAATGGTACAAGTGGGCCTTCATGGTACCCATCATCATTTCTATGTCCGTAGATTGAACCAGTGGAGTTCCTAAGCAAATGTCTAGGTCATAAAATGGATGTTCTTTTATGCGGCCAAATGGAAATGACATTGCTATATTTGCTCCTGTGTCATGAGAGAATGACAAAGTCCTTTGGGGCACCCTTGCTCCAAGACCTAAACAATGACTGGTTCTTGTCTTTTCAGCCTGTCTGGCTACACCGCGCGCAGCCCATATTCTGATGTCCACTGTGCACTTGCAGATAAAATAAAACTGCTTTGAAGCACAAAGTGTATAAAAGATGGAATAACTTAGAAGACCGTCCGAAAAGTGCCAGCCAACATGGAACCAATTGTCTTGAAAAAGTGTGCTACCCCGGCAGTATTAGAAATGATAAAAACGTGGTGCACTAGCTCCCCAAAATGGTGTGGGAAATTGGTACAGAGTAACAATTGATCTCAGAGGAAGACAATGGAACTTAAATATCAAACATCTCCCTTGCAGATGTTAACACCATGTCCTTCTGAAACAAAGAGGCTTTCAGGCTGTTTAAAGCATCAAAGTTCAGTTTAGAAACCTTAATCGAAAGCCAAACTGTTCCATCCTTCACTGTACAGGTAGGTGGAAGCAGGTCATGACTACAGAAACTGTCACTAGATAGGCAATTCCCGGTCTCATCCCCCCAGCAAATATGATCATTCTACATCAAATAGCTGCTACTGGAAAGCAAACTGAATGCTGAACATATCGCAGCAGCTGTAGAACCCATCAGACAACACATCAATTTTCCCTTGAATGCATTATATGCCTTGTGGAGTATTACCTCCCTGCAAACTAGAGAATAAAGTAGAGAATTCTCACAGTCTGTACCACTAAAAAAAATCTCGGTGTCACTATTCCTACATATGTATGTGAAAGGTAAGATCCACAACTCTTGTACAAACCCCCTCCCAGAGCTTCATATCTGCCCACTTGATGGTGTTGTAAGCTGTATTTAAAGAAAAACATTGAGATATGCAGAGAAATAAATATGTGCATTAACCAATCTGATGATGGAATTTCTGCAATGGTGAATGGTAATTTTTCTAACTTTTCTACGTGTAACATAGTGTATGTGGCATCTTTCCTAGCCAAAGTGGTCTGTTCTTTAGTTAGATGGTATGGTAAATACAAGCTACCGGCATTTAGGTGTTCTCATGGAACACAACCAGTAAGCAACGTCTGCAGAGTCCAACTTAGTAACATAATAGACCTAAGCTGCATTTATTCAGAGTGAAATAAGTCTCCAGGGATCTTATCTGGACCTGAAGCTTTCCCTGGTTGCAAGGATTGGATAGCCTTTTGTGTGTACTCTAAGGCGAGTAGAATGCAGTCATGGTCCAATGAGAAATAATAAGTCAGATTGGAAATGCATTCTGAGTTTCTATTGTCAGCCTCATCTACTGGTGGTGCACCTATTTCTAACCATTTTGGGTCTCACATTTCTGTAAAATGGCCCACCCACTGATGAGATTGTACAGAAAACTCAAAAGGGCTGGCGTGTCTTTGACTACCATGTGCTAAAATGTGCCAAAAGGCTATGGTATCTTTCTGTCTAGAAGCCTCGGAAAGAACGTTTCAAATGGAATCAATCCAATTACCTCATATTTCCCTGATTTAATTGCCTTAATCTAGAGTTCTTTGGCATTGCGACATTTATTAGAGAACCAGTTGAGTGACAGGAGGAAGTTTCCTTTGTACATAAACATTGCAAAGCTCTCAACAGCACTATATGGAGATCTTACATAGAGATCGTGTCTGTTGAACAATTTTTGAATAGTTCATATACTTTATTAAATTCATTAGAAATGTGCAGTAATATATCAGGTTTAGTGGTTAAACTTGACAATTTGACAAGTTTTCCTATTGTTCCATAGCGACAAATGTATGTCAAACTGTTTTCATACATTCATTGTATTAGCAAAAATATTGCTTCCAGTTCTAGTTTTAGGGTGTTATGATCGCTATCAGACCTGGTTACTATTTCAAAATCCAAGACTGTAAACCACAAGTGAATATTCAAGATGGTACAGTCAATATGACTCAGACAACCTCCTGTAGCAAACATGAAAGCTCTTTGTCTACCTGAACTGAATCTCCATTTACAGGCATGCAAACCATGTTGTAAAGGAATGTCTGACAAAATATCGATAACACAAATATCGATATACAAAAATATCGGAACAAAAATATCGAAGTAAAAAATATAGGAATCCTATCCCTAACAAGGTAAGTACAATATATCGAAAAAAATATATAGAATGACAAAAATATCGTTTTTTGTAAAATATCGTTTTTTTTAATTAAATAAAAATCTAATATTAACAAAATAATACTTATAAATGTAATAAACATATTTAAAAATGTACTATAATATTTAAAATTAATACATAATGTAATACAAATTAATATTAATAAATATATAATACATAATATATTTTTCATTAATATTAACTCTAAATTAATTATTTTCATAACTTATAACAAAATAAAAATATAATAAATTACTAATACATTTATATACATAAAATACTCACATAAATAACAATTAATAACAACATAATACTAATAAAAAAGCTAAATACATTTTAGATAGTGTATGAGTAAAAATTACTATTCCCACTCCAGAGAGTGCAACAGTAGGGAAAGTGTTGGGTAGCGTAGGGGTAACAATTACTATTCCAACTCCAGAGAGTGCAACAGTAGGGAAAGTGTTGGATAGCGTAGGGGTAACAATTACTATTCCCACTCCAGAGAGTGCAACAGTAGGGAAAGTGTTGGATAGCATAGGGGTAACAATTACTATTCCCACTCCAGAGAGTGCAACAGTAGGGAAAGTGTTGGATAGCGTAGGGGTAACAATTACTATTCCCACTCCAGAGAGTGCAACAGTAGGGAAAGTGTTGGATAGCGTAGGGGTAACAATTACTATTCCAACTCCAGAGAGTGCAACAGTAGGGAAAGTGTTGGATAGCGATATTACTGACATCGATATTTAAAACTTCGATATTACTAATATCGATATTAGGAGTGTCGATATTACTTACCTTCTATATTATGTCCCTTCGATATTTAAACTTCGATATAATTGTATATCGAAATTTAAAACTCGATATTTTGTCTGTGTACCGTTGTAAAGTAAGGGACAATAGCTGCATAGCGGAGCAGACAAGAATCATAACATCTCTACTTCCAAATTCTGGATGCCCCTGACTTCATCCTCCACATCAATAACAGAAAAGATGCCAGCTAATGGATCACTAATAACATTAAAGTCTCCTGAAATCAGATGAGAAGAATTATCTAGCCTGCTTGAATATTTTTAACCTTGAAGATTCTATCTTTTTGTGCACTGAACGATTGTACACATTATATAAGGTTATCTTACAGTAGTTATATCCATTCAACATCAGCCCAATGATGTCTAAGCTATCAATTTACAATATTTTGATGACTAAATTTAGAGAGCTTTTGACCCAAACTAAAAGACCTCCAGATGGGCGGCCCTCTCTGGGTGGAGTGGCCTCAATACTGTAATTTGAGAAACTTGTTCCAAATGGAGGTTCCAATGCCCATGTCTACTGCATGATTATAATATCAAATTGGTCAACAAAGATTTCCACTCAGGATTTATAGTTTTTCCTTGAAAGCTTGCTACATTCCAAGATAAAATCAGTATGGGAGACTAGCACCCTTTTCCAGTCGAAGGATAATTCTGTGGGTGAATGCAGAGACGGCGTACAGTCAATATCGAGTAGGAAATGTCGACATGCAGTAATATCAAGTTGGAAATATCACACAGAAATATCGACAGCAAGAATATAGTAATTAGAATTAGTAATGTATGGATTACGGAGTTTAACAGGTAAGTAAACATATAAATAAATAAAACGAATTTTGTTGCGCGCACTGCATCGCATTTGGTGATGCAGTGAACGCAACGAAATTTGTTTTATTTAATTATATGTTTACTTACCTGTTAAACTCCGTAATCCATACATTACTACCCCCCACCCTGCCTCTTACCCTCCCAACGTCACCGCCCTGCAGGAACTCTTACTACCACCCACGGCTGGTAATATTCTAGCACTTTCCAGGAAACAGAGGGTTGCCCCGGCCTCTTACTGGTGCTGATGGGTTCAACGGGTCCCCGCTTGGTCCGACCTGCATCCGAGCGCAACCTGCACATCCCACACAGCAGGAGTTGAGGCAGCGCTATATAGCGTAGAGGGGGTATGGCTCCTCATCCCTTATTCTCATGGCCTCTTGTTTGCGCCATTGAGGCACAGTGAAGTATGGGGTTAAAAGTCCACCCGGCAAGGCATGGGTCCCATGCAGTGTGAGTCCAAGTAGTGCTATATAACAAAGAGGGGGTCTGACTCCTCCTTCCCGCCTGTCACGGCCTCTCATTGGCCCCACTCAGGCCTCGGTGAAATATGGGGTAGAAGTTCCCCCAGCAAGGTGAGGTGTCCCTCAGAAGGGGTCTGGCTCCTCCCCTTTTCTCGTGGCCTCTCATCACCACTAAGGCACAGTAAAGTGTAGGGCTAGAAGTCCCCCTAGCAAGGCAAGTATTGTGACTGCAGGCCCACAACGGATTATCTGAATTTCTCATGGTACTTTGCTTCAGATTCTTTAATTTTCACTTTAGGCTACCTATTGGATCACACTGTCTTCCCATCTGACTGTTCTTTGAATATCCTCAACATTTTCTGCTTCATTGTGTCTGTAATGGACTGTCTTGCATCAGTGAGCACTCCCGTCAATACAATCCCACTAGGAGGAGCACTGACGTAACACTTCAGGCCATGTATTTGCTCAGGATAACAAGGATGCAGAAACTTAACAAGTATTAGCAAAGCCAATAGGTCTCATCATTGAGTCTATAGACTCTGCCATTATTTTTTGTTCCTGCTGTTCAGCATGGGCATTGTGGACTCTGGCAATGAATTGTAGATATGCTGTATAGCAGTGTGGCTCCTGTTCAGCTTGTCTAAAAAAATTATAAAAAATGACTATGATGCATCAAACAGAAATGCTGTTTGGAATAAAAAAAACACATTCGTCCTGGCTGTATCATTAAATTAGTTTTAGCCACACTGCAAAACATTGCGCTGATTTACAACACGGCTACGAAAAATCGCCATTGGCTCTCATAGGCGTGACCTATTGGCTTTGCCAAGGCTTGTTTTGATAAAACCAGGTAAAGCCTGCTCTAAAATGAAAGCAGTGGCATTGACGGCAAGAACTTTTCAGCAGAAAGGAAGCTCTCTTGCTTAGTCTCCTAAGTGATGTTAGACAGGAAATATTTGATGACTTGCCTGAAATGGTACCTCCTCCGGAGCAGTTTGCACCTTGGGAGAAATAGAAAGAAATTGTATTATTCCAGGAGATGTGTTATACAGAAAAAACAAGCATCATGCTGTAAATGCACTGTTTCTTATGTTAAGATAAATTCATGCATGAATTGATTGAACAGTATATTTCTTTACTCAGAATATTAGCCTCTAAATGAAATGCTGGCGATAATGTGGACACTTATGTTAGAGATAACTTGTTTTCAATGATCCTTTGAAGAAAATTCAGAGAGTCTCTTGCCATGCAGAAATCCTGCCTGTGAGAAATTGGGTCGTTGGTTGACTAGGGTGTGTTCCCTGGTCAAGCAGCAAAAACAATCCTTGTCAGGATAAGACACCAACAAACCACAAATTAAACTGTGCTCAAAACCCTAGTAGCTTGGCACAGAGCAGCCAGGGTTAACGTAGAGGGGGATAAATTATCCTCAACCCCCTTCACTGGGCCAAGTAGAGCTTCCCTCCCATCACTAGGCATATGCCTTCAGAGGCCAGATCTCCAATCCTCCTCAGGGATCCTGTGCATCTCTAGAGTGACTTCATATGCCTCAAACTACCTGTCTATGTCAGCCCCCACCTCAAAATCAGGCACCAAGTCCATGGGTATGTGGATCATTTCTTCATCACTGGACTCTGTATTGTCACTGCAAATATTTCTGTTGGACTCTAACAACTGCTTGACCTTCATGTCCAGCTCTTTAAGACTCAGTTCATGAGCAACAACATTTTAGCCTCAGTCTTATTTTGTTCTACCTCCATGGGCAGTTTTTGATTGGCTAAGGACCTCTCAGCCTCAGCCCTCTTGTCCTCCACTAAGATTTTATCAGCCTCAGCTCTTCCCTCCTCTGCAGCCAGTTGAGTCAGCTGCAGCCTCAGGTCCCTCTCAGCCTTTCAGGCGTTCAACTCCTCAGGAAACAGGATATGGTAGGATGCATTGCTTTCTGCATTGGATCCAGCGGGAACTCCATCTCTATGGGCTCCCTCTCTCCTCTGGAGCCATTGCATCAGCCTCTTGGTCCTCTGTTGAAGCCTCCCATCAGCTTGTTTCCCCAAACGCATACAGGCCTCAATGTCCTGTTTTGTGGACCCCTTCTTCATGACCAGCCCAGTCTAAAATTCCTTCAGCTCCCTCATATTGTAGAATGATAGGTGGGTGAGATCTGGGGTCATTTCCATTCTAGTAAGGTATCACTGGTGCGACAACAAAAAAGTCCCAAGTTTATGAAGGTGAAGCAGCTATCAATATTTAGAAAAAAAATTACTAAATGAGAGAAAAATAGGGGAATTAAAAAAACTCTTAATGGTCTCAAATATGTAATGGTAGTGTATATCAAATCACTGTATGGCAATACACAAACGCAAGTCCTGATCTCCAGCCCTGATCACCAATGTGAGATATGGAGTTGTTGGTTCTCTGGGGTGTGAGCCCTGGTCAAGCAGCAACCACAATCCTTGTCAGAGTACGGCTAAAGCAAACCCCAAATTAACCTGTGCTCAAACCCTTGGTAGCTTGGCACAGGGCAGTCAAGCTTAACTTAGAGGCACTGTGTAATGTATTTGTGCAACACTTTAAACAGTAAAAACACCACACAAAAAAATCCCACACTAAGAGGCCTATTATGATGGTGGGTGGCAACGGAGCACGGGACCGAAGGACGATGTTGCGGCGGTCCAGCCACACAAATTAGGATGCACCCGCCACACATTGCGGGTGGATCTGCTGGCTGCAGACCCGCTAACAATGTAAAAGGATTGTGCGCAGCATTGCCATGCACAACATGGCAGGCACTACGTGTTGCCTGCCACATAGTGCATTGCAATGAGGGGGGTACCATAGGAACCCCCATGTGCACCTCCCACCCCATCAACATCCTAGGGGGCCTCAACAGGCCCTCAACATCAAGGATTGCTTGCCTTTCCATGGCAGCATTGCCGCCATGGAAAGGTCAATTCCCGCCTACATCATAAAATGAATGGCGGAGTCTTGACACGGCCACCATATTGTGTCCCTTTTCCGCACGGTCAACAATTCGACTGGCGGAAAAGTGGCAGACGATCTTTCCGTCCGCCGCGGTGCCCCCCGCAATACTAATATGGCGGGGGGAGAACCAGGGACATTTGGCGGGCGAATCGCCACTGCTGGGCAAGCAGTGACTACCGCTGGCCTGGCAGTGGCGATCCGCCCGCTATCATAATAGGGCCCTAAGTTAGAGGAATAGCACGACATTTAAGAAACAAAACAAGAAAAAAAGCAACATTTCAATCAGTAGAACTAGAGTTATGCATTCTTAAAGAATAAAGTGCAAAATAGCACCTAAAATCAGAAAACACCAACCTCAGCTATCAGGTCACGCTGAACTAGCTCATATTCTAAAGTTTAGGCCAACCGCGATGGAATGCACGTTGGATGCAGTCCCAGATTTATCCTGTTGACGTTTTAACTTCTCAAGTTTTGTGCCAAGAGTCCTGTTCACATTGTAGATGCCTGCAACTCAAGAAGAACGTCTCAGTAGATCTGGATGTTGTGCAGGCAGTGTTTGAGGTGTTAAATGTCTGAAGCAAAGGAATCTTTCAAGTAGACTTGTTTACTATCTGCACATTAGTGAATCTAGATGCTTTCATATTGGTGCCTTTTTTAAAGCATGATTGTGTTACTGTAGGTAATGTCTGAGCTTTCCCTAGAGAATGGTATGTTTTGTAGGCATGATCAGTTTTTGCCATATGTGAATTTAAGGAAAAAGCTTATAAGTATTGCCAAAAATGGACATCTTGATATGACCACCACTGCGAAGTTATTAAAGGTGCATTTTTGTTCGACCAGTCATATATGTACAAGTTGAGGAGTTAGTGCAAAGGTGCCAACAACATTTGTTATCAGACAAACACTGGAAGGTTTCTAAAGACTCTGCTAATGTTACTTCACTTCCTGGAAGAGCCTGGCTAAAGCTGACTATTGATTTTGAAGGGCCTTACAATGGTTTGCCACCAGAGTTAATATAGCTAATTTTCCTTACTGACCGACCACTAACGTAAATAGGCTTCAAACAATGTTGTAGATACCCCAACTACTGATAATGCATTGAATTCCTCCAGGATATTTTTGGTATGAAAGACGTACCCAAAATCCCTGTTCCAGACAATCGTAAACTATTTGTGTCTGAGAAGATGCTTAATTTCTTGACATTTACTGGCATCAAACAAGAAACAAGAAAAACACTCCTTTGTGCTTCCCCTCTGCCAATGGTTTGGTGGAACGCTGCAATAAGATTTTGAAAGGGGGCATCCAAACAGCTCTAAGCTGGAGGCAAAAGGCAGTTTATGGGAGAATTTGTGGTGTTACCTATCCACTCCACATTCTTTTACTGGTGGGTTCCTATTCTTTCACGTGTGGCGCGGGGAAGTTAATACTAGACTCCTAAGTGGTGTGATAGTGTTATTGGTAATTACTTTTCTTATCAGGATATGCCTGATCACGTGGCTAGGAAACATGGTCTTACCAAAGCTGTATTTGGATCTTGTCAAGTTGTTGGAGATTGGGTGCTTCTTTGTAAACCTTACAACGTTAAAAAAATTAATATTCTTTCTCTGACCCCGCTATATAGTTAAGCGTGTAACTCGTACTGCTTTGTTATTGAAAGGGCACGACAGGTAGAGTAAAATGCTGCTGTTAAACTTTAAACTGGACAAAAAGGCATCTTAGTGAGCGTTAGATGTGAAGGTAAAGAAGTGTCTTGGGGTGATTTTCAACCCCATACAATCAAAACAGTGATATTACGTCTAGTTTTGTAATTGAGAGCTGTATTGCTACCTTGGGTGGAAACTCAAAAGTCTTTGAGAACGAGGCTTCTTCACAGCTTGGAACTCATCAGCAGGATGAGTCAGAAGAAATCTTCTGTGGAAAGGCGATGAAATTGCCTGAAAGATTACATGGTTATGTTGTTACTGAATTGCAATATTCACTTCATCTCCACGTGTGTTTTGTACTTTACTAGCTGGACATGTTTCCTCTTTTTTTATATATATGACGTAGTTTTGCTTTTCACTTTGCTTTTCTGCTTCAATTTGTTTTCTTCCTTTTATTTTTGCTTTTGTTTTGGAAGGGAGATAATGCACTTCTGCGCATTAATTACTGCACTTGTTCGTTCCTGTTGTTCATTGGGTACCTGTATTATAGAATTTGGAACACTCCTGCATGTTCGCGCTGTGGTCAGGGGACACTGGATATTCCAGAGTGGTGCTACTGCTGAGGATAGTTGGCGCAGGCAACTCTTCGGCGTCTCCTTGTGGGCCTCATTTCTACTGAAAATACATCAACGGACTTCAGCCAATGCGTCTGCATGCTTCTTGTGTCCTCGCCTTGTGTACTTACAAGATTGCCTTCACCCAGCCGCCCCTCACACGACACAGCACCACCTTATTTTTTTGTTTTAATAAAAGTTCAGTGAGACACCGGGACAGGGTTAAAAGTATTTCACTTTAACCCGATTTGCAGATCTCGTGAATGAGTGTTGGCACCTACATAGAGATAAGCGATTTGGATGATTTACTGTTTTAAATCATGCTGCGGCAGCTTCCTTGGGCAGATTGCTTTGTGTCTTTGAACTATGGCAATACAAATGTCGTCGGAACGCCCCCGTAGCTCTTCAGACTGTTCTTTTTGAGACCCGCTTTCCCCTCTAAGAGTAACGTCACGTGTACATAATATGAAGAGAGGTATACACTTTACTTGACACTAGTGTTCCTCCGCACGAGGAGAAGGGGGTGACAGCTTACTTGTTCTGCGACAGCAGTCTGTGTCGGGGCAATGGAGCAAATTCGAAGCATACAATTCTAGGTTCAACCATATCAGCTTCAATACAGACACCAGGTAAAAAAAATGTGGTTCCCGCTAGTGCTGTATGATAACATTCTCATTTTCATCTTTGCACACTAATAGGTCTTTCATGCACCAACCACTCTAAAATTCAAACAGCCGATGTCTCCAGTTCATAATCTGTCATGAAGTATATGCAAACCATAACCACCAAGGGAACGTCAGAACCCTGGCAGCCTCCCCATTCCGGGATTCACCTATGTCTGCCCACACCTCCTTCATGCATCTAACAGGGGCCTTCAGGGACTACAACCTACTATTGTCTTTTGTTATCTAACAGCTGTTTAGGACATCACAGCTGACAGCGATGTCCAGGTTTATTGAATTATTAAATGGAAAGCGCCTCAAAAGTGATGTCCTGTCAAACATCTGTGCAAATTCAAAGAAAGAAAGTGATCACGCGAGCAAGTCCTGGCCTCCATGCCATTCCTCCTGAAATGGCCATGCTCAAGGGGCCTTAACAGTCACCAGTGCCTGCGGCGGGGTAACACAACTTAAAATGCACATCTTTTTAAAAAGTGGTTTTATATTCCTTAGCGTGTACAGCGGATGAAAGAAATGAGTAACTTTAAAAAAAAACTAGTTCTAGTTCACTTTGTCTAGTGCAGAAAGTAACTGGTGGGCAGATACTGTGTGCTAATGTACGTACATTAGACGTGTTCTCTGCACTCATCACTGGAGTTCAATCTTTTTCCGTTTTGCCTGAACAGCGTGCATGCGCTGTCAGTAAAATCTGTTGTTACCAAAAACAAGTTTAAAAAAGAGCTTGGAGCCCGCCCATTAATTTCTATTACTTACCATTGGTATCCCATGAAGTGACTCTTATTTTCTTGCTTCTTATTGATCACCGGGTCCTGCTCGCCTCTTACTTCCAGCTGAAGCTTCAAGTATTTGTCACTGCGTGCAGCATGGGCCAAGTATACCTTCTCTCTGTGGCTAGTGTCCTTCCACTTTCCGCAAGCTCCTACAGGTACTTTTTTTTTACATGCACTCTCTAAGAGTGCATGGGTCTCCAGTCCCTCTCACCGTCTGTGCTCGTGCCCCTGCAATTACTCTACCCTCATTGTGTTCCTGCTCCTCCCTCCTCCATCCTCCACAACTCCCTTGTGTTGCTTCACCCTCTGCCGCACTTCCCTGCCCTCCGTTGTGTTGTTGCCCCAAACAGTTCCCCATGCACCCTCCAACCCTCCCGTCCCCTCCAAAAACATAAAAAAAAGCCAAATAGCCTGCGAGGACGCGAGTGCAATTTGGCGTTGTTGAATGTTTTTTGGACATATTACGCAGTAATGTGGACTACCTTGCAACATGACTTGAGGAAAAAAATACCTTTTAAATGTTAAGCCATGTTGTCCAGCAGCCCGTGCTGCTGTGCAACATGCCAACAAAAATTGAGAGAAACCTATTGGCTTTGCAAACGCTTGTTTGAAATTCAGGTTAGAGTGGCCAGCATCACAAATAATACACCTTTCCACTCTCTGCACCATCTGAGGCTGTCACCTAGCATTCAATACAGACATTTTCACACTTTGCCTCTAACAATGATGATATTTATGAATATTAGGAGCTGGGTCACTTGTGAGTGATTATTTTTTTAATCATCCAAGAACATTTAGTGTTGTGGAAAATCGATAAACCCAAAGAGGACAAAGCTAGAGCAGAGCCAAAGGAGGAAAATAATTGAATTAGTACAAGGCTAGAGCAAGCCAGAAATCAAACAACAGTTGAAAATGCTAATAGGTCTGCTTATAACTAAATGAAATGAAATGAAATGAAAAATTATATTTGTATAGCCCATAGACTACCCGGAGGCCTCGCAGCGCTTTAACTGAATTCCAAGGCGGTAGGCTGGGGTAATTAACAGGCTCTTCCGAACAAGTGAGTTTTTAAAAACCTCTTGAATGCCATCCGGTTGTTGTTCTCTCTAGGGTCAAGTGGGAGGGAATTCCATATTCTCGCAGCATTGTGTGAGAATGAGCGACCGCCCCAGCGAGCTTTGTTTATTTTAGTCGTGGTGGCTAAATGCAACGAACTGGAGCGAAGAGCTCTGAGGGGGAGGTAGGGAGTAGCTAGAGGGTACATTATGACTGGGCCTGTTCTATGAATGGCTTTTTGAACAAGGCACATGGCTTTGAATTGTATCCTAGCAGCCACAGGAAGCCAATGTAGCTTCTTTAGGGCATATTTAGCCGACTGCCAGCGTGGAATATTAAAGAGCAGTCGGGCCGCGCAGTTTTGGGTAACCTGGAGTTTGTTGATCGCTGCCACCGGGGCTCCTAGATAAAGAGCATTACCGTAATCCAGATGGGAGAGTATCAGGGCCTGAACCATGACTCTCCTCGCCTGGAACGGAAGCAGAGGGAGCACTTTCCGGAGCATTCTCATTAGCCCAAATCAGGTGGATGCTGTTTTAGTGGCCTGGAAGGTGAAGTCCAGTGATTTGTCAAGCCAAACTCCCAGGCTCTTTATCTGAGGTTTGGTGGGGGGGGGGGACCTAGACACGTTGGCCAAACGGAAACCAAGGCAGTCGGTGAGGGGTTGCCCAGTAGCATGATTTCTGTCTTCTCCCCATTTAGTCAGAGGCAGGAGGATTCCATCCATTTAGCCACAGCCTCTAAACAGGGGCCCAGTGTGCTAGACGACCCCTCAGTGTGGTCCAGTGAGACCACCAACTGAGTGTCGTCTGTGTAGGTGACAATACGCACGCCAAAGGGATGGACTATCTCCGCTAAAGGCCTCATGTAAGCATTAAAAAGTGTGGGGCTCAGGGCAGAGCCCTGAGGGACCCCACAGCTGAGTGGCTGCTTGGTGGACACTACCTCCCCCTAAAACACCTGGAAGAAGCGCTCGTCCAGGAAGGAGGTCAGCCATGCCAGGACCGCGCCCGACACTCCCATGCCATTCAATCGATGTAATAGGGTGGCATGGTTAACCGTGTCGAACGCAGCGCTGAGGTCTAATAATATGATGGCTGCCTTCCCTCCCGGGTCTAGCATAGATCTTGTTTCTTCGGTCACTGCTAGCAAAGCTGTTTCAACTCCGTGTTGGGGGCGGAATCCCGTCTGGGAGGTGCACAGCAGATTATTAGATTCTAAATAATCTACTAAGATATTATTAATGTGCTTTTCTAGCAGTTTACTCATCCAGGGTAATAAGGAGATGGGACGGAAGTTAGCCAGGTTATTTTGGTCTAGAGTTTTTTTTTTAAAAGGGCTTTGACTATGGCGCATTTCCACGAGGTCGGGACAGTGCTCGAGATGATGGAGGAGTTGAGAACTTCGAGGATGACTGGGCGGATAGCATCAATGACCACGGTGAGAAACTGAGGGGGTGCTGGGTCACTAGGGGATCCTGAGATGACTTTAGGAGTTATTTTATCCAAGGAGGTGAAGTCTAAGAGAGTGAATTTGTCCAGCATACAAGGGGCTAAAGTGTTAGGGCTTGCTATGGTGGCAACATCCGCGTCAATTCTGTCCGTGGCAAAAGAAGAATAGATAGTCTGGATCTTCTGGGAAAAGAAAATTGCTAGATTGTTGCAACGAGCTGATGCCCCATCTGAAGACATACGTTCGGGGGGAGGGGAGATCAATGATTTGGCTATTTTAAAGATTTCTTTGGGGGCGTTTGCAGCCAGGTTGATTTTTGATTCGTAGAATTGGGCTTGGGCTGACTTAATTTCCTTTTTATATAGCCTAATTGCGGCTCTATAGTCTGCTTTCTTAGGCTGTGAACGATCCTGCCTCCTGGCTCTTTCCAATTTACGACACGATTGTTTCATGTCTCTTAAAGTGGGGGAATACCACGGGGCTACTTTTTGCCTTTTTATTTGCCTTTTTATTTTTTTGCTTTTTTTTGCATTTTTAAAAGCCCCTTACTATACTCTCGCAAAGCATCGCTTCCGCGATTGCTATAGCGAGACCTAAAAAGCATCCTTATTTATTGCCTGGATTGAGCGAACCACCAAAAATCAGGTTGTGACCCACAGATTGGGATGTTGTTGATTCATCTATGATAATAATCTAAGCCACACACAGGGTTCACATGACAGCTGATTTGCCTCTTAATTCACAACTCTGTCAAGGTGTTGTCCTAAGAGGGGCAGGAATGTTTCTGTGTTTCGGTTTACAAACTAGCAGTTTAAAAAGCATACATGTCACCGTAGTTATATAATCTGATGTACTAAGGTCAAACCCCTCACCATGTGACAAGAATATACATTTTTGAATTTTGAAGAGACTTTATCATATTTTTACACCATGATTGCTACACGATTTACATGACAAATATTCTTAACACTTGGCTCGTGCATAGCCCCTTAGATGCGAGCCAGACCCTTGGCTCGGTTCTTCCTGATAATTTGTTGACTCACCCTCAAATTTAACAGGATGAACAGAAATGTAATGGAGGGAGGGGACGAAAGACACCGGGACAGGGTAAGAAGGGTACAGGAAGCAGTGAAGTGCGAAGGAGAGCACAGAGAGCGCTCAGAAGGAATTAACAGGCTGGGAGAGCACAGGGAGTAATGTAGGGAAGGAAAGTACAGGTAGGAGAGCAGAGTGGGCGCAGGAGCGATTGATCCTGGAGTAAAGGTAGGAGGAAGTGCAGAGATGGTGCTGAAGGAAGATGAGGGAGCTCATAAGGAAGTGCAGGGAGGGTGCAGAGGGCAGAGGCGGGAGCTTAGAAGGTAGTGCATGGAGCATGCAGAGGGAAGGTGCGGGAGCATAGAAGGAAGTGGCGGGAGCTTAGAAGTAAGTGCAGGGAGGATACAGAGGGAAGAAGCAGGAGCTTAGAAGGAAGTGCAGGAAAGATACAAAGGGCAGAAGCAGGACCTTAGAAGGAAGTGCAGGGAGGATACAGAGGGAAAAAGCAGGAGCTTAGAAGGAAGTGGCGGGAGCTTAGAAGTAAGTGCAGGGAGGATACAGAGGGAAGAAGCAGGAGCTTAGAAGGAAGTGCAGGGAGGATACAGAGGGAAAAAGCAGGAGCTTAGAAGGAAGTGGCAGGAGCTTAGAAGTAATTGCAGGGAGGATACAGGGGGAAGAAGCAGGAGCTTAGAAGGAAGTGCAGGGAGGATACAGAGGGAAGAAGCAGGAGCTTAGAAGGAAGTGCAGGGAGGATACAGAGGGAAGAAGCAGGAGTTTGAAGGAAGTGGCAGGAGCTTAGAAGGAAGTGCAGGGAGGATACAGAGGGAAGAGGTGGGAGCTTAGAAGTAAGTGGCGGGTGCTTAGAAGTAAGTGCAGGGAGGATACAGAGGGAAGTGGCAGGAGCTTAGAAGGAAGTGGCAGGGAGGATACAGAGGGAAGAGGCGGGAGCTTAGAAGGAAGTGCATGGAGGGCGTAGAGGGAAGAGGCAGGAGCTTAGAAGGAAGTGGCAGGAGCTTAGAAGTAAGTGCAGGGAGGATACAGAGGGAAGAAGCAGGAGCTTAGAAGGAAGTGCAGGAAAGATACAAAGGGAAGAAGCAGGACCTTAGAAGGAAGTGCAGGGAGGATACAGAGGGAAAAAGCAGGAGCTTAGAAGGAAGTGGCGGGAGCTTAGAAGTAAGTGCAGGGAGGATACAGAGGGAAGAAGCAGGAGCTTAAAAGGAAGTGCAGGGAGGATACAGAGGGAAAAAGCAGAAGCTTAGAAGGAAGTGGCAGGAGCTTAGAAGTAATCGCAGGGAGGATACCGGGGGAAGAAGCAGGAGCTTAGAAGGAAGTGCAGGGAGGATACAGAGTGAAGAAGCAGGAGCTTAGAAGGAAGTGCAGGGAGGATACAGAGGGAAGAAGCAGGAGTTGGAAGGAAGTGGCAGGAGCTTAGAAGGAAGTGCAGGGAGGATACAGAGGGAAGAAGTGGGAGCTTAGAAGTAAGTCGCGGGTGCTTAGAAGTACTAAGGTCAAACCCCTCACCATGTGACAAGTATATAAATTTTTGAATTTTGAAGAGACTTTATCATATTTTTACACCATGATTGTTACACGATTTACATGACAAATATTCTTAACACTTGGCTCGTGCATAGCCCCTTAGATGCGAGCCAGACCCTTGGCTTGGTTCTTCCTGATAATTTGTTGACCTACCCTCAAATTTAACAGGATGAACAGAAATGTAATGGAGGGAGGGGACGAAAGACACCAAGACAGGGTAAGAAGGGTACAGGAAGCAGTGAAGTGCGAAGGAGAGCACAGAAAACGCTCAGCAGGAATTAACAGGCTGGGAGAGCACAGGGAGTAATGTAGGGAAGGAAAGTACAGGTAGGAGAGCAGAGTGGGCGCAGGAGCGATTGATCCTGGAGTAAAGGTAGGAGGAAGTGCAGAGATGGTGCTGAAGGAACATGAGGGAGCTCATAAGGAAGTGCAGGGAGGATGCAGAGGGCAGAGGCGGGAGCTTAGAAGGTAGTGCATGGAGCATGCAGAGGGAAGATGCGGGAGCATAGAAGGAAGTAGCGGGAGCTTAGAAGTAAGTGCAGGGAGGATACAGAGGGAAGAAGCAGGACCTTAGAAGGAAGTGCAGGAAAGATACAAAGGGCAGAAGCAGGACCTTAGAAGGAAGTGCAGGGAGGATACAGAGGGAAAAAGCAGGAGCTTAGAAGGAAGTGGCGGGAGCTTAGAAGTAAGTGCAGCGAGGATACAGAGGGAAGAAGCAGGAGCTTAGAAGGAAGTGCAGGGAGGATACAGAGGGAAAAAGTAGGAGCTTAGAAGGAAGTGCAGGGAGGATACAGAGGGAAGAAGCAGGAGCTTAGAAGGAAGTGCAGGGAGGATACAGAGGCAAGAAGCAGGAGCTTAGAAGGAAGTGCAGGGAGGATACAGAGGGAAGAAGCAGGAGTTTAGAAGGAAGTGCAGGGAGGATACAGAGGGAAGAGGTGGGAGCTTAGAAGTAAGTGGCGGGTGCTTAGAAGTAAGTGCAGGGAGGATACAGAGGGAAGTGGCAGGAGCTTAGAAGGAAGTGGCAGGAGCTTAGAAGGAAGTGCAGGGAGGATACAGAGGGAAGAGGTGGGTGCTTAGAAGTAAGTGGCGGGTGCTTAGAAGTAAGTGCAGGGAGGATACAAAGGGAAGAGGCGGGAGCTTAGAAGGAAGTGCATGGAGGGCGTAGAGGGAAGAGGCAGGAGCTTAGAAGGAAGTGGCAGGAGTTTAGAAGTAAGTGCAGGGAGGATACAGAGGGAAGAAGCAGGAGCTTAGAAGGAAGTGCAGGAAAGATACAAAGGGAAGAAGCAGGACCTTAGAAGGAAGTGCAGGGAGGATACAGAGGGAAAAAGCAGGAGCTTAGAAGGAACTGGCGGGGGCTTAGAAGTAAGTGCAGGGAGGATACAGAGGGAAGAAGCAGGAGCTTAAAAGGAAGTGCAGGGAGGATACAGAGGGAAAAAGCAGGAGCTTAGAAGGAAGTGACAGGAGCTTAGAAGTAATCGCAGGGAGGATACAGAGGGAAAAAGTAGGAGCTTAGAAGGAAGTGCAGGGAGGATACAGAGGGAAGAAGCAGGAGCTTAGAAGGAAGTGCAGGGAGGATACAGAGGGAAGAAGCAGGAGCTTAGAAGGAAGTGCAGGGAGGATACAGAGGGAAGAAGCAGGAGTTTAGAAGGAAGTGCAGGGAGGATACAGAGGGAAGAGGTGGGAGCTTAGAAGTAAGTGGCGGGTGCTTAGAAGTAAGTGCAGGGAGGATACAGAGGGAAGTGGCAGGAGCTTAGAAGGAAGTGGCAGGAGCTTAGAAGGAAGTGCAGGGAGGATACAGAGGGAAGAGGTGGGAGCTTAGAAGTAAGTGGCGGGTGCTTAGAAGTAAGTGCAGGGAGGATACAAAGGGAAGAGGCGGGAGCTTAGAAGGAAGTGCATGGAGGGCGTAGAGGGAAGAGGCAGGAGCTTAGAAGGAAGTGGCAGGATCTTGATATTGATATTGATATTGAGATGTATTTATAAAGCGCTCGTTCGCCCGGGGGCTTCATGGCGCTATAGACAGGGACACAACGCATCAGTCACAGGAAGCAAAAAGGTACTCATCAAAACGCTTGAGAAAAGAGCCATGTTTTGAGGGAGTGTCTGAAACTAAGGATGTTTCCGCACATTTTAAGGTGAAGAGGAAGGGAATTCCAGAAGGCAGCTGCAAGGTGGTCAAAGCAGCTGCCTCCAAGACGCTTCCTTTTATAAGTGGGGACAGTCAGAAGATGTTTGTGCATGGAGCGAAGATTCCTAGGGGGGTCATATTTTTTAAACAGATCTCTGATGAATAGAGGGCCTGTTTGTTGTAAGGACTTAAATAAAATACAACCAGTCTTAAAAGCCACCCGTTGCTCAACAGGCAGCCAATGTAGTTGTTTTAGATCTTGCAGGAAGTGCAGGGAGGATACAGAGGGAAGTGGCAGGAGCTTAGAAGGAAGTGGCAGGAGCTTAGAAGGAAGTGCAGGGAGGATACAGAGGGAAGAGGCGGGAGCTTAGAAGGAAGTGCATGGAGGGCATAGAGGGAAGAGGCAGGAGCTTAGAAGGAAGTGTAGGGAGTATACAGAGGGAAGAGGCGGGAGCTTAGAAGGAAGTGTAGGGAGGATACAGAGGGAAGAGGCGGGAGCTTAGAAGTAAGTGCAGGGAGGATACAGAGGGAAGAGGCGGGAGCTTAGAAGAAAGTGGCCGGAGCTTAGAAGGAAGTGCAGGGAGGATACAGAGGGAAGAAGCAGGAGCTTTGAAGGAAGTGGCAGAGGCTTAGAAGAAGTGCATGGAGGGCATAGAGGGAAGAGGCGGGATCTAAGAAGGAAGTGCAGAAGGGTGTAGAGGGAAGAGACGGAAGCTTAGAAGAAAGTACAGGGAGGATACAGAGGCAAGAGCAGGGCAGTGCTATTGGCGTAGGAGAGCAGTGCACTGGGGGTACCGAACCGAAGGGATTACGCAAGAGCGTTTTTAAACACCCAGACAGCCAGTGCCCCGCTCCTCCCCCAATGTATGATATTCATAAGCTCCCTATAGTCTCCATAGGCCCCTAAGCACGTCACACGGCCCCTCAGGGACAATTTACATTATTACCTTTATCAGGTTAATCTGTCACGCCCCTTGGGTGAGCTAGTCATGATGCGCATTTGTTGGACGTCCTTGTGCGAGCCACAGACCAAACCTATAGTGGGGTGGGCCCCTCACGCGTGGCTCAGGAAGGCGGCAGCACTATCCCTGACCCCACCTCCGCCACCAGGGCAGCGGCAACGGAACACCCTGACCAGAGGAGTAGGGTAGCCCTCCAGGGGAAATGGCGGGGTGTTTCCAGTACAGGCAGGTGACCCTAAAGGTCCGGTAGAACTCTGATGCTGGTAGTGTAAGGCCAGAGGAAGTAACCGATTCCGCCCCAGCCCTACCAGCCTCATAAAGGTCCTCTAGAATGTCAGGCATTTTACTGCCAATTAGGCCTTGACCTTAGTATCAGTGACCATTTCTGTAGTCCACACAGCAAACTTCGATGCATCTTGCCGCTTTAACATCATATTCTTATTCCTATAAACTAACATGTACTTTTTATCGACTTCAGAAGAATGACGGCTGAGCCAGTCCAACTGTGAGTTAGCGTGTGTGTTGCACGGCGTTATGCGCAGCAGTTGCTCAACCAGCCGGACTCTCTGACTTGCTTGATAGCCCATATTGATTTCCCCTTCCCTGTGAAGATGTCTGGGCAGTATGTCAGCCTCGCTGCCGGCTCTCCGTGGTAGCTGTGCCGCGCAGGCTGAGTGGGGCAGGCGGCCTTAATGGAGCACGATAAGTGCCCGCCATGCGAGCCCACCGTGGCCTTCGTCGGGCACTCATCTCTTTCCGAGAACAGGTGGAGACAGCCTGGTGTGGGCGAGTCCTTGCCCTGTCCAAATGAGGCCCTGCGGGAGGGTACTGGCCAACCGCCGCAGTTTTTACAGACTCCAGTAACGGGGAGGGGCTGTGGAGCATGCACCCGCTGCTTGGTCTGGCCATCATCAAGACCATGGAGGGAGCCTGGGTGGAGGGCGGGGGGTAAGGTACCTGACCAATAGCAGAGCCGGACCAGCTACCTCACCTATTCATGGAACAGAAAGGAATGGGGTGGGGTGGAGGACGGGTTCCTAGTCGATAGCTGAGCTGGTGGTGAGGTAGAAATAGGACCCAGTCAGTAGTTTACTTGGTGTGGTGATTTTGGGGCATGTTCTGGACACATAGGAGGCTCGGAGCCCTGGCCACACTGCTCCTGAATTTGTGGGGCAAAAGCAACGAGCTAGAGACGCGGGATGGAGCGAGAGCACTTAACCGGCTCTGAGGACCGGAGCGGGCAGCGCCCGGAGCCCCGGGGACCTACGACCTCGGCGGCATAGTCCTGCTGGCGGTGGCGTCCACTCTGTCCCGTGCCGGCCAACTTCCTGGGCTTCCCCTGGGACAGAGCGAGACTCTCCTCCCTTCGGCCCATGACCCGGGCTCTCGCTGCCCCCATCCAGCCGTCGAGAAAAAAGTTGCCTCAATGAAATTGTAAGCTTTGGACCCCCGCCTTTTCCAAATTCAGTCAGACAGCACAGAACCCTGACGGCAGGTTCATTTATACAATAAAAACAAGTTTGGTTTTGGCATGACAAGCAGCACAGCACTGAAAGCGATCGCTTTCGCGATAGCTATTGTACCAAAAAAAAAAAAAGGCCACGAGTGGTGCGTGCGCGCCCCACTGCGAGGCATATGTCTTCAATTATCGCGCCCGTGTATGGCCGCAATAATTGAAGACATATGGGCTTTGGTGCGCGTAACAGACACCAATAGGCCATGGGCGGAGCTACGCGACCGCCTATGGCCTATTGCGTGTTCTGATAAAAAAACAGCACGCACGCAAAGCCCAATGAAAATGGACCTTGGAAATGTACACGCACGAGCTGTGTGGAATTTCAAGGTCCATTTTCAAACCCTACCAAAAGGACTTTTCGCTTCGCGAGCCTTAAACACTCATAAACTCAGCAAGCTTTTGCAAGACAAATTAAAATAAAAAAAGCAGAACAATAAAAATGCTATCTCAATATGGTGGTCGCAAATTAAAAAGTAAAAAACGTAGAGTTGGGCAGCCTTTTTGGACCAGTATTGTGCATACGGTGTGCATAGACTAATATCAATCCAAACTTAAAAGCCTTTTGGCTTTAACTAACATATGTACTTCACAATTAATTTGGTGCAACAAATTGGTTTATTAGTTGAGAGGGGTGGAAGCCCCACTCAAGCAACCACGCCACTCCTTATCAGGGTGAATCATAAAAGTCACTAAATTAGCCGTGCTTAACCCTCTGCTAGTTTTGGCACAAAAGCAGACAGGCTTAACTTGGAGGCAATGTGTAAAATATTTATGCAGCAACTCTTCTGAATCTCAAACCAATTTAGAAACATGATACAGAGCTAACAAAATCCTATCAGTAGAACTGGAGAGATCGAAGTTTAAAGTATTTAGTGAAAATAGCACTAAGAAGCAGAAATTGCTACTCATGAATATCTGGTCTCACTGGACCGAGGGAAATTCTCAAGTTCGGGTCAAGTCCAGGCAAGATACAGGGACCATGTTAGTCCAGCTGTAGAGTTACCTACTCACGTCTGGGCAAAGAATTCCATTCACATTGGAGGAGGCTGTGAGGGGAAGGCTCTTGGCGCAAATAGAAGGTTGAGCATCGAAGATGGTCATAGCTGGAGCGTGAAGAGTCAGTGGTCGCTGAATCTTCGCATTGGTGGATCGTCACAGATGGTCACTGTCAGAGTGAATTGCAGGTCTTGCATTGCCGGTAATCCCAGATGGTCGCTGTTGGCATGCAACGCAGGTCCTGCTGGAGCTTCACATTGGTGGTTGCCACGTTGACAGAGTTTTGGTGTGAACAGGCCGGTTTGGGGTCATTAAGAGTCCAAACTTCAGGATTTTCCCCTTTTGTTCAGGAGGAGCTCTCACTGATGCCAGTCAAGGGTCCAAGACCTGGAGGATCTCTCTTAGGGATCAGGATTCACATCAGCAGGGGCAAGCAACTAGGCTCAGACAGGCCAGCTGGGCAGATGAGGGGAGGCCTCTGGAAGCTTGTTGCGTCCCTGTAGCTCATACAGGTGTTCAGCCACCTGACCATGGAAGTCACTTTGGATAGCCTGAGATCATGACAAGCAGGTGCAATCTTCCTTCTTCAGGCAGCAAGGCAGTCCTTTCAAGTGCAGAGCAGTCTTTCTTCTGAATCTTCCACCCGTCCAGGAGTGCTTTGAAGACTGGTTCCAAAGGTCCCATTTTAATACATGGTGCCACCCTTTTTAAGGGGGAATTCCTTGACCTCCCCTAAAAAATATGTTTGGTCTATTCCTGGCCCCAAACTGTCTAGGGGTAAAAAGGCAGGGCAGGGCAGGCCTGGTGTCAGGTTCCTTTTTGTGTGCTGCAAACAGATCTCTTTGAAATGTAATCAGAGAAGGGAAGGGAACAGGCCTTCCCCTGCCCTCCTGTCAGGAACACCCTCTCCCCTCACACTTTGGTTTCCTTAGTCTCAATCTCTGGAAGCACTATAAGAACTTCAACAGTGGGGGTAATATCATACCAAGGATGTCAGGTCTAACTGTATATGTTAGCTCTCCTGCTTTTGTCATAAACAGATAAGATCCATTGCATTTTATGTAACTTTTCCCAATGTACAAGTAAGGATTATAGTGTTTAAAAATTGCTTGTTTCCATACCCAACTCAAACCTACTGCATTGAGCATAATCCTTCGTACAAGGTGGCTCAGAAATATAGCCGTTCGATTTCAAATATGTAGAAAATTACATTTCAGTAAAAGCATACAACATTAACAAGGATTACCATATTCCAAATCCTCTACCCCCAAGGTTAGTCATATGAAGTTACCTAAACAAAACACCTAGCTAAAAATTTTCATTTATTAGATTCCAAGTAATTAAATACCTCTCTACAGGGTAAATGACTGTGCAATAAAATCCACCTTTAAAGTCTTATTGCCTAGATGGCCCTGAGGTAGGACGTGCCTCGCTGTCTACCCTGCTTGCCGTTGACTCAGACCGTTTCACAAGCCCTACCTGGCCGCCCGGAATGACTGGAAAACCAGGAGTGGGCTGACTGGCTTGTCGCCACCAACGCAGCGAGGGGGAAGTGCCGTCCCGGCAAACCAGAGCCCCGAACAACGTCAGCAGGGAGGCCGTGCCGATACACACTTGTGATGAGGGGGCCTGACACTGTGAGGGTCAGAGGGCAAGCACCCCAGAAGACCTCGGCCGGGCCACACTGAAGCCCGGATCCCACAGGTGAGGAGCACCCCTAAAGCGAGGCAGATTGCCCTCAGAGAGCACAGCTTGGACCTGGAGCGGCAGACGGGGGAGACTGGCCCTTCCTTTCCCCGGCCCTACTGGACGGATCGCATGGGGCCCGCAGCTGGGGCACAAGAGAAGACCAGAGGCAGCAGTGGGTGGAGCCGAGCCAAATTCCCTCCCAAAATTCTGCTAGATGAATCGACCCGGGCCCGTAGCGTGGACACATAAAGTTAGCGTGTGAGGCGTCTACGTGACTGGGCCAGTGAGCATCAGAGTGGGCAGGCAGATAGCGGGGCCTACGGGGGAGCAGTCTGGACCAAACATAAATTAGGAGAGAGAGGAGTGTCAGCGTGGCCGGGCCTGGAAGCAGAGGAGGGAACTGCCTCGAACACCGGCAAAGGGAACCCAGAGAAGATGCTGTGGGGAACTGGGGGGGAGCTTGGACACATCCGGCTGAGGGTGTGAGTGGCCCGGACTGGGCTTTGGAGTGCGGGGGCCCCCAGATGGTTGTGGGAGACCCGATGGAGTGTGGAGTTGGAGCCCGTATTTCCAGGTGACGGATAGAGCCACGTGGGCCCGCAACAACAGCGCAGCAGCGTGGGTCACTTGGTGCTCTACATTCCTATAGCATCACCCATACATAGCTTTAATCAGGCCCAGCAAATTCAGGGTGGGGACTAGTGTCCACGCTAGAGGAGGGCAGTGCTTGCATATCTCGAGTACTCAAGAGCAGATATCTGCCTCTTGAAGGAGACCCATCTCGCAGAGGACTGCTCTTGACTAAAGACTATGGCCTTCCCTCAGCAATTCTTCTAGTCATCCTCAAATAAAACTACAGGAGTGGCCATATTGGTGGGAAACTCCTTGTGGGGAAAGGTGAAACAGAAAGTCAACGAGACTAGAGGCAGACTCCTCATATACCGCTTCACCCTAGCCAGTAAATCCTTAGTGATAGGCGCAATGAATGCTCCCAATGAGAAGCAGGAGGTGTTCTTAAATACTACAATAGGGAGAGCACTCGAGGCCAACTATAATCTAGGGCTGTTGGGTGGGGGGACATTAACCTAGTGTTTGATAACTCTCTGGACAGATCAGCACAGAGACATGGGCAGACGGGAGCCTTGCATGGTTGGGAGACTTGGGGTTGATGGATCTCTGGAGGATTAACCACCCAAGCTCCAGGGAATACTCATTGTATTCTAATGCACACAAGAACTATGCCAGGTTAGATTATTTCTTAGTCACAAAAGGCATACAGGAGCTTACAAAAGACATTGACATACACACAGCATCACTCTCAGACCATAGGGCCGTAACGCTCTCGCTGTCATTTCCTCCTACAATCCCCCACAATAAACAGTGGTGCCGCCGCGATACCATGCTACACCACCCAGAGGTTTCAAAACAGATTCAACCAGCAATTACCTACTATCTTACACACAATGACACCCCAGAGACCTCGCTGGATGTGTTAAGACAGCTATATGGGGGGAGTTTATAGCGATTGCAGCGGCGGACAACAGAACTCACAGGGAGCAGAGGGAAGACCTTACAAAATGAATCAAAGAATTAGAACGCATACACCAATGTACAGGTGCCCCTCGGGTGTGGCGTCAACTCTCCAATACCCGCTCTCAGTTAGCAGCTATAGACATTGACAGCGCTCTTTGCCTGAAACATTCGTACTATGTGGGGGGGGGGGAAATGCAGCCAAAGCCTAGCTGACACATTGCGCGTTAAAAAGCAGGTTCTGGGTACCCACTCAATCCGCACGACAGAGGGTAACTTGGCATTAGATGATAAAGTTATAACGAATGCCTTCAAAGACTTTTATGCAAGCCTTTATTCAGATCAAACACTGGACCCTACGGTGGGAGCTCATTACCTACAATCATCACTCACAATACCTCTCACGCAAGACCAATCTTAATCCTTGGACGGAGATACCCATATGGAGGAAATTATATCAGCCATCTCCGGGCTACAGCTGGGGTAGTCACCAGGCCCAGGTGGTTACTCTGCAACTTTTTACAAGACATTCGGTCCTGTTTTAGCTGCAATCCTGATGGGATTATTAAATTCTTTCGGGGACCCCGGGGAAATCCCTGCCCGATGTTAGAAGCCTCTATAATAGTCCTTCCTAAACCGGGCAAAGACAAATTGCAATGTAGCTCAAACAGGCCTATCTCCCTCCTAAATGTCGACCTGAAACTATTCCAAAGTATCATAGCACACAGACTTAATGCACATATGCCATCAATAGTGGACCCAGATCAAGCAGGCTTTATTGCAAAGCAACATACCAGTGACAACACTAAGCACATCCTACATATCATGAATAAGGCTACCTGGGCTCAGAGGGAATACATGCTGCTGGCGATCAATGCAGAAAATACCTTTGACAGGGTTCATTGGCCCTACCTTGAACAGGTCCTGATACATTTTGGGGTAGGGGAGAAGTGCAGGACACAAACTCTCAACTGTTATCACTCCCCCACAGCGTCGGTTCAACTCAATGGCTTTACATACACGCCTATTTCGATTAACAGGGGCACTCGCCAGGGATGCCTCCGTCCCCCCTACTTTCTGCTCTTTACATGGAGCCAATGGCCCAGAGAATATGCGACCACCCAGAAATAGTCGGGGTGCCATTTGGTGGCAATCGCCACTCTATTAATCTATATGCAGACGACGTGCTAGTGAAATTGGAAAAACTAGCCACGTCTCTACCAGCCTTCCTGGAAGAACTCGAGACCTTTGGGGTGCCTCAGGCTTTAAGATTAATGCAGGGAAGTCGCAGGCACTCAGTCTTTATCTTCCAACCCAGCTAGTGGACCAGCTTGCAAGTCAGTACCCTATACATATGCCAGAGTGGATTTATTATCTGAGGATCCGCCTTGCAACTACTACTCAGGCTACTGCTACTAACAACTATCAAACACTGCTTAGACAAATTCCCAACGATCTGGGAAGGTGGAAACGCCTACAGGTTTCATGGCTGAGGAGTATGGCGGCAACCAAAAGTACTATCCTCCCAAGGATACTTTACCTTTTCCAGACGCTCCCCCTATCACTGCTGCCAGGCATGATCACCAAGCTACAATCCGAATTATCACAGTTTTTTTGGCAAGGTAAGAAGCCACGCATGAGGAGGACTTTGAGCTACCTCCCTCTCAAGGATGGGGGCTTGGGTGTTCCTGACCTTCGCCTCTACTACCAGGCCTCGCAGTTGCGCTACTTGGTCGAGTGGGGACGACCCAAGTCTGAGAATCACAGGCCTGTCCAGGATAGGGCAATGGCTGAAACATCGCTATGGAAAGTCCCATTCCTGAGGAAAGTGCATAGCGCTCTAAATTTATACCACTCACAAATAACTCAGGCGACCATGATAGCTTGGGATCAAACTAGCATTAAGCACGGGCTGACCACTTTCCTGTCCCCATTGACCCCTTTGTTTGACAACATATACTTCACCCAGGGGATAGGGGCAGAGAGTTTGCGGATTGGAGGCAGTTGGCCTGATGCTCTATGGGTCATTTCTTTGACACTGAGGGGAGGCTCCCATTACCCCAGATGTGCAAAGAATACGGGATCCCGGAGCCAGAGAGACTCCACTATCTACAACGTAGACATTACACACCCACATAATAAATCTAATGCACAACTGCACCTTTCTCAATAGGAGAAATGGCTCCTGGCCAAGGAGTTTGACAAAGGGTTTTTATCCGAATTGTATGCACTTCTGATCCAGATTAACAAACACATGCACAATGCAGGACAAGTCAGATGGGACGATGAGTTACGGAGGACACTGATCACCAATGAAAGGGAAGAGATATCATATAGAGCGTGCCACACAGCACATGCAATGCCCTCACTGAAACCCTCATGAAAGTTGCTACATATTGGTATTATACTCCAGCAAGCCTTCACAAGATAAAGCCCACACAAAGTGAGGACTGTTGGCACGGATGTGGAGGGAAGGGAAGTTTGGAGCACATTCTCTGGCAGTGCCCTCAGCTTCAACATTATTGGTCACTAGTGTTAGACAACATAGATAGTCACCTGGACACCCAACTACCACGCTTCCCTGCATACATACTATTGGGTCTCACAAAATCTGCTCACATATCCTCTGAAATCCAGCTGCAGGCGACAGATAGGTGTAGCATTGGGAGCTGCTGTCCAAAATATCCTCGGCCACTGGGGCTCACCACATATCACCAGCCATACGAAATGGTTACATAAACAACGCACATCCTAGGAATGGGAAATATTACAATGTCTGTGGCTGGGAAGGAAGTTGCATTCTGAGAGCTTTGGGAACCCTATGTTTCACTACTCTCACAGGAATTCCGGGAACTGACCTGCCCAAAATATCTTCAATTGCTGGGCTTAAAAGAGGTGGTTCAGCCGGCACCATCCTAAGTACTTCGAACAAACTTAAATCTGTGCACCTAAAACGTCCCTATATGCAGGTGAGGGAGGAGGGCGGTTTGGAGATGTTGGGGAACCTGTTGCCAGCACGAAACTAGCATTTTTTAAGTCATGGCCGCTGAGGTCGTGAACCAGCGGTGATTTATCAATCTGTTGTTGATGTTGTTTATTTTACTGGTGCTAAACTGCTAATAAAAAGAATTGAACCATAAAGTCTTATTGCCTTTAGCATAATTTATTCACAGTTACTTCTTTTTACCTAACATTTTTTTTTGTTGCAGCAATTCTTTATTGGATTATCAACAGCGGTGCAGTGGTACCAAACACCCATTATAAAGCACACTGGACAGGAAAACGACAAAATAATAAATGGACAACAACAACAAAATAAGAAAAACAAGAAAAGTGCACATTGAGCAGTGGTATAAAACACAGCATCACACACTCAAACCAGAAATTCCCAATCAGTAGCAGGAATGCACTATGCCAGAATGGGGCATGCAGACTGAACAGAAACCAGTTGGGACTGTCACCCATTGTGAGGGAGTGCAGGTACGAGGCACGTAAATCAGAGTATGTATGTTAGTATTCTTACAGGGATCCCTAACCATCGCCCACCAGTTCGTCAAGAATCAAGAGCTATGGAACCATCAAATATTGCGCCTGGGGCTCTCGGCTCACTCCCCGTGGATAAAGGTGGAACAGTCAGAGTGGATGCCATCGGCATGCCTAGCACTCGGTTTGATCCAGAGTCACCTAAGGTGGCCCAGACTGCTGGCCAGTAGGAGCCAAGTGCCGGACAGGACCACAGGATGTGTATCATGTCACATCCCCCCTGCCCACAATGCCAACAATTGTAGTGCTATAACAGGATTTTCAAGAGAACAGAATTATGGGGCTTAAGGAGGGGTGTACACATGACCCAATGCACCATGCCAGAAGAGCTGAGACAACTCCAGTTTAGGTTGGAAAAAAAACAGCATTAACCAGAAGACCATAAAGTCCGGATATCATTTGTGGGGCCATTCCCCAGAAAGTAGGATACACAGGAATCAGCATGGTGTACAATGGAATCGGATTCCTCTCAAGTATTCCCGGAGGCTTTTGCAGAGCTGGAGGAATTAACAGCTGGCTGTAGATGGGAGACCATATTCCTGGGAAACAGCAAGCAAGTGGTCAAGCGTAAGAATTCCACACTCCCTCCACTACAGCCAGTTTATCATATGACCGGCGACACATATCTGAAAGTTGTTCCATGTAGGAGCAGCCGCATGTATTCACAGACCTAACTTCAAACACATATGGGCCTGCTTCCAGATGCAGAACATTTGTATAATAATGTGGTTGTCAATCTGTTGAGTCTCCGGCTGTGCAACATAAAGGGCATTGTGTGAGACCCTGCACTGCAATATGGTACTTTCAATCCTATGTCAGGTTGTCCTCAACCAGCTAGCCAGATGCGAGAGATGATTGGCAGATCTGTGACTGGGGGTGAGTGTCTCAAATGTTTCAGCACACTGTCCATCATCTCCTTGTGCTTGCTTTGTTCACCCTTACTTGGCAGGGTATGGCCATACGTGGGTCCGTTGCTCACTTTGCCACTGAATTCAAGCTAGCCTGGCTGATGAAGGGTGTTACCCAAAGACCGGTCCCAGGATGCTTGTTTCCAGTTCAGGGAAGACCTGGCTTGGCAGTTCAGGCTGGACTGTTCCCATGAGGCACAGGGTCAAGACTGATTTACATATAGGTGGGTCTGAAGTGAGGTGGCGAAGAGAGCTAAGGAATGACGATGGATTCAACCCAGATCTGTGACTGGGGGTGAGTGTCTAAAAAGTTTCAGCACTCAGTCCATCATCTCCTTGTGTTTATCACATTTTCAAGAACCTGTGAGGAATATGGCAGCAGACTCCAGGGTAGCCCTTAAAGGGGCCGGACTAGCTTTGGGAAACCCCACCAGGGTCACAATTCCATAATCCATGGGGGAGATAACAAGGGACGGGACTGCTAACTGCATATCATCCGGAGACAGGAACAGTTTGATTTTCCCTAAAATATTGAGTTGGTGATTGGCTCCTCTAGTTGTTGCACTGATGTGGTCTTCATGTTCAGGTGTTTGTCCAGCATTATGCCTAAAGATCTGTCGGAGTCCACAACATGTGGAGTGCAATTGAAGGCTGTTAGCTGTTTGATCCAGTCTTGAATGGGGGTAGGATGATTGTAGGAGCAATCAGTAGGAATTCCATCTTGAGGGTATTTAGCATAGGCTGATTGTGAGTTAGCCAATGTTGAGTTTTCACCAGAGCAGAGTTAAGAGTTTTGAGGAAATTTGTAGGTATATTTGAGTGTCATCTGCGTACATGTGATAATATATGTTCAAACGGTGCAGAATTTCAGTAAGTGGTTCCACGTACAGGTTGGAGAGCTTGGGTGATAGTGCAGATCCTTGAGGGACCACGATTGAGACCAGAGTGTTGTTAGAAAGGAAATCGTTGACTTCGATTCTCTTTGATCTATTGTGTAGGAATGAGGCAAACCAATTTAAAATCAGGCCTGATAATCCCATCCTTTTTCGAGAAGCTCAATCATGTTATCATGTTTGACACTGTCAAACATTGAGGAGAGATCCAGGAGAATAAGAATGCAGCTTTCATTTGGGTCAAGAAAACAAAGAGAGTCATCAATAATATGTGTCAGGACAGATTCGGTACTGTGACCCGCTTGGAAACCTGAATGGAATTGGTCAAGGATTTGAAACTGATCGATGTTATTACACAGTTGTGTGTGAACGCATTTCTCAAGTAGTTTGGCTAGAGTCATGATATTGGAAATGGGCCTTTGTTAGGATCATTTAAGTCTGCTTTTGGCTTTTAGGTTTGGGTGTGACTTGGCCAGTCTTGAGGCAATCAGGAATCATGCCTTGAAGGAGAGATTCATGGACAATCTTGGACCAGAGTGAGAGTATGGAGGCTATAACTTCTTTGAAAAGCTTGGTGAGCAGAGGATCCTTGAAATGATTTGAAGGTTTTAATGAGTTTATAGTTTTGAGTAACTCAGCATCGTCTGGAGGAATAAAGGAATTCCATAATACCTGCTATTTTGGCTAGTAAACCATAAAGCCAGACAGAGGAGAACTCAACATTGGGAACGGCGGGGCAATGGACTGGGTCAGGCTCAGTGTATTTTGACTGAGTTGCGCTGTAATTGTTGGGCGATCTTTCTTGTCTTTTCGATGAATTGTGCAGAACAATCTTCATTGGAAGCTGTTAGGTCAAGCACCATGATGGTTGCCTTATTGGAAAGGGGCCCAGGGTTCTAGTTACAGATGCCTACTGAAAGGCTTGGTGTAACATCTGTGCCACTTGTGGTGCACAGGGATTATAAAATTACCCCGGGAAGCCATCCTTGCCTTGTGACTTGCATATTGGTAAACTGGCTAGAGCTCCCATGAATTTGCACCAGCAAGTGAACTGAGCCCATGAATTGTTCCTCAGCAGGTGTAAAGTCACCAGTGTAAAAGTCATAGAGGTGTTCATAGAAGGAAGAGTATGCCTCTGCAATATCCGTAGGGTGCATAAGAAGTCGGCCCATATCGTCTCAGATGGCCGGTATGGAGAGTCTTTTCGTCCCTCTCAGTGTCTCCATTTGAGTTTAGTGAACACTGTTTCTGCTGCAGAGGTGTAAAGTGCATTATATTCAAATTTAGCTGCTTCCAGTCTGTGGCCATAAGCAAGTGAGGGAGGCTTGTTACAGGACGCCGTAAGAGAGTGAGTCTTGCCAAACAACAAAGTGTTTTTCCAGTTTTGATTAACATAGAATTACTGTTACCTGCCCACAGGATTGTCCTAAGCTTTTAACAGAGTATGAAGGAATGATTTATGGATCAATACAGCAACACCAAGGGGGATATTTACAATGAAATGGTGTGATGCAGCACCACAAGCAATTTTGCTGCGCTGAGCTACGTCATTTCAAAAACACAGGGATGCGCCTTATTTACAGGAATATGGTCGACCCCTATGCTTCCCCCGCACCAGCACTAAAACAACAGCCATGCACCAGGGATGATTGTGTTTGTGCAGGAAGGAATATTTGAAGAATAAAAGTATTTCTCCTCGTTGTGCCACCTTAACGCCTTCCCTTGAAAGGCATTTGTTTTTGGTGCTGCCTCAGATTTACCAATCCTTATAAATCTGGGGCAGTGTCAAAAAGCTATGGCTGTTGCGTGAGAACACCCACAGCAATACCCATGACATGCCCCTTTAATGCTGAATATTGCGTGAAAGAGGGCCATATTTAAAAAGGCAGTGTAAAGCTATGCAAATGGGTTTTGCATGGCCTTGTAAATATGGAGCAACACACAGAGCCACCAAATTGTCAAAAAAAGGGATACTCCGGTGGCGTTAGGTGCTTGTAAATATGCCCCCATGTTTTCTATAGAAGTGGGAAGAGGCCTGGCGGATAGTTGAACTAGACTATGCGGCTACTTCCAACCACCCATCCCATCCAGTCCCTACTAACTTTTCCAACTCACATGTAGGCAAATATAATTTCTGCAATAAGATCACATCAGTATTATAGCATTGTAAGAAATTGAGGATCCTTTTTACGTTTAACAAAACTGGACAGTTCATTAACATTCATGGACACAACACAGAGAGGCTGGTCCCGAACAGTTGGGAAAGCATTGTCATGTATAAAAAAGGGTACCCACATGGATATTAGAGGGGGAGCATGAGTGACTGAGTCCTAGAGCACGTGCCCAAAGGAAATAAGTTCAAATAAAGGTCAGTGCAAAGCTTTGGAGATAGTAGTGTCAGTGAAGAGAGTGGGTGTGGTAATGAGGACTGTGAGGTCTCTATCAATGTGCACTGAGAGCAACAGTAACTAACAAACTGTAGTCTATGGAACTAACCCAGGCAGAGTACACAGGGGATCTTCACCAGCCTGCCAGATGCCATCAAGGAAAGTATGTGGAGGGTCACCCAGTCACACACAGGGGACAGAGGGCAGTGGAAGGGGGCAGAAAATGAATGAGCGTGCCTCTCCATGTGTTCCAGATCTGCAGAGGAGAGGGAAACAGAGCCTGGCCATCAAGAATTATCCATCTCGCCCCAGTGACAACCAGAAATCCCTCCCTTCCAAGTCATGAAAATATATGACAATGATCAGCAACACAAGCATTGAACAATAAAGAAAACAGTGCCCCAAGCAGAGGAAATGTAATGCAAAACTGCAGAAAAGTATGTAATCATAAAGAGGAACTAGTCTGAGAAATGAAGCAGATTAGAACCAGGGTCTAAGTCTGAGATAGGTGAAGACGGCAGCTCCCAATAAGCCTATCTTTCAGAGGGTATCAGTATTGGTCCCAGCCCCTATCATGGTTCAGAACATTGATCACCAATCCAGGCCATCTCTGTCCAAATGGGTGGCATGAAGAGGGATGAGGCATGCCAGGAGGAGGAGTGACGTTCAGTCCACCAGCCGTCACAGAATTGTTAACCTCATCCATTTGAAAAGAAGATGGATCAGGGTTAGAAGACAAGTTCATTGTACTCTCTAAGGTGGTAAGGTAGGATGCCAGCCAGTCCGGGTCATCGAATTCCATAGTGGAGCCTTGTACGGTTATGATCGCCAAGGCTGGGTCCAAAAGGCTGCGTTTGGTCCTTGCATCACATAGGTAGGGGCACAATGCCTGCAGCTTTTTGCATTTGACTGCCGTCTCATGTGAGAAATCTGCTGTGATATGTATCAATGCCCAATTGTGCGAAACGGTCCCTTATTCTTTCTGGCTGCCTGCAGGATGGCCTTGACATGTTGATGGTGTAAAAGCTATGATCACTCTAGGGGTGCCATAGAACTGCAACAGATAGGCCTGCAATCCATGTGTGCACTGGAACTCCAAAGGCTCCTTGAATTCCAGGTGGGTCAGAGTAGGCAGAAGGGTGGCAAGGAAGACGAGCATGTTGTCGTGCTCCAAACCCACCGGGCTCCATAGAGCCAGATATTATCCCTCTGAGCACGTTCCTCCAAGTCTGATACCTTTTGCTGCTGCTGCTACATATCAGTTCCCCATTCTGGCTGCTGACCATAGAGCCTGTCAAGTTCAGCCACTCTCTTTTCCTTGAAATCGAGCCTTCAATACATTTGTGAGAGATCAGACCGCAGGGACTTACGGGCACATGCATCAACCTATTTAGGAAGTGCAAACAGTGCGAATCGGTAAATTCGGCCGTTTGCGCTTCCTAAATACGTTTTTGGGATGCATGAAACAATGTTTCAAAATTCGCTTTTTTTTGCATTTCCTAAAAATGCGAATGCATTTAAGGAATCGCATTTGTGCGATTCCTTAAATGCAATGCATCAATTTTGAAAAAAAATCGAATTTTGAAATAGGAAGTGCAAATTAACACGAGGTTGACCCTCGTGTTAATTTGCGAAAATCTTTAAAAAAGCAAAAAAATGCATTTTTTAAACTTTCATGTTACAGACACACATGTCCTTAGGACATGTGTGTGTGAAACATGCACTTTAAAATACATTTCAGGGGTGCAGGGGGGGGGTCCTTTGGACCCCCCTCTGCACCCTTGCAATGCATCAACAAATTGCGAGTTAGAAAAAAAAATGCAAAACGGCATTGATTCCTATGGGCTTCTAGGTCCATAGGAATCAATGTAATGCCATTCCTTAATTGCGATTCGCAATTAAGGAATCGCAAATTCCGAAAATTAAGAAATCCTAAAAAAAAATTAGGATTTCTTGATACATAGGATTTTGCAATTCCTAAACTGCGATTCCTTAATTTTCGCAATTTAGGAAATGCAAAATCCTACAATGATGCATGTGGGGGTTAATGTCAGAAGCTATCGACGTGATAGTAGTATAAAAGGCAGACAGTCTGGTACTCATGGCAGTCACCTCATTGAGGATAATTGCCCGTGTATTCTCAGCCATGGTGTCAGGGAAGGTAGGCATTCATGAGGCACCACCTGATAGTGCCCCAGCAAAGGATAGCTGTCTCATTGCCTTTATTTGAGGCTTGAAGTAACAGCATGTGGCACAGGCAATACCTCTATGAATTCTCCCATGCAATGGCATCAGCAGTGAATCCGTTGGGAGCGAGGCCAGGTGGCATTGAGAAAAACTGTTCCATAGAAGGGCAACATCCCAGGTCACACCTCATTGTTGACAAGGCCAAGGCACCTGGGGGGATAATAGCTAGTAAAGCAAAGTCCAGCAGGAAAGCACTAGAAGACATGGCACCATGGCCTTGTCCAGCAGGGAGGAGATACCAGGTGAGACCAAGCATCCAGGAGGGTTGGGGACAAGAAGGGCATCTAGGGGCCAATGCAGAAGCAGAGAACACATTGCAGTGACAGTCAGTAGGTAGATTTTTTTATTTGTTGATTAGTTAAAATCATTACAAACAAGAAAAGCAAAAACACAAACAAGCATATATACACAAAACTATTAACATTCAATTATGTGTAGATAAATAAAAATTTTTTACAGAATATTAAAAACATTGTAAAAACAATGAATAATGCATTAAGTTACTAAAGTGCCTTATGCTAGCAGCGAATAACATTATAGCAGCATCTAATCAAAGTGACACGTGTTAGCAGCAACTAATATAATTGCAAATATCTTGCATTTATCCATTCATAGATGACAATAAAGTGCGTTATTCTTAATAAGATCACTGGAACATTGATTAAAACTTATACAAGCAACTTAAAATTACACTGACAATGCCTTATTATAACGTCCACTTTTCTTGGGCAATACTAAGTACCATTTAAAAACAATAAGATAATCTCCTTTTTTTTTTTAATTGCCTAGGAATTCATTTGCTTTGACCATCAGCTATATGAATTTTTTTTTAGGCAATATTGATGTACTTAACAAAGAGATGAGTAAGTTTGATGTTGTCACCACTTTAACAGGTGATAATTGCATTCCTGCATGTTCTCACTCCCAATTCATTAAAAATCGGTTTAAGGATACACTTCCGAGCATCTGCCAGAGCAGGTCACAAGGTTACAATATGCATTAACGTTTCTACACTAAGCCCACAAAGCCTGCAGATACTTGATGACCATTTATTCTCCCATTTCGGTAATCCATCTTTTGTCGGATATCTTCCCAACCTTAAGTGCATAAATTTGTTCTTAATCAAAGGTCTTAAATGATATGACAGATAGGGTTGGGGTGACAACCTACCAAAAGAGTTGGCTATTGTCCAAAAATGATTTTTTTTCCTCAAGTCCTCCTTATCCGCTATAATTGTTAGTAATGCAGCCATTTGATTCAGTTCTTTCTTAAAAACCATTTTAATCCTTATTTCATCTTCTATTTTTGAACAATCATACTTGCATAAGCATTCATTTAAATATAACCGCCAATTCATTGAATATTTACCTTCTGAAATTTCATACCAACAAAGCTTTGCTAATGTTCCGTCCTCTGACCGAGCTAAGGATAATAAGGACTTTAAAAAAGTAGATTGACGTGCCAGTACTTGGTTCTTCAACCCAAATTCTAATCTTATATTGGCACGACTAATATATTTAGGAATCTTAAAAACCGCTTTATATGTCCTAATTTCTATGTCCTCTAGTATTTTTGCATCTTTGCCCCTAAAGATGATCGAGCAATAGTCCAAAGATGAAATCAACTTTGCTCTCATCATCCTCAATAGGTGTTCGTAATTAGGGCATGATAATTTGTCTCTCACTTTTCTAAAGGCAAAGGCAAGAGAGGAACCCCTGGCTTCAAGATTATTAAAATTCTGCTTAAATATCAATCTATCATCTAAAGTAATGCCCAGGTATTTATATGATTTAACATTTTCAATTACCAGGCCATTGATATTCCATTCTTTTAATCTCGATTTGCCTTTTCCCATAGTCATTATCTTTGTTTTTTTTGTATTCATTGTTAACCCATTTTGTGTAACATAAGAGTTAAATGAGTCAATTAACCTTTTCAACCCTATAACTGTTTGGCTCATTAAAATTGTATCATCTGCATATTGCAGATACTTAATCTCTTTACCAGAAATCGAAGGCGAATGCGAATTAACATCGTTAAAATAAGCTGGGAGATCGGCCATAAAAAGATTAAAAAGGCAAGGAGCCAAAACACAGCCTTGTTTGAATCCGACATTTGTAGCCAAACGACGGGTCGTATGTGTACCTTCGTCAATTTTGATCTGGACCCAAGTGTCAGAATATAATAATATAATCATTTTTAATAATGTTTCTGAAATTCCCCAGTTCCTTAACTTACACCAAAGAATATTTCGCGGCACAGTATCAAAGGCGGCTTTTAAATCTATAAAACACACATTCAGTCTTTGCTTCCTAGTTTTAGCTCTTTCGCCTAGTAGTGTTAATAAAATCAAGTTGGTATGTGTTGATTCTCCCTTTCTAAAACCTGTTTGGAATGTGGGAATCAGCTCCTCTTTTATGGCCCATGCCTCTAAGTCATCCAGCAGGCAACTAGAAAAGATCTTTGCATCCACATCTGTAAGTGTGATTAAGCGATAATTGGCCGGATTGTCCTGGGGGCCACATTTATATATTCGTTGAATGGTACTTCCGTGCCCTGATATGCGAATACGGCCTGATCGAAGAACCTCATTAAACAGAAGCATTTAAAGCTCTGGACAATTCCTTAATTTAGCTTTAAATATGGCATTCGGAATACCATTTGGTCCGGGCGCTCCATTGGATCTAATCTTATTTATTGCTTTTTTTACTTTATCGAGCGACCAGGGCTCAATATCCACATTAACTTGATGTTTAGTATTATCCTGCCTCTCTCCATTTACTGTATTATAACTACTAGTAGGACCATTAGTATTACCCTTGTCATACAATGGAATTCGAATATCCATTTTAATTTAAAAAAGTTCACCCAACTTGCTTCATCTACATTAGCACTGTTGCTTCTATTATTTCCGTTCTCAAGGTTGTTAATTATGCTCCAAAATAACCGCAGATCTTTGGATTTACAAGCATAATGAATCTTAGCCCATGTTGACTCATAATGGGCTTATTTTGCCCTCCAAATTTCCTTCTTATAACCCTGTTTTAGTTCTTTCGTTTTAAGAGATATAATACAAAACGATAGCTTATTTTTATTCCTGTACAGTGATCTGATTGCTTTATTAAGCCTTCTTTTGAATATAGTAATTGTGAGGAATGCCACCCTGGTTTTTTAGGGTTCAAAGCTAACCCCCTGGGCGAATTATCCCTAGCAAATTTAGCCAGCAGTTCGTCACATAAATGTGACCATAATTCAACCATGGTTTTCCCTTCACCATAAGCAGACTTCACTTCTTGTATTAAGCAGGCAAGAGCTCCCAAAATGCTTTCCTCCGTTCGTTCATTCCATATTAACCTTTTAAGGTTAGAAGCTGAGGGAGCTGTTTTCAAGAATCTAGTTTCTGGCAGGTAGTCAAGAGCTAAGTCAAAGAGAACCACTTGAGGATTGTGGTCACTTTCAATCCTCTGTACTATCTGATAGCTTCTTACTAAATTGTATAATTTTTCAGACATTATTGTATAATCTAATACAGAAAGACTACCTGCTTTATTAAAGGTCGGTATATTTTCCGAGTCATGCATAATTTTTAGATTGTATTTTTTAAACTCACAGTCTGTCCATTGATTTAAACTTTTTGAATCAGTTATCCTTTTTTTTTGAAGAAACAAAATGCATATTAAAATCACCTGAAATAATAAATACTGAGTCTAAATGATCGAAATATAATGTTTTTACCATTCCCCATAACTGAGTAATTTGTGTGGATCTAACCTTCTTTTTACAACTTAAATAAAAGTTTAAAAAAATGATAGAATGACCAGCTATTCATTTAATACACTGCAGCCGTTTTACTTGGAGATCAATTTCAAAATGTTCTACCTTAAGGTTCAAAGAAACATAAATAGATAAACCCCCACAAGGGCGACCCGAATAGGCTTCACGTTTTGCAACATTACAATATTCAAAATAACCAATTAAAGGTTCACTACACGTGCTCCAGGTTTCTTGAAATATCAATATATTAAAAACCTTCAAAAAATCTATTACATTTGGGTCCTCATTTAGTGATTTTAGACCATTGGTATTCCAAGAACAAAGTTGCAGAGATTTTGAAACATCAGTGACAGTCATTCCACCAGTATGGGAACCACCAACATGCTAACGGTGCAAAGGAAGTACCATTGTCAAAGGGGCAAGTAGGAGCCAGGTGCCCTGGGCAAACAGTCCCTCCACCAACAGAGTACCAAATGAGTAGTACCAGTGGAAGTCCCGGCTCTTGAGAAGCACTGCCACAATAGCCCTAGACCCCAGCAGCAGTCCAACATCAATAGGCTGGTGTCGGAGCAAGGTAATGGGGCCCCTCCTAGCAGCCCTCCATTACTGGCAAAAGGAAGTGGCAAGAAAGAGCAGGCTTCAAGCAGTGCAGGAGCCCCCACCTTGATATGGTAAGGCAGGCCAAGTAAAAAGGAGCAGAGAAGCAAAGATCAAGGCCACTGGTTCACATATTCATACAGGTGGGCCAAAGAACAGGAACACCCCACCCCTTAATGAGCACTGTCCTGGCAGCCACTGCACAAGAAGCAGCATTCTCCAGCGCTCCGCAAGTCACCTGCACCGTCTCCAACACCGGGATCTCCTCTCTGCAACGTTGGGTCTCCTCTCCCAACAGTCACAGCCCAAGGATAGGAGCACCCCTCTCTCCTGGGCAATCCATTATCCACGGTCCCTTAAGGATCAGGTGCCGCTGTAGTCCATGCAGCCTCCCGGCAGATGCCGAACATCAAACAGCATGCTCTGTTGTTCCACCGTGTAGTCATCAGCTGTGGGTTACCGCATTTGAGAGGTCTAGAGCTGTAGACAAAGGATGCCAGTGCCCCTAAATTGGACACATCAGGGCACACCGCCCTCCAAAGCCTCTCCACAACCAGCTGTATAACTGCTGACCCTGTCTGCAGCCTGAAAGGTGGTGGTAGATTATCTGTAGTGCAGAGCACTTCAATGAGCCACCATCTTGTTTCATGGCTATGCCTACCTAACATTTCATGATAAACTAATCACCCTTTGTTATTGGCTTGTCACCATAGCCCTAGTCCCTCCCCCCACTGAACCACCACTACCCTGCCACTCTCCTTGACACCCTGAACCCTGGAAGCCCCACCACCCTCTGCAGGTGAGCCACACCACACAACACAGAGGGACCCTTCACTTCACTTGTTCCCTCTGCCACTTCATCTGCAGGACCGCGCATGCAACACCAACCAAGAGCATATCCACTACACCCACCCACACACACACTCAAACCCCTACCAACAAACACATCCACACCTCCATACACCAATAACATGCATGCTCCTCAACACCCTCTCACTCAGCAAGCGCACCATGGAGATCTGGGACCTGCTGGATGATGCCGCCCCAGACACCTCTTCCCCATGAAAACATGGAAGACCAGAGCATCAACAACAGATAGCGCCACTGCCATGCCCGCCTGATACAACATCTCCAGAAAAAACTGTCAAAACAGGCCAAAAAGTTGAATCACCATCATCAACAAAGACACCTTCATCTGCTCTTCTTTGGCCTGAGTTGGAACATACTACGTGGACCACCTCAACTTCAAATTACAGCAAATTTCACCCTCAGTGGGACAGTGCCCTACAGTCCCCCAGCTCCATACCCAATTTTGCAAGGAACATCAGAGATTTCACTACCCCTCTACTCTTCAACCCCAGGACGTTCATCCTCATAGGAGGCTTTACTTTCAATCTTGAACACCAGACCACCTCTAACTCAGCTGCCCTTCTTGACAGCTTCAGGTAACTGGGACTAACTTAACTCATTATAGAGTCCACACATGCGGCCGCACACATCATAGAACCTGTCTTCACATCTTTAAACAACATCACGATCAACATTCAAAGACCCATCATCTAGCCAGACTACGCCATTGTTTGTTTTACTGTCAAAATATATAATCCCAAATGAGCCCCCACAGCAGGCCCAGCACGCCAACACTGGATCAACCTAGCACAGAAAAGACTGGATGACTGTCATACAGGAAAACAAACAGGAGCCCACAAGCATCCTACCACATAGCTACAAGAACTTCAACAAGTGGGTCTCCAATTTCCTGATACTCTGGTCCCCATAAAATGAAAAAACACAGCAAAAACCAGAAGACAAGACAGCTGTTACACAGAAGACCTCAAAACGACCAAGCAACACTGCAAACAACTGAAATGGAAATGGAAAACCTGCCAAAGGGAAGTAGGAAAAGACAACCTCAAAGGAGCACAGAAGAGGTACTATTACCTCATCCAAGAAACCAAAAAGAAGACATTAGTCAAAGGAATAAACGCCAGCTCCAACAGCTGCAAAGAAATCTTCCAAATCGTCACCATACCCACTGCTGTCAACGGAAACATCAATCCATCACGAGGTTTGGGGAACAACCTCTCAAACTTCAACCATAAACAGCAACTTCCACTGCAACTGGATCCCCTGGTCCTCTCCAGAAGTCTACCAATGTTGAAGGAAATCAATACAATCACCAAATGAGACACCTTTAGCCCAGAGGAAACCACAATATTCATTCCAGGGTCCCTGCTGACCCCAACCCCACAATGCCTTTGACAAAGAATCAATCCTTATCAGTGAGGCCCTCCTCTCTATTCTTTACACCTCCATCAATACAGCCACCTTCCAGGTACCATGGAAACACACATCCATCAATGCCTCCTAAAGAAACCTTCGGCTGGCCTGACCAAACTTGGTAACTATCGACCAATATCCCTCCTTCCCTACCCAGTCAAAGTCCTGGAACAATCCATCAAAAAGTGCCTGTCCGACCACCTTGCCAAACACCGGCTTTTCCACACCACAGGGTTCAGCCTCAACCGCAGCAGGTAAACCGCCCTTAAAGCAGCAATGGATGACATCCAGATGATCCTCATTCCAGTGTGGAATTGTGAGCGCTCCATGAACAGAGCCAAGCTCCTAGAGTGGAGACAGCACCAGCAAACCGAGCTCTGTGTGCTATACAAGTGATCTCTCCTCCAAGCAGCTATGGCCGGGCCACCAATGCTGCTGCTGTGCTGCTGTGTCCACACTCTCTGCTACATGATGACAGGTGAAGGGACACCCCAGAGGGGTGCCACAAAGTAGAAATAGCATATCAAGATTGCCAATGGGTAAGTAGCTCTGGCCGGGAGCTCCCTGGCTAGGGGTTGCCATTTGGCATAAATCCCCGGGAACAACCCCCCTTCAGACCACGTACACCCCCACGGATCTGGGCACTGTGTTCCTGTGATTTTCCAACCCCGATTGAATTTGAGGCTGGCTACAGCACTTACAGAGTAACCAGGAAAGTCTGCCGCTAATGGAGTCCAAGCAACATGGCCGATGCACGGTTGAGCTGCCTATGTAGCTGAAAGAAGATGGGCTGGGGATCACCCCTCCAGCTGTCACCTACCTTCCGGGCATGGCCACGGTTGCTAGGCATCCCGCTACGACTTTCTCTTCCCATGCCTTCCGGGGCTACTACCTGGGCACCAGAGTCGCTTTCCCCTGACACATCAGCAAGTGAATGCCGCAATGCTGCTGCCCTTGTGTCCCTTGTTTCCTTGATGAACCAAGTGAGAGCGGTGATTACTGTCTTCCGTCCTCCCAAACCCGTGGCTGCCTTCCCCATCCGGGGCAGCTGCTTAGGTGTTTTAGTCGCTTTCCCCTGAAAATGCAGCAAGTGAAAGCCAAGACGCTGATGCCTTTGTGTCCCAAGTGTTTCCTAGGCGAACCGAGTCAGAGCGGCAAATTCCTGTCTCCCGCCCCCCGATCCCATGGCTGTCTCCTCCTTCCAGTCCAGCTCCCAGAGGTTGGTTTCCTCACTGAATTTTTTTCATTGGGTTTTTGTGGATCTGCAATTCCTCAAATTTTGTGCAGGAGGTATATGGTGACTGAGACCTGTGTCCTCCATCTTGACAGCGTCGACCGGTTACAAAGATCGCCGCATGCGGCCAGTCTATTTCTTGGGGTTGCCAGCCTGTCTTTTGCATCCCGTCAAACCCCCCTTCTGGACGACTGCTCTCTTTCGGCAAGGATGGTCACTGCGAGACACCCCCTCCTTCTGGCCCCCTCTACAGCCAAAGTGCACTGGCGCGGAGAGCGAGTACAGCCCTGGATGCTGTGGATTCCGTGACCCCAACCGGACTGTGGGCTCGTTGACTTTGACTTTGGAGGGTCCCCTGGTGTATAACCTTCTCCATTGCTGGTATGCCTGACTTGGACTGATTTCCAGCTTCTGGCTCTATTCCCCTCCCCCACCACCCTCTATGCTCCATGGGACTTGTGTTTGTGTTATTTGTACTATTGTAACTGATGTAATAAGTACAACTGTTTTCTTGCTCCACATCCATGTAAAGAGCTCTGATACCTCTGGGTCTAGTTAGCGCTATAAAAAACTCTTTAAATAAAATCCTCGGAAGGGAGAGGAAACAGCAGCCCTCACCTTTTTGATCTATCAACAGCCTTTGACACTGGCTTTCACCCCATCCTAATCGAATGACTCCATAAAGCAGTCATCCAGAGACGCACCCTCGAAAAGATCTGCTCCTTCCTCACCAGAAGAACCCAAACTGTTAACATGCGTCCTGTGTCTCTGAAGCACAGGATCTTAGTTGTGGAGTCTTGCAGGGCTCCTTGCTCAACCCAATGCTCTGCAACATCTAAATGACCCAGCGGACTGATGTCTGATGACCTTACCACATAAACATCCTCACTTATGCTGATGACATGCAACTGATACTGTCCCTTTGGTACAAAACACCCAACACCAGAAACAAATTCATTACATGCATGACAGAAGTAGCCACCTGGATGAAATCCAATAACCTTTCATTAAAAATTGAACTCAGATAAGACTGAGGTGATAGTTCCCGCATAGAGCACCTGGTGGCCCACAGACACTTGCCCAGCCTGCAAGCGAGAAACTTCAGAATCATCATAGACAACAAACTGGACATGGCCACCCAAGTCAACTTTGTGGTCTCTGCCTGATTCAACACACTTAGGATTTTTAGGAAAATCTTCATATGGTTACCAAATAAAACCAGGAAAATGATCATTCAAGCCCTCATCACCAGCAGACTAGACTATGGAAACACCTGGTACTCCGGGAATGCCAACCAAATCACAAGAAAACTGCAGACTATTTAAAAAGCAGCCGGACTATTCTTCAACCTTCCATGATGAGCTCATATCACAGCACATCCTAGGAAACTCCACTGGCTCCTGATTCACAAGTGCACACACTTTAAACTCCTCACCCACTTTTGCAAAGCATTCAACAATACTGACTCTGCCTACCTGAACAGCTGCATTCCCTTCCACCAGCATTCCAAACACCTCCGCTCTGCCTGTTCCTCACTAGCACACACCCCATTCATACACAAAATTAGAGCAGGGGCGGCGTCTTCATGTACCTGACCACTAAAGCCTGGACCGATCTCCCACAATACATCAGAGCGTCTTCCTCTCTTCTTGACTTTCCCAAGAAGCTAAAGACCTGTCATTTTGAGTAAGCCCCCAGGGCTGGCCTCACACACCTGCTACAGATCACCTGGATACCCTCATTGCTTTTTGGTGCTCTATAAAGACACTGAAAAACTTAACATGACATAACATAACTTGGACAGAGCATAAAATATCCATGAGGATAAACTTGCAAAACAATAAGCACACACCTTATGTCCTACCTAAAGCTTATAGATCTGTAGATCAACATGGGCAGAGTCTATACCCATCTTTTAGTATTGCTTCTAAAAATAACACTATTATTCTGGTGGTTACATAAGGACCACTGGCAGCTGTGCCAGACCTAAAAAAGGAAACGTCATCAACACGGCCTCAGCTTTTATTAAGGTCTATTGTTTTTCAGACCCATCGTTTGGTAATTTATTGTTCTTTCTCCCACTATTCAATTTTTTCTGGCAATGGATGTTCTGTTTTGATCTGGCACTGCACTGCTCTATTCTAGACCTGGCCGGAGGTGGCCTAGTGCCTCTATGCATAACTCCACGGAGTTTGAAAAAACTGTGTGGAGCTCCGCTCCGCTCCCTCCCCACTCCCTGCCCCCTCCAAAATGCTTTAAAAAGATATAAAGAAGGCACTTACCTGTGTTCCTCCCACCTCCCCTGCCTGGCCGCTCTCCTTCCTGCTCCTCTCTCGTCCTCAACGTCCTTCTTCATAAAAAAGACACTATGTTGAAATTCTTGCATGATAAGAGGGGGAGGCCAAACGTGAGTGACAATAGTGACAATGAAGACAGCTTGTTGGATGGCTCTTTAGACGAGCGTACTCCACCTTACAGTCCACAATCAGAGGAAGGAGTGCGAGATACGGGAGGAGCAGAGAGCATGGAGCAGCCCAATTGGGTCCAGGTACAGGAGTTGTGGGAAGGATATCTGTTGAAGTAGGGGGGACAGGAGTGTCCACCTTGGCAGGAATGGAATAGAATGGTGCTAACACTCCTTCATGGTTACCGGTCACTATTGGTCCTGTTGTCACTGCGTATGACCTGAGCTCAGAGGGAAGCCTTAGTCAGCGACAGCCTATACAAGTTGTAGGGACAGGAATGGGAAGAACAGGGAGCACACATGGGAATTGTCCATATTTAGTGCCTATGGAATATAATACCCCTTTGGCGGCCAGAGTACCCATTGGTTTTAGTAATATATGGTTCATACCCATGGCAAGCACTAGTTCAGATCTGCAGATGTGGGAAAACCCAGTGAGTAGACCAAGTGTTGCGACTTTAGAAGCAAGCACAAGTTAGGGAGCCTTCGCAAATCAACATGTCTTAGATGTTGCAGATTTAGGGGCCAGATGTAGGTAGCCCTTTACCGGTCAGAAACGGACAAAAATGCAGATTTTCGGCCGTTTCCGACCGGTAAAGGGATATGGAGATGTAGGGGCTAGAAAAACTTACATTTTCGGTAATTTTACCGAAACAGTAAAATTACAGAATCGGTAAATTTACCGATTCTGTAAATTTTACCGATTCGGTAAATGTACCATTCGGTAAAAATACTGAAAATGTATTTTGTGATGTAGGTAGCACTTCTAACAGTGCTACAGGGCCTTTAGAATTCGGTATTTACCATGCAATACAATTGCATGGTAAATTACGAATTCTTGTGTACATGCACATCTGTGCATGTACACCTGTGCCATGTGGCACACAGATATGCCCTATGGGCATGTCTGTGTGCCACATGGCGCAAACGCCAGTTACAGGGGTGCAACAGGGTGTCAAAGTGACACCCTGTCCCCCTTAGCAATTCGGTATTTTTACCGATTCGCTAAATACCGAATCGGTATTTGCTATTGAATCCTATGGGCTTCAAGGCCCATAGGATTCAATAGCAAATACCGAATCGGTAAATACCGAATCTTACCGATTCGGTAAAAAAATACTGAATTTTTACCTACATCTCATTTACAGATTCATAAATACCGATTCGGTAAAATTCGGTATATATGAATCGGTAAATGAGATTTACCTACATCTGGCCCTTAGAGTCTTGGTTGAGAGACCATAATAACAGTAAGGAGATTCAGAGTAGTACATCGAGTCAGGGTGTCATCAAGGCTGCAGTGAAGGCGAAGCTGTTGGATGTGGGGAGGCTGAAGGCAGAGGTAGACGAGATCATCAGTTGGAATCAACTTTTGGACAGAATAGAGGCCTATGAGCCAGATGATCTTTTGTTTGTAGTGAATGATGTCAATCGAAAGGCATGACAGGCACATGAGAAGTTGTCAGAGTTAGCTCAGAGGCATGGCGTAGGTTTTTCCTAGAAGAAAACTTACAGAGAAACAATAGGCTCACTTACAGAGACCAGAAATTGTTTGTAGATGCACATCCGAGAGTTGGTTAAAGGAATAAGGGCTTGGAGTATGCTGGATAGATGGGAGGAGAGAAGAACAAAGAAGAAGAGCACGAGAAAGGCAATGGGAGAGACACCGCCTCCAGGAGGGGGAACGCAGGGAGTTGAGGCATATCCATTGTGTGAAGTACCCAGCAGAGGGTACGTGCATATTCCTTGGAGTAGGGGTGACCTTGCTTCGTTCACAAATGGTTTTCCCAGGTTGAGGTAGAAACCTTCTGAGGGGGATAAACAAGCTGATAGCTGTGTGAAGATCTCGAAGGGGTTATGGATTGACTGAAATACTTTGTTTGAAATTGCGGTTCCTAGTGATCTGTGGTCGGCTTGTAAGATTGCAATTAAGTGGTCTAGTGCTAAGCCAGAGAGGGACTCAGTAACTCATGGTCCTTCTCCTTTGGTTATGAAAAAGTATGATTAGGTGATCACATGGTTGCAGACCAAGATAGTCCCTCAAGACATCGACTGGGTTAACATAGTTGGAATGACCCAGAAACCTAAAGAGTCAGTACATGCCTATTACGAAAGGCTATTGCAAGTCTTTAAGCAGTACAGTGGATTAGACACGCTTGATCCTAAGGATATGGGACAATTTGTATTCAAATTTGTGACTGGACTGAGGCCAAAGATCAGCCTCATGATCCAGCAGCACTTAATCTGCTGTCAAAACAAGTCTGTGGACGAAATCTATGGTAGGCCAGGTACGACAATGAAGAGTTGGATTCTAAGCATAGGAGGATAAAGGAGAAATTGATGCTGGTTCTGATTCAAAACGGACAGAAGGGAGAGCTGGTGCACGCAGTAGTGGGAACTCTAGCTTGTGGCCAATGGAATGCCCCAGATGGTGTCCTAGTCACTACAGTTACAGGGTCGGCAGGACAGGGATGAGGGAGAGGTGTCTCTATAGATCCTAAGACAGGGATAGACGTGGCCACACTGAAAAGTCCACTGCCTGTCATTTTTGTCATAAGATCGGGCATTGGAACTGCAAGAAGGAGAACGCATGCAGGTGGCTGATGAAATAAATCAGTTACTGACAGTGGCGAGGCCAAGGTCACTCAATATGGTAGTGCAAGTGCCCCAACCTCCGAGAATCTCACAGGGCAACTGAACTTATCATCAGATGCCCTTAATGGTAGCGCTGGATGAATTTGACCAAGAAGTGTCCTTATGACGTTGCCTGAGGGGGAGGGAGACTGTACACTTGGAGCAGTCTTAGAGATAGAACTGAGATAGACCAGAGATAGACCAGAGTGGAATATATAGAAGTTGTAGAAGTGGATTGATACTGGTGTTACCCGTTCTACTGTAAGGTCTGCAATAGTCCAAACCTGCCCCTCTCTGGAAAATCGATCCAAGTTGTCGGAAACTCTAACAAAAGAAGGACTAACCTTTGACAGAAAAGGTATCAGTGAAAATCGGAACCTTCGAGGATCACCGTCAGTTCGTGGTGTGTGACTCGAGTCCAGTCTATTTGCTATGGTGTGACCTTTTGTGCAATATGGAATTGTACCATCTATTGCACACCTAAGGGAATCGAGTTGCAGACAAATGATGAGGACATTGCTTACAAACTGGCTAATCACGGCCATGATTCTTTGCTAACAGTGGAAGGCATGCCGCTAGATTTGAGAGACACTGTTTCTCCAGTGGTATGGGATTTCTCTTGCGAGGAAATCGGACTGATTCGAGGAGTCCAGCCAGTCTGCATTCAGGTTAAGCCTAACGCAGAATTTCCGAGAACACCTCAGTACAACCTGACTCCAGAAACTGTGGCAGGAATTACACCTGTCATTGAGTCAATGATTGCATAGGGCATCCTAAAAGAGATCATGGGAAGTCTGTGCAATTCGCCTATCATGGGATTGCAGAAACCAAGTGGGAAGTATCACGTTATTCAGGACCTTGGAAAGGTGAATAACATAGTGATTCTATGTTGTCCTGTGGTATCGAATCCATCTGTGATCCTATTTCAGTTTCTTTGTGAAGCTGAGCGGTTCACAGTGATTGACTTCTGCCAAGCATTTTTCTCCATTCCGTTACACTAGGAGAACCAATCTTTATTTGTTTTCCATCTGGAGTATTGTGTTTTAATGTGGTGTTGTATCCTTCAACAGTATACCGAAAGTTCATCCATATTCTATCAGGTCTTGAAAAAGAACCGTGAGAGCTTGATTCTGCCCCGAACTCAGTGCTAGTCCAATACATTGATGACCTCCTTATTGCATCTGAAACATGGGAGGCTTGTAAGGATGATACTATCACCTTACTGAACCATCTGGCCGACAATGGGCATAAGGTGTCTCTGAGTAAGCTTCAGTACTGACTAAATGAGGTGTAGTATTTGGGTCATCGAATTGAGAAAGGCAAGAGGAAGGTGTCACCAGAGCGAGTGGAGGCGATGATGAAAATGAATCCACCCAGTACACAGAAAGAGGTCAGGATGTTCTTGGGAATGGTTGGCTACTGCAGATAATGGATTCCCAATTTCTCCTTGATGGCCAAGCCTTTGCAGATTCTGACCCACAAGGATGTGTGTGATCCGGTACCTCGGGCTAATGACTGTCTACTTGCTTTCCTGGAGCTAAGAGAGTGGCAGTGATGCACTCCAGCTTTAGGAATGCCTGATTACAATAAAGATTTCTCATTGTTCTGCCACAAGACGGAGAGTTGTGCTCTTTCTGTACTCACCCAGACACATGAGTGTGCCCGTAGACTAGTGGCCTATTTCTCAGCTACAGTAGATCCTGTAACTTCAGAGTTGCCCAGGTGTCTCAAATCCGTTGATGCAACAGATGTCAGTCTTGAATTATGTGAGAGAATTGCGATGGGGCATCCTTTTACATTATATGTACCACATTCAGTCGAGATCCTGCTGATGAGAACCAAAACACAGCATTTGGCAAATAACAGGCTGACAAGATACAAGCAGATGTTGCTCGCTGCTGAGAATGTAACCCTGAAGCTTTGTTCTGTGTTAAATCCAGCCACCTTCTTACCTTTTCCAAATGGGGAAGATTGTGAAGACCATGACTGTTCGGATGTCACTGAGCTTTTCACCAAGCTGATTCTTGACATTGTAGATGAGCAATTGCCTGAACCCGATCAAGCCCTTTTTGTTGATGGTTCACGCTTAAGCGACAATGAAGGTAATTTGAGAGCAGCGTTTGCTGTCTATACAATCTCTGGAGTGGTGGAAGCTGCTTGTTTACAAGGAGTACATTCTAAACAAGTGGCTGAAATCATTGCCTTGACCAGTGCATGTTGAATTTCTGAGCAGATCTGAGTCACCATTCATATTGATAGCCAGTATGGGTTTGGTGTGGTTCATGACTTCGGACAGCTATAGCCCCAGAGAGGGTTCCTACCGTCATCAGGTTCTCCAATGAGGGACGGGGAGTACGTGAGACAACTGTTGGAAGCTTTGCAATTGCCGAGAGTAGTGGCTGTCGTTAAGTGCGCAGCCCATGGAAGAGGAGATTACTTTGTTACAACAGGGAATAGATACGCAGAAGAAGTTGCTCATTTTTGTGCAATAAATGCATGTGTTTATAATGGGAAATACACTGGCAAAAGTACAGAGAAGACCGAGCTCAGCATGATGATATCTGTTGCAGACACATGGGATGAAGTAAGGCGTTTTCAAATGGAAGCCACAGACAAGGAGCAAGTGGGTTGGAACAGAGCGGGTTGTGAGAACGGAGAAAATTAAATTACATTTGGGCTTCAGTTGATGGTTGGGCAGTGTTGCTGGATTGTCCGTTACACCCAATAGCAAGGCAGTTTCATGGAGCAGCTCACATAGGGAGGGATGCAATGGTGAGGTTGTTTAGGCAGACTTTGTTCAATCTGAGATTTCGAGTGATTGCAGAAGCAGTCACTCGTCATTGGTGGAACGAGCACTGTTGCTGCCTTAAATCATATTGGCAGGTCAGTCGGTCCATTAAATTGGATCTAAATGGATGTTGTTGAGATGCCTGTGGTAATGGATTGAGATATATCTTGGTTGTTGTGTGCATCTTTTCCCGATGGGTTGAAGCCTATCCAACATGAAGGTGTGACAGTCTCACAGTGACAAAGCGATTGTTGAAGGATCTCATTCCCAGAGTCTGATTTCCAACTACATTAGATCGGATCATAATAAAGCTATGAAACTGTTGTGTACCGCCTTGAGTGTGGATCAAAGAATGCATTGTAGTTACAGGTCAGAGGGATCTGGCATAGTGGAGCAGATCAACGGTACCTTGTAAGCGAAACTGGCTAAAGCGTGTGCTCCAACATCTTTGAAGTGACCTGATGTGTTGCCTTTGGTTCTAATAGGTTTGCGCAGCATTCCTGACGGGAGGACTGGATTATCAACCCATAAGTTATAGATAGGAAGAGCATTGCACTTTGCCTGCTGTGCCTGCCTATGCATTCATAAATATCACAGATGACTTGATACTTGACTACTGTAAAGGATTGGCTGATGTGGTTCATTTTTTGTTACACCAGGTTGAAGCAGCAACTGTACAGTGAGGTAATTCATTTTCAACTCCATTTTTGTATTCCGTCGCCATTTTGTGTTGCCCTCACACAGGCAGCTTGGTAAACCGAGTGTTTTTGCCCTTTGTACTGCCACGTGTCAAATAACCTCCCCTTCCTTATTATGAAGCCAATTCCAGGAACTAGCCAAACTGACTAAACCTTGTCTAGACTGACTAATCCTTGTCCCAAATATTTGTTGGCCTTCAGTATTCTTTCCCTGCCTTATCTTATCTGTTGGCCTTCGGTATTCCTCGCCGCATTATCCTATTTTGCAAGTTGTCCTTTGAAGCACACAAACATGTCCTGCCATTACTGATTGACCTATAGGTGCTGTCATTGATTGACTTATGGGGTTGGGCAAAAACACGACTCAAGGGGGACGTTCTGGTTACATGATGCCTTGTTTTGAATGTTTTCCTATTGGCTAATATTTGGCAGATCTTGCATGTCCATATTAGGCATTTTGCATGCTTGCATGAGCTAGGACTGCCACTTACTTTTATGCTGAGTTTGTAACCCTCACATATATAAGACCCTGTGTTCTGTACTCTTTAGACTGCCTCATTCAGTTGCTAAGGCTTCTGTGTGACGTAGTCTCACTCATTTGAGTTTAATAAAGATGTTATTTTATATTTCAGCTTCTGTGTCAACTTCTTTATATTAGTGAGACCCCTGAAAAGGACGATTGATTTCTTCAATTGGCGCCCAACGTAGGGCTCATCAGAGAAGTGACTATCTGAGGGAGTGATCGTGTCAGGAGACTGAAATCTACTGAGGAGGACAGGACAGGACTCTACTAAGGAGGTACTCTGTGCACGGAGATTCTGGGGATTCTTTGTCTCTGCAGCCCAGTATATTTCTGGTCTTCCTGATTTTGATCCTCCACATGATGTCACTCCTGACTGAGAACCTTTTTGGCGTGAGTATCCTAAAAAAGACCGTTAGGTCATTTAGAACTTGGCAGTTAGAATTTGGACAACCTTTTGATTGCTAAGAGTAAGGTAGTTTAGTAACGCTTACTGTAGGTTTGGAATTTTGGAATTTGTGTGGGCCAACTTTGGAAATGTATGGATTTGATATGCAAATTGCAATTTGTGTAGGCAGGTAATGAGGAGATTTTTCTCTATCTGATTTTGTTGAACGGTGCATGTACGAAGAGTACCTTAAGCACTACTTTGATTATAATATTTGCATATTCTGCAATATTTTTGGCATGCCTGTTTCAAGCTCACATCGAAGAATGTGTTGCTTTTTTTGGAGGTACCATAGTGTGATGTGAAGTAAATTAGCCGCCTCCCCTAGAGGGAATACCTAAATAGGTTTAGGTTTAAAAACATATTTCTTCCTTGGTGATTCTGTATCCCCAGGGAATTAAAATATGGGCATAATACATACATGGATCCTTTGTTCTGCGCAATCCTATGAATGGAGATATGCAGAGCGATTTTTGGTGTTCTGCCAGCCAAAGCTAGTGAATGGAGTGTATTTTGGCTTCTTGGATATACAGCAGTATGTTGGGCTGTTTTTGCAGTCTTTTGGAACACTATTGAGAAGCGCTTCTTGTAAATATGACTTACAATTAGTATTTACAAATGGTTTGGTTTAAGTACAGTCTGTGGGCTGTCCTTTGTTTCAGTCCTAAGTGTTGATCTGTGGGTTAAATGTGTGTTTAAATGTCTATGTGGTTTTCCCATTAGTGCAACTTCTGTGAGTAAATAGCGATGGCTCTATTTATGAAATGAATGGCTAAAGCTCGCCGTATTGTGTGTCCTGAGTGTTTAACCCCTTTCTGTTTATGTCTGAAATGAGCTCAATGTGTGTTTGTGGGTTTTTTTCTTGATGTTTTCAGTCTCTGTTAGGCAAAATCACAGTTAATAACTATTAAGTAGAAATTAAATAAAATTATAAAAATCCAGAAATGAACCATATGATATGCTAAAATAGCTATATGTTGCTATTTAATTTATAGAATAAGCAATTATGAACATGTACTGACTGTTAAATGCTTAAAAAATAAAATTAAAATTCACATTCACTAGGAATAAAAAAGGCCTCAAAAACGAAATTGTGTGTTTTGTAGAAAAATAAACTTATAATATTTTTTACTTACATACATTGTATTAGATATTAACAGGCAAACACTTCAGCTGAAGTAAATTTTTGCTGAACTCAAACGCACATTATAGAACACGCATTGCTATGTCTTAGTTTGAAAAATGTTGCAACACTGAGAAGAGCTTTTACTGCCGCTGAGCAAACAGCTGTTGTTTTTGGAGGCCACGAACGGACAGGAATGTTTACTCAGCCAGGACTTCGCCCTCAGTTAAACATGGGTGAAAATTGGCATTTCAGAATAGCGTGTTAAAAAGGTTACAAACATAAGGTTCATTATTTTGTATTGCAGGAAGACATTTCAATTAAGGGTTTTCCTCTCTTTAAGCATTTTTGTAAGCATATTCTTGGTTCTGTTGCTAAATAATAATTGTTCTTTTTTAAACAAATAAAAAGTGTCGCAACAATTTGTCATGTTTCAAGTTAGGCTTCTGTGCTTAGGCTTATAAATGAATGCGTCTAAAAATGATAGGCAAGGGATGCAGATTGCTTTCATATGTGAACTTATCAAACATCATTGGGTTTATTAAAAATAATGATTAATTATGAAAAAGAATTATTAAAAATAAGTGCTTCTAAATTCGTTTTTTACTATTTATAAAGCTTAATACTCATACTGTGACCTCCTAGCATTATAATTTAATTTAAGTTTTGTTGTACTGCATAATGAGGACATTTGCATATGGAATTTTACTTGGCGCAGGCATAAAAAACTCATTTTTTCTAAGGATTTGCATGAGATATGTCTAATGTCCAATCTCTGCAATTTGTAAAAGAACATTCCGAGGATGATTAATATGTAACACAATTATAGGATATTTATTTTTAAGTGCCCAAATATCAAAGTCGAATTTGGGTGAAATAGACTATTCAATCAGCGTTCTTGCCATTTACAATAGCGTTAAAGTGCCTTAGGCTTCAGTAACTGCATACATTTAGGTATAATACAAATTTGCAGGTTGTTCTCATTTGGGGTTACTTTTAATGGCTCAGTGAGCCAATGTGCCCGGTGCAGAGGTTTGAGTTTAATATCGGGGTTGAAGGTTCTAAATCTAGCTGGACCTACTGAGATGTTCATCATTTAAGGTTGATGAACTGAGTACTGTTGCATAGGGTAGTAACACACATTTGTTCTAAAACTAGTATGTTATGTTATTATGTTCTGCGAATTATTCACAGTAACTGTTTTAATAATTAAGAATGGAAATAAATTGTAGCCCCTAACAGAAGTCATATTTATAACATGTGTTTTTAAATAGGGTTAATTATTGCAGGTTACAAAGAGTTAGGAAGGCTTTTTGTCTTTGACAGTTTCAGGGTGAGGAGAGAGGGTTGAGGACGCGAGGCAGATTTTGACCTTGAGGTCAGTAAGGTGGGAGTTAGGAGTGAGTGTAAACATATGGAGAAATCATTGCTTGGAAAAGCAGGGCCTCAAAAGGGGTGATGCATTCGTATTTCTGCTTTTGAAAAATAGTGTCCATATAGTTGCCTTAATTTAAGATGGTTAGTTACAGTTGATATTTTGTGTGTTAAGTGGAGTATCAGCAGTATGCTGAAACAAGATGAGTTTTTTGTATGACTCCTTTGAGGAAAAAAAAATTTTTGTGTGTTTTTCATGTTTTTGCATTTTGTCCTTCTATGAATTGTTCCTGCTGGTCCTGTGTGTCAGAAGCGACACAGTAAGTTGTATTTGACAGCCGATCACCACTGAGGTGACCTGCTGTCAAAAGGAGGGTGAGGAAAGTAACAGAAAGTGTAATTTTGATTTTTAAGCCTGACAAATTAAGCAGGCCCGAATAATGGGTTTTGGGCTGCGGGTTCACAGTGCATACAGTACATGACATGGTGTTGTGTGTCACCGTTTATTTATATATGCTATTATAATTTGTCTATGCTCTTTGTGCTTGGTATACAGCAAGTATATCTGATGGCTTGACATGTGCGTTTGTTTTATTTTATGCATGTTTTTGTTTTATGTTGTTGCTTCTGATACTATTACAAGTTCTCCTGTGTTGTGAAGGGATGGTCATGACGATGCATATCGCTGCGCAACAGTTGGTTGGACTTAGTCTGATACTAAATTCCACAGATAATGATATTTCATGCTGTGAACGTGAGAGACAACACTTCACCAGTGCATGTCTATTTGGCTATAATGGTATTGAAGGAAAATAAAAAGAGATATACAGGATCAAAGTGTGTCACCTGCAGTTAGTCATGTTACTGCCCCTTCCCTTAAGGAACAGGCAGCCCTAGATTTATGTATCCTGATTGGACGTAAGGATAAATTATAGATCTGTGACTCTTGTACATGGTGACCTAATTTCTATATTACATTAGTCAGTTTTGTTCTGCTTCCTAAGTAGTGTATGGCTTTGTTCCTTAAAGGAAACCAGGTTTCATTTTTCCCTGAAGAAGGAACTGGAACATTAGCTGAGATTACCGTATATGGTGTAGCGGCCAGCGGTAGAGTTAAAATTTGTGTACTATTTTGACTTTTGTGTATTACCCATACTCTTGGTATTGTGTTACAAACTTGACTATCACCCGAGGAATTTCTTGTTCTTCCTATAGATTTTTTCTTTTGCCGCTTCTCCCCTGATTGATGTCGCATTGTGCCTAGTTATTGGGGATTTTAGCTGTCTCCTAGTCCCATTTCTCTTTTCCGCATTCCTTTCACCAGTCAGCCCTTTTATTATTGTTGGTGTATTGTTCGGGTTTGCACTTCCAGACTGCAGTAATGTACCAGGTACCCCCATATTATGTATAATTCCCTTTTGTATGACCAGACTGGTTTTTAAGAATTTTCTTTAGGCCTACTTCAATGTTTTCCAGTCTGACTGTCAGGGTAGTGATGGACTGGTCAACTGACTCAATACTATAATAAGACAAGTTTTCCACCTCAATAGGAGATACCTTACATTTATTTTTATGAACATGACAAATTTTCAATGACTATTTTAATTTGGTTTTTTACCCTTTTGTTCCTGCTTCTTTTCGGTGGGATCAGATGTGTTCTAAATCATAGAAATACTCTCTAGTTCTTGTCTTTTGTTTCCACATTTTGATCATTAGCCTTTGTATTGCATAGTACACCTGATGCACAATTATTAAAGGGAGGTATCTACATGTCCCTGATAATCTGTATCATGTGATTTCTCTTTTGAGGTGTTCTAGATAAGGAATTTAGGAACACCTAGACGTAATCATTGAAAAATAAAAATAAATGTTTACCCCATTAGACAATGCCACCATGTGTGAGGACTTCCATTCAGATAGAATTCCCAAGTAACTATCTACCCTTAGATGGCAGAGGATAATGAAGGGTACCCAATTGAAGAGATTAGAAGTATTGCCTTTGAGAATGACAGTGTATTCTAGACTAGAATTGTCCCATGGCGTATGGCCACTGCCTCGCAGATTGCAGGCCACCTGCTTGCAGTCCCATTGTTAAATACAATGAACTGTTTTTGTACTAAATTGAAGGAAACTAACAACTGTGTCACATTTCCTACGTCACTAGGTTCTGCGGGAATTAAGTCATAATAACCTGCAGAACACTGATTTAAGCCTAATTCCCATCAGTGACAGCTACAGATGAAAGGCAGACGTCTTGGCCCTACAGTCCCAACACCCAGAAAGTAGCAAGGCTGGACAGCGATCGCCAGCACGCCATCAATGGTATCTATAAAGCATCGTACTTGCTCCATCAGACGGCGTTGGACATCACAGAACCAGAGTTTCAGTGCAAAAGAGTGAAAGAGAAGGATCCCTGTTGTTGTGAGGCTTCAGTTTTCTACCTGTCATGTGCTGGTAACCTCTTACAGTGTGCAGTCCCTTGAGCCCATTGGCCTGAGTTTTGGCCACACACCCCCTTTTCTTTGCTCCAACGGAAGGGCAGTGCACCGGAGGATCCAAGATTGGCAAAAGGCACTACATTGTGGTACCCATGATGAAAGGAAAAATTAAATGAAAGAGCAGCCCAAGCGTCCTCTGACACTAAATAACGAGTGTTGGAGCCTGAAAGTGTTGCTGAGTGTGAAAGTCTGTTGCTCTTTCCCGATTAATAGTACTTGGGTCTGCACGAGAAGATGTGTGCCTACGACCAATGAAGAGCACAATATCTGTAGTGTCTGCCACAGAGGAGAGACACTGGTGCACTGCATTGAGACATTGGGACTTTCATCAACAGACTTGTCACATGTGTAAAGGAGTTGAGCACACAGAGAAAGTGGAAGCATTGTGGGGTTTTCTGGAGGCAAGATGGCAGCCGCTTAGTAGTGGCTGAAGCGGAGCTGCGGTGAGGCTGCCGACCGAAGGAGCAAAAACGTACATGTAGCGGCAAAAAAAAAAAAAACGCCGACTTGCTGCTCACCTCACTTTTTCAGGATCTGGAGGCAGAGAAACAGTCGGGGACCCCTCGGGGGCATGCTAGCAGCGCTGTCCTGCCGCAGATCGGTGGCTCGTGTTTTGCAGGGGCTGGTGGCTGCACTGACGGCTCTCTCTCCCGGCTCGAAACGCCGCGGTTTCCAGGTAGGGCAGAGTCAGCTACGGAGGCCGCTGTTGCTGCGGGAAAGCCGGGTGAGGAGACTAGAACACCCGAAATGGAAGCCGTTTGGGAGCCTGTGCCAGGCGGCAGAGGGGAGGCGGAGCGCCCAGTCTGATAATGGCCCCAAAAATAAACCAAAACTCTAAAGCAGCATCAAAGAAGAAAAATCTCCGTGAGGATGGCGCCGTAAAGACTACAGGAGTGCAGACGCCGGAGAACCCCAAGGAGAAGCAACAGCCTATGACCCGGACCCGGCAGGCCACAGTCTCAATTGCTGAGATGCTCACAAAAGCCGGCAAGGGGAAGGTGGTAGAGGCAGAGGCAGCCGGGGGTACGCCTGAATTGGCAGAACGGACTTTGGCTGAGACTGAGGCACCTCAGGTACTCCAGGTTGTGTGCAGCAAAACTGCCAATTTGGAAATAGCTGCAAAAAATGCTGCTAATAATGCTAATAATGCTAATTTGGAAACTGATGCTACCCATATCGAAGTCGAGACGTCAACGCAGGGCAAAGTGGGGGTGCTCGAGGGGCCAGAGAAAGGAGGGAGGCTCGGCACCCTCACTGAAGCTCAAGCAGTGACTCTAGGGGGTAACAATTGACCCCCTAAATCAGGCGCAGGCACAAGCTCAGAGCCACATAGACGGTATGGAGGCTGGTGGAAAGGAGCCTGTGCAGCTGAGTCTGGGTGAGTCCACCGAGGTCGTGGGAGCCGGTGCAGGGGATGCGGCTCAAAGCGAAGCCTTCTTCTCAGCCTCTGACGGCCTGGAATGGTCTGAGGAGGAGGGGGATGGCGACTGCAGCTCCCTGGAGGACTCTGAGAGTGAGCCTGAGACGGATCATCTTGCAACCGCATTGAAAACATCTGCAGATGTAGTGAAGGACCCGAGAGACCCCCGATGTGAGCTGAGCTGGGATCACTCTGCCTCTCTGTCTGTACAGGACAGCCCGGGCATTGAGAGAGCACAAATGTCATTATTAGAAACAATCCATCAGGAGATCATAGCCCATAGAGAAGAGACACGCCAAGAGAATCGCAAATCACAAGCAGCTATGAGGAAAATGAGGGGCGTGGTTAGGAAGCTGTCTAAGGCCTGCATTAACACTGGAGACAGAGTATCAAATTTGGAGGACAGGATTGTCTCAACTGAAGCTGAGGTGGAGGTGGCTGTGGCCAAGGTCAATGCACAAAGCTCTCAGGTTGTAGACATCCAATGGAAGCTCGAGGAGATGGAGAACAGGCTACGTAGAAACAACCTGAGAGTTCTGGGAATCCCGGAGGGGTCAGAAGGGTCCGACATCAGGTCATTTATGATTAAACTCTTCGAACAGGCCTTCCCCGAACTAAAGAGCTGGAATTGGTCTAACGAGCTGCAGAGAGTCCATCGTACCCCCTTCAAGGTCAGAAAGAGTATGAAAGAAGGGGACAAACCCAGGGCGATTTTGATCTTTCTAGGAAATTTTATTCTGCGACAGGCTATTTTTGATTTAGCAAGACCTAATGCTAAACGAGTTTGTGAGGGGTTTTCATTCTTCGTGCGGCTAGATTTCTGCCACACGACGGTAGAAAACGCTGGCGCTTACGGAGCATTATTAAACCCTTTCAGGACATAAAGATGCAGGCATTTTTAATAAATCCTGCGCAGCTGAAGATTATTAATGAAGGGAGGACATTGTTTTTCTCATCCGAGATCAAAGCAAAGGATTATCTGGACTCCATAGGAAGCTAAAATGACTAAAATGACTAATGTCTGTTAGGACGACTGCCGTACTAATAAGCGATGGAATGGGTAGCTGGCTTATGGTTGTTGCCGAATTTAGTGTTTGCCTTTTTGTAGATTTATAATTTTTCGTTGTAATGAAATGGTAGCTCTCACTGCACGCACCGTGGTCCATCACACACTCAGACCGGGTCTGAGCGCCTCACAGAGTAGGGTGGTTGGAGGGTGGCAGGGCAGAGGTAGGGGTCGTGTTGGCTGCGGGGGTAGGTGGTTGGGTGGGGGGAGGGATGGCGGGGAGGGGGTGAGTGCAATATCAAAAGAGGACAAAAAGGGCAAATGAATGTATAAGAATTATTTGATCAGTTTCTTGATGTAGGAGATTATGTTCAATCAGATGTCGAACATTAGAATTTGTACAATGAATGTGGGAGGTCTAAATGATTGGAAGAAAAGGCAAAGGTTAGAATATGTGGTGAAGCATAACAGAATAGACGTTCTCTGTCTCCAGGAAAGCCATCTCCCCTGGGCTAAGAGAAATCTATTATTTTTAAAAGGATTTGACCTGGTGGCATGCTCCACTCAATCCTCAACAGTTAGGGGAGTGGCCATATTAGCAAGAACCGCCCTGGGTAAGGCCAGGAAAGTGAGAACGGACAGCAACGGTAGATGGGTAATCGCCGAAATGGATCTTGGCTTTACCATTTGTGCTATCTACGGCTCGAATGATGATGAGCCCGAAATCTTTGATTATTTAGAGGTAGAGCTGGCTAGCTGGCATACCCCCTTAGTTGTAACAAGGAGATTTGAATATTTCTTCAGATTGGGGTGATGGAATATTCTACATAGGACGGAAACCCAGAGTTTTTAGATCAGTCCAGGCTCTTATCAGCTCGCATGGGCTTTTGGACGTTTGGCGAACTAAAATACCCCAGAATCCTGGCTACACATATTTCTCAAACCCAGCTCAGAAGTACTCAAAATTAGATTACCTCTTCATCTCTTCTTCAGAAATAGGGAAGGTAGAGATCATTAAACTCCCAAGAGCGATCTCAGATCATAACCCGCTGTTGCTCATATATGATCTGGGAAGAGTGGAGAGGTCAAAATCTTCCTGGACATTTGAAAGGAGATTGTTGGCAGACGATAGGTTTGTAGATCATTTGAATAAATGGGCGGGAGAATACTTTGCAGCAAATAGGTATAGTACATCACGGAACGGGGTCTGGGAGGCTTTCAAAGCCGCTTTAAGGGGAGAGACGATTAGTTGCTCAACCAGACTTAGAAGGGAGGATAGGGCGGAGGTAGATAAACTTATGGGCAAGCTCTCTACCGTGGAAGAACAGCATATCAGTGATATTGCCTCCGGTGGAGATGGTAAGGAAAGCCATGATGTTTTGGTTGCTGTTAAAGCGGCCCTGCAGAAGGAAGTAACACAAAGGGCGATAGGGGATTTTCAAGCCTCCTGGGCAAAAAGATATGAAACAGGAGAGCAAGCCGGTAGAGCCCTTGCCCTACGGCTAAGGCAGGAAAAATCTAAAAATCATATCGCCTGTATTGAGGAAGAGGGAAATACTTATACGTAAATTAAGGATGTTGTGAGGGTCTTTGAGAATTTTTATTAAAAATTGCATGATGTGGGAAAGACTGAGAGTAAGCAGGAGCAGAAGTACGCAGATAATGGCCCTTGTCTGAATGGGATATCCAGAGCGGACATTGATAAAGATATATCATATGAGGAGGTCCTGACTGCATTGCGGGAGCTAGCGCCAGGAAAAGCCGCTGGCCTAGGTGGGATCCCCTTGGAAGTGTACAAAGCATTGGAACGTGAGATCGTTCCAATGTTGGTCGACCTATTTAACGGTATTGTTTACTCAGGGGTTGTACCTGATTCGTGGAAGGAAACTAACATCATTATCTTTCACAAAAAGGGGAAACCAGCGGAGAAGCCAGGATCCTATCGGCCAATATCTCTGATCAACACTGACACAAAGCTTTACTCAAAGATCTGGGCCAAGCGGTTGGGCAGGATCATAGGTGATCTCGTCTCCCCGTGGCAACATGGGTTTGTCCCAGGACGGGGCACAAATGACCATACATGCAGAGCTATAACTCTATTTTACGCCCATGATGTCACGGAGGGGAGATCGCCATGATCCTGCTAGACGCAGAGAAGGCGTTCGATCGCGTTGATTGGGGCTTTCTCTGGCGGATATTGGCAGGAAGAGGTTTCGGGTAGAAAATCATCAGAGCGCTCAAGGCCATGTATTTGGATCCGATGGCGAGAGTCACGGTTATGGGGGAAAAGGCTGATAAATTTTATATAAAGAGAGGGACGTGTCAGGGTTGTCCCTGTTCTCCTATCCTTTTCTCTTTATATATAGACCCCTTCATCCAGTAAATATTAGAGAACCCAAATATTCCTCCTGTGATTTTTAATGGACATGTTAATAAGCTTCTAGCGTATGCTGATGACCTGGCTATACTCACAACGAACCCCCAGCAGTCATTACCGGTTTTGGTACAGATGGCGAAGGTCTTTGGTCTGGGTTCTGGGTACCTCCTAAATGAATCGAAAACTCAAATATGTTAAAAAAATATTGTGAAATCTGATTCTAGATTTGTGGACTCAGCGGTTTATTTGGGTGTAAAAATTAATGCATCAGTTGAAAGAATAGTAGAAGAGAACTACCTCCCTTTAATCAAATCTATAGAGGCCGAACTGAAAAGAATAGATGTATTGCATCTTTCCTTGGTAGGCAGGGTCAATGCCTTAAAAATGGTAATGTTCCCCAGAGTCTTGTACCTCTTTAGGGCTATCCCCCTTTGCATAGATGATAAAATAATGAATAAGATGGAGTCAGTCTTTATAAAGTTTACATGGCACTACGGCAAGATTAGACGCTCCACTAGTTTCATGTCACTGCCAATTGAAAGGGGTGGTATGGAACTCCCTAATCTTAGATTGTATCATTGGTCCTGCCTCCTAATTCAAATGTCTATCCTGTTTCAAACTGATGCTAGACCTGTTGGGAGAAACTCAAACTTTGGGATCCAGGGACCACCCCCAATCTATGAAATGTTGCTGGGCAGGAATGCCACCGGTCTTTTGCTCCGTGAAGTCGAACGTAGGTTCTATAAAAAGGCACGTTATAAGACTCTATATGGGGCCTGGTCCGTTTGGAAAAGTATCCTGAAATATTTCAAAGCCCCAAAAGTCAATTCCTATCTTCATTTGGCTAATTCATGTTTGCTGCCACAATTGAGGACGGATAGGAATCTTCAGGATTGGAAGCAAATAGGGGTTAAGACCATTGAAGACGTTATGGAGGGGGATCAGATTATAGGGTTTGAGGAGCTACAAAAGTTGTTTGGCATTCCAGCTACTCTTTGGTTCCTATATGAACAAATCGCTCGCACGTTAAGGAGCATAAGACCTAAATTAAAGCCCAAAGTAGATATTCCTGTTGTTGAGGCCCTGGTTAGAGGGTGTAGAAAGATTAAAGTAATTTATAATCACCTGGTAGAGAGGATTCAGGATGACATCGGGAAAATGGAAAGTGCCTGGGCTATTAAACTGGGCGACCCCGATGTCGATCTAGACCTCGCTCTTGATTTGAATAATAAGCTTTTCCGGGCTTCTAATCTACGCGCCCAGCACTATAAAACAGTTTTTAATCTGTATCATACTCCGGCCAAATTACTTGCATGGGGTTTTAGGTCCGATGATTGCTGCCCCAGATGTTACTCACCTCAAGCAGACATAGTACGTATGTTTGCCACATGTGATAAGCTGGACTCACTTAACGATGAGATAATGAAATTCTGGGAGGGGCTGCTAGGTCATAAGATCGATCTATCCCCTACGCTAGTATTAATGGGTACAGATTCAAAATTGGCTCTGGAAGAGGATGAGGAAGCCCTTGTTTTTATGTCAGTAGCTGTGCTGCGAATACTGATTTCAGCCGGTTGGAAAGATGCAAACGCACCCTCCTTTCAGATGTGGCTCTCGAGACTCCTGGGTATTCATATTATCGAGTCCTGCTTATATGAATTCAAAGGAGTTAAAAAGCGGGAGATGGGGAAACGCCTTTGGGCTCCTGTTTTGAAATGGAGGGAGGCTAGAACCAGAATATGATTTGAAGTTAGTATTCTTTATCTGTATAGTATTTTCCTTACTGAATTTATTCCCATATCATGAATTGTACATCTGTTTTTATTTGTTTCTATTTATCTTGAATTGTTTTTACCTTCGCCATCATATCATTGTATCAAATGTTATTGTTATGTTATGTTATCGTTATTTATACAGCGCACAGCTGCCCCAGCGAAGGGGCGTCCTGGCGCTTCTAGACTGACTAATCCTTGTCCCAACTATTTTATTGCTCCATATGTGTTTATTTAATTGTATAACTTTTCTATTGCACTTTAACCCTCAATAAAAAATATTTTTTAAAAAAAAGAAACAAAAAAGAGACATTGAGACTTTCGAGTGAGCTGTGAGTGTTTGCCAGGAGGGCACTCCAACGGATACTGAGAAGCACTATTTTCATGGAAGGCCTGAATCAAGAGGCCTAATGCGACAATGGAAGCAGATTTGATGGACGATAGAAGCCTACCAGAGAGGCTTAGAACGGACTTGGGGTATAATTGTGGTAGCACAAGTGTTTCCAGTGCCACTGTATGAAGTGGGTGTTGGATATGTTCATCCAAAATGGTCCTGAAGTAGTGTTCTGTCTGTACTCTGATAAAGGATACTCCCATTTCGCCTAGCAATGAATTAGGACTTGCCTGCGTAATTGCAAAAGGAGGGTCTGAGGTAATTCATTTTCAACTCCATTTTTGTATTCCGTCACCATTTTGTGTTGCCCTCACTCAGGCAGCTTGGTAAACCGAGTGTTTTTGCCCTTTGTACTGCCACGTGTCAAATAACCTCCCTTTCCTTGTTATGAAGCCAATTCCAGGAACTAGCCAAACTGACTAAACCTTGTCTAGACTGACTAATCCTTGTCCCAACTATTTTTTGGCCTTCAGTATTCTTTCCCTGCCTTATCTTATCTGTTGGCCTTTGGTATTCCTTCCCCGCATTATCCTATTTTGCAAGTTGTCCTTTGAAGCACACAAACATGTCCTGCCATTACTGATTGACCTATAGGTGCTGTCATTGATTGACTTATGGGGTTGGGCAAAAACACGACTCAAGGGGGACGTTCTGGTTACATGATGCCTTGTTTTGAATGTTTTCCTATTGGCTAATATTTGGCAGATCTTGCATGTCCATATTAGGCATTTTGCATGCTTGCATCAGCTAGGACTGCCCCTTACTTTTATGCTGAGTTTGTAACCCTCACATATATAAGACCCCAGTGTTCTGTACTCTTTAGACTGCCTCATTCAGTTGCTAAGGCTTCTGTGTGACGTAGTCTCACTCATTTGACTTTAATAAAGATGTTATTTTATATTTCAGCTTCTGTGTCAACTTCTTTGTATTAGTGAGACCCCTGAGAAGGAAGATTGATTTCTTTAACAGACTTCAAAGAAATGTTGCAACGACCTCAGCCCAGGGGCCCGGGTGCTCATCAGAAATCATGTGAGGATAACTGTCTTGAGCCTAGGTGGCATTGACCATATCAAGTGATACTTGTGGCTAACACTGCTGTGAAGTGTGGAGGAGTACCGAACTGAGTTCATGCTTCACATACTCGAAGAGTCACAGGTCCCTCCAATGAAACAGCTACTCTCCCATAAGAATTTTCAGCCATGACCGGGGAGGTCACATGAGAGGGCAAGCCTATCTTTGGAGTTTTCTGAAGAGGCTGGGTACACACCAGATCAAGCTGAGGGGATCAAACTACACAAGACTTTGGTATAGACTCTGAGGGAGACCGTAACATTGTGAGCAGTATAGAGTGGTATGCAGACAAAATATCGATATACAATTATATCGAAGTTTAAATATCGAAGAGACATAATATAGAAGGTAAGTAATATCGATAGATTTAATATCGATATTAGTAATATCGAAGTTAGAAATATCGATGTCAGTAATATCGATGTTAATAATTTCGATGTTACTAATATCGAATTTTAGATTATTTTTGTGTATAATATTATGTATTTATTATGTATTTAATTTATTTTTATGTAATTTAATTAAATTTTGTATTTTAGTACTGTAGCGGGCTGTGGGTTTTTAGGGGAATAGGGTGGGAAGTACTTTAATTATGTTAAATTAATTATTAATTAGTAGGAATTATCAATTAATTTTAATTAATTGGTAATTAATTTTAAATAATTGGTAATACATTTTAATTAATTGATTAATTGATAAATATGTTTTGTAGTGGGTTGTAGGTTTATAGGGGAATAGGGTGGGAAGTAATGTAATTATGTTAAATTAATTATTAATTAGTAGGAATTATCAAATAATTTTTATTAATTGGTAATTAATTTTAATTAATTGGTAATACCTTTTAATTAATTGATTAATTGATAAATATGTTCTGCAAAGGGGAAAAAAGATGGTGGACTGAAGACTCCGCTCGGTGCAGCTCGATTCCGTAGCTCCCCCGCCTCGATGAACAGCTGATGATTATACCCCCCTTGACGAGACTAGGCTACGCTAAACCCTGAGAAACAGCGGCCCGCAAAACAACTTTTATATACTTGTATATTCAAAGCCCGTCGGTGACTACCTTCAGGAAAGCCGGTATCTGTGTGCAGAGGAGCGGCGAATGCAGCTTCTGATCGTGGGCGGATACGTCAGCCGGGACCTTTGGTCAGAGGCAGGCTGGGCTCGCTGGGTTCGCTGGTCACTGTTCTCTTGGCTCGGCTCCTCGGGTCTGGGCCACGGCTCTCATCCTTACACCTGGAGAGTAGCTAGCGTTGCTGGCTCGGACACACGAGGAAAACTTTGTCCAGCATCAAAGAGCATGGCGTGTGCAATGGCTCCGAAGAATCCGCCGCGGGGTACCAGGACTGTGAAGGGTGCTCCGGCTGTAATAGCGGACGATAGCAGCTGTCAAGGAAACGCCGCGGCCACTGCTGCAAGCAATGTAACGGCTGAGAAACAAAAGACAGCTGAAAAGCAAAAGACTCCTGCGAAGACCCTTGGGAACGGGCTACTGGGAGAAGGAGCCGGAACGAGCTCACAGAACCTGCATATGACTGGGAGACAAGACAAGGCTCCGATTGTATCGGGTAAGCAGAAGATTATAAGACCTCCTTTGTTTACTGTGGGAGATAAAAATACCACTACAAAGATGAGACTGGTTACTGTAACCACTGCTTCCGTTGCCTCTGCGATTAATAGCGCTAAGAAAAACAAAATAGATGCTATCGACCAAACAAGCAAAGAAGCGGAAGATAAAAAAAGCTAATAGATAATGAGCAGATTAAGGACACTACCAGCGATGAAAACGCTGAAAACTATGTAGTGGTTATAGAAGTCCCAGAGGCAGATAAGGTTGACAAAGATATGGCGCAGGCGCTGGATTTAGAGACAATGGTGATAATGGACGCGGAGCCAGATTTAAGTGGCGTTGAACCGAACAATGTACTTGATATCACGAACTGGGAGACCTTGGAACCTGATATTAACACTCTGTTGGTAACGGTGCCAAATGCTATTGAAGCTTACAAATTAAGTGGACCCTCCTGCGACTTAGTTATGGAAAATAGTGAGAAACTGGATGGGTCAAACGATGAATATGAGGAATTGATAGATGAGGAAGATAATGGGGGGGTGGACTCTTCCCAGGATGCGATGAAACCACTCGGTCGAAAGAAAGGGAGGGGGAAGGCAAAAAACAAATTAAAGAATAAGAAAAATACTAACCCCTCCACTCTCTCCACGGCTATAACATATGCAAATACTAGAGGCAAACCTATCATAGATGAGAGCCCACTGCGTAAGTGGATCCAGGCCAAAGGAGGGGTCAAAATCATGGCCTTACGACTATCAGGAAATAGCTCTACGGGATTGCCCATCCCCCCACAAGAAGATAAGGACAATGCAATCTCCTCTAAATCCTTAAATCAATCACTAGTGGATAGATCTTTGGGGGATGAGCTCGCAGGAAGCGACGGGTGGTAGAGAAGAGACAAATAGAAATGCCATCACTCATACAGTATACTCTACCCATTCCACTATAGACATTACGGTTGAGGGGAGTGGCCACTCTGTAAAGGATACACATATTTCCTCAAACCTATCTTCTGAGACGGTCCCTCGCATGGATGTATTGCCTGATACACCACTGTCGGAGATTCCTTCTTTGGCCTTAATTCTACATACGTTGACCGAACAACGGCACGAAGCACAACAATACTTCTTACAACTGAAAGAGGACAATACAAAGACACAAAACTATCTGCTTCAAGTTAATAGTAAAATGAGTAGTATAACCCAAGAAGTAGAAGAACTACAGCAGAGGGTTGTGCAAATTGAAGAACAATCGGCAAATACTGAACAAACAAATGTCCGTCATGATGAAGAGATCCGTGCTTTACAATTCAAAATCGAGGACATGGAAAATAGCCAACGAAGACAGAACCTTAGACTTTTTGGGATTCCAGAAGGGTCGGAAGGGTCAGACCCGCGTGCTTACATTGTTAAACTTTTTCAACGTGCTTTCCCGGATCTGGCGGATTGGGATTGGGACTCTAAATTACAGAGAGTTCATAGACTGCCGCTAGTGAACAGAAACAAAGGAAACAAATTTCCTCGTCCTTTCTTGATTTTTTGGGGAAATTTTTTACTGAGGCAGGCGGTTTCTCTGAAAGCAAGACCTAACTCCCCAATTGTCACAGAAGATGTAACTTTTTTTGTTAGGTCAGATCTTTGCAAGACTACTATGGAGAGACGATGGAACCTACGTCAACTAATTGATTCTTTCAAAGCAACAGGGGCACAGGTTTTTCTTCAGGAACCTGCCTGCTTAAAAGTCTTTAAAGCTGGTCATATGTATTTCCTAAACCAGGTCAAAGAAGCGGAGATGGTTCTAGCAAAAATCATAAGATTTAAAGGGATTAGATGTTGATATTCTTTGAATCTCAGTAATGTTTTGATAAGATGACGACAAACCGAAATTGCATTTGGGGGGTCTAAACTGATACACTTAAGGGTGAAGGTGAAGGGTATACGGATTGCTGCACCCACAAGAGGCTGCCCACCCAACAGCAGCAGGTGCGTAAGGGGGGATTTCCCTATGGCACGGGGGGGAGGATCGAGTAGGGGGGGAGAGAGTGGGAGAGGGGTATGGAGGAGGAAAAACTAAAAAATGACATGACAAGTCTAAACGAGAATAATTTGTCAGCTATAAGATGCGAAGATAATAGGAACGTTAAGAAAGGGATAGAGATTTCCGACTTTACTCACATCCGAAATGGCGTACTGTAGTTGTTTAGCTTGGAATGTGTCAGGCTTGAATAATAAGACTAAAAGAAGCCTAGTTTATGAGGAACTGAAAATGTATGATGCACAGCTGGTTATGTTAACAGAAACACATATTTGTTTCAAGGACAAAAAACTTCTGACCCAATTGGGATACGAGATGGTAGTTTGTACTACTTTAAATCCCCCAATACGGGGAGTTGCAATATTGAAGAAGAGACAAATGCGGGGAGAAGTGATTAAAACTGCTGCAGACAATGGGGGCTGATGGGCAATAGTGAAAATGCGTATAGAAAACTTCAATTACGTCTTCTGTGCTATTTATGGGTCAAATAGAGATGAACCACGCATATTAGATAGGTTGAATGTAGAATTATTATCCTGGGAGGGCGAACTTATTTTGATGGGGGACTTTAATTGTGTATTAAACTACGAACAAGATGTTACGAAGAGAGGGATATTTCCACGCATGCGTAAAACGAGAGCTGCAATCGGCACAAAGCACAACAATACTTCTTACAACTGAAAGAGGACAATACAAAGACACAAAACTATCTGCTTGAAGTTAATAGTAAAATGAGTAGTATAACCCAAGAAGTAGAAGAACTACAGCAGAGGGTTGTGCAAATTGAAGAACAATCGGCAAATACTGAACAAAAAAATGTCCGTCATGACGAAGAGATCCGTGCTTTACAATACAAAATCGAGGACATGGAAAATAGGCAACGAAGACAGAACCTTAGACTTTTTGGGATTCCAGAAGGGTCGGAAGGGTTAAGGACCCTTCCCAGTGGATTACGAGGAAGCCCTTTGGATTATAGGAGGTTGAAGAGCCATCCAACCTGTGGATACCCCAGTACCAGAGTTACCTATCCCAGGGAAGCCGGCTGCATAGTGCTGAAGTGGTGTTGGAAACCGCCGTTGATCTCAATGGAGGACTGCAAGGAAGGGCCACTGCTGTGAAGGAGAACAATGTCTATTGGAATCCAAAGGTGGATTCAGAATGAAGAGTAGCTGAAAGCAGAGGGGACAGAGTCTGGGTCACTCAGGAGTGACCAGGGGCTCGGTAGACGAATGGCCACTGCTGTTGGGTGATTCAGGTGCGTTGAGGGGGTGCTTGGCTCTACAGCCACCAGGACCTGAGGATGTTGAGGACAAACAGTAGCCGAATACAAGCTATCCCACAAAGGATGTCGAGTGCTGAAGGGTCAGTGTCCGGCTAGACCACCAACAAGACTTGGCAGCAGCAACCAACAAAGATGGTCAGTTACGGTTCAGACCAGCATGGTCCAGGAAACTCACGAAACACAGGGGAGTCAGGGCAAGCTTGGAGCAATCAGGGGAGCCCAAGTAAAGCAGTGTTGACCCGCAAGAGGACCCCCAAGCCGGAGGCACAGGAGTCGCAAGGGGACCTCGAGCAGAATTACAAAACAGCAGCCCACGGAGCACTCGGAGCAAGAAGGTCATAGTTCTTTGGTGGAAATGGTGCCAGAGTTTTGGGGCTTTTCGGAGCCCAGTGCACTTGTTTTGGGAATGCCAACAAACATATGCACTTGCAAAAGTATGTGGTGCACAGGGGTATGGTTATTGCAGCCCCCACGAGGGATTCTGACTGCAAACTTGGTGAGAGAGCAGCTTGGACCTTAGGAGACTTGGAAACCTAGCTGCTGTGTTGCTGGAGACTTCGGAGTCCATAGGAGCTCAGGAGCAGCAGATCGGTACGTCGTAATGTGGTGCCTGTGGTAGCTCTACCTCTGCCCTCATATCTTTGCTATCCTGCATTATTTTGCACAGTTTTTATGTTTGTAAATATTTTAAATGTTTTAGACTATTAACTTGCCCATTTGCACAGTTGTTTAGTTTGCGCGCAGCCCCTACCTTCGGCTTCCCTGGTCAGCTGTGGCTTCACGCCATTTGTTGCGGAGGGCAGTCTTGTATTTTTTGCACATCTTCCAGATATATCTTCCGGTCAAGGTTAGTGTTCCAGCTTCCAGCGACACCTATTTAGGTAGATGCTAGATCGGATGCGCAGCGGGCGCCCCGCTGGGGCGCTGAAGGCCTAAGGCAAGCCCGTCTGCACCCGCCTGCGCCTGGACCGGACCCAGGGCCAGAAATGATGGTCCTATTTCAAGAGATAACCCCCAATTCCAATATACTAGTAAGAGTCTGCATTCCTTATGCCCTCCTAGACATCTGTTATGTAACAAACTTAATTGTGAAGATCGAGCAAGGTCAGAAAATACACAATGCTCATTTTGTAAGACAATAATTCCTAGGGCCCCAATCAAGATGCAAAACAACACCAGAGGGCTCTTGGAGTCCTGCTTGACACGCAATGAGTTCCAATTAGCCTTCATTAATGCAATATATTTGATAAAACACAAATATGAAATAGCAGATTTGATTCAAACTAGATGCACTTTTTGTAACTGAAACATAGGGAGGAGATGCAACCGTCTTCAGAATTGATAGACCATCAAAAAGAGCCGGGGGTCTTGCGTTAATCCACCAGAGTGAATTGAATACACATTGTTTAATGATTTCCTCCACAGAATGTGAAGCCTTCCTTTTCAAAATTACATCTCTAAAACAAGAGGGATACTAATCTATTGTCCACCAGGCCCAAAAAATACATTTCTGTCTAATTTCCATTCATACTACATTCATACTAGGTCTACAATCCAACTTCTTTACCATTCTAGGAGATGTGAACTTTCACCTAGAATTAATGACAGATAAAGACACACTGGATCTCCTTGAAAGGACATCAGAATTAGGCCTCAAACAACTTATACAAGACTACTTATACAACCCTACGCATTAAGCTGGGCACACTTTGGATGGCCTTTTTACCAACAATCCCACCCTTTCTAATCCCTCTACGCTGGGTGAAGTACTATGCTATGCTCGGGTAGTCTGCAAACTTTGCGCTACTTCGCACTACGCGAATTGCACATAGCACAGTGCAAACACGTGTAGCATAGCCTAGCATTCCTTTTTTGCTTGCTCGCGGCCCTCAATGTCAAGATGGCAACCGTGAGCGAGCAAAATGACATCCCGGCGAGACTTTTTCCTCATTCGCAATCAGCAACATCAATTTGCCGATCGCGATGGTGGAAAATAAACCTCCCGGAAAGATTCTCAATGGCGGAGGTCAGGTTTCTCATTGCGGGTGGTCGCATATGCTCGTGACCGCTCGCGATGAGAAACTACCAGTCTGCATTGAGAAAGCTGCCGCTCGAGAAGATATCTACTCGAGCTGCAGAAAATGACAGCATGCACTGTGCAGGATGCGGTTTGCACAATGCGGACAAGCATCCGGCACTGTGCAATCAGTGCGAACAGCATTTTGCACAGTGCACTATGCAGTTCGCGTAGCTCGCGTAGTGCAAAGTGCACTTCGCATAGCTACGCTTAGCGCTTCTATGCGAACTACGCTCAGGGTTAATCACCACACAATATTATTTAGCTATAAGCTGCCTTTATCTAAACCCACGATCACTCCAAATACTATGATACTCAGTAGACCCTGGCATAAAATTGATCCGGCATACCTAGCATCCCAGCTAGCTCAAAGTCAACCGGACATTGAAATAGAAGTCGATTACTCAGCTATAAATTGGAATCTAATTTTGCAAAACTAGTACCTATCACTATGGTAAATAAATATAGAAAGACACCATTGGCTCCTTAGTTTTCCGAGGCATTGAGATTGGAAAAGCAAGCCTGTAGGAGGCTAGAAAGGAACTGGTGCTAAAACCATGACACACCCAAATAATATCAGTATAAAACTATGCTTGCAGACTATAAGAAAAAGCTTATTGCTGAGAAGAGTCAATATTATACATGCGGGGGGTTTTAAGAGATATGGGGATCCCTTCCTATCTATTTGATATGCTGATCAAGCTGCATGATGACACCTATGCCCAAGTAAGATGTGGAAGGGGAGGAGAACTAACCAACAGGCTCCCAGTTGGCAGAGGTGTAAGACAGGGCTGTGTGTTCGCACCGACCCTGTTTTGCCTCTTTGTCAACGCACTAATCCCACTACTGGCTGAGGTCATAAACAATGATGCCCCAAAGTTAGCAAACACCAAGGTGGCGGCATTGATGTTTGCTGACGATACCCTCCTCTTATCAAAGACATCGATGGGTATCCAGAGGCTACTGGACAGCTTTTCTGCATTTTGAAATACTAGGGGTCTGGCGATTAATACTTCCAAAACTAAATTTATGATTGTCAATCTCCCTCAGGCAACACGCCCCAATCCGCAATTGAATGGGATGTTTTTGGAAAGGGTGTCTATCTTTGAATATGTAGGCGTTACCCTATCAGAAGATATGCAGTGGATGCCCCAAATAGCCAAAGCTAAGCTCAAGTTATCCCAGATTGCTGGGAGCATAGCCAAAATGGCCAGGGAATCACCTTTTAAACCCATCGGTCCCGCGCTTGAAATGTACAGGGCGCAAGCGCGGAGAGCCACACTGTATGGGGCGGAACTCTGGGGGCACTGTTTGTCTTCTTCTTTAGCGGTAATCGAGAACAGATTCCTAAGACAAATAATGGGTCTCCCAGTAGGCACCCCGCTAAACCCTTTGCGACTAGATTTGTGTATTTCGCCGGTCGAAGATGAGGCTGCCCTAAAACCCTTAACCTTTTGGCGAAGACTCTGCGCAACCCCCGAACTAGTATACTACCAGGCAGAAACAAATGAGCTTTTATCCTATCCGGGATTGTTGAAAAAGGTTCCTTGGTTCGCGCATGTGAAGCAAGAGTGTGAAAAGCTTGGTTAACCAACTTTGTGGAGTACCCCAGAGGCTACTAGCCCCTTGGTCCCTCGAGCTCTATTACCTAGGACCTATCGCACCCAAAAGCTCAAAGCCATGCATACAAACCCCAAACTGGGCTCCCTTACAATTCGGTTTCTCACAGTTAAGGATAACTATGAGCTTGAAACCTTTATGGTTATAACCTTCCACAGGCTGCAAGGAAATTGTATGTCCAATTTAGATATAGCACCTTACCTGTACGTGCTTTTACTACTGGGCTGGGTAGAAAGAGGAAGGGTGTCCAGCATGTAACACACACAAGGAAACAGAAATGCATGTTTTATTCTTTTGCCCTGGTTATCAAAGGCGTTTCTGGTTAGTACAACTTTGCCAGAATCTGGGGTTCGAGCATTGTAGGGAGGCATTTCGGGTTTTAAAATATGATACATCCAAACCCATTGTGTTTCTGTTTCACGCTACTTAAATACAATGTGGCGAAGGAGATGGGCTTTTATTGAAAAGGGTAAACAATCACAAATTGCATACCGGCACCCAATTTTTAAATAATCTGATCAGTATGCAATTAGTTTTTCTTGAGATACTGACTTTTTTAGTTGATTCTGTATATATAAGGATTTATGATGAATCCAATTTTATTGTAGATAGTTTATCTTTTAAATTATTTATTGAAATATTGCTGCTATTATTCTACTTGTTTGCCGACTGCACTGTATTAACTATTATAATTGTTCCCTGTAGGCCCACTGTTTTGCCTCCCTTCCTCCCACCTGAACTATCTGGTAAAATCCACTAATGTGAATCATAATTAGAAATTGTATCAATTTATGGAGTGTTATAAAGAATGGTATGAATTTCTTATATATGTCTCTTATACTTTGTTTTGTGTACACTTTTTATGGTCCTAGTGACCAAAATAAATGTTTTTGAAACAAAAAAAATATATATATTATACACAACAAATAGAAAATGCAGGTGACTCTAGTAAAGAATTGTTCTAGACCATATAGATTCTAACCACAGTTACTAAAAATAAATCTAATCCCAAACCGAGACTTTTGCAATAAGCTTGCCCAGACATTCAAAAGTAAGGTTGATCAAATGTATGATCGGTTTGACAAATCTGAGGTCAATACTAATTTTAAAAAACAGGAAACAACCGATGAGTCGTCCTTTCTAGAATTCATTACAACACCCTTGAATCAAATAGCCATGCTTCTTTCCGCTGCTAAATCTTGATTCCAGAGGACCCTTGCCCCCTTAGGATTCTACAAACCATAAGTCAACACATCAGCCCCTATCTATCACGAATATTCAATCAGATGCTTACAAAAGGAGCATTTCCTAGCAGCTGGAAACATGCCTGTGTTTTGCCTCTCATTAAAAAGCCAAACCTGAATACTAATGATCCTGCTAATAATCATCCCATAGCGAGACTCACACTCCGAGCCATAATTATAGAGAAAATAAACTGAACCTATCTGCAGCGTTTGACATGCTGGACCATGGTCTTTTGGTCCGACTCTTGAAAACTATAGGGATAGGAAAAAAGGCCCTCTCTCTTTTAACATTGTTTTTATCAGGCAGATCCGAAACAGTACATCTAGGCAAATGTAAGTCCTTGCCATTTGTTTTGTCTTGTGGTGTTCCTCAGGGCTCCTCTTTGACCCCGATGCTATTCAACATATATGTCTCTGAACTTGCCCAGCTGGTTAGAAGCTCTAATATGAATCCCACTTCCTATGCAGATGATACCCAGCTGGTAATCTCATCAGTGGATAATGATGTTAATCACTCCTTTAACCTACACACCTGTATGATCGCTATGAATAGCTGGATGAGTAGGCACTGTTTGAAGCTAAACTCAGGCAAAACTGGAGTGGTACTGTTTGGTAATCTCTTTCCACCTTAGTCTCCGGCTTGGTGGCCAGATAACTTGGGTTCTTCTCATAATCCAGTAGTTAAGGCCAAGAATCTTGGCTTTATTATGAATGAAAAACTTAACCCATCACCCTGCCTTCAGGTTTGTCAGGCCTGCTAGAGGGTTGACTGATAGGTTTTAAATGTAGTGACCTATAGATATAGTAAACCTATATCTAAAGTAAGTGATGCATGCACCATCTTACACAGGCTGCAATGGCAGGCCTGTAGTTCCATTTTGCATGGCCTCTCATGGGTGGCAAAATACATGCTTCAGCACATGGGAGGCCTCTGGGGTACCTATGCGCTAGGTACATGGGTATCATATACTAGGGGCTGACAAGGGCACCCTAGTAGCCAATCTGGAGTGTACTTAAGTGCACGGCTTAACAGTTTAAGGAGAAATCAGATAGACTGGGGTCCTGATTAGCAGGAACCCAGTCAGACTAGTCAAAAACAGTATAGCATGAAGCAAAAATTGGGGGTAACCATAAGAAGCAGATCTTACTTTCCTTCACAACCACCCCACCCCCAAACGCAAGGAAATTAGACTAACCTTGCCCAGTTGAGTCTTCATTTTCTAAGTAAAAAATATCTTGAGAGTCCATCTGCATTGGCATGGTTACTCCCAGGTCTCTGTTCTGCTGTATAGTCCATCCCCTGTAGGGAAATGCACCACCTCAAGTGTTTGGGGTGTTCACCCTTCATCTGGTTTAGCCGTAGGAGGGGCTTATGTTCTGTCTGAACAAAGAAGTGAGTACCAAACAAGTATGGCGTCAGCTTCTTCAGGGCCCAGACCACAGCAAAGGCTTATCTCCCTATAGCTGACCAACGTTTCTCTCTGGTAGTCAACCTTCTGCTGATAAAAGCTACTGTTTGAACCTGACCCTCTGCATTAAGTTGTGACAGCACAGCCCCTAACCCCAACTCAGATGCACCTGTTTGGACAATAAATTACTTGGAGTAGTCTGGACTCTGCTGAATTGGAGCAGTGCACATGGCCTGCTTGAGATCATTGAATGCCTTCTGACAGCTAACTGTCCACTGAGCCTTCTTGGGAATTCTCTTTGAAGGACCCATATCCTTGAACAAATCTCCTGTAATACCCAGTCAGGCTCAAGAAAGCTCTGGCCTGCGTCTGGGTAGTTGGAGCAACCCAGTCCATGATGGTCTGGATTTTGTTCTGTAATGGTTGAACTAGACCTCCAGCTAAAAGGTGACCCAGGTACACAACCTGGCTCTGCCCTATCTGGCACTTAGTTGCCTTGATAGTGAGGCCTGCTCTCAGCAGAGCCTCCAAAACAATCTTCAGGTGAACCAGGTGATCCTCCCAGTTGGAGCCAAAGACAGCTATATCATTAAAATATGCTGCGCTATAGGCTTCCAGGCCTGTAAGGACTTTATTCAACCGGCCTTTGGAATGTGGCAGGTGTATTCTTCAAACCAAAGGGCATCATAATAAATTGAAAATGCCCACTCTGGGTTGAAAATGCTGTTTTTGGTTTGACAGCCTTAGCTAACCTGGTTTGTCAATTTCCAGCAGTGAGGTCACATGTGCTCAAGAGCTTGGCTGAGGTCAAAGTGTCAATAAGCTCATCTGTCCTAGGAATTGGATGAGCATCAGTCCTAGTCACTGCATTGAGTCCTCTGTAGTCAACAACAAACCTCATCTCTCTTTTACCATCCTGGGTGTGAGGTTTTGGTATCAAGACTACTGGACTAGCCTAAGGGCTATCTGAGGGCTCAATTACTCCCAACTCTGGCATCTTTTGGACCTCAGTCCTGATGCAGTCTCTGACATGGTCAGGCTGCCTGTAAATCTTATTTTTAACAGGTAAACTCTCACCTATGTCTACTTCATGGGTACACCAGGTGGTATGACTAGGAGTCAGAGAGAAAATGTGTCTGTATTGATTGAGGACCTTCCTACAATCAATTTGTTGCTGGTCAGTGAGGCTGCCTGACAAAGCTACACCATCAACTGATCCATCATCAGGGTTCTGTCAGTGGAGGTCAGGGAGTTAGTCACTCTCTTTCTCCTGTCCCCCATCAGTAGCCATGAGCCAGCCCCTGTCAACCCTGTCATTGTATGGCTTGAGCCTGTCCACAAGGAACACCCTATGGGGGCTCCTGAGAGTTCCAAGGTCCACCAGGTAGGTGACCTCTCCCTTCTGCTCCATTTACCCTGGATCTCTGCTGGGGCCATAGGCTCCAACACCCACACCTTCTGTCCTGGCTGATAAACAGTCAGTACAGCATTTTGGTCATGCCAAGCTTTTTGTAATTCTTGACTTGCCTCAAGGTTTTTACTTGCCTTCTTCATGCACTCAGCCATCCTGGAGCGGAAACCAAGTACATAATCCACTATGTCTTGTTTGTGAGGTGTGAGAGGTACCTCCCATCCCTCTTTCACCAAACACAAAGGACCCCTAACTGGATGCCCAAACAGAAGCTCAATAGGGCTGTAGCCAGCCCCCTTCTGTGGGACCTCTTTGTAGGCAAAGAAAAGGCAGGGCAACAGGATATCCCATTTTTGCCTAAGCTTTTCTGAGAGGCCCATGATCATGCCCTTGAGGGTTTTGGTGAATCTCTCAACTAACCCATTGCATTGTGGGTGAGAGGGTGGGGTGAACTTATTGTTCACTCCACACTCCTTCCTTATTTCAGTGATATAACTTGACATGAAGTTTGTACCTCTGTCAGTTAAGACCTTCTTAGGGAACCCCACTCTGGAAAAGATACCCAGGAGGGCCCAGGCCCCTACAGGAGCTGTGGTGGTTCTAAGGGGTATTGCTTCTGGATACCTTTTGAAATGGTCCACCACTACTAGAATATAACTGTGCCCAGATGCAGTAGGAGGGTTCGTGGGACCAATTATATCAATCTCAATCCTCTAAAAGGGAACCCCCACCACAGGTAGTGGTATGAAGGGGGCCATTGTGGTACACCCTAACTTACCATTGGCTTGACAGGTGGTACAGGAGCGCAAAACTCCTTTGTGTCCTCTGACACATGAGGCCAGTGAAAGTGAGGGCCAAGCCTGTCTCAAGTTTTACTTTGGCCTAGGTGTCCTGCTAAGGGGATGTCATATGCTAGGGTGAGTAGGAAGCCCCTAAATCTCAGAGGTATGACCAACCTCCTGGTGGCACCAGGCTTGGGGTCTCTAACCTCTGAGTATAGGAGTCCCTCATACCAATAGATCTTGTGAGATCCACTGATACTCCCAGCAGCCTCATCAGCAGCTTGCTGTCTGAGGAGTTCAAGAGAGGGGCAGGTTTGCTGCTCCAAACTCAAGTCTGCCCTGGAAGGGCCCCCTATTCCCAAGAACTCAGCCTGATCAGGTTCCAGTTCATCTGGGACAGTTCCGTCATGGGGACTGAGATCATCTCCCTTAAGAGATTAATCTTCCCACTGAGTCTGGGGGGAAGTCACAGCCTTGCGTCTCCTGCCCCTTCTCTTGGAAGAATTACAAAAAGGGGGTGGTGATGGACAGAGTATCTGAGTTAATCAGAACACTCCTACCCAGTCAAGAGATCAGGGCTTGATCCATCACCGTTTTTTTGCTCACTGCACCATCCCAGTTCAGAACCTGGCTATATGCAAATTAGTCTGTCCCTGGCCCAGTGCATCATGGGAACAGGGCAGACCAAACTACCAAGCCAATTCTTCAATGGAAAGGAAACAAGCTTCTGGGGACCGGTTTCTGGCATTACAGCCGTCTTCGGCCCGGCTTGCTTGAATCCTGATGGTGCAATGAGCAAGGGACTCATGTCTGAGCATACCCTTCCACACTCATGGTGGCCAAAATAATTACAAAAAGGGGGTGGTGATGGACAGAGTATCTGAGTTAATCAGAACACTCCTACCCAGTCAAGAGATCAGGGCTTGATCCATCACCGTTTTTTTGCTCACTGCACCATCCCAGTTCAGAACCTGGCTATATGCAAATTAGTCTGTCCCTGGCCCAGTGCATCATGGGAACAGGGCAGACCAAACTACCAAGCCAATTCTTCACTGGAAAGGAAACAAGCTTCTGGGGACCGGTTTCTGGCATTACAGCCGTCTTCGGCCCGGCTTGCTTGAATCCTGATGGTGCAATGAGCAAGGGACTCATGTCTGAGCATACCCTTCCACACTCATGGTGGCCAAAATAATTACAAAAAGGGGGTGGTGATGGACAGAGTATCTGAGTTAATCAGAACACTCCTACCCAGTCAAGAGATCAGGGCTTGATCCATCACCGTTTTTTTGCTCACTGCACCATCCCAGTTCAGAACCTGGCTATATGCAAATTAGTCTGTCCCTGGCCCAGTGCATCATGGGAACAGGGCAGACCAAACTACCAAGCCAATTCTTCACTGGAAAGGAAACAAGCTTCTGGGGACCGGTTTCTGGCATTACAGCCGTCTTCGGCCCGGCTTGCTTGAATCCTGATGGTGCAATGAGCAAGGGACTCATGTCTGAGCATACCCTTCCACACTCATGGTGGCCAAAATAATTACAAAAAGGGGGTGGTGATGGACAGAGTATCTGAGTTAATCAGAACACTCCTACCCAGTCAAGAGATCAGGGCTTGATCCATCACCGTTTTTTTGCTCACTGCACCATCCCAGTTCAGAACCTGGCTATATGCAAATTAGTCTGTCCCTGGCCCAGTGCATCATTCTCTTGGAAGGTCCTTGGTCCATTGTTCAAGGATTCAAGGCCTGTTCAGTGTTAGCCAGCGTGGCCTGTGACCTGGTCACAGCAACCACATCTGCAGTGATGCCCAGCATTGCTGCATGAGTCCTTAATTCTATCTCAGCCCAAGCTGAAGTTTCCAAATCATTGACCAACAAACACTCCACTGGAAGGTCTAAGCTAACCACAACTTTCTAAGGGTCAGTTACCCCTCCCCAGCTGAAATTAACAACTGCCAAGGAATGATCACTTGTTCCCTGTACCACCACATGTAAGTGTGCTACGGGGCGCAGTTGCCTTAAGGGCAGTAGTGGTAGGAGGATTTTCCTTGACTTTTGGACAGTCAGCATTTCTTGTCCAATGTGTCTTCTGTTTACAGAGATACTTTCCTTTGCCTTTAGCTTTGCTGGATTGTGACTCCCCCCAGATGCAGGTTTTTGGGCTCTGGTGAAGACTTTTGATCTTTACCCTTTCCCCCACTCTTATTTGCAGTTTTAGAATCCTGTTTCTTTTGGTCACCACCATTGTTCTGGTTTTTCTGATTCACCCTGGTTCTGACCCCCTTATTTGCATTTTTTGTCAATTCTTGGGGAGAAGTCAGATCAGAGTCAACCAGGTATTGATGCAACAACTGATTTTGGCAATTATTAATGATCTGCTCCCTCATAATCAAATTGTACAATCCTTCAAAATCATTCACTTTGCTGCCAAGCAACCAGATTTTCAGAGAGCTAACGGCACTATCCACAAAGTTTACCTAATCTTGATTCTGTGTCTTCTGGGTGTCTCTGAACTTACACCTGTGCTGTTCAGTGGTTAAGCCAACCCCATCAATGAGAGCACTCTTCAGGATTGAATAGTTGCCAGCATCCTATTCTCTAACAGTGAGGAGCTTATCTCTGCCTTTGTCAGCAATGGAGAGCCACAATATAGGTGCCCACTGGATGTATGACGTTACAACGCATGCTTTTACCACGCATGCTGTTACAACGCAGTTTTTACAACGCAAACCTTTACAACGCATAGCGCTTTGGGGTGCTGGATAGTGAATAGTTTAATTTACTATTCCAACTCCAGTCCCCGTGGACACTAGGGAAGGTGTTGGATAGTAAATTAAATCTATTCCCTATCCTAGAGTGCCCCCCAGCGCAATGCGTTGTAATGGTTTTTGTTGTAAAACCTGCGTTGTAAAAGCACTGCGTTGTAAAAGTTTCGCTGTAAAGGATGTTTCCCGTGCCCACTGCTCTTGAGGGACCCTATGAACTTTGCAGGCCTTTCTAAAGCAGTTATCCATGTATGGATGTAATTTCCAACATGGTAGGGAGTGGCAATTTTGCTCAGGTTCCTGTGATCAAAGGAATGTTCCTTAATTCTAGGCACACTGTTGCTGCCACCATGGGACTATAGTCCCAACTTTTTTTTCTAGCTCTCTCGACTTCTAGGGACTCTTTATCCTGGGCTAATTGCTCTTGCCTGAGCCAAAGCCTAGCTTTCTCAAGTACAAGCAATTAGTACTCCTTGTTATACGAGTGGTCCATCTTGCTAGATACAGAGGCCCCTACAGACTGTCCTGGGCGATCTGACTCTGCAGAGGGAGATCTAGATCGCCTTGGTAAAATCTGCACTTTTCCAGACGGGGTGAAGAGGGGGCTACCTAGGCCTCCGCCACTGACTCCTGGGAGATCTGAGCTATCCAGGTGGGACCCATCTTGGTCCTCCTGGCCAGGGTTAGAGTCTAGGTCATACAAAGTATCACCTCCTGGCCTGTCCTCATTCCCTGTCCAACCCACTTTGTTCTGTTCATCTGACCCATGGGTCTTCCTAAGATCATCTAAAAGTAACATCACAATTAGGCATTGCGTGTCGGCACTTTTCCCTGTCTTCAGCTTTCTAGAGGCACACAGGGCTTTCAATTCTTGGAATGAAAGCTCACTATATCTAGAGGGCAGAGAGCCACTGGCATCTCCTTTAGTAGACATACTAATTGTGGTGTGGTGTTGCACTTACCTAACTTAGTGGGAACTAAACTCTTTAAGGTTGGAGAAAGGATGTGCTAGACCGTTGACTTACCCAACTCTAAGTTCAGTAGAGCTTACTTATTCTAATCTAGTATTGTATGTACCTAGTACTTAGTGGTTTTCAGTTAATCAATACAAAGATTTATCAGGTAAAACAATACAGGCTTGAATCCCAACCGCTGCACACCCGCTGCACACCAATGTGAGAAGTTGGCTTGGTATACGATGTTCACTAATTTAAGTGCAAAAAGAACAATTGATGAGCAGAATGCAGAACAACGTCATACATTCACCCCAGTACAGACATCTGGGCCTAAATCAATCGTTTTTTTTGCTCACCATGCCATTCCAGTTAGGACCCAGCCATATGCAAATCAGTCTTGACCCTGAGCACAATGGGAACAGTCCAGCCCGAACTGCCTGGCCAGGTCCTCCCTGGACTGGAAACAAGCATCCTAGGACCTATTCCAGGGGTTTACCCCTCATCAGCCAGAATAGCTTGACTCCAGTGGTATAGAGAGTACAGACCCATGTCTGAGCATACCCGTCCCACTCGTGGTGACAAATGAAAAAAGAACAATTGATGGACAGAATGCAGAACAATGTCATACATTCACCCCAGTACAGAGATCTGGGCCTAAATCCATTGTTTTTTTGCTCACCATGCCATTCCAGTTTGGACCCAGCCATATGCAAATCAGTCTTGACCCTGCGCGCAATGGGAACTGTCCAGCCTGAACTGCCAGGCCAGATCCTACCTGGACTGGAAATAAGCATCCTAGGACCGGTTTCAGGGTTTCACCCCTCATCAGCCAGAATAGCTTGACTCCAGTGGCATGGAGAGCACGGGACCCCTGTCTGGGCATACCCGCCCCACTCGGGTGACAAATGCAAAAATAACAATTGATGGACAGAATGCAGAACAATGTCTCCTTGTGTTTGCTTTCTTTGCCCTAAGTGGACAGGGTATGCCCAGATGTGCGTCCCTTGCTTACTTTGCCACTGGATTCAAGCAAGCCAGGCTGACGAGGGCTGTTAGCCCGAAACCGGTCCCAGGATGCTTGTTTCCGGTCTAGGGAACACACGTCTTGGCAGTTCGGGCTGGACTGTTCCCATGAGGCACAGGGTCAAAACTGATTTGCATATAGCTGTGTCTGAACTGGGGTGGAGAAGTGAGCTAAAGAAGGATGATGGATTCAGCCCAGATCTGTTAGTGGGGGTGAGTGCCTGAAACGTTTCAGCGCTCCGTCCATCATCTCCTTGTGTTTGCTTTGTTCGCCCTAAGTTGGCAGGGTATGCCCAGACGTGGGTCCCTTGGTCACTTTGCCACTGGATTCAAGCTAGCCTTGCTGATGAGGGCTGTTAGCCCGAAACCAGTCCCAGGATGCTTGTTTTCGGTCGAGGAAAGACATGGCTTGGCAGTTCGGGATGGGCTCTTCCCATGAGGCACAGAGTCAAGAGTGATTGCATATAGATGTGTCTGAGCTTGGGTGGCGAAGTGAGCTAAAGAACGATAATGGATTCAACCTAGATCTGTGACTGGGGGTGAGTGCCTGAAAAGTTTCAGCGCTCTGTCCATCATCTCCTTGTGTTTGCTTTGAGTACGTAGGGACCCCACAGAAGACAGGTGCAGTGTGGGAACACGACCACATGAGCTGTACAATTCTATGGGAGAGTCGTGGTTGCAGTTCTAAGGTCAAGGACCCTTCCCAGTGTTTTACAAGAAGCCCTTTGAATCATAGGAGGTTGAAGAGCCACCCCACCCTTAGAAACCATAGTACCAGAGTTACCTATCCCAGCGAAGCCGGTGCATTGGGCTGACGTGGTGTCGGTAACCGTTGTCGATCTCAGTGCAGGACTTCAAGGAAGAGCCACTGCTGGGAAGGAGAAAAGTGTCAGTTGGAATCCAAAGGATGATTCAGGATGAAGAGTACCTGAAAGCAGAAAGGACAGAGACTGGGTCACTCAAGAATGACCGGGGGCTCGGTAGACGAATGGCCACCAATGTCGGGTGCCTCAGGTGTGTTGAGGGGGTTTTGACTCTGCAGCCACTGGGACCAGGAGACATCGAGGATGACCAGTAGCTGGGTACGAGCTGCCCCACGAAGGATGTCGAGGGCTGAGGGGTTGGTGTCCGGCTGGACCACCATCAAGCCTTTGCTGCGGCCGCCCACGAAGATGGTCAAGAGGAGTTACGGCTCAGACCAGCAGGGTCCAGGAGACTAACCAAACACAAGGGAGTCAGTGCAAGCCTGGAGCAACCAGTGGAGCCCAAGTAAAGCAGTGTTGACCCTCAAGAGGATCCACAGGCTGGAGGCACAAGTGTACTGAGGAGACCTCGAGAAGAATTACAAAGCAACAGCCCACAGAGCACTCGGTGTGAGGCGGCTGAAGTTCTTTAGTGGTAATGATGCCAGAGGTTGGGGCTTCTCGGAGCCCAGTGCACTTGTTTTGGGACTGCCAACAAGCCTATGCATTTGCAAAAGTATGTGGTGCTTAGTGGTACAGGTATTGCAGCCCCCACGAGGGATTCTGACATCAAACTGGGTGAGAGGGTAGCTCAGACCCCAGTAGATTTGGAAACCAACCTCCTGTGTTGTTTGAGCCTTCGGAGTCTGTAAGAGCTTAGGAGCAGCAGACCAGTATGTCGTGATGTGGTGCCTGCAGTTGCAGGGGAGTGGCTACTTCACACCAAGGGAGATGTCTTGGGTTGTTCTTGATGCTCCACAGGTCCTGCATGGAGCCTGTATAGTGCTTGGGCACAGATGATGCTTCAAACTGAGAGGGAGATAAAGTTGGGCCCAAATGAAGTCCAGAGTGTCCAGATGGTTAAAGTTCAGTGGTTTCTTGTCCACATCAAATCTAAGGTTCTACAGCCAGGGAAGCCCTTAAGTACCCACGGGAGAGGGTTGGACAGATTCAGGGGACCCTCCAAGGGAGGGTCTGGACCTTTGTCCAGTTTCGGGCCAGAGCGGGAGACAACGGCTCCCAGGCACTGGACTATGCATAGGGACACCAAGTGTGCCCCAGATGCAGACTTCCAGGCACTTTGGAAGTGCACCCATCCAGCCCCAATACACTAAATCCTGTCTGGGAGGGGGTCGCACCTCCCTGTGACAGGATGCCTATTGTCCTGCCTTCCCCTGCTCGAACTTGGCGCAGCAAAATGAGGGCAAAAATGTGTCTCTCATTGGCAGCAACCATTTTGTACTGCCTAGTTTGAGAAGGCTGGTACCGAGAAGACCAGGGACCCTACAAAGCTCACTTCAGAAGGGTGGAATCATACCTCCCACACCGGTTACCGGTGTGGAAACACCGGTTACCGGTGTGGAGGTATGATTCCAAGGTGTTTTACCAAACAGAACATGTTTTTTGCAGCCGTTTTCAAGATAGCATTTGATGCAAACATATAATGCACCTCTATCTATATGTCTGGTTGCGTCACCGACAACCCCGGAGAATGGTCTACGAAGACTGCAGGGGTGCTGTGATCATGCAGGGGCACCATCTCACATAAAACCCAGCACTCTGCCTTCAGATTTGTCAAGGCCTGCTAGAGGGGTGACTGATGTAATGATGTAGTGTAATGACCTATAGATAGAGTAAACATATGTCTAAAGTAAGTGGTGCATACACCATCTTACACAAGCTGCAATGGCAGGCCTGTAGTTCCATTTTGCATGGCCTCTCATGAGTAGCATAATGCATAATGCATGCCTCAGCCCATGGGAGGCCTCCGGGGTACCTATGCCCTGGGTACATTGGTACCATATACTATGGGCTGACAAGGATACCACAGTATGCAATCTGGAGTGTACCTAAGGACATGGCTTAACAGTTCAAGGAGAAAGCAGATAGACAGGGGTCCTGATTAGCAGTAACCCAGCCAGACTAGTCAAAAATAGTGTCATATGAAGCAATAAGTGGGGGTAATCATAAGATGCAGATCCTACTTTCCTACACTTTGCCAGTGGGCAGGTAAATAGTGAAGTTTTTCTGCTCTATGCATGGCCATCGGTCAAACAGTGCAGAACCTCTATTTTTTCGCCAGAGGCCGGGTAAATAGGGATGTTTTTCTGCTATTTTCAAGGCTGCCAGCCAAATAGTAAATAATTTCTACTATTTAACCAGTGGCTGAGTAAATAGTAGTGAAAATGTAGAATTTGCCTTGCGGTAAATAGCTGCTTCCATAAAAAAAAGATACTGTCGACCCTTTTTGCATTTTACAGTAAGGCATTTGGCAGAACCAGCTTGTAGTTCTGAAAAGAGAAAAGAAATGATGATTTGATTTAATCTGGGAGAGGAGTTGATCTGTTTAGTGGACTCCCTATGGATGTCCAACAACAAGAGTCATGGTGAGTGGAATTCTCTCAAAGTACACATCCGAAGGGTAACCAGTGAGGGGTATACTCTGTCACCCTTCCTGTTTGCAGTAGTTATTGAGCCCTTAATAGGGCAAAGGGAAGCGATAAAGTGGATGGATTTCTACCTGACGGCCCCAGAAGCCTCAATCCCTCCACTAATTTCTTTAATGGAAAGCTTTGGGGAAGTATTGGGTTAAATAGCCAACATGGAACAATCACAGCTTCTCCTAGATAAAAAGATGAAGATTGCTTGAATCAAATTCTTTAATTCAGGATAGTGTTACACTCCCTGAAATAGCTTGGAAAACATGTCCCTGCAACAACCCCAGCATTATTTAAAGGCTCATGTAACTGACTTGATAGAACTGATCAAGATAACTATGAAAAGGTGGCTCCTCTTTTACATGTTGTGGCTAGAGAGAAATGACACAATCAAAATATCAGTGATTCCCAAATTAGTATACATATTTCAGGAAATCACTAAGATTTGATCAGACCACGCTGACAAATATTCAGAGAGCACTCCTAGAATGTGTCTGGCAGTGGAAAAAGCATGTCTAAGCAGTCAAGAGCTGAGACAGCCAAAGCATACGGGTAGACTGGTGTTTCCAGATGCACAGCCTATTACACATTTTCTCAGCTTAGAATTGCCGATGAGCGGTCACTGACGTACTCCTGCAGGCCCTGGTTGCATATGGTCATAAAGAGAACTCAATAGGTTATGTTATGGCTGCCAAAAACTCAAAGATCGCAAAGACTGTACCATAGTCAAATCATGAGTCACAAATCATAGTCTCACTAGTGAACATAATTACGACATATTCCTCCTTGTTGATGTCCATTCACGTCCACCAAGTGATCTCCTTGGCTAGAAGAGGCAAGGTATACAATTCTTGGCAGAAAGGAGGCTGCAAGTTCTCATCTGGTCTAGATGATAATGGTACAATTAGATCCTTAGAAAAAATTGCACAAAATTATTTTGTGTAACTGAGCCGGGGTGCCTTCAGTATCAATAGTAATGAGACTAGGCAATTCAATTGTAATTGTAATTGTAATTGTATTTTGTATAGCGCTAATCACCGGCAGGTCTCTAAGCACTTTCGAAGGAGCAGCCAGAGGTCAAGGGCAGATCAAAAAGCCCCACAGTGTTGAAAGGTTAGACTGTGACCAGTGGGAGAAGCGCTGGTTCTTTGCGCAGGTGGTCGTGCAGCTGATTCCAGAGTTGTGGGAGCACAACGGAGAAGGCTCTGTCCCTTTAGATGTGATGTTACATCAAGGGGTGGCCAGGTGGCAGGCCTCAGAGGACCGCAGCGTGCGACCTGGAACATAGCGCTTCAGGCGTTCCTTAATATAGGCCGGGGCTTTGCCATAGATTGCTTTATGGGCGATACAGAGGCCTTTGAACTGCACTCTCTGCTTGATGGGAATCCAGTGGAGTTTGCATAGCAAGGGGGAGGTATGAGCCCATCTAGGCAGCCTAAAGATCAACCTAGCTGCATTGTTAAGTACTACTTGGAGCTCATTAATAAGTTTTTGAGGAAGGCCTATATACAACGCCTGGAAACAATTATGGCCAGCACAATCATTTGTAGGGAAGTAGTTGAAAGAAGGGGGAAAAGTTTCCGTAGTTGTCTTAACAGCCCTATGCAGGTGCCTACCACAGTAGTGATTTGGTTAGCCATGGAGAGCTCTTGGTCCAATTTAATGCCTCGGCTTTTTATGGCAACGGCTGGGGTGGGAGTAGCGCCCAGTTCCTGGGGCCAAAAACGATCGCCCCATGGGTTGCCTTTTGTGGGGATGACAAGGACTTCAGTTTTCTCAGGATTCATTTATCATGAATTTGCGGTCATCAAATTTACAATAGATCTGAGAATATTTTGTGCAGCTTCCTGGGCATGGGTGGAATTGTCAATCCGGAAAAAAGGAGCTGGGTGCTGTCTGCATAGTTGAAGACACTGCAGTCCATGTGGGCCAGGGCTGTTACCAGGGGTTGCAGGTAGATGTTAAAGAGGAGCGGGGATAGTGCAGAGCCCTTGGGGACGCCAGGTGAGGGCACCCCTATTCAATACCCGTTCCCGCAACTGAATCCTCTGGGAGCGCCCTGTTAGAAAAGATTCTAGCCACTGATATGCCGACCCTTGAAGACCTAAGGACCTAAGGCTGTTAAACGGTCCAGAAGCCGGCCGTGGTTGACCGTATCGAACGCCGCTGATAGGTCTAATAGAATCAGGGCACTCGGGTGTTTCTTATCGGCCATGGTTTTGAGGTCGTCCAGGACAGCGAGCATCACCAATTCAGTACTGTGGTGTGCTCTAAAGCCAGCTTGCTGCATTTGGAGTAGTTGGTGTTCCTCCATGAGAAGGGAGAGAGTTTTAAGGCCCTAAGAAAGCTGCAGCCAGTATAAAACTGACAGAATTTGAGAAGCTGGTGACGACAATGGAAGGATCCACTGGAGAGGTGTGTAAACTGTACAAATTATTATTGGAATCACCTGGCCCAGTGAAAAGAGATACGTGATAAGATGGGAAGAAACTGTTACATAGCCAAGGGTATTTTAGGCATGGCGTGGGAGGTCGTAGGGAGACATATCACCACGTTTAACAAGTCTGTCCTACACAGGGAATCTCCCATTAAAGTGACGAGGCCCTGCTATCTGACTGAGAACCAGAGCCCTGCGCTTTTCCGGTTTGACCTCTAATGGTACGCCGGTAGCCCCCCACATAACAACGTTCCAATTGTTTGCCACAATCCCAAAGAAAGCAAAAGGAGGCGTCATTAAGGAAGGACGGATGAGACAATTAGAAGTAACAGCAGGGGAGGGGTGTGAAAGTGGGGTGGGATCTCGTTCAGGTGGGAATCAGGGTGTACGGATATGACTTTTGAGGGATTTGGAAAGAATGTGTACCACGATGATCACAATGTTACGTTTACAACTTTTAGACATCAATAAAAAAGTATTGTTTAAAAAGGGTATCTGCAGGAAAAACAGCACACTATAATACCACAGCTCTCGTTCACTTCTTTAGTGGGCAATCCTCCAGAGTGTATACCGAATCTAGTGCCTTTTTTTCTCAGGTACTTTTGGACTCCATTGCACTTCCCATCACTGGTCCCTTTACCGAGCCGCGTTAAAATGAGGCAATTTGCTCTAACAACGTGACCGAAAACTGTCATCGTCTGTGCCTCTAGTTCAGATGTGCGGGCGCACGACGGTAAAGATTTGTACACCAGCCAGGCAGTGACCCACGTGCCAACTGTGATAAAAGTCTGCGGCCCCTCGTTGAAGAAGGTTAGCCTGATCACAAGTCGCAGTGGGCCGCAATTAACTTTTCCCACAGCATCCAGGGGACCCGCGTGCTCTCCGCCGCTCCAAGCTGTGATTCCCACGTGAAAGATATCAGTCTGTTTCCGCTCCCTGTCAATCATCTCTGCCATCCGAGGCCCTGGTATTTCAGGTCGTGGCCTTCCACTCTTGGCACAAGCGTCAAACCCGAGTGAAGCCCTCGCCATTACTACCCAGTCTGTTTCCAATAAATATTGAAATATGCTTTTAACAAACTTCAGATGTTTTTTTTACCCCTGAAGTCTCGTGTTTCCCCCCCCCCCCCCCAGTAATCGTCTCCGCTCCCTGATCTGAGTAAGAACTGGTGGGATTATCATTCAAGCCAACACTTGCGAACCCCCAAAAGGTTGGAGAAAGTGTGATGTACCCCTTGATATGGGCTGGAGAGAGGAAGAATTTTTGGAGGCAGTAGAACTATTGTAAAATACTTCCCTAAATGAAAGACAATTTTTTATTAAAAAGCGAGGAGCCTACTTATGAAGAAGTCACGCAGTGCAGCAGAGTAAGTGACAGGGACAATCAGTTGTGCCCTCCCCCCACCCATGACCTCCTCCTCAGATTCCCTGACTAACACAGAGCAAAAGTGCCCCTCATCCCTCCATAGCCCCTCTCTCACATACATTTATTTTATTTTAAAGCACTGGTAAAGGCTACCTTTATGAATAAGAATGTATATCTACCCAAACGAACCCTTTTTAGCAACATTAGGAATAGATAATAAGAAACTGGATAAAAAACATAACGTCCTAACTATTTTATGCAGTTTGCATGTAGCTCTTTGATGACAATTCATAACAGTAACTGTTCTATATTAGGAATTTATCTTATGTACTGCGGTAACAAAAGGATCTCTATGACAAAAGCAGTAATCGACTTGCACGGTGTCTTCTTTGCAGCAGGTATATTAACCGTCTGCGCTACTTATGCCACTAGACAAAACTCTGATAACTCTCTCTCTCTCTCTAACAGAAACATTAGTCACAAGAGTTATCTAGCCATTTTTTATTGCTGCCAGAAAGCTGGATACACAAAGAACTTTGCAGAAGATGTTTTGAAATTGTAAGTTATTGCTAACTACAGCATTCCCACCCCCCACCGAAGTTAGCGCTCCCTCCCCAGGTCAGCACCCAGTGTGGCCACACCAGTCGCACTCTCCTAAAGCCGGCTCTGCAGGCACACTTGCACCATCGTGGAAGAGTGCTTGTGTTGCATGCAGGATTGTTTTTGTGCAGGAAGAGATAACTTCCTGCTCAAAAACAATACTGAGAGGCCTACTCCTGTATCTATATGTGCTGCAGAATGCAGCATAAATAGAAAGAGGAAGTAACAGGAAGAAATAAAAATATTTCTACTCTTTACGTCTCTCCTGGGAAGGCGTATTTATTTGGCACATTCCAAGTTTACCAGTTCTCGTAAATCTGGAAATGCGTCAAAACTGTTTCAGGGATTATGCTCAGAAACAGACCTATACCTTGGACTACAGAACATCAGTGTGTAGGGACTGAGTCACCCTACAACATCAGTAGCTATTGGCCCAAATCTGACCACTTAATGGTGCATCATTTGCCCATCTAACCTTTTGAGAGAGACAAGTAAATTGGCACCTCAGAACACAACACTCTAGACCCTCTCAGGAATCACGGTAGCAGGTAATCAACTGTCGTTCTCTCACTCATATGCATCCACAATAATTAAAAGAGAGAGACGAAGATAGCTTACAATATTTATTGTAGCTATGGTATTGTGCTCTATTGTGTAACAACTGAAATAAAATTAGAAAACAAATGGCAGTCAACGATGTGATTAGCATAATTAAAAGACCATACACAATAAAAAACATTGACTGGTGGGTCTGCCTAAGCCTACCCTCACTATGGACGCACAAGGACATATTATAGATCTCTGCGATTAGTGGCAAATCCCATACCTGGCATACATAGATAGATTCTCACAAATGGTACGGAGTTCCTCTGAAGCAGTAAAGGATATGGTTTTAGGAACCGATGGAGTGGTCCCAAATGAGACCAAGGGTGTGTGTAGGAAGGAGCAGGTGGAGGGGGAATCCTCCTTGTGGAACTAGTACTCTCACACACCTAGCAAGCTAGGTGTCATGCTTCATCATTTGAGTATGCCCCTCGTCAGGTCGGCGCTGCAATACCTGACGGGCACCCGAAACCGGGGCTCTACTCTCAAAAGATCAAGAAGTCCAGAAGTCATACTATCAGTATATAAGTATAAGTGTAATTTCACTTATAGGTCTACTATGAAAGCAAGGGGGTATGTAGTTTTACACTTACCTACCAGTGTAGATAGTATGACTTCCTGATCCTGAAGAAGTGTCCAGATCTCTTTGACTACTCAGACACGAAACATGTTGATCTTTTGAGAGTAGGGCCCTCACAACTAGACACATTGCGACTAGGTAAGGCCCCTCTCCACTCCTTTTAACTAGGCAGTCTACCTACGGAATAAAGTTGGGATAGGACAAACTGACCTATTTTAACTCACTTCACCTTACATCTACACATACTAGTCCCCTCACCCCCACTGCACCAACCGGCAGGAACAGAAGATCCCCGACAAAGAGCCCCGGTTTCGGGTGCCCGTCAGGTATTGCAGCGCCGACCTGACGAGGGGCATACTCAAATGATGAAGCATGACACCTAGCTTGCTAGGTGTGTGAGAGTACTAGTTCCACAAGGAGGATTCCCCCTCCACCTGCTCCTTCCTACACACACCCTTGGTCTCATTTGGGACCACTCCATCGGTTCCTAAAACCATATCCTTTACTGCTTCAGAGGAACTCCATACCATTTGTGAGAATACAGCCAATCGGGGTACGTACGCTGGACCTCGTTAAACTTGCCCCTAGTCCTTCTTTTTGTGATACATACATAGATAGATACCTGTTCTACATCTCAGCCGGTGCAGTTCTCTAGTCTCGAGACCTTTGCTCTGCGAGAATGGCTTCTCACTGTTTTCAAAATGACAAGTTTTGACTAATATGATAAAAATTGTGTTTTCAAAAACAGAAGCTGGATATCTCTACTATGTCTAGGTGTTAGTGTCTGATCACGGAGAATAACAGGGAGAAGGGTTGTTTGACCTTGTATAAGATGTTCCAACTGAATCCCAGCAGAAGAGTAACATACAAAAACAAGTGCACTCTGTTTGTAAAATAACAATGTGGCACCAACACAAGCGTGATATTTTGTAATGTGTGCAAAGCAAAAGTAGCCTACAACATGCACAGTTCGGCTAACATAGGGAAAACGACAATGGACTCCCTCTGGAACACACAATACCCTCCCTTTGGTCAGGACAGTAGCTTGACTACTAACTAAATAATAAGAGCACAGTCACAAAATAGGCAAATTTAAAGCATTTCTATGGAGCCTGTTGTATAAAAGATTATACTGATAATAAAAAGCTAACATGTCAATTTAGAAAAGATAACAAATTCATGGTGCATTGGAGGTATCCATGATTTCAGTCGCAAATTCAAAGGGCAGTAATTCCAAAAAGGATTCAGTCTCTGCGGAAGACAATTGATCGATAGCCCAGTTCACAAGTTCCAGAGACAAGACATGATCCTCGGTCTTAGCCAATGCTGAAAAGGTAGCCAGGCAAGCTGCATCTGTGTAATTAGAGCCAGTATTTAGTGATCCATATGCTGATGCACGTATCTCCTCTGGAGAGAATGGATCATGCCTTGCATTCTTGATAAGCCAGAAGCCCAAGGGAGAACTCTCAACATGGGTCGTTAATGGACTCATCAGCATTTTAATGTCCATAAGAGACGGCATCTGCAAAGCCAGGCATATATCCAGTGCCCATTTGAAGGGGCACCAGAGGCCATAATACACAGGTAGTACGCAGGTAAACCAGACAGGTTACAATGTTAATGACCAATCAAGTTCCAATTCTTGGAGCAAGAAGATTCCAAAGTCTCAAAGCATCCGCTCATCACACAGCAGGAGAGGAGGTAATTTCAGTGGGCTTGCAAACGGAACATCCATTGTGGAGGAGGAAAAATAAGACCAAAATGCCGCAAATGAGGAATAACAACAGTGGGAATCCTCTGAACACACTAGAAAAAGGGAATGAATGAAAACAGGTATTACTCAGAAGATTGTTTTAAATGAACTGACTAAGCCGAGGCCTATAGTCTTAAAGATATGCACCAGACTGACAGTATTAGATGTGTTAAAAATAGGATGAACTAATTCACCAAAATGTAGTGGGACGTTTGAGGTGGACAAGGACTGTATCTCACAGGATGTCCTTGCGACTAGCAATTCAAAAATTCCTTGAGCAGATATTTGTGCTACTTCTTTTTGAAATAATAGTGCTTTGAGTCTGCTTAGCTTGTTGAAATTATTCCTCAGAGTTGAAATGGAAGGCAACAACGAACATGCAATGATTTGGGAAATCAATACAATATATGGGACCACAGCTTTCATTCCAAAATGATCTTAATTGTTTAGCATTAAATAACTTCCATTTAAAAGGACAGTAATAGGTGGGAGTATTGCAGGAGCTGGTAGTCCTTTTACATAACAGGCCAAATTCACTGCAGATGCATTACGTGAGCCGTGAACGGTCACATGTTTGAAAACGAGTGAATGTCCGATAGAACAATCACATTCATTTCCAGTAAGGAAGATCTCTTTGACGGCACATTGATATTGATAGGAAAAGGGAAGTGACCTTTAATTTATGATTGAAGCTGCCTTCTATGGGTTTATATCTACTGACAGGGAAATGCATGTTTCATGCAGATTCTGAATGGAAATGCTGAAATGGGTAAAGATATTAGGCTGTGCATTAACAAGTATACTGAAGGCGTTTCGGCTACAGCAAATGAGAGCCGTTCTCATTCATCTAAATTCGACATTGTGTACGTGGCATATTTTTTGCTATCAGTTTCTGTTTGTGTGTCAGATTAAGGGCAAAAACGGTTACTGGAATTGAGATAGCTCCAGATTTTTTATTGTTTGAAGTGTCCAGCTAAACTGTATGGTAGATCTAAGCTGACTTTCCCCATGATATAATTCGACATGTCACGCTGAAAACGCTGTGGCGCCTCCCGCAAGCTGACGGGGATAGATAGGGACTGGCGCGGTTCGGGCTGCTCCTATCGGATCGATCGAGCTTGAAAGTTGGTGGCGCGATGCAGTGCGCCATTTCCTGCGAGGACCCCCTTCGCCTGACTCGCCTTTTTTTTTTCAGAACAAAATTTTTATTGGTTTCTTAAGAGAGATTGCATGTAAACCACAGTACTCCGAACAACGGAGGGGCTGTGAGCATATGATCAAAATGCATAGAATTGCAATCAATACATTTGTTCAATGAAGCATAAACACCACAACTCTCCCACCTCCCACCCCTTATTAACTACCCCCACCCGGATCCCACACTAGCCCCTTGCACGATGTCCTCTTGGGTCCAAGAAAGAAGAAAATCATGTAACAGGTATGCAAATCCTCCTCCACCCAGGTTCTCACAGCACCAGTACTTCATCCACATCACGCTGTGCTGGCGGCTCCAGCCACAGTCCCCTGTACTCTGCCCATCTCTTCCATATGTTGTAATGTTTCCTGGGGCAACCCCGGGCCTCAAACACTGGACGCTCCAGCCCCATACAGTAATCCAACCCCATCTTCCAAACTCCCACCGGAGGGGCCCTAGGGTCCTTCCAGGCGCGGGCAATATCCCTCTTGGCCACGGTGAGGCCAAGGAGCAGCAAGTGACGTTTATAGAGGTTGCCACCCGCCTGTTCCATTATATGAAGAAGGCCCAGCTTCGGTGTACGGGGGAGCTCCCAACCCAACACTTCAGTCAAACAGACCCAAACACCTGTCCAGAATCTCTCCAGCGCTCCACAGGACCATACCGTATGCAGGAAGGTGCCCACCTCTTGACCACATCTCAGACATTCAGGGGACGCAATCAAACCTGCTCGCCACAGCCTCTTTCTAGTGTAGTAGACTCTATGTAAGTATTTAAATTGTATGAATCGGAATCGTACGGCTACGGCCGCGTCCCTTGGGGCAGCAAGGGCCTCCCTCCAATCCTCTTCTTCTAATACTCCTACCTCACCTTCCCAAGTAGTCCGCAGCTTATCAAGGGAGGAGGAACAATGTGTAACTAATGATTGGTAGATGCAGGATATCTTCTTGTCTTCCAATTCACCCATGAAAACCTTAGCTTCTAGAGGGCTGAATTCGGGTAAGCAGTCTAGTCCCTCCAGTGCGGGGGAGATGGCATGTCGGAACTGCAGGTATTTAAAGAACTGGGTCTGGGGCATACTATATTCGTCCCTCAGCTCTTGGAACAATTTTAGGGTCGTGCCTTTCATTACATGGCCCAACGCCGAGATTCCTATTGCGTCCCAGCCGGGAAACCCCTGTAAGAACGCCAGAGCCGGTAAACGACCATTCTGCCACAGTGGAGTCTCCTCGGTCAGTCTATTCCACCATCCCATACGATGAAGCGCCCGTCACCAGACCTGAAAGACCACCTGCGTGACCATCGGGAGCCTCTTTCTCTTCCCAGCTGAGTACAATAAAGTGTGTAGGGTGTCTGGTTCCATCAGATATCTCTCCAGAGCATAGGCTGGCTCTCCCCGTGCCCCATACCACCACTCATTCAATACTAACAAGTGGGACGTCTGATAATAGAACAGGACATTCGAAGATGCTAAGCCGCTGCAATATGTATATGCAATATGTGGAGAGGAAATAAGTACGAAGAGCCACTCTCACTGCACCCCCGGCCCAGAGGTACTGGCCTAGTGCCGAATCGACCTGATGAAACCACTGTGCTGGTATAGGGTAAGGGTAATTCTGTAGTTGGTAGAGTAAGCGTGGGAGGGCCACCATCTTAAAAATGGCCGAATGGCCATAAAGATTCAGGGGCATGCCGGACCACCCCGACTTTCTGCCACAGACCTCTGATTGGGTGCTTTATTTAGTCACGATGGCCTCAGCCTTGTACCGCTCGACAGCCTGGCTGCCCTCTCCACACAGCCCGGAGTGCTCTCAGCTGCATCCACCTGCATCCACCAGTAAGCCCATTGCTGCTCAGATAATTTATGCCCGTGGCTCCTCTTTGGGGCCCCGATACCGGCCCAGTCTGCTCAGATCACCCGATCGGCTCCCCGCATTGCTTGCTGATTGTTTGGATCTGGCTCTGGCAATGGGAATTCACAGACTGACATCACGTGATTTTGTTTTTGTTTGTGTTCAATCGCTCATTCACAGCAAATCTCGTGCTAGACCACTTCTCCTGACTTTGACTCTGAAAATCTACCTCATCCACTTTCTCACAGGCAATTTCGAAACTAGGTTGTTTCCACTCTCAACTGGCAGCCATCTTGTAACGGCTACTGACTCAGGGGCATCCATCTGGGACCTGCGCCCATCTGCTAATCTGGTGTGTCCCATCCTTCTGCTGATCTGCTATTCATTGACTTTATTTTGCAGTAATTCAGGGCTATTGAAATTGATTTAAACTGTAGTTTTTCTCCCATCAGCTGCATATCTATATATATACATTATGGGTGCTATAGTCAACAGGATATTCACTGCATACTCTCGCTGGTTTTAAGATTAATGCTATCTCCTGACCTGTCATGTATACTCCCTCCTCCCCCTACACCCTACCCCACCCCGCTCTACTCCTCCACTTCCCTGCTACTGACCTTTGCCCTCTCTTGTCCTGGCCCTTAGCCCCCACCCTGTCTATCTGTCTATTTTCCCTAGTCAATTTGAGACCTAGCTATTTTGTCTGATGCACGCTGGAGCTACCTGGTTTAGCTATAGGGGAGACAGATTGGGGATTTCCCTTCTTGGACGTCACTTACCCAGTCGGTCTTTAGACAGACTTCCTTGCGTCTCTCTTGTTGTCTCTTCCCACATCCTCCCTCTATCTATGTCTCTCCCTCCTTCCTCTCTCAATGTAGTGAGACTGAACTATTTTGACAGATGCCCGATGGAGCTACCTGGTTTAGCTATAGGGGAGACAGGTCGGGGATTTCCCTCCTTGGACGTCACCTACCCAGTCGGTCTTTAGTCAGACTCCCTTGCGTCTCTCCTGTCATCTCTTCCCACATTCTCCCTCTATCTATGTCTCTCCTTCCCTTCTCTCTCAATGTACTGAGACTGAACTATTTTGACTGATGCCCGATGGAGCTACCTGGTTTAGCTATAGTGGAGATGGGCCGTGGATTCCCTCCTTGGTCGTCACCTACCCAGTCGGTCCTTAGACAGACTTCCTTTCGTCTCTCCCCTTATCCTCCCTCTCTCACCTCCCCTACCCCCTCCACTACTTTTTTTTCCTCTCCTTTCTCCCCTCCCCTAATGTATTACCTATTTTGCTATGTATTTTGTAATTGTTGATCTTTTTCTGTTACATTGTTGATTTTCATGTAAAGCGCTCTGATACCTTCGGGTCTAGTCACCGCTATATAGGCCATTTAGACCTAGATATTTGGCCAAAGCCCGGCGGAGCTACCTGATAGCTATTGAGGAGATGGGTTTTGGGACTTCCCCCTCAACCGTCACCTACCCAGCCGGTCTTTGGGCAGACTTTCCTTCGTCTTTCTGCCGTTTCTCCCTCCCATCCTGTTTTTCTGCGAACCTCTTCCCTTGACACCTGAGACCGAACTACTTTGTCTGATGCCCGATGGAGCTACCTGGTTTAGCTATAGGGGGGAAGGACCGTGGATTCCCTCCTTGGTCGTCACCTACCCAGTCGGTCTTTAGACAGACGTCCTCTCGTCGCTACGGTTGTCTCTTCCCTTTTCCTCACGTTCTTACCTCACCTATCCCCCACTTCTTTTCTCTCTCCTTTCTCTCATCTCCTAATGTATTGCTGATTGTTTGATGTAACGAGTAATTGTTGATCTTTTTCTGTTATACTGTTAAACCACACTGTTGCACTTCCTTTCGTCCCTCCTGTCGTCTCCTCCCGCATCCTTCCTCTATTTATGTCTCTCCTTTTACCCTCTCTCAATGTATTGAGACTGAATTTTTCTGTCTGATACCCGATGGAGCTATTTTTTTTTTAATGATTTATTGTGTAATTGTTGAACTTTTTCTGTTACATTGTTGATTCTCATGTAAAGCGCTCTGATACCTCCGGGTCTAGCCAGCGCTATATAAAACTCTTTAAATAAATAAAAATAAAAATAAATAAATACATGTGAGAATACAGAGTGTTAATACTATTATCAACAACAGCACACACTGTATCCAAATGATCTTAATCAATTTGTCTTAAACGTGTGGTAGCTACCATTTGTGATTATTTCCAAATTTCATTATATGTTGCATAAATAAATCTTTTAGAGCATGGGGCAGAGGGCCTAATAAATACTGTGATATGCCCATGTCTTCGGACAGGAGAGAGAGATGTTGGTTCACTGTGGACAGTGTGGAATGTTCCAACCATTGTTGACATAATTTACACACTGAATATGTTATAACAATTCCTGAGTGTTGGGATTGAAAATAACAAGGGTCAGGTCAGCTAGCTTTAAACCTCAGTGTGGAATTTTAAAAACATTCATGACAACCTTTTGTTTCTACTGACCACCTGTAAGGACCTGAAAGTGTGGAAGTACAATTCGGAACCATACCATTGAGTTGTCCTTTAGTGTAATTTGATAAACGTTGCCAAATGTTGAAGCGGGCAATCTAAGGAATATGTGGGGCATTCATTTCTTTGATTTTAGCTGGTCCAAGACATGTAGTCGGCTGGGCGGTGTCATTCAGGAATATCATTTGCGTTGGGATTAAACATGCTCTAAACAAAGTTTCCATCCCCTGAACTTGCCATGGTTTGGTTCCCCAAATCGATTTCAATTGAATTGTGTCCTTCCAATAATCATAGCCAACAATGGCTAATTGGGTGACAAACGAAGCTGTATATATTAGATCAGTTTGTGCAAGTATATATGTCTTTGGTGGTTTAAGAACTAATTGGAATAATAGGATGTTGGATCTGTGGTGTCATATCCTGAAAAATATGTGAATTTATCTTTGTATGTTTTGGAACCCCCTTGTGGGGGAATCAGCCGATGTTCTCATTGTGTGTAATTAAGTGTACGTTTAACACTCGCCCGATGTAGAAAATAATGGCAGTAATGGTGACAACAGAAGGTATCAGCATAATTAGAAGAATTAAGGTACAAATCCTCTGGTTCAAAAATAGCATAATATTCCAGCACCGAGACCATAGAGATTACACTTTCAGCATCCAAATAATTTGAATGTAACCCACATACTATTACATTCCCCATAGAACTTTAAACACATGTGGTATCTGCAGTATCTCCGTAGGATCGAATATGCTGAAAGGAACTTTAGCCCAAATATTCCCTCAATTATTGGAACATCTGCAATGCTCACAAGAGACAAGTCTCTTTTTAGTTAGCAGGAAAAAACTGTCATAAATCCAATCCACAGATAAAGGAAAATCGAGGAAAGTGTTATCCAAACTTATATCCAAGGCAGAACCAGACACGCATGTTTCAACCATGGAAAGAAAACACTGATCCTTGCATGAGGTGTCTAAAATGGAAGAACTGTCAGAGGAGAAATCATCCTGATCCATATAATACCCAGAAGCCGTTAGTTGAAAAGACAGTGAATCAGTTTGTGTAACAGGACTTGAAAAATCAAGAAGAGGTGGATCCACCAAAGGTGGACCAGTATAAAAGATGTCAGCTGCAGAAGAAGTAGCAGTGACAGTCGTACTCACTTCAGTCGTGGTGCTGGTTGCACACGCAGGAAATGATTGCAGTGCATTCTTGAGCTGCAGAGGAATGTCCTGTATGGTGGAGAGAGGAGCTAAGGAACTACTGAGGCCTCCCCATGGCCTGCTGTTTAGAATCAGCAAAACAAAAAATTATTTCCCCCACGTTTCTCCGATATTTTTTTCCAAACTAACCCCTCTTCAAGGGGCAAAAGATTGAAAAAACACCCGATCAGAGAGAAGGGAGCTGAAAAGAATCCAAATACCGCGAGTACCCGACTAGGCTGCTGAGGAAAACATGAAAATCACCAGTGGGTCCATTTAAAGTCCATGATGTATCTGGATGAACATTGAGGAAGTAAGGAGTGACCTAGAGCTATTAGAACTCAATGTACCTCCAAGGAAGTAGAAATAACCGAACAAATCTTAAAAGAGCAGAGGATATATTAAATAGACTGAAGTGATCCCATCGCTTGTACAAAAAAAATAAAAGTTATTTATTTAAAAGCGAAGGATTGAGTAGAGTGCCTAGAGAGATGTTTTTTGTCATAAAATCCTTGTCCTGAAGAAGGTGGTGCAATGGATTTAATTTTACGCCGCGTCAACAACTATCTGTTTTTTAAAACATGTTTTTCTAAATTGAATATATGAAGAGTATTGTGTATCCAATGAATTGATGATTTGCTATGCAATATGGTTACTTATGTATAGATACATGATAGATTGAGAGTATTGCATTGAGATTTGTAGATGAATAACAGTGTTTATACTCATCTCTATCATTGTAATATATGATTGTTTTTATCTGAGTATACATCCCAATATACTTTTTAATAAAGTGTTTACATTTGATTTACTCCTGTAAAATATCTCTCTGTGGAGACTTTGGAATAGTGTTATGCAATTGGGGCATTCATATAACGGACATTGTCACATGATGAAGAGTTCAGAATTGGTGTGTATGGTATAAGTGGGTTGAAGAAGGGTTAGTTTGGAAAAAAGCTTGGAGAAACGTGGGGGACATTATTTTTGGTTTTGTGCCTAGCCATATCCCCAACGTTAGTAAGGGTACCTCTCACATTTTTGTGATTGGTTTGATTAGAATAAGCCACATGGTGTAATTTGGCTTGTTCAGTGGAGGCCAAAAGGTTGTCTTTAAAGCCAGGAACCAATGGCAGGATAACAGTTCTTGTGCCCTGGATGCCAAGGACTGGCAGTGGTGCTCGGTATGAGGAGACAAACTTTGTTTTTACCACCACCTTCTCTCCACGAGATCCCCAAGCTTTGGAATCCAGCCAGAAGGTTATGGTTTCTCCTCAATCCTCGCAGAGGGAGATGTCTTTAAATCGTCATTGGATAGGGCATCACAGAACTTTTGAAGATCCTATAAGACAGCACAACTATTATCTATTTCAAAGGGCGAGGCTGCTGCACAATGTCTGGACTGTAAAGGTCTGGAACATACATCTTGATGACAAAAAGTACTTTGTATTGGGTCTGCCCCACCAGAGATCTTTTAGGGAAGTAATTCAGGGATGAGAGAGTGCTGTAAAACATAGTTTAGACCGGGGGTCTACAACCTTTTATGTAATAACTACAAATGCTTAATGAAATACATCCCGAGCTACTAATATTATTAGCACTGTAGTGGGAACCACATCAGACAAGATTACATTAGTTACCCATATGCAAGATTGCTAGGTTTGATTGCCTCCGTGCATCAGGCCCAATTAACAGCAATTATGTTAAAAATGCTTTATCAATGTTGAATGCTTCTACGATGGTGATACATAACAGCAATGGCTTCAGTGCCTGTAACACCAAGTTAATTTTATGGCATGGCACCGAGGCCAATATTATGCATATATCTCTTAAAACCCCTTTGCTGCTAGGCCTCCCCGTCCCCCCGGTGCTAAGCCTTTTTTTGGCTATTTGGAGTAGTTCGCGCTTAGGCTCCTGTAACTTTTCGACCACATAAGGTATCCACACCAAATTTGCGTCCTTTTCTTCCAACATCACAGGGATTCTAAAGGTATCCAGGGTTTGTGGATTCCTTTTGGGGGACACAGAAATTTGCCAAAATACAGCTAAATGTAATTTTTGAGGGAAAAATAAGTGCTGCAAATGAAAGCGTTTTTTTCCCCCTGCAAATGGTATCAGCAAAGGGTCTGTGGGGCTGAAATCACAATTTTCTCAGCTTTCAGGGACTGACAGATTTTTGTCAGAAAACCAACATTTTTTACACAGTTTTGGCATTTTACTGGGACATAGCCTATTTTTGCTATTTTTTGTGCTTTCATTCTTGTTCCAATTAATGGTAGAAATGGGTATGAAATCAAAATGGATCCTGGAAAGCTGTGCATTTCTAAAAAGTAGAAACAATTCTGAAGTCAGGAAGGGCTCATTTGTGTAGATCCTTCAAGGTTTCTTTATTGAAACTAACAGTTGAAAATAGGAAAAATCAAAAATGAGTTGAAAAAAACAGCCATTTGTTCCAACGTTTTCACCTGTAACTCCTTTTAATTATGACAAATGTTTGAAATCAATATACCTTTACATCATCTGGACCCATATGGTTGTGGAGATATATAGGACTTGTAGGTTTACCAAGAACCTGACGAACCCAGAGCCAATAACTGAGCAGCGTCTTGCAATGGATTTTTATTATTTACCGGGTATATAGCAATTCATTTGGGAAAATATATACAGTGAAAGATCGGGATGACAGACACCTATGTATTTCTAAAATGGGAACCAAATATAGAGTTTAGAAACAGTAGCTATTTGCACACTTCCAAAATTGTGAGTACTTATACTAGCCTGGGAATTATAGGACATTTTTCAAAGTGACTTCTTTTTTACACATTGTCTTTCATTTGGAAGGCAGAAATGCATCGAAAGTCAATAGGTAATAACAGTTGCTCTAAAATTCTGTGTTACACGGAGTCTCCCGATAAAAATTGTACCTCACTTGTGTGGGTAGGCCAAGTGCCCGCAACAGGAAACAGCTCAAAACGCAAAGTGGACACACTTTATTTTTACAGTGAAAAGTGACCCTATTTTTGCAAAGTGCCTAGCTGTAGATTTTGAACCCTAGCTCTGCCGGAATCTAGCGAAACCTAGCAAACCTATACATTTTTTAAAACTATACACCCAGGGGAATATAGGATGGGATGACTTGTCTGGCTTTCACCAGGTTCTGTTAGCCAGAATTCCTTGCTAACCTCAAACTTTGTAACAAAAAAACACATTTTCCTCACATTTCCGTGGTTGAAAGTTCTGGAATCTGTGTGGATCCACAGAGTTCCACCCCCCTGGCATTCTCCAAAGTCTTCAGAGAAAAATGGTACCTCACTTGTGTGGGTAGGCCAAAGGCCCGTGACAGGAAACTGCCCAAACCACAACGTGCACACACCACATTTTTACTGTGAAAACTGACCCCTTTTTTGCAAGGTGCCTAGCTGTAGATTTTGAACCCTAGCTCTGCCGGCACCTAGGGGAACCTAGCAAACCGATACATTTTTGAAAACTAGACACTCCGGGGAATACAGGATGGGGTGACTTGTCTGGCTCTCACCAGGTTATGTCACCCACAATCCCTTACAAACCTCAAACTTTGTCAAAACAACACATTTTCCTTACATTTTTGTGGTTGAAAGTTTTGGAATCTGCATAGATGCACACATTTCCTACTACCCAGCATTCCCCCAGGTCTCAGATAATCGTGTGGGTGGTCCAAATACCTGCAATAGGCAAGGGCCCAAAACGTATTGAGGAGACATCAAAATGACCTATCACAAAACAACCTTGTTTTGCAAGGGAAGTCATCCTGGGTTTTTGGCCCCGGGCTCGGCGGCCAACTTGGGACACCTACCAAACCCACACATTTCTGAAAACTAGACACCCAGGGGAGTCCAGAAAGGTATGGCTTGCATGGGTCCCCCAATGTTTTCCTAACCAGAATACCCTGCAAACCCAATTGAGGTATCATTTCACTCAGGGAGACTGAGGGGAACGCTGTGGGGTAGGACATTTGTGTCAGCGTAGTCATTCCACACAAAAATATGTGGAAAATGTGGATTTTTTCAGCTACATTTGAGGTTTGCAGGGGACTCTGGGTAGGAAAACGTTGGGGATCCCGGCAAGCCATACCCCGATGGACTCCTCCAGGTGTCTAGTTTAAACAATGTGTGGGTTTGGTAGTTTCCCAAGATGGCCGCCTAGCCGGGGGCCAAAAAAACAGGTGACCCCTTTTGCAAAACCAGGTTTTTTTGTGATAGGTCATTTTGATGTCTCCTCAATACGTTTATTGGCCCTTGCTTGGCGCAGGTACTTGACCCACCCACACCAGTGAGGTACCCTTTTTATCGGGAGACCTGGTGGAACGCTGGGTGGAAGGAAATCTGTGGATCCACAGAGATTCAAGAACATTCCCACACAGAAATTTGCCAAAGCATTATCAACAAAATGCACTATCCGAAGCAAAAGTTAAATACCAATCATGACTCATAATTGCAGGAAATATGGCTGTTGCCATCAAGGGACTGGTAGACCAATATGAAGCCAGGGACGGCTTTCTTATTAAGCCCATCAAAAAAGTCAAACCTAAAACTTTCATCGCATCCAGATTTGTGGGAGTCCAACCGGTAGCTCGAGAGCGGGGCCTAAGTCTGGCACTGTTGTCCCTCAAAAACTGTTCAGCATACAAATTAGCCTGCTCAATAATTTCAGTCAAAAATACATCATCAATAAACAACTGAAAAAAACTGTATAAACAAAAAAATTTCACAATCTACTCTACATCCTGCATCACCACTAAAGGCAGGCAACACCAGCTGCAGCATATTTAGATCAACCCAGAGTCCAGCACTTACAGTAGGAAGTCGCAATCCCTACTTCTCTTGCTGCACTATCGACACATCATTGTCCTCTTCTATCAAGCAGGTACTTCATCCACACTGAGAGTAGCTTCAGCCGCACTGAGAGTAGCTTCATCATCAGATGATTCCTCGTGGACAGAAAACTCACTGCCAGAATCTTGCACGCCCTCCTCTCACTCAGACACACTGCCAGTCTCATAATCCTGCTCAGAGGAAGATTTAAAAAGCATACCAAACACTGCTGATTAGTAATTCCATGGATAGCCATAATCCTAACTAATAAATGTAACTTGTCAAACAAGTCAACAACACCAAGCACTTTGTATAATAAGTAATAAACAAAATGTGTCTTTATCACAAAGAACTATATACTCCAAAACTCACTCACTCACTCACTTGCTAGAAGAAGCTAGACTCACCACCACCTACTCTGCACAGACACAGGAAGGACCAACAATATCCCACTAAAAAGAAAAAGAAAAGAAAATTTCACATAAGACAACGCAAAACACATTGCAAAGAATTTCATGCTCAAAACACAAGTATGCTGCTATTATGACACCACTTACAAAAAATGCATTAATTCATGACAATAATACTCATTTGGAGTAAACACAACAAAAATGTTTTCCTTACAAAAAAAATGCAACTACGCAAAACTGCAGATCAACCACTGCCGAAACCGCAAACAAGAATCAAAAGCTTTGCACTAGAATAAAAAGGAGAAATAAAACATTACAATCACATATAGAAATAATGCACTAGTCAACACACTAACCACCAGCCAAGGAAAGGTAGTAGGTGGGCCTAAAACATAAGGCAGATCTGCCCCCTGGGGGAGCAGAGACAGCCAAAAAATTCACCCTCATAAAGGGGGAGCGACCCTTGCCCAAGGGGTCACTCCCCAACACCAACATTCAAAAAACCCTAGTGTCTAGTGGCTTCTGCACCCCCTTGGGGACAGATGGGCCTGAAAACATATGGCAAATCAGCCCCCAAAGGGGGCACTAACAGCCACAATAATCACCCCAAAAAAGGGAGCGACCCTTGCCAAAGGGCAGCTCCCAACAACACTAAAACAATCCCTGGTGACCTAGTGGGCATACAATAAAATGAATTGTTTATTTGGGATGATCTGCCCCTGCCAGTGGTGAAGAAAAGGCCCAAATAAAAGCTCCCCAAAAAATATTTTAAAAAATGAAAATCCCTGGTGGCCTAGTGGGCACACAGCTACTTTTTTTGTTCTTTTTAATCCGATCTGCCCCAGGGGGGCAGACTCATCTGAACAAATTGCTCCCCCAAGGGAACCTACCTTTGCCCAAGGGGCCGCTCCCTGACTCAAAAGGGCATTTAACCCCCCCCCAGGCATTTCTGCTGCAAGATCGCGCCCCAGGCTCGATCGTGCAGCAGGAATGCTTAAAGAGACATCTGAGGAATGGAAAACAATTTATTTTCCTCCGATGCCTTTTCTTAAACGGCCCCCCACCATCCCCGAGAAGAAACACACCTGCTGTCCTCCACATGCACTGGAAGCAAATGGCTTCCTGTGTATACGGTAACCTCTAATGATGACAGCGTGCCTCACACACTGAAGTCATTAGGGGCTAGATGTAGGTAACCTGATTTTATCGATTCTTAAATACCGAATTTTACCGATTCGGTATTCAAAAATCGGTAAATGAGATGTAGGTAAAAAAATCGGTATTTTTTACCGATTCGTTAAAATTCGGTATCGGACTTTCGGAAAATACAGAATCGGTATTTACCGAACGGTATTTTCCGAATCTGTATTTCCCATTCATCCCTATGGGCCAAAAGGCCCATAGGAATGCATTGGAAATACCGAATCGGTAAATACCGGTCGGTAAATACCAATTCGGTAAATACCGAATCGGACAGCAAACAAAAGTGAAACTTAACACAACAGCCATGCAACCACCATCCCCCTTCCTACCAGGAAGTGGCTACACAGGCAGCTGCAACTAATTAGAAGGTTCTGGAGAGGCAGTTGGAGCAGAGAGACTGGGAGCAGCAGCAGCAGACAGAGTTTGTGCTTTTTGAAAACTTTAACATGGCAAGCAGCAGGGACACAGAGCAGACTGAAAGGAAAAGAAAGCTAAAATTCAGCAGCATGGAGCTACAGGTCCTTGTTGAGGAGGTGGTAAAGGTACACCACAGACTTTTTGGAAAGCAGTCCCTTACTGTGCCAGAATCAGCAAAAAGGAAGATTTGGCTGGAAATCTTAGAGAAAGTAAATGCAGTGGGAGTGACCACCAGAGTCACTGAAGATTTAAAAAAGAGGTTCTATGACCTAAGGAGCCTCATAAAGAAAAAATTGGCTGACCACCACAAACAGGCCTCGCAAACAGGTGGAGGAAAGAACACTGCACCCCCCCTCACCGACCTGGAGGAGATGGTAGCCACAACCCTGGAGCATGAAAGCGTCCATGGACTGGGAGAAGTGGACAGCTCGGCGAAAGCTGTAACTAAAAAAGGTAAGATGCATGCACAGCAATCCCCCTCACACCCCCATCCATCCCTCACCCCTTGCAGCTAAGTTACCCCAGTCCCAGGGTATCTGTGCAAAACTGTGGCAATGCATCATGGTACACGTAGGCAGTTAATGAAAGAGCATGTCACACAGCACTGTAACCACCAAGTTATTCAAATGAATGCAGACAAAATGAAGGGCAGGCAGCATGTACAAAGTGAAATATCATATGTTTAATTGTAGTGGCTGTGAGACATTTGCACCTAGCTGATATGTGCTCATATGTCCACAGGTCACACATCCAGAAGGCAGTCTGAGGAGGCAGAAGGCACGGCACCCGAGAGGGATGACAGTCAGGAGCAAGGGCCGAGTGCATCACAGGACACAGGAGTTCCGAGTGGGCAGCCACCCTCCCAAGAACCTGACATCAGTGAACAAATGCAGGACTCCCCAATACCTTCACAGTCACCACTATTTGTTTCATCACCCGAAATGCCAGCATCCTTTGCAATAGAAACACCTGCTGCACACCCTAGCAGGAGGCATGTCGTTTCCCCACTGCTGGAAATGGAGACAGCTGCTGGTGAAATGGTGGGTGAAGACTCACAGAACTTGTCTCAAACTGCCATCTCTGCCACACTGCAGTCCAGCACAGAGCCTGTACCAAGTACAAGTAGACGGCGCACAGTACAAGGAAGGAGTGTAGGTGCACGTGGGGAGGGGTCCAGTGTCTTCCAGGGCCTGGAGGGATCCATGGTCAGGATTCAGAGGATGCAGGGCAAGGGCATCATGGCCTGTCAAAGACAAATGCGAAACCTAAACATCAACATGCAGGACATTGGTAAGGGCATCAGGGAGCTGGTGGAAGTTAACAAGAGCATGGCAACAGGCATACATGACATGACCCAATCCATGCAGCAACTGTGCACAAAACTAGACTCTGAAATTACATCAAGGCGCAGGGAGAAGCAGCGCGCAGAGAGAACTGAGAAATCTATCCACCGCCTGGCAACAGCCACATCCCTGCTATGCAGGCGTAGCATGAATAGTCAGGAAGTCCTGACTCAAAACAGAAATCAGCTGACAAGGGGCATAGCCGGAATGACCGGTGCGCTGGAGGCTCTACTCAATGCTCAAAGTGCACAAACTGCTGCTATTGACGTGCAAGACACTGAAGGTAGCACCAGTAGGAGCAGCACAGCAAGCCCCCATGTCGTAGAGACAAGGAGGAGCAGCAGGCGACAGGGTGAGGCTACAAGCCAAACCCCCATTGAACAGGGTGAGCCACATACACCTGCCAGTGCAAAGCGTGGCCGCAAATGAACAGGCAATACTATGGCCTACTGCCATAGGACATTCAATTCATAGTTAAAAATATTTTTGTTGCACATTTGTGCCCTTTGAACCTGCCTAGTGACAATATACAACTAAGGTGGGTGCATTCAACACCTGTCTGTGTGTGTTTGCTCACTGTGAGCATTGCTGTGAAATGCTTACTGTTGCACTTTAGTTCGTTAACATACCTACAAATATACTGAATAAAACAAATTAACGTGCTTTCAATATATGTCTCAGTCTCATCACTCACTCAGAAATAGTTGCATGTTATTTCCTCACGTCTGTATCTGCCATCACTTGGTGTTGACGTGACGTAAGGCGTCTCCAGGCCGTCCAACGGACACAAAGGGTTAATGCTAACTCACAGCAGCAATTAGAAAACAATTCAAAAGAACTTAGAATAGTAACATTTTAAAGTCTATTTCATCCTGTGCGAGGCAACCATCGTCCTTCTTTTTTGCTGCTCACAGACAAGATAATTTTAATTTATCTGCTTGCTTTTCGCTGCTCTTACTGTTAGTGCTTGTTGTGTCCATGAGGAATGATTACTGTTGAGTGACCTGCTTGTCTGTGACCCTTGGTATATTCTGGTAATATAATTATAAGAATTTAGAACTTATTTTAAGGTTACATGGTCGTTTTTCGATTCTAAATGATATTTGCTTGATTGTTGGGGGGTGTGTCCTTCAAATTGTGGAATTTGTGATCGGAGAGTCTTTTGTTCTCCGCACTCTCTAACTGCATTTTGGGGGATTGTTTTGTGCCCTGTCCCAACTTAGTGGTCGTTGGGGGCTTGAGTTCACAAACGTACTCGCGCGAGCGATTCAAATAATGCAGCGCGAGAGGAGTTTTCCCCTCATGCTGCTTTAAACAAGCGCTCGATTCAGAGTTGCTTGCCTGACATTTCGTCTTCATTTACGTGCACGAGCAGAGTGCTCGCTCTCGGTATCTAGATTTCAAGCAGGGCAAGCGCGAGAGGACTTTTCCCCTCGCACTTGATTCAGTATAGCTTACCTGGCAATTATGAGCGCGAGTAGAGCACTCGAGCTCGATACCTAGATTTTAAAATTTACATTATTTTATATTAATGCAAAAACAGGTTTTTAGGCTTGGCATTAGAAAAGGGTTTTTCCTTACCGATTTGTGACCCATACAGATCCCCATTGGGCCACCGCACCAACGTTACATGACGCGGTGGCCATCTTGGGTTGGTCTGGTTAGACTCAAATATTTTGTGTTAAGAGCGCCCATCTTTTGGGACTCGGGAGAGCTCAAATTACTGTTTTCTCACCTCAGATTTGTCCTGTCAGGGTCAAAAGTTGATCGGCTGTTAATCTGTCAAAACTAGCTGAGTATTTGGAATTTTTTATAGCTTCAAACTTTGGAATTGTTGAGGTTTGTAGTATTATTAGTTGGGATTATTAAGGTTTTAGGTGAATCTGATGGACTCATTTATAAAGGTATTTAGTGTCTTGTCATACTTCTGAGTTTTTGATACCAGTTTTGAGGAGTGATTTTCTATGAAAGAGAATAGAATAAGTGATCCTATTACGGAAGTAAAAGTTCAAGAGTGTGTGGATAAAAATAGTTGAGGTCAGTAGAAGAGGTGGTTGGTAACACCTCGTCAAATGGTGCTGTTAAGAAGGTCATACAAAAGAGAAAACATCAAGAGAAAGAGAGGACCACAAAAGGTAATGGGGCCTTTAACCAGAAAGGCATTGGGAAAACGGCTCAAAAGGAGTTGAGTGAAAAGGCTATAAAGGCCACAAAAAAGGGAGCTCAGGGCTATTGTCTCAGATGAATCCTCCAGTAGTGGAGATATTATAATTTCATGTTCCTCAGATTTTGACTCATCAGATAATTAAATTAAGAGAAAGAAGATTTAAAAAGAGAGGAGTGAGAAACATGTTTTGGATCAAATCACAGACCCCTTGGGTGACCTCATGTTTGACTCCAGTACTATCCTACACCCTCTGTTACATAGGTGGGCCCGGTCTAAACATGTAGCTCAATAAGTAGAATTTTGGATAAGAAGGAAGATGCCTAAGGATGACAGGACTAGACTCCGTTTGGAGTGTCAAAGGCTCCCCCTTTCAAATAGGATAGCCTATGCACCTGAATTAGATGCTAAAATGCTTCCCTTCCTGAATAAATTTGGAAGGGACCCAAGAAGGGGTTTAGATAAAGTTTTGAAGGGACGTCAGGACCGTCTTCTTGACGTGTTTGGTCCTCTCACTAAGATTTTTGACCGCTGTGAGGAGGCTTATCTTCCAGTGTCTGTTGGTGACTGTTTTGGAGTTAAGACAATGGATACAAAGAGCGGTTTGCTTGTTGGAAAACTCTAATGCATCCCTGGGTATTGAGTGTAGGAAGAGCTTACTTATGAGAATCGACCCTAAGTTGGCTGAATTAGCTGGAAAAGAATCAGATATGGAGGCAAACAGGCTTCTACTTGGAGAGGAGTTTGTTAAAAAAAAATGGCTCATTATGCTGGGCCTTTAATTCAATTACGAAGGTCTAGAAGGATATCAGAAAGGTTTTTGGTTCGGCCGGGAGAATGTGGGGTCGATTCCACGGCAGAGGCATCACAATCTCAGAATCTCTCGTGGGTACAGACCCGGAACCTTCCTAGCCGCAAACTATACTCCTAGGTTCTACCCTAAAAGGCAGAGGGGAAGAGGTTGATTTAGAGGAAAAAGGAGATCAAGGAGTCAATGTATGTTTGCCAAACGACCATTTGTCTGTTCCAGTAAAGTTGGGTGGCAGACTCGCCCATTTCTTAGCCAGATCGAGGGAGATTTCTTCCGATCCTTGGGTGTTACAAACTGTAAGTGGGTATCGAAAAGATTTTGTGGCAGACCAGTTCAGGTAAGTCATCAGTCCCCCTTAAGGTTTTCAAAAGAGGAAGAAAAATCAGTAGAGCAGGAGGTACAAGAGTTGGAGAAGAAGGGTGCCTTAGAGATAGCATTGGAAGCAACAACAGGGTTTGTAAGCAATATATTTCTAGTCAAGTAAATCGACAAAGGCATGCCACCAGCCATAAACCTGATAGACTTGAATGAGTGGGTGGAATGCAACCATTTCAAGATGGAAGGAATCCATATGTTCAGGGACCTTTTAAGGCAGGGAGATTGGTTGACCCGCTTAGATCTAAAAGACGCATATTTGACCGTCCCTGTCTGCCACGATCAGGGAGATCTTTTGAAATACAAATGGCAGGGAACCATGTGGAGATTCAAAAGCCTTCCCTTCAGTTTAACTTCAGCCCCATGGTGCTTTACAAAGGTAATGAGACCTATAGTGTCGTAATTTGGCAGTGATCACGTTAGCATTTGCTTCAGCTACACGAATTTTCACTGTTAACTTGACCATGTTTGCGGAGGCCATTTTGTATTCCTGGCTTCCATTTTAAGTGAACGCGCTGCCTCGTGGTCAGCATGCCCTTTTGTCCTTTCTCTTTACCGATGACCATTTAAATTTGCCCAGCAACTGGCTATTTTTAGCAAATGGTCAAGCTCGCGCATGCGTACTCGAGCATTTTAGATTAGTGAATGGTCACCTCTCAGGAATGTTCTCCAAACTGACCAGTGGTGCTAAACTCCTCCCACAAGTTGGCTGTGTTCCAAAAATGCCCTTATATGTACCTAAAATGTGTAAAGAGTATACCGCCTACCCTTTCCGTTTTTGTAAAACTGTATAAAAGAGACCACGCACCGATGTTCAGTGTGATACTTCTTTCATTACCGAAGGGTGCTGTAGGATTGTACCACCACCCCATGGGGTCTTAATAAACTTGTCTTTTGCATTTCCAGTTTCCGTGCCAACTTCCATTCTATGGTGTTGAGAGTTTTTTGCAGAGTATGTAGATCTGTTGAAACCCAATACCACAATTGGCGACCACGAAGGGACTCATCGGCGACTCGGATGCCCAAAGGAGTGGTCGCGACGAAGGATTGGAAACTCGCCATGGACGCGTACGCTGCCACTGAGTGACCCGAGTCTTGGCACCCACTGTGTTTTCTTCCTTTCCTTCCGACCTGACCTTCCAGGTGGCGCCGGTCCTCGACTGAGATCCTGATCGGTTGGGTTGTCGCGCAGTGCCCGTTTGGCTGATTTGATTTAGGAACTTGGCAGTTGGAACTTGGACATTTGAGAATATTTGGTAAGCTTTTGATTGGTAAGGTAGTCTACTGACACTTATTGTGGCTTTTTGGATTTGTTTGAGTTAGCTAACATTTGGATCTATGATTTGGATTATATGTGGAGTGCACCTCACATAGGCAGGTAATGCGGAGATATTTCTCTGACTTTGTATTTGTTTGAACGGCACACCATGTGTAAAACATATTAAGTGCCATTTTATGTAATATCGCGTTTTCGCGATATATTTGAGATGCCTGTTTTTAGCACACTTCGAGGAATGTGCTGTCTTGGAAACGGTATCAGTTATCGATTAAATGAATCTCAGCCGGCTCCCCCAGAGGGGACACCTAATCGTGAAATGTATATAAAATTTGGCCTTCCCCCTATTATGTATAGTACATTGTGGCACAAATACACGAAAACTGATCATGAATTGCAATGGCCACTACATGGGTCGTTTCATTTACGAAAGGTTCAATATGTGGAGCAGTGTTTGTTTCAGCGCAGGTCTAGACAGGATATGTTTGATTGTGTGCGTATGTGGGAGAAAGCGGTGCGTGAACGAATGAAGCGTGAACAAGCCTTGGCGAACAAAGAGCAGCGAAAGGCTGCTTGTGATAAAGCTTTACAGTTGCAGGAAAAAGAATTGCAGGAACAGAAAGAGAAGGAGACTCGAGAACGTAATTTGCAAGTTAATGGTCAGTTTCCAATTCGACGCCCTCTTTATCCTGTCCTTACTAATGAGTCTGATGATTTTTCATTGCTAGATCGTTGCCTGCCTCCGTATGTTCCACCTACGGCCCCGGATGAGGACTCAGACGAGGATGATCAGAGGGATACTCGTTCTAGGATTAGTGTTGAACGATCTGCGGAATTACGCGGGTTGGCTCGTAAACTTAATGTTAATGTTATTACTATTTCAGAGATTGATGAACTTATGCACAAGTGGTCTGAAAAAGAACTATTGTATTTTCTGGAACATTTTGGAGATGAAGTTATTGAACGGTTTAGAAAATATTCATCCGAGTTGGAATCTAAGGATATATCAGTTGGTCGTGATAATTTACGTAAAGGTGTTTTTGTTCTTACAGATATGGATAGTTTTTTCCAGCGTTTGGTTCAGCTACGGGACGAGACGTTAAGACTACGGGCGGCGAAAAAGACATCGGGTTCGACTGCGTCTGGATCGATGGCTGAGTCCAAAGAGTGTCCTATCTTTGGAGCAGATAAGAGTGCTAAAGTTCATATTATGCCTATGCGAGAAGCTGCGCCTTTGTAGGTCCCTCCTAAAGGGCAAGGTACCGATGATAATAAGTCATCTGTGATTGCGAAGGGTTATTTTATATATAATTGGGTTTGTACTCCTTGGAATAGAACGGATGTTATGGCGCTTAAGAATGCTTTGCCTGACGCACGCAAAAATCCAGCAGCTTCTTATGAGGGAGTGGAAGGAGCTATTTCTTCGTGTGTTATGACATTAGTTGATATCGATTTTTTCTTTGGGTTAATACTGCCTCCTGATATGTGGAGGGCGATTCGTAAATTCGATGATCGAACGGTTTTAGGTGCAGATTGGAAGGAATTAGCCCGAGCTGATTTGGATAGAGAACCCGCATGTAAGCCATGTCAACTGATTTTAGATCTCCCGGTGGCTATTTTGAATAAATTAAAAACGCTTGTTCCCCCTAAGAAAATTGTTTGGACGATGTTGGCTTCTTACAAACAGAAGCCGGATGAATCGGTCTCTGACTTTTTTTCACATTTCGAGGAAGCCTTTCATGATTACAGTGGTCAATTATTAACAGAGGACACGGGCAGGCATTTGTTCGTTGATAAGTACGTGGCAAATCTCCTACCGGAGATTGCAAAGCGTTTAAAGACTAGTGAAAGTTCATGGACCACTGCAACTCCTGCTTCATTATTAACTATGTCTCAGTATTATGAACGACAGAAATTGGAGGCTAAGGAAAGTAGTGATAAGAAAGCGAAGGACTTGAAGACGAAGGTGATGTTGGCTCAGGTTTACGCTACGCAGTCGAGAGGAAATGATAGGGGTAGACGTGGATCGTATGGTACGTCTTCAGCTCGTTCCGATATTTCCGAGGATCAGTGTGCACACTACAAACAGTTTGGACATTGGGCTTCAGATTGTCCGGTGCTTCGAGAACAGCGTAATCAGCGTGGTCGAGGGAATGGAAGGTCTTGGAATAGTTATTCAGGGTCGAGGGGTGGAGCGAATGATCGTGGTAGGTTTGAAGCCAGGGGTCGTGGTCAGGCTGATCATAATACTTTTGATCGACGGAATCAGTATCAGATAGCTGAGGGTGAGTCTTCTGAGTCTCAGGATAATACATACGCATAGGATTGCGTAGGATGGGGTGTGGAATCGGTTGAAGTACCAATAGATCAAAGGGATCCATATATATCAGCGCATGGTTTGGGTTCTACTGATCAGTTTCTGGTTGATACGGGAACTACTCGTAGCGCTCTCTCCAAACACTTGGTTCCAAGGGCTCCCCTGTCTGGCGAAACGATTACATCAATAGGGTTCGATGGAACACCTTCTCTTAGCCCATTGTCTCAACCCCTTACATTTCACATTGATAAGTTTACTGCCCCATGCCCGTTTTTGTTGTCTCCAAACACACCAGATAATATTGTGGGACTTGATATGCTTAAACATTTTCGAGCAACTATACGCTGTGCCCCTGAAGGGGTGCGGGTTATTTTGAATGAGAATTACCCAGAAGTGGAGAGATCGTGCCTCCTTCAGGAGGCCGATGCGTTAGCCTCTCTTCCAAGTACCTTGTGGGCTACTTCCGATACTGATGTAGGACAGATGGTTATCCCTCCCGTACGTATTACTGTAAAGGAGGGAGTTTCTTTGCCTCGTGTACCACAGTATAACATTTCTAGAGAAGGTGAAGTTGCCTTGACGCATATCGTAAATGACTTGATTATTGCAGGGGTGGTGGAGGAAGTCCCCAATAATGTTTGTAACAGCCCTATTCTTCCGATCCTAAAGAAAGACACAGACACTAAGATCTATCGGTTTATTATTGATTTGAGGGAAGTTAATAAGATAGTAGTGCCCCAGTATCCTGTGGTGTCTGACATTACCACCTTACTTACTTTGATTCCACCTACAGCCACTACCTTCTCTGTTATCGACTTGAAAAATGCTCTCTTTTCGATTCCCATTCATCCCGATAGCCGATATCTTTTCGGCTTCACATTAAATAATAAATCATATAGATTTTGTCGGGTTCCTCAAGGCTACACAGAAAGCCCTAGCATTTATAGTTAGGCTTTGAAAAGGCAGCTTGATTCTTTCGAGCTACAGTCTGGGGTGGCTCTTATTCAATATGTTGATGACATTTTATTAGCAGCAGACACGCAGGAACAATGTGAGGAGAGTACTCTTTCCCTGCTTTCTTTTCTTGCCAAGAATAATCACAAGGTTACGAGGAAGAAGTTGCAATATTGTAGACCAAAGGTGGCCTACCTCGGTCATCTTTTGTCTAAGGAGGGACGTGCATTGACATCAGATCGAATTCAAGTGATATTAGATATGCCAGTCCCTTCCACTAAGAAAGATGTTCGTGCTTTCATAGGTCTGACGTCCTTTTGTAGACAGTGGATATTAGGATTTTCACACATTATAAAACCTTTGTTAGCATTGTTGTCCAAAACTACACCGACTCCTCTTGAATGGACATATGAATGTCAGAATGCTTTTGAACAATTGAGACAAGCCCTTTGTTCTGCACCAGTGTTAGGTACACCGGATTATACAAAGATCTTTACATTATATGTACACGAGAGGGATGGGTGTGCTTTGTCAGTCTTAGTGCAGACACACGGAGATAAACAGCGACCTTGTGCGTACTTCTCAGCAGTACTTGATCCTGTGGCACAAGGATTACCTGGGTGTTTTCGAGCAGTTGCAGCAACAGCAGTGGCTATACGACAGAGTGAGGGAATAGTTTTGTCACACAAATTGTTGGTGTTAGTTCCCCATGCGGTAGATGCCTTATTGAACCAAACGAAAACACAGCATCTAACTAGCGCTCGTTTAACAGGAGTTAACGCTGTTGGCGCCACATATTACACTGAAGAGGTGCGCCACTTTGAACCCTGCTACTTTATTGCCTTATCCTGTTGCTGAGCCCCAGAAAGAAGAACACCATGATTGTGTTTTTCTGACCGAAGAACAAACAAAGGGTTGTATCGACTTACAGGATACGCCACTTCCAGATGTAGATGGGGAACTGTGGGTTGATGGATCATGTTTAAAGTTGCCAGACGGTACGACTTCCGCAGCCTATGCAATCACGACACTTAAGACAGTGGTAGAAACAGCACGAATACCGCAAAAATCGGCCCAAGCAGCTGAATTGATAGCTTTAACGAAAGCATGCGAGCTAAGTGCTGGATTATGTGTGAATATCTACATTGATAGTCGTTACGCTTTTGGAGTAGTGCACGATTTCGGCTTACTCTGGAAGGAACGAGGGTTCCTGACCTCGCATGGAGTACACATCGTGCATGGAGAGTTGGTATGTGATCTTCTGAATGCACTATTATGTCCAAAGAAAGTGTCGATAGTCAAATGTAGTGCACATAAGAAGGTGACAGACAAAATAGGACAAGGAAATGCTTTTGCAGATCGCATAGCGAGAGAGACTGCAATGTTACAGAATGACTCTCCTATGTATGTGGTGAAATCGCAGGCTGAGCGATGGCATGCTGCTAGAGAAGAAGTATTAGATATACAGAAATCAGCATCTGAAGCAGAACTTGCAACCTGGGCAACAGAGGGAGTGTTGGATGATGAGGGTTGTTGGCGTAGCAAGGATATGGAGAGATGGAAATTGCCTGTCGCTTATTTGCAAGCAATGGTTCGAATGACACATGGGCTGGCACATGTTGGAGCTCTTGCAATTACTAAATTGCTTACATGAGTTTGGGAGCATCCTGAGATTGCCAGCACGGCTAAGAGAGTAGTGCAGACCTGTCTGATATGCTTACAGTACAATCCTGCCAAAAGGACTTATACTCCTAAAGGAGGGTTCGTTCACCTACTGCACCATTCGAAGTACTACAAATGGATTACATCCAGCTTGAGCGCTGTAACAATCTCAAGTATGTCTTAGTGGTGGTGTGTGCCTTCAGTAAATGGATCGAGGCCTACCCCACGAAGGATAATACAGCATTGACAACAACTAAGGTGTTACTCAAAGAGTACTTCCCGCGCTTCGGTGTTTGTAAATGTTTGTGGAATGATAATGGTCCCCACTTTGTTGGGAAAATAGTGGAGTATGTCCTGAAAGGATTGGGGATTAAGCAGAAATTTCATGCTGTATTTCACCCGCAGTCAGCAGGTCTGGTAGAGAGATATAATGCTACTTTGAAGCTGAAGCTAGCAAAGATCGTGGCATCCACGTCTTTGAAATGGCCGGACACCTTGCCCTTAGCATTACTGTCTATTAGATCAGTGCCACATTCCTGATCTGGCCTCACACCTTTTGAAGTGGTGTTTGGAAGGCCCATGAATATCTGGGGAGTCCCTAAGCCTCGCTTAGTACATGATGTGCCTTGTATAATGATGAACGATTATTTGGCCCGATTAACAAATGATTTACTTTCTATTCATCAGCAGGTTCGATAAGCGCTCCCAGATAACTCTATTGGAGAGGCTCATGATCTTCGTCCTGGGGACCATGTGATGATCCGATCATTCGAGAGATCCAGCAGCTTAGAGCCGAGGTGGCGTGGCCCTGAACAAGTGTTGCTGGCAACTCCGATGGCTGTGCGAGTCACGAACAAGAAGCGGTGGGTGCATTCCACTCATTGTCGTCGTGTCTCTCCGGATCTGGTGAATCCCGCTGTGCTGTCTGATTATCGAGACATCTTGGATGCAGAGAAGAGCCCAGCCACTACGCCTAGCGAATCGGAGGGAGCCTTCCCGGACCACACTGTTTCTGGTGCAGCGAAGTATAATTTGCGGTCAAGAAAAGCAGTTGTTTTGTGCGAGACTGGTTGAGTTACCGTTCTGAGGTTTGTGAAAACGGAAGCCGAGAATATCAAGGGGGGGGGATCAGTTCTGTCCAGTGTAGTAGCGACACCCGTCTTGAATCTCGGGGAAGAAACCAGCGGCTACCTCGGAGCTCAGCACTCATTTTATTTTTAGCTTTATTTTGAATATTTTTTGTTTTTTGAGACTATGGCACCTACTACGATGAGAAATACAAAAATTCTTGGTGCTGTGATTTTTGTTATGACTATAGTGGTAATAGCAGTAATAGCCTGGATCGTAGAACGATTGATTCCGGCGAGAGAATATTTACTGCCTACCACTCCAATCCGATCTGAACATTTTCATTTTACTCTGCCTTATCATGAAGAGAGACATAGACAGACTTATTTGAATAACAGCTTCATTCAAATTCTACATCATACCCATAATATGACGAACACTTCGAACTGTTGGGTTTATGGAATGTTGCCTGGACATCAAAAGAAAAGAGGAACTCCACTTATTCCTCTTCCGTTCTCTCATAATGGTTCTTGTAATGCTTGGTACACTCTTCTTTTTACCTTGAGATGGCCAACAAAAGGTGGACTACTTTTCCGGCTTATTAAAGTTTGTTACAATGACAGAGATGGTTACCCACAAGCGGAAGGAACTAAATTTGAATGGGAAGAATATCGACCGGACAATGTATCTTCACCTCGTATTTTCACTAATCACAGAATTGCACATATGTCTAGTTTATATGTGATTACGGTTATTGATACCAAGGCTGACCTATGTGTACGAAATAAAGGTACTATTCCAGTAGGGAAAAGTGAATGTACTACTACTCTAACATTTGTCACACCAAATGGTATTGCCTTTGTAGCTTCACGAAATACTTACTTTATTTGTGGAAATAAGGGCTATCACCGTCTTCCCATTGGATGGTTAGGAACTTGTTATATATCTTTTGTACTACCCCCTGTATTTATTGCCCCGCCAATGTATCATAACGATTTTGTGTTATATCATGATTTTATATTAAATAGAGTAAAGAGAGCATTAGAAATTGATGATATTGACCAAACTGACACCTCTTTGCAGCAATATGTAGACTTTAATTTAGGCCTGTTTTCATTTGTAGGTGCTGCCCTAAATAGTAGAAAAATAAGACGGCTAACACGTGTTGTGGAAGCTGTTGCTAATGAAACTGCCTCTGCTTTAGGGAACCTGACTGAGGAACTCCAAATTACTAGGATTGTAACGCTCCAGAACCAAATGGTTTTGGACGTAGTATTAGCTGATCGTGGGGGTGCATGTCGCATTATCGGTAGTAGTTGCTGTGTATACGTCCCAGATAATTCACCTTCTGTGTATGATGCCATTTCTAAATTGCACAAAATTGCTGCTGAAATCCATCCTGAAAATGGTACATGGACATTCTCAAATTGGTTCTGGACTTTGCTTAGTACCTGGGGTTGGAAACTATTGACTATTTTGTGTATGATCATTGGAATACTCTTCTTCCTTTGTTTATGTATTCAATGTGGCCCTACATTATGTTCTGTATGTATTACTGCTTGCATTCCGTCCAAACGAGCTATTGCCAAAAATGAGCAAATGATTAGCAAAGAAATAATGAATATAATGTTGATTAATACTGATGATGAGTATCCTGATTACTTCCGTTATGAGGTAGCCTCAGCTAAATGCTAAAAGGGCCGTCTGTCGTAATTTGGCAGTGATCAGGTTAGCATTTGCTTCAGCTACACAAACTTTCACTGTTAACTTGACCATGTTTGCGGAGGCCATTTTGTATTCCTGGCTTACATTTTAAGTGAACGCGCTGCCTCGTGGTCAGCATGCCCTTTTGTCCTTTCTCTTTACCGATGACCATTTAAATTTGCCCAGCAACTGGCTATTTTTAGTAATGGTCAAGCTCGCGCATGCGTACTCAAGCATTTTAGATTAGTGAATGGTCACCTCTCAGGAATGTTCTCCAAACTGACCAGTGGTGCTAAACTCCTCCCACAAGTTGGCTGTGTTCCAAAAATGCCCTTATATGTACCTAAAATGTGTAAAGAGTATGCCGCCTACCCTTTCCGTTTTTGTCAAACTGTATAAAAGAGGCCACGCACCGATGTTCGGTGTGATACTTCTTGCATTACCGAAGGGTGCTGTAGGATTGTACCACCACCCCATGGGGTCTTAATAAACTTGTCTTTTGCATTTCCAGTTTCCGTGCCAACTTCCATTCTATGGTGTCGAGAGTTTTTTGCAGAGTATGTAGATCTGTTGAAACCCAATACCACAATAGTGGCATGGTTGCTAGCAAGGGGGATCAGACTGATCATCTACTTAGATGATATTCTGATTATGGCTCAAAGCAAAGAGATATCTCAGGAACACACCACATTGGCAGTTTGTGTGATAGAGGACTTGAATTTTGTTGTAAACAGAAAAAAGTCATGTTTGGAGCCGAGTCAGGAGACCGTTTTCTTGGGTTTTCAAATTTGGACGTTGGTCTGTGTGTTGAAGTTACCAATGGGAAAGGTGAAGAAAATTCACAAAGAGATCAAGAGAATGTTAGTAACTGAGTGGGTAACTTTGAGGCAGATAGTGAGAGTTCTGGGTCTACTTTCAGCTACCATTCAGGCTATCTTCCCGGCCCCCTTGCATTACTTAGCAATCCAAAGACTAAAAACCATGAATTTGCACAAAGGGGTGAGATATTCTCAGAAAGTGCCTTTGGACTTGGAGACAAGGGAGGAGTTACGGTGGTAATAGAATCAGATGCTGGTTTGCAAGGCTGGGTAGCGAGTTGTGGTTTTCTGACAACTGGTGGGAGATGGACTGTTCAGGCGAAGGATATGCACATCAATTATTTTGAGTTGGTGGAAGTTTTCTTTGCGATAAAGAGCTTTGTCAAATATAAGGCCTACTGTTGTGTTCTCTTAAAGATACCAGAAACCTAAATGTGGGAAGAGGGGTCCCAGGGGAGTTTAATATTTATAGACCTTCTTGTATCTTGTCCCCCAACTCAACAGTACAAAAACGAAATGTTGTCTATCTTTAAGAGAACAAAAACACACGAAAGATACCAAGGGTCTTATGAAATTTTACTATGGTCGGTACCTATTTGTGGTATACGGACTCATAAATACCAAAAGGTTATCAAGGTGACATAGGAGAGAGAAATGGGTGATCTAAACAGAAGAAAGAAACCCATCAGTCCACCTGTTGGCGGAGCTTCATCATCTGGGTTGTGTGGAAAAAGATGGTATCCGCTAGACACCTCCTCAGTGTATTCCTTGAGGACTGCTAGTATCGGATCATGAGAAAAAACCATCAACCAGAAGATGAGTTTTGAAGGCTGAAAGGGTAAGTTGCAGTGCTCAAAAAGTGTAAAGAATATAGACAAAATTAGTGGTGATATAAAAATGCCTGTTTTGATGTCTTAAGAAAACTTTAATGGGTGCGACCATCAAGACGGCATATTTAAAAGCAGAGTGAAAATAGTATGTAAAAAAATATTACTATTCATCAGGCCCTATGATGTGCACTACTGCAACACTTACCACAAGGCGTGATAATATAGATTGTGTAGACCTACCAGTTGTGAAGTCTTTTATTCCAGAACCTCTCCTATAAAAAAGGACACAAAAAGAAATACACACAAAACAGAGCAAGTGTCAAAATTAAACAAACGCATCTGATGTGTTATACTGGGTGTATCCACATAAGTATAATCCACTCACCCATCATTGTTGGGAGGAACGACCTCACCTCGCCTGGCACTCGCTCAGGACAAAGAGGCCATGCACTAGATAGAGAGAAAATATATATACACAGTTGTATGTAACATGTATACATTGATGCCAACTGGCTGCTCCTGAGGCGAAAAGCCGGGAGAGAGCTCCATGTTTTTAAAATTGCTTTTCTGAAAGATTGTTTGTTCTTCTTTTTAACCAATTGCACTCACCTTAAACCGCTGACCTGACAAGCGGACCCCCGGTGATATCGGCGTGCAAAACGCCAGCGCCTCGAGAAATCGACAGGCCACGCCCCCCTCGGAGGCCACGCCCACCGCCCGCAGTACTTAAGGGACGCTGATCACAAGCGCGCCCACCTGACAACTGGCTGCTCCTGAGGCGAAAAGCCGGGAGAGAGCTCCATGTTTTTAAAATTGCTTTTCTGAAAGATTGTTTGTTCTTCTTTTTAACCAATTGCACTCACCTTAAACCGCTGACCTGACAAGCGGACCCCCGGTGATATCGGCGTGCAAAACGCCAGCGCCTCGAGAAATCGACAGGCCACGCCCCCCTCGGAGGCCACGCCCACCGCCCCCTACTTACCATTCCATAAGTATGTGCCTCCCCAGGAAGCGCAGCGGACGAGCGCAGCGGGCGCGACGATTGCGCGCCGAAGGCGCGCTTAAGGCAAGCTCGTCTGCGCTCGTCCGCAACCGTCCGGGGCCAGGGGCATGTCATTCTGCTCGCCCTACCAGCTATTCCTCCTCTCAATTACGTTGTCTTCAGGGCCCTTGGTCAATACCTGCCTTTACTTGCTCACGCATTAAGGCTCTTGGCCTATTTCCACCTGCCCCTCCTGCCATTCCTTTCCCCCAACCTGCCCCCTCTCCTCCTCCCAGAGGTAGCGCCACTCCTGCTACCCCTAGAGCCCTTACGGCCCTCTATATAAACACTAGGTCTGCAGTAGCTCACGCTCATGAGCTTTCGGTTCTACTGGATCTTCATGCCCCTGACTTGCTTTTCTTAACGGAAACTTGGTTCTGCGAGGACTCCCTCCCCGTCCTCTTAGCTACTCTTCCATCGCCATATTACGCTATCCGTGCTGATCGCTTAAATGGCAGACCTGGGGGCGGGGTGGCAGTCATTGCCCGAACCGACCTCCCCTTCACAACCTTATCCTTACCTGACATTGCCACTACGGAGTATCTAGCCATCCGCACTACCTCCATCACGCCCCCCCTTACTTGTATACTTATTTATCGTCCCCCTCAATCCGCGTCATTATTCCTTCCGGACTTCCTAGAAGTTCTGGCTACCACTACAGTCAATAATTCCTCCATTTTGCTTCTGGGTGATTTTAATTTTTGGCCCTCTGATCCAGCGGAATGTTCATTCTCTAAAGAATTCTCAGACACACTCCATTCTCTCAATTTCATTTCTCATATTCACTCCCCCACCCACATCAAGGGTCATATTCTTGACCAGATTTGGTCCCTAAATTGCCCAGTAGAGTCCCCCTTTGTCTTGCCCTGCACTTGGTCTGACCATCATCTTATCTCTTTCTCGCTCTTTATCCACCCTCAGGTCAAGCCCCCACTCCCGAAAAACATCTGGGTGCGTGCATGGGGCCGAGTGGACCCGGACAGTCTAGCTTCCTTACTCACCGCTTCCCTACCCTCCCTGAATAATCTGCCCATTCATTCTCAGGTCAAGGCCATTAATCTTTGGCTCTCGGCAGGCTGTGACTCGGTTGCCCCTTTGAAACGAGTCTCAACCAAACGAGAGAAGGATGCCAATCAGTGGTTCAATCAAGATCTAAAAACCACTAAATTAGCGGTTCGCCGGGCGGAGCGAGCTTGGAGGAAGAACTATTGCCCCTTTTTGCGACTAGAGTTTATTAACATCTTGACTCTCTACAAAAAAAACATCTTGGAGGCAAAAACCGTCTATTTTTCCTCCAAAATACTCGCAGCGGAAAACAAATCGAAGGAAATCTTTTCGATTATCCACAACTTGGCGTTCTCAGACAGAACCTCTCTTAAACCCACTCCCTCCCAGGATCTTTGTCACTCCCTCAATCATTTCTTTATTCAAAAAATTGCCACTATTAAATCCAACATTCCCCCTCCTTCCCCCTCTTTTGTGGACCCTCAGTGCCCTTCCCCTAAGGAACGCCTCACTGCCCTCCCACTTCTAACCCAAGAATCCTTGACTGCTATAATCCCACTCGTCAAATCTGGTTCTCCACTAGATTCTTGCCCGGCCCATATTCTCCGTCACATCTTCCTCAGCTGTCCCGACCTTCCTCTCCACGCTCTAAACAGTTCTCTTTCTCAAGGCGTGGTACCCAACTCACTGAAATCCGCCATCATTGTTCCCATACTGAAAAAACCGGGCGCTGATCCCTCAGTTCCAGCCAATTTCCGCCCCATTTCCCTCCTGCCGTTCTTGGCGAAAGTTCTCGAGCGCCATGTTACTTCTGCCTTGAGCTCTTTCGTGGAGAAGAACGGGGTCCTCGCCCCTCGCCAGGCCGGGTTTCGCCCCGCACACTCTACGGAGTCCGTAGTGCTAGCGGTCCTTGACAACCTCAGGGAGGGTATGGATACCAACCAACCTCAGGCCCTTGTCCTCCTCGATCTCTCAGCCGCTTTTGACACGGTGGATCATTCCATCTTGCTTTCCCGTGTCAGGGCGGCGGGGATCGAGGGTACGGCGCTGGTCTGGTTATCCTCCTTCCTGAGGGACCGCACCCAGGCCGTCCGCCTGGGTGACTTCACTGCGGACTTCTGTAATGTCCAGTGCGGGGTCCCCCAAGGCTCCTCCCTTTCCCCCCTTTTATTCAACCTGTACATCTCCCCTCTTATTTTTTCACTGCAACAAATGGAGGTCGCCGTGTTTAATTATGCGGACGACCTCCAGCTTGTCTTTAACCTTTCCTCTTCCCCCGACTCTGCTCTTAATTTTCAAACCATTATGATTCACATCCGTGACTGGATGAACCACAATCATCTTAAACTCAACCCAGACAAAACAGAGCTGGTGTTGACGGGTGGTTCATCCAGCCCCTGGTCCCCCATCTTCTGGCCCCTTTCCCTTGGTCCCCCTCCTGTCCCCGCTACTTCAGTTAAAACTCTTGGCATTAAGCTTAATCCCCAACTCACCCTTCACTCCCAGGTCAGCTCCGTGGTCTCTTCTTCCTTTCTGGCACTGCGTACCATACGCAAGGTATCCCGTTTTTTTTCATTCGACGCACTTAAACTGATTACTCTGGCCATGGTCGTGTCCCGCCTGGATTACGGCAACGCCCTATATGCTGGTATTCCTGCATATAGCCTTCGGCGGTTGCAGCAGATCCAAAACCAGGCGGCGCGCCTGGTGTTTAAACTCCCTAAGTCCCACCATGTCACTCCCCTCCTAAAGTCCCTACACTGGCTTCCTGTCTGTGCCCGTGTCCAGTTCAAGCTTGCCTCTATCACCTTCCAAGCGCGACTGGGCACGGCCCCGGCTTTCATCTCATCTGAGATTGTGCCCTATGTCCCCTCTAGGGAACTGCGGTCTTCCACCCAATCCCTCCTTACGGTCCCACGGTTCCGGAGAAAGAAATGGGGAGGCTCCAAATTTGCGACCCTCGCCCCGATTTTTTGGAACTCACTGCCTCCGCAGCTCAGAGCTTCTACCTCCTACCTACTGTTTCGGAAACAGCTCAAGGCATATCTCTTTGCTAAATCTTTCTAACCAATAATCTGAGCTTTCCCCTCATGTTTAGCTCTTTGTCAGTTTAGCGCCATGAAACCGCTGGTGTACGTGCGCTGTATAAATAATTTTAAATAGAAATAGAAATAGATGCCAACATGTATTTAATACAGTGGCTATGTACCTCAAGAAATCAGAATGAATTCTTTTGGTATTTATGAGTCCGTATACCACAAATAGGTATCGACCATAGTAAAATTTCATAAGACCCTTGGTATCTTTCGTGTGTTTTTGTTCTCTTAAAGATAGACAACATTTCTGCAGTGCACTACCGCACTCTTAGGTGTGGACACAATACCACAACAGGACAGAAGCCTCCTTGACTTCCTCCCAACATCTGCAGCCAAAACTGTGCTCGCCAATTGGAAGGACACAACCAAGGCCACGTTCAAGGGGTGGATGAACTCTGTGACATTCCTCAGAGGTGCAGACAACACGGCACTAAGACATGCCCCATGGAAGAATCCCAACAGAGAGATGTGGACTACCCTAGACAAGTTTCTCAACCCTTACGAACCCCCATGAGTGAAGGAAGGGCAAGGTGAAGTAAAGTCAGAACCAACAGAGAATATAGGAGCACTAGGACGGTCAACCACAACACTCACACCAGCACCTGCATGTTCTATGTTATGTGTAGAAACGACTAAGAGAACTACCGCAATTACCCCGATGTTTTATGTTAAATGTTTATGAAGCTGTGGGGCAACCATTCATCGATAAGTAATGCAGTAGAAACCCCCGTCCTAAATATCCACAAACTTTCCTTTTATGTTATCTGTGTTATATACTGTACTGTAAAATACCAATAAAAATATATTTTTATTAAAAAAAGAGATATGTAAACAAGTTAGGGGGTCCACGTTCAAAGGCTCTAGCGGATTTGACAAAGGAGTTTTAGCATTATTGCCTGAGCGGAAACATTATGATGATTCAAGCTCAATACCTTCCGGGAATAGACAATGCAGTTGCGGTCTGAAATTCAAGACAGTTGGTGGATTTTAGTAATTGGAGGTTAAAGAGGAAAATGTTCAATTCTATAGTCAAGAGATGGGGCCCTCTAACAGTGGATTTATTTGTAAACATGGTGAATGCTCAGATTCACAGTTTCTTTAGTTGGAGGCCGGACCAAGCAGCAGAAGCAGTGGATGCTTTTCTGCAGGTCTGAGGCAAGTTACAGAATTTTGCATTTCTCCCCTGTGTCTTAATTTAAAGGGTGCTAATGAAAGTAAAAAGGAAGAGAGGCGAGTTAGTACTGGTGGCTCCCTTCTGGACTTCCCAGGTTTGGTTTCCCGATATTTTGGAAATGCCGATTGCAGAGCCAGTACTTCACCCGAATGACCTGGATTTGTTGACGAACCCATTGGGGGAGTTTCACGAGTTGGTTCTTCAAGGCTGTTTAAGTTTGATTGCGTGGCTGGTTTCGGGAAAGCCTTGCAAGTGTCAGGCTTATCATTGGAGGTTTTGAAACTCATTAAAGAATCTTGGCCTCCATGTACTTCAAAAGCATACAGGTTGGCCTGGAAGAGATGGGTTTGATGGAATTCTGCAAGGGGTCTGGATCCCATTTCAGCAACTCTGGTAGAAGTAGTGAATTATTTGACAGAGTTTATTCTTGAAGGAAGATCATACAGTGCAGTTAGCATAGCTAGATCTGCTATCTCAGCAGTTCACAATTCAATAGACAGTTTGCCCGTGGGATAGCACGATGTGGTTAAGAGACTTTTGAGAAGTGTAGGGATAAAGGCCCCTCCGAGGGCGAGGTATTCATCCCTGTGAGATGTTGATCTAGTCCTTAAAGAACTGTTAACTTGGAGTGAGAATTAGTTTTTAGATTTGAGGGAACTCTCACTGAAGTTGGTAATGTTATTATGTTTGGTTTCTTTTAGAAGAGTTTCTGATGTTAGAGCTATAGAAATTTCAGGGCTTAGCTTTGTACCAGAGGGAGCTTGTTTTTTGGTCACTAAGAGAACCAAAACTATGTCTTGAACTATTTTTTACCCTTACTTAGATGAATATAGGAAGTTGTGCATAGTGAGATGTTTACGTGAGTATGAGAAAAGAACTGAGTGTTTGAGATGCTGTGCGGGGTCCCAGTTGATAATTTCTTGCAGAACCCCACATAAGGCAGTGTCTGCGCCTACTTTGCCTCGCTGGGTCAGTGAGGTCATGAGAAGAGCGGGATAGATTCCAAGGCCCTGCTTTTGGGTGGAGGTCTGCATGGGATTTTAGCTGCAGCTGACTGGTCGTCAGAATCTGTATTTAATTTTTTATTTTAAACCTGTGGATTTTGCTGTAAGGAATATTATAAACAAAACACACAAGATGATGGACGGAATGTTGCACAATGGCAAAACTTTCACCCCCAGTCACAGATCTGGGTTTATTCCATCGTTATTTTGCTCACCAAGCCACCCCAGTTCAGACATATGCAAATCAGTCTTGACCCTGTGCCTCATGGGAACAGTCCAGCCCGAACTGCCAAGCCATGTCTTCCCTGGACCGAATCAAGCATCCTAGGACCGGTTTCTGGCTATCAGCCATCTTCAGCCAGGATAGCTTGATTCCAGTGGCTTAGTGAGCAAGTGACCCACGTCTGGGAATACCCTTCCAACATAGGGTGAACAGCAAAACACACAAGATGATGGGCGGAATGTTGCACAATGGCAAAACATTCACCCCCAGTCACAGATCTGGGTTTAATCCATCGTTATTTTGCTCACCAAGCCACCCCAGTTCAGACATATGCAAATCAGTCTTGACCCTGTGCCTCATGGGAACAGTCCAGCCCGAACTGCCAAGCCATGTCTTCCCTGGACCGAATCAAGCATCTTAGGACCGGTTTCTGGCTATCAGCCATCTTCAGCCAGGATAGCTTGATTCCAGTGGCTTAGTGAGCAAGTGACCCACGTCTGGGAATACCCTTCCAACATAGGGTGAACAGCAAAACACACAAGATGATGGACGGAATGTTGCACAATGGCAAAACATTCACCCCCAGTCACAGATCTGGGTTTAATCCATCGTTATTTTGCTCACCAAGCCACCCCAGTTCAGACATGGCCATATGCAAATCAGTCTTGACCCTGTGCCTCATGGGAACAGTCCAGCCCGAACTGGTTTCTGGCTATCAGCCGTCTTCAGCCAGGATAGCTTGACTCCAGTGGCGTGGAGAGCACGGGACTCACGTCTGAGCATACCCGTCCCACTCGGGGTGACAAATGCAAAAACAACAGTTGATGGACAGAATGCAGCACTGGAGTCAAGCTATCCTGGCTGAAGACGACTGATAGCCAGAAACCGGTCCTAGGATGCTTGATTCTCGTCCAGGGAAGACATGGCTTGGCAGTTCGGGCTGGACTGTTCCCATGAGGCACAGGGTCAAGACTGATTTGCATATGGCCATGTCTGAACTGGAGTGGTGTGGTAAGCAAAAAACGATGGATTTAGGCCCAGATCTCTGTACTGGGGTGAATTTATGACTTTGTGCTGCATTCTGTCAATCAACTGTTGTTTTTGTGTAAGGAATATTAAAATCAGAATTTTATGGCAAGGCACCGAGGCCAATATTATGCACGTTTAAAGCCTTGCTATAAAATTCTGATTTTCCACAGCTAGGGTGGGTAGAAAATCATAATTTTATTAAATACATGAAGGCTGATATTATCCCTCCTTTTTAATTCCCATCCTTTAATAAATTGTTTGTGGTTCTTTTCAGGAGGAGATTTCAAGAAGTAATTGGAGAAGAAGACATTGGACTTTATTCATTGTTTTGGGCGTCTATGAATTGGTTTATTAAACAGTTTTTATTCACAATTTGATGTGGCGGAATGTTCGCAGCAAAAAGAGGGATGATGGTTACCTCTCACTGGAGCAAATAGACTTTAGAATGTTAGATTTACTATTCTAAGTTCTTTTGAATTGTTTTGTAATTGCTGCTGTGAGTTAGCATTAAAGAGATATATGCATAATATCAGCCCCCGTGTCTTTAATAAAACCATGATTTTCTACCCATCCTAGCTGTGGAAAATCTGAATTAATAGCCTCCCCAACACTGTTTGATTTTTGTCCTCAGATCTCAACTCAAATAAATATATTTTGGAAATTCAACACTTTCTCCAAATGTAAGCTTATCAATTTGCCATTCATATATTAATTCAACCAAGGAAAAGCTTCTAATTTAGTTCATTCTCCTACACACAGGAGAGCTACTTACAGGTAGCTGGAGAGCTACCAGTAGCTCAAAAGCTACTCGTTGGAGAAGTCTTCTCTAAACAGTATGGAAAACCAAGTGCAACATGAAAATGGGTTGTAACCATTTAAACTTTCAAGCATATATAACTAACAGATTAGGGCTATTCCTAACACTGTGGAGGATTAATCCCCAACACTACAGACGTCTCAGGTAGTGGTGAAAGGGTATTGCGGACAAGCACAAACACTACTCAGGAGACTCTTGAATAAGTACCAGATCAATCGTCGGTGGCGCCAAGTTGCAGGGACTTTGGTCAGAAACAGAACTATGCCTAGGACCACAGACCATCAGTATGTAGGGACTGAGTCACCATATCACTTCAGTAACTATGGGCCCAAATCCGACTACCTAATAGTGCCTTACTTGCCGTCATAACCTTTCCAGAGAGGAAAGTGAACTGGCACCCCAGAACACAGCACTCTAGACCCTCTCATAGTTCATGGTAGCAGGTCTTCACCTTTTGTTCTCTCACTCATACATATCCACAATTAATAAAAAAAGAGACACGAAGAAGGCTTACAATATTTATTGACACTAATTTGCTCTATTACGTAGCAACTGCGCTGCAATTACAAAACAAATGCAGGTCAACAAGGTGATTAGCATAATTAAGAGACCATACACAATAAAAAGTCTTTTCATTCAGACTGACAGATCAGCCTAAGCCGACCATCACTATGAATGCATAGTGATATATTATAGATCTCTGATATTAGTGGCGAACCCCATACCTGATATACATACAAAGCTGTTCTACATCTCAGCCACCCAGCTCTCTCATCTCAAGAGCTTCGGTCTGCGAGAATGGATTCTCTCTGTTTGGAAAACGACAAGTCCTGGCTTATGTGATAAAAATTGTGTGCTCAAAAACAGCAGTTGTATTTCTCCATTATGTCTGGGTGTTAGTGTCCGATGTAATCGGAGTGGGAAGAGGGGTATTCTCGTCTGTCCACTCAGCGTACTGCAGCAGTGCTGGAAAATGGCGACGATATAACAGTTCATTCATTTGAACAATAGAATTTCTGAACTGCTCTCCTACAGAACCCCCTGGGTCTCAGTCACAAAGTTTCATGAGAGTAAATGTGTCTCACTTTGACTCAGATGTGATTTAGGGAATTACAGGAAATAAGGCACAATTTCTCTTGGAAGAAACCTTTCTTAATAGAGCTTGCTGTGGCCATACAACAAAATAGCTGTTCTAAATGATTCGCTCATCTCATCTCTAATTTGAATTTGATATTCACTCGCTTTATATGCTGGGTGCCAACAGAAGCCGACTCACCTGCCTTGAAAATTTGCAACATACCCGCAGTATTGCCCCTTGAGGCTTAGAAAGGTTGGGTAAGTGTCAAATCACATGATCACTCTTAGGTCAGTGCACCCTAAAGTTCACTGGTAAGGCTGGGACAAAGTCACTATAAAGGCAAACACCTTCCTACTTCGACTCAGAGTGGCACTACATTGCTCAAAATTTTTAGCATTCGGTAAAGTAACTATGTACCTCTTGGTGGTGTAACTTCTACGGTAAATGTTAGGCACCACTAGCTGGGGAGTGGGGACATTACACTGCCTCTATTTATCTATTGAGGTGTTTAAAGTGAGTGCCAATATATTACCATGAGGCAACTTTACATCACTAATACATTGGGACACAAAACTTATCCATATTGGTCATGGCCTGTGTGTCTGAAATGTGAAACTTCAAACCCTTTACTAAACCACGGGAATTTATTGATCAAATGTTGCCCTATACTGGTGAGGCTGCAAACTGCATTTAGACGTGCAGTGACACAAATCATTGTAGTAGCCCGGCCCCTTAGGCTTTATTTGGAGGCCAATCCTGGTCAGGGGTAACCAAAAGTAAATACCATTTGATAGCCCTTCGTGCTAGCGAGTGCAGCACGCTCATCCTAATACATGAATAACAACCCAATAACAACATCGCAACTTGACATCAATGGGGACATATTTGTTGGCTGTTTCAGTCAAGAGGGTAAGCACTTAATAAGTGTGAGATCTGAATAACCTAGCGCCTTTGGACAATGTGCAGTACCGCCTCTGCAACAGCCCATGACATGCTAAAAATATGGTTCTGCCCGTGTCTGTGCATTTTTAGATCATGCTTAAGCAATACATGAGAAGGATGAAATGGAGGTTCCTGTATTCCAGTGCACACCACTGTCATGAGCATGCATAGCCATAACCCAAAAAAGCGAAAAATATCTGCACAATAACGCAGCAAAACTGTGCAAATATGTGTATAAATTTCATAGCTGCTCTAAATCATTTCATAACCTGAATTAAATCAGGATGTCACTTAACTGATGCCAAGAGATTTGCTTGTTGATGCTATTGAGCAAATTAGAGTCATATCAAAAGCCCACCCACTCTTCAGGGTATAAGCACATTACGGGCATTTCATCTCTAAAATAAAACAGCAGATCAACATACTAAATATGTTAGAATTATCACAAATCTAGTTGGATTGCTATTGTGCAGAATGGCGCATGCCTTTTATCCATCAAAATTTGAAAGGAGAACATTATGTGTTCCAAAGGGGACCTCTGGCATCCCCTGCAGTGACATGCGTTTATCACAAACAAAAACAAAATTACTATTTCTCCATTGCCGTGAATTAGCCCAGACATGAAAATACATTAATCCTCCCATTTAATATTAGGTATTCAATATACCTAACCTAGTCAAAGGAGCAGCAGAACACCACAGAGAATACGGTTATTACACAAGTATCATCTCAGACACAAGGGGCTGTAAATGGACAGCTTAGTGAGTGAGGTTCAGCTGAGACCGTATCCCAAGAACCAAGATATGATGGGGAGGGATTAGAGAAATGTATTTGGGCAAAGGTAGAGCACACCGTCCAATTATTGACATATATATTTATAATAATACATTTAGAGGGATGTATGACGTTACAACGCATACTTTTACAATGCCTACCTTTACATCGTAAGTTTTACAACGTATACCATTACAACGCATAATGCTTTTGGGCGCTGGATAGTGAATAGTTTAATTTACTATTCCAACTCCAGTCCCCGTGGATAGTAGGGAAGGTGTTGAAACTGCCTGAGAGGCTGGGACTTTGTTGAGCATTATTTTACCGTAGCGCTCCGTCTGCCTAACTACGCTGGAAATAATATTTTAAAATTGATGCGCTGCCTGCCTAACTAATTGCTGCCTGATCTCACCGGTGCCACTGACATCAGGATCGCGTTATCGATCTCTGTGCCCCAATCCGGTTTCGATTTTGGCTGAGGCCATTTTGAGCTTGCAGTTGTTGTTGTTTGCTTTCTGTGCCTTCCCTGCCCAGATCCCCGCCCAGCTCCCGCCTCCCAGCTGACCATCCCTCGCCCCTCCCCCTCTTCTATCCGCATATGACAGATGTTCCTGCGCGCAGCGGTCACGCGCAGCGGTCGCGCCGAAGGTGCGCCAAAGGTAAGCCCGTCTACGCCCGTCTGCGCCTGGACCGCGCACAGCGCCAGACCCCCTGGTCCCCGCCTTACCCAGCCCACTTGCTTTATGTATGATGCCGCAACTCTCCTCGCCCTCAACCCGGACACACACCACAATGCTACGAAGCTGCCCCGGGACGTACCCACGGTCCCTTCGCCTGCCGCTCCTGCAAATTTACCAGCGATAAGACCCATACCACATCCACTACCCTCAAACACAGTTCCGACTCTAACCACCTGAAGTGCATCCTGCTGAACACCCGCTCGGTCCACAGACACGCCACTGAACTCTGGGATCTACTCGACACTACATCACCGGACGTCGCCTTCCTTACTGAAACATGGATGAACGCATCATCAACACCCGACATCGCCATAGCCATCCCGGACAACTACAAGATCATCCGAAAAGACCGCACCGTCCAAACAGGAGGAGGCATCGCCATCGTTCATAAGAACACCATCCGAATCACGACCAGCTCCGACGATAACCTTACAACCGCCGAACACCTCCACTTCCAGATCCACACCGACCCTAGGACCACACTCAGAGGCACCCTCATCTACAGGCCTCCAGGAACCCGTAAACAATTCAGCGAAGACATCACTGACTTCATCAGTCCACATGCCCTCGCCTCCGAGAACTACATTCTACTAGGAGACCTCAACTTCCACCTGGAAAAGAAAAACGACAACAACACCACCACCCTTCTGGACAACCTGGCCAATCTCGGCCTCAAACAACTTGTTGACACCCCCACCCATGTAGCCGGACATACACTCGACCCAATCTTCACCTCCAGCAAACACATCTCCTTCGATCACACCACAGCTCTCCATTGGACGGACCACTGTTGTGTTCACTTTAGCTACAAAACCACCTCGACCCACAACCCCCCACAACCTATCCCCCGGAGAAAATGGAACAAAATCACCACCGACCAACTCCTCACATCGCTCAACCAGAACCCACCCGCCCTCTCATCGGACCCAAATCAAGCTGCCATCAAATTCAAACAATGGATCACTCACAGCGCTGACGAATTAGCACCCTTGAAAAACCATCACACCAAACAAGACAACAAAAAGGCCCCCTGGTTCAACGATGAACTTAAGAAATCCAAGAAGCTATGCCGTACTCTCGAGAAAACATGGAGAATAAACCCAACCACCGATAACATGACCACCTTCAAATCAGCCACCCGCAAACACCACCAGCTGATTCGATCCACCAAGAAATCAGTATTCAAGAATCGACTCGACAACAACGCCCAGAACAGCAAGGAACTATTCAACATCGTCAAAGAATTCACCAACCCCACCGCAGCTTCAAACGACATCACCCCCTCCCAAGACCTCTGCGACTCGTTATCCTCCTTCTTCTACAACAAAATTGCCGACATACATAACAGCTTCGAAAACAGTTCCAACGAACAATCCTCTCCACCCCCCTCAGATCCTAAAATGCCCTCTAACAACCTCAGCGCCTGGAACCCAATCACCACTGAAGACACCATCCGCCTAATGAATTCCATCCACTCTGGCTCGCTAACCGACCCATGTCCCCACCACATCTACAACAAAGCAGACTCCATCATCGCACCCCATCTCCGTGATGTCATCAACTGTTCCTTCAACTCTGCTACCTTCCCAGAAAATTGGAAACATGCCGAAGTCAGCGCCCTCCTGAAGAAACCCACAGCAGACCCCTCTGAACTTAAAAACTACTGCCCCATATCCCTCCTCCCATTCCCGGCCAAAGTCATTGAGAAAGCCGTCAATAGCCAACTCGCCGCCTTCCTCGAATCCAACAACTCCCTCGATCCCTCACAATCCGGCTTTCGAGCCAAACACAGCACCGAAACCGCCCTCATCGCAGCAACAGACGACATCCGAACACTACTGGACAACGGAGAAACAGTGGCCCTCATTCTACTCGACCTCTCCGCCGCCTTCGACACTGTCTGTCACAGCACCCTCATACAACGCCTCAGCAACATCGGCATAAAAGGTAAAGCCTTGGACTGGATCATCTCGTTCCTCGCCGGAAGAACCCAGAGAGTCCGCCTCCCCCATTCAAATCAGAGGCCACCGAAGTCATCTGCGGTGTACCACAAGGTTCTTCATTTAGTCCCACCCTCTTCAACGTCTACATGAGTCCACTCGCTTCCATCGCGTGCCAACACAACCTCAACATCATCTCCTACGCTGACGACACCCAGCTGATCCTTTCCCTCACCAAAGACCCCAACACCGCCAAAACCAATCTTCACGAAGGCATGAAAGAAGTAGCCATATGGATGAAAAACAGCCGCCTAAAACTCAACTCAGACAAAACGGAAGTGCTCATCCTAGGATCATCCCCCTCTGCCTGGGACGACTCATGGTGGCCTTCGGACCTGGGATCCGCACCCATACCCCCAGACCACGCACGTAACCTAGGCTTCATCCTAGACTCCTCCCTCTCGATGACCAGACAAGTCAACGCCGTCTCATCCTCCTGCTTCAACGTACTTCGTATGCTCAAAAGAATCTTTAATTGGATCCCCACCGAGACAAGAAAGACTGTCACCCACGCACTGATTACAAGTCGACTAGACTACGGAAACACCCTCTACGCCGGAATTACAGCCAAATTACAGAAAAAACTCCAACGCATCCAAAACGCATCGGCGAGACTCATTTTGGACATCCCCCGCCAAGATCACATTACCGGCCACCTGAAAGACCTCCACTGGCTTCCCGTCAACAAGAGAATAACATTCCGTCTCCTCACCCACGCACACAAGGCCCTCTACAAACTAGGACCCGAATGCCTCAACACTCGACTATCCTTCTACACACCCACCCGCCAACTAAGATCCTCCAATCAAGGCCTCGCTGCAGTCCCGCGTATCCAAAGATCCACCATGGGAGGTAGATCCTTCTCCTACTTGGCGGCCAAGACCTGGAACTCACTCCCCAATCACCTCCGCCTTACACAGAACCACTTCTCCTTCAGAAAAGAACTTAAAACCTGGCTATTCGATAAATAATGAACCCCCTCCCCAAGCGCCTTGAGACCCTCTGGGTGAGTAGTGCGCTATACAAATTCTTGAACTTGAACTTGAACTTGGATAGTACATTAAACCTATTCCCTATCCTAGAGCGCCCCCAAGCGCTATGCGTTGTAATGGTTTGCGTTGTAAAAGTTTCGTTGTAATGGTAGTTCGTTGTAAAAGTTTTGTTGTAAAGGCCGTATACCCATTTACAGTTCTAGGAACAGAAAAATTAATTTATTTGCTCAAAATCACGAGTTGTCAAGTGCTGAAGCTGGGAGAGAAATCAGAGCTCCATGTTTACCAACTAAAATGTTATACCACATTTTCTTTTATTAAAACAAGTCATATTATGACAAGGAATGATTAAGCTCTTTGCTGAAAAACACACGGGCATATTATCTACGGGTTTATCGCCGCTTTTTTGGCTTTAAAAGCCAAGAAAGCGGAGATAAAATTATCTCCCTATTACCTAGCTGTCTCTAACACCAGTTAGCGACAGCTAGTAGGAGATAGCGACCATCTTGGGCCCCGCTTTGCATGTCAGTGATATTTATCACTAATGACATGCAAAGTGGGCGTGCCAAGATGTTAGCGACTGGAAACAGACGCTAACATCGCTATCTCCTATTACCAACTTTTGGAGATATTTGCGCTAAGCGCGAATATCTCCAAAAGCTAACACCTGCCCCTGAGCAGTTCATAGCCATGTTATCCAATGGTAGGTGGATAACATGGCTAAGAGCATTAGCTCGGTAATGCATGAATATCGCTGACTTTTCAGCGATATTCATGCATTTCGGACGATTTTTATAGCTTAGGAGATATACCTTGTTAATAGCAAGGTTCCTAAGCGATAAAAATCGCCGCAGCTTGGCGATAAAAATATCGCCGCTAAACCAACATAGCGATAATTTTCGCTAGTTGTTGGTAATATGCCCCACAGTCTCTCGTTTCAAGTATCTCACATTAAAAAGATTCTAGACTAAAAAAAAAGATTTTCACGTCTAGCTTACACTTATAGTGCGAAAGTTCTGCACTTCGACCTACGTGTTTAGCCATAAAATTACTGACCTGGCTGTGATTTGTTTTCTTTAGGTGACATTCCCGAAGACACAAATTGACCTACATCACTCTCCATCTCAAAAAACCAAACCAAATACTTGGCCGATGTTTTACCCAACAAAAAGACCCATACCTGACATTCCCTCTATTGCAAATGTCCTTCACAATTGCCCATCCATCTTGAAACCAATGACTTGCTGAATTGCGTCCATTCCGTTTTTCATGTCCAGTGTGGTATAGACACAGTTGTCTTAAACAGGGAAAAGCAGCTCACATCAAGAGAAAAAGTGAAAACATGCACACTAATACTCTACTCTTAGACATTTCAGCTGCATTCAACACCATTATCATGAATTTCTGTTTGACCAATTTGTACAATATGCCAGAGTTGGGGGCACCGTCTTCACATAGTTCACTTCCTTCTTGGCAAATTCCAATGAAAGGGTTGGGCCCATATGTTCTGGACCTGTTCAAGAAACCAGTCGATAGCTCTTTTTTGCAGCATGAAAGCATAAAAGGGAGGTCAATCAATTAGTCAATAATCCTCTGTGACACATAGAAACCATGGATAACTACCTAGGGTTAGTTTGATATATATTACAAAGCCAAAAATAACTGAACATAGGGACACCTCAACACAAGGGTGTAAAAATACATCGGAATTAGCATGAAGCCAAATCTGCGCATTCAGTTTAGATGATTTAGCATAAACAATACAATTAGTTCAAGATGTAAAATGCAAAAGATCAGAAAGCATGAGTCCAACTTTCCCTGCACGAGAGTTTGTGAGTGAAAAATATAACATCTATCCCTACTCTAATGCTAAGATGACATCACTAATTAAGCATTGTCAGAAGGATGGAATAAAAGGTGTCAGAATTTGAAGTCTTCCTAAGTCCATACACAATCAATGGGTCATGTAGCATAAAGCTACCAAGATAGAGCTCGTTCTAAAGTGCTCTCTCTCTGAAGGCAAGAAAAGAAGTGAGCACTGTCCCTACTCTCAACAAAACATTATTCGTAGGTAGTATCCCCAGAATCTAGTGTGGTTCACACCATCTGGTCTGGGTACGATCCTGAAGGGCTTTTTCCATGGAACAAATGTGTTCGTTCCATGATACATGTTGTCCTTGGTTCCCAGGCCTTCTCCTGTGTGAAGCACAACGACCTTCCTTTATCGACTCAAGGCACACCATTGCAACTTCTTTTCTCCTTGCCTAACTAGCAAAACAAAGACATCATTCTATCTACAACAAAAGTCCGGTGCACACGTTGTGGTAAATATAAATGAATGTCTGTTTTCAAGAAACACAATGTAAAAGCAAAGAGTGAAACAAGGTAGACACAAGTAGACGGTTTCTTTTAGGGTGAAGTATATTTGAACCCTCTTCTTCAGAAGGATTTCATCAAAAGAAAAATCAGCTGACACATGTTTCGTCAAGCGGGCAATTGACCCGTGACTCTTCAGGGCTGGAAATGAAACGTGTGTGAAAGGTTTCGTAAGACCGGTGATAATTTCAACCCGGCCAGAACGCGTTGCGGGTTCGGTGCGGGGCCAGTAGTGGCTTGCTTGATCCGGGACACCTACGGGTGATGGGCGGTATCAGCCGTCAACCAGAAAATCTGGGCGTATTAGGTAGGCCTGGGCGAAGCACTACGCTACGCTTGATAGTTTGCGAAGTTTGCGCAACTTCGCACTACACGAGCTGCACGTAGCACAGTGCGAACACGCATAGCATAGTGTAGTGCACCGGTCATTTTTTGCTTGCTGGCGGTCCTCAACGTCAAGTTGGCGACCGCGAGCGAGCACAATGACATCCTGGCAAGACTTTTTCCTCGTTCCCGATCAGCAACATCAAGTTGCTGATCGCGAGCGTGGAAAATAAACCTCCCTGCGAGATTCTCAAAGCAGGGAGGTCTGTTTTCTCATTGCGAGTGGTCGCGTATGCTTGCGACTGCTCGCGATGAGAAACTACCAGTCCGCGTTGAGAAAGATGCCGCTCGAGGAAGAATCTCCTTGAGCGGCAGAAAACTACAGCTCGCACTGTGCAAGATGCCGTTTTCAATGATTGCACAGTGCCGGATGCTTGTCCGCACTGTGCAATCATTGAAAACAGTATCTTGCACATTGCGAGCATGCTACTACGCAGTTTGTGTAGTGCTACGTGTAGCTCGTGTAGTGCGCAGTGCACTTCGCGTAGCTTCGCGAAGCGCTACTTCGCAAACTACGTCCAGCCCTATCTATTAGGTCTGTGAAGCGTGTAGTTCTTCCCCGGAAGCTGAGCACTTCTTTCACCTGCCACACAAACTGTGAGAAAGAACACATTTCACAGCGCACATGAAATTCAAACTATTAATTCTAAAGCAAGAGTTTCAATGCAACTGCATTTAAGGCCTACAAAATTCTGCTAACATATGAAAGCATCATATGAGCTTTACGAATTTGCACAATGATAAGGCACTTTCAATTAATGGCACAATTAATAAACACATTGAATACATAAACAGTAATCAGTTGCACAACACACGTTCTTCGGGTTATTGCTTTCTGCTAGTTACATTCCCCTCCTACAGTAATTCTCCATGCTACTTTTCAATGGTCTAAAGTACATCACGTTTTCATGGAATTTAACTCATGACTCTAACATTTTGCAGTAATACAACAAAAGATGATATGCGAGTGCGGTCTAAATGTGATTATAATGCACCCTTACAAATAAATGTGATTTCTACTCTATTAGTTCTCCCCTCTGAGTCATCATAAAACACTCCAAAATCCCTGAAGATAAGACTGACTTACACAGATGTCGTAGCTAATCTCCTCTTTCTGAACTCCTCCAATATTTTCAGATTTTGGTAATGACTGCAATGCAGTCTTTCCACTCTTCTCTCTCTGTCCCTCAAGGAGTTCTCCAGTTGTCTCGCCATGTGCCATTGTATGACCTTATCATACATACCAAGAAGATAACACAGATTACATCAATTATTATCGGCTTCAAGATGCATCCAAGGATTCCACTTCCTAAGTTCGCAAATCAACTTCCAACTGCACCAAATCCCTTTCCAATCTTATTCCAAACTCCTTCAGCTGCCAGATTGTGTATTTCATGATGTATCTCAGTGATATTGCTTATATATCCTTTAAAATCTTTACTTTTATCAGGGATGTATGTACAACACTGTTGGACCTTCAGCATCCAACAGACTTGCCCTCTTTTGCCAGTAACACGAGTAATGGCAGACAGTTTTGCATCACCATAACCCTTATCGAGACCATCTCCCCATCTATGAGGAGCAATGACTCAGCTGTGTTAACTGACAACTTATCCACAATAGTAGACATATTCCTGATCTTGATGTCATTCAGTACCACTCCCAAACTAGGGATCATCGCTCCAAATATATCTCCCAAAACTTCACCAGGACTTTGTCTGCGTTTTTCTCTATGGTTCGATTTTCATTCTAAACCTCCCAAGTCTTTCACATGATAATTCTTTGGAAACACAACTGACACATAACAGGTACCATACCATTTGTTCAGAAGCCAAACATATGCATTCTTCCCACACACAGTATACAGTCCTGGCACCACTCACACTGACTCTTGCAGAGACGTCTTCCATGGACAATTAACTAGAAAGACATGGTCACACGCTATCTGTCCCAGAAATACAGTGTCATACAGACACTGAAACTGATGTATGCAAAGTTTGCCTCGTTGCTCCCGATCTAAAGCTATGGGACTGTAACTTCTCTTAGCTTTGTGAACTAATTTCTCCTTGGTGCATTAAAGATTTTTGTTCTTGTTATTAAACTTAACAACTAATCCTGTACCTCTGTCTTCTACTTGTCTACAAATTTCTTTTTTAATATCTGTTAGTATGCAGGTTAGGTTATGTCTATGCGTGTAAGCAGTGTCTAATGATACCTTGGGTGCAAAGTATTTTCCAATTCCCTCTTATTGCTAATAATCGTATTTGTTCTGGTGTTTATAGACTGGTATTTCTGAGAGTACCTCATTATAGTTTGAAAAGTAATACTCATAGTGACCTTTTACCAAGAACATACTAATGAGTAAACTACAACTAATGCCATACGTCAAGGGTAAGTAATGATATCTAATCTCCTCCTCCACAGAAGCAGGCAATTGCATACACACATAACAATCTCTCACTTCCATTGTATTCACGTACTCGTATAGGAGTTTGGCATAAGCATTCAGCGTCTAATCACCTTAGGCAAATCTACATGAAGAAAGAGAATAGTTTACTCTATTAAGCCTTTTTCAGATCCTAGTGTACCGACTTTTGAGGTGGCAGTGGTTGGTGTGGATGTCCCACTCCCTCTTCCTCAGCCTTATGTGCACTTAAAATGGATTAAGTAATAACTACAGCTATCACTATGATTACCCCTACAATTAGTGTACCTATAATACATTTGAGCCTACAATTTGATTTTCCAGACTCCATTTTCACAGCAGCTCGGATTATAGCTTGTAAGAGGATCAACAACCAGAGTCTCTTTTTCCCGCCTCCTATTCACATGTAACAGTACCTGAGAAAATTTCCTTGAATCTCAGGAAATGTATTCAGCAGTTGTTTGCACAATATTTACACAGCTTAGAAGGCATCCCTAGCCCTCTTTATTCTTCTAGATAAAAGTCCCTACTTTATTCTTCTTCCACTCAGGTCTAGGTTATCTTCTGTCAAGCAACTTACTTACAGTTAAAAAGTTACATTTACATCCCTTATCAGATCAGAGCCAGTCTCCTTAATGACTTGTTGTAACAGTTCAGCTCTTAATTCTGCAATCTCTTGAGGAGTCTGTGGAGCTCTGTGTGAGAAGTTGGCCTGGTATATGATGTTCACTATTCTAGTGAGCACCTTGCACCAGTCCAAACAACCCTCATGGTGATGGTTGTAAAGTCAACCTTATAGACAGCTATCCTAGTGGTAGCATGGACAAAGCAGTCTTAGGCTAAACTCAAGAGGGCATGTGAAGCCAGCTGTTTTACCATATGCAATCCCTTTAATACCAAGTGAAAGGACACCACACAGGTTGTATATCAAAATATATATGTATTTAGTTCTAACACAATCCTCTGAACTCTTTATGAGGTCAGAGGCACCAGCACATAACAAGATACTTAATCAAAATACAATAAGTTGCACAAAATACAGTAATGCCCTAGGGGCACTTCGAATCATATACTAAAATAGTGGTATAAGAACCACGTCACAAACAAAGGAAAGGCCTAGGGCCTGTAGAATCGCTGGGGCTCCACTGTACTACCAAAGGATAGGGAGCAGGAGGCCCACGGGATGCGCGTGCAGTGTCTTTACACACACGTGAGTTACCATAGAGTTAGAATGGGAACAAAAGAATTGGAAACTAGTTCTTTTAGGACACTTCCGGATGGACTAGGGAAAAGCTACTTGAAACTAGGACACTAGGATAGTCAATACCCACTGGAGTACCGAAATACTCGCGTTACCTCACCCACAGGAAGCGGGTGCATAGGTGTCAAAGTGTATCGCGTTTTGTCGCTGATTCCTATGGAGCATTGGAGAAAGATGCTGCAGGCGACCAGGAGAGAAGTGTCCGGTTGTATCCAAGGGCGGATCGAGGATGAAGAGTACCTGAAAGCAGAGGGGACGGAGTCTGGGTCACTAGCCAGTGACCAGGAGGGAACCAGGAAGGAACTAGGCGATGTCGGGATGCGATCAGGTGATGTTGTGAAGCTTGTCTCTGCAGCCACGTGGACGAGGAGGTGTCGACGACAACCACAAGCTAGATACAGACTGTCCCACAAAAGCTCTCGCTGTCGGCGGTGTTGATTTCCGGATTGGAGTCAACAAGCCTTGGCAAAGGCAACCCATGCAGGAATCGAAGATGGCTTCTTGGTCAGACCAGCAAGGTCTGAGGGGCTTCTCTTTTTCAAGGAAGCAAGGGCCAATCTGGAGCAACTAGAACAGCGGTGTAAATTAAAGGTTTTGTCGTCACAGAGGCCACTATCCAATGGGCAAGTGACCAGACAGACGCGTCAAGCAGGAAAATGCAGAAGGGCCCCACGCAGAACTCGTGGAGTGTGGAGGGCTGATCTTCGGTTCAGTTGGTGCTCGGGGCTGGGGCTTCTCAATCCCCAATGCACAATTTCGAGGGTACCTCAGAAGTTGCACGGAAAGCAATTCTCTGGCTTTCCAAGATGGCCGGTTCCACGTCTCTCGTCGCCTCCACGGGTCTCAGCTCTGCTGTGACAGTGGATCGGGCTGTTGGATGTCTGGAAGTCTGGGTTTGTCAGGCTCTGTGCTCGGGTTCTGGCAGGAGCATCGACAAAGCAAACTGTTGATCGCTTGATGATGCCTGCTTGTGCAGGGTGGTCACTCCTTGACCACAAGGGAGATTCTTCAGTCGTCTTCTTGCAAAGTAGATCGTCGAAGGTCCAGAGTTTTGTTTCAGAGTTTCAGTCAGGATAAATCTAAAGTCTTGGGACTCAGCTCCGACCTATATACCAAATTTAGGGGCTGGATTACTTGCTAGGTCCCTCCTGTGGGTGGGACCCAGGAAGGGGGTGGTTACACCCCTTTCCATTTGTCCAGTTTCGCGCCAGAGCTGGGGCTGGAGTGCCCCAGCACCAGTTTGAACTGGACTATGCATGGGACACCTTGTGTGCCCCAGGCAGTGTCTCATTTCATTCAGCCCTCCTTGCCCCAATACACTATGGCCTGTCTGGGGTGGTGCTATTGATGGAGCAAGAATTCGCACGTAAAGCGGCTTGCTTGTATTCATGAACCTCGAATAACCCTAATGAACTAATTCAACCTGTTTGTGTTACTAATATTGCACATTTTTACATTACACGGGGTGTCCCAGTGACGCTTGTCGCTAAAATGGCCGCTGCTTAGCGGGTTTTTCGTCTGTGCATGCGTTGGTCACAATCACGTGACGTGACGTACTCGCAGTTCTGGTGGGAATCTTTGCGCTTGCGCACTAGCATTAAGATGGCCGCTATGTGTTCTCACATGCCGAAGCTTGTTTTGCCGCTTTCTGTTTTTCTGTTCGTTCGCACTAATGTTAATGCTATAAGTTAGTATAAAGTAAGGGGAGTCATATAGGGATTCCTGGTATACAGTGTTTTCATTTATTTTCTGTGTTGTAATTTGTTTTCGCTTACTTTTCATGTGCCGAAATCCGTGGGCATGAGGGATGGGAATACTCCATATTGAACAGCCTTTCTGCGCATGACAGTCTTCTGCCAGTGGACGAGCTCTATGACATTGAATCCTTGCCAACCCGAGGTCCCAGCCAAGATGTGCCCGGGAAGATGCACCTTCGCCTAGCAGAAGAAGCTGACATGTACTAAATGTATCATAATTCATAGATGTGCTATTGTAATTCAGAGACTTATGTCATGGGAACCCCAAATTCAATAGGCGGTCCCCAAAAATGCAAATTAAGGATTGTAGAAGTGAATTCTGGTTGGTGTGTTAACCTATCCTACTTGTGGACCAATCGAAATTGGGGATTCTTACACTTGCAACATTTGGGGGGTGGTACACTGACCCGAAAACAGTATAACTAGCCTAGGTTTAGCTAGAGAAATTGTCCGACTTGTCCGAATAGCTGACCTGTCACTGACCCAACACACTCAATAGGTGACTGATACAGAGAGCTGCGGAGCACTCTGTCCGTAATTTCCAGAGACTCAAGCGGGGTTCTGAAACCTTAAGTGCTGGCGGAGCACTTTGCTGGGAAATTTGATAACCCAATCGGGGTTCTGACTGATAGCTGCAGAGAGGGTGGAGTGCAGGCGTTGCTTCCGAACTGCAGGTGCTGGTCTTACCTTGGTGGTCCTGTCCTGATCCTAGTCTGGTCTTCCTGTCCTGTCCTGGGGTGTCCATTCTGCACCTGCTGGCCTACTGGTGACCGTCCTTCCTTGGGGTTTCTCCTGTCCTTAACTGACCCGTGGCCAGGGTTGGTCTTCACACCGTTCTAGGTAAATATAGTGCTGGGAAATCTATTCTGCATCTTTCATTATTTCCCTTGCTCTAATAAAACGTGGTCTTGCATATTAATTTTCCATGTTTTCTTTGCACCAACAAACGAAAAAGTCATACATTATAATTGTTATTTTAGCATGTTCCATTTCTTACCCATCCTTTAAGTACATTCCTGTTTTCAGTCCATGTATGTATGTATGTATGTATGTATGTATACTTGTTAAGCGTAACTGCCACCCAAAGGGTATCCTGGCGCTGTGACCATAACAATCCATCAGGTGTAATACACTACATTGCTCTTGGAAAGAGGTGGGTTTTAAGATCCTTCTTGAAGGAAGTCAGATCTTGCCTACTCCTCAGCGACAGAGGTGAGGTGTTCCACAATTTAGCGACCGCAAAGCTGAAAGCACGGCCGCCCATCCTCACTCTGTTAATCTTAGGGACCCTCACCAAGAACGCCGAAGAAGACCTCAAGGGTCTAGCGGCTTGGTACCAAGAGAAAAGGTTTTGAAGCAGCATTGGTCCCCGTCCATGCAAAGCCCTGAAGACAAGGCATGAAGCCTTAAAAAGAATCCGCTGCTGGACAGGTAGCCAGTGGAGATCAGAGAGTGCTGCCGATGACGATGCAGAACGTGGGCGAGATAAAGCCAATCTGGCTGTCATATTTTGTAACTTTGATACCAGGATATTGGGAGCCCCCAGAAGCAGTGCGTTGCAGTAGTCTAACCTACTGAGAATGGTACTATGCACCACTTCTGCCCTGGCTCCAAGAGGAAGTAACGGCAAGATTTTTCGTAAGGCTCGAAGCAAGCCCATACAAGTCGCCGTAGTCCTGTTGACAGAGGCGTCAAGCTGCAGGCTAGGCTCAAACAAGACCCCTAAGTTGCGAGCCGATTCGGCCGCGGTCACCGTACCCAAGATAGAGGCTGGCCAAAAGTCATCCGGCAACGGGCGAGGAAGCCGATCCAAGGAGCAGTGAAGAACCTCGGTTTTCGACCCGTTGAATTGAAGCGAGTTGAGTCGTAGCCATTCTGCTGTTGCCGACATGCACCGGTGAAAGGTGTCCCTCGAGACTGTCTCTTTGCCCTCAAATGAAAAAATCAGTTGAGTGTCATCGGCATAGTTGATGACTGATATGCCGAATGACTTTATCAAACTTATTAGGGGTCGGAGGTATAGGTTGAAGAGGATCGGACTGATCGCTGACCTCTGAGGTACACCTTGATTCACCTGACGCACGGCTGATCGAAACGGTGGCAACGCCACGGCCTGCTGTCTGTTGCAGAGATAGGATGTTAACCAGCTTAAAGCCAAGCCGGTTACACCTGCTCTCCGAAGGCGGCCCAGTAAAACCGCGTGGTCCACCGTGTCGAACGCGGCCGACATGTCAAGCAGCACTAAGAATGCTGCCTTACCCATGTTGACACGCGTTCGCAGATCATCCAACATGGCGACCAAGGCGGTCTCAGTGCCATGGGCCGGCCTAAAGCCGAATTGGGCTACATCCAGACAAGAGTTGATTTCAAGGAAGTTGGATAAGGCTTTTATGACCAGCTTCTCTATGATTTTTATCTGGAATGGTAAAAGAGAAATGGGCCTGTAATTGGCCGGACATAGAGGGTCCAAAGAAGCCTTTTTTAGCAAAGGTGTTACTACTGCCATCTTCCAACTGTCTGGGACTGAAGCTGTAGCCAACGACTGACAGCAGATGGTGTAAAGTGGAGGAAACAGCTCTGCCTGGAATGACTTCCAGATCTTATGTGGCATTGGGTCAAGTGGTGAACCCGAGGAAACGCAATTGGCCAGTAAGCAAAATTCCTCCAAAGAGGGGATGGGAAAACAGGACAGCTGAGGTTGCCCTTCCTTGTTGTCGACCCACTCAGAATCCTAAGAATAGAAAGATTCTGAGGAGAGCGCCCCTTAGCGTGAGTAGGTGACAGCACAAGCTGCTCTAGTTGTACATTGCTACACGCTTGGCAAAGTTCTCTAAAAGCCAGATCTTGAGGGCCGGTGGGCCATAAATTAAAATCGCCCAACACTATGAATCTAGCATGGGAGTTTGATAGGTCATAGATCAAGTCGACCAATTGCTGGGAGGCCGAGGCAGTCAGGGAAGGCGGTCTATAACAAAGAAGACCTGCTACCAAAGTACCACCCTGGGCCGTTAAAGAGAAGCCCATCAGCTCAAACCCCAACACTTCTTTTACTGCGAGCTGCGAGAGGGAGAGCGAGTCTCTATAGAGGAATCCCACTCCACCACCCCTCCCGGAAGCTCGGGGAGTGTGCCTTATGAGGTAACCCGGTGGGCAGGCCCAGCCGATCTCCACCCCACTGTCCACTTTAGTCCAGGTCTCGGTTAGAAATAATATATCCAAATTAGAAGATTCGATTAGAAAGGCAATCTCAGCGTGGTGCTTAACGAGTGAACGAACATTAAGCAAACCGCAGGAGAGAGCACCATAAGAAGATGAAAGCATAGTACGCTGCTTACCTAAGTCAGTGTGACAGTTCAGCGCACACAATTCCTCCCGAGAGTATACCAAGTCGGGTACAGTAGAAATCAATAGGAAGGAACAAGGGTTACTGGTAGTAGAGTGTAGGGTTACCCGATTAATAAATGTGGAAAATTGAATTTTTTATGGGCCCGATACATGTATGGTAAAATTATAGTCGGGTGACCTGCGCGCTCTATCAGTAATTTTCTGGTAGCAGAGGTGATGGTTAGGGACTAGTTAAAGGTAGGTAGGACTAGTTAAGATAGGTAGGTATGTTATTTGCTTCTAATTGTGAAAATTTTGCTGCTAAACGTTTAAACGAATTTACAAATGTTTTATTGCTTTGAAAATTATGAAATGTTTTAAATTGTTTTTCTTGCTGTTATATTGATATATGTTCTAACAAACTTCGTTAGTGATTGTTATATGTTTGTCTGGAATCCCCGGGGAATAGAATAACGGGTGGTGAGGAGAATCCATGCCGTGGAGAGGTCACTTGCTAGAGGAAAATTGGTGCAGGTTAAGCAGAACTGGAAGCACTAATTAGGGTTTTCTGAATAAATGTTTGAATAAATGGTAGCAAAGAGTTCGCTGGCAAAACTTCCGTTGTGATATAACCTAGTAAGGGTCACTCGGAAGAAGTAGCAGGTTCATCTAAGCTTGATTGTTAGCAAAGGAGTTCCCTAGTGAAACTTTTGGCTTAGTATATATCCCACAGTGGATGAGTCGAAGGAGTAGCAGGTTCACTGATGCTTGTGTGAAGGGTAGGCAGAAGGGATCTACTCGCAGTATTTGAAAAGTAAATAGAAGAAGTTTACTTGCAGTGAAATAAATCTTTTCTTTCTAGACACTCGAGTACAGTGGCGAATGTGTTTACGTTGTTAATTAAATTGAGCACTTGCACTTTAAAGGGTAGAAATCGTAGCGTTTCTTACCTTGTGAAGGAGGGAGTCAATTGCGGAGCTGCGCTGACATCACGCCGTGCCGCGCTGGTATTGGTCAGAACGGTGGGCGTGTACTTGAGGAGGAATTGTAAAGGAGGGGTGAGTGCCGAAGCGTGAGAACCTGTCTCGCGAAAAGGCCGCGCACCCATTGGTCGAGGTTATTTGAAATTGCGCATTTGATTGGTTGCACGAAAATAAAGGACGCTTTTGTATTCGAAGTGATTTTGTAAACAAAAGTAAGTTGCGGAAAAGTATATGTGGCATACGTATACTCCGGAGACTAGACCTGATCCAAGATATCTAGGCTTTGCTAAAGAAAAGTGGAAAGGTCGTAACTGTAGCATTATGTACGGAAATAAGAGAAAATTGACCTTAGTAAAAAAGGTAAAGAATTATTTCAAGAAAGACAAACCTATCAAAACTAGAGAAGGAGTTGTCATTCCTCCACCTAATACCCCTGCGTCATTCATGATGTTTGATAAAGGGTACCACTCTTGTGTGTGGTTGGAGAATTGGGTGGAATGTACTAAAAATGACGGAATTTTGGCATTACCGTTGGATGGTACCTTTAATAGCAGGATTCTGTTCAATTTGAGAACCCGAATGAATGATTTACATCCCAGACCCAGACTAACGCAATATGAGGCCTTAGAGGAATGGGAGATAGAGGCTTTTGAGCGAGACAAACCCCGAATGGATAAAGGGTTAACCAAATGGTATCCGAAATTGAAACAAGAAACTCGAGAGAAAAAAATGAAACAATGGAGACAAAACTTGATAGTAGAAGGACTGTACCCTATGATGGCACTAGAAGAACCCATGGGAGGGAAAAGGACAGAAAAGACAAAGCACCTGATGACCGGGGGGGATTCAGACGATGATTATTTGGTGGAATAGCTAATACAAAATCTACCTCCTTATAATGAAGGAGCAAGACCAGTAAGTGCAAGAGACGCTTGTCTAATACCTCCTTATCCGGAGGAGCCGAGATCTTTCAGCACAGAGAACCCGTTCCGGAAACCTAACTATGGTGAGGGACCAGGTATGACACATCCGACTGCCCCGAATTATACCCCAACCCTGACTCCGCAAATAGTACCTGAAACTAGCCTGGAAAGAGTACTACAGGAGAGAGAGCGAGAAGCTATAGCTAAACAGAGAACAGAATTAATTCAGAAAATCTCCCAATTAAACACAAGTCCTGAAGCCTTGACAATTCCAGTAACTATTGGACCAGTGGTTCCTTTGTATGGGGATAAACAGGGGTGTCCCAAGACCCCGATTATTACCCCGGCTGTGGTACAGCCAAGAAAAGAGCCCTTAATTGTAGATGATCAGGCAAGTGAATGTGAATCTGTAATTTCCTTGATGGATTTGCCAGTAAGAGAGCTGGAAAGGGGTTCACAGAGAAAGAACTCTCCTTTCAATTCAGAAGAAGTGCAGATTGAATCTGCTTCCGGTACTAGGAGTGCCACAGTAGTGACTCCTGAAGAAATTGAGAGATGGAGTCGAGAATTGGAGAAACAAAATACTCAGTCGAAACCATTAGATATTTACAAATTAAGAATAGAATTGGAAGAACTGATGGCTGGAAATGTGGGGTTAGACAGACTAAATACTTTTTCCGAGGAAGAATTGCTGTTTATCTGCAAGAGTATTACCCGTAATACCAGGGTTTTCCATGAGAAGTTAATGGACACCGCGGCTAGTATGGGAATAGATATTGGTAAATCTAAAGTGTTGCAAAAACCCTACAGAGAAGAATTCTCAGACAAAGATCTAGAAAACATGAATGTGTCAGGGAAAAAGGTACAGATCAGAGAATTGTTGAACTTGTTGCAAAAATGGGGAGAATTAGAAAAATGGAAAGCCAGGTGGGCAAAGGAAAAGGAGGAGATTAGATCAAAACAGATGGCTTCCGAGTATGTCTTAAAAGAAGCAGACAAGGCAGAAAAATTATATCCTATGCGAGAAGTGCCAGGTGGAAAGTATGTGCATGTTCCATGGTCCCGACAGGATATTGTGTCCTTTACCAATGACTTCCCGAAATTACGAGAAAAACCTGTGGATTGGTACAGGCAGGTAGAAAGATTTGTGAAGGTCCAAAAATGTCTCTGGAAAGATTTAGATGGGTTTTTCGACATTGTGGTGCCTGTAGATTTGTGGACAGAATGCAAAATTGCGGTTGATTGGCCTAGTGAGGAATTCCCGAGGGACCCTATCACGGGGGCTCCTTCTGCTGATGTAATGAGGAAATACAACCAGGTAATGTTGCATCTCAAAGGGAAAGTGCCTGCAAAGGAAACTGATTGGACCAGAATAGATAGAACTACCCAGAATAGAGATGAAACTGTGCATTCCTATTATGAACGACTGTTACAGGTGTTCAGAACGTACAGTGGTCTGGACAACATCGAGATGAAGGATATGACCCATTTCATTTACAGGTTTGTATTAGGATTAAGACCTGAAATTTCACAATGGATAAAAGACAATAAAATCTGTTGGCAGTCTAAACCAATTGATGAGGTTCTAAAGTATGCCAAGTATTGTGAGGATGAGATGGCGGACAAACGAAAAGCATTGAAGGAAAAGGTCATGTGGGCACAGGTAAAATTGGCCGAACAGCAGGAACAGCAGCTAAATAAATTAACCAGTAATCAGAATCAAGGCTTCGGGGGTGGGGGAAAGCCCAGAGTAAAGATGAGCAGAGAAGAGGCCAAAAAGAAATTCCCCTGTCACGGATGCGGCCAGATAGGTCATTGGAGAGACGAGTGTCCACATGCACAGAATGGTAATATCCAAATTAATGATTTAAATCCACAGACGCAGAATGAGAAACCACGAAAGACCCAGCAACAGGTAAAGCAGAATCAGTTGCCTCGTGCACCTAGGCAGAATTATAAAAAACAGAGCACAACAGAGTGAGGACACTGAAGTGTGGGAAGGAAGGGAAGATAGAAATGCAGCAGTTTCACAATTCCTGTTAAATGACACGTTTATCTGTGATGACACCTACTGACGGTGCCTGAGGGGGGAGGACGAGGAGTGCGTGCTTGGCGCCTCCTTGCCGGTGGACCAGTCAGGGCCATACATTGAAGGAAAGGTTGAAGGAAATGACGTCACCTTTCTGTTGGACACTGGTGCCACTCGTTCTACTGTGAGAACAGCAGACGTTCCAAACCTACCCCTCTCGGGAGAAGCAATCCAAGTAGTGGGAGTTTCTAATCAGTTGATTAGTACCCCTGTTACAAAACATATGGAAGTTAAAATTGGAAATTTTAAAGAGATGCATAGATTTGTCGTTTGCGACACCAGCCCTGTAAATCTGTTAGGGAGAGATTTGTTGTGTAAAATGAATTGCACTATCTTTTGCACACCAAATGGCGTCGAACTCCAAATCCCAGACGAAGATGGAATTTACAAATTAATGTTAGCAAGACCAGACTCTGAAATTAAAATAATAATTGGAATCAAGAAACCTAGCGGTAAGTACAGGGTAGTACAGGATCTGTGAAGGGTTAACAAAATTGTGGTTCCCTGTTGTCCTGTCGTGCCAACCCTGCAGTGATTTTATACCAAATTCCATGGAATGCTGGTTTACCGTCATTGACTTATGTCATGCATTCTTTTCAATCCCATTGCATCCAGACAGCAACTTTCTATTCTCATTTGAATTCAACAGTCACGTGTTCGTCTGGAATCGCGTCCCTCAGGGGTATACAGAAAGCCCCTCCATCTTTAATCAGATTCTGAAAAAGTGTCTCGAGACCCTAATCTTGCCCGTAAAATCAGTTCTGGTGCAGTACATAGACGACCTCTTGGTGGCATCTAAGAGTCGAAAAGACTGTGTGACTGACACAATTGCCTTGCTAAATCATTTAGGTGAGGGAGGGCATAAGGTATCACCCGAAAAGCTGCAATTCTGCACCACATCATTGACGTATATGGGGCACCAGATAGAGAGAGGTATCAGGAAAGTCACCTCAGAAAGAATCAGGATAATTCGAAACATAGAATTGCCAAACACTCAGAAGGAAATCAGAATGTTCCTTGGAGTTGTAGGATACTGCAGGCAATGGATTGTGGGATTTGCAGTCCTAGCAAAACCATTGATAAAAATGACCAGGAAAGAAGCAAGTGACCCAGTAGAGTGGGATGATGAAAGCATGTCAGCTTTTATCAAACTACGAGATTGCCTCTGTACTGCTCCTGCCTTAGGAATGCCAGATTATTCAAAAGATTTTGCACTGTTCAGGGACACATGAGACAATTGTGCACTTTCAGTCCTGACCCAAATTCATGGTTTGACTCGACGTCCAGTGGCATACTTTTCCTCCACATTGGACCCAGTAGCAGCTGGATTACCTGGATGTCTGAAAGCTGTAGCATCAACTTGCATTAGTCTTGAACAAAGTGAGTCCATTGTTATGGGACATCCAGTAACTGTGTATGTTCCACATTCTGTCGTGATTTTACTGACAAGAACTAAAACCCAGTATCTCACACCTAGTCGGCTGACTAAGTACGAAAGACAGCAGCCGGGAGAGCAGGTACACTGAGGGGAGCCGCGTTTGTCCAAATGTACACCGCGTGAAGATGTCCCACGCTGTCTTTTCCGAAGGTGCGTGATTATGCCTCGTAGGAAGATTTTTTCATATCCCTACTGATATTGTAGTGGGTTACTCACGGAAACTATCCGATTATTCCACACTGTATATATTGTTTATATTTTTCACATTTAGAGCCTCCCAGGAGGGTACGCCTTAGCGCGCGCACACCACCGGAGGACTTTTGTATAGGTCCTGAAGAATGCTGAGCTAAATGCAATTTGACATCAGAAAGAAGTTGACCAATGTTTGATCCTAATTAGGACTCCGGTTCCTTAACTTAGAACCTGGGGAGTCCGCTCACTCTGTTTTTATCCAATGCAAGTTGGCCATTATTAAAGATTTTTGTAAAGGCACAACTTCTGCATTTTTTAATACACTTTACACATTCACGTCTAGTCACCTCCTAATTTGGGCACTGTTGCACTCACCACATCCTGCTCCGCTGTAACCAGGCGTTGTGATTAAGAAGAAAAATGGTTCTGTTGGGTAGCAGAATACATTGCTTCAAGGAAAGGCAGTATTAGCTCATGCCACAATGAACAAATTATATTCAATCAAAATTCAATGAAACCTCTCTGAAAACAACCAAAATTCACAGTTTATTATATAGTAAAAGTCACAATTACAACATAACGAAATTACTTCATTCCGTATGCGTTTCAATAAATGCTAAAAGCAGGTGATGAGTGACTGATGGTGAACAAGAGTGAATAGTGCAGTATTATTCAGTGACACATTATATACAACTTTATACAATAATGTACAATGGGGGGGAGGGGGAGAAGGTATATTGATTAGGAGGTCAGAGTTCCGAGTTAATGCTCCAAGGAAGCAGATGGTTACTGTGCCCGTTCCTGGAGGATACTTGACCAGAGTTATACGTCGACGTTTCGACCCTAATGTGCCCCTATTGGTGGTCACGGCGGGTCTTTATCAAGACAGTGGTGGATGAGGGCGGGTGGGGGGAACAGGTTGATCTGTAATCACAGGCGGAATTTATCACACCCTGGAAGAGGCCGGAAGGACGATTCTGAGTCACTTTGTATGTGTTTTCGCTGCAAGAGCCGAACGCCGTCTGGACTGCAATACAGGAGCTCAATCGCGGGAGGCGCCGAGCTCGAGGACGTTAAGCACGTCAAACCAGGCGTTGTAGCACGCTGGGGAGACATTCGGTCACCCCAGCGGGGACCCAATGATGAAGCATGTCACCAACTAGTGGTGAGTGAGGGTCCTTCTAATAAGTAAGGTTATTTCCCTCCCTTTTACACTGGGTGACCAACAAGCCCACCAGTTTCTTCCCTCGAGGAGGACCCTAAAGGGCGTACATAGGGAGATAGAGAGATTTCGCTGTGTGCACGCACGTGTGTGAGTATTGATCGCATTTGCGGCACACAGCGGACTAACATTACACCTCACTAGTTCTTTTTATTCACAGTCACTCCTTTGTTGTTAAACATAAGTACGAAAGAATCCTTGTAGGGCAGGAAACGTAACCATCGAAAGATGTAATATTTTGAATCCTGCTACCTTACTGCCTAGTTCATTTGCAGAAGAAGTGAGGGAAGAATTTGCACATGATTGCATTGACTTAACTGAATTCAGTACAAAACCACGCCCAGACATTAAAGAGAACCCTTTGTACCATGGAGATTATGAGCTGTTTGTAGACGGTTCATGCATGAGACACAAGGAGAGTGGCTTAAGTGCTGCCTACTCTGTGTGCACTCTGGATCGTCCGGTGGAAGCATCTTATTTGTATGGAGTCAAGTCTGCACAAATAGCCGAATTAATTGCATTGACAAAAGCCTGTAAATTTGGGAGAAATTTGAGAATAACCGTGTATACTGATAGTCAGTACGGTTATGGGGTTGTGCATGACTTTGGCCAATTGTGGCTACAGAGGGAGTTTCTGACCTCTTCAGGTACCCCTATCCGAAATGGAAAATATGTGCTTGGGATGTGTTTGAATTAACCTGCTGCCTGAGAGGATCGCTGTTGGGACACTAGACTTTACACCTCGCGGTACCCGCTTCGCGGGTCCCGCATCGGTTGTATTGCCCTTCGCCATTTGGAAGCTGTTGTAGGCGGGTGTAAGGACTGCAGGGCTGCGAGCAACGGAACCGGGACTCTGTTTCCCAGGAGTCCCGGTAAACCAGCGCCTGATCCACCTGGCGTGCTCTCCCTGACTGCCCCGCCCAATCGGACTGCACCGTGTTAAAACACCTGGGCTCCAGCTACAGCGTGGGACGTGTTTGAATTAACCTGCTGCCTGAGAGGAAAGCTGTTGGGACACTAGACTTTACACCTCGCGGTACCCGCTTTGCGGGTCCCGCATCGTTTGTATTGCCCTTCGCCATTTGGAAGCTGTTGTAGGCGGGTGTAAGGACTGCAGGGCTGCGAGCAACAGAACCGGGACTCTGTTTCCCAGGAGTCCCGGTAAACCAGCGCCTGATCCACCTGGCGTGCTCTCCCTGACTGCCCCGCCCTCTACTCTCATAAGCTCCAGCTCTATTTAAATAAGCCACTCTTACCGCAGTGCGGTAGCGCGCGGGAGCGCCCGGGGCTAAGCCCGGGCAAAGGGCGGGCCCTCTGTGGCCCTCAGAGGCCCGAAGAGACTGGACTGGGCACAACCCTCTGGCCCACAGCCATTCCTGTGACATTGTAACAGGGTCCACTGCGCCTGATTATTAATAGCTGTCATTGTTCGCTAAATGTCATTTTCTCTGTTAAGCTCTGATTTAGCTATGCCGGATAAGCAAGGGGGTTTGCTAAATAGAACTCTGGACAATTATTTCACAAAGCCTGCTGCTAACATCATCGAGGGAACCACCCTAGAAGAGCGACGAGCGGAACGCCGCCGTTCTGTAGAAAGCATGAAGAACAGGCCAGTGATTGTTCCATTCTTACCTGCTGCTTCTTCTGATGAGGGCAGCCAGAATGTTAATGACAGTGTACTTCTGCTGGAAAGCCAGTCAATAGCATTGAAAGATACCACGCATATACACAACACTTGCCCCACATTGATTATGAATGGCCCCCCGTCTATTAATCATACTAGCACTCCTAAATCAACGAAGCCACCGATTGCCCCTGCTCCTATTCTAGGCAAAACAACACGACATAGGGGTAAACAAATAATGCCTATGTCCAAAATATATGGCCCACCCCCGTATAAAAAACGGCGGAAAATGGGGGAATCACAACAAATAAAGTTGAGCCATTCTGATTTTGGAAAAAAGTCAAAAACTTCAGCTGAAAGTGCTAAGGCCTTAATAGCCACGACAGAAGGAATTAATACTCTACCTCCACCCTCATCGAGCATGTTGATAGATAAGGAGGCCAGCCTAGATATTAGTGTGGCTGATAACGTGCCCCAAGCAGCTCAGGAACACGTTACACTGCACAGTATAGAGAGCCTAATCAGAAGCTATTCAGTTGCAATCTTAGAGAGACTGAACAAAGTGGAGGATAGATTAGGGAAAATCGAACGGGAATTGGGAAGCAAGGGAGCTGCTATTAAATCAGCTGCAAGTAATGTCTTACAAACCACTACATTGCCAATCCAACCTATTGCAACTGCCCCAAAATTTGCTCCGAATACGAATCCATCTACTTCGAAGCAGCCTGAAAATAAGATTACTAAACATCATAACCCACCAACCAAGCTCCCACAAGATAAACCCGACCAGATCTCGGCTATCCCAGCCAGTAAACCACATGAGGGCACGGCGAGTTTACTATCGGGGAGACCAACAAGGGAGGCGGATGGTACTAGGTACAACTGGGGGAGACCCAAACGGGCTCCACTCCCAGAACTCCCACCAGAGGCCGTACCTTTTGTTGTAGTTTTGACAGGGGTGCCTGTGTTGGAACCAAATAAGCGGGAGGGGTTTGCTCAACTGAAGAACAAGATTATGCATTGGCTGAGTCTATTTAGGCCACTTATAAATAACATCAGTGGCGACATTGTCCACGTTCGCCGTCTTCAGTGGTTGGGGGGCAGACCCAAGGACATCGAGGGTGATGTGGTGGTAGTAAACTTCAGGGACCCAAATGCCGTACAATTTATATTAAATTGGCCACCAGGTAACAGTGACAATCGTATAAGCCATGTCACCTCCTGCCTGTCCTCACATATTGAGAAGCATGGCCTCTTGGCTTCCCACCAGGCGGGTTTCCGCCCGGGTCATTCTACCGAGACTGTCGTCACTGCTGTCTTGGACGAGCTTAAGGGAAGGGTCGACTCCAATCTCCCCCAGGCGTTGGTGCTCCTCGATTTGTCGGCTGCGTTTGACACGGTTGACCATGCCATCCTTCTCGACCGTGTCAGCGCAGCCGGCATCAGGGGGGTAGCACTCTCCTGGCTGAAGTCCTTCCTTCAGGATAGGTCCCAGGCAGTTCAGTTTGCTGGTTTTTCCGCTCCTCCCCGCCCTCTTGTGTGTGGGGTTCCCCAAGGTTCCTCCCTTTCCCCTCTTCTCTTCAATCTTTATATCTACCCTCTTATTTTTTCCCTCCGTGAGCTGGGGGTCTCCGTGTACAACTACGCTGATGACCTCCAGCTCATTTTTGATCTCTCTACTCCTGACTTCTCTTCCTTTTTTAGTTCCACCTTAGTCTTTATTTCGGACTGGATGAACACGAACCACCTCAAATTAAATCCCGACAAGACGGAGCTTGTCCTCACTGGTGGTCCCTCTAATCCCTGGTCCCCTTCCCATTGGCCCCTTTCTCTGGGTACTCCCCCTCTTCCAGTTCCCTCTGTTCGCACTTTAGGCATTAAGGTCAGCAATGACCTCTCCATGCACTCCCAAGTCAGTGCTGTAATTTCATCTTGTTTTTTATCCCTCCGTCTCATTCGCAAAATTTCCCGTTTCTTTTCCACTGATGCCCTCAAATCCATCATTACAGCCCTCATCACCTCTCGTCTCGATTACGGGAACGCCCTCTACTCCGGCATCACCGCCTTCGAAATGCGCCGGCTTCAGGCCATTCAAAATCAGGCCGCCCGGCTCATTTTCCACCTTCCCAAATTCTCCCACGTCACACCCGTTCTTAAGTCCCTTCACTGGCTTCCTGTACGCTTTCGCTCTTCCTTTAAATTAGCCTGTCTAGCCTTTTTAGCCTTCACCCATTCCGCCCCTCTTTTTATCGTTTCTTTGATCACTCCCTATACTCCTTCTCGCACTCTTCGCTCATCCTCTCAACTTCTTCTTCAAGTTCCCCGCTACCGTAAAGCCCGTATCGGTGGCACCCGTTTTTCGGTTTTGGCCCCCCAGTATTGGAATAGTCTTCCATTATCTATCCGATCGATCCCTACTTACCCAGCTTTCCGAAAGGCATTAAAAACTTTTCTTTTTCTCCAGGCCTTCCCCGGTTAGTCCCTCTGTTTGCAGTGTAGAATCCGTTTCCCCCCCCCCCCCCCCCCCCCCCCCACCCCCAGCGCCAGGAAGCCGCTTGGCCACAGTGTGCTTAATTAAGTTTCTTTTTCATTTCATTTCATTTCATTTCATAATTCCCAGACCATTGACATACTTTTATCCCAGATCAGTGGTGTTTCCAACCCAGCGCCAACCACCCAATCTTACAACAACACAAACTCATCTGAACACCTATCCCTTGATTGCACAGAGTGTCAGGAATCCCCAATATGTGCCCTATCCTATGTCAACCCCAGATCCCTATGGGTGGAACTATGTACCAGCCAGACTCAATAATGCAAATAACAGGAGAATGGATCATCTAAAACCATTCACACCTCTAGAGACCATGAATAGATTTGACATATTTAGTGGCCTAGATGATTGTGATTGATGTTTTTTGAGTATGGGGGGCGAGGAAAGTGGGATACACACCCCTGGCGTAAAGGGTGTTGTCAATGGAGTTGAAGTGTTGGGGAATACTGGGTTTTCACCTTTGTTCAATCTGGTTGTGAGGGATGGAATTATTCAGGGGGAGGGCTGCACAATGTTAACAACTGGGGAAGTACCCTTGGTGACCCAACCTGAGATCCCAGTTAGAAAAAGGGAGCTATCTAACTTAGCCCCAGAGATCCTAGTTAGAACAAGAGAGCCTGTAAAATTAGTCTCTTGGAATATAGCCGGAGTCGTAAAAAACTTAAGGGACCCAGAATGGGCAAGTTTCATTGATGTTTTTGACTTTTGTTTGCTACAGGAAACTTGGGCAGTAGTCACACCACATAGCCTTGGTTATAAGTCTTTTGGAATAGGTGCTATTCAATCTAGAAGTGGAAGGCCTTCGGGTGGACTTTTAATTTGGGTGAAAGTAAACCTAAGGGCACAAATTGAGGTGTTGGATGCAAATTCTCTTGACATATTAGCTTTAAAAATAACTTCATACGAAGGGAAAAAATGTGTTCTAATAAATGTCTATAATAGACCAACATCCTCATCAAGAGACTCACTAACATTATCTAAACTATATTGTTTTTTAAATACATTAGATGGTAGGGAGGACCATGTCATCTTGGCAGGCGATCTAAATTGTAACTACGAACCAATCTTGGGTCTATGTGATATTTTCGAAGAGGAAGATCAAGCCAATAATATCCCTGCCTTGGAGAATGTGAAACCCGTAAAATGTTTGGTTTTGGCACTCCAAATAACCAAATTATGTACTGAGTATTGCCTTAGGGCTTGCAATGGACGGTTTCCGTCTGATAGCTCGAAAAGACCAACCTTTAGTAGGAATAATTGCAGAAGTAATTTGGACTTTGTGATTGCTTCCATATCCATCTGGCCGAACATTCTAGACTTTGAGGTAAAGGATAGGCTAGAAAGCGATCACTTTCCTGTAAGTCTTTCAATGGAAGCCTCCTTGTTTGAAGGAGTAACTTCCTCTCCTCTAGCAAATGGTAGTAATATCGATAATGCTGAGATCCATATAAGCAACAACAGACGAGCTCTCAAATGGCCATTTATACTAGACCATGGTGAGATCCTCGCAGAAATATACACTCTCTTTGCAGAGACCTTTGGTTTATACATAGGTCTTATGATGGAGGAGGTAAATCCAATTCACTTTATGTCACTACACAAAAAACTTTTAATGAAATAAAAAATTTTGTTACTAAAATGCCCAAGAAGAACCAACAAAAGACACAGAATCTGTCTCATAGTAAACCTTGGTATGGCAGATCCTGTAGAGAATCCAAAAGGGCTCTTTTATCAGCAATCAAATCCAAGTCCCCTTTGGACATAAAAACAGCAAGGAATAACTATAAGATAGTACAAAGGGTATCTAAAATAGCCTGGGAGGAAGAAAAATGGGTTGATCTGTTGCTGGCTGCTAAAACAAGAGATAACGTAGGCTTCTGGAGGCTAGTAGCCAACGGAAACCACATAGGGAGAGTGGCCAAGGACATCTACCTGGATGAGCTAACATGGACTAATCACTTTACCAGTCTTTATAAAAAATATGATGATGCTCATATGGATTTGGATGTCCCATGCTACGATCACCCCACAGATTGCCTGGGTTTCACTTTAGGAGAAACCGAGTTGGCAATTAACCAAATAAAGTCTGGCAAAGCACCAGGCCTAGACAAGATCCCAGGGGATTTATATAAGCACGATTTAAAAGTATGGGTACCATACATTAACCTTTTGTGCAATAAGTTATCCCTTACTTTAGATTTCCACGAAAGTTGGAGGGGAGCTGAAATTGTTTTAAATTTTAAAAAAGGGGATTGGATGGATCCCTCTAATTATCGGCCAATCAGCCTGATGGATATCCTCCAGAAAATTTACTCACGACACATTTTATCTCATGTCAGTGATTGGATGGAGGGAAATGCAATTCTAACTAAATTCCAAGCTGGTTTCCGATGTAAAGTAAGCACAATTGATCAGATATTTAGATTTTGTTGCCTTTATTGGAAATACGTTTTAATTAAAAAGGGTCATCTATATGTTGCTTTTGTTGATTTAAGGGCAGCATTTGATTTAGTGCCACGCAACCTCTTATGGAAAATGCTGAGTGTAGTAGGGATGCCAACTAGTTTATTAGTTCAGATAAAAGAGTTACACGAAGGGAATTTTGCGAAAATTCGATGGGGCCCAAGTGGGGAACTAACTCAAAAAATCCCTATCGAGCGCGGTGTTCGCCAAGGCTGCGTACTGGCCCCCACGCTCTTTTCTCTTTTTGTGAACGACATCCCGTCACACCTAGAGTGATGCAAAAATGATTCTCCAAAATTGAACGGAGAAAGGGTAACATCTCTACTATTTGCTGATGACACTATTCTGATTTCCCAAACTAAGAAAGGACTCCACGCACTACTGAATTCTTTTAGTGAATACTGTAGCAAGAAAGGACTGGAGATAAATGGGAAAAAGACCAAATGTTTGGCCCTAAATCCAACAAAAACCGATAAAGGCTGCCTATTCTTGGAAGGAGTAAGATTAGAATCAGTCTCCCAATTCTCATATCTAGGGGTCACATTAGATTCCAAATTTTCATGGAAAGCACAAATGGAAAAAAGCAAAGTGGCATTCGCTCAGAATGCAAAGCCAATCCTTAGGGAGCAAAGTCTGAGCACTAGCAAAGCTGTGTCTCCGGCGATTGAACTTTTTAAATTTAAGGTACAACCAGCAGTGTTATATGGCGCAGAAATATGGGGACCAGGGTCTAAGGATACTTTTAGTGTCCTGGACAATAAATTTATGAGAAGCCTGGTAAGGGTCCCAAGAGGCACTCCCCTAGTGCCCCTTCAATTAGACCTAAACATCAAAAGAACCGATCACCACACAATAATCCGGCCACTGATGTTATGGGTCAGACTATGGCGGGTGCCAGAATTACACGACTATAGGGACGGGCTAAAAGAAATCATGGAGTTAGATAATTTAAAAACTATCCCATGGTTAAAGCACGTTAAAAACTGGTTCAGTAAAATAGGCCTAAAACACTTCTGGGAGAACCCTGAGCAATTACCGCCCAACTCGAAATTAATTTTAAAAAGGGCTTTCTGGAGCTGTATTGCTAATATGATAACAAGTGCCTCAACTGCTGATACCATAGTAACACATTTTCTTAGCTTTAAGAATGCACCACTATTTGAGACCTTTATGGATGAGATAGAGCCCCCTCTTGCCAAAACTTTATTCTTAAAATTAAGGTACGGGAATCTTTTATTAAAAACAACTTTGGCTCGCTGGGCAAAGAGGCCTAATGCCCCATCCTTAGTGACTGATGAAATTTGCTCCATGTGTGAATGCCACCAGATTGAAAATGAGTCTCATATTTTCTTCTTTTGTCCTGCATATGTACTGGCCAGGAAAAGATGGATAAAACCAATATGCCTATTGTTGGGTGTGAGATCATGTACACAGGCTTTGAGAATTCTTATAACTAACACAAACCAAACAATAATATTTAGTGTTAGTAGATTCTTATATTCAATCTTTTTCCTAAGGAAAAAAAAGGGTCAACAGTTGTAGATAAAGTTTATTCATAAAAACAGGAATAATATAGCAACTATTGGGGGTATTTTTCCTTTTTTAGCATCTCATTGATGTTTGTGCTCTGATTTACTTTTATTATGAAATGTATCTTAGTCAATTGTTTTTTATGTTAAATGTCTTTTATTGTATGAATGTGTAGTGACTCTTTTATGGCAACTATGCCGAAATAAAGATATTTTGAATTGAATTGAATTGAAAATATGTGCAGGATTTACTGGAAGCAATCCAGTTACCAAAAGAATTGGCTGTGGTCAAGTGTGCTGCTCACAAATCTGGCAACGACGATGTGACAGCCGGTAATTGTTATGCTGATCAGTTAGCCAAACATTGTGCAAAGTACAACATCTCAATCAATATAAGGGTTGGGGGAACTGGAAGCAGCTGCAAACTTTTGATGCTAGAGGGAGTGAATACATGGGAGGAAGTGAGAGACTTACAGGAAGCAGCAGAGCCTCAAGAAAAACAAAGATGGAAAAACTTTGGGTGCCGCAGGAGAGAGGAGGATGGTGTCATTATTTACCTTGATGGGATGCCTGTGTTGCCAGACTGTATGCTTGCTCCTATGGCTAGGCTAATACATGGAAATACACATGTCGGCAGAGATGCAATGATTCGCATGTTCCGCCGAACATGGTTCAATTCGAAGTTCAGAAGAGTAGCAGAGGCACTCTGCCAGAGGTGTTTGACATGCCAGCAATTTAACCCTGGAAAGAAAACCATAGTGTTACCAGGAAAAATTGGAAAGGCAGAAAGCCCTTTTATTAGATTACAACTTGATTTCATTCAGTTGCCCCCTTGTCGAGGAATGAAATATTTACTTGTCATTGTCTGCCTGTTTTCAAAATGGGTGGAAGCTTTCCCTGCACGAAGAAATGACAGCATCACGGTAGCAAAGTTGTTACTTAGGGAACTAATACCTCGTTACGGGTTCCCAGTCTTGATTGAATCAGACAGAGGAAGTCATTTTCAGAATGAAATAATAAAACAGATCTGTGAAGCATTCAAAATCACGCAACATCTGCATTGTGCATATCGTCCAGAGGCTTCTGGAGTGGTAGAACAGATAAATGGCACGATCAAGTCAAGATTGGGAAAGATGTGTGAATAAACTCAACTGGATTGGCCAGATGCTCTGCCTCTTGTGTTGATGGGACTTAGAAGTATTCCAGATCGGAACACGGGCTTGAGTCCCCATGAAATCCTGATGGGAAGAGTAATGCGGCAAGCGTGGGTACCAGGATACAAGTTAATAAGCATATCTGATGATTTGGTGCTGGAATATTGTAAAGAGCTGGCTGACCAAGTACGTTCTATCTCTCGCCAGGTTGGGGGAGAAGACGTCGCCAGGCCAACAACTCCGACACATAACCTGAATCCTGGTGATTGGGTCGCAATAAAGAAGCACACTTGGAAAAGCTGCCTTGAACCCAGGTGGGGAAAGCCACGGCAGGTGATCCTGGTTACCACCACAGCTGTAAAGTGTGCAGGAGTACCTCGCTGGATCCATGCCAGCCACACAAAGAGAGTGACAGAACCAGACCTAACTAAAGCTGAAGGTTGCCCAGCTGAAGGATCCCAAGATATCGGTCCTGAAGTAGCTGAAGAGGAACAACCGAGCTTCAGTCAAGAAGATTGGGTTCCACTCATTGACCTGACAATCGACCCTATCCGAACCAGAAGTCAAGCCTAATTAGACAGACAGTGGGATAGTGAGGACGAGACAGGTGAAGAAGAAGCTACTCAGATTATCGAAATACATGTCAGATCTGATTCTGAGGAGGACCAGATAGGGGAAGAGCAGGTAATCGACACTCCACCCAGAACACCTGCACCAGAAGAGGGACAGACAGAAATTAGGGCGGAAGTTCACAGAAGAAAATCAAGAGTTCGAAAAGCGTGAGCAGGAACAGATAGAACTAGACAATTGTGTTCAGGAAGAAGAGATCGAAACAGATCAAAGCCAAACTCAGCATATACCTGAACAAGGTCAGTTTAGGGACCAGGCAGAAGAAACAGACGACAGACCAGGACCTAGTCAGTTAGGGAATGATACTGAAACTGAACTTGATCCAAGTGTGCCACAATTGAACGAAAACAAAAGGGTGTTGGACGAAGGCAAAGACACAGTCCCAGTTAAAAGACTGAGAAAAGGTGATTCAGTACCTCGATTTGTGAAAAGGCTGAGACTGCGTCTAAAGACGATAAACGAGGAGCCTGAACAAATAAATAAGGTTTCGAGTCAAACTGACCCAGTCCACACAAAGATAAAGAGAAGAAGTGCTCGCATTAAGAAACTGAATAACAAGTACGCAAGTCCCGAGTGGACTTACTTTGTGTTGGAGGAGTTTGAGAACTTGGAAATCAGTGACGAAAGTGAAAGTGACGAAGAAGTAATAACTGAACAGACCCGTGAGAAAGTAAGCCCAACCTGAAAAGTTAAACGAGTAAGCAAGCTGTGTAGATTTACAAAGAGGGGGTGTAACCTCTTTTGAGCAAAAAAAAAAAGTCTGATTCTTCTGAGAATGGGAGACCGAGACGAAGTTGTTGTAAAACATGCTGCCAAGTAGGTTTATGTAGTGTAGCAATAGTACTGATCCTTTGCATAGGACTAACAGTAACCCTTCCTTCTATGATGAGTAAGAACCCAAGTTTGTACCCAAATAATAATTTACCTGACGACACTGTAGAATCACAGACTAGAATTACACCACGAAGAGTAGACACTTTGGACAAACCACTTAGCCTGAAACGGAGACAGTTAGATTTAGAAGCACCAGATGAGGAAGTATTACACTTTAACAAGATTAAGAACAAGACTCATTTAAACGTTTTCGCAAACCTGTTATTGCATTATGTAGAAACTATGGAAATAGACGACTGTTATGTCTGCATGAAGCTACCTACTTCTGTAGCTGAAGGCGTGACTTATCATCACCTGCCCTTAACCTATGGAATTTCCTGCAGTATACTAACTAGCTTATTTTACAAAAGAGGACCTTTACAGTATTACTATTCAAACTCTGACGTAACATTTTCTGAACTTCCTGTTCGAAGAAACCTGAGCCCTGTACATACGACTAGAGATGTAGCTAAGTTCATGAGTGATTATTTTCTAACTGTAGGAAAAATTAATAAAGATGATGCACATAAAAATAACCTGACCTGTTCATGAAAAGGAAAAAGAATTTCTGGACATGGTAGAGAAGAGAAGAGAGAGTTTCCAAAAGAAAGCCAAAGACAAGAACCAGAAGGTTCCTAAATGGGCAGAGAGTATAGGGAGCACCCCAAACGGTGGAACTAGTGCTGCTATGCTTTTGGATTTCGAAAAGAAGGGGAAGCTCTGTCTTAAAAGGGAAAAGACTAGTTATTATAACAATGTTTTCATTGGTTCCAGTGAATGCGAACATAATTACAAGGTAATTGGAGGTTGGGGTTTCAAAGATGGGACAGAGCCGGTGTTTCCTGGAATTTTATTTTATTTGTGGGAACAAGGCTTACCTCAAATTGCCCGACCATTGGTACGGGAGTTGCTATTTTGGTATTGTCTTCCAAAGATATACCACGTGGGGGAAGTCACTGGAAGCAATGAAGGAACTAACCAATTAGTACGAAATAAAAGAGAAAGTGCTGGCGAAATTGTAGGAGATATTTTTAGCGCAATAATACCTGCAGTAGGAGTGGTTCTGAACACACACAAAATTTGCAAATTGTCTACAGTAGTAGATCGGTTATCTACCGACACTGCTGGATGTTTCCTAATGGTCAATACCGAAATGGTAGCGGTCAGATCAATGGTTTTACAGAACAGGCTTGCCCTTGATACTCTATTAGCAAAAGAGGGCGGAGTCTGCAGAATGTTGAAAGCGCAACATTGTTGCACTTACATACCTGATAAAAGTGTAGAAATTCAGAGGTATGTAAGGAACATTACTAATTTGGCAAAATAACTCAAACCACTGGAGGTTGACAGTGCCTGGAAGAGACTTACTGATGGTCTCTCCGCCGTAGGTCATTGGTTTGCTAATTTAGGTAGAAGTTTTCTGATTAAGGTACTAATGCCCATTGCGGGAATAGGGTTAGTAGTATTCTTTATATTCGTGTGTTGTAAATGTCGAAAACACCAGAAAAAGCATACTGTGAACCAGAGAGGAGTGAAAAGAAACGTGGATGAACTTGAATTAGAAGAAATGAATAATCAGCTTTATAAAAGGGTGAAACATTCTCACCCTAATAAAGAAACAAAAGAGAGATTGAACAGAATGTTTGAAGAAATTGAATTGGGCAAAAAGTGAGAAAGTTGGCATCTGGTTCTATTGATTTGTGATGATATAAAATATCATCAAAGAGGGGATTGATAGAGCAAGAATTCGCACGTAAAGCGGCTTGCTTGTATTCATGAACCTCAAATAACCCTAATGAACTAATTCAACCTGTTTGTGTTACTAATATTGCACATTTTTACATTACACGGGGTGTCCCAGTGACGCTTGCCTATGTGTTTACTTATCCTAAACCGCTTGTCGCTAAAATGGCCGCTGCTTAGCGGGGTTTTCTTCTGCGCATGCGTTGGTCACAATCACGTGACGTGATGTACTCGCAGTTCTGGTGGGAATCTTTGCGCTTGCGCACTAGCATTAAGATGGCCGCTATGTGTTCTCACATGCCGAATCTTGTTTTGCCGCTTTCTGTTTTTCTGTTCGTTCGCACTAATGTTAATGCTATAAGTTAGTATAAAGTAAGGGGAGTCATATAGGGATTCCTGGTATACAGTGTATTCATTTATTTTCTGTGTTGTAATTTGTTTCGCTTACTTTTCATGTGCCGAAATCCGTGGGCATGAGGGATGGGAATACTCCATATTGAACAGCCTTTCTGCGCATGACAGTCTTCTGCCAGTGGACGAGCTCTATGACATTGAATCCTTGCCAACCCGAGGTTCCAGCCAAGATATGCCTGGGAAGATGCACCGTCGCCTAGCAGAAGAAGCTGACATGTACTAAATGTATCATAATTCATAGATGCGCTATTGTAATTCAGAGACTTATGTCATGGGAACCCCAAATTCAATAGGCGGTCCCCAAAAATGCAAATTAAGGATTGTAGAAGTGAATTCTGGTTGGTGTGTTAACCTATCCTACTTGTGGACCAATCGAAATTGGGGATTCTTACACTTGCAACATTTGGGGGGGTGTTACACTGACCCGAAAACAGTATAACTAGCCTAGGTTTAGCTAGAGAAATTGTCCGACTTGTCCGAATAGCTGACCTGTCACTGACCCAACACACTCAATAGGTGACTGATACAGAGAGCTGCGGAGCACTCTGTCCGTAATTTCCAGAGACTCAAGCGGGGTTCTGAAACCTTAAGTGCTGGCGGAGCACTTTGCTGGGAAATTCGATAACCCAATCGGGGTTCTGACTGATAGCTGCAGAGAGGGTGGAGCGCAGGCGTTGCTTCTGAACTGCGGGTGCTGGTCTTACCTTGGTGGTCCTGTCCTGATCCTAATCTGGTCTTCCTGTCCTGTCCTGAGATGTCCATTCTGCACCTGCTGGCCTACTGGCGACTGTCCTTCCTTGGGGTTTCTCCTGTCCTTAACTGACCCGTGGCCAGGGTTGGTCTTCACACCGTTCTAGGTAAATATAGTGCTGGGAAATCTATTCTGCATCTTTCCTTCTTTCCCTTGCTCTAATAAAACGTGGTCTTGCATATTAATTTTCCATGTTTTCTTTGCACCAACAAACGAAAAAGTCATACATTATAATTGTTATTTTAGCATGTTCCATTTCTTACCCATCCTTTAAGTACATTCCTGTTTTCAGTCCATGAAATACAGTTTTTTCCTTTTCTTTACCTTCCCTTAGCTAAATGAAACGGTTGCTCTGATATATTAGCGTGTTCCACTTTTACCTTCCCTATAGTTACATACTACTTTTCGAGTCTCCATAGACTGATTACATTTTCATATTGTGTCACTTTTAAAGAGGTATATTTTAGCATGATCCTTATCTTTCCCCGTCCCTTAGTCACTCTATGACTAGTCTAAACTCCTGAAAATCCTTACTAGAATGTTCCTTGTCCTTACCTCCCTTTAGAATTTAAATGGTTGGCCTGATTTATTTCCTATATGGATACGTGCTCTTTATAATCTTAGTTATTGACAGTTTAATCGCTGTAAACCTAATGTTTAATGAAATTGATGAGTCTTAGATAAAGGTTTTAAAACTTACCGTGTCTCTGGTTATTTTTATGAGTGTAAATATAGAAAAGGTATTTTTGTGTCTGCCTTTCTTTTACAGCTAGGTCCCTGATCCATTGTGATCATAGGTACCCGTAACAGTGGATTGGTAAGTCGGGTACAGTAGAAATCAATAGGAAGGAACAAGGGTTACTGTTAGTAGAGTGTAAGGTTACCCGATTAATAAATGTGGAAAATTGAATTTTTTATGGGCCCGATACATGTATGGTAAAATTATAGTCGGGTGACCTGCGCGCTCTATCACTAGCACCTCCCAAGATAGGAAACCTATTGTCCAAGCCTCTCTCACTGGAAGGACTCCCAGCAGCAGGAGGTCAGACTTGTGTCTGTGGCAGTAGCATCCATTTTGTGATGCTGAGGCTCTGGTTAACTTTAACCGGGATTAGTAGGAACAACATGTCTTCTCCATCTAGAAGGGTGGAATGCTACCCCGTCACCAGAACTGGGGAGGGGGTAGTATTCCAAAGCGTATGACACCTTACACGACATGTTTTGATAAAGCCAAACCAAAGTTAACATTTAACCGCAAGGTTCATAATGCACTTAAGAGTATATGGTATGGTAATATCCTAAAACAGCTATAAGGACATGGTTCTGAAAGCTGCAGACAGGCTCAGCTCATGTTAGAGCACCATCTTACATAAAACCAAGCACTCTGCCTTCAGGATTGTTAAGACCTGCCATAGGAGTGACTTATAGGTGCATATGTGTCTAGATATAAGGTTAGATATAGGAATACTATATCTAAGCAAGGGGTGATTACATGACCTTGCCCCAGCTGAGTGATCAGCCAGTTGTGTCAATTTGGATGGCCAGCCAGGGGTGGCAAAAAAATATGCTGCAGCCCCTGGTAGGCCTTGGATGTACATATGCCCTGGGTACCTATAATACACTATACAGGGGCTAATAAGGTGACCCAATATCTAATCAGGTATGTAGCTAAAGTACATGGAGTTCATTTTACAGAGAGAGCAGATAGCCTGGGGCCCTGATTAACAGGATCCCAGGCCAACTAAGTCGAAAACCAGCTAAACAAAAGGCAAAATCTGGGGTCCCCATAGTCAGGCATCCACCTTCCTACACTCTGAAACTTGAAAATTCAATGTCTTCCAAAATCATAGCAGATAAGCCACTCATCCTTGGTGGAAAAGGCACAGTATATTACAGAAGTGCCTTATCCTAGATTCCAGGAACTCTCAGAAAGATCTCAGGAAGCTGGAATCAATATTGAAATCTCGGACATCACCCTCCCCGGCATTTGTAATCCAATAAGTCCACTCCTGAGAGAAATGTGCCTGACACAGCACTCAAGCCCTCCTTGACCTTCCTGTAGTTGCTGTGGTTCACTCAGATCAGACTCCGAAGATTTACTTATTGGTACAAGCTTCTACCCTTAGCAAGAGCTTTTTCCATAGTATGTATTTCATGTAACAGATTCCACCACTCAATCGTATGAGGAGGGTTCTGCGAGATCCAAGCCCTAGCTACAACTAGTCTCGCACAGGACAAAGCTATACTTAGCCAACTTCTACTATTAATGCCTATATTGTGTAAAGATAGTAATACCAGAGGTGCAGTGATTGAAGTATTAATCAATTGCTTTTGAAGTAAGACATTTTCAATTTCTTGCCAGTATTTAGTAAGCATAGGGCACAAGTAGATCATGTGTGTAAGATCTGCTGCCACCAGATCACATTTAGGGCATTTTGTACGATCACTGCTTAAAATATTTTGTGACCATTTAGATATTTTTAATGGAGTATGATATATTTGGCTAACCGTCCTATATAGTTGTAATTTCAAGCTAGAGGAATGGACTAGTTTATTAATATTAACAAAAACAATTGAGACATTCTGTGGTGTCACTTTAATTCCTAAGTCAACAGTCCATTTTGACCCCAATCTTAGGCAGTCACTCGATTTGTTTTGACTAAGACATTTATAACCCATACTAATTAGAGACTTCTTTTTCGTGGAGTATAAACAGGACCAGATGTCTGAGCTGATTATTTTTTTCAACTTCATTTTCCATATCAAATAGTCCTTGATTTGAAGATATTTGTACATCATTACTTCTGTCAGGTTATACAAAATTTGTAAAGTTGCAAACTGTAAGAAGCCCTCTGAACCATATAGATCTCCTAGCGTCTTAATTCCATAATTAGCCCAGTCCCTCCCAGTTTCATCATTGAAAATATCGGGGAGCCCTGGATTGTCCCAAAGTGGTAACTCAGTATGAAAGAAGGAAGTATCACAATAAGTCAAAATCAAGTTCCAAATACGTACAGCATCTCTTGAGGTCTTAAATTTTACTCGCTTAAAATAGTTAGGATCTTGCACTCTTGCTAAAAACTGTTTTGAGTAAGTGCCAAGCATGAACTGATAGAAAAAGAGATATTGGTTTTTAGCTAACAGACTCCGAAGCCGGCCTAAAAATGATGCAAAAAAATTAACTTTAAAGTCCGGAAAATCCAGACCCCCTCTTTCAGGTGGTAATTTTAGTATGGACATGGATCTTCTGGCCTTTTTATAACTCCAAATGAAACTGCTAAAAATTCCTTCTAATTTTTTAAAGAATAAGTTGTTAACTCGCAGCGGAATAGAACGGAAAAAATATAAAAATTTCGGCAAGATATTCATTTTAATCAAATTGATTCAACCAAGTAGATTAAGTGGGATTTTGGGCCATTTTGTAAGCAATGTAGTCACCTCCTTTAGTAAGGGATCATAGTTTAACATATTTATTTCATTAATCTTAGAAGAGATTTTTACCCCCAAATAAGCTGCAGATTTGCAAAGTCCTGGGACTGCATAGTTAGCTTGATAATTCATAATAATTTGTGTTTTATTAAGGTTTAATTTATAACCTGAAATAGCTCCAAAGTTTTTAGCTTCCTCCGTAATTCCAATTAATGCATCCGCCACATTGGTAGTATAGATAGCTAGATCGTCCGCGTATGCAGTTATTTTAAGGATTTTATGTTCATGTTGCATCGGTACGATCTTATCTTGGGTTTGCAAGGCGTTAATAAAGGGCTCCATAGAGAGAGCAAAAAGCAGGGGTGAAAGCGGACACCCCTGCCGAGTCCCCCTTAAGATCGCAAATGTTGGTGAAAGTGACCCAGAATGTTATGTTATGTTATGTTACGTGGATTTGTACTGCGCACAGCTGCCCCAGCTAAGGGGCGTCCTGGCGCATGGCAAGGTAACACGCAACAGCCACAAGAAACACAACAGCTAAAAAGAAGGAACCAGGTTAAAATAAGAAAGTTTTAATAGCCTTACGAAAAGAAAAAAGATCCTCCAACAACCGAATCCCCACCGGAAGGGAATTCCACAGTTCGGCTGCTTTAACCCGGAAGGAACGACCACCAACACGGCACAGCTTGTATCTGGGAGTAATAGTGAGAGCTTGGCCCAGAGATCTCAGATGCCGAGTGGGGACATACCAGGACAGGAGGTCCATAAGAATTTGAGGAGCCGTACCATTTAGAATCTTGAAGGCTAAACACAGTACCTTGAATTGGATTCTAGCCCTGACTGGCAACCAGTGCAACGCTTTCAAAGTACTGGAAACAGGGCAGTATCTAGGAAGACCAACAATTGCTCTAGCGGCGGCGTTCTGCACCCGCTGGAGGCGGGTGACTTCGGCCAGGTTAGCGCCCACCAGGAGAGAGCTGGCATAATCCAGGCGCGATATAACAGTCGCCTATATTACCAGCTGCCGGGTGCGGGAGTCGAAGAACTTCAGAACTGGACGCAGAGCCCGGAGGATTCCAAAGCAGCAGGCAGCCGTTTTCTTCGTGTGCCCCACAAAACTGAGAGTGGGATCTATCCACACTCCCAAGTTTCTCAATTCCGTCACCGGAAGAGGGGCCGACCCAAGCTCCGAAGGCCACCACCTATCCCCCCAGAGATCCGCCCTGCTACCGATGATCATGATCTCGGTTTTCTTCGCGTTGAGCTGGAGGCAGTTGACCTTCATCCAGCTTGCCACCGCCCTGAGTCCACTCTGAAACCTGGGTGCATCCTGGTCCGCATCCCCGCTGATCGTAACCGCTAGCTGGGTGTCATCGGCATATGACACCATGGTCATACCCCACTGCCTGACAACCTCAGCCAGCGGTCTCACGTATAGATTAAACAACGTTGGGCTCAGCGAGGATCCCTGCGGCACTCCCTTTTTCAGAGGATGGAACTTGGACTGGAACGGTGGCACCGCAACGCTGAAGAAGCGACCGTCGAGGAAGGACCGGAACCACTGGAGGGCGGATCCCCCCACTCCTATCTCCTCCAGGCGATGCAACAGGATAGGATGAGAGACAGTATCAAAGGCGGCGCTTAGATCTAATAGTACAAGCGCCGCCGTCTGTCCTGCATCCATCACTGTGCGAAGATGTTCAGCCATGGTGAGAAGGGCGGTCTCCGTGCTGTGTCCAGCACGGAACCCGTTCTGGGTGGGGTCTAAGATGTTAACTCGAGTGAGGTGGTCGGAAAGAACCTTGTTAACATGGGCCTCCACGACTTTGGTCGGCCAGGGGAGCAGGGAAATAGGCCAATAGCTTTCCGGCTTTTCCGGGTCCAAGGAGGGTTTCTTTAAAATAGGAGAAACCACAGCCCGCTTCCAACTTGCTGGAACCGTACCCGAGGCCAGCGAGATGTTAATCAGGGAGAGTACCGAAGTACGACCCATAAACAGCTGGTCTCTAAAAAGGGCTGGCTTAAGCGGATCGGCGGGCGACCCGGATTTCACCTGCTGAGCCAAGATGTCAAATCCCTCAGTTGTCAACGGGGGCAACACATGCAGCAGAGAATCTCCAGAGATGTTACATAGAGTACCTGCCGGTGGCCTAGTATCAGGGAATGTTAAGTAGATGTTCTGAACTTTTTCTAAAAAGAACAGGGCAAGGGCCTCACAATGCGCCGTGGAACTCGTTATAGTTGCCGAGGCCCGCTTTGCCACAAGGTCCTTTACCACTTTGAAGATGGTTTTTGATGGGTTAGGGCTATTGCCGAACTCCGCAGCATAGAAAGCTGCCCGGGCCCGGCATATAGCACGATGGTAAATTTTAACGGCAGCGAGGTAGATGACCTTCTTCCCGCTGTCGTACACCTTCCGCCATTCCCTCTCTGCTCACCTACAACTACCCTTGAGTGCACGTAATGCACTATCATACCAAGGGCTTGACTCCCGGGAACTAATTTTCCTGGTCGAGATGGGAATCAGGGAGTCAAGTGCCTTAGTGATCCACGAGCAGAACCGATCGTAGCCTGCATCTACATCCTCCAGAGGTTCCAACGGCGCTGCAGCGAGGGCTCTATGAAGGTCCTCAAGTCTCAATTTACTCCAATGCCGTGTGGAGACCATCCTTGCGGGAGCAGAAGGAGAAATTCCCGGCACGGGGACATCGATGGCCACTAAAGAGTGGTCCGTCCAGCCGAGTGGAGTTACGTCCGTAACTGTGGCCTCTGTCAAGTTCGTAAAGAACGGATCTAACGTATGGCCGCCTACATGTGTGGGATGCCGCACTATTTGATGGAGTTGAAGAGCCTCCAGATCGGCTAGAATACAGCACACCGTAGGGATATTCTGATTCTCAAAATGCAAGTTAAGGTCCCCCAAGATAGAGAAATTGGCACACCCCACCGCCAGCGAACTAACAGCATCAGGGAAGGCAACCCTAAATGCCACCTCGCTTCCCGGAGGGCGATAAACTACCATCCCTGAAAGGGAAAACTGAGGGTTAACCGAGATTTTAAAGACAGCACTCTCGCAGCCTGCGATGTTAAGGGCAGACCAACAACAAGAGAGACTAGATCTCACTGCGAGAGCGATGCCCCCTCCCCTAGTCGATCGATTCAGGGTGAAAACCGAAAAATCAGAGGGAAATGCCAGATTAATAATGGCCGTATCATCGTCCTTCAGCCACGTTTCCGTGATAGCCACGATGTCAGGGGCCTCATCTCGCATTGAGTCCCTAACGGCTTGATGGTGTTGAACTAGAGACCTCGCATTAAAGCTCCGGATACGCAGAGCATGAACCTGACGGTTGTTGCGCGCAGCGACCGGTAGAGCCTCCTGGCATATCTTAACCGGAGAGTCCACTGCCCATTTTAGCATTAGGATCTCTATATAAAGCCTCTATGCTTCTGAGGAACCGCTCTTTAATACCGTACTGCTTCAGAACCCTCCACAAGTAATCCCACCCCACTCGGTCGAACGCCTTTTCTGCGTCTAGAAGTATCATACCGAGTGGGGTGAGGTTAGTTGCTGCCACATCAAATGTCGTAATGGCCACATTAACATGGGTAGTAGTATCCCTTCCTACTACAAAGCCATGTTGTTGTCCGTTTACTAAATATGGCATAAGGGGTGCCAATCGCATTGATAACAGCTTTGAGTAGGCCTTAGCGTCGGCATTTATTAAAGATATAGGTCTGTAAGACCCGCATTCTGTAGGTGGTTTTTTTTCTTTTCAAAAAGAACATAATTTTAGCGGTTTTCCAGGAGTCTGGGGCCTTGCCTGTATTACCAATTTAACAACTAAGCAAAAAAGAGATAAGATTTCATCTGCACAAATTTTAGATGGAAGAGAAAACACTGCTAAGCGTATTTCTTCTAACATATAGTTGTCTTCTAATTTATCAATGTTTTCCTAATCTAAGTATTGTTTTACTGGTAATTTATCATTTATGTAGGATTGAATCTGGTCTTCTGTATTCCTGCTCTCTGGAGTGTATACATTTTCATAATAAGAGGCAAATTGTTCCATAATTTGTATAGGCTGTGAATATAAAATATCGTTAGGGCCCTTTATAGTTTTAATTAAAGTCGATGCCCGGTCATCAGCAACTTTGTAGGCCAAAAACTTCCCTACTCTGTCTCCACATTCATATTGAGAAAGTTTATATTTAAGTATCTTACAACTATTTTTTTCCCTAAGTGAGCTTTTTATGATTGAACGCAAAGTCATAAGTTTGTTTTCCAATTGAGCTTTATCTAATCTACTCAACACCTCTGCTCTAAGATTATCAGCTAATTGATTCTCAATCTGTAAAATATTTGCCGTCGCAGCCTTAGTCTCTTTCCTTCGTAATGCATTTTGTTTAAATACATATTGTTGTGCTAGCCCCCTAATAGAAGCCTTGCAAGCATCCCATACTGATAAAACAGTGGCAGTATTAATATTGTTCGTAATAAATTCATTTATATGTTCTTTAAGAGCTGCTACAAAAACTACGTCCGATAGTAGATATCTTGGAAACGTAAAGGGGCGTAGTTCTTTTGGCCTTTGGACTAAACAAAATGTAAAAATAAGAGGATTGTGATCAGAGGATATTTTTGGGATAATCTCCATATGTCCTGAGTCCATTAGTGCATCTGAAGCCCAAACCAGATCTATTCGAGAGCAAAGTTTATGGGGGGATGAATAATAAGTATACCCTGGTATGCCTGGATAAAGGCTGCGCCATATATCTTTCACGTTATGTATCTTTGCTAGTTACAGGATTGCAGCTCTCGTTTTACGCATGCGTGGAAATATCCCTCTCTTCGTAACATCTTGTTCGCAGTTTAAAACACAATTAAACTCCCCCATCAAAATAAGTTCGCCCTCCCAGGATAATAATTCTACATTCAACCAATCAAATATGCGTGGTTCATCTCTATTTGACCCATAAATAGCACAGAAGACGTAATTGCAGTTTGCTATCCGCATTTGCACTATTGCCCATCGGCCTCCATCGTCTGCAGCAGTTTTAATCACTTCTCCCCGCATTTGTCTCTTCTTCAATATTGCAACTCCCCGTATTGGGGCATTTAAAGTAGTACAAACTACCATCTCGTATCCCAATTGGGTCAGAAGTTTTTTGTCCTTGAAACAAATATGTGTTTCTGTTAACATAACCAGCTGTGCATCATACATTTTCAGTTCCTCATAAACTAGGCTTCTTTTAGTCTTATTATTCAAGCCTGACACATTCCAAGCTAAACAACTACAGTACGCCATTTCGGATGTGAGTAAAGTCAAAAATCTCTATCCCTTTCGTAACATTCCCATTATCTTCGCATCTTATAGCTGACAAATTATTCTCGTTTAGACTTGTCATGTCATTTTTTAGTTTTTCCCCCTCCATACCCCTCTCCCACTCTCTCCCCCCCTACTCAATCCCCCCCCCATACCATAGGGAAATCCCCCCCTTACGCACCTGCTGACGTTGGGTGGGCAGCCTCTTGTGAGTGCAGCTATCCGTATACCCCTCACCTTCACCCTTAAGTGTATCAGTCTAGACCCCCCAAATGCAATTTCTGTTTGTCGTCATCTTATCAAAACATTATTGAGATTCAAAGAATATCAACATCTAATCCCTTTAAATCTTATACATTAGTGATTTTTGCTAGAACCATCTCTGCTTCTTTGACCAGGTTTAGGAAATACGTATGACCAGCTTTAATGACTTTTAAGCAGGCTGGTTCCTGAAGAAAAACCTGTGCCCCTGTTGCTTTGAAAGAATCAATTAGTTGACGTAGGTTACATCGTCTCTACATAGTAGTCTTGCAAAGATCTGACCTAACAAAAAAAGTTACATCTTCTGTGACAATTGGGGAGTTAGGTCTTGCTTTCAGAGAAACCGCCTGCCTCAGTAAAAAAAAATTTTTTAAATCAAGTAAGGACGAGGAAATTTGTTTCCTTTGTTTCTGTGCACTAGCGGCAGTCTATGAACTCTCTGTAATTGAGAGTTCCAATCCCAATCCGCCGAGCCGGGAAAGCACGTTGAAAAAGTTTAACAATGTAAGCACGCAGGTCTGACAGTCAGTAGGTCACAAGAATAGAGGTGATAAAATGGCTGTTTATTCTGCAAGAAAGTATTGAATAAAAGTCTCTATGAGTCTCATCTATGTCCTTGATGCCTATCTGTCTTTCTCTGATTTAATGGGAAATTAATTGATATTCCAATGACATTCAGTTCAATTAATTTTAGTCCCATTCCTTTGCTTGTTGCTTCTTGAAAGAATACTTCCTCGGTTGGCCTGACAAAGTACAGGAAGGAATTGTAACCATCCACTCTATTTAGAGCATAACCTGGCTGTAAGCGACAGGAAAATAATAATGACCCCATCACCTAGTAGAAAACTCCCAGAATTAGCGAGCATTCATTTTTTGGTTTTTCAAAAACAAACTCCTGCTTTGCAAGTTTGATTTTGAAAAATAAACAGTTTTAAAAAGTTTGGTTTCCCACCATCAAATCCGACTGTGCTGTCCTTCAAATGTTTTGTGCATAGACAGGAACCACCATGACAGAAGTTCCTGTCAATGTAAGAGTTGTCCACAGGGCCAGGGGACGACTCTAAATTTGGCTGGTGGAGGTCCCTCAGGATGTCGGCGATATTGTCCTCCACCATCCTGACATAGTTAGCTCTATCCTCGAAGCTCTAAATCAGGCCCATAGTTTTTTTTACTTCTGTCATGAAATTGGAATGGAGCCTCTTAATTATATTGTGCTGGTCACCTCATAAGGGGACCTATGCAATTGTTTCTATTTTGATAAAATCACATTAAATATTAGATTGCTCTATATTACTGAGATACAACATTTCCATTTATGTTATTTGCTTTTACAAATTATTGTTTTCAATTGTTTTTGTCTGATTTGCTTAATTAAAATGAACTAGAATTAATAATTCCAGAATGCGCTTATTTTCTGCAGAAAAAGAGTTGTCGTCATAAAATGGAGCCTGTTGGTAATCCTACTTCTGGTCCTTGTACATTCCCATGGCTTTGTGAGTAAAAGCAAGTTTATAGCATTAGAAGAGTAAACAGCTTTAACTGGTCTTGCAAAGGTTATAATCATCTGTGTCATTAGTCACATCTGCAGGTAAATGAAAAGGAGTAAGAACATTTGTGGAACAATAGACAGCTCAATAAAGGGTCTCCCAAGTCAGTATCTCTTGTGTGTAATGGAGTGGCATTCTGCGCCATGTCTGCCAAAATAAATTGGAAACATTCAAACACTCAAGCATTTGGGACCTTGAGACCTATGAGTAAGTGCCTGCATCTAAGCCAGTTTTAGTACAAGGGCCTCATGTTGCAGAGTCTCAAGGTTTGCGACCACAAAAGTACTTATCATTATGTACAAAACCATTTTTATGAATTGGAAATTTCTGTAGACTATTAAAAGGACTTTTGGGATCATTTCTGTTTTGCAAATAGACGGGCTCATGAAAGGGATTTCCTTACTCCCCTTTCTAAATAGGACAAGGTTTTTGCAACCTCAGTATGAGGGAGAAGTTTTCTAAAAACTGACAGCCAAACAGTGCAGAATTTCGATTTAGACAGTGACAGAGTAAATAGTGAAGTTTTTCTTCTATTTGCACGTCTGTGGCCAAACAGCGCAAAATATCTACTGTTTAGCCAGTGGCCAGGTAAATAGTGACATTTTTCTGCTATTTGCATGACTGCCAGCTGAACAGCACAGAATCTCTACTGTTCAGCCAGCAGCCGGGTAAATATTTACATTTTCCTGCTATTTGCACAGCTGCTGGACAACAGTGCAGAATCTCTACTGTTTAACCAGCCCAGGTTAAATACTGATTGTTTCTGCTATTTGCACACCCGACAGATGCACACTGAAGAATCTCTATGTTTATCCAACGACATGGTCAATGGTGACATTTTTCTGACATTTGCATGGCTGCCGTCCGGACAGCAGAAAATCTCTACTATTTAGTCAGCAGCCAGGAAAATATTATGTTTTTCTGCTATTTGCTTGGCCGTCAGCTGAACTGTTCAGAATTTCTACTGCTTAGCCAGCCACTGGGTAATAGTGACGTTTTTCTGCTATTTGCATGGGTGCTGGGAAAACAGTGTAGAATCTCTACTATTTAGCCAGCAGCCGGGTAAATAATGACTTTTTTCTTCTATTTGCGTGGCTTCCAGCCTATCAGTGCAGAATCTCTTCTAGTTAGTGTGAGAAGTTGGCCTGGTATATGATGTCCACTATTTAAAGTGGGCACCTTGCACCGGTCCAAACAACTCTTATGGTGATTTAAGAGGTCAAAGATAACCTTAGAAAGCTATCCAAGTGGTAGCGGTGGACATCAGTCATTTCACAGTCCCACTTTAATGCTAATTTTCAAGACAGGGGTGTGGATCAACGATTGAGGTTTCAGAACTGATTTGGGGTGTTTCTCTTTTAAACATCATTATCTGGTTGTCACTCAGACACAGTCTTCATGTCAGGTGATGGCGTTCACATCAACAGCAACGGTGCTGACTCCAGGCAGAAGTATTCAAAACAAGGTTGCAATGAAGCATGAGATCTCAACATCTGGCTGTGATCAGCCTTGCTGAGTATTCACTTTTCACAAGAGAAACCTATGTCCTACCTCTTACTTCTTCCATTTACCCTATGCTGTCACTCAGGAAGAACTAATCAGCAGCCCTTTACTCAAAAAGGAAATCACATACTTTTTTGGGTAGCCTTTTCTCCATTCTCCTTCACTTCATTTCCGGGTCTCCGCGCTCTCTCCATAGGGATGCAGTCACTACACTCCCACATTGTAGAGAGGCTGCATCTAATCTCCATCACATCATGCAAAATGCCTCCCACTGGTCCATGTATAAGACTTTCATCACAGAAGGAGTCTTAATACCATGCACTTATGGGCAGATTTACTAAGGGCGTGCATTGCCTCGGTGTGGATTAGTAAATCCAAAGTAACAAAAAGCAGCGCAAATCACTCCCTTGCGCTACCCTGTGTTGAGAAGGGATTCCCTGCGTGGAGCTAGGGCATTCTTATGTATCCAATCAAAGGCTTTGCCACAATCTCAGACTTACTATGAGTAAACCTCCGACTGCATCAAAATGGTACGCCTTCCCAAGTGAAGCGTAACCATGAGTGATTTTAAAGCGTGCTGTGATTTCTCCCCTTGACCCATAGTGTACCCTTGCTGTTAACTGTGTGTAAAGCTGTGACAGAAAATTCACAATTTCAATGGGGGCACCCGTCTTAGCTAGTGACTGCCACAACTTGGCATCGTTAACCAGGTAAAACGCACTGCTCAGATCCACAAAGCGCAGATGGTGACATCCATTTTGAATAAGTTGGCGTCAAAGCTTAACTTAGGCCTAGTTAGCATGAGCCAAGAAAAAACACGTTAGAAAGTCACATCAAACTCGTTTCAAAGGCAAAAGTATCAGATAAGTGTATACATGTCAGTTCAAATGTAAATGGATATTCTACACATTGTTAATAATGCACAATATTATAAATGCAGAAACACTTGCACAAAGTTATCATAAGTGATTACTTTTAAATACTCCTGTTTCTACTGCAACTGAAGTCACAACATTACAAGTAAACTGGTCTTTGACAAATTAATGGGAATGCTTTGTAGACATGAATGAGCCCTATGCAACAGCACATTTGTAGTTCACTTTACTCACATTTCAAATACCTCAGCTGTCCCGTATTTCCCCCATGAGTTCTGAAAATCTATTGTGAACAACACCTGAGAAATGTGCCTGCTCGAGTCAGGAAGCAGGCATATACTCAGTCAATACAATTATTTGACTCAATGAGAAGGCATAGTATCAGTCTATCCAGCTGCTTCACTCAAACAATCAGCATGGAATTATCCAATGAAAAAGCTCGATCCAAGCAGTAGGACTGGAATCTACCCCTAAAGATTCAGTATTTATTTATTTATTTATGAAATTTATTAAGCGCAAGCAAATGCCCAAAGGCGGCTCGGCTCTATAGACAGAAACTGAACAAAGAGAGGTGGTGGAAATTATTGGTTAAATAACCAGGTTTTTATTTTTCTTCTGAAAACAGTAAGAGTGGGGTAGGATCTGATGTCTATATCAAGGGAGTTCCACAGTTTAGCTTTAGCAACAGTGAAACGGCGGTCACCCCATGAGGTTGTTCTGGTCCGGAGCACGGTCATCAGAAAAGCGTTCGTAGAACATAGTGTTCTGTTGGGGGCATAGAATGCCAAGGATTTCATGAGAAAACGGGGCCCTATTTTACGGGAGGCTTTATAGGCTATGCAAAGTGCCTTGAATTTAATTTGATTCTTCACCGCCAGCCAGTGGTAGTTTTTAATCACGTGGGTGATTGAATTGAATTTTGGGGTACCAGAAAGCATTCTCGCCGCTGCATTTTGTACAGACTGTAACTTGTGAATGACTTTCTGTTGAGCATTGATGAAAAGTCCATTGCAATAGTCAAGGGATGACATGACAAAAGCAGTGACCAGAGTTTTACCCGAGTTAGGGAGAAGGAAGGGAAGAATTTTTTTGATGGATTTAAGTTTGTAGAACGCGGTTGAGACAATGGAATTTGCATGTGCAGCAAATGTTAGTTTGTCATCCAACAATATTCCCAGATTTTTTACTTTGGTAACTGGTGTGGGTGGAGGGCCTAGTTCATTGGGCCACCATAATCCTGGCCAATTAGGGGAGAGGTTTCCGAATATCATTACTTCCGTTTTACTGGAATTCAACTTGAGACAGTTAGTTGCCATCCACTTACTGATGGTCATCATGCCATGATGAAAATTGGCCGCAATTGTATCTTCGTTGTTTTTTATTGCTAAAATCAACTGGGTATCATCCGCGTAAGATGTTAGGCTCATCCCAGAGTCCTTGATGACTCTTGCTAGATCTGTTACATAGACATTAAATAGCGTTGGGCTTAGGGATGAGCCTTGGGGGACGCCGCAGGGGAGTGTCATCCGAGCGGAGCTGAAGTTACCCAGTTGTACTGTTTGGGTGCGGTTGGAGAGGAAGGAAGAGAGAAGATCTTTGGCCTTATCCTGGATGCCTATGGCATTGACACGGTTGATCAAGATGTTATGGTCGACCGTGTCAAATGCAGCAGATAGGTCAAGCAGGATAAGTACTGCCGTCCCTTGTTGGTCAAGGATAGTTCTTATTTCGTCAGTGGCTTTGATAAGTGCTGTCTCAGTGCTATGGTGTTTACGAAAGCCAAACTGGGTATCGTCCAATAGGAAGTGATCTTCGATATGTTGAGATAGTTGTGTATTCATCAATTTTTCCGCAAATTTTGCTGCATAAGGCAGGCCCGCAATGGGCCTATAGTTGTTGGTATCCTCGGCGTCCAGGTGGGGTTTTTTTCAAAAGTGGTTTAAGAAGGGTATCATTCCAAATGGCTGGATAGACCCCTGTGGAAAACATAGAATTAAACATTTCTGTAAGGTGAGGAGCCACTATCTCTGCTACCGGAAAGAGAATTTGAGGAGGACAGGGATCATAGGCTGAGCCTGATTTAATGGTGGTCACGATCATAGAAACCTCTGCTATATTAGTCGCTGAGAACTGCCTGAAAATGGACTGGGTAGACTTAAGTGAAGTCGTTTGAGGGGGATGAGAGTGGTCTGTATTCTTGTAGGAAAAGTTAGTGTAAATATTGTTAACTTTGTCATAGAACAAGTTAGCAAGGCTGTTACAGAACACTTGTGACGGAATAGGCAGTGATTGGGGGGTAACTTAGAGAGTTTGGATACAAACTGGTACAGTTGTTTATTGGAATGTTTAGCTTGCTCGATCTGAGTGGAGTAGTAAAGACTTTTTTCTTGCAATATCATTTTTTTATAAATTGCAAGTTCATTTTTATAGAGAGATTCGTCCTCGGCAGTATAAGTCCTTCTCCAATGTCGTTATCGAATCCGACAAATCTGTTTTTGAAGTCTTAGAGCGTTAGTGAACCAGGGGGCTGAAGGGGAGTTGCGATTTTTGGAGATCGATTTTATAGGTAGTAATTTGTTCATAGCCGTGGTAAGCCAATGGGTGTATTCTTTGGCAGCTATATTTGGATCCATAGAAATAACTGGCTGCGTTGATGATAGGGTTTCGATGAGTGATTGGTTGTTAAGATCTCTCCATGACTTAAACGTCCCGGAGTGTGTGGTAGCAGTTATTTGTGTGGGGGAGTTAAGTAAAATTTCAAACATCACAGCATGATGGTCAGACCATGCTAGTGGCAGGATCTCGATTATTTTGATATTTTCTTCGTTAGAAAATAGACCATCCAGCGTATGGCCCGCATCATGAGTACTGTGAGAAACCAGTTGCGTCAGACCCAAGGATTCTAAGTCTGATAGGAGTCTATTGGTGTCTTTGTCTTCCAAATTTTCTAAGGCAAAATTAAAGTCACCTAGGATGGTGGTTGTGTTATCAGTGGCAAGAGATTCTAGAATATCGGTGAAGGAGGCTAGAAATGCAGTTTTGCTGCCTGGTGGACGATAAAGTAAAATGCCTTTGAGGCGTTGGGAAGGTGTAAGTGCAGTAGAAAATTGTATAGCTTCACAAGTAGTGAGGGGAACTGAACTTATGGAAGTTTTAAGATGGTTACGATATATTACAGCGATTCCACCACCTATTTTCAGGACCCTGTCCTGTCTAAGAATGTTGTAACCTTCTGGGACTGCAACTAGTAGATCAGGGTCTGATGAGGGATTGGTCCATGTTTCAGTAATAAAAAGAAGATCGAGTTTTAGAGAATTTATCAAATCAGCAATTTCTTCCTTATGTTTACCTAACGACCTTGCATTAATAAGGGCTGCCAAAATGTGGTTCGTTTTTTGGTTATAGTTGGAAGATGAGGGGGGAGTAATATTGGGTTCAAGTGCAGCGGGAATGTTAAAATGGCAATGTGCGCAAGATTTTGGGAGGTAGGAATTTTCGTTAAAAGTGAAAGCAGTACCTGAACAATTTTCAGGAGGGCGCAGGTTTAGTAAAGCCTGCCGGGAGTAGCCTCCTTTGATGACTGAGTCAATGGATCCAGGGGTTATGGCCCTAGGCCCGGACCGGGCACGGACGGGCGCAGATGGGCTTGTCACATGATTAAATGGGGAAATGGAAGGGGTGTGGCCTAGCGTAAAGGGGTGCGTGGCCTAGACAAAGGGCTTCCCCAGAATGGCGATGATCCTTTAAGCGACCCGCGGCAGCGTTCAAGTCGGCTGCGCGGGGAAATGTGCTGGGAGAGATTGGGCAAAGTGCAGGGAGCAGGTAGATAGTTAAAACACAAATTATTCGATTTTCGATAAACAAGAAAGAAATCCCTCTGTCAAGTTGCATATATTTTAACTCTCGAACACATCATGTAAAATGAAGATGCTTGAATCAGGCTGGAACGTCGGTATCAGTCGTTCAAATTCACAGAGTAAGCTATTCAGAATGCAGTGAGTGAGCCAAGAAACTGCAGAAGGCAGGCGATTAGGGAAATACGAGAAAATAAAATTGATCTAACCTATTAATTTCTAACGCTATTTTATTTCATCTAGGTTTCCAGCTTGCTTTATTCTGTTTTTATTTCATCCATGGTTCTAACGTGCTTCCTACTGTCGACTGCACTTGATAATGTATTTCCTGCCAAATTGTAGGCCCAGTTTTGTCCGGAAGACAGAGCGTTAACAGTGCCGCTGCTCTCATTTTTCACAGTCGTGAATTGTGGAAACATACACCCACCGCAAGTGCATATCTCGCCACATCGCTGCATCTTTAGAATCTCAATTTGTCCTAATCTTGTTAGCGATTCCGCATCTGTGGGAAACAGCATCATCGCCTGTGTTCGACATTGTCCTCGGGGAGGCCACTGACTGCAGCTTCCCTCCCTAGCCTTTCACCTCTGCAGAAATTCTCAGGCATAACAACCACCTCAGGAGTTTTTCCCAAAAGCTGAACATTTTTAATAGATTTCTTTCCAGAGCCCGTGGACAAATGTATTACGCGTTTTGCAATCTGATATGTTTTTTCGAAATGTGTTCAAACTCAGTGATTTTTCTTTCTGTCTGACATCCCGAAGATTCACAGAGTTAAGAATCTGATTGATAAGGTGTCTGCTCACCAGAGGAGAAGCCCTAGATGTTGGGCAGTGAATATTCTCGAATATGCTCTCTTATACTCTAATTTACATTCTTAGACCTGCGTAAAATGCACTACTACGTGCACTCAGTGCCATTCATTCCCGAGAAAGGAATTGTGCAAGGACATACTTGCATTCACTCTCAGGGAAGCTTCCATTCATACTTAAGCAAAAAGTCACTCATGCCCTTGCAATCTGACTTTCATATACTGACAAGCCACAGTCTTAAATGGTAAATTGATACTTGTATAGCGCACTACTCACCCGCAAGGGTCCCAAGGCGCTTGTACGAATACCGCTGTGGAACCCATCCTGGCTTTCCCTGTGAGGTGTCCACTCCTGAGCACCCCCAAGGTGGAGGCCAGGCATCCTTAGCGTTGTGGGGGCCGTTGTGGAGATTAAGCAAGCTATTGCCCAGAGTTGCAGAGCGGGGCTCCATGATTGGAATAGGCACCGAGGCGAGAATTATCAGGTCCATGGATTTTTTTTTTTTTTTGGAGATCAAGACCCGCCGAGGTGGGGAATTGAACCCTGGTCCCAGGCTAAACATCTGCATCAGGGTCTGCCGCTCTAACCATTGAGCCACACTTCTCCAGACTTATATTTATTCTTTGTGCAGTGGCATGCACATCTGGTTGCAGAGGCACTCATATCTGGAGACACTGGAAAGTATAGCCTAGCAAAAATGAATCACATCTTGTAGTGTAGTTCCTATATTCCCAATAGGCTCTGCGCATTGGAATAGTATATCCTATAGATGTGACGTAGGACTTAGGTCGACTGGGTCTCTTTCGAATATATTAGACTTAATTGTGAGTGCCAGCTTGCTCAGAGGTCACTAGAAACTTTCTCAAATAAACAAGAAGGGATTCGTTTCTGACAACCGGATAAACATGACAACTTTGTTTCCCCAAGATAAAACGTATCTTCAGAGTCGTGGAAACAATAGATAGATATTTTACTCAGTCAATCGAGCATGCTTCATTTCATCAGAGGTGCAGAGAAAATAGAGAGACGGGCGTTTTCAATAAAAGTATTTATTGAACAGTCTTCTTTCTCATGCAGAAGAAATGAACTGCTAGAATCGTAATACTGGCTGTAAAGTATAATGCGTACAGCAACAAGAGTATTATAAAATAATACTGTAAATGCATGGTATGGCTTCTAAGCCATAAAATACATACATAAATAAATAAATACTAAAAGTACTCAACTGGTGCTTCTAAAATACGCCTACCCTGATGTACCTAACCTAAGTCTAGTACGAGGGAAGAAGTGAGGTGTAGCATAAGTTTAGTATTCTTTGCCAAGAATCTATCCAAGATTTCTCTTAGGGTCTAATCAGCCCCGTACCTTGGTTTAGAATGAAGGAGTACACATACACACACAGAGGAGCACAGAGGGAAAAAAGAACCCAGGTCGCCCTCCACTCATATAGTCATATCAACACTAATAACCGGGTCCTTCTAGGCCTTTTCTAATTTCAAAAAGTGAACATCTTATCAGACTTAAACTTTTATTTATCTCCCCTTGCTTAATGATGTTAGGGGTAGAGAGTACACTATTTATTGGGCACTTTAAAAAAAAAACACCATCCCACTATGACAGTCAACAAAAGGAACGGACAGTGACTCTACTGTGCCTAAAAAAAGTGTGAAAAGGCGAGATGACACCTCACGGGCGCACCACCATCGGGATATCTGGTTGGTACTCACCAGTGTAGCCCTGTTCTCATCATCGGTGTTCATCAAGCCTCAAATGAAAAAGTGTCCAAACAAAAATGTTAAGAAAGGAATAGGCTGCTAATCATACAGCCCAACCCCACAAGAGGAGCTTGGAAACACTGGAGCTGGATTTCTCGGCAAGAGAAAAGACAGCGTCTTTCTCAGTGCGTCAGCTAGAGGGTCGGCTTCCTTTGGCACTTGCTGTAGCGAGCTGTGTCGGGCAAGTAGATAGTCGAACTGCTCCAAACCACTGTGTGTTTGCTAGGGCAAGTGTGGGCATATTTATACCTTGAAGGTGCCGAGTTTGACGTAAAGTTGGACATAGTAACATCATCAAAGAATCACAGTTCTTTGAAAACTCCATGAGTTCTTGGACAAATCAATATTCAAGCAAGGGGAAATCCTTGACTGCTGAAGCCGAGTTTTCCAAGAAATCGTTGTGGCTTTTCGGAACTAGTGGAAGTATCCATGCCTGTATTTGGACTGCATGGGCTATGTCTAAATATGGTTATGATTTCTATACCTATATAAGGACAAGGTGATTTAAACCTATATAAGGCATGAATCGGGAAAATTACACTAAGGGCTAGATGTAGGTAATTTTGAAGCCCATAGGATTCAATAGCAAATACCGATTCGGTATTTACCGAATCAGTAAAAATACCGAATTGCAAAGGGGGACAGGGTGTCACTTTGACACCCTGTTGCACCCCTGTAACTGGCTTGTGCGCCATGTGGCACACATACATGCCCATAGGGCATTTCTGTGTGCCACATGGCACAGGTGTACATGCACAGATGTGCATGTACACAAGAATTCGAAATTTACCATGCAATTGTAGTACATGGTAAATAACGAATTCTAAAGGCCCTGTAGCACTGTTAGAAGTGCTACCTACATACGAAAATACAGATTCGGTAATTTTACCGATCGGTAAATTTACCGAATCGGTAAAATTACTGAATCTGTATGTTTTCAGTGCCCCTGCATACCAATGTCAAAATACCGGTTGGAAATGGCCGAAAATCGGTATTTTCGGCCGATTCCGACCGGTATTTTGACACCTACATCTGGCCCTAGGTTCCTAAAATGCTGTACAACAATCTAGAAAACCTACACAGAGCCCTTGTGGGAAGCAACGTGCCAGGGTGAGAGGCGGGAGACCTGGTGATATATGCCGACTGCAATTTAAGAACCCAGAGGGAGGCGAGTGGAGGTTCTTAGGGGGTCGTTCTCAACAGAGAGGACGTGGCACTCTCCCCCCGCACTACTCCCGGTGAAGGGGGTGATCCCGCCGCTAGGGATATCACCGGAGCGGGATGGCGGGATGTCTGACTCTAAAATGGCAACCGTTTCGGATAGGAGCACATAAAGCCTGATTATAGATAGCCAATATCCCTTTATTCCAATCTACAATGAGGTCTGCATCCTAGACATAGGAGGTCCCTTGCATGAAAACGCAAGAGACCAAGAAGAGTATTTTTCTGGGATCTGGGCAATATTGACAGGGTGGGACCATGCCTGGCCCTAAAATGGCACCGACCTGTCTCAGTGTAAGGCTTCTACAGGCACCGAGATAATGAATCTGTGGGGCAACTAGAACCTACACAATAAAGCCATATACACAGCCTGATCTTCTTACAACAATGCATAAGGGAACACACTGAGCACAAAGATAGGTGAGGCAAGTCATCACCTGAGAGGCTCCACACCCGAAGTAATTCTCCTGTTCAACACACCCTGCAATTTTAGAGAGCCAAGACGTGACTCTACTCCAGGGGATCTCTCTTTGCCAGACCCCTCACGGCCCAGACCCCTACCTCATTTATGCCTCCAAAAAACCAACAAGGTAATAGGGTCTCCAACTGCTTTGCCCCAGCAGAATCAGACGGCAACTTCTGCGGAAAGGCGCACACCGACCCAATGGCCCTCACAAAAGAATTACTTTTATCCTCCCTTTATGACTGTAAAAAGGAGCTACATGAAGAATTAAAGGGGTATATGGGCTCTTCTTTGGCTGCTCTGAAAGCAGATCTCTCAGATAAAATTAAAACTAACTGCCTCATCCGTACCTTGCCTGCACTCACTCCAAGATGGAAGATATGGCGGACGCCGCCTCCCAGTAACACCGGGACTGATTCTATGGAACTATGACAATGCCCCATGGGCTGAAACTTTAGACTGTGTGTACTTACCGTGGAGCCCGAGTACCCTTGGCTGATGCCCGGTGGAGCTGTTCTATGCAGCTATAGCAGAGTCTGGCTCTGGAACACCCCTTCGGCCGTCACCTATCCAGCCGGACATCGTACATTATTTTTCACGGTTCTTCGCGGTTTTATCTGTCTCTCTCCTCAACTGCTTTGACTGCTTTTTTCCCCCTGGAGTACTTTCCCCCTTCAGATCTACCTGACTCGGTTTGCTTTCCTCTCCCCTGTTTACCTTTCCCCCACTACCTTCCATTCCCCATATGACGTGTGTCTTGGATATGCTACATGCTAATATCTTATATTATTGTGTAAGCTCATGTTTCTCTCCTAAGCATATACTGGTAACTGTAACTGTAACAGAGGTAACTATGTGTTACCCACCACTGTGTGTGCCCTTTACCAAAGCGCTCCTTCTCCCCTTGTTGAGGAGGGATCCAGCGTTTATACCCAGGAGTCTCAGAGACCCCCCCTGAGAGAGTCCACAGCATCAAGGGAGCCACACACACTGGAGGTGTGGGAATTGGCGCCCCTTATCAATGTACTCCATCTCCCCTTGTTGGAGAGGGATCCAGTATTTATGCCCTGGTGTTTCAGAGACCCCTCTGAGAGAGGCCACAGTGCAAAGGGAATCACACACAGTGGAACTGTGGGAATGATACCTCTTCCACTGGGATCACAGCACACCGGATGTCGGACACTGTTTCTCCTCGTCACCCGATTGTGTTTTCCTTTACCCTTCCCCACCTCTTTCCCTCTCTCATTCTTGGTCTACCTCCCCGGCTCCTATCCTCTCTCCCTTGAATCTCTCTCCCCTTGCCTGCTTTTTTTCCTTACATCTATATTTTTAATGCATGTAACTTCGCTCCAGTAAATCGTGTAACTTGTAACTATGCTCTGAAACAATGTTCGTCCTCATGTAAAGCGCTCTGATACCTCCTGGTCTAGCCAGCGCTATATAAAACTTTTCAAATAAATAAAACATAAAAATAAATAAATACACTCTTTCAGGGAAGAACTAAGACTAATGTATTGGTAAACTAGCACTCATATCTCAGCAGAATGACAATCACACCGGGGCAAACTGGTACTCATGTCTGGGCAATAGGTCTCCTGCCTGAAAAAGCTACCAGTCATATTTAGGCACCCTGGCATTTACGTTTTATCAGCGGGCACTCATTTTTTGGTATACGTGAACTCATACTCAGGCAAATTGTCAGGTATATATTGATAATCAGTATTCATTGAAGGGAAAACGAGCACTTATTTCTTGACCAAAGTGGCAATCATAAATGGGAATATTTGTTCACTTTTTTAGGCACATACAAGCAAATACATGAGCAACATCTCATATGTCACAGTTTGCAATCAAAGTGTACAGGTAAAAAGTGAAGTAGCAACAAGGTAGAATAAAAGGTAGAAAAGAAGATACATACATAAAAAGTTATAAATAATGCATGGATTTTTGATGATGTTAAGGAAAACATTAAGGAGAGTTTAGTTTATGTAAATGGGTAGGGTTAGAGTAAAGTGTTTTGTGAGAGATGTAGCACGGCAAGGTGTATGGGCTAGGATTAGAGTAGTGTTAGTTTTAGCATTAGCCTAATAGTTAGGGATAAGGTAAGGGACTGAGTGTGAGTTATGTTAAATACAGGTATTTGAATTAGGGTTAGAGTTAATAAAGGTATAAGTAAAGGTGTTATCGATGGGGTTAGAGTAAGGGTTTAGTGTTAAAATTAGGTGAAGATTGCAGTTTGGTTAAGGGTCAGGCCAGGGCTAATATTATTTTATGGTGGTGGTTAGGATTAGGGTTAGGAAAACTGGTCCTTTGAGTGAAGATGTAACAAGAAAGTACGGTAGAAGATCAGCACGGGAAGAAGTACAACAGTATCCTTCCAATAAACAAAAAGAGACAACACAGTGCAGAACAAGGTCAGGGTAAAGGTATTAGTAAAAGTTAGGGCTAATACTAATGTACGTCTATGTACAATTCACCAATGTAGTGGTAACAATTAAACTTTTTTACTGCTACAGTTTTGCGTTTTTTCCAAAACACATTTTCACAACCTATCAGATACAATCTTTATCCCACTATAACTCTCCATAGCATTCTCCAGACTAGTGGACACTGCCAGCACTACGTTAGTACAGCCATAGGATTTGTTTTTATGAAAATAAAGATAACTAGTCCTTATGATGGACTGCGTTTTCCTGTGCTTGGAGACTGTGGTCGAGGATCATAATACCGGGAGGAGCAAAAAACGGATTAAAAGAAAAATATATATATATATTAGGGCCTCGGCAAAACCATGAAGGACTTTAAGCTGTAATAGCCTCAGGGGCGTAGCTTGGTCAGTAAGATTTTGGGGGGTGCGAGCTTCAGATTTTTGGAAAATCTGGCTGACATATAATGTTTCAATACGCTATAAGACAAGCAGTGCGCATGAGGGGGCCTAAGGGGTAGTGGGAAGGGAAAGGAATACAGATTGGTGTGAGTACTAAGAAAAAAAACACATGTGGTAGAATAGCCAATAGTCTGAGTGCTTTCAAAACAGAGAGGGAGAAAATGTGTGTGCATGTTTGTCTGTGTGTCTGTAAAAGTCCCGTGCGAAATCCGATTGACATCTCACAATACCGACTGAAAGCACCTGTGCCCAACAATGAATCCAAAAATACATTTTTTAAGGGGGTGTAACATTCCAAACACCTCCTTTGAAGCTACGCACCTGATTAGCCTACATTGACAATGACTTTGAAGGCAGAACTTGGCCAGCTGCCAAGATGGCAAGCCGCCACCCTTTGAATGATTACAGGAAGTTGGGACCCAAATACGAGTGCTATGAAGAAAGATTGTGAGGCAGAAGTGGGGTAGAGCAGCAACCATCCATCTTTGTGGCCCCAAACACATCGGTAGTGTTCAGCTCTTGGGGCTGCACCTCCTGAGCAGCAGCAGCGGCCCTGTGTGAGCCACACGTTGGAATCCAGAGGGAGCAAGATGAGCCCACGCAGACCAAGAAATGTTGTGGGTGACTGCCATGAGCAACAACTGTCATTGGGAACATACGTTCAAGACTACAGTGAAGAAATTGAAGATGCGGAGGTGAGCAACTACGACACTGGGAGCCTGTGAAAGGCTGTTGAATGGAGCATATTGAGTCCTAGTGAATGAAGGGAGAATAACTGCTCCAGACATTCTTATTCATGCTTCCCGTCCATGTGGAAGTGTTCCTTAGGAAGGTATGTACTTAGAAAACTATTGAGGGACACAAATGGAAAAGCAGTACTCAAGACAAGACTGGTGTCGTGCTTTAATGGACACAGGTGATGTAGCTCACACACGAAGTATGGTACTGGGATTCCGAAACCGCTTACAGAGGTAATTCCTCATGAATACATAGGGTGCCGGGGGAAACACAGGCACAGATGGAAACACCACTCATATGACTGCTAAGAAGGAGGACTCAGTAGCAGAGGAAAGGTAGAGCAACCAAAACCCATTTCTTTACCCTTTCATGTACTGGGAGAGTGCCACTTTTGGGGCCACGTCCCCTTCAGGGCGGCAGCTTTGTCAGAAACCAGGATTAGAGCCCCAAGTGAGCAAGGCGACTCTGGCCAGACCAAGAGCTGTCATGGCGGACTGCTGTGAGGCAAGGTGACAGTCTCCCATTGGGGGAATATGTGCAAAACTAATGGACGGACACCTGTGACACAGAGGAGAGCAGATCCAACACTGGAAAATTACAGCAGGATGTTGTACAATAGAGTTTTTTAATCATTCTTACTCATTTCTCTTGTTCACTTGGAGCCTGATTCTTGCGATGGTGCCACCCTTGAAAGTTCATGAGGAGTATACGTGGAGAAACAACACTAGAATAATGTTTACTGGACATGGGCAACATAGCTCATGGGCCTTGTACCAGGGTTAGGTGATAATCTGCAGCAATAATTCACCCACGAATTTGCACGGAAGGGTAAACAAAGAAACAAGGAGAAACACCAACCACATAGACTTTGAGCACAGCCCACTGTGTCCTCAAAGTGCTGTACTGCAATAGCGTGACCCTTGAATGCTTCCCTAAATACAAGCATCATCTTGTAGACATTACACCACTACAACAACTCAAATGGCGAATTATAAGACGTCTAGACAATCGCTTTTTGCAGCAGCAGAAGTAACAAAACCCACAATCACCTAGGAACACACAAAGAATGTAGAAATAAAACTAGAAAGCATCAACAAGGAGACAACTGATGTGGGGAGACAGTGATCACATTGGGACACTAAATGGAAACAGTTCATAGAGATATAAAATCATTGCTCAAGGACATTGTAAAATTTCATGCTTGCATTTACCAGGCAGAAATGCGAATATCTAGGTTAGACAATATATACTTTAACTGAATTCTGGAAGGGCTTGAAACTGACTCCATGGAGGAATATTTAGAGACATTTCAACGCCATCGGTTACAGATAGACTTTTCACTTATAGTAGATTTCAATAACCTATCCTCGACCCTTTATATCTGGCTTCCTGTAAACTCAACAGGCACAACAAGTTCTGCAGATGGCGAAACAGAATGGTAGGTAAACAGCGTTTACTACAAAGTTTTTACTTTGTATTACATTTCCCACGCCTTTGTTACACCGTAAAGGCTGTTGGCAGACTAGTCTTTCCCAGGCAACACAAAACCACACATTTGAACAGAAGGTGGCAATGTTTCTCAATGTGACATGATTTTGATATTTTTGAGAGTAATTAAAAAAGGGGTCTTGGGAGGATGTGTTGAGCCCGACTCTTTTTAACATCTTTATGACCCCTTTGGCGGCACTGGTGGAGTCCTTTGGGGCCCAGATCGTTTCCTATGCTGATGATACCCAGCTTCTTTTCACGTGTAGGAAAGATCAGGTTTTTGACGGAGAGAGCATTCGGGGCTGTCTCTGGATGGTCTTCAATTGGTTTCAGCAGAACAACCTCAGATGTAATTCTAATAAATCGGAGGTGCTGTTCTTTGGCTGCTCCTTAGATCCTGACTGGCAGGCATGGTGGCCGGTGGATATGTTCCCTCCCGCACAGGCATCCCAGGTGGCTAAAAATCTGGGAGTCAAGATTGACAATGGTCTGACGCTGAGATCCCAGATCCTTGGTCTGACGGGCACTTGTTTTGGCATTCTCAAGATGCTCCGGAAGTTCTTGCCTCTGCTCACAGAAGAGCACAGAAAGATCACCGTGCAAGCCTTAATTGGCTCCAGATTGGACTATTCCAACGTCCTCTATCTGGGTCTTCCGGACTATCTTGTACAGCGGGTGCAGGTTGTGCAGAACTCTGCGGCTCGCGCTATCTTTGGCCTCCACAGGCGAGCCAGAGTGTCTGGCCTGGTGCAGTCGCTTCATTGGCTGCCTATCCGCAAGCGGATAACTTTCAAAGCGCTGACCCTGGCTCATAAAGCACTTTTTGGCTCTGGAGCAAAGTACTTGCAGCGCAGGCTTGTCTTCTACCGCCCGGCCCGGTCTTTGCGATCTGAATCTCTGTTTTTGGCGGCAGTTCCCCGAGTAATGAAGGCCCATATCGGGGGGCGCTCCTTCAGACTGAGGGCACCACAGCTCTGGAACTCTCTGCCTTTGGCCTTGCGCGGTACATCTAATCTTCTATCTTTCAGGAAGGGCCTTAAAACCTGGCTTTTTACCCTTTAGTGTGTTTTTTTGTTTATTGTTCATGAAAGTTTTATATGTTGTTATGTTTCTTCTCTGAGCTGCCAATAAAATAAAGCGCCGGGACACTCCACTCGAGTAGCCGTGCGCTATAGAAATTAAATTTAACATAACATAATATAACATAACATTTCCCCCAAAAATCTACAATTTTCAAATAGTACCAAACCTGTAAATGACAAATGAAATTAAAAATGTATTAAGAATTTATGTATAATTTTTGAACAGTAGGTAGCAGTGTTAGACTCTGACAGGAGATTTCAGAAACAGTAAGAGTGATAAAAGTATGCGTGGTAGTGGAATGCGTGGTTAAGATGTTTCTAATGTGAATGGATGTAAATGTGTGGTAGTGGTATGCATTTTAAAATCTGTAATGGAAAAATGTGTGTGGTGAAGGAAGGTGTGGTAATGTCATACAACCAAATGGTACCTATGCCTTTGATGCCACAAAATCTACATATCAGCAGATTTTTCAGTGAACAGCATGAAACGGAAAACGTTTCTTGCTCTAAGATCCGTTTGTGTAACAGGGAGAGGAAAAATGGCTTACTAGTTCTGGCTCTAATGATCATCACCCCAGAGAGAAAAACAATGGAATTCACAGAACCAGATAACCTGGAATGATGGCTCGACTCATCAGAAAGAATTGATATTGACAGCAAACCTCTGACGACTTTTAGCAGTTAATAGATGGAAATTGGCCACCTACTAGACAGCATGAACTGGGAAGACACCACCAACATACTTTCAGAATATCGGCCTTAGAGGGCCTCCAATACTGCCTGATGAACATACTGAACAAAGAGAGAGATAAATCAAGGTCACCTCTAAAGTCATTGATGATCTGAGATAAATAAGGCTTCCTAATGCCTGCCATACCACCACAGGCTCTAATCTTGACACTCTGCATTGTTTTGTCTTTGATCCCCCTGAGAATGCTTCTGGGCCATTTCTTCCAATTTACTCTGGTCAATAGACCTTTAAAGTAGCTTGAGAGGAAAAGGGTTTAGCAACAATTTAAATGTTAAGGTACAGTGTGTCTATTAGGACCACACAATAGAAGTCTGAGTCAGTAACTTGAAGTTAAAAGGTTTATTACAAACTCAAAGCCAGACTAATATAAATCAATCTCAAGAACATACTATAAAAATACAAATTATCAAAAGAAGACCAAACTAGCATACAAGATTGGTTCTCAACAGCAAGGAGCATATAAGAATTCTGTGGCAGCTACGCAGAAAATAAGGAATTGGATTTGATGACCAGACAAATGGTTTCTATCCTTCTCCCCATACATAGAAAAGATTCACAACATCTACTGGACCCTACACTAAACTAAGGATAGGGGAAACCCTATTCAATCAAAGAAGTAAGAAAGGTGTTTGAATCAGAACCTCTGTAAACGTTTTATAGGTAAGGAGTAATGTATAGAATGAAGCCACACAATCAGAGATGGCAAGAGAGGTCTGTACCTCTCTGGGTCTAAATGAAATCTGACCAAACCCAAGGTGAATTCACTAATTAAAATTCACAAAGAACATTAGAACAATATGACCTCCTGCGCATCATAATACTTTTCCAATTCCCAAGAAATAACTTAGGGCCAGATGTAGGTAAAACTTATTTACCGATTCTTAATTACCGAATTTTACCGATTCGGTAATTAAGAATCGGTAAATAAGAAGTGGGGGTATGTAGGAACATCCAGATGTTCCATTTACCGAATCGTTAAGAATCGGTATTTACCGATTCGGTAAATACCGACCGGTAATGCTCCATTCATTCCTATGGGCTTTGAAGCCCATAGGAATGAATGGGGCATTACTGGTCGGTATTTACCGATCGGTAAATACCGATTTTTGGCAAGGGTGCAGGGGGTGTCACTTTGACACCCTCTAGCACCCCCAAAAAAGGTTCGGGGGCCATATGGCAGGCAGACCTGCCCTAAGGGCAGGTCTGCCTGTCATATGGCACAGGTGTGCATGCACACATGTGCATGCACACCTGAATCGGTATTTCACCATCAAATTGAATTTGATGGTAAAATACCGATTTCTTAGGCCTTGTGGGACTCAGAAGAGTCCCACCTACATATCAATTTTACCGATTCTGTAAAAATACCGGTCGGTAAATTTACCGACCGGTATATTTACAGATTCGGTAAAATTACCGATTTGCCCAGTTTACCTGCCCCTACATCTCGGTAGCCAAATACCGGTCGGTAACGGCCGAATTCGGACGTTACCGACCGGTATTTGGCTACCTACATCTGGCCCTAAGTGCCTTGAATACTACTCTCATATTCCAGTCTCTGCTTCCAAGGCGTCCTTGGATTGCTCCCTTTGTCTGATAGTACCAACTGGTAACACTCCCTTTGTTCTTAACTGAAATTATTTGACCTTGCCAGTTCTTCCTCACCTCACTATCTCTGAAATGCAATGTGTTCTTTACTAACTAGTGAATGTGTCCGGCCTGCACCTCTAGTGGAGAAAACATGCAGAAAACCAACTTTCACGTTAGTATTAAATGTCTCAACTTTAAGCTTAAGGCCTACAATCATACTAACTTGACAGTTTTCTTTAAATGCATTATTTACTCTACAGCCTAAATATAATCCAATAAATGCATAATTTGGAGCTATATGTTAGTGCAGAATGTGTCCTCATATTAATTTCTAGCCCCAGGAACAACAGCCGCTGGAGTCCTGTTGTTCACATATATTAATGGTAAGTATTCATAGTGAAGGGAGCATTTCTAAATAGCACATAATTACATAACGTGGCATAATGGTGTAATTTTGTGTACATTTAAATTTTCTGTAGGCCTTGTTCTGCATTACATAAAACAACAAAATGTACTAAAGTATTTTGCAACATAGCATGAAAATATTGCGCACATACAAGGAACAAATCTATTTCTTGACCCCCCTTCAACTGTACTAAACACTAAATCAATCAAACAAATATCAAATACATATACAAAAGGCAAAGCAGGGAAGAGACATTCACATCAAGAGGACCCAAAAGTAATGTTTTCTATAGAATGCTCACAGGGGAAACAGGCAATAATAATTCCTAAACTATTGAACATCTCTGATGTGTAGAAAGGTTGATGTTTTGGTACCATTTACAAATTATATAGGACCATCATCAGGACTAGGCAAGAGCCGCTGTATGTTTTACTGAAAGTTGCTGTCAAAGACATAAATAACATTATTTTACAATATATTCTGCTCTCACCTATTTGCAAAAACAATATTTTTATCTAATCAAAACTATATACACTAGTAAAACCAAATTAGAGCAGAGCATATACATTTATCACACATCAACCAATTACAGAATTTGATTAGTAAACATTGTATCCATCATTTAATCTAGTGCATTTCTTGTATATCAATTCTAAAAAGTGTGGAAAAAGTTTTATTCGATATTACACTTCTGCTTACTTGATAAAATTCATAAAGACATTCGGTGTTCCATCAAAATCATGTATGTGTTTCTAGATTTACAACAAACTCAGGAACACAGTCTAAAAAGGAGATTCTAATTAGAGTTCCAGTTTCAATTGGGTGAACACATTTACAGAAGAAAATTAACAAAGAAAAGATTTTTTATGTATAACGGCATTAATATCTCATATGGTGAGAGTTCATTCACAACATCACCCTTGTTTCATCATTTAGACCTTATGGAAGCATAGGGCTTCAACGACTATTGTAGATCAAGCACACCATATATTAGCTTAAGCAAAATATCAGATTCTAAATAAATTTCCATGTTGTATAACCACATGAACATCAAACAAACCTAGATTGAAGACACAATATACCTAAGCATTGCCAGTCAGACTTGCAATATCAGAGCATTCCAAAGAATTGTGTCTTGATTCGAGTATAAAAAAGGTACAGTCTGGCCCACTAGTGCACCCCACTACCTACCTTCCCATTTTCATAAATCAATGTTAATATAAAGATACTGGCTAAAATGTTGGCAAATAGGTCACATGAAGTCGTGTGTGATCCCCGCTGATGGAGATCCAGTCAAAATGGTGGAACGCATCCCTGCCCCACGGTAACACAACACAGCAAACTTTGCTGCCTTGCATTTCCTTGGATTTTATTGAACCCCCCCAGAGTTAGGCAAAGTGGCTTTGCATAGCTTACTAAATCCCAGTTAAGGGCTTGCATTGACTTGTGTCGCCTTACACGACGCAATGGCAACGCACGCCCTTACTAAATCATCCATGTGTTTATAAGACTCTACAATTCTAGCAGGCTCCTGTTTAGGAAAGAGAGGAGTCTCTTCTTTTTGTTTCATTACTTTGCACGTTCCACTGTCACAATGGGCTGCGTGACAACTTCGGACACCGGCCATCAATGTGACTGGAATTATTCTGTGAATTTCGCAAAAAAGAACAAAGAAATGATGTTAAAAATAAAGAAAATGATCCTGAAAGCCACAGGAGGGCAGTGTAGGTAACGCTGGGCTTTGGGAAAGCTGTATTTTCTGCATGCAGACAACTGAAAAGAGATACTGGGATGTCAGTCAGCATATGAGCTTCCACAATTATCAGATCTCACATTCGCTGCCTCCCCAAATATCCCCACGCTGTTTCCCATCGAAGCAATGGTGTGTTAGCTTTAAATGAAATGGTCTGACGCTTGCTGCTCTTGCAGTAGGTGTGCATGAATGGTAAACGTGCGACTTGAAACCTATGGCTATGTGAAAAATGTTTTCACGTTAGTGAATGATTCTGGATGTTCAGCAGAGATCTCCCACCGTTTCACTGCCAAGTTCCCTGTATTGCACACATGTAAAAGATGTCAGAAAATGATGTGTGTGTCCCTACTGACACGTGTAAAAGTAACGTTTGAAAAGTTTTTACTGTACACAGTCAGGGCACATCATCTGCGTTGTGCATAAGCTTTGCAATTATTGCATATAATCCAAGAACGAATTATGCAGGGGTCAACATCCCTCCCGCACCCCTGGATCTAAAAGGGAGATCTGTAGGCATCTACCCCGGGTGCAACTATGCACCCTCAAACAATAAATACATTGCCACCAGTTAGAACATGAACATTTTGATTTTAAAGTCAATTTCCTTGGCACTGCAGGACATTAAAACAAATAAAGCCTTCTCCCTCCTCAGGGTAGCCCAAAAGGATGACCCTGCAGAGTTATACTTTACATTTTGAGATTTTGCTCCCGACCCGGGTATTAATAAATAGTGCCATAAAACAAACAAGCATTGGCAATGCCAATAGATCTGCATTAACAAAATATGGTGTATGTGAAGCCTTGCAAGTAAACAGCATGGAAATCCATCTGCATTTGTGTAGAAGCAAAAAACTGTAAAATAATGTTGGTATAGGATAAAAGGTCTGATGTAAATTGCCCTGTCAAGCCAGACCTAAAAACCCATGTAGGTTAATGACTACCCTCTTCCCATCTATGCTGCTACCAGAAAAAGCAACATGAAATATCTAGTTATCTAAGATGCTTTAATAGCATTACAATGTCATGTGGGTGCCCCTGAAAGGCCAACTCAGGCAGATGGATAAGTAAACAAAATGATCACAGTGGTGTGGAGGGCAAGCACTTTCCTGTGTAAGCACACAACTTCTGCCCAACCAAAACATGTTCTCCTTGCTGCCAACATGTGGGCGGAGCCAAAGTCCCTCTCTAGTAATGCTCATATAATTGTCTGACAACAGCTGGGCTGTTAAGCCAGACCATAAAAAGACAGGGGACCTTAAAAGGGCAATGGAAATATAGTGGGAGTTGTGCAGCACCACAACGTGTCAGCTGCATTCATCTTTACACTCAAATACCCTGGCTTTGGCAAAGGGGCAGAATTACATATAACTAGAAAACTGGTACTCATGCACAGACAAACGGCCTCATTTTTTAATTCACACACGTTCCTATGTACACCGAGGTTAATTTTTCTATAGTCTAGCACTGATGCACAGGGAAACGTTTTCGGAAGTAAGAAAAGAATCACAAACTTTCTTGCAAACTTGCACTTATACCTGGGCAAAGTGGCATTTATACCAATGAAAACCTACTCTCAAGCAAGGATGAATTAGCATTGTATTTAGGGCCAACTAGCTTTTTTACTGAGAACAGTTGTATGTTGGAATAACAATTGGCATGATGTCACTAATTCTAGTCATACTGTCTCTCAAAAAGAAAACGGGACTCGCACGTTTGGAAATTATTTCAAAAATACTGATGAAAATCTGAAAAAACAAGTTCGTACTTATGGGGAAAATGACACGCTTCTGTCCGTAAATTGGCAATGAAGCATTTGAAAAATGATAATCATTTGTGTCAAACAAAACAAGCACAAATTCATGTTAACACTATATCTAACTGACGCTCTGCAAACTTCAATACCTGTTCTTAGTTCACCTGGCACACAAACGTAGGAAAACCTGAAATTATAATTTGGCCAAATTTCTGTTGTACTGTGCAAAAGTGTACTAATTTCTTATAGAATCTGGCGCTTTTACAAGGACAAAATTCTAGTCTGAGGATTAGACTGGCATTCTTACATGGATATTAATGAAAACTTGCATTTGTACTTTGGGCAGACTACTTTCAGACCTGGACAAGCTTGCACCCATCGATATGATGGAAGGTGCTTAAATAGGGTAAACCTAGAACTCCTTCAGAGGTAAATAATTTCTGTTCTAACAATGATTTGCAGAAACTTGTGGGATACAAGTCTGTGCCTCCTAATCAATAATATTTTCTGTATTTTGCCTGGCTGCAAATTAGCACTTTTTTGTGTGATTCTCCTTTGAAATGGAATGACACACCTCTGGGGAGGTGCACCATCTCCCTGATACGTCTCTACTACAGACAATATGTTGCACATAGGGAGAAAGCGATGCTCTCTCACATGAATAACAAATTGACTGAGCATATATGAATGAATAAATGAATATTTTATTGTATGATTACCTAAAATCATTTACAAAAGCAATGCAGGTTACTATCATAGTTAAAACAGTAAATTAATAAAAAAACATTTAAAAAGCATCGAAAATGCGGTGGGATTTAAAAGAGAAAAAAAAACATTTAGATACGTATACATTGTTTGGTCAGTCAGTGCCCAGTGCCCTGAACATATATTTATATTTTATTTATTTATTTATAAAGTTTTTTATAGCGCGAACAGGATCCTGAGGGATAACATAGCACTTCACAATATGATGGGAGGAAGAAGAAAAGCAATATCTATAACAAAATCCATAAGAGGAAGGGAGAGAAAGAAAATGCAGTGCAAAATACAACTAGGAGGGTAATACAATAAAACAAGTGTAGGCGGGTAGCAAGGGTGAAACACAGTGTACAAGGGGGAGCTGTATCAAAAGTAAGAACAAAGTCAGCAGGTGCAATGTCAACGGGCCTGTGAGTCTAACCCAATTAGGCTTTGAATTTGTTTATTAGGAATCTTTTGGCTTCCACTTTGAACGACGTCAATGAGGAGGTTCTGCGAACTTCCGGTGGGAGAGAGTTCCAAATCTTAGGGGCAGCTCTGGAGAAAGCTTGGTGGCAACTTCTCTTTTTCTTAATGATGCGTGGTTTCAGGAGGAGGGTAGAGGAGCTTCTTGATGCTCTTACGCCACAGGATAGATTAAGTTTTTGCGCAAGGTACGTAGGAGTATTAAGGTGACGGGCTTTGTGTGTAAGAACAGCAATCTTTGATTGAATTCATGCTTTGAAGGGCATCCAATTGAGGGATTTTAGGACTGGGGATATATGATCTTTTCGCATGGTATCAGTAACCAGTCTAGCAGCCGAGTTAAGTGCAGCCCTTATTGGAGCCAGGGCCTATTTGGGAAGGCCACGGAGGGTAGCACTGCTGTAATCTAACCTCAGCAAGACAAGCGCTTGACCACTAGGTTGAAAAAACTATTTATATTTATAGGTTGCAAAAACTATTTTCTTAATACACCCCTATTATTTCTGACACTTGGGAGGTCCCACCAGAAAAGCCCAAACTTCAAGTGGACGTGTCTCAGATCAACGTACTGATCCAGCAGCCATATTTATATAAGCATTCCTTAAAATATAGCACTGTAGCTGCTTCATTTGTTGCACCTTTAATTGTGGCACTTGCTTGTAAAAAATGAGTTTGAAATACAAATCAAACCATCACTGTTAAGAAGCATGAACAATGTTGGTTATTTACTACAGCCAACTAACCATTCCAACTCATGTTTACCCGAGATTTGTGTGGCACTCTATAGGAGATAGTACTCATTTTAACAACCTTGGGGGTAAAGGCTGCACCTGTGACAATGTGGACAAACACAGATGCTAATGATTGCATTAGTCCACTGAGCCATCAGATCCAGAACCTCGGTGGGGGGACTTTGAAGTATTTTTGGGAAATCCTAGTATTTTAAAATAGACCTTGGTTTTCCTTGATCCTTGTGTGACTGTTCACTCTATCCGAGCCACAGGAATCACATCAAAAGCTAAAGAGTCTCTCCCTCTGGGACATTGAGAAGCTACATTTTTATCTCCCTAGTTCACTGAAATTGAGTTATAATTGTCAGGACATGTTCCACGGACTTACCTGAATGCTCTTCTCTACAGCCTCTTTCTTATGTGACTCTGTTTTTTCAGTTCTGAAGGAAAAGCCATTAATGATGATCATGGACCATAAGAACTTTAGAGGCCCTAAGCACTTGGTGGCCCCACATATATCTAATTCAATAAATAAACAATAATAAACTGTAAAATATAATATTATTTTTTTATATTTGAAAAGTTTACACTACTTTTTCTAATTGGAACATTTGTAGTTTTGGACCATATTGTCTATGATAAATCCGCCAATGAAACATTCCTGTGGGGCTCCCCTTCTTTTGATGCCCGAATGTCAGGTACAGATTCTAAAAGTACACTTGCCTGATTTTTATATTTTAAATCACTCGCCTTTTTGCATTTGCATCATCTTGTAGCTTGTTAAATCTATGATAAATCCGCCAATGGAAAATTCCTGTGGGGCTCCCCTTCTTTTGATGCCCGAATTTCAGGTACAGATTCTAAAAAGTGCACTTGCCTGATTTTTATATTTTAAATCACTCGCCTTTTTGCATTTGCATCATCTTGTAGCTTGTTTTAAAAATCTTATTCTGGACAGACACTCACCCCACGCCGCCTTCCAAGATCTCCTCTCCGTTCCAACGCGGGCTTGCCCATTGCGTGGAGAGAGGTAGATCTGACGGAAGCGATCAGGGGCAGTTCCGGGCCCACAAGACACTTCCGGATTTCACCGGAAACAAGGTTGGCGCCCTAACTGGTCGAGCAGCCTTCACTATTTAAAATGGGGCCTGACACGACGCGCAGTGGGTGCGCAGGCGGCATGCCGAAGGCTTGCCAAAGGCAAGCAAGTCTGCGCCCGTCCGCGCCTGTCCATCACCAGAAGCCAGGACCCCATGTCATTTTAACCCTGATAACCCTGATATCCCCTCTCGACCCATACCTATGCTCACCTATACTAGAGAAATACTGCTTAAGCTCAGACCGGCTTCCCCAAGATGTCACCTCAGAAACTGGCCAAAAGGGCCATTTTCTTGCAATGTGTGTAAGTACCAGCCCAGTCTTTTCCAGAAAACCAAAACTACACCTAACTCTATTACTACTAGATTACCTTTTACCTCTGAGTCACAGCCCCACACAAACCCCCCTGCCAACTCACCCTACCATACTACATGGAAAGGCCTCCTAGCAAATGTTAGATTTCTCCCCCGACATGCCACTGCCATCTGGGATCTCTTTAAGGACAATCATCCTGACTTGGGGTTTCTCACGGAAACGTGGATTAAACCCTCAGCGGTTCCTGCGATCGCTCTAGCTCTCCCACCCGGCTTTTGAATTCAAAGGCTTGATAGGCTAGAACGAGCGGGTGGAGATATAGCCATAGTTCATAAAGAACAGATACCAGTTACCATACTAGACCAGTTCTGACATGGGACATTGACACTCGCAATCTCAATGTCGAAAACCAACTACGCCATTTTAACAACATTATCTCCTGTGTCCTGGATGAAGCGGCACCTTTAAAACCGGCTACTCCCCCCCTCAAAAGCTCTACTGTTACAACTGAATAGTACTCCCCGGCCCTACGTACCAAAAAGAAGGGGTGCAAAAAACTGGAACGCACCTGGCGACTCTCTCATCTAGAACAAGACAGAACTAGGTACAAATGCGCCTTAGCAGTTTATTACAATAACATTAAAACAGCGCGCAAAATGCACATTACTCAACAGTTGGAGCAGGCTGGATCCAACTCCAGGGAACTATTTCAAATAGTAAAGGCCTAATCTAACCCATCGGCATGTGATACTGCGGAATCCCCCTTGCAGTCCATATGCAATGATGTTGCGGCTTATTTTACTCTTAAAATTGATTCCATTTATCAGAAAATTATCGCAGCTAACACTTCTTCCCTTTCTTCCACGGTCAACCCTCCTGATACACACACCACAGCCGCCCAACTCCACACCTTTCCCCAGCTTCAATTGATGGAAGTTATATCCCTTATAGAGACTATGAAATCTAGCTCACCTATGGACACCATCCCTGCCAGGATTTTGGCTAAATTTGCGGAACAATTAGCCCCCCCCCCATTCGCTCTATTCTTAATTGTTCCCTTAGGGAGGGTCGCCTCTCCTCGGCTTGGAAAGATGCACAAATTAAACCCATACGCAAAGACCCCAAGGTCCCTACTACTGAAATCAGTAACTATCGACCTATATCCCTTCTACCCCTACAGTCTAAGCTCATCGAGAAACACATTAATAGACACCTGTCAAATTATTTGGAAACACACCATCTTCTGGATATTTCTCAATCAGGGTTTCGGGCTAAACATAGCACCGAATCCGTCCTTATTGAGGTCACCGATAACATACGTATGGCTGCTGACAATGGTCAAGCAGCGCTCCTTGCGCTGCTTGACTTGTCAGCAGCATTTGACACCATCTCACACCACATCCTTTTGTAAAGACTCCAAGCCTTAAGCATTCAGGGACAGGCACTGAGGTGGATCACCAACTTTCTAACAGATAGAACACAAACAGTCACTATGGGATCTTTTACATCTGCCACTACTAAAGTGAGCAAGGGGGTCCCACAGGGATCCTGCCTAAGCCCAACCCTCTTTAATATATATGTCACCCCTCTGGCCAGACTCATGAGATCCTTGGGATTCACTCCAATATCATACGCTGATGACACTCAGCTCCTTCTAACTTGTGATAAAAACACACCCAACATCGATCTGTTGTTCTCCAAAGGCATGAAATCTATCGCTGCCTGGATGCGTAACAACTATTTGCAACTTAATGGGGGCAAATCGGAAATCATGCTGTTTGGAGGAGCTACCACTTATTGGTCACCTACATGGTGGCCGGAAGAGCTTGGAACTGCCCCTATTCTGAAGGAGGTGGTTAAGAACTTGGGTGTTAGGATTGATCACAGACTCACCCATAACACACATGCCAACACTATTGCAGGTTCCTGCTGCTACATTCTTGGCCTCCTGCGAAGGATTTCCCCCTCTTACCCTCCTCCACAAAAAAAACACTCATGCAGGCCCTGATATTGAGTTGGCTTGTCTACTGCACTGCCCTGCTGTTTTCAGCCAACGAAAGCGCCATTAATAAACTTCAGGTGGTGCAGAATACTGCTGCCCGACTCACTAACAATGTCCCATCTAGAACACCCTCTGGACCCCTCCTCAATCAACTCCACTGGCTCCCCATAAAGAAAAGGGTAAAGTTCAAAATAGGCTGTATTATTCACAAAGCCCGTAATGGCAAGGGCCCCATGTATCTCACCAACAAGCTCTCCTCCAATACCCCTGCACGAACTCTCAGGTCCAGCACTGAGCATTTGCTCACCATTCCCAGAATCAAAAAGGCACGTAGCGGGGGCAAGGCATTTTCTTATCTTGCCCCCCTATTCTGAAATAGCTTGCCTTCTCAGTTACGCTCAGGACTCAATCTGGCCCAATTTAGAAAGATGCTAAAAACCCACCTCTTCTAAATCCTCCCCTTAGCTCTGATGTTCCTCCATCCTCAGCACCGAGATACCCTCCTGGGTGATTCAGCGCTATACAAATCAATAAATATCAAATATCAAATAACCATGTGCTTATTTTATTTAATGATAATCAAGCCCTGAGGATAATGCTCACTATTCTGCCTCATTCAGAACAAGCTATTCCTAATGAGAAAGTCAATTTGAAATAATCAGGGATCCATCAGGTCATTTACAATTCAATGTTCTAAGTGTAATTTCCAAAATGTTTTGCATTTCATCTAAAATACCCATTTTTACTATTTCTGGCAGCTGCCTTAATCCACCAAAACTGCAATTTGCTTAGAGACCTGTCCCAGCATGCAAAATACCAACAGGGTGGTCTCATCATTTGTGACCTTGAACCATTTGGGATCAAAATGATTCTCTTCTGTTTTTATCCTTGGTTAAAATTGAAAGACCCTACCATTCAGATTAGAAAATTGAGTGTATGTAAGACTCTTAATTTAACAAGCTAACTGAGAAGACTAAGGTGAAGAAAGTTCACGCTGAAGGTACATAATGTATGTTCCAAAAATGTCTCAGCTATACAGATCTTGGGCCTGATGTACATTGCTTTTTTGGAGGTGGCAAACAGCCCGATTCACAGAATCTGACATTTGTGACAGCAAAAAAGCCTTTTACAATGTACAAAACCATATTTAGCGATTTAGTATCCTATCACCGAAACACAAAATGGGTTTGAGATTCGGTATTAATAAGCAGCGTGTTAAGGGCTTCCCTTCCTAATAGTACCTCGTAGTGGTATGTGTGAATGTTTTGCAACCGAAATGCAGTTCCAAAACATTCACATTTTACTGCCTAGTTCAAGTAGGTGGTAAGCCATTTACAAACAGGAAGGGTTCCCCGAGTGACCCCTTCCTCTTTGTGAATGGTTGTAAAAACGTTTTTTAACAGTAGGCAGTGGTCCCATGGGCTATTGATTACTCTTAAAAAATTAAAAGAAAACTTTTCATTTCTCTTTTTGAAACACTTCCCATTTTTCCTTTAAGAAAAACAGGCTGCATGAAAAAAGAAACAAAGAAAATACATTGCTTTATTTAAAAGCAAAGAAAGACATGGTGGCCCGCCGACCCCAGCAGGCCACCATCCCTGTGATTTTAGTGATTCCCAAAGGGTTGTAAATTGCGACCGATCTCAAGAATATTAATAAGGTCTATATGCTGCTGACTGGGAATCGCTTACATTGTAAAACACACTTTAGCACATCGCTGTTTGCGATGACATAATAGCGAATTGCAAAAAGTCACTATTAGGTAATCGCAAGCACAAAGTTATGTACATCTTGCACCTTGTTATCAAAATGTAGAACATCTGTGCTACGAGTGACAACTGAATTGATATATTGTGAGGTTGCTGATCAGTAAATCTCCTAGAAGTTCACGTGATCAAGTAATGTCATTCACTAGATGCTTTTTATGAAGTACGACATTATCCTTCCTCACTACAGTAGAACTCTAGGCGCTCCACTTGGATGAGAATCTCATTAATTTGAATTAAACTGGCCTGTTCCCATCAGGTCATGACCTCTGAATGGCTAGCATAGCAAGAGTGGAGACAACTACATGCTAAATGAACCTAGCGAAATCAACAGAGTTTCCTGTAGGGCAGTCCACTTCTATAAATGTGATGACTTTCTCCTCTCCTTGACCCCTGACCCCACGGTGAAGGTGATGGAAAAGTGCGCTGTAGTCGAGGTGAGAGTGAGACGGTAGGATCAGGCACGTGACAGCGTGCAATACATCAGGGCTAATCTTAAAATCAATACGAGCCACACCACAGCTGACACCAGCAGCACTTGGTTTGTCCCAACTCGGTGTCATTGAAAGAGACAATACTCCTTCCCATCTTTTCAAGCCTTCTCTAGAGAAATCACGCAAAAAAGTCTAATTGGATAATCTGACTATATTTTGGTGAGTGCATTCTTTTCATTAGTTATAGAGTGTAAGAAAATATGACAGTAAAAAAAGCTCTTTCCTGCTGTCCTTTATTTGCAAGCAGTCCCCCAACAAAGACCCTGATTCGCAAATACCCTTGCAAAGTGAAACATGTTATTTAGACATGAGCATATAGTCAAAATGTACAGATGTTTACCTAACTCCCAAAAAAGCCCAACTTCCAAGCAACTTCTTTACAATTATTGAAAATTATCTGTATGATAATGTGAGAATCTCGAAGAATGATGATTTTCCCCTGGTTTCCTAAAATTATGTCTGAATTAAGTACACATGTTTAAGCATGGGAAACTTGTGCAACTTTCCTTTCTTCTTTTGACTATTTTCATTAATGCTCTTCCCATAATTATCTACCGTCCTAAAAGCTGCAATTTGCACACAATTTGGAACACTGTCCCACATTTACAACAACACTTATGTCTGGACTATTTGACAGTTAGATGTGTAGCTAAATTGGAGATATTAATTGCAAATTGTATGTGAATACATCCTAGATTTAGTATTAATTAGCGTTCACCATACTTGGACTACATGTACCTGAATACGCCTCTGAAACTGGTATGAATAAGTGAAAACCAAGCTTGCAAACTGTACTCATGAATGAGTAGAGTATGGGGCATGGCTAAACCAGCCAAGATGGTGGACGCAAATCTATAACGCTTTGCTCATCTGCCCAACCATCCCATTCCATCCCTGCCAGTGGTGACCCTGGCCGGGGAGGCGGTGATCGCCACCAGATCGCTGTCATGACAAAGAGGCATACTCCTGCCTGAGAGGACACAGTGCACCACTATGGCGCCCGCATCATGGCGAAAGAGGAACAGGCAGAACTCTGGGAGGCTGCCCACGTTGGAGCGAAGCGGCTATTTTGGCCTGCCGCATGACTGGGGTGTGCATTCTTCCCCCTCTGGGAACCCAGGTGAGTGGCGGCTTGGGTGAGTGGGGGCACCCAAGACTGATCCCCTCAGGCCATCCTCAGATCAGTGCCATAACCGAGGATCACGGGGGGAGCACAGTCCTGTTTTAGCAGTGGCCCATGGAGGTAGGAGCGGTGGGCCGGGTGGGGGGAATTTCAAAAGACGCCGACGAGGGAAAATTAATTATTTATTTGATTTTTCGTTGTGGTCATTTGTCAAATAACCCCTCAACCCCACCACACCTCCCCACGACTCTTACCTGCATGAGATTCTCCTGTCCTATTCCCACTAGAAAAGACTGCATGTAGCCCCTCCCATGGGATTGGAGTGTACATTTCAACTGCTGGAGAACCAGGCGATCGCGCGCGTTCAGTGGCATGAATCCCCCCGGTGCAATCATTTGATCTGTGCCATAATCAAGGCGCTTGGGGGGAGAGTACCTACCTATGCAACTGTGCCAAGGAGTCTTCAATATGCTAGACCCCCTCGCCATGGTGACCTACAGTACAGCTAATCATGTGTTGCTGGGCCTCTGGTGGGCTATCCCGTGGCAGCCCAGGCAACAACAGATGGCATGCTGCACTCGTGGGTGGGGGCCTGTGCACTCCACAGGGCAGTGTGGCAGCACTTGGTGGCTTCCCCTGTTACCCGCGGGGTTGGAGGTGCCTCCTTTCCCCCCTGCGACCCTATTGACCATCGAAGGGCCCTGCGGATGGTGGTATCTACTATGGGGATCCCTCTACAATACTATGCATACTGCCCAGAGCCCTTATAGACCACCCGCACTCTTGTGACCCCATTAGGCGTACTTGGAGGGTCTGGTCGACCTCTGGCCATCAGAAGAGGGATGGCGTCAACAGACAGTGGCACCCAGTGGCCTGACCCCCATTCCAGCCAGAATCAGTGCCAACATTAAGGCGCGAGGAAGACAAGCCTTTCGCCCCAGCACTTCACATCTTGCCTACTACTCCTTGGACTTGCAACCTGCCCCACTCTAGCATCTCTGGGGGCCTAGACAGTCTCTGATGGTTCTCGGACATTGACTCCTTCAAGACAACTGCTGCCCCAATGCCTGGCAAGGGAATACTGAGTAGCCTTCTCCAAATCTGCCATCTGGCATGGCAAGCTCCACTTTTTAGATGTGAGTGGCACACACTCGTCAATGCCACAACCAAGAAGGGGCACACAGTCCATCGAATGGGGCCTCCTCCCTCCTATCTATGGCTTCACTTCAGGCCATAATCGAGGCATGTGGGTAACAGCCCAGCATGCCTTTCACAACCCCGTGGCCATCTGTGGTGAAGAAACCGGTCCCTAGTTACCACGTTCTCAGGTGGAACCCCCAAGGCTACTGTTGGGAGACCATTCTCCCTTTTGACTAAGGAGGGTCATCGAACATGGGCCGGCTCCATTCTGCCATCACGGCCCCCCATCCGCTCCTGCAAATCCACATTCAGGTGCCCCAGAAACCCTGTTTCCAGGCGATACTCCTTCCCTTTCAACATTGGACAAGTTAGACAATGTACTGGATGCCATTGAGCATTCCTGATCCAGCGTGGAGACCAGGCTTGGAGCCCTACCAACAGATCTTAACTTCCTCTGTGATGAACACCGCAAGCTCGTGGAGAAAGTCTCAGAAGGTGAAAAGGCCCTGGCCACCCTGCAACCACTTGCAAAAGATGACCAGTCTGTGTTCCACAACCTGCAACTGATGGAGTCCTGCTGATGGCGGACACCCACAGGAGGCACAGCTGACAACAGGGCCAACCGCGCAAAAGACCTTTGTCCAGGATCTGCTCAGACATTTCTTCCAATCTGGAGCAAATTATTGCTACCTGCTGGTAGGCCATACAAGCTGTCATAAGATTGGCGCTCCATACCATCATCAGAGATGATAAAAAGGGCCCCCACATATTCTCCTCTGAAGAAGATACCCCCATCCCAATGACTCTCACAATGCATCACAGACCTCCCTGCTGGTGACCCTGCAGACTGCAGAAACCCTCATTTGAACATTGTAATATTGGTCATTTTGACAGAATGCCTGCAGCCACAGCTAGGTCTTGATATTTCACTGTCACTGAGTGGACCATCAGTGACACATTGGTCACTCCTACCAAAACACTCCACTCAGGTACATTGGGTTGCACATATCTGCCTCCCTCCAGGGACGTGTGCTACACAGAGTATCCTAGTGACATGCACCTCTGCCACTATAGGCTTCTCGTCCCTACAGGCAGCCTTTTGATCCTAACATTTGAAGGGCTTTCGGGCTCCCCTGTTCCATGCCCACGACTAGCCTTCCCCCCACGATACACTAATACACTAGTTTGAGTCTAATATGCTCTGTTTGGGTGTAGTGGTAAGCTCTCAGCATTGGGATTTTCTTCCTCCTTAGTTGAACAGTTCCCCTTAAACATTTCCTTCCTCACAACCCCATAATTTAGGTGGGCAGAAGACTTATGGTTCCCAGGGCTCAGATTGGGGGGCGGTCCCTTTGGCACCACTCAAGAATAAGCATGGCTCACAGCACTGACTTCTGATTCCTCACCCTAAAAATTCCCGGCAAGCACATTGCTAGGAAGTGCTATGCCATCTACTCCTACATCAAAAGCCAGCAGTGCAAGTTATTGAACTACAAGAGACACATGACACGACCGGGGAGTTGGACCACTTGCGCAGGCGCTGGAGGGCCTCTTTTGTGCTACAACCTATTCGGCATATGCACGTGGCACCCTGGTGGGGATTCATCCTGAGGTCCCCTCTCAAGAAACTGGTAGGACAATAGACAGGTATGCCCACTGTGTCCTCCTTGAATGCTGTCAAGATGGCCAGACAGTTCTTCTCAGATGCGTTTATGCACCCAATACTGAGCAGGGGGCCTTATGGGTTACCCTCTGAGCTGCGCTGGCATGCAGTACCGCATTGCAATGGGTGTAAGGCGGAGATTATAACTGTGTGCTTGACTTAGCCTTGGAGCGATCCCATCCTCCCCTACTGTGCTCCCCCGAACATGCGCAGGTGGATAGTATCTGAACCTGGGTACACCACTGGGTGCTTATAGACACGTGGTGTTCTTGACACCCCGTACCCCGGCTCTTCTCCTTCCATTCCATCCCACATAGCCTACACATGTGGCTCGACCACTGACTCTGATCTCCCACACTGGTACCCCTTATTCAGCTTGCATACTATCTGGGGAGATTAGTCTCCGATCATAATGAGCATGTCATGGACCTCACATGGGCACCACACCCTGCATCGCACACCCACTTGAAAAGTGCTGCAAGACTTTCTTGAGGACCTGGTGTTCTGGGAAGGGCAGGTTGTGTGCATTTTTCAGTACCTCTCTTAAAACCAAAACACAGCCACCACCAGGACACTGGAATGGGACACCTTTAAGGTGGTCTTGAGTGGAGCCTGCATCCGGCAGGAGTCTGCAGGACTCTGGAGAGGGACTTTGGGGCAGTTGAGCAGATCCTAGTTGGCCAAGGAAAAACAGTAGACACTGTTCCCATGCGTGACCTGCAGCTAGCAAATGAGAAAAACGGCATATGTTGCCCTCCTTGAAAACTTATGGTGATATAACTTCACAGCACATGCAGCTAAAGTCCCCCAGGTAGGCAAAAAGAGTGGCAGACTACTAGCTTGGCATGTCTGGAAGGAGTCAATGACTCATCTCATAACTGAATTGGATGATCTTGCAGGTGTTAAAGTCCACACCAAGGCGGGTATACTGTAAGCATTCTGAGATGATTACTCTTCCATCTATCAGGCATCCCAAGAAACCCCAGCAGAACATGCAAACATGTTCCTGGTGGACATTGCCCTTTCTTGCATCTTGACCCCCACAAGACTCTCCTTAGACACAGAGATCACACCAATGGACATAAAAAAGGCAATATGCAACCTCACCTGGAACAAAGCACCAGGCTTAGGCAGTCTACCCCTTGAGTACTACAACACCTTCTTTTCACACTTGGCACCCTGGCTTTTGGAAATATTTGGAGTGACGCTAGGGGGTGCGTCCCGCATCATTTAGAGAGTCTCTCAGAGTCTCCCTCCCCAAGCCAGACAGGGACCCCTCGCAAATGGCTTCTTACAGACCCATTGCTATTTTCGGGCCGATTATAAAACTCTGGGCAAGATTCTAGCTGGTCAATATGCCCAGATCCTCCTGAAGCTGGTGCACCCCGATCAAAATGAGGTTGTGCCAGGCTGTAGCACTTCCCAGAAATTCTGCCATCTACCAGGTGAGGGGGCAATTCCCATGGGTGGCTTGCCTCAGGCTTGATTTAGAGAAGGCATTCAATACCCTGACCTGGCATTACCTGTTTGCAGTGCTCGCTTGCATAGGAATGGGACCATGGCTTTTAGCCTACGCAAAACTATTGTACTTGAACTCAAGGTCCACCTGGGTCGCCTTGTCTCTGCTCCCTTTCTGGTGGGTTGAGGAAGGGAGCAGAGACTCCCCTCCTACTGTTTGCACTTTCAATGGATCCTCTGGCCATGTGGTTGCATGAGGAAGGTCAGAAGAGGGGCATTCGGTTGACGGGTAGGACACACGCGATGTCCTTATATGGAGATGATCTACTCATATAAGCGTGGGACATAGCAGCTAACGTAACGTCCCTCCGAGATACACTAGCGGACTACACCACTAAAGCTGGACTTAGAGTCAACTCGGCAAAGTCGGCTATGTACCCACTCAGCCACCTCAAGATATATATATCTATATCTACATTTATGTCTATATCTATATATATCCAAAACACCCTCCACAAAGAAAGGCAGAGGCCACAATAGGGGAACACAATGGAGTCTCTTTATTCCTTATTGGCAAATGGGCGTATGCATTTCGGCTGTGTAGCCTCTTCAGCGCCCAGAATAAAACAGGAGGTGAGTATGCTGCCAAAATGTCCTGCCCCAACAAAGCTAGTTATAATAGTCTCCGCCCTCAAAGCGATGATTGATGTCACCTGCTTCAATTTCCCGATGGTCAAAGGGACTGCAACTCCCAGCATGCAATGGTTTGCCAGGATAGGACGGAAACAACGCTGTGGGGACTGCAGGTTTCCTCGAGTAGCTCTCTTCCAATGTGCCCTGTTGCCTGCAGGAATATCGTGGCTCCTTGGGTCCCCTGACTGCACAACCACCGCAACCAGGTATGTATTCAGCGGGGGCAAGTGCGACAGTGCGCCTCGCCCAGAGCGGAGTTCCATGACTCCAACACCGCTTCCTGTCCTCCTGTGCACAGTGGTGGGCCTGGTTTATCCGATACCTCGGAATACGAAATGTTACTGCCGGAGCAAAAGCAGCACCAGTGAAGACCAGGCCAGCTTGAGTGCAGGGGCCCCTGTAGCACGCCGCTGGCTAGCAGTGCAAACTGTATCCAAAACACCCTCCACAAAGAAAGGCAGAGGCCACGATAGGGGAACACAATGGAGTCTCTTTATTCCTTATTGGCAAATGGGCGTATGCATTTCGGCTGTGTAGCCTCTTCAGCGCCCAGAATAAAACAGGAGGTGAGTATGCTGCCAAAATCTCCTGCCCCAACAAAGCTAGTTATAATAGTCTCCGCCCTCAAAGCGATGATTGATGTCACCTGCTTCAATTTCCCGATGGTCAAAGGGACTGCAACTCCCAGCATGCAATGGTTTGCCAGAATAGGACGGAAACAACGCTGTGGGGACTGCAGGTTTCCTCGAGTAGCTCTCTTCCAATGTCCCGTGTTGCCTGCAGGAATATCGTGGCTCCTTCGGTCCCCTGACTGCACAACCACCGCAACCAGGTATGTATTCAGCGGGGGCAAGGACGCTCCTTCGCTGGAGCATCTGTGCGCCTAATAAAAGTGCATAACATAACATAACATAACATAACATAACAAGTGCGACAGTGCGCCTCGCCCAGCGCGGAGTTCCATCACTCCAACACCGCTTCCTGTCCTCCTGTGCACAGTGGTGGGCCTGGTTTATCCGATACCTCGGAATACGAAATGTTTCTGCCGGAGCAAAAGCAGCGCCAGTGAAGACCAGGCGTTGGGCTTAAGGAATGATTTGTGCTGGCTGAGACCTGGTTTCTGTGCTGGTTCCTGAAATAAAGAAATTGCTGCACACTTTCACTCGAGAAGTGGCGTCTTCTATTGCAGGCAAAATTGAATTTGGATGTTTAGCGGCTGGTTGTCTGAGCCGCGGAAGATTGCCCAGGTGCTCTCCTAGCAACCCAGCAAGCTCGACGAACGACGAACTCGCACATGGCTCGAGTGCTATTATTCCAGGAGAACAAGCAGGATCAGTGACTTTGTCTGGCCGCAATCCACTTGGATAAAACTTTTAACATTGAAAAGCAATACGAGGCTGCTTAAACAAGAAAAACAACGAGCACTACATTTACCAGGGGCCGCAGTGTCGGCCACGCCTACTGAAGCGGGGTAATTGGAATATTAAGGTGCCGTCCGAAACTGCCTCTGCATTGACTTTTAAACTTTCAGCCCCTGAGGAAGTGTTTACCACGAAAAGCGTTGGGCTTAAGGAATGATTTGTGCTGGCTGAGACCTGGTTTCTGAGCTGCTTCCTTAAATAAAGAAATTGCTGGACACTTTCACTCGAGAAGTGGCGTCTTCTATTGCAGGCAAAATTGAATTTGGATGTTTAGCGACTGGTTGTCTGAGCCGCGGAAGATTGCCCAGGTGCTCTTCTAGCACCCCAGCAAGCTCGTCGCACGACAAACTCGCACATGGCTCGAGTGCCATTATTCCAGGAGAACAAGCAGGAACAGTGACTTTGTCTGGCCGCAATCCACTTGGATAAAACTTTTAACATTGAAAAGCAATACGAGGCTGCTTAAACAAGAAAAACGATGAGCACTACATTTACCAGTGGGCCGCAGTGTCGGCCACGCCTACTGAGGCGGGGTAATTGGAATAGTAAGGTGCCGCCGGAAACTGCCTCTGCATTGACTTTTAAACTTTCAGCCCCTGAGGAAGTGTTTACCACGAAACGCGTTGGGCTTAAGGAATTATTTGTGCTGTCTGAGACCTGGTTTCTGTGCTGCTTCCTGAAATAAAGAAATTGCTGGACACTTTCACTCGAGAAGTGGCGTCTTCTATTGCAGGCACAATTGAATTTGGATGTTTAGCGGCTGGTTGTCTGAGCCGCGGAAGATTGCCCAGGTGCTCTCCTAGCACCCCAGCAAGCTCGTCGAATGACGAACTCGCGCATGGCTCGAGTGCCATTATTCCAGGAGAACCAGCAGGATCAGTGACTTTGTTTGGCCGCAATCCACTTGGATAAAACTTTTAACATTGAAAAGCAATACGAGGCTGCTTAAACAAGAAAAACGATGAGCACTACATTTACCAGGGGGCCGCAGTGTCGGCCACGCCTACTGAGGCGAGGTAATTGGAATATTAAGGTGCCGCCCGAAACTGCCTCTGCATTGACTTTTAAACTTTCAGCCCCTGAGGAAGTGTTTACCACGAAACGCGTTGGGCTTAAGGAATGATTTGTGATGGCTGAGACCTGGTTTCTGTGCTGCTTCCTGAAATAAAGAAATTGCTGGACACTTTCACTCGAGAAGTGGCATCTTCTATTGCAGGCAAAATTGAATTTGGATGTTTAGCGGCTGGTTGTCTGAGCCGCGCAAGATTGCCCAGGTGCTGTCCTAGCACCCGAGCAAGCTTGTCGAACAACGAACTCGCACATGGCTCGAGTGCCATTATTCCAGGAGAACAAGCAGGATCAGTGACTTTGTCTGGCCGCAATCTACTTGGATAAAACTTTTAACATTGAAAAGCAATACGAGGCTGCTTAAACAAGAAAAACGACGAGCACTACATTTACCAAGGGGCCGCAGTGTCGGCCACGCCTACTGAGGCGGGGTAATTGGAATATTAAGGTGCTGCCCGAAACTGCCTCTGCATTGACTTTTAAACTTTCAGCCCGTGGGGAAGCGTTTACCATAAAACGCGTTGGCCTTAAGGAATGATTTGTGCTGGCTGAGACCTGGTTTCTGTGCTGCTTCCTGAAATAAAGAAATTGCCAGACACTTTCACTCGAAAAGTGGCGTCTTCTAATGCAGACAAAATTGAATTTGGATGTTTAGCGGCTGGTTGTCTGAGCCGCGGAAGATTGCCCAGGTGCTCTCCTAGCACCCCAGCAAGCTCGTTGAACGACGAACTCGCACATGGCTCGAGTGCCATTATTCCAGGAGAACAAGCAGGATCAGTGACTTTTCTGGCCGCAATCCACTTGGATAAAACTTTCAACATTGAAAAGCAATACGAGGCTGCTTAAACAAGAAAAACGACGAGCACTACATTTACCAGGGGGCCGCAGTGTCGGCCACGCCTACTGAAGCGGGGTAATTGGAATATTAAGGTGCCGCCCGAAACTGCCTCTGCATTGACTTTTAAACTTTCAGCCCCTGAGGAAGTGTTTACCACGAAACGCGTTGGGCTTAAGGAATGATTTGTGCTGGCTGAGACCTGGTTTCTGTGCTGCTTCCTGAAATAAAGAAATTGCTGGACACTTTCACTCGAGAAGTGGCGTCTTCTATTGCAGGCAAAATTTCATTTGGATGTTTAGCGGCTGGTTGTCTGAGCCGCGGAAGATTGTCCAGGTGCTCTCCTAGCACCCCAGCAAGCTCGTCGAACGACGAACTCGCACATGGCTCGAGTGCCATTATTCCAGGAGAACAAGTAGGATCAGTGACTTTGTCTGGCCGCAATCCACTTGGATAAAACTTTTAACATTGAAAAGCAATACGAGGCTGCTTAAACAAGAAAAACGACAAGCCCTACATTTACCAGGGGGCCGCAGTGTCGGCCACGCCTACTGAGGCGGGGTAATTGGAATATTAAGGTGCCGCCCGAAACTGCCTCTGCATTGACTTTTAAACTTTCAGCCCCTGAGGAAGTGTTTACCACGAAACGCGTTGGGCTTAAGGAATGATTTGTGCTGGCTGAGACCTGGTTTCTGTGCTGCTTCCTGAAATAAAGAAATTGCTGGACACTTTCACTCGAGAAGTGGCGTCTTCTATTGCATATATATATATATATATACTATTATTTGACTACTGCAAATGCCTATACAGGGCGTAATAGAATCGAATTATGTGGCAAACGTATGAAACATTCCTATCCGAATTATTGTGTAGCTAAAGGTAAAACGAGCTATGGCTAATAGAAGAGATCATCCTGAATTAGGCGGGTGATGGAAACAGAGACTGGCATCAATGTTTATAACATACTGTCAAGCATGGCTTAAACATATACAACGACTTGCATTTTTCAGTTTTAGTTTCTTTTCTCCTCTATGCAATTGAAAAGATATATTATAACCGCTATATGTAAATATGAAAAGATGATAAAGTTTCGCAATTCATAAAAATAATGTGAATAGAAATCATTTGCGATGTGATGTAACATGGTCTATTCCTAAAGGAGTACCGGATTTATCTATCTATAACAATTGGTAATAGACCTTCAAACAGGATAGGAATGGTTTGTTGTATAGAGGTATATATAATGACCAATTCAAGATGTCTGCCACATTCACAATGTATTGTTTATGTTTTGCCCTAAGACACTTTCTCTGTCACTGATGTCCGGTCAGTTTGTACAGCACAACTTTATTTATAAGCACATAACTAAAATGAATTGTTGCTACTGAAGAAGGCAGCAACACAGAAACGCGTTTGTCATTCAGACACGAGGAATAAAATAATTTAAAAGATATATCGCTCCCGAGATCCCTCTTTTGGAAAAGCAAATCCCAGAACAGGAGAATTGCGGTTGAGCAATACGGTATGCAACCCACCTTGCGGTGAGCAGCACCCTCGGCGTGAGGCACGACGGCTGGTGGATTGGAATGTGGCAAAATATAGAAGATGGTTATCCTACCCCGTCTTCTCTACTACTTCTCAAATCTCCCAGTTATACTCCCTCTCTCCTTCTTCAGGGTTCTGGTGTTTTTCCTATGTACCTTATATGGGGATCCGGGCATCAGCGCATTGTCTTGACCAATTTGCAGTTTCTAGTAGACCGAGGAGTCTTGGAGTCACCATCCTCTAAAGCATACTTTCTGTCAGCACAGCTCCAATGGTTGTCACGCTGGACAGCTGGGCAATACCTGGACAAGGCCAGTTCAGAACTTGGGCACTTACTGATAACAGCGATCCAACACCTTCTTTTCCAAAAGTCATGTTCCACACCTCCCTGGCCAGTGCAAGTGGTGGCAGCAAAGACATGCATGGATTGAAAACATTGCCTTATTCAGAGGACTCTGCTTTATGTGCCAAATGTACCTCTGTTTGGCCTCCTCCGTGGACAAGTGTATTACACTGCTGGGGAGCTGGTGATCTGGACAGACTACTCGCTACTCGAGGTGGGTGGCCTCTTCGCTAAGGGACATCTTCTCACCTTTGATCAGGTGGCTGGGGAGAGTGGTCTCCCACCAGGACAGTTCCTCCTTCACTGTCAGCTTAGCCACACCTGCCAGGCCCTCTGGGACCTTTAGGGGGCAATGAACCCACGACACATCCAGTGCTTCAGGCCATACTATTTATGAGGGCTGGCCTCTGGCTGGTTATTAATGTTATACACAAACTAATAATTTCCTACCTTGCGGATGAGTTTGGGAGTGTGTTGTATGATAAAGAATAGGAGTGGGCGATTGAGTCCACCAAAACGGTCTCCAGCAACTCACGGTTCAAGAACATGGAGTTCTTCATCCTACACTGGGCCTACCTAACCCCAGCTCAGCTGCATCGTCACTTCCCCGAGACACAGTTTGAATATCTCCACTGCTGGGTTCCAGATGCAATACGTATACACATGCTCTGGTCCTGCTCAGCCTTCCAAAGCTATTGGCCCACAATCCACACTATGCTGCGTGATGTCACAGAGCTCCCAGACATATATACGTGGGAAGCATGCTCCCTCATCCTTGCGGATGAGTTTGGGAGTGTGTTGTATGATAAGGAATAGGAGTGGGCGATCGAGTCCACCAAAACGGTCTCCAGCAACTCACGGTTCAAGAACATGGGGTTCTTCATCCTACACTGGGCCTACCTAACCCCAGCTCAGCTGCATCGTCACTTCCCCGAGACACAGTTTGAATATCTCCACTACTGGGCTCCAGATGCAATACGTATACACATGCTCTGGTCCTGCTCAGCCCTCCAAAGCTATTGGCCCACAATCCACACTATGCTGCGTGATGTCACAGAGCTCCCAGACATATATACGTGGGAAGCATGCTCCCTAGGCGTATTCAAACACAAAAAAACGACGGAAAATCCAGCACTCTTTGCAGAAATGAGCAAATGGGGTGCAGCACAGGAGGACGCCCTCCAGTACGAAGAGTTCAGTTGGATGCGCTAACGACCCATATCCCCAAAGTGGGCTTCTGTACTCACACATTTCTGCCAGGTGGTGGGAAACACTCCTTTAGACAGAGTTGCAGATTGCGTCACCCGGCCAATCACATACCCCAGCCGAGCTCTACTTGTGATCGGCATACCATGGTGCCTACCCACCTCATCCCCTGCTTGGCACCACCCTTCACACACTTATCACCACAGCTTAATCGGCCAGGCCCCTAACCCACTTAGTCTCCCACTGTTCACTTCAAGTTCCATTAGAGCAGCACCAACTACGGCAGGCTATGAACACTAATCACCCTAAGCACAGCAGACCTGCATTCCCAGGAGTGCCCCACACAATAGTTGTATCCACTGTGTTAACTCCTGTATGTACTGAATGTTTTTCTTTCTTGCAATATGCTGTAAAGTGCGTGTGTTGCTGTTGCTTGAAATAAAAAAAAACAATAAAAAGTTTTATGGTTTTTAAATGAATGCATAGAGTACCAACGCCCCAATCACATGTATTTATGTGTTTCACACCACTTTATGAATCCAGCATTTGATATGAATGCATGTCTAAACTTTTCCAGCCATATATCAGATTTGCACCTGGATATGGCATTTTGAGCCTGAGATATTTAACCCTTGGATTTATGTTTGTATTTCCAGATACCTGTAAGCTTAATGGCACAGCCCTTAGTTTCTTGTCTTGCTTAAAGCCACTCTGGCCTGCCTGCATTCCTCTTGGCTTTAAACAGAAGGTTCAAAGTTCAAAGGGTTCCTTGTAATGTGAATTGATGAATGAGGGTCTTATTTTCAACATTTTGCTGTCTGCCTGTAAATCCTTCAGATGACAGGGAACGAGTGATTATGAAAATAATCAATAAAACAACATGTTGGCACCTTACAGCAATTGAATAGTGGTTACCTTTGGTTGTGACAAGCCATTCTACTAAGTAATACATGACCAGAGTAAGCAGACATACAGTAATCAAATTATGAGTTTTATTCTCTTCTGGCTAGAAATGCTTTGCTATTGAGTACTGGATAGACAACTCTTAGGATTTGAGAGATAACACTTCATCATAAAGCGTGCATACATTTCACAAGTCCAATGCTGATGGGTTTTCATCCAAAAATAGGAAAAGAAGGCATTGAATAGAAATTATGCTTTTTATCCTGCAAAATGTGTTACTTTATACTTCGGATTATCTTCTAAGAAAAAAACACGCTATAATCAATGGCACTGAATGTAGGAAAGCAATGCATTGCACACAATACTTACTTTAATAACACAGATTCATTATATTTTATACTGCTTTCTACTAGATGAAGGGGGTTGAACGTATTGCGAAATGTTCTTGTTTTAGAGAAAATAAACCTGTTTCAAGAATTGGGGTCTGCTCTGAGTAAACATAGAGAGTGGAAAAGTGAATACATCAAACGTAAAAAAAATGTATATGAAAAATCTAATTTACATTTTTGCTTTTTAAAGGATTATTTAGAATTTTCTATGACTAACTAACAGATTAGAGGGTACAGTTTAGGATGGTACCAGTAAACAGTATTTTGCCACAGGACAAATAAAACATGTATTCACAAAATGTAGAAAAACAATGCATAAATTGAATGATTGAACAGTTTTATTTAATCACACCGTCATATTCTCAAATGCATACATTACACAGTCACATTCATACACAAAATGTCCGGAGAAATAAGAAAAAGAGAGGAATTGTAGGAAAAGTAGGTGGTTTTTGTGAGTATGATGTGATATAGAGGTGTAGAAATTGTGCTAGTAATGGATTCGTAGTTAGCAACAAAAAGGTATGGCTTGTTATTCCGCAACTAATACACAATTGTTTTCATGATTTATCATAGCCAAGCTACACAAGAAAACACAGTAGAACAATCTCTGTTGTTTGAGGCTGGCTCAAAAAGGAGTGTTGATGTTTCGACCCGAGTATATTGTTGGTTCATTGGCACCTTACGGGGTCTTCCTCAGGACTGTGATAGGGGAGTTGGCACCGTATGTGGCCCTACAGGGAGGGCTGAGATGTAAAAGATCGGGCACGTGGGCTCCAATAGAAATAGAGCGGGATGCCTGCACGATCATCAAGTAAAATTCGACATGTCTCATCCACACTAGTCAAGGCAGACCTGCCTATATTCATCAGCTAGGACTTTTCAGCAAAAATCTGCTCTTTCTTCAGAATTCGTAGCATTCGAGGGCACAGAATCGCTTCTTGGTGATGGGGAATGTGTCACAAGAAAACCTGGGCCAGGCGATGCACAATAGTTATGCGCTGGCTGCCGTCTGCATCAGGATGGAGGGAGATAACAGATTAGAAAAGCACGGATGAAACAAAATGCAATCTTCACTGCCAAACTGGAGGATCAAGAAGGAAAGTCCAGAAGAAACAACATCAGGGAGTGGGGGTCTCAGAGGGGTGGAGGGGCCAAGTGTGGACCTCTACTTAGAACACTTGATATTGAACACTCTTCGCCCGAAGAGACTATCCAACTTGTTTTCTACAGAAAGTGTGCACAGGGCTTTGTGCCCCCCGATGAAGTGGGGGCCCCTCCCCGCACTATAATAGCCTAAATATTTCACTACACGGACCGCAACATGATCCTTCAGGTGGCCAATGTATATGGGGGACTTCACATCACCAACGCGAGCATCATATTCTTTCCCAACTTCACTCTGCAAGTACAGAGGCAGAGAAGGAGCTTCAAGGAAGTCAAAAAAGCACTGACGGACAAGGAGATTAAATTCATGATGATGTATCCAGACAAGCTGTGAGTAATTGTAGAGGGCAAGACGTGGCAGTTCATTTCCACTGAGGAGGCATGGAGCTGGTAGATCATTGGCAAACTGCAGGCTTTATGGGGAGCGAAAGACAGTAAAGCCACATTGTTGAATAAGCAGATTTTTCCCAGATATCCTCAAGCACTGCTTGGCGTTAGTCGCCTCTAATTCACTCCGTATTTATCAAATAAAGAGGCGGGCCCTGGAAATTGGAAAGCAGGAAACGGATTTATTTCTTCGAAGGAAAACACATCTGATCAGACAAGCAGGGTGTCGTCTCGAGGTGCTCTAACTGCATCTCTGTGGCCTGGCCTTTTATACACATTCTTAACTCTTTATTGCAGTCTAACACATTCCTGATATTACTTTGATGCTTTGTAAACCATCTTTGGAATCCCCGCTTCAGGCCCGTTCCCACACATATCAACAGTAACTGTCCCCCACCCCGGTCTCAGTAGGTGATTGCTATCGCGCAGCTGGGCATTCCGGCAGGAGCTGAAATACGCGCAATCGGTCGGATCTCATGAGGTCGAGTCATTGGTTAATTCCGGCTCCTTTGATGGGAGGCGAGATCCTACTGTACGGGGGCAATAAACTGTATCCGCAGGGGGTTGGTTATGGCCTGGGAATCGGATCGAACAGCCAGGTGCAGGGGAGGAGATTATCGAAGGGCTTGTTCGTGCGCAAGGGATAAAAGGGCATGTGGGCTCGGCACGGGAAGTGGCTCCGGGGCAAGGTCACGCTGAGGATGCTTTATGACTCTAGCATGTGAGCTTGGGGGCTGCCAGCGCATGGGGGATGATTGCGAGGTCGGGGAGACGTGCAGGCGATCGGCAATGTTACGGAATGGCCACAGTGTCTAAAATGGCTGCCGCTTACGCGCTCGCAGAGGCCTAAATGGGACAAGATGGCACCGGTAATGTTCACATCACATTCTAATATTTAACAGTCCTTCCTTTGAACATGCCTCGTCATCTTGTCAATCTATGTCGATGTTCATAATATTCTATAGTCATACAATGCTTTCATATTTTCAAATTTAGTGTCCAAAGTCTTAGGGCATATTGAGTTCATAAAAGAGAGCATAAAGCGGTATGCAATGTATCCCCAGGCAACAACCACATATTACAAAAACTGGCACCAATACTATCATCAACAGTTTCCAGCCCCAGTCATTCAGAATGTTCCAAAACCAGCTTCCAAGTGTCCAACCTTCTTGTTCCTGGTGGATCTCTGATGCCAGTCCGTGAAGGTGTTCGATTGGTGCAACAGCTGGCACCGATGATGCGGCATGCTCCTCCACGATCCGCTAGTACCACATCTAAAACAAGGCGGTTTTGTAAAGCCACCAGGCGGAACGCCTGCAGCTCAGCAGTGTTGTTGGTGAGGATGCCAGCTGTGATGTTCAAAGCTGTTTCGACTGCTTGGGTTAGATGTAGGATGGCTCGACTGTTCGCCATTGGACCCCACAGAGGGATGTGTCCACTTGCTGCATCGAGGAACTGTGATCCGGTGGAGTCTGCTTGCTCTGTGTCCTTTGAGCGTTTCTGTCTGTGATAGCTTGCTGGTGCTACGTACGTTGGAGGAAGGACAAAGGCGATGTAGCATGTGCCCCCCCCAGCCTTTTGGGAGCCAGGTGTAAGCTTTTGTACCGCAGACAAAGCACATATTTGGTGATGCAACAAATGAAGGGGGTTCGGCAGTGTTCAGAGTCCTTTTTATGGGGCAGGAGCTGTGGCCCACGATTTTCGTCCCATGGCCCTCAATGCAAACAAGGCCTGAGACGTTCACTACAGATAGGGCCACAGTCAGAGTTGCAGCAGTCTGTTTTCGCAGATAAGAGAAGGTGGGTCTGGCTGGGATGTTGAACACTTGTATTTCAATTCGTTCTTTTTCCGGAATGTTCATTTGAAAGGTTGTGTTTGAGGTCAGAGGGCAAAAGGAAGCAGAGTGTTTTCCAGTTTTGTTCAGCCAGAACTCGATGTAGAACTGTGTGATTGTTCCATCAGATGTAGCATTGTCTTTGTAGCTCTCTTGCAGGAGTATTAACCAGGCAAGGCAGGACCCATGAACAGAAAAGGGTGAAGGGATGAAAGGAATAGAATGTTCAGTTGCATGTGGTAGCAGCCCACAGACCCAACAGTTCGTTGCATTGGCAGCAAGGTTGTGTTGATGCAGCAGTTGTACAAAGGAGTTGTTCCAAAATTATTTGCGTCGTTCTCGGAGATGGGGTGACAGTGAGACCAGATATTGTTCTTTCTTGGTGGTGGGTTGCATAGTGGGTGATATTGTCCAGTGAGCAGGAGCACTCTCTTCTATGATCCAGACTGTGACCATTAGTAAGAGGCAGATGAGGGATGCAATGAAAAGTACAATTGTCTTGGAACTATGCAGTTTTGCAGTCTTGGAGTCTTTGCGGTGGGTCTTCGGTCGTCCGGGATCTTCCATCGCCTTCAAGAGGCTCGGTGACTGGCAGGACCACATACTTTGTCTGCCGTCTCTCCTGGTAGCTTTTGTAGTGTTAGCTACCGCTCTGAGATTTTTGACTCAGTCAGTGGTCTGCTTTGCCGAAGCACTCTCCTTTCGTCGCAAGTTGTACCCTTTTCTGGATGGCACAGTGGGATCGGGAAATTCTGCCAATTCGAGTGTCTCTGATTCTGGGTAACAACTCAGGGCTGGTCGGTCTTTGGTCAGGAGCTCTTCTTGGGTGTCCACGTTTTCCTTCGTTGTCAGGGTTGGGGATATTCTTTTGCACTGGTGCGCATGGAGCCAATTTTTCTTTCCTTCCACTCGAAGTGCAGTTCGGGTGGTGATCAAGACTTGCCAGGGGCCCGTCCACCTGGGTTTCAAACTCTTCGACCTCTGGAAGTTCCGTGTCAGGACAAAGTCTCCAGGTTTGATAACATGTCCGGGGCCCCTGGATGCGTCTGGTATGGCTTGCTGCACCTGTTGGTGGATAACAGTTAGTTCTTTGGTAAGATTATGCAGGTAATCAGACATTAGGATGTACGGGACATCATGGATGGAGGTTGGCTTCGGCGCGGCCCAGATGTTCATTGGCCGGCCAAAGAAAACCTTGTACGGAGTCAAGTGATGTCTGGTGGGGGTGGAGCGCATTGATAGCAATGCCAGTGGGAGGGCGTCAGGCCATTTCCGTCCTGTGGTGGCAACTATCTTTGCTAGTTTTAGCATCAGTGTGGCGTTGTGTCTTTCTACCAGGCCTGCAGATTGGGGGTGAAAACTGCATGGAACTTTTGTTTTACTCCCAACCCTTTCAATATGAGTTGGATAACTTCGGCTATGAAGTGGGGGCCATTGTCGCTCCATAAAATTCTACAAAGGCCATAGCGCGGGAAAAACTCTTTTAACAACACCTTTGCAGTAGCGGTGGTGGTATTGTCGCGAGTGGGGTAAGCTTCCACCCATTTGCTGAATGCTCACACAATAACTAGGACGTATTTCAGACCATGGCACCTTTCTAACTGAATGTAATCCATTTGGAGGATTTTGAAGGGATGGTCAGGGACCCCAAACCCTCCCCATGGTACTACCGTCCCTTTCCCCGGATTGTGTTGTAGGCATATCATGCATTGTTGAACTAGGCGTTTTGCTGAATCTGCTATCCTGTCATTATGCCATACTCTAGTAATCAGTTCGGTCATGGGAGCGGATCCTATGTGTGCCGGTAAGTGTGCCATGGTCGGGAAACATCATTTACAACGCAACTTTTACCACGCAGTGCCTTTACGACGCAACTTTTACAACTCAAACCATTACAACGCATTGCGCTGGGGGCGCTCTAGGATAGGGAATAGATTTAATTTACTATCCAACACCTTCCCTACTATCCACGGGAACTGGAGTTGGAATAGTAAATTAAACTATTCACTATCCAGCACCCCAAAGCGCTATGCGTTTTAAAGGCATTCGTTGTAAATACTGCGTTGTAAAGGCATGCGTGGTAAAAGCATGCGTTGTAATGTCATACATCCGCCATGGTCAATATAGGGATCAGATATGCATTGGGTAACAGCCATTTGTCTCTGTCCTTTGTCCTCCAGCAGCCTTCATCGTCCTTTAGTCCCACCTGAGCCCATTCAGTCCGTTCGTGTGGCGCACTCGTCAGTTGGATATCTCTTATAGTGGTCCTAGCGTCTGTCCATTTCTCTGCTTGTGACCAAGTCACATACATTCGTGTCGTCGTTCTGTTTTCAGCTGTGGCTCGGGCAGTGATGTAAGCTAGTGCATTTCCCTGTCCTATAATGTCCGTTACTTTCATATGTGCTTGGCATTTGATTACTGCTAGCTGCTTGGGGAGGAGGACTGCTTCGGTCAGGGCGGAGACAAGATCTCCATGTAAGATCAGTGTGCCGTGTGAGGTCCGGAATCCCCTTTCTCTCCATGGGAGCCCAAAATGGTGAACTACCCCAAAGGCATACTGGTTGTCCGTGTAAATGTTTACTGTCGTCCTTGCTGCTAAAATACATGCTCGTGTGAGGGCAATCAGTTCTGCCGCCTGTGTGGATCGCTGGGCAATGCGGGCTGTTTCAATAATGGTTCGGGCTGTGGTGGCGGCATATGCGGCTGAGGTGGTGCCATCGGGGAGTTTGATGCACGAGCCATCTACCCATAGTTCTCCATCAGGTTCTGGGAAGGCAGTGTCTCGGAGGTCTACTCTACTCTTCGTCTGTTCGTCGGTGAGGGTCACACAGTCATGTAGGGGAGTTACATTAGGGTTGTTTTCAGGCAGTGGTAACAATGTAGCCGGGTTCAGAGAGGTGCATCGTTTCAGGGTAATGTGTGGTGCCAATAGGGTCAACTTGTATCCGGTCAGTCATGCACTAGTCAGGTGCTGGGTCTTGGTCTGATTCAGGAGGGTGTCAACAGCATGGGGTACTAACACTGTAAGTGGGTTGGAGAGTACTATTCCCTCGCTCTGTCGTATCGAAACTGCTGCGGTTGCAACAGCTCGTAGGCAAGCTGGTAATGCTCTGGCTACGGGGTCAAGGGTGGCTGAGAAATAGGCACAAGGGCGTTGTTTTGGGCCAATCGATTGTGTCAGGACAGATAATGCATATCCCTCTCTTTCATGTGTGAAAAGGGAGAATGGTTTGGAGTAGTCGGGGTTCCTAGAGCGGGCGCCGAACAAAGGGCGTCTCGCAATTCTTTGAAAGAGGTCTGGCATTCAGGGGTCCAAGGGAGGGAAAAGGGAACATCTTTGGCTAGAAGGGAAAGTAGGGGCTTAACAAATTGACTAAAGTGTCATGTATTCCTATAGGTCCTGAATCGATCCCCCTATTCCTGACCCTATTCTAGTTAAACAAACCAACAAGTTAACTAGCAGTCAGCCCATGAGGCAGAAAACCCCCATGATGCAGATACCGTTATCTGACGCAGTCACACTACGGCACAGGAACGTGTTATCTGATTAGGTCATAACGCTTGCGATCTAATTAGACAAGCGATATTCCTCCAGCCCCTGATAAGGCATACGGAGTTCTCATAACAAATCAAACCTATGACAACCTGGGCAAAACCCTGCGGCCATTGTTTTGATTTCACCGAGAACTTTAGTAAAAGAATGTGCTAACGAGCAAATCGTATGACATCTTTATTGACGTATCTATGTCCATCCTTACGTCAATCTCGGCACCTTAAAGGTATAAATATTACCGATCTTGCCATATGCAAACACACGCGTGGTGACGAGACGGAGCAGCCATACTTGCCGAAGCCGAGAGCAGAGCAGACCCCGCTGGCAGCAGCCCCGCCTTCCTGACGCGCTGAGAGACGCGCTGCTTTCTCCTGCCGAGAATCCAGCACCGGCGTTTCCGGGTAGCCCTCGCAGGGAGCCTGGAATATCGAGACCAGAGAGAGAGATACCATTCCTCATTCATCCTAAATTCCAGGTACAGAACTGAATAACCCCTCACAGAGAATTCTTTAGTTATTCACTTGGCAAAAACAAACTTAACTTAAACTGTAACTTTCTATTCCCGCCCACGTATTAGGCTTAGGTCAGGTACACGGGGTAGGCGTATCTAGAAACACCAGTTGAGTACGTTTAGTCAAATGTATATGTGTATGTAAATATATTTTATTCATTTTAACATCTTATGGCTTAGAAACCATATCAATGTTTTTACAGTATTATTTTATACTATTGCTTTTAATGTATGCACTTTACTTAACTATAAGTATTGCCATAATATCGATCCATTTCTCTTGTATGAGAAAAGAGACTGATCAATAAATAACATCTTTTATTGAACACGCCCGTCTCTTCCTTTTCTCTACATTCTGATGAGACTAAGAATGCACGTACTGACTGAGTAAAATAATTTGCCTTTTGTTCACACGACTCTCGAGATTGACTCTTGATTAGGGGAGAGCAAAGTTGTCATGTTCTATGGTTGTCAGAAACTAAATCCCTTCTTGTCTAATCAGGGAAGTTAATTCCTCCTTGAACATTCGAGAAAGTTTCTAGCGAACTCTGAGCTACGCTGGCAAACCCAAAACTTTAAGTCTAGTATCGACAGTAGTAGACCTAGTTAACGTCTGGCCTAGGCCTTTACTGCTGTAGGTATTATTCCAATGCGCAGAGCCTATTGGGAAGATAGGAACTACACTACATGGCGCCCAACGCGTTTGGAAAGGGCGATAAAACTAACGTAAGACATTTAGAGTAACTCAGTCGTGCTTTCTCACTCAGACCCCTTTTCCCACATACTCCAAAGACGTCTGGAGTGGGTGAAAGGTTATATCCGCCAGACCTCGCAGGAGGGAACTCCTATGTATGGTTCTTGGTATAGTCAACGTTGAAGGATAAACAGTTCCAAAATATTGTGCATCTAATCTTTGTTCCATAAGAAACCTGATCTGCAAACAAAAGACATAAGCTTCCTGTCGGTAAAATGGCAGAGAGTGATGATGAAAGAGAGGCAGTTAGATTAGCAGTTGAAATAGCAGAAGCTGATACTGCACTACAAAATGCAGACCCGGAGATAATACTCATCCCGGTCATCAAAAGGAAATCTATAACCTTAAAACTTATAGAAAATGGACTGACACCTAGAGGTGGTACAGTCATATTCGTAATTGAGGCACACGAATATCGGCAGACAGAGGTATATTATTCATGGATACATTTTCCAGCAGCAAATGCTGTAACAAAGTACTTCCACTATTACAAAATAGAGGAACCTCCTAATGAGTACACTCCTTTCGAGGAGGTGGAAGTACCACTCAAATTCCAAGAGCATTTGCTCTTATTTGATGGCGCCCTAAAACATAATAATCACATCACCAGGCTCGGTCCTTTAGGTAGACCAGGAGCAACGTGGCCGGTCCTAGCCGGATACACACCACATCCAGACATCAATGGGATGTCTGCAGCAGAACTGTTAACACAGCTAAAACAATTAATAAAAATTCATAGACAATTAGTTCAGTATGTGATGCGGACATCAACAATTCAGCCAGCGATTAAACTTCCACAGCTGACCCCTCACCAGGGGAACACAAATAAAATTACACCACAGAACATCCAGTCCTGCCTAGGTAAGGTACCGGCTAAACGGGAACAAATACCATTCTGGTTGGCACAGAAAATTACCCAAATAGAGGCGGTGTTTCCTGACACCACCTCATTAGAAAAACACAGGATTCTGACTATCTGTCTTCCAATGGGAATCGCACCACACATTGAGGACTGTGACACTTGGGGTACAGTCTTTGCTTCCATCTACACAAAAACGCACGGTGTTCCATCCATTTCGGTAATACCAGATGTGCTAAAACAAATTCAAGACGAATACGGTCCAGAGCCCGCTTTAACTCTTGGTATGAAATTACTGAAAGACTTCAAGCAGGTCTCGGCTATATTACTAGCCAACATAAAAGGTGAAGCAGCAAACGTGGCGATCCGCCAGAGGTTAAAGGAGACAGATATAGCAGACCAACCAGCTGAAATTGCCAGAATCATAGAAAAATCCTATGAAGAACTAGGTAGAGATAGTTTAGGTGGAATACCAGTAAAACCGCAACTGACTGAAAGTCCAGAAAAAATATTTTTTAATAATAATTCACCAAAAAAGAACTGGGATGGAAACAAACAATCCAATCCTAAAGAAAAGAAATTCCAGTCCAGAGGAAGGTCTCCTAGGCGAAGGGAGAAATCTCCGAACCAGAGACACAGGTCACCCCAGAGTAACCCCTCTGGGAAAAGATATAACCTTAGAAATAGGGATAATATAAAAAAGCCTGATAGATATCAAGACATTGATACACGTCCCTCTCAATCTTTTCAGAATTCCTCGCAGAAATCGGAAAGAAGAGGACGATCAGAACAAAGAGAAGAGCACGCCAAGTCCAAAGACAAGGAACCTGCTCAACTAAAAAAGAAATTACAATTTCCAAAAAAGAAGGTAGCCAGTATCAAGGTAGTTAACAATGCCGAGAATACTGAGGACACAACTGAAAAACGGAGAGTGGGCTCAGACAATGCTAGACAGTGCAGCAGAAGTGAGCATAGCTCGCAAAGTCCTTATGAATCATCTGGAGACAGTGGACACGAATGAATATCTTCAAGTGGAAACTGCGGACACCAGAGTTAGCAAACCCCACAAGATATACGAGATAACATTACGTATAGAGGGAGATAAGACTAGGAAAATAAGGGGACTATTTTGGGATAATCTCTCCAAGGGCTATGATATCCTTCTAGCTGAAAAAGACTGGCCACCAGAGTTTGTCAGGGAGTGCCCTCATGGCGAAGAAGTAATTATGCCTGCCTTCTCAAATCAAATTCCAATTCATAAAAAATACACACTTGCTAGAAAGTGGGCAGTGGCTCTAGCTCCTGCTTTATATAAAAATCACGTAGGATGGGATGAGGACTCTCCTCCTCACAAAATCCAGTTAAAATCACAACCTACTGCACAAAGGCAGTACCCAATTAAGCAAGAAGCTAAAAAACAGGTAAATGAAATACTAGATCAGCTAGAATACCAGGGGGTGATTGAAACTTGCACCTCACAAATGAACAATCCTTTGTTTCCGGTCTCCAAACCAGACAATTCATATCGTCTAGTTTTGGATTACCGACACCTTAACACAGTGCAAAACTCACACAGTGCTGCACTAATGAATAACATAGTGCGCAAAAAATACAAAACAACCTTGGACATCTCCAATGGATTCTTTTGTCAAAACATAGCACCAGAGAGCAGATATTTAACTGCATTCTCAGTAAATGGCACTCAAAAGCAATTCTGTCGGTTAGCCCAGGGGTACAAGAACAGCCCGGGGGTATTCTCAGCGAGAGTAACAGAATTACCACAACTATATGATGATGAAGCATTATCTTATGTCGATGACATTTACTTAACAGATGATGACTTGGATACTCACTTGAAAAGAGTGAACACCATAATACTTGGGTTCGCTGCAGAGGGTTACAAATTCAACTTTAAAAAGTCCAGAATTGCCCATCTGACAGTCCTGTTCTTAGGATATGAATTATCAAGTGAAGGCAAAAGCCTGGCTGACAATTTCCTAGAGAAATGTGCCGTACTCCAAGCACCTAGAACACTAAGAAACTTACAGTCAATTCTAGGCTTCCTAAATTTCGGAAGAACATACATTGCAAATTACGCAGAAAGGGTCAAACCCCTTTATGATCTAATTAAACCAGATTTTAAAAGATCCAATTGGACTCAAATACACACAGAAATTTTGAGATCCTTACAAACAGACATGCTAATTAAAACAAAATTAGAAACACGTGATAACACACGCAATCTTGTGATTCGAGTCATCCCAGGGAGATGCGGATTCACATACCTGACCTCTAATGAGGGAAAAAAGGTACCGATTGCATTCAAATCACACTTGTACACTAAGGCTGAAATGAAATTTAGCCCAACGGAAAAAATTCTTACAGCAACACAGACAGCTATAGCAAAAGAACGAGCCCTGGCACAAGGTAAACGTATAATAATCGTGACACCAATACCAGCCCTAGAGGCGGTAACAAAGGCAAGCATTCCAAATGCTAAAGCACTGCATCCGAGATGGATACAATGGGCTAATTCTCTTGCTGCAACAGACGTGGTGTACGAATTTGATCCTTACTTAAAAACACAAGAATTTCTCCAATATGAATTTGAATGTCCTCCGCCAACCGAAATTCTGCCTCTAGACCACTACGGCTGTATAATATATACAGACGGATCAGCACAACCCGCAGTGGGGGGTAAGCAAGCTTACAGTGCTGCGTGCGCGATCGTTAAAGGTCGCTGGCACGAAGGAAAATTTAAACCAGCAATCACTAAAACACAATCTTTAGGAGATTGTACAGCTCAGCGAGCTGAACTACTGGCGTTCAAGATGGCGCTTGAAAATACCGATCGAGAATTCCCCACACTCATAGTGTGCGATTCGTATTATTGCGTTCAATCTTACAATGAATACTTGCAGATCTGGCTTCAGAATGGTTTCAAGGATGCGAAAGGTGGCACAATCAAGCATAGAATGCTCTGGGAACAAGTAGTTCTTTTACAAAAAGAACTACCAAAGACTCACGTGATACATACACTGAGTCATCAACGTGATGGCGTTCACGTTGCAGGGAATTCATTGGCTGATGAGGCCGCGAAGGCAGCTGTGCAAACGGCTTCCGTAGCTGCCGTCACCCGGTCAAAAACAAAAATAGACAGCGAAATATTACAAGCTGTCAGCGCTTCAGAAAAGGATTCGATAGAACCACTCCCTAAAGGCTTTCCAGTAAAATACTCATACATAACTGATGCAAACAATGTTCCCTTTGCTCGAATCCCTGGAGTGGGGGATAGGGCAATTCCAAACATGGAACATAGGTTAGGACTAATAATAGCGGCACATGAAGGGCTTGCTTCTATTCATGCTGGCGTCTCAGCCACAGTATCATTATTAAAGCAGAGATACTGGTGGCCACAAATGAGAAGACAAACAAGGAACTATGTTCTAGAATGTGAAATATGTCAAAAAATGAAAGTATCAACGGTGAGACGTCCAGCGCAGACGCCCCTTCTAATCTCGGATAAACCATTAGCCTGTGCTTATCTAGACCACTGCGGTCCCTTACAAAGGGATGGTAACTATAAATATATCTTGGTCGCAGTGGATTCATGCACGAGATTCACATGGATGTGGCCCCAGCGAACGGCTGACGCCAGAACTGTTATAAAAGATTTGCGAGTCTTTATCGGCACATACGCAATTGGCATGCTGCATTCGGACAATGGTCCTGCTTTTAGCTCTCGGGCTTATAAGGAGGCCATGGTCAGCATGGGCGTGCAATTGCGGTACTCTTGTCCATTTCACCCTGAGGGGAACGGAATTGTTGAAAGAAAAAACCGTGACATAAAGCAATTTATAACGGCAAAGGTATTAGGTTCGGGAGCTGGGTGGGTCAAACATCTAATAAGTGTCCAACGTAGTCTCAATAACTTGCCAAGAAATTCTCTGAAGGGATTCAGTGCGTACGAATTATTATTTGGAACTAGGATGATGATCTCTGACATTGATAGTCAGACTTCAGTGGTGAAAGAAAAAACCTTTGATATCAAAGACCGTTTGGCTATTTTGCAGGACTTAAACAAAACAAGAATAGACCTGAGCAACATTAAGTTGAAACAACAGCCAACAACCACTGAAGAACCACCACCTGTCCCAGCAAGACCTGTCTGGATTCCAAAAAGTCGGGGATCTAGTCAGGGAAAAGATCGCGGTAAAGAAGGAATTTGGGCCTTCTTACAGAAAAGCAGTTCCTGTCTTGTCTGTCAACGGGACAAGATCAGTTGTACTACAGCCACTTGCTGGTAAAAAGGAGAACCGAGTTGTATCCATCGACCTGGTAAAACCACAACATGTGGCCGATAACAAACAGTAGGCCAAGTGGACTCCCAATAAGTAGCAGAACACCAAGGTTTGCTACCAGTACAGAGGTCCTATCGAGGAGGCTAATCACATTCGAAACGCCTACAGAAGAACAACAAGGACTATGCAAAAATGCAATATAACTCAGACCTCTGAAAACCCAAATAAAAACATTTAGCAGAGACACACCAATCTATAATGAAGTACCAAGTGACAATGCAAGAAACAAAAATCCTGAACCAATTGGAACAATTGACAGAACTGCATCCGGCTACTTCATAAACTTCGATGATTCCTCTGAAGGCTTCAGTGAATCAAAGACACAGCCATCATCAAAAACCTTTAAAGACAAAGCTAAGGAACTTTTGAGACAACTGAAAGAAACATATCTGATTTCTCCATGGATTGAATTTTGGGTGGGTTTTGGTGCATTTATCCTCATACTTTGGCTCATCATGGTACTTACTTTGGGACGCTTCATTGAGGGAAAATATGCTAAAATGGACACAGCAAGTCAGAAAATCAACTTGATCCTCAAACCACACACATCTTCACACGTCGAGAAAAGAGAACTTTCTTCAGCCAACTTCACAGCCAATCCAATACCTGGTGGGGTAGCCTGGGACAACACTGACTATGAAATTTATGGTCCGGTCGAGATCCTGAAATATCCACACCAAATTAAGATCTCATTGAGTGACTTTGCAAAACCAAACTCATTTGCTGATGATTGGGACTTCGAAAGCATTAATAACATGATGTCTGACTTAGTAATGTCTGCTAAATTTACCAAACATGATTATTTGCAGGGTTCTACAAATTATGACAGTATGTATTGCTATAACCACTATGGTAATCACTTTTTACATAGATCTGCACAACCTAGAAATGTTTTAAATTATAATCAATGGGAACATTGTGCAACACCTCCAAAAGGGAGCTCAAGAACCGTTTATGACAAATATTCATACTTTTCAGGTTTTAACACAAGTAATGCTGAAACATTTTATTTTAAATTGTCAAACAAGACAGGGATGAAAACCATGATAACCAACACAAAATTGTTATATTCAGACTCATTTTTTGAACAAATGAATACTTTTGGATTTGATTATTGGGACAAAAATGTTGAATTGAAAAGTGTTTGGGGTACAAAAGAATGGCAAGTACAGGGTATAGAAGCTTTGTTTAGAGCCTGCATGATCCCAGAACAAATGATATTTTTAAATGACACTGTTCAACAAACCACCTGTCTTGGCTTAGCCAAAATCAAAGATTTAAATAAACCGTCTATTCCAAAGCCAATAATGTTTAGCAATAACTCTGATACAGATGAAGAGATAGACGTAAACCAAATATTAAACCAAAACAGAACACATCCTGATTGGAAACAGTGGTTGATCTGGCCCACAGATACTAATAACTGTCAGGACAGATTCCTGAACAAAACACAAGGTTTCAAAATGACCAGGCCAGACCCTAGATATCCCCAAAGACATCACCCAGGGATAATTACCACCTACAGTGTGGGCAAATTATGCCTTCAATGGCTACAAACTTCCACACTGCCTGAAATTAAGCAACACCTAACTTTACTTACTGATGGTGCTGACTTGCGTGATTTCACTTTGGGACCACGCAAACAGCGTCAAAAGCGTTTCATAGCAGCCTCTGTATATGCAGCATACAATGAGGCCTGGAAGGTTACTCAAATTGAAACAGCAGAGAGAATACGGGAAATTGACCGTATCAATTTGGAAAAATCACTTTCTGTAGTGGACAATGGGTTAATGACTCTGTCCTCCAGAATTTTTTCTTTGGACAGCATTGTGTCTTCAGCAATCGATATATTATCGCAAGACTTACTGTTATTACAACATGGTCAGTCACAATTGCGTTCTATTGTACAGCTTGGCTGGACGTTACAAAATCTGCGTTCAGGCTATGTGCCTTGGCGTCTAATAAACACAACGTCACTATTCCAAATCTTTAACCTTACTGATAGACAAATCGGTATGGCGCAAAAGGGTGCTGATTATACAATCTTGAGCATTGAAAAACTAGAAAGATTACCAATGACAATGTCAGAACGACCTGTCAGTGAATGGATAATACACGGAATCATAAATATTCCAATCTCAACCTTCAGGTTTCAATACTGCCAAAAATATATACAGGCTGGCATGTACGAGAAATTGGGAAAGGGGTACCTTAAAACAACATGGAACCTGCCCTATTCACATGCATGTGTCAGTAATAAAGGCCAGAAAGTGTTTCTTAGTGGCAACAATTGTGCGATGTCACTAAGCGGCACGCTTCTGTGTAACGGAATTAGTTTGCATGGAGCCTGTGAAGGGAATTCATACAACCTTTCATGTCACCAGCAAGGCGCATCTGCAACAGAAATAGAACCATTCTTTCAAAGACTCTATAATGGGAGTTACATTCTTATTGTAGACCGCAGATGTTGTAGTCTTATGCCCGGGACTCCTTATCTAGTAACTACTACTGCGAAGGTCAAGTGCTGTGGACGCACATTGTTCCCCAGCTCCTTCCCAGACAGGGAGGCAAGGGCATGGCCCGATTTGAAAATTACTTCTATTCGAATAGATACTTTAAGCAGAATGAAAACAGTCCTTCTTCAGACGCCTACCAGGCTCTCGTCATCAAAAGAAACGTATGATCTACAAGTCGCAAGGACGACTGCAGAGATACATACATTATTATCAACTAATTCCCCCGTACAGTTCGCGGAAATCCTGAATGAAATCTTAAATATTTCTGATACCAATGGGATCTCAGGGGTATTTAAGACAGTATTTTCGATGGCATTAACACCATTCAAAGCCATACTGGGTATTTTTCCAGATTTCGTCCATTCGATTTTTGGCGGACTTCCCCTGATCCTGGGACTAATCGCAGGAATCCTATTCTTAGTCCTTATTTTTCGTTATGGCAACCCATGTCACAGACAAAACTCTTGCGACAAGGGAAGAAACAATCCTAGCCATTCGATACCGGGACCGGATATCAAAAATCCTGGGACTCTCCCGGCTTAGAGACCTGAACATGACTTGGTTTCTATCATTTCGACCAATGTGGCAAAGATGTGTTTTACCTGTATTGAGGTGTCTGCTATGCGGAGAAGAATGCGTGTTAGACACCTGTCTGACGCTACAATCGGATGCGCCGATGGATGCAGAAACATTGTTGAGCCCGATTAAGGTTCATGCTTTGTGCTGCCCTCAAAGGCTACCAATCCTGATGACGGCATTCGTGGAAGCTTCACCACTACGATTGATGGGTAGTGAAGTTCAAGATGAAAGCAGCATCGAACAGGTACGACCTTCTGTCAGCAATGCGAATCAGAATGTCAATGGAGACAATCATGCACAAGAATGCATGATTACACCTATTTCCGAGTTAGTGGAACTTTCCCAGGAAGCTGTTGACAGTTTTTTCGAAAGCCTAAATGATATGATGTTCTCACCCGAACAGAAATAGAGACTTTTGAGCAAGCTCGCACACGGCGTTCCCTGAATTCGGCCTTCAACTTTAAAAATAAAGTCACATGAACATTTTCGCTCCAGTTCACGGACAGCAGTTTTTTCAGCAGCCCCAAATATTTTTGCATATTTTTCGGGACATTATCTTCTGCTTAAAGTAAGAACTATTCTTAGAGAACTAAGGTTTCTAAATTTTAGATAGCTTATAGACATTAGCTGCCCGCTGGCATGTTCATAAAGATATTTTATTCTGTGATGGAATGGTCTCGAAACTTTTTTCTGTCAGAAACCATTTCATGTGTAATTCTCATATACCAAACGAGCAATAATGTATACAAATGCGATTACTTTGGCATTTTTCTACAGCTTGAGTGCATACAATATATATGTCTCCAATTTTTCAGTATATTTGAAGAATTTCAAAATGCATTTATGTATTTTGGGGTGGTAAGGTATACACACTACTCTATAGTATGTTGTACTATGTTATACTATGCCTAGATTAGTAAATATGTCCATAGTTAGCGTGGAGTGGGTGTCATGTATTCCTATAGGTCCTGAATCGATCCCCCTATTCCTGACCCTATTCTAGTTAAACAAACCAACAAGTTAACTAGCAGTCAGCCCATGAGGCAGAAAACCCCCATGATGCAGATACCGTTATCTGACGCAGTCACACTACGGCACAGGAACGTGTTATCTGATTAGGTCATAACGCTTGCGATCTAATTAGACAAGCGATATTCCTCCAGCCCCTGATAAGGCATACGGAGTTCTCATAACAAATCAAACCTATGACAACCTGGGCAAAACCCTGCGGCCATTGTTTTGATTTCACCGAGAACTTTAGTAAAAGAATGTGCTAACGAGCAAATCGTATGACATCTTTATTGACGTATCTATGTCCATCCTTACGTCAATCTCGGCACCTTAAAGGTATAAATATTACCGATCTTGCCATATGCAAACACACGCGTGGTGACGAGACGGAGCAGCCATACTTGCCGAAGCCGAGAGCAGAGCAGACCCCGCTGGCAGCAGCCCCGCCTTCCTGACGCGCTGAGAGACGCGCTGCTTTCTCCTGCCGAGAATCCAGCACCGGCGTTTCCGGGTAGCCCTCGCAGGCAGCCTGGAATATCGAGACCAGAGAGAGAGATACCATTCCTCATTCATCCTAAATTCCAGGTACAGAACTGAATAACCCCTCACAGAGAATTCTTTAGTTATTCACTTGGCAAAAACAAACTTAACTTAAACTGTAACTTTCTATTCCCGCCCACGTATTAGGCTTAGGTCAGGTACACGGGGTAGGCGTATCTAGAAACACCAGTTGAGTATGTTTAGTCAAATGTATATGTGTATGTAAATATATTTTATTCATTTTAACATCTTATGGCTTAGAAACCATATCAATGTTTTTACAGTATTATTTTATACTATTGCTTTTAATGTATGCACTTTACTTAACTATAAGTATTGCCATAATATCGATCCATTTCTCTTGTATGAGAAAAGAGACTGATCAATAAATAACATCTTTTATTGAACACGCCCGTCTCTTCCTTTTCTCTACATTCTGATGAGACTAAGAATGCACGTACTGACTGAGTAAAATAATTTGCCTTTTGTTCACACGACTCTCGAGATTGACTCTTGATTAGGGGAGAGCAAAGTTGTCATGTTCTATGGTTGTCAGAAACTAAATCCCTTCTTGTCTAATCAGGGAAGTTAATTCCTCCTTGAACATTCGAGAAAGTTTCTAGCGAACTCTGAGCTACGCTGGCAAACCCAAAACTTTAAGTCTAGTATCGACAGTAGTAGACCTAGTTAACGTCTGGCCTAGGCCTTTACTGCTGTAGGTATTATTCCAATGCGCAGAGCCTATTGGGAAGATAGGAACTACACTACAAAAGTTCGGCAACCACTGTTGTCGGCAGAATGAGGTGAGGCCTACCAGAGAGCGAACTTGCTTCTGGCTCTTAGGGACGGGGGTGTCTAGGATAGTCTGGATTCTGTCAGGTGTGAGTTTCCTCCCTTCCTATGATAAGAGGTGTCCCAGATATGTCACTTGGGATTCACAAAACTTCTTTCGGGAAACTTTGTGAACATTCTCTGCAAGGAAGTGTAGGAGCTGGATGGTGGCTGTGATTGCAAGTGGAGTGGTGTCAGATGCTAAAAGGATATCATCGACATACTGTATCAACACCACTCCGTCCGGTAACTGAACTGCATCTAGCTGTCTTTTGAGCGCTTGGCTATAGATACTCGGGCTTTCGGTGTACCCCTGGGGTGCTCGACAAAATCTATACGAGCGGGATCTTAGGGTGAATCCGAAGAGGTAGCGGCTGTCTGGGTATGGAGAAGAAGGCATTTTTGAGGTCGATGACAGTGAAGGTGGTGGCAGTGGACGGGATCAGGGTCAGGATGGTGGTGATATTAGAGACTACAGGGTACTGTGGCACAACTATATTGTTGACCTCTCTTAGGTCGATAATTAAGTGGTACGCTTTCTCATCTCCCTCTCCTTGCCTTTTGATGATCGGTAGAATTGGGCTGTTGCAGATGTTGCTTACTACTTCTTCTACTACTCCTGCGTCTACTAGCGACTGTATTATTTCAATCAGTGCTTTCTCGCCTTCTGGTGATATTTTGTACTAGGGTACTTTCGGTAGGGTCACGTCCTGTCGTACAGTCACATGCACTGGGTCTATCATCATTCGTCCTACGTCTGAGTCAGCTTTCGCCCATAAGTACGATGGTAAAGTATCAAGTAGGGACATGTCTGCGTCAGAAATGGGGTACATGTGTCGTGAAGGGCAAGATCTGAGTAGGCTGGGGTGGTCATATAGGATGACTCGGACTCCGTCGGGCGAGCACCTAATAGTTGCTCGAAAATACTTCAGCAAGTCATGACCGATAATGGCGTCTGGGGTGTTGGAGGAGAGGAGGAATGTCCTGTCAGTGATGTTGTTTTCAAGGTCAAAAGGGATCGGTTTGGACAAGGGGTTGGTGGAGGGCGTACCATCAAATCCTATTGATGTCACATGTGAGCCAGACAAGGGTGCCCTTGGAATCAGTCGTTTGGATAATGCACTACGTGTTGCTCCCGTGTCTACCAGAAATGGAGACTTTGTGCCTAGGACCTTTGCGGTAACATAAGGGCCTTGCTGGTCAACATAGAGCTCGACTGGATCCCTCCCTTGCCCTTGGCAGTCCTATGCAAAGTCATATGCGATGTTGCAGTCAGATTGCTGGTACTGATTCTGTTGGGGACGGTCAAATGTATTCGTTCTACCTGGCCTTTCGTCACTAGCGTCGTTTGCGTACTCTCGTCCACGTCCTCTATTTCTCAGTCCATTCGCTAGTTCTCTTGTCTTTTTGTTCCTATTCATTTCTAACAGGACCGGACATTGGGACTTCCAATGTCAGTACTCTTTACAAAATGCACATTGGTTCTCGCCTAAGTCTCTACATCCAGCGTAGGGTATGGGTGCATTGTTTCTGGGCAGTGGAGTGCTAGGAGTATTCTGTTGATAACCTCCCTTGTATTGCTCTTTCCCTATATTCACGCCTTGTAATTGGGCTATCATAACTCGTTCCTTTAAATCTTTCTTTTTCCTTTCAGAAGCTCTATCGCTTTCATTCTTCTGATGTTCGTAATACTGGGCCATTTGGAGGATGGCCGCGGGATTTGAGGCAGCCCAACTGCTTTCACTAGTTTGCAATTTCTGCGAAACCTCCAGTAATAGACCTTTAAAGTAATTCTGTACAAACAAGTGATGTCCGGTTGCAGTGGTCATGTCCTGTCCACTGTAATCGGAGAACACCGTTTCGAACCGGGAGAAGTATTCAGAGACGTCTTCTTGGGGTTTCTGGCAGCAAGCTGTTACTATAGACCAGTCTACCTTTTTCTCGGGGATTAGGGTCTTTACCTTTAGTATGGCTTTTAGGGGTTTCTGTGCAGGGTTTCGTTGCTTATTTAGGATATCGAGTTGTTCCCAGGTATGTCCAAACAGGTCAGTGTGGTTGATTTTCTGGACTTGCTTCCATACGTCAGCTGGCAGACATAGCCCAAAGAACAAGTTGATGTCGGCAAGGGTCATAATTGTCGACCCTAAAGCGGTATCTAATTCCGTGTAGAATGCGGTGGCATTCTTTCGCAAGTCCGGCAAGGATTTGCAGAACGTCAGGATGTCCTGTCTATCCCAGGGCTGATAGACCCAGTTATAAACTACTCTTCCTTTTGCGTCCTGGTGATTTATGTCGTCGTGAGTTCCTGTCCTCTAGGGGGAACCCAATAGGGGGCAGCTTCCTTTTTGGGCATCATATTGTCTAATTTCTCTATCGGGGGTTCAGCTATTACAGGTGTGGCGCTCTTGACTATTCGCCCTTGTTCTATAAGGTGGCTGAAGACTTCTAGGGTGTAGGAGAAGAGTTCTGCTACATCACATTCGCTCTCGTCTCCCGTGTCCACCTTTCTATATAGAGTCATGAGTCGGTCAGGTCCTATATTCTTGTATTTTTCTTCGTATGCTGTGAGGGTGTGATAACAAAAACGCACGACGAAGTGTCATTTGTAATTGCCAGCGTAAGAGTTACACGTGTCTGTTATATATTCTTCGGCTTCTTTCCTATCAACTAAGGTTTTAACTATTTTCTCAATGCTGGCCTGTTCAGTTTTGCTCAAACGGGGAATTCTCGCCGGTTCTTTCTCTTTGGTTTCGATCTTTTCATCAGGTGCCTTTTGACAAGGTGTTTAGTACAAAAGGCTCGGTCGGCGCGGAGGCCGTGGGTACCGAGGCCCTGGCACTACCTTTGATTAAGGTCTGGGGTTCTAGGTACTGTACTAAGGGATGGGTAGGGGCATAAGGAGGAGGCATATAGATGATTGGGGGACCTAAGAGTAAATCATTGTCTGTCCTTTGCTTTGATGGGAGCTCAGGGTAAAGCTTTGAGGGTGTTCTGACAGGGCATTGGCCTGAGGTTTCTGATTCTCGTTCTTTTCTAGCTTTTTCTCTTTCCTTTATTTCTTCTTCCAACTTTTTACCAGCTAAGTGAGCTGTTTTTCGTAGCTCTTTATCGATCTTTGCTTTGTCTCTCTTCTTACGTGGCGTTGCTTCTTTTCGCCACATGCCGAGACTATCAAGCATGGTTGGCATGGTTTTATTTTTGCGAAGGGCTATCTCTAGCGCTTCAATTTTAGCGAGGTCAAAAGATCCCATCAGTGGCCACTGACTTTCTCGATCTTTCTTAGTATTTTTATGCCATAGTTTACTGTAAGCTACGGCGACTAGTCCATATCTAACATACATGTCATTATTAGGGGTGCCTTCCAGTGGAGCTGGATGATCTACCTCTAATAAATAATCCGGGTTGAACCAATTACCTATCAGTGGGGAGAAGATAGGCATGACGTATATCGGACAAGTGAAGATCTCAAATAATGGTGGACAAAGGTCCGCACTACCTATCCTTCACTACCTGCAAAGACTAGACAGAATATTTCTATTCTTAGTTGTTTGAAAACAGAGAATATCTCAAAAAGAACCAATATATCGAGTAGCAACGAAGGCTAAATGAACCAATCAATGAGTAATACTAGTATTTTCCAAACAATCAATCAATCAATCAATCAAAAACAGTTGTGCTGCACGACCTTACCCGGACCGTATGGACTGTTTCTCGTCTTCCACTTCCAGCGCCCGATCGTCCTCTATTCTCCGTTATTGCCGCAGAACTCCTGTGGGATCCCAGTCAGGACCGTAGATCACTCGAGAGAGGTCCGTTCGGAACCAGTGAAGGTCGGATGATCGGCTGCCAGACGAGGGTCTTTCGGGCAGGAGCTCTTCCCGATCGTTGCAGTTGTTCACTCCGTCGTTAGGACCTCTCTCACTGGACCCACGTGCCGCTGATGGGCCCCGCCTTGGGACGCCAATTGTTGAATAAGAAGATTTTCCACAGATATCCTCAAGCACTGCTTGGCGTTAGTCGCCTCTAAATCACTCCGTATTTATCAAATAAAGAGGCTGGCGCTGCAAATTGGAAAGCAGGAAACTGATTTATTTCTTTGAAGGAAAACACGTCTGATCAGACAAGCAGAGTGTCGTCTCGAGGTGCTCTAACTGCATCTCTGTGGCCTGGCCTTTTATACACATTCTTAACTCTTTATTGCACTCTTTATTGCAGTGTAACACATTCCTGATATTACTTTGATGCTTTGTAAACCATCTTTGGAATCCCCACTTCAGGCCCGTTCCCACACATATCAACAGTAACTGTCCCCCACCCCGGTTTCAGTAGGTGATTGCTATCGCGCAGCTGCGCATTCCGGCAGGAGCTGAAATACGCGCAGTCGGTCGGATCTCATGGGGTCGAGTCATTGATTAATTCCGGCTCTTTTGATGGGAGGCGAGATCCTACTGTACGGGGGCAATAAACTGTATCCGCAGGAGGTTGGTTATGGCCTGGGATCGGATCGAACAGCCAGGTGCAGGGGAGGAGATTATCGAAGGGCTTGTTCGTGCGCAAGGGATGAAAGGGCATGTGGGCTCGGCACGGGAAGTGGCTCCGGGGCAGGGTCACGCTGAGGTTGCTTTATGACTTTAGCATGTGTGCTTGGGGGCTGCCAGCACATGGGGATGATTGCGAGGTCGGGGAGACGTGCAGGCGATTGGCAATGTTACGGAATGGCCACAGTGTCTAAAATGGCTGCCGCTTATGCGCTCGGGGAGGCCTAAGTGGGACAAGATGGCGCCAGTAATGTTCACATCACATTCTAATATTTAACAACATGGCCAGGCACAGAGCCAGAATCACTAAACCCAACCTCCCCTGGTCGACCGTTTGTACCCCGGACCTATCAATAGACACGTGAGCATGAAATGAGACAGACACGCAGGCATTTAGTCAAAGACTTGGGTAAATACATGAAAATCCATTAGATAGTGGGTAAAGCCCGGTAGGGCGTAACTCACATTCTGCAAGCGCACAGACTCTCAGCTGAAGCTGGCATTAAGCCTCAGAGATGATGCACATGTGAAGGGATCATATAGTGAGGTTATTTATCTGCTTGCATACAAAGGCGGTGAGGTAAGCACACTCATGTTATTAGATGTTATTTAAATGGCAACAGGCACTCTGCAAGTTGGGGCGGTGGGTGGTTCTAGGCTCACGATGCAGGGCAGCAGGCAGGGGGAAGTTAGGGGGTTCAGTTTTTGTTTATTATTGAGGTGATATATAATGACTGCAGAGTACCATCCAGGAACCAAGATAGTGAGAGAATGAAACCAGGGGCTCTCCAGGGATACACTCAAACAAGAACTATACTCCAGCGTCAGGGAAAGGCACATTTGATTTCCACACACCAATGGCACAACACAGGGACTAGAACAATTGGTCATGGAACGTTAATGGGTTGGAGAATAAGATAAAGTGCACACTGGTGCTACAATCCTTGCAGTGGCAGGCCCCTAAACTGATCCTGCTCCAAGAAACACATCTTCAGGGTGCCCAGTGCCAGGCCCTTGACAGGTTTGGGAACACAATGTTAGCAGACGCATGCTATACCACAGGCTCATAAATGGGCATCCTACTCAAGAAGTCTTTGCCCTTTATGGTGCAGCACATATGGCATGATACTCACAGCCAATACATGGCTTTCTCCGGGGCATGGGAAAGCTTAACACTCAACCCCTGCTCACTTTACATCCTGCTGCATCTATACACCATAACTATTTCAGAGGTCAGTGCTTTACTCTTAACACTATCAACCAGTACACTAGTAGTGGGGGGGACATGAATGACGTAATGGATTTAGAGGCAGACAGAATAAGTAGCGCAGTGACTTCGGGAATGAGGGGCCCACTACATTCTTTTATGGAGGTGATGGGGCTTGCCGACCTGTGTAGGGTGCACAATCCAAGTCAACATCAATTCACACACTTTTCAGCCACGCACTATTGTTTGTGCCACTTAGACTATATTTTTACGCATCACACAAAGGTAGACAGATTCAGGGCAGTGAAGCACTATGCCAGAGGTAAATCTGATAATTCCACAGTGAGGGTACAGTTGAAGGGCCCAGCCAGAGAAGTTACATTAGTACCAAGAATAGACACCTGGTATCTCAGGAATAGAGGTATGAAAGCATAAGAAAGGGGGCAGATCAATACTTTAAGGAGAACCAAGGAACGGTGGAGTCTGCCTGGGTCCTCTTGAAAGCCTACAGGACCGTGCTATGGGGCCAGGTGCAGTCTTTGATAGGGGGAAAAGAAGGAGAGGAGTCTGAAATGTGAGGACCTGGAGAGAGAAGTGGCAGCATCAGAAGAGAGGACAATAGCAGAAGGGACAGTGAATCTTTGTCATCAATTACACCTTAGGCAGCATGATCTTTGTGAACTAGCAGAAAAGAGAGCGTGGAGCCATGCACTAGCAACACACTGTTGGTAATACAATGTTGGAGACAAGGTTGGCAAATTACTGGCCTGGTTGGACAAAAGGGACCAAAGTAGATCATGGGTGCTCAAAGTAGCGGACAATACTGGTTCAATTCATAAGACCAATACAGCGATAGCAGGGGCCTTTTTGACATTTTACTAGGAAGTATATACCTCTGAGATTACTAGAACGGAGGCTGACTGCATAGATTTTCTTAATGATATAGTATTGCCAGTACTCATGCAAGAGGACAGGGAAACCCTGGAAACTGACCTTATAAAGGGCGAGCTGGCAGCAGCGATATGGGACCTGCAGTCAGGGAAAGTGGCACGACAAAATGGTCTCCCTGTGGAGCCTTATAAGACCTTGGCTGACATGATCACCCAGCCTATGCTGGGCATGTTCCAGCAGGTATGCGAGGAGGGCTGCCTGCCAGGGTACCAGAGGGTAGCCACCTTAGTAGTTGTCCATAAACAAGTATGCAGACTGTAGCTCTTACAGACCAATATCCTTGCTGAATGTAGAGGTGAATGTACTCGCAAAAGTATTGACAACAAGGTGTTGTGACGTTATCACCTCCCTTGTGCACCCAGATAAATTGGGCTCTATGCCTCATAGAAGCACCTGCATAAATCTGAGATGCCTGTACCGGGTGCTACATATGATGAGGCCAACCAGTAAAGAACACAGAGTGGTGATAGCCTTGAATGCAAAAATGGCATTCAGTAGTATATAATGGAGTTCTGTGTTTGGCATGCTGACCAGCCTAGGATTCGGGCCAAAATACTGTAACTGGGGAAGGTTATTATAATGGGCTCCCCTGGCGAGGGTGAGAGTCAATGAGCTGGTGTGCTGAGTGCTCTCCCTCCATAAGCGGATGTCACAGGGGTTTCCCCTCTCCCCCTTTATTTTTGCACTGGCACTCAAACCACTGCTGGCATGAGGGTGCCAAGGCTTGCTGCTAGTGGGGTGAAGGTTATCAGAGGGAGGGAGGAGTGCATTTCTTTGTACGCAGATGATGTCCTCCTGTACGTCACTCATTCTGACCACACCATAGGCAGGCTCTTGCAGGTCTTTGATATTTTTGGAAGTTTGGGCTTCAGAATAAATAGGGCCAAGTCAGTGATCTACCCTCTAGCAGGAGACATACCCACGCCACCACAGAAATGCGAGGCATCGGTGGTACTGGAAGGATTCAAATACTTTGGAGTGTACTTCACCCAAGCCCCCTAAAATTATTTACAGGAACTTCTTCACCCAAGAAGACAGACTCCGAGGCGATGTGACACACTGACAGAGTTTGCCCGTTTCCCTGATGGGTAGAGTGTCTTTAAATAAAATTATGACTCTCCTATATGCATTACAGAATACATCACTTAAAATCCCGACAGAGGTATTTTGGACCATGAACTATGAAGTCCGTACGCTTCTGTGGAATGGCACTACCCTGAAAGTTTCTCAATGCAAGTTACAGAGAGGAGTATCTGATGGGGCTAGCGGTCCCAGTCATCCTGACGTATTACAGGGCAATGCAACTAAGAGTGGTCAATGATTGGGTCTACTCCGAGCAACGGGAGCCAGCCTATTGCTTAGTTTGGAGTTTACTGATACTGGGATCTGTCTCTCTCCATGTTTTCTCAATTCTACTAGAGTGGTTTTCGAACATCTATTTCTTCACAAGGGTTGTTTATGAGGTTCCCTTTGCTAAGACCTCCTTATTCCTTGTTCCAAATTCAAAAGACAGACACAAACCACAGGTAGACAGAAAGATAGGTACTCAGACAGGTAGCCAGACAGACAGGTTATTAGAAAGGTACACAACCATCGAGGGACAAATGAATAGAGCATGCGTAGTACTGCTGTCTGGAACTGTAGGCAACACATTTCCAGACAGCAGTACTATGCGTTCTCTATTCACTTGTCCCTTGATGGTTGTGTACCTGTCTAGTAACCTGTCTGTCTGGCTACCTGTCTAATTACCTACCTTTCTGTCTACCTGTCGTTTGTGTCTGTCTAGACATCACAGCCACCTTTCATTTTTCGCTGACAGAATAGCTATTCTGTTGGTGACAAATGAGAGGTGGCTGTGATGTCTAGGACCAGTGAAGAGTAGCGTTATTGTCAACTTTGCACAAGATATCAGCCAGTAATCAGTGCCCGTGTCAGCCAGAAGTGGCAGTTCAGCTGTCTTTTGCAGACAGCAACGCTAACCGTAGCAAGTGAGCAGTAGTTCTGCTGTCTGTGTCAGGGGAGGGATAACTGTGCTGTCTGTGCTGAGCAAGGAATATGTCAGCTGAGCAGGGGATGACTCTGCTGTTAGTGTCAGCCTGGCATGTGGGTTAATGCACCTGTTTTGTGACAAGTGGCAGACTGCCCCAGTATTGGCCTGTTCTCAGAACTCTGTTCAGGACGACTGCAGGGACAACCTGCCTAGATGCTCCGGTCCTCATTTTTACGCATCGCTGCGTGAAAGCAGCGATGCGTCACTTCTCAGTGCGCACTCCTTGCGTCATGATTGATGCGTCATATTTATAATATGACGCATCATGTCGCAAGGCGTTACAGATACGTCAGTATTTCTGACGTATCTGTAGGTGCAAAAGTGACGCATTGTTGGAGTGTGTCACAAAAGTGACGCAACTCCAGCAATGTGTACTTTCAACTGGGCAAGTCCCATGTTGTTAGTGGCTGCATCAGTCTTACGCCTGCCATGAAGCAGGCATAAGATTTTGACGCATTAGCGGCCAAGAAATGCTGCAGTGAAATCTTATTGATTTCACTGCGTCACTTCCATGACCCTTTCTTGCGTCAAAACGCCCCCTTGTATACATTATACCTGGCGCAGGTATAATGTGGCACAAGGGTTTACAAAGTGACGCCGAGATGCGTCACTTTGTAAATATGGCGCAATAAGGCGCATTGTTTTCGCCACTGGTGCGTCACAAAAAGTGACGCACCGGCAGCGTAAAAGTGACGCACAGCCTCATAAATGAGGCACTCCATTTCTACATTTTACATGTAGGTACACCTGACTGCAGTCACAGGCAGGCCTTCCAACTCTCTCTTGCTAATTGATACATTTATCTGTACAGCCCAAAGTTGTTCAGAGAGTGGAAAGACGTGTGAACTAGTGGATTGATGCCCTTCACTTTTTGCAATGCATGAATAATATTACTGATAATACTAAATTACGAAATCGATTTACACCAAACCACAAACTCGTAGTGAATGTCCACCTTCATGCCAAGTTTATTGTAATTCTGTTACGCAGTGTTTACTGTGGAGAAAAAAAAGGAAAAGTTCATATGGCACTTAAAAGGGGAATGCTACTTTTAGTACGAATGTTGATTAAGGAAGCAAGGGCCAGATGTAGGTGGCCATTTACCGACCGGTAATGGCCGATTTCGTCCGTTACCGACCGGTAAATGGGTATTTGGTATGTAGGGGGCCATTTTTACAGATTCGGTAAATTTACCGAATCAGTGAATTTACCGATTCTGTAAAATACCGAATCGGTAATTTTACTGATTCGGTAATTTTGGGATGTAGGTGGGACTCTTCAGAGTCCCTAAGGGCTTACAGATTCGGTATTTTACCACCCAATTCAATTTGGTGGTAAAATACCGAATCCACATGTGCATGCACATGTGTGCATGCACACCTATGCCATGTGGCAGACAGACATGCCCATAGGGCATGTCTGTCTGCCACATGGCAGACATGCCAGTATTTGGGGTGCTAGAGGGTGTCAAAGTGACACCCCCTGCACCCTTGCTGGAATCGGTATTTACCGAATCGGTAAATACTGATTCGGTAATGCCCATTGATTCCTATGGGCTTCAATGCCCATAGGAATCAATGGGCATTACCGAATCGGTAGTTACCGATTCGGTAAATACCGATTGTTACAGAATCGGTCATTCAATTACCGATTCTTCCTACATCTCCCCCCTTCTATTTTACCGATTCATAAATACCGAATCGGTAAAATTCGGTATTTATGAATCGGTAAAATAGAATTACCTACATCTGGCCCCAAATGCCATGTTTTGTGCAAATTCGTCAAACAGCATACAAAATATTGGCTAATCAAGAAAGCCATTTCATATGGAAAGTGCAACTTAAACTATGAATATGGAGTCCCTGTATTTCTATACATTGGATTATAGTTTCACTAGAGAAGTAAGGACATATATTCACAGAAAAGAAGCCAACTTACACGCAATTCCAGTATTATTAAGAGCGCTCACAATACCGTGAAAGACTAGTTCTGAACAATATTGCACCATGCTCCGATTCTCGAATGAGTAAAGTCAGCTTTTCCTTGGGACGTATACAAACGCAGTTTAGATATGCTGACCATGGCGACATTAAGGTTATGTCAATGGCTACAGAAACACTACATGAAGTTTGGGTTGGCAATTTGTATTCTCCATAGCAACAGCTGAGAAACAAAATCTAATATTCAGTTTGCATGTTCAAAGCCATAGTTTCGTAACCAGATTCTGTGAATGGATTTTAAAATCCAGTTTCAAGTATACAAACCTAGAGGCTTCGTTGTAGGCTATGCAGTCGTTTCACAAGCAGTGCTCAAGTAAGCCATCTTATAACACAATAGGTCTGATGCACAAAGAGTCTGCTCAGAAAGGTGGAAATGTGTCCTGTGTAGGTTGCTGTTTTGGTTCTCAAATGTACATATTTCGTGAATTCCGAGGAGATTGAAGTGATCCCAGGACACCGCATCTGTTGCAGCTTTCCAGTATTCAGTAAATGCATAAAAATGTTTGTTTGTGGATAGTTTGCATTACAGTAAGAGTAAATGTGATGTATTATGTACATTCCCATATGAACTAGTTATATATATATATATATTTATCCATGGGGAACTGTGGCCCCAAGTTCAGAAACCCATTTCCCGACATCCTAGGCAATTTTATGGTCTCTATTATGTCCCTGAAAAATATATTTATTCTGATTTTGACAGGAAAAAACCTCCAACTATGAGTAAATGTCCTGCCCCTTAAATTCTGTTAAAGAGGCACAACTATTCCTGATTCTTGTAAATGCTCATCTACACTCACCTCTATCCTGTTTAGAGTACCAATTGACACCATTTTGATCATAGCAAATACGTATCTATAGCAAACTCAGAGAAATCTCAGAATTCTAATCTTGTAGAAGGAAACACATGCCTCTAATCCTGTCAGTGCATGCACCTAAATTTGATTGGGTCAAAGCAAAGCCCATGCCACAGAAAGATATTTCTTCTATGTGTCTGCAATGGCTTTGTGTAGGAACCATGCTCTACTGTGAATATTTTCTTCATTTTGGCTGAAAGAAAGAAGGTTTTCTGTTCTTTTTCATCCCAATAATAGGTCACTATAATATTCCAATGTACACAAAAGAGAGGGGCAATGCCTCTTTGTAGTAACGTTTTCTTGGCTGATTCTTTAGTAGTTAGTGAAAGCCTTTGTACTGACAGCATATGTGTATGATTGACATGCCTGGGACAAGAACCCTCATGTCTACAAAGTGATTTTCCCATTACCTCTTTCTTTCCACAAACAAGTCATCTGACACATCTGGTTTTGCAAAGTCTCTGCATTGAAATTTCTATGAAGGCTCTTCTCCATGTGGGCTTTCTCCCTGGGGAGGTCCATTATAATGCTGCTTCCATTGGGGGTCTGAAAGTCACAACTTCATTTGTTCCCAAAGTCTTCTCATCATCATAACCTCACCATTAAGAACAGGACCTGCTCTTTTCCAATACCTTCCCTTTTGTGGGGATCTTTATGAAATAGACACCATGTATAAAAGATGCTATACAAGGTATTGTTGGGACTTTTTTCATAACATGCCGCTATGTCCATGCTGTGTACGTTGCTTAAGATTACTCATTCTTTGATGGTCCCATTTCCCAAAATAATGTGTATCCAGCACCCGCTATGCTTCTTGAAGCACCATACAATATAACAACATGAATTACTTTTCAAGAAGCTCACATCAGAAGTTAGAAGCAAATTTGTGGTTTGTCCTACTCTTCTATCATTGCTCAGTTTATTTAATTAAAGAAAAGCACCTTTCGACAACTGAATGCCTACACTGATTGCATGTATTGTATCGCGATCTGCAACTTTGCTGGTCTTATTATACGTTTAGAATTTGTAAGTTAAATATATATAGTAAATATTTATGTATATAAGGATATTTGTAGAGCTTGACTATAGCTAAAGAGGAACAGATCATTGAAAATACAGATGAGTCTACAAATACAATAGGGATCTTTCAGAACCAGGCAGTACGCTTAGGCAGATAAGTCTACCAAGCCTTTAATTGACTACTAGGTTTGTTATATTTCTTTTTTCCATTCATGTGATGGTATGGGCCATTGTTAGCAGTTTAAAAATTATTTAAAGACTTAAAAGAGAAAAATGTAGAGTGTTTCCAATATCCAGAAGAAGATCATTTCAAAAAAGGGCGCAAATGCAAGACCAGTGAGGAACCACTATGCGAACATTAGTAAACAGTGCAGGTTAGTTTGAAAGCTAAGTAACAGGAAACAAGACATCACCAAATATCCATGAAAGAAAGTAAACTACGTACCATAGAAAATGTTGCTCTCGAAGATCAGCAAAGTTAGGCAGGATCTTGAGTGGAAATCTGGAGAAGGCTGAAAGTAAAAAAGGACAGATATATGATGATTAAAAAGAGAGATACTAGCTTGCCATTTTAACAGTTCATCATAGAAGAGCACAATCACACAAGTGAAAGCAAAAACATACTCGCTACAATAGGTAAAAGGGGACAAAACGGTAATTTTATTGACCTGGATATCCTGAAGGTAAGGAATTAGATAAGGTCATTAATGAGAAGTAAGACGTTTTAAAGGAAAAATATGATTTTTATGTAACCGTATATTCAAATTGATTTCTCTCTTTCTATCTCTTGTCACTTTATCTTGAATAATCAATATTCTTCTACCACCTCCCACGAGAGAAATATATTCAAGTCACTAATAATTGCTGCTATATCAGCCAGAGTGAAGAGAATCGTGACATTAGGAAGAAAACGTTCTTAAGCTATATTTAGCCAGAAGGGTAATTTTGAGTAAATGCCAGGAAACAAGGTGGGTTGCAGTGAATGCTATGGAACAGAGGAAAGAAACAGTTCTGCAATTGAGGTGGAAGTGATATGGAACAAGAGTTGTTTACCATGAGAAGCAAAAAGTGTCCACAAATTACACCCGCAATAATAAACCAGCATCACGTTCGCCTAAGATCACCATGTCAAAAGTGCTAAGAGATCACAAAAAATAACAATGGAGCCATTTCTTGCTTTCATTCTTTTGTTAGGCCAATGTAACCAAGTGATATGTCTGTCTCGAAATCCGCAGACCAAAGCCTAAGTATGTAGTTCAAACTAGAAAAGGAAGAAACAGCAGAAGAAAGCTGAGAATAAACAGGGTGGTCAAATATGCTTCAGAGATCGGCTGTGTTGCAATCGTCTATGCCGTATATAACTTAAACTTTTTTTTTTTGTAAGATCCACCTAGAAATGCATTTTATGAAATATCATGTTCCCAAGACACAAACACTTTTTTGCAATAAAGGCTCACCCAAAATCTGTGGCTAAAATATACATTATCCTAATATTTACGGAAAAGCCAGTATGGTGTAGGCAATTAGCCATGGAAATTATTTTATGCCAACATGTTCATAACATTGAATACAATTAAATATAGAATCCTATTTATGCACATTAACATGTACTAGACAAAACGCTCTTATCCCAGTGTACCAATGGATAGGATTTATTCTGAATCATTCTGAATCAGCTCTCAACGATTACATGAAGAAATAAAATGATGCTAGCAAAATATATCTCTGAAGAAAGAGTATAGAGAAAGAGGGCAACTCATTTAAGTCAACAGAGGTCTCTTTATGTTGACTCAATATGAGTTAATGGGAATGCCAGTGACCTGCGGCGGATTTAGTCTGTATCCTACTGCACTGAACACAATGAACCCCGAATAGAAATGTTAACTAATACAAGTTACCTTAACATGGAATTATACCATTGCTTTTAATTCCATTCTAAATGTGATCCATGCTATAAAGTACAACCGTATACACAATATGTCTGTGCTTAGTAGAAAGACATATGTGCATGATAACGATGCAAAACACTCACTTCTGTTGCACGTTTAAAAGTTATTCTTAAATGAGACCTTTGCTTTAAGGATAACTATAGTCCCAGCTCAGAGACTCATATAACTAGTTGCAATATTAAGTATAAATAATTTGTCTTAGCAAATTTGATAAAGGCTCTCACTAATAGATAAAGCACTTAGGTTCCAATATTCTAAACTCAGCAAATTAATTATTAAACAAACTGTGGATTATTCATACTGCACATACACCAGTTCATTTGACTGTTTTGTCCCTACTGGGGAATGTCATTACTACTGATGGCAGGTTTTGGGTAATTTTGCCAGCTGCGTGAATGGAAAACAGGATTCCCTTTCCAGAAGGAACAGGTAGCTTCTAACGGGACCACTATCTTTTTATAGTGCTGCTTTCTAGCCAGTTTGAAGCCTTCAGTCCACTATACCCTGCACGTCTTCACCTGGCATGGTGAAGCTTTCGTTTCATGAATGCTTATACGTATACTCGAAGATGATCTTCCTCTATTAGGATAAAAAACTACAATCTGAAGGGCTGATTCTTGGGGAAAACTATGTTTTCAGTTGGCTTCTCATAATGGTATGTCTGTTGAAAGCATCCAAGCCCATATGTATCTCTTACATCTATTTGCAAGTTATATGTTTCGAAAACCAAATTGTAAAGTGCGTAATAGTCAGAGAGCAAATTGGTCTGTAGTGTATGTTGTTTCCTTACTGTTTAAATATTCTGTGAAACGTTCCTTATTTTTTAACGTATCCTGTCTGCATCTGCTGTATTTAGAATGAAATTCTTCTGTCCTAGAACCGTCCTTCTTGTAAACCTGTGTTATGCACTTGAGAAAAGTCTTACATCTCCCTGTCACAACTTCATATGTTGAAATTCTCTTACGGAATTTCCATTCACCTTCATGGAATCGATAGCAAATAGAATGAATTTTTAGGGAGGGAGACTACCCACCCCAAGGAATAATCACATCGCTTGTCAGGGGGAACCCTCACAATTACTAAATAAACCTGGGTTTAAACCCCGTGTAGCTATGGCTAAGAATGGACAGGCTTAACTTAGGGTTATGTATAAATTTCGTCAGCACCGAAACAGTAATAAAGTCAAAATGCAAAACAATAACAATCTCAAATTAAAAAATAAAAATAGAGTAAAATTTAATATACAAGATGAAAAATCCAGTAAGGAAAATTGGAGAAATAGTTTTTAAAGTATTACTTCGAAAAAAACACCAAGAAGGGCTAGGTGCAAAGGATAATATATGCTCATAGCAGATCGGTACCTAGGCATAGTTTGAGGCCGATCATGACAGAGTGGTGGTCGAATACACCAATCAAGTTCACCCCTGTGAAGTAGTTAACCTTCTGACTTAAACTTTTATGTCCCAGTCCACTACTCTTAAAGCCCCACAAGATCTCAGGGGAAGCACTTGGAAGACCAACAGGGTTCAGTCATGGGCCAGTTTCCAGGAAAAGGCCTCTTATAGGTTGTTCTTTCCCTGTAGCTGCACCGCTAGGCAGCCAACCGACCCTTGGAGCCTACTCTTTGCCCTCGGTACAAAGGAGCAGTTCCAGTCATTTAGGGTATGTGTTGTGTCTCAGACAGCAGGACCAGTCCTCTCCTGATTTTACTCAAGTCCGCAAATGTTCTGAAGTGGGTGCCTGGAAGTGTCACATTTATGCCTTGCACAAGCTAGTGGGTGGGGTCACTCCTGGCCTAATCTAACCAATTGAGTAAAAGGTCCCAAGGCCAATCTAACTCACTTTTTCAGTAGTTCCTATTTGCTTTATGCAAATAGGTCCAACATGCAATGTTTCAGGGCATTTTCAGGTTGATGAAAGTCTTTGGGCATACTAAATTTGGTCTCTGAAGGCTTGGGTGTGTGTTGAGAGTGGTAACTCTAGTGACTTATCACATTTATCCCTAAAATCCAGTTTGGAGCACAAACTGTTCCCACAGCAAACCCAGAGACAGAAGTTTGGTAGGACAAAAGCAGGGTCTTTCTGTGAATACAAAGAATTTTCTTGCATTGCTGATCTATTCATTTTGAGTGCCCCTCAAGTGTTACATGTGACCCCAGAAGACATGTCAAGCAGAATGTGACACTCAAGCGGGATTTGACACTGTAGTTGCAAAAAGGATGCCAAGTGCCCCCACCCTGCATATTCTTGGATGCTCAGAAGAGTCATCTCTCCCCGTTGATTTCCTACTGTTTGCTCCTGGGGGGCATTAAGCACCTTTTCACACTTGTTCAAGACTAATCACTGGTTTGGAGAAGCTGGAGAACCAACACAAATTAGCGCCCAGTAACTTCAGGCAGGGAAAAGGTAACCTTCCTAAAGTCATTTTTGCTTGATATTTATTAAACGTTTACTTCACCATTTAATTGGATTTTTAATAACTATTACTTCATTCTTTTTTCTAGCTGGTACCACCCTCGAAATAAAGTATTAGAATTTGTATCTGTACTCTGGTTTTCTGCCTAGAACAGCTGCACCTGCCCTAGTGAAAATTTATTTTCGTGTCCTTTCACTGTAGGGAAATGGTAAAATTAATGTTGTACATGCCCCTCTTTTAAATACCATGAACTCCACCTATCGGGCTACAAGACTCAAATAGGAGTGCCTTACTAATAGTTAAAAGGGAAGTTTTTAACTGTTATTTGTTATCTGTCCAATAAACTACATAACTGTGCGGTCAGAAGTAGCACGATTGTGGGAATTCATAGTCAGGTAGTGAGGGTTGAATGCAGTAAGGGAAATGATCTGGTTCTGGTAAACTTTTATAATAACATCTTCCCCTTGGAAAAGGAAATTATAAGGGTTCTGGCCATCTCCAACAGAAAGGCAGATGTTCTATGGACCGGGGATTTTAATCTCCAGCCATGCCATTTATCAAAAGGGAATCCGTGCGGTTTCGGAATAGAGATGGTTAATCACTGGGGGAGTGTGGGAGAGAGTGAGGATTCTCTTCACTTCCCACATTGCCACTATGGCTCAACCTTAAACAAACTGCTAATTAAATTTGATTTACACCTGCTAAGCTGTAATAAAAACAGTTTGAGTGTTACTTGTCCCACCTTTACTGGGAGGGATGCCGGGTCTTTTATAGACCATATTTTGTTCTCCAGTACAGGAGACTTCACAAACTTGAGTATCAGAGAGGAAAGTTTAAGTGACCACAACAGTATCTGCATTACCCTCCCGGGACGAGGTGTTACTCCAGTGACTGGTGAAACCTGTTCTACTGATTTAGTTCCCATTAGACCTAATGGTATGAGGATTAGATGGTCTGGAATAAATTCCATGGCCAAACAGAGGGAGGTTATAATTAGTTGTAAACCGGAAATCAGTTATTGTTTAAAAAATGTCATTAATTCTGACCTCCTATTGTCACAATTTATTAAAATTAATACTACTATAGAAGGTATTTTTACCAAGTCATCCCCCTCCAATAGAGCTATAAAGTGTGGATGGTTTGACAAACCGTGTACAATCGCCTTACAGCAACTGAAGAAGGCATTACGTGCCAAACCCCGTGACTACAATGGAATAAAGCAATTAAGGTTTACCTATAAAATGGCAATTCTTAATAGGAAAAAGGTTTTACAAAGTGAACGCCTGGGATAAATTAAAGGAAGCAGCTGAGACCAAAAATTGTAAACTGTACTGGGAAACAATCAGCAGCCCTTTTCTAAACACAGATGGTATCCCAGTATTAACCTCTCACGTTGCATGTAATGAATGGATCATTCATTTTACTAGTATTTTTAATCCAGACTGGACTCCCTTAGTTGTATCAGTTACTGAGGCCTCCTCCCGGATACCTCTTCCCTTGGGAATTACCTTGGAGGAGGGTCTAGAAGGACTCTCTAACAGCAAGGGGGGGAAAGCCCCGGGCCCCGATGGGGTTCCCATCGATTTATTAAAAGCAGAACCAAACCTGTGGGCCCCTATTCTGGTAAGGACCTTTAATTGTGCAGCAGAAGGTAACATCCCCCCTTCCTGGGGTCAATCAGTTATCGTTCCTTTATTAAAAAAAGGCAGCAAATCTGAGGCTTCTAATTACCGTCCTATTTCTTTGCTGGACGCCTCGGTAAAGGTCATGAGCAGAATTCTGCTCAAAAGGCTTGAAACCTGGGCAACAGATTCGAATATTTTAACAAAGGTGCAATATGGCTTCAGGAAAGGCATGGGCACTCTGGAGCAATGTGTAAATTTGGACCTTATTTTGAATAAATATACCGTAGTTAAAAAGGGCAACCTTTTCTTATGTTTTGCTGACTTGAGCAGTGCATTTGATTTAGTTGATCACGCCATTCTTTGGGAGGTTTTGCTAGAGTCAGGGGCACCGAAGGAAATTGTTCATTTTTTGGCCAGGCTTTACGAGAAACTTTCCTGTAAGGTCCGTTACGGTACCCTGGGCGAATTACTCCGTTTCTCAAAGTCTCAAGGGGAATCCGCCAAGGATGCATATTGGCTCCCCTTCTATTTTCCCTTTTTATTAATTGTATTGATCGCAAATTGGCCGATATTCCAGCAGATGCTCCCCTGATAGGAGGCAAACCTGTCCCAATCTTATTATATGCGGATGACGCTGTTCTCCTATCCCGCACTCAGCTTGGGTTACAGCGATTAATTGACAGTTTCCTGCTGTTTATCCAAAACAGGAGGCTCCGTGTGAACAAATCCAAGACTTATGTAATGTCGTGCGGGCAGGCTGTAAATAAACCTAAGCATAACTTTTATTTGGATAGCAATAAAATGACACATGTTAAATCTTTTTGTTATTTGGGAATTACATATAATTATGACGGGTCATGGTCTTCCGAGTTTGATAACATCAGATTGAAGATGCTGCGGACTACCAATAGTATATTCCGTTTTGCATCCAAGCTCGGTTCAAGAAGTATCCCAGATATGATCAATATATATAACATCCGCTGTGTTTCTTCAGCATTGTACGGGGCGGGCGTGTGGGGTCATATCGAAGGCCCTTTGCTCCAAAAAGATGAAAACAAGTTTTTAAAGAGACTGTTTTGTGCCCCCCCTTCTGCTTGTGTACAACTAATCCATGATGAGGTAGGGATCGTATACATCTCTGACTTAGCAGCCGTTCGGCCACTCTTATTGTGGCGTTATATTTGGGCTAAGCCTGAGACACGATTCACTCAAGAAATTATTCTTGATTGTATAGGTCTGGATTACTCATCACGAATTCAGTGGTTGAAATACTTTCATTTCTGGTATAAAACCTTATTTGAAATTGATGTTCTTTTAGACCCTGAACTGGTAGTAGCAATCACCAAAAAGGAAATCAAACAAACATTTATCAATTTTAAAAAGAATGAGCGAGATAAGGTGTATGGAAAGTTAGCCACCGTGAGGTTCTACAAGGAATTGAACTTACCTGCGGGGCTTCAAACCTATCTTGCGACTGTGTCTCGTCCTTCCCATCAATTCGTGTTAACCCGAGTTAGATTGGGTATTGTACACCACCTTGTTGCTTTTCCAAATCAGAAAATTAGATCAGAAACGCCTTGTCCGTGCGACAATACTTCACGCCAGAGCTGCTGTCATTTTTTACTTTTTTGTAAATTTTACCACTTTTTAAGGGTAAAGTACCTTAAACCCATCTTTTTAAAACATAAAATCAGATCTACAAAGAGTGCTCTAGTACTATTATCTTCTCTAGAGAATGTGGATATTTGTTTTTTTGTTGCTACTTTTGTTTTGAAATGTACAGCTGCCAGGAAGAGCATAGTGCTACTATAATTTTACATATTCCTGTCTGTACACTAATGCCCTTGTTTATGTTGTATTATGCCCATTGTACATAGATGTCTGGTCCTTTTTACATGTATTTAATTATTTTTCCCGTGTCCGTCCGAGCCATATTAGATCCTTAGTTTTATTGTACAGCTGCCAAGAAAAGCACTTGGTGCGATAAATATATTTATTCCTGTCTGTACTTATATGACCTTTTCTTTTTATAAGTCTTTTAGCCATGTTTTACACTTTTAATATATACTGTTGTCCAGCGTATGTCAATATAGGTTTCGGTATGTGTTATTCTTGAATATATTTTGAGTCATTTTTAGAATTGTCATTACACATGCAATGAATTGTTTTTAGCTGTTTTGCTTGTATGATTTGTATTTTTCAAATCGAATAAAAGCTTATGACTTGAACTGTTATTTTGATAGGTCAGAGTGCATGTTTTGCGCTGTTGCAGTCAAACTACAGTGGTAGGCCTGAAGCCATGTTTGTATTGCCACTTTAGAAGAAGGTACAAGAGGTACTGCTTCATTAGTGCCATTTAACTTCCAGGCCTTGGGCATATTTTTTACCATACAGTTGGGACTTACAGAGAAGAGAATTATGCTTATTAGAAGTGTGATAATTCACCCATGTTTAAAGGGGAGCACAGGCATTTTTTTGATGGTCAGCGGGGGAGAAGTGACAGAGTTCTAACACCAGTAAACAGATAGGGCAAAAGTCTGGGGGACATCACACAAACGATGGTAAATTCCTACAGAACTATTCCTCATTAGTCAGGCATTGTCAAAGTCAACTGTCTTTGCACGTGTAATCAAAGTGCGATATGCTATGTCCTTCCTTGACTATACTCTCTGAGGGTCCTGCTATCATTTTATTGCCCTTGAGATAGAGAATCCTCAAACAGCAGCATTTCATTAGTGTTAAGGCTAGGTCTTATATTCAGTTGCCATGTTCTTCTTTTTATAGCTATACTATTTGTACAGATATAAGTCAAGGAGTATATTGTTTCCTCATAAGAGTATCTCAGAAAAATAAAAGTAAAATTCCCACAATTCTATTTCCTTTTTTGGCATCCCAAAATGCTTCTTTGATTCCATTTATCTCCTAACATTTTGAAACATAGAATTTCCTTCTACTGGTGAGTTTCGCCTACTTATGAGAATTTTTCTTAGGTTAGCACCACCACATTTATATTTTGGCTGTTGTGAAATCCTAGTTAACTGAATCTTATCAGATATTATGCAGTATATTGTAGGCTAAACATTAGATGGTACTTATAATTCTTCTGTCCATCTGACTGCTGGGGCTTCAGTGTATCAGGTCATTAGGTTGTACTCTATAGCTATCAAAGGCTAATGCTTGGAGACGTGAATAAATATCTTCTTCTAGTACAACTGCCAGTGTGGATACTCAGAAAATGAGTTAACTAGTAGGACTTGTGTTTGCACGAGTTTGCTGACATTAAACACTTCTCAAATTGAGGTGATGAAATGATCTCTTTACTTGCCAAAAATGCATGTCTTTACACTCATTTGTCCCCAGCAATGAATCTCCAAAAAAGTACAGCTTCAAGATATTGTGCGGACTGATTTGTCTCTTCCCATCAATACATGCCCACGGTGCACGTCTTTGCAGATTTTTATTGCAATCAACAGCTCCTTCCAGAAGTGGGAACGAGACAAATGAGCATTAACCTTTCACAGCAATTTGAAATGGCATTATATTTTAGATCAATGAGACAATCCCAGTCAGTGCTAACCTTTGATTTGACAAGGTTATCTTGTTTCTAAAATAGTGTCTTACAATTAGGAAGCACAGGGATAACTCTAAATTGGAAACAGAACAGTAAGCATAAAAATCAAACGAGTTAAAAGGATAGAGAGAATGGGACTGTGAAGGGAATGATTCCCGGGCCCAGGTACAGGGGCATAGCTTCAGGGGTAGTGTTTGGGGTATTGCACTCTCCTAGTAAATGTATTTTCTGGTAAATAGTTGAGTCCAGATGCTTTCTGTCGGTACAGTGAGGTGTCTGTCAGATTTCACCTGGATTTGTTCCATACACCAGATGAACACGTCCACAGAAAACTCACCCTCTCTGTTCTAAATGTCGTCAAAAATGTTTACTTTTTACAAAATAATGTGTTTTCTCTCATCCATACCAATCGTCATTCAGCTCCCTTTCCACTTCCCCTTTAGCCCATCTCATGCACCCTGCTTGTCGTATTATGTATTTTAATATTATATCCCTGTGTAATTGTTAGGAAATCAGAATCCTCCTATCTTAATGACCAAGCTACACCCTGGCCAGGTAGGAAGTCAAAATTGGGAGGTGACAGAGGAAAGTGGGAATATATCAGAGCAAAGAAAATGTAGAAACTGGGGGCAAAAGAAGATCGGGGTGAGAGAGCACAAGTTTGAAAAAAAATGTATAAGTACGCCATATTTACAAGCACGTAGTTAGTTAACATGTACTATGCACCAGAGTGTTTATATTTAGAAGTGAAATACACCGAGTGTCTTATATTCAGTGGTGAAATGCATAGAATGTTTAAGTAGAGTAACAATAATCATAACTGTGTGAGACTAATGTAGAAATGTTTGGGATGAATATGAAAACCTCACGTTCTCATGTTAAAGGAATAATGTAAGAGTTGAATGTAACTCTAAAACCCAGTATTTTGTGTAGGCCTCATGGCAATTCACAAGCAAATCTAAACGTGCTGCTAAAATAATGTGAGACAAGGTTGACATGGTTCTTTCAAAATGTACTATTGAACTTAGGGTTAAAAGTATATGCTTTATAGATGTGTTATTTTAGAAACGTATGCTAGTTAAGAATGTTTGCTGTTTAAATCAAGTTAACGTTTTAAGAGTGCAGGAACCTGCTGCATGTAAATCAAGTAGGCCAGAGCAGATAATGTCATGTAGTTTAAATCGTCATGTGCTCGTTAGAGGAGAGGTCGTGAGGTGTCCAGTATGGAGCTCTGAGAGTGTTTTATGGCCTAAGATATGGTGAAGTCTGGAATTTGAGGCCCACTGCAGGACGAGCTGTATGCAGGTGCGAGGGTCCTAATCAGCTCGAATGAAAGGGACTTTGTTCAGTGGCGCCTTGCGCAGGCCTGTAGGAGTTTCCAGGAATTTCAGGGGGTATCAGCACACTGAAGAAGAAGCCTGGGAACCAAGGTCAACTATAACGAGGGTCTTCAAGAGTACCATCATGGAGTTTGCCGCGGAAAGATGTACCACGTGAGGGGCGTCCCAAGGGGCGTTTCTATTGGAAATGTGATTTGGTATTAGGGAAAGTGACCCGGGAGGAGAGCAGAGCAGATGATTTTGGGAGCCTAAGGAAGCGGATGGGTAGGCAGATAGGCTGATCAGGAGAGACCCATTATCAGAGAAGAGACAAAGAGAAGTGCGTGATCTTCTTAGGAAATCACCACGGCTGACACCTAGGGGGTTAAGATCTTGCTAAGTAGGGATGTCATTTAGTATAGTGTAGGGACAGACTAACCTTAATTTTCTTTTCTGTAATGACTTTGAGGTTGCAACTTGTATCCATTTTAGCAACCCTGATGGTTTTCGAACTTGTACTTATTATTCTGTTTTTCAGACTCAGACTATTCAAAAAGTTCATGTTCATAGTGATACCGATCTACCTCTTGAATCTCATTTTGAGAAGTTTGTATCTTCAGTTATCTTTGACTTTATATTAAATCCTTAAAACTTAATTTTGGTCAGTGGTCATTTAGAGTGGTGTAAGTTCTTAAATTGATTGTTTACTGCGAGATTACCTTTTACTCAAGACAGGTACCAACGATTCAGTCGACAGGAAATGGGATTTGGTAAGATAATTAGTAACCAGTAATCCCGCGTTAGCAGTTGGTAGCAGAGTGAGGATGGTTATCTTCTTGAGGAAGGTAATCTAGAGAGGTTAGTTTACCCCAAGGCCCGAGACGTCGAGAGACGAGCAGCGGAAGAATCGTGTGCCGAAAGGTGCAGGCGGTGCGAGAAAAGCAGCAGTATCGGAGAGTGAGTATAAAAAGGGTCATGCGTGAACAGATTGCGGTGTTTTGTGTTGTATTTGTATGGTAATGTCTTGCGGAGTGGAATGCCTGTAGTGTGAAAGAGAGAAGGTTGTGGGCGCGCGCAACCTGGTAAACTGGTAACCTGGTAAACGGGTGAACTGGTGAAATCTTAAGTTCAGGCCAGAGCTTAAGTGGTTTTGGGTGTATCGAACATCCAGGGTAGTTGTCGACCATAGTACGGAGGTCACGAGGTACCATTGACCGCCGTGGATCCAAGATAGGGGGAGTGTAAGAGTGAGTGTATGAGTAACGGACGCTGGTCGAAAGTTACTGCGTGTGAGTAACCTATCGGAGAAGGCGATTGTCTGGAAGTAAACGGAAAGACATTTCGCCAAGTTAGGGTGACAACTACAGAAAGACTGTGGGCGTACAGTCAAAGAAAGGTGATCGCTTGGACGGAAGTAATCATTTTTCAGAGTATGAATGGGATGCGTGCATGACCGAGGAGACGAGCTGAGAAAGGAGGGGAACTGCTGCGAAGGGGGACGGGTGACGTCGGCTAGAGCCGCGCTCTGATTGAGCGGTTGGTGTGACGTTAGCTAGAGCCGCGCTCTGGTTGGGCGGCTAGAGTGACGTCGGAGGAAAGCCGCGTACGGATAGGCCAGTTAGTGAGAACGGCGCCGAGATTGGTGGAATATCATCAGGAAGTAAACAAACGCGGAGAAAAGAGAAATCATGAAGTGTTTTAAGTGTTTGAAAGGGATTTTTAAACGTAAACGAAGTGAACATTATTACGGGGAAGAGGCTCCCCCAGAGGGTACGCCAGCTCATTATATGGCAACGAATGTGGGGCTGCATACGATATTGTGGATTGGGGCTTGGAATAAGCTTACGGAAGGGAATGAGGAAATGCAGTTCCCGAAGTACGGGACGTTTAAGTTAGAGGTGTTACATCGGCTAAAAGCAACCATGTCCTCATTGAAACCCTCACCTAGACCAACACAGTTTGAGGCTCTTAATGCATGGATTAAGGCTGCACACGACCGAAATTTGAACAGGCGTCAACAAAGGCTGACGCGATCGGTAAGGGCAGTGCGAGATTCCAAATGGGATGAGGAGGAAAAGCGTTGGAGGGTACAGACTATTGAGGTGGAGAAAATGTATCCGATGAGGGAGGTGTCAGGAGGAGGAAACCTCATGGAAGAAGACGAGGAAAGCGAGTCGGAGGACAATCTGATAAACAGATTGTTAATGGATAGACCACCTCCGAGAGTGGAGTTAATAGAAGATAGAGGGCTCGCAAGGGAAGATGGAAATGACATAGAGGGATATACACCACTCCCTATATCGGAATGGACACCTAGCAAAGGCGGAGAAACACCTCCAAACAACACTGTACAGAGTGTAGTGGGAAGGTTTGTGGTGCAGAAAACGCCAACCACAGAAAGGGTTGAGTCTGTGGGATTGCCAGACGCTCTTCAAGTGCCTGTTACCATAGGACCCATAGTTTCGATCTATAATTCTGAGAGAGATAGAGGGGAACAACAAAGGCAATTGGATAGGGAAAGGATTGAGATGGAAAGGAGGAATAATGTGACGAATGCATGGAAACAATTGCCAGGTTCGGTAACGTGGAACACCCCATTAGACACAACTGTCGGTCCCAATTCAGAACAGGGAGGTCCGAGAGGACCAATGGATCTAAGGGGACCGCGGCCAAGATCTTTTTCAGAGTTAAGAGCTGATTTGAGGGAATGGGACGGGTCCATAGTATCTCCGAGTAACAGGACAAGAACGGAACCAGAGTGGGAAAGCAGGGGTAACGGGACTGTATCTCATTGTGGGGCCAGCGAAAGCAGTCAGGGCCGGGAAGGCCAAAGTCAAGAGAATAGAGGGGATGCATGTCCTACAAATCAGAGAGAACAGCCGGAACAAAATACTAGGATTGTAGAATGTGAGGAAATGTCCCGTCTCTGGGGGAACGGAGGAGATGAGGCGGTACGGGCTTTTCAGAATAGGTTTAGGTGCCTTCATCATACACTTGGGGAAGACGTTCAACATTGGAGAAAGGAGAACAGCGATAGGTCCCGCCACGCCTCGAATAATCAGGAATCACAGGGAAGTAGGGAAGAAAGAGGGAGTAAGGGAACATCTTACCCTGCATCCCGTGAAACTAGCCCAGAGGGGGAGAGAAGGGCTATGAGGCATGAAGGAGTGTTTCACCACCCACCCCGAGAAGACGGAAAGGCATGGGATCTAGAGAGATGGGAACAGGGGAGGACTCCTTATAATTCACCCATACCTAAACGTAGATCTCGGAGCTGGAATGGGAGAGATGCGGATGGAGGAGCTAAATTGAGTGTCTTGAAAGCTGAAATTAAGGCAAAAAGGCTTGATGTTACCAGTTTAAAATCAGATGTTGATGAGATAATAGATGGAACATTGCCTTTGGAAAGGATAGAATTGTACGAACAGGATGAGTTATTGTTCATGGCAAAGGATATTACTAGGAAAGCTAGAGCGTTTCATGAAAAACTGACTGATTTGGCAGACAAGTATGCCGTGGATTTATCTAGGACAAGAGCATTGCAGAGCAACCACAGATTACAGTACGCAGACCAAGATCTAGATGAGAAGAGAACTACTGGATTAAAAACACACATAAGAGAGCTGGTAACAGGGATAAGAGTGTGGAGAGAACTGGATAAATGGGAAGAAAGGTGGTCGAAAAAGGGCACAGTTAGGCGAAGTACAAATGTGATGACCCCTGAGGGAAGGGTAATGCAGATGGAGGCATTCCCTTTGCGAGAAATATCAAATGGAAATTATGTACATGTGCCCTGGAGTAGAGGAGACTTAGCCGCATTTACCAACTCATTTCCGAAGTTGCGGGACAATCCAGTCGAGTGGTATAAGCAGGTAGAGAGGTTTGTTAAAATCTCGAAAGTACTGTGGATAGATTTGAACACGTTGTTTGACATCGTGGTCCCATCTGATTTGTGGACCCCGTGCAAGACTAGTGTCGAATGGCCAAATGCTGAACCATTGAGGGATGTTCGAACAAATGGACCATCTGAGATTGTCATGCGAAAGTATGAAAGGGTAATAGCATGGCTGAAAGATAAGGTACCACCACAGGATATAGATTGGGTAAAAATAGACCGAACAAGGCAGGAACCCAAGGAGACAGTTCACGAGTTTTATGAAAGATTGTTGAAAACATTCAAGCAATACAGTGGACTAGATGTAATGGATCCCAAAGACATAGGGCAGTTCGTGTCAAAGTTTGTCTTGGGGTTGAGGCCTGATATTTGTTTGATGATACAGCAACATTTAATCTGTTGGCAGAACAAACCACTAGATGAGATTTTACGATATGCGAGGTACTGCAGTGACGAGATAGATTCTAAAGCCAAGAATCTAAAGGAGAAATTGATGGTGGTGCAAATGCAGTCCGCTGGGAAGGGTGGCCAGCAGAAGCAGGGGATGGGACGAAAACCAAATGGTCAGAACAAAGATAATGAAGAAGGGCAGAGACCTAGGATAGACTTTGCCACTTTAAAGAAAACGACAAAGTGTCATCTGTGTCACCAGGTGGGGCATTGGCGACGCGAGTGTCCCTTTAACCCTGAAAACGGAGAGCTAGAAGTAGAAGAGCAGGTCCAAGAAGACCCAGTGCAAAAAGTGACAGTCCCAAGCAGTAAGGTGGCCAAAGGGGGGACTTCGGCTCCACGGGCCCAATTCCCACAGCCACCGAAGATAACAGCTGGAGGAAAGGTCTTTAAACAAATGCCTCTGTTTATCGAGGAAGAAAAATGTTATTACATTGATCCATTGACAGGACAACGGGTGAGCAGTGAAGAAGACTGTACCCTCGGGGCAGTTCTAGAAGTGGATCAGAGAGGGCCATTTGTTGAGGCAGAAGTGGCAGGGTGTCCCACTACGTTCTTAGTGGACACTGGGGCTACTCGTTCGACTCTGAGATCAGCGGTAGTTCCAGACTTGCCAATGTCAGGGGAAACAATTCAAGTGGTAGGAGTCGCAAATAAAAGAATGACTAGTCCCTTGACAGAACCAGTGTCTGTGAAAATTGGAAACCACATGAACGAACATCAGTTTGTGGTTTGTGACTCGAGTCCGGTATGTCTGTTAGGTAGGGATTTGTTATGCAAATTGAATTGCACCATATACTGCACCCCACAAGGAGTGGAGGTACAGACTACCGACGATGATGCTACCTTTAAGGTGGCCAATTCAAAATTCTGTGTAGAACTATATCCTACTCTGACTGTAGAAGATCTTCCACAAGACTTAAGAGATGCAGTGGCGTCAGAGGTGTGGGATTTCACAGGAGAAGATATAGGATTGATTAAAGGGGTAGAACCGGTAAAAATTCTGGTAAAACCAAATGTTGAGTTTCCAAGAACGCCTCAATACAAATTGTCCCAGGAAACGATTGCGGGAATAAAACCTGTGATCGAGTCAATGATACAGCAGGGAATACTGAAGGAAATCGTGGGCAGTCCTTGTAACTCCCCGATTATGGGTTTGCAGAAACCTAGCGGGAAGTTTAGGATAGTTCAGGATTTACGAAAAATTAACAACATAGTCGTTTCATGTTGTCCCGTGGTACCGAATCCATCAGTAATATTGTTTCAAATACCATGTCAAGCAGAATGGTTCACAGTGATAGATCTTTGTCAGGCTTTCTTTTCAATCCCATTGGATGAAGAGAGCAGGTACCTTTTTGCGTTTAAAATGGAAGATCGCGTTTTAACATGGTGTCGAATCCCACAAGGATTCACAGACAGCCCATCCATCTTTAATCAGTTGTTGAAAAAGAATCTTGAGAATCTAGTACTGCCACAGAACTCGGTTCTGGTACAGTACATAGATGACCTACTTGTTGCGTCAGAAACAGAGGAAGCTTGTAAAGTAGATTCAATTGCCTTACTGAATCATTTAGCTGAAAATGGACATAAGGTATCTCCGAGCAAGTTACAGTATTGTCTGACAGAAGTACAGTATCTAGGGCACAGGTTAGAAAAAGGGAAACGTAAGGTGTCCCCAGAGAGGATTGAGGCGATAATGAAAATGAATGCGCCTACAACTCAGAGAGAGGTTAGAATGTTCCTAGGAATGGTGGGTTACTGCCGACAGTGGATAGTTAACTTTTCACTGAAAGCAAAGCCCTTACAGAAACTGACGCACAAGGAGGTGAGTGATCCGGTACCATGGGATGAAGAATGTCTGGTGGCGTTTTTACAGCTGAGAGACGATTTATGTCGTGCTCCGGCTCTGGGAATGCCAGATTATGAAAAGTCGTTTTCACTCTATTGCTGTGAGAGAGAGGGATGTGCTTTGTCAGTCTTGGCACAGACCCACGGTAATGCCCGTAGACCAGTTGCATATTTTTCGGCTACATTAGATCCAGTAGCCGCAGCGTTGCCCGGATGTCTCAAATCCGTTGCTGCAACGGGTGTCAGCATTGAAAGGAGCGAGAGTATTGTGATGGGACATCCAGTAGTGGTGTATGTACCGCATTCAGTTGAATTGTTAATGACCAGGACGAAGACGCAGCATCTGACCAATAGTAGGCTCACGCGTTATGAGCAAGTTATACTTGCCGCAGAAAACGTGACTCTCAGGAGATGCTCTGTCTTGAATCCTGCTACTTTGATGCCATTACCTACTGTAATAGAAGGCGAAGGGTGTGAAGACCAAGATTGCCTTGATGTGACTGAACTATGCACGAAACCCAGACCAGATATTGTGGATGAGCCATTGTCTGACCCCGATGAAATTTACTTTGTTGATGGCTCATGTTTAAGAGACGATACTGGTCGGTTGAGAGCAGCTTATGCTGTTTGTACCATTACTGGAGTTGTGGAAGCCGCTTGCCTGGAAGGAGTACATTCCGCACAGGTAGCAGAGATTATTGCCCTAACTCGTGCCTGCATAGCAGGAAATGGAAAGAGAGTCACCATCTACACGGACAGCCAATATGGTTTCGGTGTGGTTCATGATTTCGGGCAGTTGTGGTCTCAGAGGGGTTACATGACCTCCTCTGGTTCGCCCATTCGAAATGGAGAATTTGTGCGATTGCTGATAGAAGCATTACAAGGTCCTGTTGACATTGCAGTAGTGAAGTGTGTAGCTCATACTAAGAATACAGATTTTGTGTCACAAGGTAATAGATATGCTGATGAAGTCGCACGCTATTGTGCGGAACAAAGTTATTCTTTCTCAAAGGTGGAAATAGAAGGTGCAGAAGAAAAGACTGAATTAAGTATGATGTTAGAAACTGTAGACACTTGGGAGGATTTAAGGATAATGCAGGAGAACGCACCTGAAACAGAGAAAAAGGCATGGGAAATAGCAGGTTGTGTGCGAAGTGAAATGGATTTCTGGGTTTCAGCAGATGGGAGAGCTGTGTTACCTGAAGAATTAGCTAATCCCATGGCGAGAGAAATACATGGTCCAGTACATCTAGGAAGGGATGCTATGATGAGAGTTTTTAGGCAGACTTGGTATTGCCCGAAATTCAGAATAGCAGCAGAATCAGTATGTAAGCGATGTGTTACCTGCCAACAACTGAACGTAGGCAAACGAACACCAGTCACACTGAGTCACATTGGGAGGTCGGGGGGGCCTTTCAATAGAATGCAACTAGACTTCATCGAGATGCCAAGAGTCAATCGCTTTCGGTATGTGTTGGTGATTGTATGCGTATTTTCCAGATGGGTTGAAGCGTACCCTACACGTAGGTGCGATACACTCACAGTGGCTAAATTGTTGCTCAGGGAGTTGATACCGCGCTTCGGGGTGCCTGCCTCTTTGGAATCGGACAGAGGAAAACATTTTAACAGCGAAATAGTGAAGATGTTGTGCTCCACACTGAATATCGATCAAAAGCTGCATTGTAGTTATCGACCAGAAGCTTCAGGAATTGTGGAACAAGTGAATGGCACTTTGAAGAATAGATTGGCTAAAGTAGTGGCATCCACATCTTTGAGTTGGCCAGATGCTCTTCCATTGGTGCTCATGAGCATGCGCAGCACACCTGATAGGAGGACAGGTCTCTCTCCCCACGAGATCCTGATGGGGAGGGCCATGAGACTTCCTACAGTTCCAACTACTGCTCTATTGAATATTACAGATGATCTGATCTTGGATTATTGTAAAGGACTGTCTGACGCCATCCATTCTGTGTCCCTTCAGGTGCATGCGGCTGAAGTTCCAGCAGCGAGGAACCTGTGTCATGACCTGAACCCAGGGGACTGGGTCCTGGTTAAAAAACACGTCCGGAAGAACTGCCTAGATGTTCGCTGGCGTGGGCCCTTTCAGGTAATCCTGATAACGAACACCGCGGTGAAGTGCGGGGGGCTGCCAAATTGGATTCATGCATCCCATACTAGAAGAGTTCCAGCACCTCTAGAAGGAACAGCTCCCATCCCAGACGAAAGCCCGGAAGTGGAAGAAGAGTCGCAAGAAGGGATTGAGGCAGCTGAGGAGGTGTCGGAAGAAGTTGGGAACGCATCGGATTCAGAAGAAGAGCGAAGGCAGGACGGCAGTGAGACAGAAGACGCAACCGAAGGAGAGAGCAGAAGTGAATACGACTCAGACTCAGATCCGTATCGGAGCGATCAAGAACCAAATGGGAGGACAAGGAATAGGAGAATAAGGCTTGGAGCTGCCACTTGGCCAACAAGGAGAAGAAGGCTAAGTTTGAGGTCGGCCCAGGAAGAAACGCTTACTCCTATATCCGAAGACTCAGATCCAGAAGAAGATATCCAGGATCAAGCCGAGGAGGGTCTTAGAAGATCAAGTAGGGTGCGAGTGCCTAGCAGAAGATACTCTACTCCCGACTGGACCTACCTTGTTGCAGATGTCTGGGAGACACAGAACAGGGAGGATCAGGGAAGTGGAACTGATCAGAACTGACCCGATCATCACAGTGCAAATAAAGTTTCTACTGCCAGGAGCGGAGACCGAAAGGTTGCTGACACTCAACATCGTTCATCCTGCTCTTCTGAGTGGAATAAGAAAATTGCTTTTAGAGACAGTTGAGTTTCCAGTTTGCTGTTCACGATATCCAATATTAGAGGGAACTCTTCTTCGTTTGGAAATGCTTGAGCGAGTAGTAGAAATGTTAGGAGCGCTTATTGTTGTGGACTAATACCATATTGTGAATGTCTTCAAAGGGGCGCAGAACTGGAAAGGTGAAGAAAGTGATCTTGATTAGAACGGACCCCTTTGTAACTGTGGATGTAGAACTGATAGTACCAGGAGTGGAGATTGAAAAGACATTAACTCTTCATTTTGTTCGTCCCCTGGTCCAGAGTGAAATAAGGAGAATAATCCTAGAGACAGTTGAATTCCCGTGTTGTTGCAAGAATTGCCCAGAACTTGAGGGAATGTTTCTTCGTATGGACATCTATGAGGATGTAGTGTCACTCCTTGAACCATACATAACTTCAGACGAAAATAAGACTGTTGCAAAGAAATTGTAAACTTGTTGCAAGATAACCTAGCGCCGAGTGGAAGAAGAAAAGTGATAGGGGTTTCATTTTAGTGGATGGAGAAGGGCTAGGGTTGTCTATTTTACTGGACTTTGAATTGTTTTGCGGAAATAAATTGTCAAGCTTCCAAGTGTTCCAAGAAAGACATTGCAAGAGAGAAAGACTTTGTTTGAAAAGAAGAGGAAGTGAATGCTGGAAGATAGTCGAAAACTACACTGTTTGAGAACATGGAGGCTGGCAACCCGAACCGCAGGGCAAAATGTATAGCTGTTACATTTTTAGGAGTAGTGGTTTCTCTTATAATTTTAGTGGTAACTGTTTCATTCCTAGCGGGACACGAAGGGGATGGAACCACAGTTAAGGAGGATAAGGGAGTGTCAACACCGAGAACTACCATTATTAAGGAGAAGGGAAACATCAATGAGAAAGACAAAGCGTTGTTAGATGCAGAAGTAAAAAGGTTACACATGGATGAGTCACAGGGGAATTACAAGTCAAATGCTTATGCTAAGTTGCTTTATGAATATGTTGATGCCATGGAAGTAAAGGACTGTTATGTCTGTATGCAATTACCAATTTCGGTGGAGGAGGGTATCAAATACCATCATCTCCCGTTGACATATGGGATAACGTGCAGTTTATTGTTAAGTATGTTTTATGGACGAGACGGATTTGAGTATTACTTCTCGAATTTCGACTCGACATTGCCAGAGGTTCCGAATTTCAAGCATTTGAACAAATGGGACTACTACAAAAGCGAAGACAGGTTACACAAATGGTTTATTCCATGGAGAACGTTAGATACTTCACATGCTCGAATAAACAATCTGACTTGTCAAATATCAGAAGTTGAGAAAAAGTTTATAGCTCAGGTAGATACTAGATACAGGAAGCAGAAGGTATTGAAGGCATCAGGACAAGGAGAAACAGATTGGACCAAGGAGGAAAGGGCACAACAACGAAAAGGAAGTATTGGTCCAATTGCTTTGGATAAGGAGAAACGGGGGAAACTGTGCATTCACAGGAGTTACTCCTACTATGAAAACGTTTATGTAGGACAAGTCAATTGCGAACATGCTTTTCAATTGGAGTACTACTCTAAGAACTTCATGAAAGGGATGCAAGCAATACCAAATGTATATTTTGTATGTGGAAGATATGCCTATGTGAAGTTACCAGATAATTGGTACGGATCATGCTATCTGGCTGTTGTCTTCCCTAAAATATACCATGTTGAGAATTTAGACACGCCTAAGAAAGAAATATCAACTAGATGGAAGCGAGGGCTGGGTGCAGCAGAAGTAGTTGGAGATGTAATAGGTGCTGCATTCCCTTTCTTAGGATTGATAATGAATGACATTAAGATCAGGAGGTTAGCTACAGTCGTAGATAGGCTATCTGCCAGTACTGCAAGATCCTTGATGCTGATAGAGGGGGAGATGCAATCGATTAGGGCAATGGTTCTTCAGAACCGACTTGCTTTAGATGTTCTGTTAGCAAAAGAGGGAGGAGTCTGTAGGGCCTTGAAGGTACAGGAATGTTGTACTTACATTCCAGACAATTCAAAGCCTCTAGAGAAGTATATACAAAACATCACTGCCATACACTACGAAATTGAGGACCTGGCAAAGGTAAATGTGTGGGAAAAAGTAGGCCATGGAATGGGTAAAGTTGGAAGTTGGTTTGCCAACTTAGGAAAGGGTATCGTTTGGTACATATTGAAGCCCATCATCATAGTAGTGATTTGTGTAATCACTTTGTGGGGATTGGTGCGTTTGTATCAATGGTATAGAGCAAATAGGTTACAGAGAGCTATGAAGAAACAGGAAGAAGAGTTGACAGCGATGCAGGACACTCAATATAAGAGTCTGAAAGCATTAGAGAGTATGAAAAGAAGTGGTACTGCCCTGTCTTCACTTTAAAGGTTCTACATTTTTAGTGTCATGGTAATGATGACCCCTAAAGGTCATCAAAGGGGGGACTGAGAGAGCACAAGTTTGAAAAAAAATGTATAAGTACGCCATATTTACAAGCACGTAGTTAGTTAACATGTACTATGCACCAGAGTGTTTATATTTAGAAGTGAAATACACCGAGTGTCTTATATTCAGTGGTGAAATGCATAGAATGTTTAAGTAGAGTAACAATAATCATAACTGTGTGAGACTAATGTAGAAATGTTTGGGATGAATATGAAAACCTCACGTTCTCATGTTAAAGGAATAATGTAAGAGTTGAATGTAACTCTAAAACCCAGTATTTTGTGTAGGCCTCATGGCAATTCACAAGCAAATCTAAACGTGCTGCTAAAATAATGTGAGACAAGGTTGACATGGTTCTTTCAAAATGTACTATTGAACTTAGGGTTAAAAGTATATGCTTTATAGATGTGTTATTTTAGAAACGTATGCTAGTTAAGAATGTTTGCTGTTTAAATCAAGTTAACGTTTTAAGAGTGCAGGAACCTGCTGCATGTAAATCAAGTAGGCCAGAGCAGATAATGTCATGTAGTTTAAATCGTCATGTGCTCGTTAGAGGAGAGGTCGTGAGGTGTCCAGTATGGAGCTCTGAGAGTGTTTTATGGCCTAAGATATGGTGAAGTCTGGAATTTGAGGCCCACTGCAGGACGAGCTGTATGCAGGTGCGAGGGTCCTAATCAGCTCGAATGAAAGGGACTTTGTTCAGTGGCGCCTTGCGCAGGCCTGTAGGAGTTTCCAGGAATTTCAGGGGGTATCAGCACACTGAAGAAGAAGCCTGGGAACCAAGGTCAACTATAACGAGGGTCTTCAAGAGTACCATCATGGAGTTTGCCGCGGAAAGATGTACCACGTGAGGGGCGTCCCAAGGGGCGTTTCTATTGGAAATGTGATTTGGTATTAGGGAAAGTGACCCGGGAGGAGAGCAGAGCAGATGATTTTGGGAGCCTAAGGAAGCGGATGGGTAGGCAGATAGGCTGATCAGGAGAGACCCATTATCAGAGAAGAGACAAAGAGAAGTGCGTGATCTTCTTAGGAAATCACCACGGCTGACACCTAGGGGGTTAAGATCTTGCTAAGTAGGGATGTCATTTAGTATAGTGTAGGGACAGACTAACCTTAATTTTCTTTTCTGTAATGACTTTGAGGTTGCAACTTGTATCCATTTTAGCAACCCTGATGGTTTTCGAACTTGTACTTATTATTCTGTTTTTCAGACTCAGACTATTCAAAAAGTTCATGTTCATAGTGATACCGATCTACCTCTTGAATCTCATTTTGAGAAGTTTGTATCTTCAGTTATCTTTGACTTTATATTAAATCCTTAAAACTTAATTTTGGTCAGTGGTCATTTAGAGTGGTGTAAGTTCTTAAATTGATTGTTTACTGCGAGATTACCTTTTACTCAAGACAGGTACCAACGATTCAGTCGACAGGAAATGGGATTTGGTAAGATAATTAGTAACCAGTAATCCCGCGTTAGCAGGGGAAACACGGAGGAATAACTGAATATGAGGGAGGGTGATTGTAAAGATGTGATATTGCAATGTACAAAAAGCAACATTAGATACAGATAAATATGCAGACAAGCAGATGATGATAACAAAGACGAAACACAGGAATAGTTGGACATGTAAACGAACATAAGGAAGCAAAAGAAATACGTTTAAGCGCATAAAGTATATAGAAGGTGAATAATTGTAATAAAAATGAAAGATTACTGGATGTGAGGGAACTTATATCCCATATAACTATGGCGTTCTTGTTTGTAGTCACATTTTACGGAGAGAATCAATTGATAGAAAGTCGGAACTGAGAAAGCTTAGAAAAGACACAATAGAAATAAAAATAGTAAGAACAGGATGTGGGAGAAAATGAAGCTATACCAGGAGAAGGGTGAAAGGGGTGTGTGAGAAACTTGGGAGAACAATACATAAAATGCAAAATTGTGCAAGCAAAGAGGATGAATTGCGTGTTTTGTTTACAAAATGAGCTATCAAGGTATCTGCAGATTATAATATTTACAAGACAGGTGTTTTTACAGAGCTCACCTGGCCAAGGATCATACCGCAAGCACAGGGGGGTCTTCGTCCTTCAGGGTGGTCCCCTTTCAACCCAAGGCGATGATTATCTGTGAAACATAGGAGTCGTTAGTGGTCCTTGCCACTTTCTTCATGTTTCATTACACCACTGCTTACCCTTCCACTATAACTTTTTACAGGCACAGAGTTTGCATTTACTGCCAGGACTTGAAGCTCTAAACTAGAATTACTCAAAGTATGGCCCAGGGCCACATGAGGCCCTTCTGACCTTTACACACTGCCCACTAGTCAGCTGCAGCACTGGGATGCTGTTTACTCTATCCAGCTCTATGATTAATAAGATATTAACCTGTTAACCGCAGCGTGAATTCCGCCGCAGTGCGGGTGATTTATTGCACAGGTGGGGCCGCGTCGGCCAACCGACGTATGCAGCGCTACTAAGGTAGTGCTCGCGACGGCCGTTGGTCGCCGAGCTCACGCGTCGGGTTAAGTAAACAGGCAAGCATGTATTTTAAGTTTAACTTAAGTTAAGTAAAGGAACAAACTATGGTGTCCTGTACCTCTTAACTTTAGAAACACCTTCATTTTTAAAGTCATCTTGCAGCAAAAGTGTAAAACTATGAATGTCTCTTCAAAATTCAAAAATTGCATTTCATTAACATGCAAACCGTTTCACCTTAGTACATCAGATTATATCAGTGCATTGAGAAGTCTTTTTTTTAAGTGATCATTTTCAAACATGAATTTAGAAACATTCAATTTTCCCCATGGGCTGACAACAATGCCAATAGTGAAATAAGAGGCTAGTCAGTTGTTATGTGCAATCTTTGGGTGGTGTGGATTTTCTATTATTCATAAACAACATTATAGTTTATTAAATCAAACACAGGAGAATGCTTTTGTACAACACACATCCTGAAGTCATGTATTTCAAGGTCTTCATATGTGATAATGTAGAAAAAGAGGGAAAGTGAAATAAAGCAATTGCCTAGAATCACGCATTTTGGTTAAGTTGAGAAGCTGGGCTTACTCCCAAGCTTTTGGCTTCTTATTTTGCAGTTCAGACGCTATATGTATATGCTTTACTTCCGCTCCACCCACCTTAACACCAACCTCCACTTCAAACCCCGAACGCCACCCTCCTGGCATCAACGCGGCCCTTAGTCGCATCACAGATCACACTTTGTGCCAGCTGGGAAAATGTTTGTGTGTACCCATGCTCTAAATGGTAAAATGTGCTTTGGAAGTTTGTTTTAAAGATTTTATTATAAAACTTTGAATCTGCCCAGAAAATTGGCTCTAAATCGGGGCCTTCTTCTACTATGTACTTGAGTTTAGCAGATACATTAGCCAACGAGCTATCTTACAAATGGCCAAATGTGCCACACAGTCCCTGCTGAAATGCTTTTTCTGTACAGTAGTTAAAGTTATACTATGACATCCCCTAAAGAGGCAGGTACACACCACAAGTTGCACCATGGCTGTGTGTCCTCCAAAGGTTCGTACACGCTGTCATCAAAGCCCATAATGAGTACTCCCCTGGATGTATGGCTCTTGGTCGTCTCTGTTCACAGAGCCTGCAAGAACAGCGGGTCTGGCCAAACCGGCCTTCCTTGCTTGGCCTGATGCACTCATCACTGCCTCAGCTGTTAAAAGGCACTGTCAAGTTCTCCCAAGCAGAAAACAGGAATCCGCTCTTTCTTACTTTGGAAGTCTTTCCTCTGATGTTCAGGAAGGGGGCATTTGCAGGGGAAGAAAGACCCTGAATGCAGCCATTGATAAAGTCTCCTTAACCGTGTCGGGGCCAGGTGACCCAGGCCCCTTGGTGTTGAACCTCTGGAGTGGAGCAGTGCATAGCAGACCCATTGATTTTTTTCTGCCTCAACAAGGCAAAGTTCACCAGCCTCGCGCCCCGCACACTCACAGGGTGTGAACACTCATCTTTTGTAGTGTGTGCGCCAGCTTTGTTTATGGGGGCCGCTGGGGACAGGGGAGACACTTGTACTTATTCTTTTAAAAACTGCACCGTCACTTAGTTACGTTGTCATCAATCATCATGAGTGGAGGTCGTACTTGGAGGGGGCTGGAGACAGGTTGATTGATTTATTCGGATCCCAGCTGAATAACTCCCCGTCTCCCAGCTTCCTTGTCCATCCTCACCAGCTGTCTCCTTCCGCGGCCTGGGTGGGGCGGCCTTTCCGCTTCTTTTGACGGGGTGGCTGGCGGGATTCCTGGTTAACCAATGCTTGGAGCACAGAATTATTGCTCGCATTGCATAGGCTTAATCTAGACGGATAGATTTATAATAAGCCTCTTCAGGATTTTGACGTCTGCTTTTCCTGTTGTGTGTTTTTTTTCTTTTACGGAATTCAACTGTTTCCGTTGTTTATTTTCAGTGGAATTCATAGGTTCTCTTTTAAATGTTAAGCCTCAAGCTCTTCTTTAGAGGCACCCATAAACGAAAAAAACATGAGCTTCCAGAAGTAGCGGAATTCAGTACATTCGAGAGAGCACTATTAATGTTCACTCACAGTCCACGGGTGGCATCTATACCTTGATGGACAGGGCGATGTTTGCCCTGCACAAGCTGAGTCTAATGTTTCTGACTTTTGCAAACTTTAGTTACAGATTCTCCGAAATGTTGAAATGTGTATGACACGCATTGATATGAGTGTCATCAATCATGTTTCGCATGAACTGTAAATCAATAAACAAATCCGCAAAAGTTTATACAAACTTGGGTGAACTGAGAAACTCTAAGGTAGCACGAAACTTGTTTTCACGAAATCCCAAATTTAACCAAGCTTCGGCATCACTGATGCTCTATAGTTTCAGTTACATTTTACAAGCTTGATTTTTTTTATTATCCGAGTGTGTTTATTTAGAAGAAGCAACTACAGCAATTCGACCAGCAACTTTTTAGATCAGTAACAATACACGGTACAAAGAATAATAAATGTTAGATTTATTGTTAACACTAAACTAAAGAGTACATTTTGTAAACCAAAGGGAAGGAGTACCAGGAAAAATATTAACACGTTCTACGACTACAATAAATAAACAATTCGCTTAATCACTATACTATACTATACTATACTATACACTCAGAAACGACTACCCAACTAGAAGCACCACCACTGTGCTCCTAAGAAACCACAAACCCAGCCCCATTCTGAGTCGACTGGTTCCACAGTCTGCCCCTCTAATCTTATAAACTCACATCCAGACTAATCAAAATCAAAATCATAAGCATTACATACTGACTTTGAGAGAAGGGCTGAAAATTCAACACTACTAATATCCGTTTAACAAAGTGCATACCCCAAATTATATCAAAAGGAAAGTGCACTTGATTCACCATGCCCCAGAATACCTGAACAGCCGCATACACTTTCACCAACCCACCAGACACCTACGCTCTGCCACACTCACATTTGCGCACATTTCCTGCATCCCTAAAAGCAAAACTGGAAGTCACTCATTCTCTCCTATCTTCCCAAGATGTAGAACGACCTCCTTCAACACATCCAAGCAATCTCCTCGCTTCTTGAGTTTCACAAGAAACTGAAGACCTGGGTCTTCATATAAGCCCCTTGGGGGTCACAAACCTACACACCTGCACAAGTGCCTGGATACCCTTTCAGGTGGCTAAAGTGCTATACAAATCCATATAACATAACAGAGGCATACAGCTCTTTATGTAATAGGAATATTTCTCAAAAGCTTTCTGTTTTTGAAGTGACACTGGGGTAGACAAGACACTTAATCAGATTGTTAGATTCATTGTAAAGATTCATGCCTATTTTAATGTTAAAGAGATATCCAGAAATGTCATCACCTTTGAACGTTTTTAGAAGGCAGCAATTGTATTCTCTGTTCTCGAGCTCTGTCACATGTTCCACCTCCATGCTAACCTGGTTGAGAAATAAAAACTACTGAGAAGAATATGTAACTAAAGGTGTTTTCTTATTAATTAAGCAAGTGCCTTTAAATACTGTCTGCTGTCACTCTTTTCTACTTTCCTGTAGGGAACCATAAAACTGACAGCTATTGTGCCTTCTGCTGCAACACCTTTTTCTTCCATGATGACATATCTGAGTATCTTAAAACGATTTAGTCAGTGCTCTATAGTTTATTATTTATTATTCAAACAGAGTATGTGGGTGTGTTACCATTGCTGGTGGTGGGATTAGTGATGGCATTGCTGATGGTATTGGTAGAGCTAATGGTGGCATTGGTGGTGTTATGTTGGTGGTCGGTGGTGGTATTACTGGTGATAGTAGTATTGATGTTGTTGCTAACATTCATGGCAACAATGGTGTTTGGTGGAGGTAGTATTTGTTGCAAGGTGGTGGTGGTGGTATTGGTGTTGGTGACAGTGGCGACTCGCAGAGGGAGTGCTGCTCGGCGGTCGGGTGGGGTGGGGCAGGTTGGGGGTAGTGAACTCGGACATACGACGGAACGAAGTAAATAAATAAATTAATAAAACTATTTACCTTCTGGAACTCCCTCCCTGACAATCTACGATCTTCCCTTTCATACTTGGAGTTTCGTAAACGTCTGAAGACTTGGTTATTCACAAGGGCCTTTGCGGTCTAATTGTTGCCTATTCTGCTTCCGACCGATTTAGCGCCATGAAACCTTTTTGGTATACGTGCGCTTTATAAATTCCCGAGTGTATATAGAAGAACAATGTTCCAATAGGTTTCACTTAAAAAGACAGTTAAACATGCATGCAAACTGCATTACATACGCAAGAAACAAGGAGACTCAATGAAAGTGTTTGAAGGCTGTTAATTGCCAAAGTTACATCAAACAAAGTTGCACAGGGGCATACAGTTAAAGCAGCACTGTACAGAAGAAATCTTGTGACAACGTGAAGGCACTTGGTGTGAAGCAATATATACAAGTGAAAAGTGACGACGCAAGTGAGCAGGGTGAACAGCGTGAACGGCGCAAGGTGAACAATGATGACAATATATACAGGTAACAAATATCTACATTAGCAATCATTATTTGTCATTTTCATTCAGAACAAAGGAATTGCGCCTAACAGTTGCGCTGTGGAGTCGATGACGTTTCGACCCTCGTTACTTGGGGTCGTCTTCAGGACCAGGTTGTCAATTCAGAGGTGTGTTGCGGGGGAAGGAAAGGCGATGACCTCAAGGGATGGGCTAGTGTCCAACAGGAGTGAAAGGTGACAAGTGACTGTGGGGAGGACTAACAGACGGGTAAGTGATTTAAAAAAAGTGATGATCCTGGCATGGGATCAGTGGGGGTGTCCGTTAATAAATCTTGACGTGGCAAGGTACGAAGGAAAATGGTGGTCTAGGGACTAAAATTGCCATGTGCCCGTAACCGGGGATTGCGAGCGGCGCACGCTTAGGGTATTCAGCATTAATGTCAATCACCCAAAGAGAGACCGCATTAATATATACAGAGGCGGCAATGGGTACAATATCAAGGGGCGTAAGCAAACGATGTGCGGGAGATGGGGCCATGCAAAGGGGCGGATTTGCAAACCTGCATGCATAGTCAATCATGGAAGCAGCTGAAGGAGTCCGCAGAAAATCGGTCTTGGGACGACTATGAGTCTTCAGGTTGTCACAAGATTTCTTCTGTACAGTGCTGCTTTAACTGTATGCCCCTGTGCAACTTTGTTTGATGTAACTTTGGCAATTAACAGCCTTCAAACACTTTCATTGAGTCTCCTTGTTTCTTGCGTATTTAATGCAGTTTGCATGCATGTTTAACTGTCTTTTTAAGTGAAACCTATTGGAACATTGTTCTTCTATATACATACATTACCCAGTTCCAACGTGGTTTATGGGTCCTACTCCTGTTTATTTTCGCTTCCTTATAAATTCCCCCAACTTCAACTTCTACCTTGCTACCCTGCGTGCACTGCATTGCCAACTCGGCTATCTACAACTGAAAGGTGATCTGCTAAATTATCCAAAAGATCTGCTAATTTTAGGATTATGTGTGACACTTTTAATTATTATTGATTTATTTTAGCAAACATTTTTTGAGTAACATTTGCAAATTATGCAGAGGATGCTGGATTATGTGGCAAATGTGGTAAATCCATGATTATGCAGACATCACTACTGCCACAGGTTCATATAACTACAGTGGCCGAACTATGATTACTCAAAAGATTAATTGTCTTTCTTAATGTTCTAATCTGGCTGACAAATGGCTTTTCACCTACAAATGTTCAAGGTGAGAATCTGCAACCGCACCACAGTGTAACATTTTCGCTGGTGGTTGCATGGTAGTGGTTGCATGCTCAATGTCACTCAAAGTCACTCATAAGACTGTGACTTATTTTGCATCATCAGCAAGATAGCAAAATGGTGACAAAGGGAGAAAGTCGGGATGAAATAGAACTTTCAAGAGTGGATAAAGAGAAAGGGAGTGTAGGGTGGTGGAAGAAAAAAGCATGGGGTGGAGTTTTGAAATGAAACAAATTAAATCTTTGTAGTCTTGGTATCCAGCAACCCCAGCATTTGGCAGTGCCAGCAGCAGACTCCAAGGAAAAACATTAGCCCAGATTTACTATGATTTTGTGTTGGGTTGCATGTATTTTGTGGCACAGCCCCAAAGCAAAATCATTTTTGCTTTTACTAAGCCACACAAAGCCACTTTGGGTGGCTTTGCAAGGATTAGTAAATACAAATTAAAGCGACGCACCGCATAGACGTGCCTTGCATTGTTTTCAATCGGGTAGATGTTTCCATGCATCCACCCATGTATTTTGATGCAATCCCAGATTTACAAAGACCTGTAAACCTGGGTTTGTGCCTAAAAGGTGTGCCTACCCAACAAAAGCATAACGAGCAGAAATATCTTTATTTCTCATTGTTATGTGCAGCACAAACAAAAAGAGGATATGCCTCTTTGGATTATTTTCATGCAGGAAGGTATTTCTTCTTGCACAAAAAGTGACTAGCGCATAATGGAGAACCTTTGCGCTACAGTGCGAGGGTGCCTGCATTGGTGCTAGGTGAAGGAGAGCGCAGAAATGCCCAAAATCCTTGCAAACATGGAGCATTCTGAGCCAGGCTGCGTGAAATAATAATAAACATGCCCCTTTGGGTGTCTTTACTTTTTTTTTATTATTAATAATCAATCACTATTTGCTGCAGTGGTGTCCAGTGATGCCAGAAAATCAACATTGGAAGCCATCACTGGAAGACGCATAATGCCAGCCGCTTCAGAAGAAAAGCATTTGAAGGATGGCCAAGTCAATGCAAGACAATGCCCTGAAAACGTGACCAATGACGCTCCGCTGCTTCAAAAGAAGGCACGTTGCTCCACTTCGTACCTTTTCGGCCATCAGCGCTGTTTGTTTTCCACATTGAGGTCATCGCGGTGGTGACCGCCGGCCGCGCTGATCCAGCGCGTTCACAGCCCCCTCGCGCCGCGAGGACCTCACCGTGGCAGCTTCAGCACTTTGAGGAATAATTGTCATTGACAAGAGGGTGAATCACTGGCAGGGAGTTGATAAGCATTACATCCAGATGACAGAAGTCAGGACTGTATTACTAACACTGTGACATATCGGATTACGGCTGCAAGTATAATAAAAGAGAGACTAAACACTCTGGCAGCTCTCTAGTGGCGCTATTATCGTCCATTTACTGCCACTGATAACCAGGTTGCGACTGTCTCCCTGGGATCCCGTTGTAATTCACTTAACACATTGGAGGCCAGACACATTGAAGAAGCCTCGAAGATAATCATTTTTTAAGTGTTTATTTTTAAGTTTTATCATCCGTCTCCCCTTTTTGCGTGATAACACCTTGGCTGCGCCTTTGAACTTGCACCGAGAAAGCACAAAGTTGCAGCCATTATCCTCGGGCTCAAATCATAATCAAAGCCTCGCTTCCCTCATTTTCCTGAAGGCGCAGGCCGCGCCTACCTCTCGCGTCCAGAAATATACCCAACCTTGGCACAGAACCTGCCCCTCTATTTTTACACGTGTGCGCCAGATAAGGCCCAAAACTGGCAAAGTCGCCTAAAGGGTCATATCATCTCTCGTGCTCCGGGCCTATCGGGCGCAGTGCTTACTAGGGGAGCTTAATGCGCGGCTTTTATTTTCAGACACCTCCTGCCTCGCAAATAGTTCGAAGTATTTATTTAAGATAGTTCCGTTTATTGTTCCTCACTAGCCTTTGACGTATGAACATTGAATGAAAATGACAAGCACATGATAACCCCATGAATTTGGAACCCACCAGGCACACAGAGGGTGTCTTTTACGCCACCCATTCTGAGCACGTGCTGACCTCCAGCTTCAAGGGTGCATTTCCACTACTTGGTAATGGGATGACTCTGTATAAAGGATATCACCCTCCTAGGCCAATTGTTAAATATTCAGGTTATAGACCAGGCTTCTCTTGAAGAGAATTTTAAGAGGGTCATACACACACACGCATATATATATATATATATATATATATATATATATATATATATATATATATATATATATATATATTTAATATATTTTAATGAACGGAGAAAAATTGGTTTAGCTCATGATTCACATTCCTCCAATAGCATACTCAGAAATGCTAAAAATATGGCAAACTCTTTGAGGGAAACCTACACTGAAAAAACAAAAGGTTGAAGTAAGGTTATAGTTAATTGAAATATTCAGTAACAGCGCTGTAAATAAAAAATGCACAGAAACTCACCAGTTACAGTTATCTCTAGTAACAATAACTCATGCCTTAAGGTAGCATTAACTCATGCTCCCACCATGCACACTTTTCTTATCAATAATTTATTTGCAAATGTTGCAGTGATATTATACATTTTGGCATAGAAGATGTAATGAGTGATGTATTATGGGGTCCAATTAGCACTGCATGTATTATGAGGTCTAATTAGCAGTGCATGGTTAGGGCATCAGTTATAGTTACCCTAGGGTACAAGTTGTAGTTTCTTGGCCCTGTGGCTGACACACCCAGAGGAAACCAACACCACACTGCACATGGCATTCAGCCAAGCACAGTGAGGTCTGGCCATAGGACATGGCCTGTGGCCAGTCCCTATGGCCAACCCACCCGCAGACATGTAAACCCCTGGAAGCTGCCAACCCCACACCACACACAGCCTTTGCCAACACCCCATCGGGTTAACCTTCTGGCCCCTGGTACCCCATCCCTGGAGCTAAAATATATAATTTAAGGGGATGAGAGGTGTAGCCTCCCCACCTGGAGCCTTCTCGAGTCTGGGGACCCCATTTCCCTGTGCCAAATACACTTAGAAAGGTGAGGGGCAGCATGCCCCCTTCTCTGAGCCTCATAAGGCCCTGAGAACTCCAAACATCCAGAACCCGATGTGAGTGCACTGGTGCCTACCCGGGATACCAGATGTTGGAGGGGAGTCCTAGGGCCCTGTGGCTGCAGCCGGTCCCTCGCATGGTGCAGAAGTTGGCATTTCTCCCACTTAGAGGGAGCAGCTATTTATGCTTACTTCTTCGGGGCAGGAGCAATATTGTGTTCTGTTTCCCTGTCTGCATCAGTGCCGGCAGAGAAACAACACAAGTCTGCTCCCAGCCTGGCCTGCAGGATCATCTTTAAATCTTCCGCTGGCTGAGAGAAGACTTATGTGTTTGCTCCCAATTGGCAGGAGATTTAAAAATGCTCCTGAGAGATGGGAGCAAACATATGTTTTCCTGCCCATGCTAGTGCCGGCAGGGATACTGCTGTGCCAAGGTGTGGGCACCCAGGGACACAGTCATGGAACTGCCCCCTGGGGGATAGGGTTCCTGGGGCATTGTTTGACAAATTGTCACAAAACTTTCCTTAAAAAATATTTTTATACCTCAGCTCCTAATGGAAAAGTTTTAGAGTGATCCGTCAACGGGGAGCAAGAAAGATCAAGGGGGTCCTATAATGCATTTCCCCATAGGGAAATTAGGCACAGCTACAGCCCAAAAGGCAGAATGGAATTACACAAAATTTAGCGGAAAACTAGATATTGGTCTGAAAAGCGTTCTTTTATGATTTGGTGTACATCAATTCATTCGTTTTTGAGATATTAAGGCTAAACATTTTTACATATTTCACTCCACGGAGGATCTGCGGAGCTACATATCCAAAGAAAAGATCTGATTGGCTGCTACCACATAAACAACAATATGGCAGCAACCATCTTAGAACCTGGGACTCAGACCCTTGTCTTATAAAAAACATTAAAAAAGATATGAGGGAGCAAGGTGAGAATATGCTGCCCTTCTCTAGGCCTGGTGGGGAAGTCCGAGAAGGATCACCTGGGGCCAAAAATATTTATTTATTTATTTTATTTTATATTCTTCTATAGCGCCTGAATAGACCCCCGAAGGGGTATCTCCGCGCTTTGCCAGTAAGAATATCCTCAGATGAATATGGGTAGTACATATAAACAGAGAGGGATCAATTGCTGGGGAATAGGTACGTTTTTAAGACCTTACGGAAGGTCAGATGGTTGGTAATATATTTCTTTTTACATTTTACAACAAATTTGCTACAGATTGGGCCATGTTTTAATAAAAATAATAATCCCCAGGTAGGCCGGGATCTGTTTATTTTGGAAAGGGGGCATACAGCCCCTCCACGAGGGGCCCCTGGCACCCCATCCTCAGGCTGATTTTATACTAACGGGAGGGGCACGCATCCTCCGTCCCTGAGCATCTAATAGGACCCAGGGAACCTATCGCCCAGGGACGGAACTTTGAAAACAGGGAAGGGTGCACACGGCCACCCTCCCAGAGTCATTCTATGGCTCCAATACCCCATCTTCCAGGGCAGGGTGAGGGATGGTGTCCGGGGACGCCATCATTACACTTTCTCTGTCTACACTCTTGGACAGGGAAAGTATAGCATCCTCCCACTCAATGGGAGGAGGAAGCTGCTCTCGGCAGATGGAAGCACAAAACCTTTTTCATTCCCACATTCACATGCAAGAAAAAATGCAGAATTGTTCCTGCCCATCGTGAGCAAAAGAAATGATGCTCCTATCACTTTTTGGGAGCAATGCCTGCTCCTGCTGCACCCAGAATGGGTGCAGACAAAAGAGTTAACGGGGTTGCAGAGGCCTTGGTTCACCCTTCACCCCCTCCACAACCCTCAATGAGTGACATGTTGTTGGGTGCCCAGGCTGGGCACCGAGGTAACCCACTTAAAAATAAAAAATAAACTAGGTGCTGGCTCTAAACCACTGCACTGTACACCACTCTACTCTGCACCACTGCACTCTATGACATTGCACTCTATGCCACTGCACCCTATGCAACTCTATTTTATGGCACTCTACTCTAGGTCACTTCACACCACTGCACTCTACTCTGTACCACTCCACTCTACACCACTGCACTTTACTCTGCACCACTCCACTGTATGCCATTTCACTGAACGCTGCACCACTGCACTCTACGCCACTGCACTCCACATCACTGTACTCTACTCCACCACTCAACTCTACACAACTGCATTCTATGCCTCTCTACTCTACACCACTGTGATCTACACCACTGCACTCTACTCTGCACGACTCCACCTACTGAGCTGTACACCATTCCATTCTATGCCTCTCTACTGTTCTCTGCACCACTATATGTCACTGCACGCTATGCCACTCTACTCTATTCTACACCACTGAACTCTTCCCTACTCCATGCTTTGCCACTGCACTCTTCTCTGCACCACTCCACTCTATGCCACTCCACTCTATGCAGCTCCACTCTACACCACTCTACTGTACCCAACATCACTACCATGTATGCCACTGCACTCTAGGCCACTGCACTCTATAGCATTGCACTCTACTCTGTACCACTGCTCTCCATGTCACTGTACTCTATGCCTCTCTATTCTGTGCAACTCTACGGCACTCCACTTTATGGCACTGCACTTTACCCTGCACCACTCCACTCTACACCATTGCTCTCTCCTCTGCACCACACCACCTTATGCCACACCACTGCACCCTACGCCATTGTACTGTATGCCACTCTACTCTACTCTGCACCGCCGGAATCTGCACCACTGCAATGTACTCTGCACTACTCTACCCACTGCACTCTACATCACTCCATTCTATGCCTATCTACTCTACTCTGCACCACTCTACGTCACTACACTCTATGCCATTCTACTCTAGTCTGCACCACCACACCACTCCACTCTATGCTACTGCACTCTACTCTGCACCACTCCACTCTACGCATCTCCATACAATTCCACTCTATGCCACTCCACTCTGCGTAACTGTACTGTACCCTGCATCACTCCCCTCTATGCCACTGCACTCTACACCACCCCATTTTATGCCATTCCATTCTAATGCACTCTATGCCACTGTGCGCTAGGAAACTGCACTCTACTGTGCACCACTCCTCTCTATGCTACTGCAGTCTATGCCATCACACTCTACTCTGCACCAATCCCCTCTATGCCACTATACTCTATGCCGATCTACTCAACTCTACACTACTGCACTCCATGCCACTGCACTCTTCACTGCACCACTTCACTCGATGCCACTGCACTCTATGCCACTGCACCCTGCTCTACTCTGCACCAGTGCACTCTACACTACTGCACACTTTCCCACTCTGCTCAATGCTACTGCACTCTACTCTGTACCACTCCACTCTACGCCACCGCACTCTACACCACTCTTCTCTACTCTGTATCACTGCACTCTATGTCACTGCCCACTATGCCTCTCTACTGTACTCTGCACTCTATCAATCAATCAATCAATCATAACACTTGTATAGCGCACTACTCACCCGGAAGGGTCTCAAGGCGCTTGGGGGAAGGGGTCCGCTACTGCTCGAACAGCCAGGTCTTGAGTTGTCTCCTGAAGGCGAGATGGTCCTGGGTCAGCCGAAGGTGGATGGGGAGGGAGTTCCATGTCTTGGCCGCCAGGTAGAAGAAGGATCTGCCTCCGGCGGTGGCTCTTCGGATGCGTGGTACGGCGGCGAGGGCGAGGCTAGTAGACCGTAGCTGGAGGGTGGGCGTGTAGAAGGTAAGGCGGTCGTTGAGGTACTTGGGGCCCAGGTCGTGGAGAGACTTGTGTGTGTGCCTCTGTACTCTACTCTGTACCACTTTGATGTACACCACTGCACATGTCCTCACTTCACTCTACACCACTGCTCTCTACTCCACGCCAGTCCACTCTTTGTCCTTACACTTTATGCCACTGCACTCTACGCCACTGTATCTTTCACTACTCCGATCTATGCCACAGCCCTCTTTGCTACTCCACTACACTCTACTGTACTCTGCGCAACTGCTCTATATACCACTGAGCTCTACGCTCTATGCCATTTCACTCTACTCTGCACCACTCCACTTTATGCCAATGTATTCTTGGCCACTTCACTCTATGCCTCTGCACTCGATGCCACTCTACTCTACTCTGCACCACTTTACTCTAAGCAACTGCACTCTACGCCCCTCCACTCTACTCCTTCCACTCTATGCCACTGTACTGTTAGCCACTGCGCTCTACACCAGTTCACTCTTCTCTGCTCTACCCTACACCACTCCACTGTATGCCACTCCACACCACTCCACTGTACGCCCCTCTGCTCTGCACCACTCCACTCCACACAATGTTACTCTACGATATGTCACTTCACTCTACCCCATTTCACTCTACTCTACTTCACTCTACTCCACTCTACTATGCGGCACTCCAATCCATTCTTCTCGACTCCACTCTATACTACTCCACACCACTCTATACCCTGTCACTCCACTCTACTCCACACAATTACGTGTCATTCTGGTCTACCTCACCCTACTCTGCGCCACTCTACTCTACTCAACAGCACTTCACTCTACACCACTGCACTCTACTCTCCTCTAGGCCACTCCACTCTACCCTATGCCACGCTACGCCACTCTGTGCGACTCAGCGTCACTCCACTCTTTGTCATTCTACTCTACTCTGCTCTACAGCATGCTACTCCACTCTACTCTACTCCACTCTGTACAACATGGCAACACTGCTGTACAACATGGCTAAAAGGCATGGGCAAAGCAAATGGCTCCTGCATAGGAGAGACCTATTGGATTCACCAATGCTTGTTGTTTATGTCAGATGCGGGCACATGGTTGATACAGAAAGGAAGTGAGAAGTATTCCTTCTATTGTGGAGTTATGACCTCAATAAACACATGTGTCCCTAAGTAGTCAGTTGGTGGGGGCCCTTGGGCCAGCTTGCCAGGCCTGGGCAAGATGCAAATCATGCCAGTGAAATTCAAATAATTCCCGCATTTTGCATTATGTGAAATTCCGTTTAATATGATTATTCATAAAAAATATTTACAAATATATATTTTTTTTAAAATACATCCTTTTTCGTTTTCATTAAAACACGCCTTTAAAAAAAATTGCTCCATTTGATGAGCAGTCACAAGCATGGTGCTGACCCAGCAGGCGACCATCTCTGAGATTGAAGCCAGTGGTAGAGACATTTGCAACCTACTTCACGCCTATTAATGAGGTAGACCTATTGTGATTCACTTTGAATGGTGCTTTTGTGAATGGACCTATTAGTACGTAGGTTGGCTTGCAAAATCAGATTGGATTGGGTAACAGATGGTGCACAATTTACCACCACTCTTGCCCAATCGATTCATAGTGCAGGTGGCTCCGACCCCTAATTCATAGTGATGTTTTGCACAGAACATCCCAGTAGTAAATTACATGATTACTTTTTAAGGGGAAAGTATTAGCAACAGCGAGGGCAAGATAAACAAAGGTTACCAAGGGTCTTTTGGGTAATCTTTGTTAGCACTCCTGCAGAAAAGCGTAACGTAAAACCGTCAAGCCGGGCAGATGGCTATTGAGGAGGAACATTAAACACTGTTTGCGGCTAAATTATGAATTTATCGGAATTATCAACTCCCGATGGGCATTGGATTCTAGCCGTTCACTTTCACCATGACATCACTTAATGTTATTAACACACTTTCCTGTATGAAATTACAGCTCAATCAGGGAAATCTTAAACACTTTCATGTAAAGTAGCGCGCGCGGCTGGCTGGTCGCATCTGGGCGGGCGCTGCTTCCGCCCCGTGCTATCGTTCTCGGAATATGAAGGCATCATTTGATTTAACACTTAACTTCAGAAGAATCTTCCCTGCACGGTTTCTAAATCCATTTGAAAGTCTAAAAATAAAGGAGAGGAGAAAATCTACTTCGTGTTATTAAAGTTAAGATAGCCGGCAGAGGCTGGTGCGTGATCTTTCGTGCTGCCGGATAAATTTGATGTGACCTGTTTGCATTTCCGATACAGTAACATGCTGATAAGCATTCTCGGCCAGCCGGCTGGGGGAATCAGCGGCCCCAGCCGTATCGCAGCCCTCATTATCCACTTTGAATACAGACATCGATCACAGCCTCACATCCGAGGGAAAAGCATCCATCAAAACTTTGGCATGCGTGGATGGGAAGGGGCTAGGAGTTCGAAACGCGCTGAAGTCCGACATGTGGAGGACGTTTTTGAGTGCCTAGAATTTGCTTACAAGATACGTACAGTTTTTTTTGTTTTTTTTTTTATGGAAGCGGCTTAAAATGTTTTTATACAACTAGGACCGTGAAGCCTTGCTGGATAAAGGTCTGGGCTAGTCATCTCGCATGTGAAGCTTCATGTGTGCAATCAGCTTAACAAGGGAGACACTGATTCAATTTTACATTAATATCAGGGCTCCGTTTTTTGATGGATTTCCCTTGGTTTGCTCCCTATTTTCTAAATAAAGTGCCATAGCCATCCATGGTGATTATAATTGTGGTGTGTAATATTTTAGGGGCCTTAAGAGACTATGGTGTCACTTTTAGTGTAAAGGGTGATCCACCAGGTGGGGAAGCCATTGCCTCAAGCTTCCTAATGGAAGGCTGCCAGGCAGACGGCGACCTCTGCTGGGACAGTGCTATTGAAAGTAGTGAAGCTTTGCGAGTGGGCACCATGTCTGCTCGGCAATCTGTTTTTGTTGTTGTGTTTTTTTAAGAATAGTCCCGAATAGTGTGAGTTTATGCTTTAAAAACAAAAAAATCAGTGAGCCCCCAGCTCATAAGGAATTTCTCTCTACTGAAGATAAGAATTGATTCATTTGGACTCTCCTTGCAAACTACTGCAATTTGCAATATCTTAAACCGTGTGCTCCTAGAAAACAAATTAATGACCCGGGGATAATCTTCAGAAATGTTCTGTATTCTGGTCTGTATGACCCAACAGCCATAAGAACAACCCTAATGACCCTTATTTGTCAAAGGATTCAGTTTTAAGATCTACCGTTGACTTACAGAGCTTTAAACAAATGAAATCTGCCAATATCCAAACATTAGTAGCATGGCAATCCTTAAAAGGGAGAACCAAAACTTCCTACCCATTAGCCCACACCACCCAAAACAAATAAACCTGCACCGAGAGATGAACTTGTTGTTACTTGGTTTTCATATATATAACAACATGAAAGGGAGGTTCCCAATAATCTGAAGGACCAATAAGTTCCAGTATTAACAATTGCCCACAGAACAGCTAATTATACTTAAATCATTTTATTGTCATTTATATTTATAAAAATTCATTACTTCAGTAAATAGAACAACATATGTAATTTATATAGCGTTAACCCAGAACTGCAAAGAACAATAAAAACATTTCTCATAGGATAATTCACTCAAACAAACAATCACAGTCATACTCATGAAGCAAAACATCCATCTGATACGAACAACTAAAAAAACACACACTCTCCACAGCCAGACAGAAAGAAGCGCCGACGCGCGTTTCGTAAGAATGCCACAGTGGGGAATTCCTTCATCAGGGCGCCAGTCATTCAGTATTATACGGCCATCAAGGTCCTTCAGAATTCTAAGATGAAAGAATTATCTCAATTTCAGAATTTCTGGGCAAATATCAGCATATCTCAGGGTATCGGAGAGGAGAAACTCATCAGCGTCCTCGCAGTGGATGGCGGAGGAAGTGGTTGCCAGCATACAACAATTAGTCCCTGAATGTATGGAGGAGCGGCGGTCCAGAAGAACGGGAGAATCGCAGCGATCCTGATACCAGTAGCACGAAATAAAAATTATTTTGGAAGACGTCCTTTAAGTTCTCAAATGGAAAGAACAAAGGGGGGGCATATGGATGGAAACTTCCGTCGATTGGTCCATCAGGGTAGAGATGAAATATAATTCAAAGACCGTCTTAATAAAGAATGACGAGGATCTCGGAGTATCGGCCGCAAGGGTAACGTTCCTCACCGATGTGGGAGACTACTTGGTTTTCACCAGTGCCCGTGCATCTTTCTGCTACAGAACATTCTGAAAAAAGCAACTTCTTCCACCACGTTTCCATCTAACTTCCACTTCTGGTTATGCACACCTTACCTAATTTTCATATGAGCTTCTAATCCTACTTCCCACTTTATCATCTTATGAACAAACATCTAATTGGCTCCAGAACTGCCCTGAAAATGCATACACTAATGCCACAAAAATTCCAGGCTGGGATATTGTAAATCCAACACAACATTGCATATTCACCAGCTGGGGTATTACCGAAGTACCTACTGTTAAAATGCAAACACCACCAGGCCAACACATGTACACAGCTGCTCTCACATCAGCTGCTACTTTCACAGCCATCAACTGCCGCCACCTTCTTTTTAGTGGAAACTCTTGCCTTAATAAATAATTGAAAAATAATGTTGTCTCATGAGATCTAGGCCTATCATGCAGGCATTTAGTTAAGCAAAGTTTTGCCTACTATGCCAGGGCATCCAGAGTAAGATAAAACAACTTAGGCTGTTGTGGCATTTTAGTATGCTTATACCTACATAAATGAAGATGTCATTTAAAATATGGTGGGTGGTCCTGAAATACTATGGTGTAGCAGAGACCCTCATCTCTTTCCGCCTGAATGTAAGGCTGCTCACCATAATTAGACAACCTGCCATTTTGACAGAGATCTTTTTTTGTGAAAGTGCTTCTGCCTGCGTGTCCGGTGCAGTTTTGTCATAACTCTATGGGCAGATGACTATCATATCACAGTGGCTGGTCAGCATTTTGTATGCATTACTGGACCAAACCTCTAAACTTTCCATAATAAATAAATATCAATGGCCCTAATGACCAGGAAATATTCTTGATAGCCTTAGGAGCCATTTGTATTTTTTTTTCTGCGGGGTATCTCCATGCATGGGGTTTCCCAGCAGATAATCATGTAAATCAGAATACCCACTCTAATTAGGACATGCCATCTGATGTACAGACCAGGTGGGTCTTTAACAGAAAGATCACCTGGTCACAGGTGTCAGAAGTCAGAGTGGGCTGAGGCTATGCTGTTGCAAAGGTAGCATTTTTCAACCACAAATGCAGGAGAACTGCAAGTTTGTGAGTGTGTGGGAGCTCCATCAATCTACAGTGAGGCCACCACTCAACCAACCCCTAAATTACAAACAAAGGCTTTCTGTCTTCTAAAGCAGTCACTGCCTTTGGTTGGGTTGAGTGCAATGCATGGTTACATGTCCAGATAAACTGTGACTGCCACACAGAAGGCATTGGCCAAGGTGGTATCTTTTGGAGTCGGACCACATTTACCAATAGGTGCCATAGGCATGTGGCGGAAGGATTCAGCATCCAGTGTGCGATTTGTTTAATGCCCCATTCCAAAGCAGTGTCATTGGAATATGCACTGTGGTTTGTAATACCCTGAGAGGGAACCACTGAGGTAAATCTGGCAATGAGATGGGCCTTTGTTTTGTTTTAGCGATGAATAGCAGGGGTAGATAGAGTGAATCTATCAATCAGGGGTTAGTATAGCGTGGCTACTCACCCATGAAGGTCTCAAGGCACTGGGGTGGAGGGGCTGCTGATCTATCTGGGAGTAGAGGTTAAGTCGAAGAGCCAGATCTTGAGATACTTCCAGAATTGGGTCACCCTACGCAAACTGCCTGAGGTGGAGGGGCAGGGTGTTCCATGTCGTGGCAGCGGGGTAGGAGAAGGATCTTCCTCCATTTCTGCTGTTGGGGAACCATGGGACGGAGGCCAGGATTAGTTGGGCGGAGTGGCGTTGTCTGGCGGGTGTGTGGAATGTGAGGTGGTGGCTCAGATATCTCGTCTGTGTCAGGAAAAGCTTTGTAGGCATGTGTGAGGAGCTTAATAGTGATTCTCTTGTTGATAGGGAGCCAGTGGAGTTGTCGGAAGTGTTGTGTTATGTGGCTGTGGCGGGAGGATTTCAAGTACCAGCCCGGCTGCGGCTTTTTGACATTCAGTAGTTTCCTGAGCTGTACTGGGTGAAGCCACTTTCAAGTGCGTTGCCATAGTTGAGTCTGCTAGTGATGAGTACATTGATGAGCATCTTCCTGGATTCTGTGGGGATCCATCTGAAAGTCTTTCAAAGCAGGCGGAGCGTGCGGAAGCAGTATGAGGATACTGCATTGATTTGGCAGTTCATTGAGAGCGAGGAGTCCAGTATGATGCCTAAGTTGCCTGCGTGGCCCGTGGGGGGAGAGGGGTTCCTAGTGTGACAGGTCACCAGGAGTCATCCCAGACTGTGGGGGTAGGTTCCAGGATGAGCACTTCGGTCTTGTCCCAGTTGAGCTTGAGGCAGCTGCCTTTCATCCAGGTAGCAATGGCCTTCATTCCGCTGTGAAATTCGATTCTGGCAGCTCTGGGTTCGTTGGTGAGGGAGAGGATCACCTGGGTATCATTTGAGTAGGAGACAATGTTGAGTCTGTGACTTCTGACAATGGCAGCGACGGGGGCCATGTAGATGTTGAAGAGGGTGGGGCTCAGGAAGGAGCCCTGGATCACTCCGCAGATTATCTCTGTAGGTTCTAAGAGAAATAGGGGTAATCTGACTCCCTGTGTTCGGCCGGTAAGGAAGTAGTGGATCCAGTCCAGTGCCTTGTCGTGGATGCCGGCGTCGTGAAGTCTTGTGATTAGGATGCGGTGGGAGACAGTGTCGAAGACAGCTAGGAGGTCCATTATGATGAGGGCTGTGGTTGCGCCCTGGTCGAGGAGGGAGAGGATGTCGTAGGTGGCAGTGAGGAGTGCAATCTCCCTGCTGTGGTTGCTTCAGAAGCCGTATTGAAAGGTGTCTAGGACATGGTTTATTTATTTATTTATAAGATTTGTCGAGCGAGCAAATACCCAAAGGTGGCTCGGCGCTTAGGATAGAGTGATTGTATGGTATGTGTTTATTGATTGAAAAGCCCAGTTTTTAGCTGTTTATGGAAGGTTATTAAGGATGTAGTGATTTTAATTTGGTGCTGCAGGTTGTTCCAAAGTTTGGCCGTTGTGATTGTGAAAGATCTGTCACCCCAGGATTCTTTCTTTGTTTTTGGAACCTTAGGAGGCTGGCTGTGGAGGACCGTAGTACACGTGCCGGTCTGTAGGGACATAGGGATTTTTTTCAGAAAAGCAGGTCCTGATGCATGGATAGTTTTAAAAGCTATACATAAGGCTTTGAATTTAACTCTGAGTCTTACCGGTAGCCAGTGAAGCTGTCGGATTGTTTTAGAGATTGATTTAAACTTAGGTGTCCCTGTAATCAGTCTGGTGGCTGCATTCTGTACTAGCTGCAGTCGGTTCATTACTTTTTATTGGGCATTGACGAGGAGTCCGTTACAATAGTCAATGCGTGACATCACCAGAGTGCTGACTAAGGTTTTTATCGTGCTTGTGGGAAGATAGGGGATGAGTTTCCTGATCATTCTTATTGTAAAAAAAAAATGGAGGAGACCACCGCGTTAGCATGATGCATGAATGACAGTTTGCTGTCAAAAATCACCCCTAAGTTTCTAACTTTGGTGACCGGGGTGGGAGGTTGTCCAAGGTCTTCTGACCACCAAGTGGGAGACCAGGCCGGTGAGAGATTGCCAAAAACCATTACCTCAGTTTTATCCGAGTTTTGTTTAAGGCAATTCTCGGTCATCCACTTACTTATCGCAAGCATTCCAAGTTGGAAGTTGCGAGCCACTTTCTGTCCGTTGTTATTGACCGCCAGGACAAGCTGAGTATCATCTGTGTATGATGTTAATGCTAGATGATGCGCTTTAATGACCCTCGCCAAGTCCGCCACATAGATGTTAAAAAGTGTCGGACTTAGCGAGTGGGGACACCATGATGAACTCGGAGAGTTGACCTTGGATGGCCTTCCTCTTATTGATCACCTTGGATGGGAAGGGGAGGAGGAAGATAGGTCTGAATTTCTTGAGGTCTGTCAGGTGGGAGGATGGCTTCTTCAGCAGGGGGTTCATCTCAGCATGTCTCTAGTCATCAGGGAAGGTAGCGGTTTCGATGGAGCAGTTGATGGTGCGGTGAAGCTGGGAGGCGATGGAGGTGGCTGCTCTATGGAAAATGTGATATGGGCAGTGATCTGACGGGGCTCCTGAGTGGATGCTTTTCATGATCTTGAGTGTGTAGTCTGTGGGGAGCAGAGTTCAGTTGATCACGATCTGTTTGGATGTGGCGTGGTTGGTGCGGTAGTGGCAGGCATAGTGGTGGGGTCTTGGGTGTTGATGCTGTTGTAGATCTGACATATTCAAAATGGTGGGGCATCTAAAATTGTAGGCCTTGACACACTTCACAAATAAACCTAGCTCTGAATCCTGCCTGAATTAATGGGAGTATGACTACTCCATTTCTGCGTACCTACAGTCTTCTCCTGGCCAATATCCTTTAGACAGACCTTTTTGATACTTCCTTGGAGGTTGATGGCATTCCGTTACTTCCATTCTCTGTCCTTTCATACCAGGCACCCAGATACCTTTGATCCTCAGGGAACAGTGCACTGATTGGTCACAGACAGATGGTGCTTTGGGCATTGAAATTAAATACAAATCACAGTTTCAAGAGACCTTTGCCAGCATCAACAGACCCTCTGTCTCATTACAAGGGCTCAAAGTTAGAGATTTGCAAAGTTACAATGACTCCTGACTCGTAACACACTTAAAAAAGACCTTTATGAGCTGTGTGAGTGGAAAACCTCTCAATTTTCTTCATTGAATAGGAGTAGCTCCAGTGGACTTCACAGCAGTAGTGGTATACTGACTACAAAGAGGGAATAAAGAGGCCCCACATTACCATGGTCTGAGCTCAGTGCCAGAGAACTGTAGCTGCCTGTCGGACTCTCCTTTCTGTTTCCATATAAACTGCTTTCCACAATACTTCTTGCTGACACAATGTCCATGACCTCCATTCAAACTAGGTTCATAATAAGAGATGGAGAGAGAGAGAGTATGTGCATGTGTGTGTGTGTTTGTGTGTGTAAATAAGTGTTTATGAGTCTATGGCGGCTATGCGTGCACATGGGACAATCTCAGTTGTATCCATGCCAATTCAAATGGTGACTATCCATGACATGCAAGATCAACTTCTGGCATGTGATAGTAAATTCCTGGTACGTGATCACAATCACTGCCATGATAATATTTATTTTATTTTACGGATTTATATAGTGCATGGTTTCCCTAGGGCTTCCCAGCACTCGAGAGACATAGGCAAAACACAAAGGTGCCAGAAGAGTCCTGATCATGGGAGGACCTTTGAGGTTGATCTATGTTCCAAATACAGCGTTTTGGATTTTGTCCTCTCTTCAATAGGAAGCCAATGTAGAGAGAACGTGGCCTCCTTAACAGAAGAACATTTGGGAATCTTAAGTGAAAGTCCTTGCCTCAACATTATGGACAGCCTGTAACCTGTTTATAGCATATTTTGGGGAACCTATACAGAGTGAGTTACCATAGTCCAACCACAACAAAAGCAAGGATTGGACTACAGTTTTTCTCGGTTGGTGTGAAATCTAAGATTTTGTGTAGCAGTCTGAGTGTACCAAAACAGAAAGCAGCAAGTTTGTTTGCCTGCTCATCCATGGAGAGTTAGTTTTCCAACCCCATTCAGTGACTTTTATAGAGGAGAAAGGGGTAGGAGGATTGCCCAAACGTTCTAGCCAGACAATCGCTGGTTGGGAGACCAGTCTATTCCCAAGAATCATAATCTCAATTTTCTCCCCATTCAATTCGAGGTAACAATTTGCCATCCATTAAGATACGTTTTCCAGGCAGGTAGACAGCTTATAATTCAGTAACCTCTTCCCTTTGGAGAGGGACACAACCTTTTGTGTACTATTATCGTAAGAGACTATGGATAGTCCAATTACCTGCTCAATATCCACCAAAGGGCGCAGAAACACTTTAAAGAGTGTGGAGCTAAGGGCTGAGTCCTGTGGCACCCCACACTTCAATGGCAAGACATCAGAAAAAAAGGATTCCCACAGATTTAGAAGGATCTGTCCTTCACCAATGAGGTCAGCCATTTAAGCACAAGGTTCTGAATTCCTGCTTCACTCAGTCTGTTAGTAAGTATCACATGATTGACTGTATCAAATGCTGAACTTAAATCTAAAAGGAGGATAGCAGCAGTCCCTCCCTGATCTAGCAGTCTTTTTATCTCCTCTGTTGCTGCTAGAAGGGCAGTTTCTGTGCTGTGTTTGAAACAGAATCCCATCTGTGTGATGTGCAGAAGTTGATTCTCTTCAAGTTAGTAGAAAATAATTTGATCACCATATATTTCCACTAACATCTGAATGGCAGGGAGCGGGTAAATTGGTCTATAATTACCTAGACAGGTGGGATCTAGGTGATGATGTTTTTAGCAAGGGTTTAACAACTGTATGTTTTCACTTCAAGGGTATGACTCCAGTGGAAATTGAAAGGTTGTGAAGTCTCAATAATGTTGGAAGAATTACTTGCATTCCTTGAAGCAATATGTGCGGAGGAGCGGGGTCCAATGGGAGTCTGATTTAACCTTATTATTTATTTATTTATTTTAGTGTTTTATAGAGCGCGAACTTGACCCGTTAGGGTATCAGAGCGCTTTACAGAATCAAAGAGTCATAAAAGAGGCATGATAACACAAGAGTATACTGTACATTAGGGAGTGGGGGTGCTGAATACAAGAGGAATGGGAGTATACAAGGATAGTCAATATTACATTTGCTGAAGACAGGCCCCTCGTTTCTTGGTGGGGTGAAGTCGAAGGAGGATGGCAATAGTCTCTGATGTGGTTGTGGGACGGGGTTAGCCCAGGAATTTACCCATAAGGAAGGATTTAGCCTCCCTTTTGAACCGTGCCAGAGAGGGGATTCTTCTGATGGCGGGTGGGAAGATGTTCCATATTCTTGGTGCAGCCCCAGTGAACGCCCGATTATTGGGTTTTTTTCCGAAAGCGTGAAGGCTGGAGTAGGAGGGCACTGGCCGATCGCGAGTGTCTGCTACCTCCGGATATCACACGTTTCTGTGTTAGATACACAGGGGAGTTTGAGTGTAGGGCCTTGTGTGTGATGCATGCCAGCTTGAGTTGAATTCTGGCCTCGAGAGGAAGCCAGTTCAAGGCTTTAAGATGAGGAGTGATGTGATCAAATTTCCTAGCGCCGGTAAGTAGCCTGGCGGCTGCATTGAGGCAGGCTTTTAAGGGTGCTATGGAGATCTTGGGTAAACCAGCGAGGGTGGAACAGCCATATTCTAGCCTAGAGATGATTAGTGCTTGGACTGCAAGTTTTAGGTCAGGAGCTTCAATAAAGGGTTTCAGTTTCCATAGGTAGCTCAGCTGGAATCAGGCAGATTTGGCCATTGAGTTGATGTGGTCGCATGTTTAGGTTGTAATGCAAGGTTATTCCCAGAGAATTGCCCGAGTCCACAATGGTCGGGGGACAGTTTAAGGCTGTGATGGCTTTGATCCATGTCTGGATCTCAGAGTTGCTTTTTGGCAGGGAAATTAGAAGGAACTCAGTTTTGTTTGCATTGAGTTTGAGTTGGTTGGAGGAGAGCCATTGGACGGTCAGCTTCAGGGCCTCATTCAGGGAGAAAATCTCCTTGAGAGATGAGATTTTTATGTAGATCTGAGTGTCGTCGGCGTACATATGGTAGGAGATATTTGCGGTGAGAAGGACTTCGGTAAGGGGTTCTAAATAAAGGTCGAAAAGGGTGGGGGACAACGTTGATCCTTGAGGAACTCCGACCGTGACCAAGGAGGGAGCAGACAGGTTACGTTGAATAGGAATCTCTGAGATTGGTTTTGGAGGAAGGATCTAAACCAGTCAAGTACAGGGCCATCTAATCCCATCCTTAGTTTGAGGTGTTCAAGTAGCTTCCCGTGGTTGACCGTGACGAAGGTCGAGGATAGATCTAGGGTGATTAGGAGACAGGTTTTGTCTTGGTCAAGGGCTTGTAGGGCATCATGGCAAGATGAAGTGATTAGGTTATGATTTGTCAACCAGGGCTAAAACTGTTTGGGGGAGGCAGGGCTGACATTTTAGACATGAATGAGTTACATTTGAAGACTTAGGGGCCCATTAGGATATCTGGCGGATAGCCAACGACGGCCTGACAGTGGCAATCCGCCCGCCAAATATCTTTTTACAGCCCCCGCCATATTAGTATGGCAAGGGACACCACGGGGGACGGTAATACCGTCCACCAATTTTCCATCGGTTGGATTGCTGGCCAGGCGGAAAAGGCAGTAAATATGGTGGCCATCCATATTAGCATGCCTGCGGTGACATGCCTTTCCATGGCAGAGACTCTGCCATGGACAGGCATGCAGAGAATGCCTTTAGGGGTACGTAGCAGGCCCCCCAGGGTGTGTGGGGGGGTGGATGCCTGCACTTGGGGGTACCCATTGTACACCCCTTCATTGGCATGCACAAGGTGGCAGGCACCATGCATATTTTGCATTGCTGCGGGTGCTGCTGACAGCACTGCCCGTCGCAATATAAAATGTGCTGGATGCGACCGCCAGGGTGGTCGTTGCATCCAAATTGCCATGGAGGGACCGCCGCACCTCGGGCGGTCGGTCCCGTGTACCGTTACGGTGGCGGGCAGGATAGTCCCCTTAGTTTTCCTTCCTTGTTACAAACCTAATTTATTACATTTTTGTTATTAGTAGGTGTGGTGTAGTCCGAAGATTCTAGAGTAAGTCTACAGTAAGTGATACTTACTAAGTAAAGAAAGTTTTTTTTGTTTTTTACTGGCTGTATTAGCATTCACCTACTGGAAAGTGCTAGCTGCCTACAAAGCCACAAGTCTAATACTGTCACACATATTATCAGGCTAGATGGCAATTATATAGAGAGGATGAAACCTGCCAAGTACCAGCTTATTTATGAAACAATAGATATGTCTAAGAAGTAGACTGTTCCATTGCCTTCCTCATACAGATGTGTCACAGTCGGTCTGACAAGACCAATTTGAATTGCCGTACTGTTTTCAACACCATCACTTCTGCTGAATGGTTGTTCTTTTCTACAGGAACACGCAGCTTGTGAAAGGTCTATTGAATTACGATACGACTGTTAAGCAAAACCATGCTTTCCATCAGCATTAACACATTTATAATAAAAATGGTCTAAAAATAAATAACACCCTTTGTAGACCACAGACACAACAGGCACCGTCTTTATGTTATAATAAATAAGATTGAATTAAGATACAATAAATCATTTATTCACTCAATGTTACAGGGACTTTATAGTTAAGCTCAGATTTCCCTCATACAAAACTACAGAAATTCAGCAGTGACATTACCTGAGCCAGCTATAACTTATGCCCTCGCACTACACTGCTAACTGTAACCTTTGAGAGTGTGTGTGTGAGTGCGCGAGTGTCTCAATGGGCCTGAGAGTAGGTGCGTGAGTGTCTATGAGGGGGTGTGCAAGTGCCTCCATGAGTGTGTAAGTCAGTCAGTGATTGGGTGTGTTGGTCTGTGAGTGGCTGAGTGTGTGAGTGGGTGTTTAAGTGGGTGTGTCAATAGCATTGTGAGTGACTCAGACACAAAGGAACCGCACCTGCCCTTTTATCCAATAAGAGTCCATAGTTTTGCACAAAATGTCTACCTATATGGAGTTATTTCTACTGGTTAATTACTAAATGCTCCCTCGTTGAGTAAATGGCCCGAACGTATTCTACACTACGGCTGAGTAATGGAGCACGAGGAAATGTCACCTGTGACCTTGCGTGCGTTTTGGCAACATGATTGTTCCTGGTGTGTTTCTGGACCAGAAATTTGTGATAAAAAGTGAGAATAGAGAAGATGACGAGACTACAAAGAGTTAACTTTCCACCAAACAAGGGTCCTTCCTCTTTATATAAAGTGCTTCTTTGCTTGGTGGAGGTGTCTTCATATTCCTCTGTATCAAGAACTTCTCACCAAAATCGGTGGGAAATGCGCTAAGGGGCAGGGGGGACATGTTAAGCTGCCCATCATCCGGGCAAAAGGCAGGAAGACCGTTGGATACTACTAAGGTGTCTGCACCAAGACTCGCATTCTGCGATAGTAGCTCTGTATGAATTTGGGGAGGTGTCCCTTTTGGGTAATTTCTAAACACTGGGTCCAATAAATGACATTTAACATGGATAAAATCATCCACTTTTTGGACTAGTTGGTTGGCATCTCTCAGGTTATCTGTTTCATCAAAGTGAATATTAAAATCTCCCAAAAGAGTAATAGTCATTTTTTCCATGGCCAGACTGGCTATTAAATTTGGAAGGGCCATAGCAAACTTACAGCATGCCCCAGGTAGTCTTATATATTAGAATCCCAGAGTAGGTGCATGTGGGAGACAGATATGTACTAAACAGAATGTTTTCAAAGACCAGGATGAGGAGGGGGTTGGCCACGCATCTATATGAATCCTTTAGAATGATGGCAATGCCACCAACAGGTTTATTAACCCGATCCACCCTACATATATGATATCCCTGAGGCAGGGCTTGCATAATGTCCAGTGTGGCCAGCTTTCTGTAAGGGTTATAGCATCTGGCTCTTTATCCTCTATTAACTTAGGCAACTCTACTTTGTGATATGGGAGGGACCTGCAGTTAACTAAAAACACATTCTGCTTTTTGTCAAGGATTCAGATTTATTTTCTTTAACATTGTCTCGAGTCTCCAGGGAAAAACTACACAGTGCACAATGCAATTCCCTGTTTTCGAGGTTTAGCAGGGGACATGGATGAAAGGAAGAAGGCAGTCTAAGTGAATGAAGTTGATATGAGGGGTATGCAGCCTGACCTGAGAGTCCATGAGCAGAATGCCTGGACCCGTTTGAGTGCAGACAGGTGCAGATCAGCTTGCCTTAGCCGTGCCTTCAGTGCTCCAGGAGTGCGACCGCTGAGCGCTCACACCTCAGCAACAATTAAATGTACAGGGCAAGTTTTTCCACTAGAGTACCCACCTGCCAGGCGACTTTTGGTATATCATTCATGCAGCTCTATGGTGTTCCCCACTCCCCCATCACTCAATAAAAACACTTCCCTTCAAAAAGTTAAAAACAGGTAAAACTATTAAAGCGTGATAAAGATGAAAAAATATTCTCCTGCAGTGCAGCGCTGTAGTCACCTGCGCGCCCGCACTCCAGTTGCCATTAAATGCTAAGGGTAAGCGTAACCACTACAGCTCTGATCTGCCAGGCGACTCTATGATATATCGTACAGACAGGTTTATAGTATTCCCCGCTTCCCCCTCACTCAGTAAAAACACTCGTCTTCAAAAAGTTAAAACGAATAATCCCTGGCATATTATACCTGTCTCCGAGACATGAAGACTTTGCCTTACCTGTGAGGTGACATACTAGCAAGTGAGACAGTACTCTTGGACAAGTGCGGCCAACCCGGGCATGTAAAGGCATTCCAGCATATCACGGTGAGACATATTAATTTATCTCTCGGAAAATGAGAAAAACGAAAATAATCATATGCCCAAAATAAAGAGAGAAGTACAAGCATATGACGGTGCTGTCAAATTGCATCTTTAAGTATTGTGCATGCACAGTTACATCTTTTATCTCATTGTCCCTCTTCCTTGTTCCCAGCTTATGTAGTGCTTCCACTCTTTTTCTGTACTGCATATAATGATTATCGGAAAAAATGGATCATCTCTGTGTGTCGCATTTTATCTTGCATTCACCCCTCTGATGCCATTAGGATATTTACATCTGATAATACCAGATGGCTTGTATTTGCACTAACTAGGTATCTTTTGTACGTGTGGCGGAAACGTATGAAGTAGTTATTAACTTAATTTTAGTATATGTATAACAGTATTTATTGAAATGAACTGTTATTACTTCTTAACTATTTCTGTTCTCATTTGGAACATGATGTTCTTATCGAATTTTACTTAATTGTTTTTGATATTGTATTATGATGGTTTTTATTCCTGTAAAATGATCAATTTCTTCTTGATCGAATAAAAATTGCTTGCTTGCTAGTGCTTCCACACCTTTAGACAGGCACATTGTTGATACCTGAAAAAAACAGAGGAGTGTGATTTCCCATTTTAATTCCAATAGGAAAGTTTGCTCTCCGATACAGAAAACAAACACACAACAGAATTATACCAGATAGATCTTTACTCATAAAGTGTCATTTTTGTGAACTGGTGTAAATCCATTCAGCCATTTTTTGAAAAATTGGAATTTCTCTAAAACATCAGAGACGCCCCTTGTTGACACCTAAAAAACAGAAGAGTATCATTTGCCAATTAAATTCTGATTGGAAAGTTTATATTCTGATATAGAAAAATGGCTGAACAGACTTACACCAAATAGTTAGAACCAGTGGCCCAACGAAGTAGGGTCTGCCAGAGGAAAAACATTACGTCACCCTCCCTATACTTGAATGACAAACTGTCAGCCTCAAAAATATTGTGGCACAAGAATATCGTCAATGATATTGTCTATAAAAATATTGTATTGTATTGTATTCTAATTACATTTATATAGCGCTTATTACCCCTGAGGAGGCGTCGAAGCACTTTTTCGGCAAGTAGCACGCTACTCCGGGACCCATAGAGGATTAGTGCTGAATTAGTATAGTGAAACATGCAAGTACATTTTAAGTGTTGGATAGATTAGTCAGTTATTTGGATTTGGAATGATAGCAGAAGGATAGAGGAGGACAAAGGTTTGTATTTATTTAGAACTTGTTGACACACGCTATTCAGGAAGCCTACAAAGGATTAGTGGTGAATTAATATGGTGAAATATGAAGTAATTTCAGTGGTGGATTTTAGTCAGTTACTAGGAGTGAGAAAGATAGCAGAGGGATAAAAAGGGAAGAAAGATTTGCATTCATATAGCACTTGTTACCCCTGATGGGTGTTGAATCGCTTTTCTGGTGAGTAGCACGCCACTCCGGAACCCATAAAGGATTACTGTTGAAAATTAGGATAGTAAAGAATATGAAGTAATTTGAGTAGTGGATATGTTATTCAGTTATTTGGGAAGTATATTAGTATAGTTTAATATGGACTTTTGAGAAGTGAACATGTTAATCTGCTAATTTCGATTGAAAAGGATAGTGGAGGGATAAAAGAGTGAAAGATTTTTTTTTTTTTTAGGTCTTAGCATTAGGAGGAGGCTTTTGGCTGAGTAAAAAGGAGTTTTGGAGGGGCGGACTCAGAGGAAAGAGTTTAGAAAGGTTTGTTTTAGGGGATGGGTATAGTAAAAGAGGTGTCAGATGATACAAGGAGGGGTAGAGTAAGAGAGAGTCTAGAAAGGGTTATTTTGGCAGTCATATTGATGGTATGGGGTTTGGGATAAATGAGAGAGTGGACTTAGAGGATATATTGATAGATGTATAGGATGAGAGATAGGGTAATGCATTGGAAGGAGTAGTAGAAGAAGTTTGAGATGAGTCAGAAGGTTGGGCTAGAAGATATTGAGCGAAGTATAGGGTGAGAAATAGGGTAGTGCATTGGAAATGCTAAATTAGAAGAACGTGATAAATATGTAGATCCATAATTACATTTAAAAGTATATGTGTTGCAAGAGTTTCAAAGTGTGGTGGTGTGCAGTGTGTGTGTTAGTGTTATTATCGTAGAAGGGAGAGGAGGGTGTTTGTTGGACAACTGATGGAAGGTCTGTTAGGTGTAATTACAGCAGGGACAGTGTGTCTGAATGGGATGTAGTTATGTATGGTGTTGATTGGTGTTGTGTTAGTGATGAGTGTATTGGTTAGTGGTATAGGATAGAGTTGTGTACTGTTTGTAGGTGGTGGTGGATATGTGTGGTAGTTAGGATAGTAGGGTGTGTAGATGTGATTTGCTTGGGTTTGTAGTGCAGGCGTGTACATTATTCTGTGCATAGTGTTGTGCGTGAGGTGCATTTGGTGTGAGTGTGTTGCTCTGTTTGTGGATGTGGATGGTGTGGGCGGGGTTTTGCTAAATGAGAAAAAGGGCAGAATTTCTGGCCCTAGCCCCGACCAGTCTCGAACAGGATCAAACAAGGCAACTGCCCTTGTCCTCTCTGCCCTTAGCCTCGACACCCAGGCTGAGACGCCCTAAGCCTGGCCTTTTTTATAGCCCTAGTAATCAGGTGACCCCTTCAGCAATGGGAACCCTAGCCCTAACACTATCCAATCACAACACTAGCCCTAAAATCTAGGAACCAATAGGAGACCAGGACCTTACAGTCAATCTTAGCCCTAGTCCAAGCACCCAATCAGTTCAAAAACCCTGATCTCTACGTCCAATAAAGGCCCTAGCCCTACCAGTAGTCCCACAACAAGTCCATGCAACCAATGGCATAGGTAGCCCTAGTCACTACTTCCAATAGAAAGCCTAACCCTACTCTAAGTCCCACACCTAGTCCAGCAACCAATCACACCAGAAGCCCTAATTGTTACTTTCAATTAAAGGTCTAACCGTAGCCCTAGCTCCACCCTACTCCCAACAACCAATAACATAGGAAGCCCTAGTCCCTACTTCCAATAGAAATCCTAACCCTAGCCCTAGTCCCAACCCTACAATGATTGAATCACAGACCCAGAAATGTTGGATTAAGTTGCTGGCACCAAGGAAAACATTTAGAAAGCATATTGAAGTAAAGGAGCAACCCCACACAGATTTGGAGATTCCCTGCTTTTCTGAGACCTGGGTGGCACTCACACAGAAGGGAGAGACAGCTCTCCTGTGCACTTCAAAATATCTGATTCTGGAAAGGTGATTGGTCAGTGGAGCTTCTGCTCATCACAGAGATGATGGGGCTAATAAGGGAACACTGCAGAGAAAGGGAATCAAAAAGCAGGACTGGGACCTTTGTAAACTTTTGTCAGGCATATATCTATATAATGACATCCAGGTTTGATCCTTTAAATATTTCCATAGCCAGTTTTTGGGGTTATCATAGTTAGAGTCACTCCTGTCGTGACAGCCTGCACCTTGGAGAAAGGACAGGACAAAGAAGTGGGCGCTCCAAAGGACAACAACCACAGATGTTTTTTGAAGACTGAGACACAAAATCATATCTGTGTCTGAAAACGGATTATAAAAAGGGGCACTTGACTCTCAAGTTGTCAAATGGTCAACTAGTTGAACTGTGGCTGTCCATCAGCAAAGAGAAGCTCAGCACAACTTCTGAGTGCTGTAAACCAGGACTGGTGACAAAGGTCTGCTAGTCTCCCTAAATGGTGATAGGATATCCCCCCCAAGAGAATCGAGCTGTTGCCCTTAACCTGCTAACGTTGACCTTGAAGATGAATCGCAGGATGACTCCTGGGCCTTTTGTATTGCAAAACCAGTGGGAGAGGGTAAGACTGACCCTTGGACCACAGAGCCCTTGGGGGAACTTGTTCAGCACATAGCACTTTCAAAGCCATTGTGGAACTTCTAGGGCTCATACTTACTAATGGGGTCTGGCCTGTATGTTGTCTCACATGAACAGGGACTAATCACAGTTAGCAACCCAGAGAGAGGGACTTAGGATCTTGCATGGAAAATTAGAGATTGCCGGTCTTAATATGACTATGTATCTTGTGAATTGTGTGCCATATTGGACTTTGTGTGAAATTTACAAACACTACCTTTTTTCCATAAAAACAAGTATTTGACCGCAACATTTTTTGATGTTGCTGAGTGTGTTCAGAGTCTTGAGCCTTGGACTGCTCAACTCATCCTACCACTGACAGTCAAGTGCTGAAGGGGTAGTACTTGGCCCAATTACTCAGAGTCCATAGTAAGCAGGTCCTCAGGACATCAGGAGTAAAAGGCCTCAACAACCATGGTTGAGCACAGTCACTCCAGCTTCCTCCATGTCCATCTGAAAGGTGTTCTTACAATGGTGTTAACTGATGGCAAGTATTTTGCTCCTGAATGGGAAAAAGTGACACTACAACATCTGATCGGTCTAGAACAGGGTTCTCCAATGGATAGCTTGCGAGTACCCTGGAAGAAACTTCCAGAAGTGCAGCACAGTATGTAATTCACAGAGTCTAGCCACATTGAATAAGTTAGCCATACACATCTCTGGACACTTACAGTGGCAGTCAGCCTAACAATAGCAGAGCCACACAAACTCTCATTGTGACAGTCTGTGGAGCTTAAAAACATAACCCCCTGTTTCCACTCTCAATTTTGCCAAGTCACATGAAGATTTGAAAGGCACACTTGATCAGTCATACAGAGTGTGTGGAAAAGATTAGATGTTCTTGGGGTGCTTTTACCCAAAAGTGTGTATTTTTGAGAACGTGATATGCTAATGTTTGTAATAGAATTATTAAAAATCCCAAAAATATGTTATTATTGGAAATAACTATATATATATATATATATATATATATATATATATATATATATATATATATATATATATATATATATATATATATAATGTATATATATGTATTTATAATTTACAAATATAAAACAATATTTAAACAATTAAAAAAATGACTTCAAATATAGTTACAATAATGTACAAAATAAAATTCCTAAACGTATACATAAAAAATCAAACTTTATTGAAAAAATTGAAATTAATGTAAAACCAACAAAGAAAATAAAAAATATATAATAAACAAATAAATTATAGGGGGCGTGGCGAAGATGGCAACAGGAGCAGTCGCAGCTTAGTGAGCTCCGGAGCCGCCCGTCCAAATAATCCTCAATTATCCTGCCCACTTCGAGATTGTATGGTGAAAATTCAACTGCCGGCATTGCTGTGAATGTCGGTAGTACACAGTGGGGAGCTGAGGGGGCCCTCAATGCCCCGGGCCTAGATTTCTGCCAGACAGACAGAGCGGTGAGGCCTCAGATCGAGGCCACTCCTTTGGTGCAGGACCGGCGATCGGAGCCCTACCTGGTGCGGAGCGCTGACGGCGGAAGCTGCGGAGCTCGTGGTTGACCTCTCCCGGTCCCGGAGTACTCGCGGTAAGGTGTGAGGACGTTCGTAGGCCTGGTCTGGCGGACAGGCCCAGTGAGCTTGCCTAGGCACAGTGAAGACGGCCCTGGGGCACCCTGGGGCGCCCTCCCGCCTACACTTATGTTAGGCGGATGCTGGAAGTACGCGGCATGCGAAGAAAAGGGCCGGTTCGGGCCTAGTACATGGAGCGGGGGCCTCCTAGATGAGAGGAGTCCTATGACACAGAGCAGAGCACAAAGCAAGGGGAAGGCTGAGCCATACGATGAGGCTGCCTTTGGAGCGCCCGGGGCTCCTCGAGGCTCCTGGGGGCATTGCAAAGGGAATCTATTGCCTGTTGATGCTGCGGGCATGAGATCCTTGGAGTGAAGGACATTGCTCGGACATACAGCCCCCTGCAGGGGGCCCAAAGTGAGGGGTTGGCGGCTGTAGCTGGAGGACCGGGCGGCGGAGAAGAGGCTGCTTAAGTCATTGCCAGCGGCTGGGCTTCCCCTGGGTGTGGCCCTGGCTCGGTGAAGGCCTGGGAGCCAGTAGAGAACCCAGGGAGTGAACAGCACCAGTCACCGTGGGGACACTAGAGTAAATAAACGGTCCATTCGCACATTCAAGGAAGCATAGGGAGAGCCGTATCAGGGCTCTCCATCCCACCCAGAACTCAAAACTAAGACAGTATATTAAGAACTACGTGAGGGGGCAGAAAGAACTGTATTGGGGGGTCATGATCCTGATCCTCCTGGGGTCAAAATGAATATGCTGATACTTAATTAGCAACGTGACCAAACACACCAGTAGTAGCAACGGTAATCGAGCATGAGCGCAGAGGAACCACGTGGCAAAGACGATTCAAGGGTCCTGCAGGCCCACCCCACTGGGGGAGCTGCGGAGCATAAACTAGATTCCCCCAGGACTAAGAGAGGCAAAACGGCAGTGTAGTCTCACACGATAAGATAATGGATTGCGAAAATGGGCAAGGACAGGCCCCAAAGAACTACACAGCAGATGAAAATGGACCATTACACTGCACAGCGAGTCCCTCCGAAGTCGGACCATCCGCAAATGGAATAGACGGAGGATGGGTCGACTGCGCCGGAACCTACTGGACCTCAGATACTTGCTGCACTTGAGGCATCTAGTGCAACGGTCCAGGCAAAAATAGATGAGGTCTCACTAGACGTTGAACTGCTCCGCTCTGATCTTTGCACAGTTGCAGACCGCTCCTTGGCTACAGAATGAACTGTCAGTGACCTTCAGACGGAAATAAGCACACTAAAATTAACATTAACTGAGCTCACGCACAAGACGACAGTCCTGGAGCGTCTGGCTGAGGATGCAGAGGGGCGCTCCCGCAGATGTAATATGTTTTTTGTTGGATTTCCTAAGGGAGTCGAAGGGAAAGAGCCAGAGCTCTTTCTGGAAAAGTGGATTAAGGAGGTATTCCCCACAGCCACACTCTCCCCCATCTTCATAGTTGAGCTGGCACACAGGGCGCTCGCGGCACCACCACCGCCAGGAATGCCGCCTAGGACACTGATAGCAAAGATCTTAAACTTTTGGGACCGAGATTGTATCCTTAAAGAAGCAAAACGAGATGGAGACCCTGTCCTCGGATATCAAAACATTTGTATATTCCCAGATTACACATGCCTAGTTCAACAGCCGAGACCGTCCTTTATTGGGGTGAAACAAAAGCTACGAGCTATGAATTTACAATATATGCTCCTGTATCCAGCAAAACGTAAGGTACTTCATGCTGATAGAGCTCACTTTGTTGTGACACCAGAGGCAGTCTGGAACTGGCTGGAGATCCACAGAGGCCAGAGGTCGCAGCCCGGGGGGAGGGAGGAGAGGATACCTCTGTTCAGTTCCAAAGAGGGCAAAAGCAATGCCTGACACCGTGGGCCTAGGCAGTCCTCTAGATCGACGCAAAGAGTAGTGGTCAGAAGGGATGGATCCCTAGACTAGGAACAATCTGATTCTGGCTGAGAGGGCAGGAATTCTCCTAGAATTTATCAAGCGATGCAGCAGGTGGAAATGGAGGCTTTCAGAGCACTGGTGAAGGTGGTGGCGGCCACGGGCTCTGAGACGAGTACAGGAGATTTTGTTGAAGACACGCCTCAGCAGGGGGGCTCCTGAGACATTGATGGACCAAGATGACAAAAGGAGGAAAACAGAATTAAATGATTGGCTCTAAGGGGACCATAACTTGGAAAATGTTATGCTTCTTTGGCGGGGAAGCCAGTGGCAGTGAAGCTGGATCTCCATTAACACCTGGCTGGCAGAACGGATATGGCCGGGCACTGATGCTGGACGGGTGGCCCACGCAGCCCCTCTCTTCTCTTTCCTCTTTTCCTCCACTTGATTTTTCTAACTGTTCCTATTCTGATGATTATAATCTCCTCTTGATGTTTCTTTCTATCTATTTTAGAATTATTTTCTTTGGATGTTCGTATATGTTGAATCAATGTGGGTATGAGTGGGTAGGGTCAGCGGAGTGCGGGAGTATGATGCCTAGGGTCAGTGGGGCACTGCTGACAGACACATAGTGGGTCTGGGAAGCATGTTATTCTCTGGCCTGGCAGAAGATTAGTATTGGATGATTGAATGAGGAATCTGTGTAAGTTGATTCTGAGGGCATGAGAGGAACACAGTGCGGAAATGTATGGCTGTTTCCCTTTTCAAATATCAAAGTTACAGCAATGGAAGTAAATTTGTTAAAGATGTTTAAGGGTGGGGATGAGAGGGGTGGGGTTGGAGGTTATATGGGAATGCACAGTTTGTTATTAAAGTGTCTACCCAGGTGGTGGGATGTTCGAATTGTTCAGTTTAAGGACCTCACCGGCAGCAAACGGGGCACAATGCAGCACTTACAAAAAATAGACAAGGCAGACATGGGTTGGATATGGAACATACAAATTCATAACATTCAATGTGAGGGGGTTAAACTCCTTTGTTATGTGATACCGAATACAAACATATATGCGGAGGCAGGGCATTCAGATCACTATGCTACAGGAGACACGCTTGCTAGATACTGAGACACAGAAACTCCAAGGGAAGTGGAGAGGGCAGTTGTTCGCCTCTATCTACTATACCTATGCTAGGGGGGGTAGACATATGGGTGGCCATACAGGTTCCGTTCAAATTACATACATATGAGGCAGATGTAGAGGGCAGGTATGTTATAGTGCACAGAGTACTTGACGGTATTGAGGTGTGCCTGGTTATCCTATATGCGCCAAACATAGATGACAGGCCTTTTTCACACACATTGAATACCGGCTTCTCCCATACATTGGGATGCTGTTGATATGGGCAGGTGATTGTATTTGTGTGCTGAAGGCCTACTGTATAGTTACCCATCAAAACAACACACTAAACCACATATGACAACAGCCCTGGGTGAGGTGATTGGCAGACTCCACTGTGTGGCTATCTGATGAGACATGCATGTCGGCAAGCTCAGCTACACCTGTTATACTCCTGCCCACAAGGTGCAGAGTAGACTTGATGGCTTCCTGCTATCTAGAGAGGCATGTGATGAAGTGACGGAGACAGAGGTGCTGGGTCATTTTCTGTCGGATCATGCCCCAGTGCTGCTGGTGTGGAGACCCAAGAGAATTAGACCACGGGTACCACTGTGGAGACTACAACCAGCTGCATTGCGTGATACTGTATTCAGAGAAGAATTCAGGGAGGTTATCGCAGGGTACTTCGCCACAAATTGGTCTACCGCTGAGACCAGGAGTATTAAGTGGGACGCTTTTAAAGTGGTTATCAGAGTGGACTGTCTGTTTAGAGTGGAGGATCCAGAAGACGGCTAGAGGCAGAATTGAAAGAGGCTGAGGACCGACTGGCGAGGGCTCCGCGTGAAGAACACGATTCACTCTTGCAGGCATAACGCAGGGTGGGGGAGATCTGGGAAAGACTAGATTGCTTAGTTCTCAGAGAGAATCGGCAACTACTACATAGAGAGGGGGAAAGGTCAGGGTGGTTACTGGAGTTGCTTTTAAAACGCGAGTGCCCAACTCCGCTGATATTATCATTGCAGGGCGCGGATGGAGAAAAGGTCACCACACAGATGGGGGTCAACATTTTGTTATTCCAACACCTATCAGAAATGTACCATGAGAATCTTGGCCATGGGGTCCCAGTAGAGGAGGGATTTTTTGGGGATGTCCCCCTCCCGCTACTTACGGATGACCAAAGAGGGGAATTAGAGGCAGCACTTCAGCTGGGGGAATTGCAGGAAGCACTACAGGGCATGGCTCGACCCAGATCACCAGGCCCAGATGGACTCGTAGTGGAATTTTACCATAACTATGCAGATATTCTGCTCCCGCGTTTTCTGGAAACTCAGCTCATCATGAGCACCAGAGAGGTATATGCCATGACGAGCTGAGCTCGTCATGAGCATGGAAGGGGTTAATCCAAATCCACTATTTACATCGTACATATGTACCACCACAGCATAGAGCACGGCTCATACCGTGAGCCACGTTGGCCTGCCCACGATGCGACACCGACCCAGCTACCTTTTCACACATGACCTGGAGCTGCATGTGTTTACAATCATGATGGAACCAGGTGGTACAGACCCTCTGCGCAGTAACAGCAGTGCGCGTAGATGTTTCCATAAAACATTGGGTATCCTCCCAACACTAAAAAAGGGGACAAGTATATAACAAAAGTTCCTGATGTTGGGACTGGTCCTGGCAAAAAGACGGATCGCGATACATTGGGTTCTGCCTGCACCACCAATATTGAATAAATGGAAGGCTGACATGCCTGAATGGGGTGTGGTGGAAGAATGCCGCCTTAGGGCAGTACGAATGGACAAAAATGCAGAAAGCGACCTAATGAAATGGGGGCAAATGTTAACAGAAGTGACAGTAGCAGCAACCCAGAGAAATGGGGACACAATACCCGCACAACCATCCACACACGACACACAGGTGCCCAGTATGGAAGTTAGCACTAGCCCCCCACACACACATAAACTTAAACTATGTATATCATCTGACCTGAATGCCCACACATCGCAATAGAGATGCTGCCAGCTGCCGGGAGGGAGGGGCAAAGGTGGGAGGGGGGAAATGTTTATGTTAAATGTGTTCGTAGTAGGTCATTTTACAGTTAAGATAAATTGAAAGAGCGTTGGAAGTATATTGTGATTTGTTAGGTCGTAAAGAATGTGACATATCAATGTATAGTGTTTAAGCATGGGCGGATTTTGCGGATCCACGATTCACGGATTTGCGTATTCACGGATCGTGGATCCGCAAAATCCGCGGATTTTGCGGATCGGCGGATTTGGGGCGGGGCTTCCATGCCAGGACCATCGTGCCAGAATGAACCCTGCCCTTCATATTTATTCAAGAAGACGCCACCGTTTTGTGCCATACCTCTACTCAACTGGAGTACTTTCTACTGGATAATCAGTAAGTGCTACCTCGTTGGGTAAATGTATAGTGCTTTTACTACACCACAGCTACCTAAAGTGCCAGAGAGTTGTCTACAGCGACCAGGTGTGTGTTACTATGCAATCGCGCCGAAGGGCGCAGGGGTCCCTTGAGTGAGCTATCATAGTGGGTAAATGGCGGGAAGACGGTGCACACCACGAGTGTGTGGGCGGGGCCAAACGGACGGGGCTTCCATGCGAGTGCACATGCCTCTTGTGTGTATAAAAGGTCAGAGACCGATCAGAGCAGCAGATGAAGATACAGAAGCTCCTGGCCACAGGAACAGCACGAGGATTGCGCTCGTGAAAGTCAAGGATGCAAAGGCCTCTGTCCAGCATCACAGCTGATTTTCGATGGTATATTTGGGAAGAAGGCACATTTGCCCAGCCTTGACAACGCTCACGATTGTTTTTTGGGCCGATGAATGAGTCACTGAATTTAAGCTTCAACTAGGGCACATGCTTAATTGATATCTGTAAGTGCTTCCGGTTGAGGTTTAATTTTTGTGCCAGGACCGTCGTGCCAGAATGAACCCTGCCCTTCATATTTATTCAAGAAAACGCCACCGTTTTGTGCCTGTTGTAACTATTTTACGATGGCGCCGGCAAGCTGCCAGCGCCATCCTAAAATAGTTACTAAATTAGCTTCAACAGGAAGCTCTAATAGATAAAATAAAGCAGGCGCTCAAGCACCTGCTTGATTTTATCTATTAGAGCTTCCTGTTGAAGCTAATTTAGTAACTATTTTAGGATGGCGCTGGCAGCTTGCCGGCGCCATCGTAAATTAGTTACAACAGGCCAGCAAGGCTTGAACTTTTGCCCCTGGAATCCGCCGCTCGCGGATTTGCGAATTCGCGGGAGTTCGCGGATCGCGAATTTACCGAAAATTCGCAAAATCCGCGAGCGTAACGGATTTTGCGCTCATACTTAATAGTGTTACAATGTCAGGAAATGCCCGGCAATGCTAAAAGATGTAATGTGAAGCAATGCTATCAATAAAAAAAGTTTAAAGAAAGAAATAAATTAATTATAACTTCCCAAAGTAAACAACACTAGAGAAAGTGTTTGTGAAGGAGTCAGATTTACTATTCTAACTTCATCATAAAGAAAAGCATGGAAAGTATCAAAGCAACCGCAGGCAAAGTTTTGCACTTGGAGGGGTTTGATTTACAATATCCACTCCAACTTAAGCATAAACAGGGAAAGCGTTGGACTTTGGAGGGGCTCAATTTACGATTCCTTCTCAAATCTGAACAAGTGTTGAACTTTGGAGGGGTTATATTTACTATTCCTACTCCAATCTAAACCGCAGTAGGGAAAATGTTTGACTTTGTAGAGGTAATATTTAGTATTCCCACTGAAATCTGAAGAACAGTAGGGAAAGTGTTGGACTTTGGATGGGTTTAATTTACTATTCCCATTCCAAAGTCAGCAAAGCTGGAAAAGTGTCACGGTGTAATTTCCAAACACCTGGACACTTTCAGCAGCGCCTGCACGTTGTCTCATTTCCATCTGCAACAAGCAACAAAGTGCAGGTGCGGACAGGGCTTTCTTATTTAAGACTCCTGCTGGGCCCATACCAAAGGCTGAATTTGAGAGGTCATAAGGCCTCCTTTTGTGAGTCTCTTGGCTGGGAGGAATTAGTAGCCCCATACCTGATGCAAATGAAGCGGAGGAGAAATAAAGTTGGCACTTCACACATACTTAAGAGAGGCAGTTTTTCACTTTGTTCAGTCCTTGTTTAAGAGATATGCATGCACTGTAAGATTGTCAGATGTGTTGGTCTTTCCCAATATTTACACACAGCTTACTACACCTGAGGAGGCATTGAAATCATTTAAATATTACTGTTTTTTCTTGTATAGCCCTACTCATCCCAATACAGCACTTTACATCAACACAGGCATATTACATGTACAATAAATTATATAAGTTTGTAAATGAATGTACAGGATGTGCTACTTAAAACTCTGGGATTTCAAGGTGTAGAAGTCACATATCATCTTCCATAGCTCACTGTGGTATTATCCTTGCAATGCACTCAAACGTACACATTATAGACCTGCTAAACATATATGTGAGGGCTTTAGATCTGATGTCACTTCTTGTGATTCCACTTCCTATAAAGTCATTGCTTGTGATGCCACTTTCTATGATGTCAATTCCTGTGATGCCATATGTGATGTCATGCGCTGTTATGTCATGCGCCGTGATGATGTGCGCCGCTATGTCACGCGCCGTCATGTCTAACTAGGTTAGTCCCTCCACTTATTTTTTTTAGGACATGTGCCCTGCGTTAAAGTCTTTTATACCAACTACAATTTTAGCTGACAACTTCTTCTCTACAGCGGGCTAGAGAAGAGATCCCACACTATAGTTTTAGAAGTGATCCTATCCTGTTATTCTACATCCTATGCCTCTTGGCGTTCACCTTGGTCTCTTCCTGATGCAATAGTGAAATATTTTTCAATGTAGCTTATCTTACAAAAAAGGAGAAAACTAGCAGAAAAAAGCAGAGTGCACTAGATTTTAACTCATTCAAGTGCAGATGTATATTAAGAGTAGTGAGGTAGGAACTACTTCAAAATGAATAGCAACAGTGATGCCAACTAAACACAGGTACTAGAGTACCATTTTGAGGTATTGCAGTACTGCAGCACCTAAAACATACACAGTTTGATAACAAGCATTTGCAATGCAATAGGTCTGGCATTAGGAAAGTTTGAGCTATTGGTATTGTAAATGACACATTTTTTATTTATTTTTTGTTTTTGAAAATAGCGAAATTAATAGCTTTGTCATTTACAATGCCAATAGTTATAACTTTCGCAAATGTGACACCTATAGCATTTGTAATGCAATATGTGTTGTATTTTACGTGACTTAGATGTATTAATATTACAAATAACAATGGCTTTTCATTTTTTTCAATAATTAATACTTAAATAAAAGTTATTGTAATTCATAATGGCAATAGCTTAAAGTTTTGTAAATAAAGTTTGTGAAGATTATGTTCAGTGTATTTTATTGTGACGAAAATCCAAGAACAGAAGTGAAATACTAACATCATTTTGTTACATTTGTAATAAAGCGTGAAACATTGAGAGAACATATTTGAACCAGTTGTTGTTGAATGGTTGCACAGATTGATGCTTTGGTGGCGCTGAGTGATGTTGTGATGGTGAACGAGTGATGCTGTGGCATTCAGTGATGCTGTGGTAGCGCATAGTGATGTTGTGGTGCCCCTGAGTGATGCTGTGGTGGTGCTGAGTGATGCTGTATGATATGCTATCTTTCGGGCTGGACTGTTCCAATGAGGCACAGGGTCAGACTGATTTGCATATGGGCATGTCTGAACTGGGGTGGCAGAGTGGGCTAAAGAACAGTGATGGATTAAACCCAGATCTGTTGACTGGGTGTGAGTGTTTGATTGGTTCATATGCTCCGTCCATCACCACCCCCTTTTGTACCACTTTGTTTGCCATAAGGTGGCAGGGTATGCTCAGACGTGAGTCCTTTGCTCACTTTGCCCCTGGATTCAAGCAAGCCGGGCTGAAGACTGCTGAAATGCCAGAAACCGGTCCTCGGAAGCTTGTTTCCGGTCCAGGGATTGCATGGCTTGGCAGTTCGGGCTGGACTGTTCCCGTGAGGCACAGGCTCAGTCTGATTTGCATATGGGCATGTCTGAACTGGGGTGGCAGAGTGGGCTAAAGAACGGTGATGGATTAAACCCAGATCTGTTGAGTGGGTGTGAGTGTTTGATTGCTTCAGATGCTCCGTCCATCACCACCCCCTTTGGTACCACTTTGTTTGCCATAAGTTGGCAGTGTATGCTCAGACGTGAGTCCCTTGCTCACTTTGCCACTGGATTCAAGCAAGCCGGGCTGAAGACGGCTGAAATGCCAGAAACCAGTCCTCGGAAGCTTGTTTCCGTTCCAGGGAAGGCATGGCTTGGCAGTTCGGGCTGGACTGTTCCCATGAGGCACAGGGTCAGACTGATTTGCATATGGGCATGTCTGAACTGGGGTGGCAGAGTGGGCTAAAGCACGGTGATGGATTAAACCCAGATCTGTTGACTGGGTGTGGGTGTTTGATTGTTTCAGATGCTCCGTCCATCACCACCCCCTTTTGTACCACTTTGTTTGCCATAAGTTGGCAGGGTATGCTCAGACGTGAGTCCCTTGCTCACTTTACCACTGGATTCAAGCAAGCCGGGCTGAAGACGGCTGCAATGCCAGAAACCGGTCCTCGGAAGCTTGTTTCCAGTCAAGGGAAGGCATGGCTTGGCAGTTTGGGCTGGACTGTTCCCATGAGGCACAGGGTCAGACTAATTTGCATATGGGCATGTCTGAACTGGGGTGGCAGAGTGGGCTAAAGAGCGGTGATGGATTAAACCCAGATCTGTTGACTGGGTGTGAGTGTTTGATTGGTTCAGATGCTCTGTCCATCACCACCCCCTTTTGTACCACTTTGTTTGCCATAAGTTGGCAGGGTATGCTCAGACGTGAGTCCCTTGCTCACTTTGCCACTGGATTCAAGCAAGCCGGGCTGAAGACGGCTGAAATGCCAGAAACCGGTACTCGAAGCTTGTTTCCGGTCCAGGGAAGGCATGGCTTGGCAGTTCGGGCTGGACTGTTCCCATGAGGCACAGGGTCAGACTGATTTGCATATGGGCATGTCTGAACTGGAGTGGCAGAGTGGGCTAAAGAACGGTGATGGATTAAACCCAGATCTGTTGACTGGGTGTTAGTGTTTGATTGGTTCAGATGCTCCGTCCATCACCACCCCCTTTTGTACCACTTTTGTTTTGCTATCCTATGTTTTGGTTTGTTATGCTATGTTTTGCTATCCTAAGCTTTGATTTGTTATGCTATGCTATGCTGTGTTTTGTTATGCTATGCTATGTTTTGTTATGCTATGCTATGATTTGCTATGCTATGCTTTGTTTTGTTATGGTATGCTATGTTTTGGTATGACATGCTATGTTGTGTTTTATTATGCTATGCTTTGTTTTGCTATGCTATGTTTTGTTATGCTATGCTATGCTATGTTTTGTTATGCTATGCTATGATTTGCTATGCTATGCTTTGTTTTGTTATGGTATGCTATGTTTTGGTATGACATGCTATGTTGTGTTTTATTATGCTATGCTTTGTTTTGCTATGCTATGTTTTGTTATGCTATGCTATGCTATGTTTTGTTGTGTTTGGTATGCTATGCTATGTTTTGCTATGCTATTATATGTTTTGTTTTGCTATGCTATGTTTTGTTGTGTTTTGTTAAGCTATGCTATGTTGTGTTGTGTTTTGCTATGTTTTGTTATGCTATGTGTTGTTGTTTTTTGTTATGCTATGTTTTGTTATGTTATGATATGTTTTGTTATGCTATGTTTTGTTATGCTATGTTTTGTTATCCTATGCTTTGGTTTGTTATGGTATGCTATGTTTAGTTTTTCTATCATATGCTTTGTTTTGTTATGCTATGCTATGCTGTTTTGTTGTGTTTTGTTATGCTATGCTATGTTTTGTTGTGTTTTGCTATGCTATGTTTTGATTTGCTATGTTTTGTTTTGCTATCCTATGCTTTGTTTTGTTATGCTATGCTATGTTTTGCTATCCTATGCTTTTTTTGTTATGCTATGCTGTGTATTGTTATGCTATGTTTTGTTATGCCATGCTATGTTTTGTTGTGTTTTGTTATGCTATGCTTTGTTGTGTTTTGCAATGCTATGTTATGTTTTGCTATGTTTTGTTTTGCTATCCTATGCTTTGTTTTGTTATGCTATGCTATGTTTTGCTATCCTATGCTTTTTTTGTTATGCTATGCTGTGTTTTGTTATGCTATGCTATATTTTGTTATGCTATGCTGGTGAGGTTGAGTGAGGGTGTGTGAGGGTGTGTGAGGGTGAGGGTGTGTGAGGGTGAGGGTGTGTGAGGGTGAGGGTGTGCGGGTGAGGTGTGTGAGGGTGAGAAGGTTGTGAGGGTGAGAGGGGTGTGAGGGGTGTGAGGTGAGGGGTGAGGGTGAGTGAGGGGTTGTGAGGGTGAGGGGGTGTGAGGGTGAGGGGGTGAGGGTGAGGGGGTTTGAGGGTGAGGGAGGGTGTGTGAGGGTGAGAGGGAGTGAGGGTGAGGGTGTGAGGGTGAGGGTGTGAGGGTGAGTGAGGGTGTGTGAGGGTGAGGGTGTGTGAGTGTGAGGGGGTGTGAGGGTGAGAGGGAGTGAGGGTGAGGGTGTGAGGGTGAGGGTGTGAGGGTGAGTGAGGGTGTGTGAGGGTGAGGGTGTGTGAGTGTGAGGGGGTGTGAGGGTGAGAGGGTGTGAGGGTGAGGGTGTGTGAGGGTGAGGGTGTGAGGGTGTGTGAGGGTGAGGGGGGTGAGGGGGGTGAGGGTGAGGGGGTGAGGGGGTGTGAGGGTGAGAAGGTTGTGAGGGTGAGGGGGTGTAAGGGTGAGGGGGTGAGGATGAGTGAGGGGTTGTGAGGGTGAAGGGGTGTGAGGGTGAGGGTGTGGAGGTGTGAGTGTATGTGAGGGTGAGGGTGTGTGAGGGTGAGGGAGGGTGAGGGTGTGAGGGTGAGTGAGGATGTGTTAGGGTGAGAGAGTGAGAGGGTGTGAGGGTTAGGGGGTGTGAGGGTGAGGGTGTGAGGGTGAGTGAGGGTGAGTGGGTGTGAGGGTGAGGATGTTTGAGGGTGAGGGGGTTTGAGGGTGAGGGTGTGAGGGTGTGTGAGGGTGAGGGTGTGTGAGGGTGAGGGGTGTGAGGGTGAGTGACGGTGTGTGAGGGTGAGAGGGTTGTGAGCATGAGGGTGTGTGAGGGTGAGGGTGTGAGTGAGGGGGTGTGAGGGTGAGGGTTGTGAGGGTGAGGGGGTGTGAGGGTGAGGGTGAGTGAGGGTGTGTGAGGGTGAGTGAGGGTGTGTGAGGGTGAGGGTGTGTGAGGGAGTGAGTGAGGGGGCGAGAGCATGTGAGACAGGCGAGACCTAAAACGGGTTACATGTTTTTTGCAACAGGATTTGAATGGATTGGGTAGAGTTGTTAGATGCTTGGTGGATTTATAGCAAGGGTACCAGTGGCCCCCTGTTGGAAGTTATCAAAATACAGGCATTGTTAGGGGGATTAAAGGGCCTCTATTGTTTTATTCCCCTGTGACACTGCACCTGCTACACCATTTGCTAGCAATGCCCCTGATACTTGACCGGATACTGGAGGGATGGTGGAGAGGCGAATGAGCTCTGGAGCGAGATTGCAGGGGGAGGTAGTGTGGGGGCTGAGCTGCTGTGTTCGGAGGGTATCTTGAGCATGGATCTGACACGGAGAATTGTGAGTGGCGGGGAAGGAACAAGGACTATTAGTTAGACGGATATGATTCCAAAAGCGTTTTGGGCAGTTAGGCCTTGAAGGGGAGGCATTTAAGACTGGTGAGATAGTACTTTGCATATATATTAACGAAGCCTTTGGCATAGGCTGTGATTGTGAGGCCAGGATAGTATACGAGTCATTAATGGGGCATTTCTCACAATTAAGAAGTTCCCTGTTGTGACTGTGCTGAATGGACTGGGTTGGGTACCTGCCAACCCCGGCGCCCCTGAATTCCCTTAGAAAAAAATTAAGGGTCACGGTTATCTTTCTCCACCAAGGAATGGCACAGAAACACTTGCCTCCAACGTATGTTTCACGGTCGAAGCGTTTTTTCATGGTGTATTTTATTATTTAAAAACAAATATATAATAAATAAAATACCTTTTACTTCTTATTTACACCGTTCAGGCTGAGTGTACATCTGAAATCCAGCTATTCTTGACAGTACGGCAGAGGCACGTGGCAGGAGTTTGCATACAAAGCAACCCGTTTATGTGGGGGGGGGGGGGGTAAGCCCTTGATCAACGAGGGGTAAGATGGCCCTCACCCCCATGTTTCTCTCCAATGGCTCATCCAGGCTCCTGTGTCCCTGTCACGCTGCCTGTGCGCATGTGATGCAGTGCGTGGCTGACGACACGTCATGCATCGGAGGCCTTTAGTCCGTGACGTCACCCCGGCGTTCTGTTGTACGTAGAAGGCCTCGCAGTGCATCCAAGGCCGGGCAGAAGGGGGAACCCAAGCCGGCCCGGCCTCGGTCACGTGCGAAGGGGGAGGGTTGCTCCAGCAGTGTCCGGCTACCGTTAATAACAGCCCATGTACCTTTGGCGCAGCATGTCGGCTTCTGGGCCTGAGCCACGGGGGAGGAGAGGGAGGTGGGGAGCAGGGAGACGTAGGGAGCCGCGTGGAAGTAGGGGTGTGGGGAGCAAGGGAAAAGCCATTTGTGAGAAAAGAGAAGGAGCAGCGAGATAACCGGAATATTTGAGGAGTGGTGGAGCAAGGTCGCGTGTGCCAGGTGATGCAGAGATGACACCTGCGCAGCGACTAGAGCCCGATGAGGTAAGGGGGTGGGTGGTGGTGTGTGTGCATGTCTGCATGTGTGTGTTTGTGTGTGCTTGCATGTGTGCGTGTGTGTGTGTGTTAGGATAATGCCATTGTAGCAGGCTGACTTGCTCTGGAAGTGGGACAGGATATGTGCACGGCGTGTGGCTGTACATGCGTGCACATATGCTGAAATCGCCGACGGCCCTGCGTGTGCCCATCCCCTGTCCCAGTTCCGCAGCAAGTCAGTAACAATAGAAGCTTCACTGGACAGCAGCGCTTCGCGCTGCTTACACTAGCTCGCCCTAAAAACGACACAATTTCTTAGTTATTTGGACCTGTCACAAAACATCTAGGCTCAAACGTAAAATAAAATAACCCCTTTATAGAAAACAAAATGTTTTTAAAACTTATGGGTCCGGCGTTATTTTGCAGGTCCCAGAAAAGGAAGTAAATGACCTGCGAGAGTACCGTGGCTCCTCATCAAGAAACATCAAGAAAAAAATTAAAACTAAAGTGCCATCTGATTGGCCACTCAGGGAACACTACTCACAAAAAGCCCACAGCCTTTATAAAAAGCCTCAAATGATTTTACTCATCAGCATTAGCATATTGGTGTTTTATGGAGCCATTTAGTGTAAATAGAAACATACTCCATCATGGCCACCAATGGAACTGAGCCTCAAGAGACACCAAACCGACCATCCACCAAGCCTGGCACAAGTGCAGCATCGTGGTTTTTACAAGTGCAGCATCACAAGATGATGACGTTATTGTAATTTCATTAACAACTGCAGCAGCATAACAACTAAGGCCTGAAAAAGAGTTGGTGTTGTGGCAGTGTTTACAACTTCTGGCTGGCAAAAAAATAAGTTTTCAGGAGGTTATGGACAGTTTGTGCAGTCAAGTGCAATATAGGGGTACAGCTTACCAGTATTCCATGAGGATGTGGAAACACTTGAGGGATATTGTTCCCAACAGCATAGCTGGGGCTGAGTGGGAGAGGAGTCAAGCAGGAGAAAGACAACAGACTGCGCTAGAGAAAGTAATGCTTCAACTTTAAGAAGCAGCTAAGGCAACATGCAGCATTTCACTTCACATTGCAGGTACTGCTTAAATGTTGTGGTGTCTGTAGAAACAAATGAAATAATATTTTCCCTGGCTATGGAATATTATCTTAACAAAGAACACAAAGGCTTGGGAAATACAAAAGAAATAAAAACAATTATGTTTAAAAAACATGCAAAAAGATTTTTAAAAAAGCACAGTTATCGAAAAGTGCTTCAAAACTGTAAAAATACTTTTTTTTAAAAATGTGTTAAAAATAGGGGTGGGCAGACCTCGTGGGATTTCACTCCTTGGAATTCCATGGAGTTACATAAAGACTCTATGGGATTCCACAAAGTTCAGCCAATGGGCAGAATCAATGCATGTCACGCAGAGGTTTAGCGCCAGTAGCACGATCAGCACAGAAAAAATCAGAGAGAACGGCAACATGCAGTGCACAAGAGGATGCGCCCATTTTTAATTGATTTTGCTACTGCTCAAGTAGAAAATCTACTCCCGCAACCGCTCGCATTACAAAGTTGCACTGGAAGGCTTCCTGGCAACCAAAAACTGTGCTAAGGGATGGTAAGTCTTGCTCAAACTTGTCAGCTCGCTTGCTGGATCCTCGTGCTGTTACTGTTATCATTGCGTTGCTCAAACAGGGAAAAATGTCAAAACACAGGATTGGCCAGAACTCCACGTTAAAAGAGGAACAAGGAGTCGCCAAAGTCCTCTAATTCCGCAAGCGGAATTAAAAATTCCACCCTGGACTAGTAAAAAACGACACAAAAGTATATATAGAGATAAAACTCTGCAACCAATCTCTTCGTAACACAACCAGAGTGTGTGTATAGAGTGTGTGAGATTCAGGGCCGGACTGGGAACCAAAACCGGCCCCGGCAAAGTGCTCGACCGCCCCCCCCTCCCCCTCGGGGGAGGGTTGCGGGTGCTGCCGAGCTCTTTGCCGGGGCCGGTTTTCGGTCGATTTTGGTACAGGGCCAATTTTGCAGCTATGCTGCAAAAACGGCCCTGTAACACAATCGGCCCCCAGGGTCCCAAAACCAGCCGTCACCCGTGCGGTGCACCGGGGGATTGCTTGGTGCCCGCTACGGCCAGTCCGGGCCTGGTGAGATTGAATGATTTTAGAGAGTTGGGCACAATGTATGGTCAAACACCAGCCTTCTACCCAACCACCTACTGAACATGGCCTTATTACGTCTGCAGTGGGCCTCCCCACCTGAAGAAGGAGCTACACACGCTATATACAGTATATTAAAAAGCACAGAAATTCAAGGAAAAAATTAAGTTTAAATTGATGTTAAAGAAAGTATGAAAATAAGACCTTAACTTATGTCACCTAAAAAAACAAAGGTTAAAGTGACATTATTGTTAGGGTACAAAGTCAGAAAAGAACTAACTTTTAAAAATCTAAAAACCACTGAAATTCGCCACTTATAGGTCAGTGAGTCAACTATAACTTGCACCACTGTCCTTAACTGTTTATGACCTAACCAGACCCTCCAGCTTATCGCGATTTCGCGATTTGCAAAAAAATCGTGAAATTGGCCAAACGCCGCAAATCCCGCGACATTTGCTTAAACGCCCGCGAAATCTGCCGGTTTGCCAGCCATTCCAGGATTTCATCACAGCAGCAGGACAGGAGAACAGGAGAAGAGAATTGGCAGAGGACACCCAGCAGGAAGACCAAGGAGGCCAGCCAGGGTGAGAGAGAAGCCAGCGGACACGATGAACGCCTCTTCTCCAGCCCAGCCCGGGAAGGAACACGGAAGCGTGACGACTCGGAGACCAGGGGGAGGGAGCGGCACCGGCAAGCAGGAGACAGCCGGCAACAGGTACAGTCCTTCACGCTGTGGGGGCCCGCCGCACATGGGGCACGCGGCGGGCCCCGGGGGCCATACATCTTTTTTTTAATGTTTTGCTGTGGGGGCCCGCCGCACATGGGGCACGCGGCGGGCCCCGGGGGCCATAAATCTTTTTTTGTGTATTCCTGTGGGGGCCCGCCGCACATGGGGCACGCGGCGGGCCCCGGGGGCCATACATCTTTTTTTTATGTTTTGCTGTGGGGGCCCGCCGCACATGGGGCACGCGGCGGGCCCCGGGGGCCATAAATCTTTTTTTGTGTATTTCTGTGGGGGCCCGCCGCACACGGGGCACGCGGCGGGCCCCGGGGGCTATAAATCTTTTTTTTATGTTTTCCTGTGGGGGCCCGCCGCACATGGGGCACGCGGCGGGCCCTGGGGGCCATAAATCTTTTTTTTAATGTTTTGCTGTGGGGGCCCGCTGCAAATGGGGCACGCGGCGGGCCCCGGGGCCCTAATTATTTGAGTGTGCATGTACTGTGGGGGTCTGCTGCGCACAGGGGCACGCTGCGGGCACTGGGGGGTCTAATTTATCGAATGCAAATGCACTGTGGGGGCCTGCTGCACACAGGGGCATGCTGGGGGGCCTAATTTATTGAATGCAAATGCACTGTGGGGGCCTGCTGCACACACGGGCATGCTGCGGCCCCTGGGGGGCCTAATTTATTGAGTGTGCATGTACTGTGGGGGCCATTAACTGCACTTTTGTCGCACTATTTATTTCATCACTGGGTGATTTGCACAGGCTTCACCACATTATATGTTACGTGTTGTCTATGTTTTATGGTCATACGTTGTGTTGTGTGGAATTTATTATTTTTTCCCCCTCCCTTATGCTCCGCCCTGAGTGTGGCTACACCAGGGCGTATTGTAAGCAGGCCCTATGATGAAGCATGTCACATACTTCGGTATGTGAGTGAGGGCAGTTTTTTCCAAATTATGGATTTGCCTTAGTTTGTCTTGTGGCTTTTGTTGTGTACTCTACACCCCTCTTTGTGTGTGCACATGTACTGTGGGGGCCTGCTGTTGTAAATTAACTCAAACAGTAAGATATCTGTGTTTGTTGTCGAAAAAACCCCAAAATAAAATGCCACTAAATGCCGCTAAATTCCCAGATATGTGCCGCTAAATTTCCTGATTTGTGCCGCTAAATTTACTAGTTCATGCCGCTATATCCTGGGGGGTCTGCCTAACACACTACATCATTCATGACATGCTAATTGGCATCATTCATGACATATCAAATAACATAATCCAACTATTGTGACAGTGTGCTATTGGCTATATGAATTGGAAGCTTTTTAACAAATATGTGCCTAATGGGTGTAGATTTTTTTTAGCATACAGGACACAAAGTATCTCTTTCAACTCACCCACATTTAGTAGATGTGATCCTCCTTTTGACTGATATTCACCTCCATAAGAAACAAAATGGCTCTATAGACGTTAATGGTGTCATTTTCTATTAAGCCTTGAATATCCTCCAAAATAGTGTTTGTTTTTTAATTTAACTTAATTGGATGTGGATGATATGAGACATAAAATTTTAAGTCAACAGCTTAATGTCTATGAATTAGCCAACTGATAAAGCATGTACAGCCAGGCATATGGACAACCTTCTGTAGTTTGTAAAAATGCACTACACTAGACACAGTCCTGAAGTGAGCAAACTGGTGATGAACCAAATTTACAATCATACTGCAAGTTAAACTGTCTCTAAATGGGCCACCCATACCACATGTAGTCTTCAACAATGTAAATTGTTTCAAAATATTCAGGAACCTTCTGGAAAAAATATTCACACATAACAAAGCATCCAGTGTATGTTGAAATTATGCATAGCACTGCATGACAACTATTTAACATGTTTACATGCCCAAATAAAATAAATTAATAACGGTGCTCCATACACACTAATCTTGTCAAGTTCGTTCAAATTAAACAATCTTTCAATTCAGTACTGCTCCATTCGTTGCACTTGGTCAGAGTGCCTTGAACATATGATTACAACTGATCTGGTTGGGAAAATCCCGCCCTGTAGAATGTGCGCACTACTTACAGTGAACTTTTTGTTCCTTATCAATGTTTAAAAACCTTCATAATAACCATAAATCCTCTCAATGGTGAATTGTAATCTTCTTTATTTCATTCATTTCATGAAATCTTCAATTTTCAAATCATTATATGTACTTCACGTGAATTATCACCCAATGCATTTCGGGTCGCTTCATCGACCCTTCATTAGGGGTCTATAAAAATGATAAACAGGAAGCTAAATTAATCCTCAAACTCAAGAATAAGTGTAACATAGAAAAATATCATGTTGTTTAACATAACAATAAAACTGTTCAAGTCATGGTGCCTAAGTATGTCCTATATGATTTCTACAATACAGTCCATTAAGACTACAGGGTTAATGCTAATAAACTGGTCAGATCTTCTAGTGCTAAAACACTATCTTAAACGTATTATTGGCACAGGCCTGATAATTTCATTAGTGCATTATTACACCTCAGGTTAAACAATACCTTTCATGATATATGGTGTATTAAAAAATAATAGCATATTCCTTAAATAGCGTGACAAAACAGTAGCGTATAGCCAATATCTACCCGTAATGTAGCCAAAAAACCTGCTACACATGTTAGGATAATCTTAACCTACTAACTTTTACGTGCTCGATGCCGAACCAATCTAAGAATTGCTTGACCATAGCCTCTTATTATTCGAATCGTGTTATGCGGTAACGAGGTGCTCGCGACTCGGAACTTACTTGAAATACACGAGTGTAGTCGCTCTGAATCCTCAGGCTGCAAGCCGTTCGGTGCAAGAAGTTGCAACCGCCCGGTCTGATTACGCTGCGTATGATATGCGTCGTGACGTGGTCACGTATTCCCCTGCCTCTCAAATTTAAAGCAAAAGCAACCTGTTCACAAAGTGGACGAGTGCAATAAAGTTTTTATGTGAAAAAAGCGTAGTTATCAATATTTAACTAGAAAAGCAAGGATTTAGGAAGATTTGAAATCGTCAACCCTATTCAACCATGCATCATGATTATGCTTATCAGTAGACTCACACCAATTGCGATCAATATACATTAAAAGGTGGATGTCAGTGACCAAATCATATATGCCGAACATGATTATGAAAAACATATTAATGAAAAACATATTATTATAAAAAACATGATAATTCGATGCAGTCATTCAACCCCAACGGCTGGAGAGTATTCAATGTATTGATCCAAAAGAATTCAGCTTTCAATAGTTGTTTATGTGGATCGATGCCCGGGTCAATTCTTACTGCTTCTAGTACAGTATATCGCAATTGTGACACATTGTGCCCTGCTTCTAGCCAATGCATGTCCACCGTTGACTTTACGTTCTTCAGTCTGATGTTGCTTTTGTGCTCCGTGATGCGGACTTTTATTTTCCTTTAAGTGATGCCAACATATATTTTGCCACAAGGGCACTTAATGGCATATACCACGTTTTTGGAATCGCAGGTACTTGAGTGTTTCAAATCAATTGTAAAACCTTTTAAAGGATGAGCCAGTTCTTTTCCTTTGATGACGTTATTACAGTGCGTACAGTTCCCACAAATTTGCATCCCTTTAAATTTCATAGAGAGATCTTTAGTGGCTTTTTTTATAACAATTCTTGTATGTTTCTTGACCATTGAAAGGCAAAAATCACTTTCTGTTTATTGATGCATTCTAAATCGGTCTCATTCTTCATCAGATGCAAATGTTTTTTGATGATGTTTTTTATTTTATTGGCTTCAGTAGAATGTTTTAAAATGCATATGTTGACGTTCTTCTCAGTTTTTATGCTCTGCCTCAGAAGAGTTGATCTTTCAATTATCTGTGCTTTCTGTATGGATTGATTTATTAAGGTTTCCAGATATCCTCTCTGCGTGAACCTTTTGGCAAAAGTGTCGATGGTTTGTTGGGCTTCCTCTTCTATGTTGGTGATTTGTTTAAGCCTTAGGAACTGTGAGAATGGCAATTGTCTTTTCAATGATAACCGATGAAAACTTTTGAAATGTAAACCACTAATCCGATCTGTGGGTTTTGTATACACATTGGTCTTGATAGTGTAATCTTCAATTTGTACCAAAACATCCAAACAAGCTATACTGTTTTTATTAATGGTATATGTAAATTTGATGTGCTGATGGCATTCATTCAACCTGTGAATGTTGTCAATAAGGTAACTTTCTTCCCCATTCCAAATTATGAAATTGTCATCTATGTATCATTTAAATGACACCAAATGATCAGTCCATGTCGACGCTTGAAGAATGTTGTCGTGCTCAAATTTAGACATAAACATGTTTGCCTAGGTGGGGGCTCCAGCAAAGCCCATAGATGTGCCATTACATTGAGCATAAAAATTGTTCTCCCATTGAAAATAGCTATGGTACAGAGCAAAGTGCATAACTTCTAACATAAAAACCTTGCTAGCTCCGTGCAATCATTATTGAGTAAAAACCATTCAGTTGCTTCAAGACCCTCAGTGTTAGGGATTGAAGTGTACAACGAAGTTACATCTATTGTACATAATAGCCAATTTGTCATTTCTTCTTTTAGTAGGGATTCCAAGTGATTTAAAAAGGCTGTGGTGTCTTTTAAATATGTCTTCCAATTCTGTACCATTGGCTGCAAAAAATGATCCAAGTATCGACCCAGTGATTCAGAGATAGATCCACATGCTGACACTATTGGTCTGAAAGGAGGTGAAGTTAAACTTTTATGTACTTTTGGTAACATATAAAACTGGGGACGCCTGGGGTGTTGATTATCTAAGAAATGCCCAAATATCCACAGGCGATTAATCTGTTGTAAACAGAAGCTTCAGCCTTTCTCGCATACTTTTGGTAACAGCCTTGGATTTAACCCTTTCAGTGCTGCCGTCGGCCGTTGAACGTTCAGAGCACTACCTGGCTGGTGCTGCGAACGTTCAACGGCCGACACAGCCCCGCCCACTCTTTAAAACCGCTGCACTACCGCGAAAAAACGGCCACGGCTAACGGGTTAAGCTACAGCCTGTTTGAAATGTGCCTACATGTGCCCTTTTGTGACATTGTATAGAAATTGTTATAACAATGAAGCAGTAAAGTTTTGAATGAATCACAAAGACAGGCATATATGTTTTTTAAATGTAACAAATTATATTAGAATAAAACTGAATGTAAATGATGGGGTTCAAAGATAATGATAACAGATAGTACATTGACAATGTGGTGTCCAAAAAAGCTTCATACTCTTACTCCTTGACATTTGGCAATGTACTAAAGGCCCACTTTCTATTGAAAACACAGGAATGTTTGTCTTGGTATTAAGACAAATCTTGTGAATGTAACAAGCTTAATCCAAAGTGGTGATGGGCTACTCGTCCACATTTCGGACTCATATGGTATGTATCCACAAGACCATCTTCAGGACCACAATATTTAAGAAAATGCAGGAAGACCCCATTCTAGAGGAAAATCCACTCCTGAAACGGAATTATAAATTTCATAGAGCTTCAGAAGACATTGAAGACCGTAAAGCTATTCAGAGCAAGCACTACTCAAACTTGGGACTACCCAATAATATAAATCATGTACACGAAAAAATGGTGAGTCAATCAAGCATTTTAAAGGAGAGGCAATATTGCTCAGCATCTGACTGCTCGTGAACTGAGCCGGCGTCCTTCTAGTAACTAATTAAGTGAATTTATAGTAAAAAATCAAGTAGTAATGGGCAAAACCTTTGTTCGCATGCTAGACACATAGTATATCTGTCAAGTCATTCACATTTGGTAGATGTTACCATTTTTTTGTTGGCAGTCACACAATTAACAAACAAAATACCTCCATGGAATTTAATGGTGCCACCCCCTTTCTAAACCATATACACCCTCCAAAAAAGGGCTTGTAATCTATTCATCTTAACAGGATCACACCATTAATAACTTCACATGACCCGAAATTTGAAATCAAGAAGTTGACAGGGACGCATTTGCCACTGATAACAAACACACTTCCTACCAAACCCTATGGACAACCCTCCATAGTTTGCTAAAACACACTAGACACATTCCTGAGATGAGCACAACGGCAGACACCTTAGACCTAAGCTTACATTTGTAGTGTGAGTTAAGACACCACCAATTGGTTGGCCCTACCTTAAAACAATATTTAACAATCTTTAATGTCGCAAAATCTTCAGCGAACTTCTAGAACTAAACATCCACCCCTCATAAACATTCGTATAACACAGAATCTGCCTTCAGCACTGTAATGCAGCTATGTAACATGGGCATATGTCCCGACATCCACTGGTGGACAATCTATTGTCAATAGAGTTATTGTTTTTTTTCACAAATTTGTTTTTGCAACAGACTTTAGCTTTAAACCACAACCGACTTTAAAACATGCCTCTAAAACCAAACCAGATGTGCTCAGCCTTTATCTTGTTGAGTGCTGCTTGCAGCTCGAGCTTTACTGGTTTATATAAGTGGGCCACCATATAACTTTCAACATGTACAACCAACTTACCTCCAGGGCTTACTCTATGGCCAGTAACTGCACCTACACTTGTACACACATTTACTCTGTGCTGTTTGTGGCTATGGGCCCTTTACTAACAGCTTTCTTTTTTTAAATGATGGAAGCACATGTGGAGTAATGTGCATAGCAGTAACAAGAATGATGCCATTTGAGATGTCATCAGTAATGCTACCAATGATGTCATTTGATATGTCATCAATTATGTCATTCAAGATCTTATGAGTGATGTAATATGCGATTCCATAAGCAGTACATGATAAGGGTGCAAATTATAGTTAAATTCACTAAATTATAACACAGATTTCAGGGTTTTTCATTTTTTTACATTTTCGTTCTTATCGCATTTGAACATCTTACTATGACGTAACCTTAACCTTTGTTTTTTCATTGAATTGCCAGGAATTTTTAAAACATAAGCTAAGATCTTATTATCATAACTATTTATAACGTCACTTCAACCATTGTTTTCTTCAGTGAACGTCAATGATTTGTTGATTATATTCTAAGTTGATCATGCACCCAACCCCCTTTGTTAATGTGTGTCCAAACCCATTGGGAGAGGCCAAACCAGTAAAGACTGGCCTTTGGTCAGGCTCTGCGTCCAACTCCAGAGGAGCGACCAACTAGTGCTGCATACGGCCTTCTGTTATGCACAGTGGGAGGTGGCCACGCCACCTAGTCTTCGCCCAAACCCACTGCCCAGGGACTTTGGTTTGGGTCATGCATCCAATGAACATCCTCTCTTTGTGCATAGTGTTCAGAAATGTGCAGTGGTGCATTGGCCCCATGCCCAACTCACTGCATACGACCAATCCCCACTGCGCCTAACCTACGTACTGCATAAAGGCATCTGGACACAGGGTAGGGTCTATGACCAGAGCCTTGTAATTTATTTGGTACAGCAGAACTGGTACCGTAACTGCACAAAGACAGGCATGCTACATAAGGTAATGCTAAACTGGATGCTGGTCCCACAACGACCAGACATATATATTTTTTCCTTTGAATTAAACGACAGTCCCTTTAAGATCCCCACAAGGTCCTAGGTGTCTTAGTGCGGCCAGCATGCCTCCTCACATAGCCATTTTGTCGCTTTTTCCCAGACTCATGGACCGAATACCGGAGTACATCGATGGCAGTTGCAACATTTTCTTTCTTTCTGTGGCCGCCAATCGGGTCATTTGGTACTAGAATAACAGCACTAATACCACAGTACTAAAAGGACCAATGGGAGAAAAAGCTCACTTGGCCAATCAGAATGGAATATTTACTTATTTTTTGGTACCGTAGGAGTCCTGTGGGACTCTTGCAGGACCAACCATCCAGATAAATCTAACTTTTTCTGAGTGTTAATCCCTTCATCCCCAACCCTATACCCTCGTTAGGCACTAATATTTAATACTGGGACAATCCCAGGGAACGTGGAGGTAGATTCATGTATTTTTTTTTTTAATATGTTTATTGATTTTCATCAAGTAAAGAAACAGCAGCCAAACATGTCTGACATCGCATTATGAGCTATGCCAACAAAATAATAAAGGTTAACAAGTCCCCCACCCCATTCCCTCCCACCCGACCCAAGACTGGTACCGATATATGTACAAAGTGGCCCATACATACATTTGGCTGAGTATCAGCAAAGATTTAGAATCAGGAATTCTAATGACCTGGAAGCAGACATGTCGCAAAATTAGAACAGAACCATTATCCAATGCAATATAGCACTCTTACGTTCCCACCATGGAACAGTGCTAAGGATAATGAAGGAGCCCGAGCAGGGAGCCAGCTCAGACCCATATACAGTCAATCACTCTAAATCAGGAAAAGTGAGCAGATATGCTGTCAGCGGGGCCCAAAAGTCTTTCGGACATGAGGCCTCAGGAAGTACTTCCTCATACGTTTGCAACTGAGCCTTACAGCACAGCAGATCCCGGAGCCATTTTTTCTTTGTCGGTGTCGCTTTTGCCCCCTAGCATTGTGCAACAGCTCTCTTTGCAAATAGGGTAGAGATAGCAATTATTCGCCTATTACAGGGCTTGAAAGATTTGACATATCCTAGCATGGTCTTGGACTGCCGGCCACCTCCCCCCTTGAACACCGACTGAATTACCCAATTCAACCAGTCAACACATGGGGGTCTTTGGAAGTCAAGGGGGGGGTACGGGGCCCCCCCCCCTGGCCGTATTTATTAAAATATAAAAACAAATCAAAAATTTTAATCAAATAAACATTTCTGACAATTATTAAAATGCACACTTTTCAGAATATTAGATTGACATCCGTTTCGACATGGTATGATGGGCTAACCTTAACAAATAGCTAATACAGCGTGTCTCCTAACGTAATCTAATCATCCTGAAAATTAAACTGCATTCTAATATTTCCATTACTTTTTAATAACTTTTTAATAACTTTAATAAAGGCCTACGGCAAGGTCGCCAACCGGTGTCAGATCCTTTTACAGCTGCGCTCTCGCGTTGAAGATGCGCATGCGCAACCCAGGGCACGTTACACCCACGTGCGCTCCCCGAACTCCATTTAACCATAACAGGAGGGCCCAGACACTCGCGCACCTTAGTGACGTCATAGTGTTGTGAGGGGTGGCTACCAGCCTGAGGAAAGCGTAGACTCCCTCCCCCGCACCCTTTAAATTAATGGAGACCATCTCCTGCCCCTGAAGTTCTGAGAGAGACCAAATGGCCCCTCCCGCGGGCGGCCCCTTTCGTGAATGGGTCCGCCCCCCCCCGTAAGGACCTTAAAATGCTGCTCACCGATTAATGACCTTACCGCCAGACACACATAATAAATACGACAATGCTATTCTAAAAGGAAAAAGGCCTAAGGATAAAATTGTTAACACACAGCAAAGCATAAACATCTACATATATAGTTACTCCTGTAAGCGGGAAAAAGGGGCCTAAGGAAAGAATTGGTTAAAATCACGGCACTGCACCCACGTTTAACTTCTGTACTTCCTTCCAGTAAACAGGAAATTCAAGGCCTACTGGATCAAGTCCCCCTTATATCTATGTTCCGGCACATTGACAAAACCTGATACTCACCATTTGCCCAGCCCCAAGGTCTGCTAATAAGGGATGGAGGGTGGGGAAAATTAAACGGCCCCACGGTGGGGCGAGGAGCGAGCCTGGGGAGCGCGGGCACAAAGAGGCCGCTTCCCGCGCTCCCCAGGCTCTTAACCCCTTCGCCGCCGCGACCCCGCCCCCTCGCCCCGGAAGCACACCAGTACTTCCGGGGCGAGGGGGGCGGGGAACGCGGCCCCGAAGGGGACGGGTTATGGGAGGGACCGGGCCCCGCCATGCTTGCGTGGGGGCCTATTGGCCCCCCCTTGTATCATGGTCTTGGACTGCCGGCCACCTCCCCCCTTGAACACCGACTGAATTACCCAATTCAACCAGTCAACACATGGGGGTCTTTGGAAGTCAAGGGGGGGGTACGGGGCCCCCCCCCCTGGCCGTATTTATTAAAATATAAAAACAAATCAAAAATTTTTATCAAATAAACATTTCTGACAATTATTAAAATGCACACTTTTCAGAATATTAGATTGACATCCGTTTCGACATGGTATGATGGGCTAACCTTAACAAATAGCTAATACAGCGTGTCTCCTAACGTAATCTAATCATCCTGAAAATTAAACTGCATTCTAATATTTCCATTACTTTTTAATAACTTTTTAATAACTTTAATAAAGGCCTACGGCAAGGTCGCCAACCGGTGTCAGATCCTTTTACAGCTGCGCTCTCGCGTTGAAGATGCGCATGCGCAACCCAGGGCACGTTACACCCACGTGCGCTCCCCGAACTCCATTTAACCATAACAGGAGGGCCCAGACACTCGCGCACCTTAGTGACGTCATAGTGTTGTGAGGGGTGGCTACCAGCCTGAGGAAAGCGTAGACTCCCTCCCCCGCACCCTTTAAATTAATGGAGACCATCTCCTGCCCCTGAAGTTCTGAGAGAGACCAAATGGCCCCTCCCGCGGGCGGCCCCTTTCGTGAATGGGTCCGCCCCCCCGTAAGGACCTTAAAATGCTGCTCACCGATTAATGACCTTACCGCCACAGGCCAGGTAGTTAACCGACTATCTGGCCCCCCCCCAGAACTCCCCCCTTCTAGAAAGGTCATACTCCCCCTGCAAAAATTTCCACCCATGCCAGGATGTTTCTTATAAAAAGGGCATTCCCTTCCTCTGTTAAGTGCACCCCATCCCGCAAGTAGAAGTGTTCCCCCCAAATGCAACCGTGAGGGATGGTCTGTAAGACCGGAGTCCTAAATAACCTGTCCAGCTTGTTGTTGACCCTCTTTAACGAGCTGCTCAACGCGCTGACTGAGTTTCCCCCCCTCCATTGCATCCTTGGTATCAGTTGTGACCATACTACAACACTACCTGGTAACCGCTTTGCTAGCCAACCCGCTGCAGATATAATTTCTTCCAGGAGGACCCTTCTGCCCAGACCTGCCAGATCATTCCCCCCTAAGTGAAGAATTACCGCCGAGGGTGGTGTAGTATGTCGCGCTAGTAAGTCCGACATATAGTCCCTGAACTGATTGAGGCGGAGCCCCCCCCTGCCATGGAAGGAGACCCTGCACCCCCTACTTTCCACCCTTTGTTTGCCTGAACCTGCAAGAAAAATTTTGTTAGCACGTTTGACATATGAATGCCCCACTACCCAAATGACTACGGTCTTCTGTCTGTCCTCCTGGTCCCTCCATGCTGTAGTAGAGTTGCCTTGATGCTCAATGGGTAGTTTCCGTCCTGCGTCACAGGCCCGTGAAACTGTAAATAACCAGAAAAACGGCAGGTATTAGCAATACTCCACATGGCGGCAGCTCTCACAACATGTGCAACCGCACGTAGCGTTTATAAGCGCTTGAGGACCATCTCCCAATTCTTTGCACACTCTTTGTGGTCAAACCCCTAGCTGTTGCTTCTGTGGCTGCCCCTATCCTGAAGGAGTGTGTCCCAAACTCTTTGTGATTATAACCCGCTTTTGCCATGCTCATGGCTAGTACCCTCTGGAACTGAAACCTGGTAAGAGGAGTCCCATCCCCATGCATCAGCAGTGACCCCACACACTCCTGTGCCCGCTGTCTTATTAGTTCCTCCACATGTGTCACCGGGCAGCAGGGATTGTTCCTTGCCCGATGTAACGCCAAACTTTGGCCCCTAGCCTCCTGATCAGTTTTAGATTTCCTGATGCTGATCCACATAGTGTCGCCCCTTATGCTGATATCCTGCAGCTGAAGGCCGCCTATCTTATCACCTTTGTTGGCCGCCACGAGTTCACCTACCCTGAATGCCCCATAGAAGGCTAAAGAGAAAGCAGCTTTAAATAGGCCCACCTCAGACGTAGAGCTACATGTGTCCGGCAGCGCGAGGAGAACAGCTGACAGACGTTCAAAACCTATGGGTTTCCTGGAATCTATGGAGGGGGGCTGCATGCGCCGCCATCCTTTTAATGCCCTGTGGGCCTGGAAGCTGTGTGTAGGGTCCCTGCCCCCCCGTGCCCGTGCGAAAAAGGAGATAGCGGCCTTGTGCCTGTTGGCTGTTGCCACCGTGCGCCCTTCCTTGTGTAGGCTGCCTAAATACTTATTGAAGCTAGCCTCCATAGTCCACCTACTCTCCCAGCCCTGTCCCAGAAAGTGACAGTAAGACCTGAACGCCCCTTCGTATGCCGTCCTGGTCTTGGGTGCTAGGCTGGCTGCCACGAGGTCATGTAGTTGGGGGCACCAATTTGCCAAAGAATCGCCGGGAATTGGGCTGGCGCTGTCTCTGCCTCCGGCAAGTGATCCCTGAACACCTGCATCTTAAAGCGAGAAAGGGCATCAGCTGCATTGTTTAATACCCCTGGGACATGTTTCGCTCTGAAAAGTACATTCCTTGTCATGCAACACAGTACAATCTCTTTTATCAGGCGTAAAATGAGTGGACACCGTGCAGCTTGTTGGTTGATGCATTCAACCACCGACATATTGTCTGACCAGAATATTACCGATCTGTTGGCCAGCTCCTCGGGCCAGACTTTCAGTGCCACCCAGATTGGGAAGAGCTCGAGGAAACCAATGTTCACCGTCAGCCCGCTCTCCTCCCACCAGGCGGGCCACTTCTGCGCCACCCATTTCTTGCCAAGGATGGCACCAAACCCAACACTGCCCGCCGCATCGGTCCATAAACCAATGTCCTCCGAAGACACCGTGGGTGCACCCCACAGCACTCTTCCATTGAAATCCGCCAGGAATGCCATCCATATCCGCATGTCCTGGCGCACCTCAGCAGACAGCCGTGTCCGGTGATGTTTTTCACGAAGACCCCTCATGGCCTGCGCAATTGAGCGTGAAAATGGGCGAGCCATAGGAATTACTCTCAACGCAAAATTCAACTGTCCTACTGTCTGCTGCAACAGCCCTAAATTCACCTTCTTCGCTTGTAAGCACAGTCCTAAAGTCTGTTTGAATTTTTGGATCTTTTCTGCTGGTAATCTAAAACACCCTTCAACCGAATCCAGTTCAATGCCTAAAAATTCCAGGCATGTCACTGGTCCAACTGTCTTCCCCTGCGCCAACGGGACCCCGAAAGCGCGCATGAGCACGCAAAATTCCTGCAATGCCGACGCACACTCCCGTGAACCCGCCGGGCCCAGAAAAAGAAAGTCATCCAGGTAGTGCATCACCCATTGGTGACCCGTATGTTGTCTCAATGCCCATTCCAAAAAGGAGCTAAACTGTTCAAAATAAGCGCATGAAATTGAGCAACCCATGGGCATACACTTATCCATGTAGTACTTTCCTTTAAAGGAGAAACCCAGCAGGTGCTGGTCCTCTGGGTGAACCGGGAGTAGTCTAAAGGCTGACTCAATGTCTGACTTAGCCATCAGTGTACCCGCGCCCAAACTCCTCAGCATGGCCGCTGCCTGATCGAAGGACGCATACTTCACAGAGCAAATTGTATCATCAATAGCATCATTCAATGATGCCCCCCTTGGTGCGGATAAGTTGTGGATGAGCCTAAATTCCCCTATTTCTTTCTTAGGCACCACCCCCAGAGGAGAGCACACAAAATTCTGCGTGGGAATGACGTGAAATGGTCCTGCTACCCTTCCCAAACGCACTTCTTTAGCTATTTTTGTTGACACCACTGTTGGATTGGCCAGGACTGATAGCTGATTCCTACACTGTGGTCTCCCGACATACCCCCCAGCAGGAATTCGAAAACCATGTGTGAAACCCTCTTGTAATAATCTAGCAGACGTGTGATTCGGGTACCTGTTCAACCAGGGGATCAATGCTGACAGCTGGATGGGTGAATGTGCTATCAGCGGGTGGATCTTACTATTCAGGTTTCCTCCTCCCCCTGCTTCCTGCACCACTATTTTTATTTCTGCATGTTGTTTCGGGGTGGGACGTGTGGCCACATACGCTACATGCGTGCCTGAACTTACAGGTACCTGGTGCCCTGTTGCATGTCCGCCTATTGAAGTCCCAACATACCCCTTTTGCCCCTCCATTTGCTCTCTGCTTTTGGGCCGTCTCCCCTCCCGGTGCTGATCGAAAGGGCTGTTGAAACGCCTGCTGCGGCCTGGGGAAATAACCTCTACCCGCATTTGCGCTTGTGCTTGCCCCCTGACCCTTCTCGAATTGATTGTGCCATGAGATAGAGTCTACCTTGTCCCATGATAAAGTTTTATCAAATTCTTTGGACTTTCTGAAAGCGACATCATATTCCTTCCATACATCCCCTGCATGATTCTCATGGAACATTGTTATCCTACTTTGGTAGCAGTTCATGGCTGGTTGCATCCCCTTAAAACGTTCGCCCATTACTGCGCCGAACACTGCAAAAGCCCTCAGCCAGTTGATTAGGTTTTCTTCCACCCTAAACTTGTACAACTTCGCTCTCCATTCACTGGGCAACAACATTTCCTTCTGCGATTTTGCATATTCCCATTCCCTGTTATCTATCAGCAATGAAAACATGTTCACATACTTGTCGGCCCATATCAATTCCTTTACACTCTGGGACACATGCTGTGCTAAGCACTCACCCCTAGAGGGCAATGTTCCTTCGCCCAGCAAAGGCAGGGCAATCTCCTTACCATTCCCATTGTCGTTGGGTAACATTGCTTCCGCGGTCTTGGCACTGCCTCCATCATTCGCTGGACCTGTTTGGGGAGAAACCGGTGCAGGCGGCGTTGCGCCCCTACCACTAGCCAACAATATCTGAGTCACCAATGTTTGTTGCTCCGTTGTCAGAGCAGTATTGACCGGCAACGCACCCCCCCCTAACCAAGGGAGAATAGCCGCCACCTGAGCTGCCAGGTCTATTGGCACGGGCCCTGGCGCGGGAGTGGGAGTAGGGCCCGCACCTAGGGGCACCGGAGCCTGTGGTGGCGCGACGGGTGGCACTGGTGCCGCCGCCGGTATTACTGGCACAATTGGTACTGCTACTGGCAACTGGGGCACCGGGGCTGGAACGGGCACCGGGACCTGAAGTGGCGGGAGTGGGGCAGCAGGGGGTACCTGTGGTGGCAGAATTGGTGCAGCGGGAGGTAGGATGGGAGTAATATTCTGTGGCTGCCCCCCCACCCTCTTATTTCTCGCTCGCCTGGGTGGTGACACAAAGACGCCCCTTGGCTTGGGCGGTACTATCGTCCGCTTGGGTCTACCAGATGGACCGGCCTGGGCATCTACTTTGGCCCCTAGAACCGCTAAAGCCTTATCCATTTTATCAACCTTCCCCAGTCTCTTATCCATTGCAGACATTCTGCGCATCATTTTTTGTAACATTACACCCACATTTGGATTGACACGCCCCCTTCTTTGAGACATATTTATGAGCACACCGTGCTCCGTACCTGACCCAGCTGGTGGTGCACGACCTGTAATACCTGACCCGATCGCAAGCGCCTGTGCTGATGTGTGGCGACCACAACCTAGTCTCGCAGTCCTGCAAAACAAAGAGCGTTACCTTTCCCACTAGTGACCATGAACTAGAGAAACAGCCTATCCTTGATATTATCACATAAAACCCAACATTAAGTGGCCGTGCACCTTTAGCGTTTTAAATCGTTAAAATGTAAAACAAAACAACTCTTGCACCGTATTAGCAATCCTTACAACATACACTTAAGATAAAATTTATACCAGCCGTGATATGCGGCAATAGATTCCACGATAGGCCCTTAGCGCGCTATTCCAGTTAAACTACCCCCACTAGTTAACTCCAGCACTGTGCTGCAATTGACTTTTTATAAAACATGGATTTCAGTCAATAACTCACAACATAGACAGTCCTGGCTCCTTTTAGCGTGCAAATTCAGGTAAATTATCAAACCACGTGATATGAGGCAGTGAATCCCAACAGCACCCAGCAGGGCACCTTATCGTGCTAATACAATTAAAATATAAAAACTAAACAATTCTAGCACACTGCTGCCCTTGGTAGCGCTAATACAGGGATTTCTGGTCTCCCATCCGGCTTCTGCCCTAGCTGCCCCTGCTTCGCTTTGTTTCACAGCTTGCGCGTCTAAACCACAACTGCCTGCAACCATAAATCAATTAACAGTTCGCTGGGGCACTCGCGTGTTGACTTTACATTTGCCAATTTCACAATTCGTTCCGCTGTGCTGGCTCGTTTAAAAACGGCTTTTCCCCGACGTGCACCAAGCCTTCCTGCCGCTGCCCCCGCCCCGCAAAATACCTCGTGTTCCGCCTCTCCCTGACCGGTCTCCACCGCACGGCTGTGTGGCGCCTCTCACTCTTTGTCCCGGCCGCGTCCTCCCGCCTTCCAGCAGCAACCGCTCCCGCTCTGATTCACCAGGCGCCGGTCTGTGCTCCTCGACACCGTGTCCTCCGCTGCGACCCGTTCGCCACGCTCCGATCCAAGGCGGTCTGCTGGGCTCTTGGGAAGATACCGAGTCCTCAAACGACACAGGAACCTCCAACGAAAACCTGTAACAAAGAAAGAGAAAATTAAACGGCCCCACGGTGGGGCGAGGAGCGAGCCTGGGGAGCGCGGGCACAAAGAGGCCGCTTCCCGCGCTCCCCAGGCTCTTAACCCCTTCGCCGCCGCGACCCCGCCCCCTCGCCCCGGAAGCACACCAGTACTTCCGGGGCGAGGGGGGCGGGGAACGCGGCCCCGAAGGGGACGGGTTATGGGAGGGACCGGGCCCCGCCATGCTTGCGTGGGGGCCTATTGGCCCCCCCTTGTATTAAGCAGAGTTCGGGGGTGCAATGTACCGGCTCCTGCGTAATATCCGTTAGCATCCTTGTCACATCCTCCCAGAAAGCAAGCACACGTCCACATTGCCATGCCACATGCACAAAGTCTGCGTCCGCTCCTCCACACCTCACACAGTTAGCATTCTCCCATAAACCATATTTAAAAAGCTGCATCGGGGTATAATATATTTGGTGCAAAAACTTAAAATGTATAATTTTCAAGTTACAGTTAGCTGTCAGATAGCCAGTGAGTGTACAGCATGTTGTCCACATATCCTGGGTTAGAGCGTCTCCTAACACTGCCTGCCACTTTACAAATGAGGGGTTCTCATGCTGCTCCCACTCGTGCAGCGATGCATTATACAATTTTGTAATTAGTCCTTGACGGTCTGCACTTGCCAACATCGCCTGCAAGGCCTGAAGAGTGTTGGGCTCTGCCGGGAAGTCCGGGTATGCATTCCTGATGGCCTGCCTCACCCGCACAAACATGAATCCTAACTTGAACCCCCTGTCCGTACCTTTTTGCACCTCCTGCAGAGTTTTAAAGCGACCATTCTCCTAAAGATCCCCAATCCGCTTTACTCCCACCTTGGCCAATTCGCAAAGAGCACGCTACTCACGCGCAGCTAATATATCGGGATGAGACGCCTGTGGCAATAACGGGGCATATAGATACGATAGTTGAGCTCTATCCGCCAGTTGTCACCAAGCCCAAGCCGTACATTGCACGGGATTAATCTCAGTTCGGGGGCCACCCGTGCCGCCCGACAGAGTCGCCGTCTGGACCGCCATTGGAAGTACCGCATCCGCCTCTATAGCCAAGTGGGGCTGGTAACGCTGCGGATAGTGCCAGTAATGAGCAAATTGAGGCTGAGCACATAGATAATACAGTCTGAAATCCGGAGCTTCGAATCCCTCCCTTTCAAATGGCTGCACCAGAAGATCCACTTACATCTTGACTTCTTCCCGCCCCAGACGAAAGTGGATAGTACAGACTGGAGAGTTTTAAAAAATGCCACATTCAGTTGAATAGGGATATTAATGAAGAAATATAATAATTTTGTGAGAAAGGTCATCTTGACGACCGCCAGTCTGTCTGCCAATGAAAGGAGCAGATGTACCCACCTCTCGGCCCTCTCTGTGATACTCGTGATCGCCCGCCAATAGTTCTCCGAAATCACCACTTCCGGGTCCCTATGGATCCAGACTCCCAGATACTTCACTAGTTTCATGTATTTAACTGTGAAATTCATTACTCCTATTGTAACTCTTTCTTGTGCTAGCATTCTCTTACATTGCTCTATCCAAACTCGGAGTTTTCACACTATTTTCATTGAAAGAGTGAGTTGTAAAGATGCTTCTTGAGATATGGTGACAAGGTGCATCTTTGATGGTGCAAAGTCATAGATGAGTAATTACTGGTACTGGTAAGGAAGAAAAAGACATGAAAGAAATGAAGATTACTGTCAGGTAGTTAAGCCACTCTATATCAAGATGGTAGTGTTTTTTGGAAAGTTTGATGGAGGGTTTGATGAGACCCTAAAGACCCTCACCACAAATAATGACATCACTGGACCAACCTCCTCCATGAGTCAGCCTTTATCACCCATTACTGATGCAGCCAGGAAGGGGCTTTTCTCCATTCAATTATTCAAAAAAAAGTTGTCAAATTGTGCAAAGTCTGTGACAGCAATCATTGACAAAGCTAATAGGTCTCACCTTTGGGTTGATTGGCTTTGCCAAATCTTTGTATTGCTAACATACAGCATCAATAAAAGCAAAATGTAAAAAAATGCAAAAAAATATGCCTCGATGAAATATGTGCATAGCATGTCACATCATGATACTACTGATGTACAATTCAATCAGTTGGCATGCATATGCACATGTGTACACATGCATTACCATGCACACAATGATTATATGCACCAACCGAATGAGGCATGGGTCATTTTTTTATTTTTTTATTAATTGACACAAGTTGGTGGATGCCTCTTGATGCAGTAAATGAAAAGATATAATTTTGATTTGCAAGGAAGTACATTTCAGATATCGGAGCATTCCTGCAGCAAATGGAAGGGTCTGGGCCCTCCAAACAATTAAAAAAAGAAATATTTTTAAAACGCGGGGGTACGCAAGTCAGAGTGGGCAGAGAATAAAATAGAAACAATTCACTCATGGTGAAAGAATGGATAAAGAAGGGGAAATAGTGCATGAGGGAGAGAGCAACACAGAGCATAAAGGAAGGCATTTAGTGGGGGAGAAGCACACGAGGGAGTGAGCTAGAAAATACAATCTCAGAGTACTTAACTAAAAAGAAAAAAGAAGATCTCTGAAAGTGAGCAGTAGAAGGGTACAAGTCAGCCAATCAAAAGGATGGTAAAGAGGTTATGCTCTAGGGAAAAGGCCTGAGCTTCAAAATTGCACAATGAATGCATGATGAACCTTGCGATTACCTCGACTACCAGTGGATCTTTAACTTGGTGCCAGAGCAGAGAAGTTAGCCCCTAGTGGGCAGCCTGCCAACACCCGGGGCAACAGCATCTATGACATCCACTGCCCCATTAGAGGACCACCTCCAAATCTAGAGATCCCCTCCATACCAACTGGGATCTCTGTGCCTTCAGTGGTGTCACCATTGTGGTGACTCCAGTGACGGCGCTGAATTTTGCCAAGCTCACATCTTGTTTGTTGCACCCGCTCAGCAAGGTTTTTTTGTTTTCAAGAAATAAAACTCTCAAAGTGGGAGTTGGTTTCTTCAAAACATGGAAACAATGGCAAGATACGCGGAGGGGGTTTCTCCCTGTGCATCAAGGCCATTGGTTGATTTCTTGCTCTGGTCCACCATGCTTTGCATGGCAGTTTTGGGTGGTGAAATCTATAATCGTAGCCTCACCCTAAATAGAGCAAGGCAGCCATCACTATGACCCTGCAGCACAATGGCAGACAGTCCACCAGGACATCATTGTAGGCTAAGCCTCGACCTGTGTGCACCTGGTGCTTTTGTCACCACTGAATTAGGTGGAGGAATGTAAGCTGGGTGCAGGGGAACCCTCCAGGGTTACTCCTCCAAGCTCTAAAGGATGCCCGACGTCTTTGGGAGGGAGAGAAGCCAGGAACACGTCATCTCCTTAATAATCTGTGATAACAAGGCATGAACTGGCTCAATTCCGGAGAGGTATTATTCCGAGCTGGAGGGGAAGTGTAGTGGTGGTGGTGGGAGGCACTGTGTCACTCCAGGCAGATGTTCATCAGAGATGACAGTTTGCAAATATCTCAATCTCAGACCAGGCTCCTCTAGTGACACAGAGGAGCGCTGCCAAATTGGAAGCGTCAGTAGCCAACACTAATCTCATCAGTATGTGTCCAATCGTCGGCAGGAGCCTGACAGGCCGGGGATTGCTGGCATAAGGCTTCGTCTCTTTTGCATGGATCCGTTGGGAGGGGTGAGGGGCAGCAATAAATATGCAAAGAAGAAAAGGGATAAAGTTGGGAACTAAAATTCCCATTCTCTGGTCAAAGGCTGCTTCACACTTTTGTATGGAGCAAAGCGCAAGGCTTGTAATTAAATGTATTGATTCCTAGCGAGAGGCAGCCGTGGGGATCGCTCATTCAGATCATGTGACATTAGGAGGGCACGTTTTATCCATTTTTACTAAGCTTACTTTTACACCAAAGGTCTGGCGCTTTCTGTTGCATCCTTGAAAACTATATTTCTTTTGTTTCATTACATAAGCACTTGCTTGCGCATACTGTGGGAAAGATTGCTTTGATTCTTGCTCATGTTGAGATGTCTTACGAATCAACTTGGTTTACATCGCACCACAGCCAACCTAGCCCTTCATCCTTCCGAGGTCGACAACATAAGTATCACTTAATTAAATACTAAATTAAGACCTTCAATTCGGAGTCAAGAAACAAGCAATTTAGGTTCCCTTATCAAACAATTAGATCTGCTCTGGTGACACAATGCTTCAACACCTGACTTTCCTATCTTCCTCTCCCAAGTCCCAATAGTTATTCCGGAAAAAGAATCATAGTCCATTTTCAATAGTGACATTGTAGAAGTGGGATAAGCATTCCTCTGCCAAAGCTTAGGCTTTACAGTTCTATTAACCGAAAAGTAAAGTCGGGTTTTAAGGTTCCACCATGAACTTAAATATTCTTTTTCTTTTTGGTTTAGATTTTCCTGCATTGTTTATCTTTTTTTTGTTCCTCATATTTGAAAATGACCTTTCTATAAGAAACATCATTCAGAACACCCAAGCGGTACATAAGGACAAGTTCCACTGCTTTGTAAAAACTAAAACAGTGAGGCTATCAGTAAGTTAAAACTGTGAATCAGACAGTAGATACGTTAATATTAAATTGTTATATACTACTTGAAATTATATATTAAACCAAGGTGGCAAAGGAAGGCAGACTAAGGGAGTCGATAACAGAATATAACTTACAGGAACATTAAAGAACTCTTTCTGGGGGAGGGTAGGACAACGGTTCTGCTTCTTTAAATGCTTTAAAACCTTATCCAGCTGAAAAAGAGCGTAAAAGGGGCAACTAATCGTAGGACTGGGAAAGGGTTTGAAGCTCTGTCAACAGGAAATGTGAGATGTGCAGAATTTTAAATGTAAAATAAAAGTAGTGAACTCAGTGGTACTGAAAGCTGGGCGATCTGTCTAAGAAGGCACCTTTCTTTCAACAGCTGTTGTCATGCCACAGTAGGGCACAGATATTGTATGGTCCAGTGCACACTGGACGCTGAACGCACTGCAAAGTAAGCTAAAGTGGTAGGAAAGCAAGGCCTCACGTGCTGGAAGCATTAATTCTTCATAGTGTGCATGTAATGAACAAAACACATTTGTGCCAAATGGCATTGAGCTGGTAGTGAATTTAGCCTGGATTGTGGGTTGAAGCAAGGACTGAACCAGAGGGTAGTGTCAGGGGACAAGTCAATGTAATGTCTATGAACGAGAGAGTTAATCCAGGTTTGAGCCCACCAAGTAGTGAAGGGTGCAACTTATTTGTATTTCTGTTCATGTGAATTGGATAAGAAATGGGCTATCAACAGCTAATGATTTGTTTTTTTGCCTTGTTTTTTCATATCACACTAGTTAGTTCAGCAGGTACAGTTGTACCAGAGCACAGGGGTCTGAGTGGTCCACTGCACCCCAGTCATGGCTGTCTTTTGCTTTCTAGTCTGGGGACAGGGAAGCAGCATTTTCTTTTCTTCTATTAAGGCTCAGTGTTCCTGTGTTATACCGCTGTAATCATGTAGGGCTCAACAGACCTGCAAAACCTGTCAAAAGTCATCTGTTGACTGGAAAATCTTTAACCCCTTAAAACCCCACCTAATGCACACAATCTATCAAAGTGCAGTGTCTTCAATATTATATACATTCGGCTGCAGATCTGTAGCATCTCTTTCAAAGATTTTACAGTGAGATGTACTAAAGTACATACTTGAGCCCTCCCAAGGACATTCGTTGAAAACATGACAACTACATCCCTTAAAGAAGCTAGGTCCAGAGTGAACTGTGGAGATCCACAAGGCCATTCAGACAGCAATGACCCTCGTATACATGAATAGAGCCTAGAATGTGGAGGTCCATTCTTTGCAGACCCCAAGGACAGACCTGTAGACCTTTGTTAGAAGAGACTTCTTGATTCCTGTTAGAGGTCAGCACTGTTTATAGATATATTTACCGTACTGCTCCTCCTGGTATCTCCAAGACAAAATGTCAATTTAGGTTGTCTCCATTTATGTCGCTGGGAGGAACCTGAATTTGTCCATAAAGCATGTGCAGCCCCTGTCTCTTATATAGATTGTCCACCCTGGGGTTACGTAGTCTTGGGACATACATGATCTTCTCTGCAATTTTCTGCCTGATTATTACAGCCCGAAGAACAATTTTCAAAATTTAAATGGGATCTGACATCCTATTTGTTGTGAATTTAAAGCGAAAATGTGCGCAGGTACAATGCCATAATAATTAGGCCATATCCTACATTGCCAGGTGTGTCCCAAGCGGGATGTGCGGTGTGGCAGTGTCTGCGGGTCCTATGTTCACTGTACACCAGCTCCGCAGTGCATTGAAATAAAATGGTGCAAAGCATTGCCTACGTTTTGGTGTCAGATCTACTGACCCATTTACACCGCCTATAATCAAGCAGGCTAAAAAGGAACCGCATTTACACCTCGGGAATGGCTAAGTATAGTGTGAGAAATACTGCGTGTTGGCGACGAGGCCGCAGCCCTAGCCCAGCCTTGGCTATCCTTCCCTTCATTTCAGGAGGCAGGAGCTTTTTCGGCAGCACTCGCCATCAATTTGTCTCTTTGAGGAGGGAGAAAGGACAAAGTGACTTGTCAGAGTAAAATGGAACAAATGCTGGCAAAAACCCCGGGGGGACCATATATTACGCCTGTGAAGTATTCCCTCCAGGCCGCTTGGAAGAAATGAGGATATTTTATCTTAAACTTATTTCTCATGTAACGGGCAAAAGTGTAAAAATAATGGCCATCTCTTTAATTGCCCCTCAAGATCTGTGCTCTGGCAGACAGTATTTCCAAAAGATGTATTTCTCCTGCCCGCGGGTAGAACGCCACCATCTCTCCTAATTACTGCTGCTGCTTCCCACCGCCCCTTCCCCACAGCTGGCACCGGCCTCGCGCAGCGCGGAAGAACGGTGGGGCGAGGCCGCGGGGACAGATGCACAGGGCTTTCATACATTTAACTTAACACATCATGGGTTTGCTACTCTAAATGACTACCGCAAGCATGTCTGTTCACAAAGGGCCTCATTTATGTCAGTTTTGCGTTTCCGATGCATCACTTTTTGTGACGCATCGGCGGCGTAAAACATGCCTCCTGTTGCGCACTATTTACAAAGTGACGCATCTAAGCAGATGCATCTCTTTGTAAACCCCTGCGCTACATTATACCTGCGTCAGGTATAATGTATGCAGGGGGTCGTTCCCCCGCAAAAAGCCTCGTAGCTGGGTCACTTTTAGGACGCCGTTGCGTCAAAATCTTGCGCCTGCCTCGCAGCAGGCGTAAAACTGATGCAGGCCCTTTCACATGGGGCTTGCCCCAAGTGAAAGGACGCATTGCTGGAGTTGCGTCACTTTTGCACTTACAGATACGTCAGAAATACTGACGTATCTGTAACTTCTTGCGACATGATGCGTCATACATTAAATATGACGCATCAGATATGTCGCAAGAAGTGACGCATCACTGCTTTAACGCATCGATGCGTCATTTCTCATAAATGAGGCCCAAAGAGTGCTACATGCTGCTATGTGTTATGTGACCTTCAGCTAGGTATTTACTATTTTTACATAATGTCACGTAACTGGTGCTCATGCAAAGCGCTCCAATACCTTCGGGCCGAGTTAGCGCTATATAAAACATAGCATGATTTGATTTAGAGTTACAAATTTTTTTTGATTTACTTCCACATTATGTTAATAAGCACCTATATGTCACTGCAGTGGCTTCGAGTCTCCGACAGTGTAATGCAATTGGAACAACATTGAAAACTCTACATTTTTTTTAAAGCAATTCGTTATTAATATTTTAAAGTCAATACGTAAAACAAAATTACTTGCAATTAAGCAATGAATCACAGGTCTGAAGTGGAATGCCTGGTAAAGAGATGAGGAATGTTCCCCCCATTTACCAAAAGGACCCCACCTCACGAGCAGTGGTAATGGGAAACACCTTTCCACGTGTTCAAGACCACGGGCTTTAGAAATGAGAAAACAATGGACTTAATGACACAGTGCCGGGAAGGGATCGTCCCCACCATTCCACATCGCACCAGAACGCCCAAACCAGTAGCGACCACCTTACTCGATCAAACACTCTGTGAGTGAGTCTATGCATACTGCACACTAAGAGCTTACAGGAAGGTAAGAATCCACGAGACAAGAAGATGAAAGGCATGTGGGTATGTATGGTGCCAATGTCCCACAGACAAGGTGAGGGAAGTGCCGCAAATACTTTCAAAAGCCTTCGCCTGGTCACTCACTCCATAAATGACCCATTTCTCCTCCGATCAACATTCACCATGTGAGGGAACAATAGTGGATCTTATTAAAGAGATAATGGACACTACTAAGGATGCTGCTTACCATCTATGTTTGTGAGTAAAGGGTTTCACCACGGTCACATCATCATGCGGTACACCCGGATGTGACGGAGATGGTATGTGAGAGTAACATACAGAAGTAAGTGCCTTCCACACATTGGACCAGTATTTCATTAATCCAGGGCAGTGGCACAGAATACGCAGTAGATCCATCGAGAATGCTTGCATCTCCAAAAGAAAGAGAGTGGGAATAGATCTGCCCCATGTTGTCAAAATAGGGAATAATACCAATTGTGTAAGATTTTTTTAAATAATTCTTTATTCTGTTTATTCCCATAAATAAAACACAACAGAAAATAGAGTACAGCATAGAGTACCAAACTGTGGTAGCCGAACAAACCCAGGACACATGTGGGCACTGTAGGAACACATCATGGACACAGCCTAACAGGGACGCACCAGCCCAGGGTAGACAGCGGTGCATTTTGAAATAAACATTTCTTCAGATTCTTCAGATTTTCTTTACAATTTATATTGCCATGTTGTACAAAAAGTGATATTTGTTATAGGAGGGCCACTGGAATTATGTGAATCTGCAGCCACAGCTTATTTTGCAAAAGTATGTATTTGCCGCATTTACCACATAATCCATCATCTGGTACATTATCTGCAGATTTAAACAAAATAAATATTATTTTTAACTCAAATTTATCAAAATGACTAAAGACATGGCAACATGTGTTTGCTCGCAGTGGAAGGCCGTTTGCAAAGGTTAGCTGTCCATCTTACAATTGCTTATGTCAGTGTTTGATTGTTAAACTGGTACTAATGAGGTGTTCTTCTGCAGACAGTATTACAACATGTAAAAATGACATAATAATGAATCAATACTAAACAAAGTGCCACATACAGCCGCATATTTTAGCTAACAGTGACGCATAATTTGGTGCTTCTTGCAGCATTATTCAAGTGGCCCTGGTTATAGGACTGATATATCTACTTGGACTTACATCTCCTGATTAAAGTATGTTACCGTTACCATGCATCCTATACTAGATGGTACATTTACCATGCTGACTTTACATCGCAGGTAAGTACCACGCCAGTTATTTTAACATACTTTACAATATGGAATGTTACCATGCAGGTACGTTATGCACTGCTCAAGGCCTTTGGTCATGCACTGCAAGGGGCCTTCAGCCAGGCCCTGTGACCGACTGCCAGCGTGCAGCCAACCCCATGCGGCCAAGCACGGAGCAGGGATGGCCACAAGCCTGGCCTGCAGCAAGTCCCTATAGTCAACCCCCAAAAGACAGCCAACCCCACACTGCACAAGGCCTGCAGCCATGCGTGCAAGGGGTCGGCCACAGGGCCTGGCACTGGGGACCCCATCCCCCAGGATATTTTTTCCCTTAAAATAAAAGGGAGGGGGGCGGTCATGGCACCCTCCCCAGGCGCATTTTTGCCCAGGGGCCCATGTGAATTTCAGGGGGAGGTTTTTTTTTCTTTTTGTCCGGGATGTCCCTCTGAGTGCCCCTCATGGGGCCTAGGAGGTCAGGGCATCTTTACCCTACCCCTTATATTATTCTTTTTTTTTACTTCTGGACAGGGGACTAAGGGCATATTTACAAACCCCCTGCACCACCGGAGCATCACTTTTTTTGATGCTCTGGCGGGGCACAATGCTGACCCATATTTACACGGCCATGCTAAGCCATCCAGAATTACTTTTCAGGGCCTTGTAAATATGGCCTCCTTTATTTCATTACTCTGCATGAAAGTGACTTTCCATGGGTGGTGCTGTGGGGGTTCCCACGCAACAACATTGGATTCTGATGCATTCGCAGAATTATAAGGTTTCGTAAACCTGGGATTGCATCAGATTTTAACGCCTCCCCAGGGCTCTAATTATAAATTGACACTACCGGAGAGAATCTCGAGACTCTTGTGGACTCAATAGTCCAGCTATACAATTATGTTTGTCCCTCCATTTCTCAAAAACTGCTTAACGAACGTATACCAAATTACAAAAAGTACAATCTGTTGACCAAAATCTAGTTTACTGCCGAATTTGGTGTAATTCCATTCAGCAGTTTTTGCTGTAGCCCTGCCTAAAGGAGCCTATGGAAAATGATTAGGGATTTTGCAGGATCCAACCCCCCTTTTTTCTTGACACATTTGGTTGATCACCCTGAAACTTTCCAGGAAGTTGCTGAGGTGGATGAACAATTTCTTTGGAAAGGTTTGTGAAGATTAGTCAAACAGGGCCAAAGTGATTAGCAAATCAGAAAAACCTCTTTCTATGAAAAAGCAGACAAAACTATAACTATCTAGTGGTGACCGCCATTAGGTAATATATGCTAACTTTCCAACTTTTGGTAGAAGAAGAAGAATCTGAGTCTCGTGATAAATATACAAGCCCTACACAAATGAATCTCTTGTTGGACAAGTCATTCCTCTTTTCAATGAGATTCGGAGCCCTTTGGGAAATGTAAAAACCTATAGCTTTGCTTTCTTCCTCAGCAAATAACTGAAGAAGTGTGTCTGCTAGTTCTCGGTATCTCAGACAAGAGCAATCGGTACATTTCTTTTGAACAGGGCAACTTCCTTGTTATTCTCTTTCCACTTAGATTTCACTTCTAAGAGTCCACCAATTCATTTAAGAGCTCCAGGTTTTCCATACCCTTCAACCAACTTTGGCTAGAGGACCACAGATTGCCATCTTCTAGATAACTTCTGCCAAGTTACCCTTGTTAGCCTGCCAACACTGCATGCACTCTTCATCCATTTGGACTTGAAAGTGAGTGCCAGATGAAACTAATGATTGTGGTGTCGAGTTCAATGCGCTGCAACTCTAGGTCCACATATGACACTTTTATGGCCATGATGCATGCTCTGCTGTGTTGGGTGTGACCTGAGGTAAGAGGTAGGAGGGCTCTGTTTGTGGTGTGAGGTGGGTCTAGATCTGTGTATGCCCTGAATAGTGATGAAACACAAACATTTCTTTATAAACAAGGTGGATAACATCTACAAAACATTCCCTCAGGTCATTACGGGCCCGACCCGGGGGCTGTAACCCCTGCCGCTCATACACTGACCACCTTCCCGCCAATCTCCGAGGATGTGCTACGTGTACTTTGTTGTAAGATTAAATGTTACTCCCCGGTTGACCCTATGAAGCTGACCAGTTGATAAGACTGCTCCCTGTGCTATTAACACCTCTGAGCAAGGTCATCAACATGTCCTTGTCAATGGCCAAGGTTCCTAGGTCATGGAAGCAGTCCAGGGTAGTGCCACTATTAAAGAAGCCCACCCTTGACCCAACAAAACCAGAGAACTTTCGCCCTAATTCCCCACTTCCTTGGTCCACTAAGATCTCCGAAGCCTATGTCAACTCTATGTTGTCAGGTTACTTGGAGGACAATAACATACTGGATTCCTCCCAGTGCGGGTTTCGCCTGGGTCTGAGAACAGAGTCTGCCCTCCTAGGTGTGATCGAACAACTAAGATCAGCACTGGATGAGGGACGCACTTCGGCACTAATCCTATTAGATCTTAGTGCCGCATTTGATACAGTCTCTCAGCAGATTTTGATACAGAGGTTGAAGGAGGCTGGCATAATGGGCCGCGCCCTGGATTGGTTTATCTCCTTTCTCTCAGAGAGGTCCTTTCAGGTGTCGGCCCCTCCCTTCCCCTCCAGATCCCATCCTATCAAACAGGGAGTGCCGCAGGGCTCGGCGTTGAGTCCAACGCTTTTCAACCTGTATGTTCAGCCCCTAGCTGAGGTAGCCAAGAGGAGAGGGTTGACTATAGTGTCACGTGCCGATGACACACAACTAGTTGTCATCCTCTCCGATGACTGTCTGAACGACGCTACAAAATTCCGGAGTGGTCTAGCGGATGTCGCAGGGTGGATGATGGCCAACTGCCTCCAGCTCAATGCCAGCGAGTCTGAGGTCCTGCTGGTTGGGAAAGACCGGGAGTCGTGGAGTGAACAGTGGTGTCCCACCACCTTGGGCCCCGCACCCACCCCTAAACAGGTAGTGAAGAACCTTGGGGTCTGGCACGGGCTTAAACCCCTGCTGGGTTTCTTCGAACCTTCCATCCGACAGATGATTGTCCGGGCATCCGTGCTGTCGAGACTGGACTATGCCAGCTCGCTATTTTTGGGGGCCAACAAGACGGAGGTTGTGAGACTGCAGAGAGTCCAAAATGTGGCCGCCAGAACTCTTCTAGGCCTGCCTCGCTGCTGCTCCACTGCCATTTGTCAGCTTCACTGGTTGCGAGTGGCAAAACAGGTGGAGTTTAAGTTTCTCTGTTTTGCGTTTAGGATCCTGAACTCCCCGGCTCCTGGCATTCTGGCTGACCTGCTCTCCTCCTACGCCCCCTCCTGTGACCTTCGTTCAGCAAGTCAACACCTTACAGCTGTTCCCCGGGTTAGGATTGCCCGCGCCAGTGGACGCTCTTTTCGCATCCTAGCAGCTAAGCTGTGGAATGCTCTGCCTGTCTACATCCGGAGTATGGACAACTACCTGACATTCCGGAAGGCCCTAAAAACTCATCTTTTCCCAGCCCTCCAGGTGTGGTAGTTTCTTGGGCCTCTCTTTCTGCTTGTTTTGATGGACTCTTTGCTGTTAGTTGCCTTTTTTTGCTCTTAGCGCCGGGAAGCCCCTTTGCTGGGGCAGCTGCTGCGCTTTACAAATCAGCCTAACCTAACCTAACCCTCACTACAGGCAATGCTGCATTGTAGGTTTCTTGAATACCCAGGGATGCATATTAAGGGTAGTATCTGCCTTTGATTTATGAAGTGAGTTGATGACAGCACACCTTTTAATGTGGCATGCAGACCTAACAGGTTTATCATTTATATCCATTTTGTCATGTTAGATGCTGTATTTACTACAGGTTGTGATTCCAACATAATTGATTAGTGACGTATTGGTCTTGCTGAGGATGGAGCAATGGAGATTGGGCAAAAGCTGATGGCTATAACAGCGAGTGTCCTATTATTTAATTTTGGCAATTCACCTCTGCATTTAGATCTCCACATGCTTTTGGATGTATGAATGATGCAACAATGCGCTCTGCATATCTACTTGTCAAAATACAAGGGATACATTAAGGAGAATTTAGAGGCACCCTCACAAATACATTCTGCAATGCCTTTTTTAGGGTTTACTTGACATGACTTCCATATTGTTCATATTCAACCTATTACTGAAGCGCATATTGCTCCAAACCGTCATCCCTTTCTGGTCCATGCTTATGCATACACATAAATTAGAAGATGTAACACTCTAGCCTAGCTCTCAACAGCGAGGGACTAGCAAATTAAGAAATCAGCATGTTTTCCACCCAGTGGAGCTATGGTAGTGTCATTTGCTTGTTCATGACTGCTCTGCAATCAGTCAGTCTCTGATTCCTGTATCTAGCAGAAAGGGTATGAAACCAGCATGAAAACAGAGTACACATTACATTACCAAGGGTTCATTCCCTGCCCGTAAAGGCACATTGCCTGGTCAGTCAATGTGTTTACTGTTACTGAGCATCTGTTTTCCTCTCCATATTGTTGTGATGTTAATGCTATTGGTTTTACTGGAAATTGTGTTGTATTTACAGAAGTGATATAGTTGAAGTAAAAGCCACTTTACGCCCATTCCCAACCCCACCCACTGGGAAATAAAAAAAAACATGAAAATGAGATATGGACTAGCAGGAAATTGAGCCTCTCCTGGGTATTGCTGGGGTGAAAGCTTCATTTACTGGGATATAAAGTAACAGGATCCTTCATTTGCCATGAACAGATTTTCCATGGGTTGCGGAAGCTAATTAGCAGACATTTTCGATTCCAGGGTGAATAAAGACCAAGAGGGTATTAGGCCCTCCTTTTACGAGCTCGCTAAGTACTCTGAAACTCGCCACTCGCCATCTTTAATGACATTCAGAGGTACACATATGTATATGTGCGTGTATAAATTACTGGATATTGTGAAGGGCTCCTAAGTGATGCGCCCAGCCTTAAAAAGCTGCTAATGATAATGCATATTAGAAGAAACTCTGTGGTTGCTGCTAGGGCTGCGCCACAGTGCTCGAAACTCGCGAGGACCTTGGTCAAGGTGGTGGTGGGTCGTGTAATTCCTGTTCTTAAAGTCTATAAGGGACACTCCTTCCATTTTGGCTAGCCTCTAATTAAGCTGGCAAGGTATGTTGCTATATTTCGGAACTACATGCTTAATACATGGTTTCTGTGTACGATATCACATGTCATAGGTAGGTTTTGAGGATCGCCCCATGACCTTGCTCTTAAATAAATTTGGCTCGCTAATGACCAGTACAATGTCACATGTATTTATTATTGACCCCGTAGTGACAAGAGAGATATTTTTCCATATAAAGAAGGGAACTGTTTGGGAACAAATTTTAGTATGGAAGGAGCCGAGATGAGCGAGTTCTAGCAGGGCCCACAAAACATTACTTTTATATTTGCTGATTAAAAGTTCCTCTCCTTTCTACAGTCACTATAGAGCCCTTGCTCCTTTTTAGTGGCAAAATCACGCTTCGGTTTGAAGTTTAATTGTGCCTAATGCTCTTAGGGTATTTCAGTTATTTCCCTGCTGATCTCGAGTGCTCTAAATTGCAATGTCTTAAGCAAAGACAAGAAAAAAGCATGAAAGACTACACAGGACCCCAGAGAAAATAAACGCCCCTCTACCTCGAATCCGCTGAAATTATAGGTCATTTGAAATCACTGGAATACCCACATTTATTTGGGGTTAGACTTAGACATTAGAGATTTGTGTCAAGATCTGGGGTATTAAGGGCGAGGGTTTCCGAAGCTCATCACGTGTGGAACAAGCTGTTCGGCTAATATTGTGTAGGCAGAGGAAACGGATAGCGATGAACATTTATTGTGCATGGCTTGTGTTTCATTTGTTTTTTATGCTAAGATAGAATGAGAAAGTTAGTTATAGTCTTGCGTTAAAAAAAATAAAGAAAAATAAACATTTGAAATTCGTGAAGAGTATTGGAGCCAAACGTTTAAGTAATCCTGACATTCTGGGCACCTCAACTAAGCATGAGGAACACATTTCTAACCAAAAACACGAACATTTGGTCTGAAGCCTGCAAAAGAGAATACCAATTCTAAGTGCGTTGTCGTTGTGGTTCGTTTCCAAGCTGAACTGTGACTGTGCAAGTGCTTGTTCGTGAGTTTGTTACAAAATACCATAAACATGTTTTCTACCGCCAAACATGCCTGTGAAAAGAGGGAACGGGAGCTTGGCATGTGTTCTGCTGTTACGGCAGCACAGATCATCCGAATAATTTGCAAAGGAAAATCACAGAAATAGTTCCCTCTTTAGCGGAGAATCTTTACAAAATGAAGCCTATACATGCACCAGCGCTGAGTGTTTCACAAACTGATCATGAGGTAACATGGCCTGTCCATTTTCATGCAGGTGGCTCCAGGGCTGGAGGGAAAGATGAGCAGTTGTTCACAGGAACAAAGAGAATTGCAGGACATTGTAAAGGTTAATGATTCCCACACACATACGCCTAAGTTTCAGTAGCAATGCAGGACGGACGTGGGGGAGTGGATCGAAAATGGGGAATACATACTTTAAAATGGGAAGGGTAAATTATGAGAGGAATAAGGAGGGGTTTGGAAAGCATTAAAGATGGGTTTAGGGAGGGACCTGCAACCACACACAAAAGAACAGTCCGATTGCTATTAACAAATGCCACTTCTATAGTTACTACAGCCATAGACAACCTAATAGTTGTACATGTACTTTAACTCAGACCTCGAATAAGTCCATCTCCATACATGACCAACCACTGGCACTGCAACATGCTCCCATAGAAAATAAAGGGGATTGAGACTTAGAAGATAGAAAATAGGAAATAATGTTTAAGTAAAATAATTAATTTATTCTTTTTATGAATATACATAATTTACGTTTAATAATAAAAAATACATAAATAATACATTAATATCAATTTGTTTAAACATATTTTCATAATCTTTAATGTACAGATAAATGTAACTATTTAAAAATATAAATTAATTTAAACTAACACTTTGCATAACATTTGGGAATTTTGTAAGACACCATAAATAAATATAAATATGTTACCGTAGGTGGGTATTTTAAATACATCTTTTTAAAATGTATTTTAATTCAATTTAATATATTTAAATGAATTAAATATTGAATTCAAAATTATGTTAGTGGTGCTGTAAGATTTTTTATTTTCTTCTACACACAAAATAAATATATAAAATTGATTTACAATAGGATATATGATAACATTCTTAGTACTATTTTTTAAAAGTTTAATAAACCTTTTTATTTTTCTCTATTCTATACCATAGGGAGATGTACGCCAAAGTGGTGGAGACCTCCAATCCATGTGTAACTTAATCACTTTACACTCCTAAATCAGGCTGAATTTAGGGGGCTGGAACCATGTAAGTCTACACTTTGTAGTAAATATACACTTGTATATAATGAATATCCAAAAATAGTTATTTTACACTACAAAGTTTAACAGTAAATTTACAGTCATAGATTTACTCATGTGTGTGTTTACCTTTGGTAATAGGCCCCTACGACTCTTTTCTCTATTTGATCAGTGTGTGTCCTATGTTGGAGAACAATATAAGCAATGGGATTTTTTTCCCCCGGAGTTTTATATAGCACAAATTTGACGGTATCAGAGCGCTTTACATGAGCACCAGAACAATTTTTTTTTGTTGGGCACGTGGAGATTAAGTGATTTGCCCAGAATCACAGGATGATAAGCATCGTTGCTGAGACTCAAACCCAGTTCCCCAGATTTGAGGTCGATCGCCCTAGGCCTTAGGCCACATAGGCTGAGAGCAGTTCATATAAAATCAGCCGTCTCGCTCATAAAATGTACTGACAGTGTTAAAAGTTGTTTTAATACCATCCAATAATCATTTACAATATGATGCTGCATTTCAGTGACAATTATGTGAAAAAGAGGGGGATTCGAGGTTATGTTCTTAATGTATGTATCTCCAATTTTTTGTTTCTGTATTGTCATAGTGTTAGGGAATGTTTTATGTATATTTCAGTGATTTAGGGTCAATTGATTTATAGATTACTAAATTGGTGGTTTAGTGATTTTAATGACTTTATATTACCAGAACAAATACAAGTTTTCACTTGGTTGCGTTTCTATCTGACTGGTAAATTCAGGGAACCCTCACAATCACTCCACGCATGTCAATTTTGTACTTCACCATGTATGTAACATGTGGAAGCAGCATTTTTTCTTGTAAAGTGGGTTTACCCCTTGCCAATGAAACTTTCTGTTCTCTTGCACAAAATCCCTTTTGCGCCTTTCAGGGAGCACTGTTGTTTGCTCCGCTCATTAAATGTGTGGTGCACGATGGTGGGTTTCACACTCTGTCAAAGAGTCATTTAGCTTACCACGGACACACTATGTGCACGTTGATTTTTCTATGTGAAAATTGATTGAATTCTGCCAAAAGTAATTTTTTCTACCCAGGCAAAACATCCCTCAGTAACCTCGTTTGGAGAATTTAGTTGCTCACCCAATACTTAACGTCAAAGTGGCCATTTATTCCATTAGACATTTTCTGGGGAGGTGGTCTGGAGCCACTCGAGGCTAGTTTTTCAACCACCAGGCTGCGCCTCATTTTTCAAATCTCCACCAGGTTAATTGTAGCATGCATAGAATGGGCTTCAAAAAGAGAGAAAGAGAGAGAGAGGGAAATTTGGAAAGAGAAAAAAGGGTGAGGGGAAAAATGAATGTAAAGAGAGGGCTAGAAAGTAGGAAAGGAGAAGGGCTAATTTGAACATTTCTGACAGTGCTGGTGGGCCTTGCATAACATTTACAAGCTTTAGAACTTTGTCAAAGAATCCTGTTGCTTAATAGGGATTCAGCATGAGAAACTTGCTCTTTCCATGTAAAAATTGATTCAATTGAGAAAAAGTTACTTTCGTTGTTTTGTGATAACGGCCATACTTATTGTCCCCTCAATCTCAATTTGGAATGCAAAATATGTTTTTTCTACTTTGCAAAATTCAAATATAGTATAACATGGATGCTTAATGTGCAACTGGTTTTTTCAATGTAAAGGCGGATGTAACATTCTATCAAAGACCCACGTCCATAGCTTGACACAACGATCTCACTATACCTATTTAAATAAATACATTCAGGATTTGTAAAGCACAGCAAATCGCCCATGAGGGTTTCAATGTACTAAATTGCAGGCACAATCTTAATACCAATATAAATAATAATCAGCAGAGTGTTGCTTCCTCCCCATTGCCCCACCTCCATTCTTTATTTTGGCTCAGAATTCTCTGTATCGCATATGTGTTTTGGGTTCTTTTTTAGAATTTTACCAAATAAGCAATTATGAGTGACATAACTAGCCTCCCCCCACTTCTTTCTTCCGCACCGCTTTTTTGTTACCCCCCCAACCCCCACCACACACACACCCTTAAGGGCCCACCATCATCGCATCATGAGAGGATATAGTTCATCTGTCATTTGGCTGCCTGGGTGAGTGCCACATTATTTTGCTGGTTGTTTTTGCTTTCTGTAAAAAGTGAAGAAATGTAATCATGTGGCTCTATCTGTGAGATCCACATTAAGGTATTATATACTATTCTCCACTGGCCACGTGGAGCTGTAGGTAAACAAGTACTGCCCAGTGAACACCCCCTCTTCCTGTCATATCTGCGGTGTACTCCTACACAATTACAGGCTTAATTGAACTTTACAGGTCTTTGACTTATCATTTGCCAAATCCACTCCAATAGGTCCCTACTGACGTAGCTCTAGTACTCCATGACATGAAAAGTAAGTGTGATTAGGGAGTTCTCAGTATTGATCTCTACTACCATGAGGCTCCTGGACAGAGGTATGTCTGCTAACAAATATGGCAGAAACACTTCGAAAGAGTAATTGCTGGTTGAGCATTAGGCAAGCGTGCTTACTGTTGATTCTCCTGAAACCTATTGCCGCGTTGCAATGCACTGGGGTGGCACATGAAGTTTGATGACTAATTGACATGGCTCTGATTGTATCTGCTTGAGATGTTGGTACAACGCACGGAGTGCCATTTTGTAGGTTTCCCCATGGTACTGCTTGCTGCCATTACAAAACATTCTCTAAGGTGATGCTGTATACTGGAGCTAGCATGTTGCCACTTTTTTGACAACATGGTTTTATCAATGGGGAGATGACTATGTTCAGCCCAATCTTGTGGTTGGTCAGTCCTCACTATGTGATGTGTATGCAAGATTTACAGACAGTTTTCAGGCTTCACATGGTGCACACATTTCCGTTGCACAGTACACCTGGTAACGTATATTTCCTCTGTCCTTGTCATGGAAGGTTTAGGGAAAATTTCACACTCTGTGAGTGGTATATTATATTCATATCTGCTGACGGTTCTTGCCAAATGTCATGCTTAATCTTCTTAAACACAGCGCAAGAGTGGGAAGAGGATGTGGCCTAAAGACTAGGGCTAAGGCAGTCGACCTGGAAGCTGGAAAACAGGGTTCGAGTCTCAGCAGGGACGCTCAACATCCTGTGGTTCTGGCCAAATCACTTAATCTCCTATGCCTACCAAAAATTAGTGTGTCAGTCTGTAAAGCAACTGGTGCTCATGTAAAGCGCTCTGATAGCTTCGGATCTAGTTCTTGCAATATAATATAAAAACAAAAAGTGGCATTATGAACTATTTTTCTGTCAAGAATTAAGAAGCTCCAAAATGAAAACATATAAACCCAAATCACAAAGACAAATATAAAGGTAGGGGCAGAGGTCCGAGACTCCTCTTTAATGTACATTTGCATTTTTTTCCTGTTAAAAACATAAATGTAACAGAATTTTTCTAACGAAACATCAGGTTTCCAAGCATACCGTTGAACGAGTCATTTGACTTTTTTAGGGCGCCTATTCTGCTGTGAGCAATTGTGCACAGCACAGTGGAAGGGTGGCTGAATATGCAAAAGCACATTTATTTCCTTTTTGTTTTCTTCTCCCCTTGAAAAGCATTGTTCCCCTTTGAGCAAGCCCTTCTCTTATGCCCCCACCAGATCTAGCGGGTGGTCCGTTCCTCTTCCCATTCTGGACGGTGTAAATCTCCAACCTTTTCCAAGTGGAAAGAAATCAGATCGCAGTTTGTCAAGGATCAAACATGCACATCTTTGTGAGGTTCACACATTTTCTTTTTTTTTTATTCTTTTTTTATAAGTTTTTTATTTACAGGATTCAACAAGTACAGAGGTAATACATTCGTACATTATCCATAAATCTGATGAAAGTAAAGTTACCATTGACACATTTTTTTGGGATTGTAAAGTACAAATAAAAGTAGAGAGGAGAGGAAAGATACAAAAGAAATCAAAGAAAATTATAAAGACAATTCAATAAATAACATAAGCTAAAACTTTAAGCAGAAAAAAATAATTCCAGACACAGTATGGCTTTAACAAGTAATCTCCAATTCTGGTACTTCAAAGAAATGCTTCCAGATCCTTTCTTTTCTAGCAAGGGTTTTTGGGCCTCGATATTTAGCTAGTGATAATTCCAAAGTTCTAATTTCGCTAACCAAAGCCAGCCACTCGGCTACATTTGGAGGTTCTTTAGAGATCCAGGCCCTTGCTATGGTTAATCTGGCACACGAAAGCAAAATCGTAGTTAGGTCCCTGTTGGGAGAATTGAGCTCTTGCATATCAAGCAAAACCAGATGCACAGTAATTTCAGGTATCATTATCTCATTATTTTTTAGATAGTCCGTTATCCCATTCCAAAAGGTTGAAAATGCAGGACAAGAGAATAACATATGATCGATTTCAGCAGCATGCATATTGCATTTTGGGCATTTAGTTTTATCTAAGAGCAAGTTCCCTTGGGACCATAAGGATATTCTTTGTGGTGTGTAGTACAACTCAGTAATTGTCCTATACAATTGCATTCTAAGGTTAGAAGAGTGTACTATATCGCTTAGGTGTGTTAAAGCATTTCCAATCTGTGTTGAGTTTACATCCAGATTTAATCTACGGGACCATCTAGCTGCTATTTTGGTAATGTTTTCCCCTTTGTCTTTACTCAACAATTGGTATCCCAGTTTTATTAGTGACTTAGTTTTAACCGAATAAATACACTCACAAATATCTGATTGCATAACTTCCGTTATTTTCATTTTGTTAAGAAAAAAGTCTCTTAATTGTCTATATTTGAAGTGCATATCGTTCGTAACACCATTGGTGATTTTCAAGTTTTCAAAATCAATCAAACCATTAATTCCATAAAGATCTCCTAGCGTGTTTATTCCGTGTCTTATCCAGCGATAGCCCGTCCGATCCGAAAAGGTATCCGGGAGACCAGGATTGCTCCATAATCGAAGCTCGGCATTATAAAACGAACTTTTACTAGTATGCAAGATTTTGTCCCAGATTTTAATGGCATGTTTAGCAGTCTTAAATTTGACCCGCTTGTAGTAGTTCGGACCATGGACGCGCAATAGAAATTGATTGGAATCAGCACCTAGCATAAATTGGTGAAAAAATAGAGATGGCTCATTTTTTAATAAACTCCTTACTCGAAAAAAAAAAGAAGCTAAGAAATACAGATTAAAGTCTGGAAAAGCGAGTCCCCCTTTAGAAGTGGGTAGTGCCAGAAATTTGATGGCCCTTCGTGCTTTTTTGTAGCCCCATATGAAGTTACTGCATATACTATCAAGCCTTTTAAAAAAAAATTTATTAGGTTGTAACGGAATAGCTCTAAACAAATAAAGTAGTTTAGGTAATATTTTCATCTTTATCAGATTGAGTCGACCTAGTAAGCTGAGAGGGATTTTATGCCATTTCTTGAGACTTTTAGTAGTTTCTTTTAAAAATGTCTCATAGTTAATTTCCAGAATTTTCCCCACTTTTGCAGTTAGTTTAATTCCTAAATAAACCGCTTCTTTACAGGTATCAAAAATATGCACATCGGGGGTATAATTAACTATAATTTGCGTTTTACTCACGTTTAATTTGTACCCGGAGATTCTACCATAGTTTTGTGCTTCATTAATAATTTCTGGCATAGCGTTATTAATGTCTGTTGTATAGATTGCTATGTCATCGGCAAAGGCAGTTATTTTAAGAGATACGCCCCCATGGTTCACTGGGGTAATGTTAGCTTGGTCATTAAGTGCATTTAAAAAGGGTTCTAAAGAAAGAGCAAAAAGTAATGGGGAAAGGGGACAACCTTGTCTCGTGCCTCTTGCGATCTTAAAGTTAGCTGAATCTTTGCCACCATAGCTTATCATCGCCTGTGGTTCGTCATAGAGTGACTTAACCCAATCTAAATAGGACCCAGATAATCCCATTTTGTTTAATACAGCCCACAAATATTCCCACCCCACTCGGTCAAATGCTTTTTCTGCATCTAACATAATCATACCGAGTGGGGTGTGGGTAGTTCCTGCTACATCAAAAGCTGTTATTGAAGTATTGACATGCATAGTGGTGTCTCTGCCCAATACAAAACCATGTTGTTGAAGGTTGACAATCTCAGGCATTAAAGGGGATAAGCGATTGGCAAGGATTTTGGCAAAGATTTTTACGTCAGAATTAAGTAAAGAAATCGGCCGATATGATCCACATTCTTTTTCAGGTTTTCCCTTTTTCAAAAAAAAGATAATTTTGGCAATTTTCCATGATAGTGGAGCTTGCTTGGAAACAATAATTGAATTAATCACTTTCTCTAGAAGCGGCAACAGTTCTTGAGCACAGAGTTTGTAAATTTCCACGGGTAAACTATCTTCGCCTACCGCCTTCCCTAAGGGTAAATTATCAATTGCGAGTTTTATTTCCTCTAGTGTTATTTTTGAGTTTAATTGTTGTAGTACTTCAATATTTAATGCCCGAGGTGAAGTTAGATATCTATCAAGATATTGTAAAATATCCGCTCTAGTCGGTATCACCTCGGGTGTATAAAGTTGCTGGTAAAATTTAACAAATTGTTTCAGTATTTGGTCTTCTTGCGCATAAGTGATTAAATCTGATCCTATTATTTCCTTAATTTTAGTTTTAGCTTTCATATCTGCAGTTTTAAAAGCTAATATTTTCCCAATGCGGTCGCCGCCTTCGTACTGATCTAGTTTATACTTTTGCAATTTTGAAATAAATCTTTCCCTCAGTGTTTTTTTTAGTCCGGCTTGCAGTTCCGCCAAATTAAGTCTAATCCCCACTATATTATTTTTTGAGTGCCGTGTTGCGTCAGCGAGTTGTGTTTCCATATCTAGTATCTTAGATGTTAGTTTTTTATTATTTTTACGACTCTCCGCGTTTTGCCTAAATAAATATTGCTGAGCGAACCCCCTAATACAACATTTGCATGTATCCCATACAGTATTAATATTGGCCGAGTTAATGTTTAATGAGATAAACTCCTGGATATGTTTTTTAAGTAATGAAGTAAAACTAGTATCAACAAGTAAGTGTCTTGGGAAAGTAAATTTTCGAATTGCTTTTTGGTTTTGACCCTTAATGGTAACTTCTATTAGCAAGGGATTGTGATCGGAAGTGATTTTGGGGCAAATTTAAATCTCGCAGTTCTCTAAAATTGGATCAGAGGTCCATATCATGTCAATTCTAGAGCAGGATTTGTGCGGTGCGGAATAATAGGTGAAACCTGCCAACTTAGGGTGTTTAAACCGCCAAACATCTTTGAGGTTATTCAACCTTGCTAATTCTAGAATTGCTGCTCTTACTTTGCGCATTCTTTTATAATTACTTTGGCCAGTGGAGTCTACTTTGTAGTCAATAACACAATTGAAATCCCCAGCGATAATGATTTCTCCCTCCCATTCGAGTAGTTCTATACTTAGTTCTTCGAAGACTCTGGGATCATCAATATTTGATCCGTATACTACACATAGTACCAATTTCGCATAGTAACCTTGCATCTGTGCGATTGCCCACCTTCCCCGAGCATCAGAGGTAGTTTTGATAGTTTCTAATGGAACTCCTTTTTGTTTTAAAATAGCTACCCCCCTAAAAGTTTCGTTTAGAGTAGAGCATACAACCAATTCGTATCTCAATTGTGATAGTAATTTACGATCTTGATATTTGATATGAGTCTCTGACACCAAAACTATATTGGGGTTGTACATTTTTATCTCTTCCTGTACTAAATTCCTTTTGTTTTTGCTATTTAGGCCATCTACGTTCCAACATAATATTCTTAATTTAGGCATTTGACTGTTAGGGAGTTTCTCTGATCTTTATAAGTCCCCTCTATCTTTACTCTTTTCAAAATAATTAGGTTTACCACTCTACTATTATTTAAATGAAAGTTGAATCCTGCCACCAATTTTTCCTCCATTTTTTTACCCCCCACCCACCCTCGACAGGTGTTGTCGCACCCTCCCCTGCAACAACCCCGACCCCACCCTAGCAGCCTCCCGTCCCTTAGGGGGGAGCACCCCTCTATCTTGTGCTGCCGGTGAAAGGGCAGCGTAGTGAAGGTGCATACGTGAGGAACCGCTCATGCCATATCTTAACTTGCTCAATACATAAACACACGCCTACAGAGTAAGAAGTAAATAGAAAAAAAAGAATGGCTGCGCCCATGAAAGAAATACTTTAGTAATACAAGCCCTAAATATGGTTATGCATCAAAACAAAGAAAAAATGTGAATCATGTGCTCAATACAAATAGGTTCAGTGAGCTAAACACTAAAGAAGCGAAAGGTGAAATAGTGTCATTAGTGTCATTAGAGCATGTGCGCCAGTTACTTGGTCTCCTTAGTTTACTTTTTCGTTTTGGTTTGCTTTTGCATTCTCCCAAGAGAGTTTTTCCAAAGATTGTTCAGCGGCTGAAAGATCAGTGAAAAAAGTCGTTTGACCATTGCGAATGACCTTAAGGCGAGCAGGTTCTTGGAGATAGGCCGTACATCCTAAACTTTTAAAGGCATCTATCATCTTCCGAAGCTCCCAACGCTTGTCCATTGTGCCCTTACTTAGGTCAGATTTCACAAAGAAGGTGAGATTGTCAACGGAGACCGGATTGTTAGGCCTAGCCTTAAATGATACAGCTTGCCGCAATAAAAAGTTGCCAAAGTAAATCAGAAACGGTCTGGGAAATTTACTGCTTGTGTTTCTTTGAGTCAGAGGTAGTCTGTGCACTCGCTGTAGCTGGGAATCCCAGTCCCAATCGGCGAGATCAATAAAGGCTTTTTGAAAGAGTTTCACCATGAATGCCCGCGGATCGGAGCCCTCCATCCCTTCTGGTATGCCAAATAATCGGAGGTTTTGCCTTCGTGCCCGATTTTCAAGATCTTCAACTTTAGCTTCAAGTTTGGAGACTCTTAGTGTATTTTGATTAGCAGTTAGCGTAGTCTTATTCACATCTTCTTCCACTTCCACTATTCGTTGTTTAATGTCTTCGATGTCCTTTGTCACTCCCCCCAAACCTAGACCAATATCTCTCATAGTTTCCTGCAATTTAGTATTGTCTTCTCTTAGCTGCAGATATTGTTGTTGTATCTCCGCTCTTTGTTCTAGAAGCGTCTGCATAATCGTTACCATTGATATGTTTGATGGATCTGAGGGGTTGAAGGAATCTTGTGGAGACATTTGAGCAGGTGTTTGTGCAGATATGGTTACGGAACCCGCTATTGCTTTTGGAGAGTTAGTATCTGAGTCATCCATCACCTTCTCTACAAGTTCTTGCTCAAGATTTGATCCGAGAATATTAACAGGAGTCTCAGCCAAGAGTAGTTGGGATTTCTTCGGGCTTAAATTTAATGGTTCCGTGTCTTCACTTGGCTGGTCAAGGTTATTAACTACTGATTCAGGAACTTGGTCTTCAGATTCATTGGCCTCTACAATGTACGCAGGGGAAGTAGAGGAAATAATATAAGTGGGAGTAGGAGTAGAAGTAGGAGAAGTAGGAGAGATACTGAAGATCCTGAGGTTATTAGGGAGCCCCCAGCTCTGGGCTCACAAATCCCTTCCGTGTTGGTTAAAGTAGTGTTCCTTGGTACCACTTGATTTAAAGATAATGCACTTAAACAAGAATCTAATGAGGGGACCTTAGGGTCCATAAGGTGGTTTAATTTAGGATCTTGTATGCAGATCGTGTCATCAGGGCTTGCACCGGAGAGTCTTAAAGCCATAGTCTTGACTCCTCCCTTTGCCTCTATCCATCTTCTCAGAGGGCTATCATCGATTAGGCGATTTTTCTTGTTCCCTGGCAATTCTTTTGAAGCTGTCTTAAATAGCAGATTTTTTTGGATGGTCTTACCCTTCGTCTTTTTCTTCTTGATTATAGTTTTTTTAGATAAAGCTTTGAATGATTCGTCAGCTCCCTCTTCTTCTGATATTTCGTCATATTCTAAGTTGGAGTCTTCGTCTGATATGACCGTAGATACTTGAGATACGCCATCGCCTCCACCACTTAGTTTCTCCTTTGTCTTATTGTTAATTGACTGTGATTGGGCATTAATATTAAGACTCTGTTCGTCATACACCCTTTGGTCTTGTACCAGAGATAGTAATTCCTCAGTAGTATCTACTCTCTGTGTGGTCGTTTGGCATCTATGCGATATATCCAAAGATGGTGAATGAGTGGCTGAACCCAGGTTAGCATTTGTATTTGAGTTTATGTGGGGCAGCTTATCCGATCCCTTCATTAGATTTTTAATCGCAGCACTGTCTGCTTCAAATGCCTCATCCACTACTCCTCCTCCTCCGATATTGTTCCCCGCCGTGGTTTCAGCCAAAATTGAAATCTTGACTGGTAAAGTAGTAGCTGCATTCTCATTGATTTCTACATCTTTACTGTTCATTTTCTTTTTCGTTTTGGCCTCTATTGTTGGCTCAGACCTGGGTTTTGGCTCGGCACTACCACCTCCCTTCAAGATTGGAGCACATTTCATTTCATTGCGTAGGTCCATTGCAGCTTTTGAATTGTTAGGCTGATTTTTACCTTTCACAGCGATAATGCTAATGCTCGCAGTGTGTGACTGTTGTGTCTGCTGAGACTCATTATTAGAGCCTGGCGCCCCTGCTACCGCTAGCCCTGCTGCCGCTGCCGCTGCTGTCGCCATCGTACCTGAGTGTGTTTGACTCCGCGTCTGACAGGTCTTCCGATTCCGTGTAGACCTCATCTGTCGCGTGGACATCAGCGCTCTCCCTGCTTGCGTCTCCTTTGGTCTCAGCGGCGTACTTCGCCTGGTTGGACGTGGTGTCAGGTGGGCTCCCAGCTGCAGTGGAGCCGACAAGCTGGCTACTCCCCCTGACGTGCGAGCAAGGTTAGCAAGGCTAGCCGCGGCGTAGTTCCAGGAATGTATCAAAGTCCTGCCGCAGTGTCGAAGCAGAACCCTTAACATCGGATCAGTTTAGGGGGTCCAGCCGCCGCGTAATACACCAAAGAGAGAGCAGAGTAACCACGCAGAGCCAGAGAGGCAGAACCGAGTCGGCAATCCCCAACTGTAAGTTTGCTAGCGTCGATGGAAAGCTTGATAAGTGCCGCGTACTGATTCCTCCAGCCCCCAGTCAGCATGCCGCTTCCAAATCACCTTGTACTCAGATGAAGTCTCATATTATTCACGGACTCGCAGCATTCGTTTCTTAGGCAGAGCGGCTCACATAGCAACCTTCACTCGGCGGTGTCAGCCCGCCATCTTGACTCCTCCCCCGCGTAGTGAGAGAGGTTCACACATTTTCAAAGCAAATCTCACCTTGTAACATCCACTTACCAACCCGAGCATTGGTTGCATTACTGTGCACTTGTAGCGGAGACATTGGCAGTAGTGTTTACACCAGCCAGGAACCCTTCAGTGAATTCATGGAATGCGGAAATGAAGGTTTTGTCAGCCACAAATGTACATTGATGTCCAAAATTGCCTTGTGAATAAGGTCTACATGGTGAAGTTAGGCAAGCCCTTATTCGTTGTCGAGGAGGAGGTTAATTTTCATGGTCTGGAACTTGCCTTTGTGCATGACCTTGGGTTGGTATTGGTGGAACTAACTGGTGGTCTTTTCTGGCAGCATTTGGTCTTTAAAGATAGCTATGTAACAGAATATACCCATCTTTAAGGACAGCTAAACATATTCAACTAATAACGGTAGCTCTCTTCTTAATGTGTTCTTGGTCTGTGTCTTTATTGTTGCAGTCTGCTTCAGGAATTTAATATGACACATTTCTGTATGGAAAGGAAAACAGTCGAAATGATTAACATCATCGATGTTAGATTATTTGGCCATTAGACTGGACATTTGGAAAAGTCCGGTGAGTATTTCTTCACCAGTTTATTTCATTTTGGGCACTCCCCATAGCAACTATTGCAGGTCCTGAGTAGCAGCTGCCTCAGAACAGCTCAATGCAAGTCAAGATTGGGACGAGCACTCATCATCTGCCTAAAATGCAAATGTTCCACTATTTTATGTCATAATATTGAGTTTTCAATATTGAGCCTACAAGAGTGACTTACACTTTATTTTCGAGTTAGAATAATGTCTATTATTCCATATACATGCTTAACTTGACAATACGGTGGAAGTCGATATAGTGAGATTGATATTTGTGCAGGTCAATGTTTCTGCCCTGAATATTGTGACATACAACCTGTATCATCGTATGCACTGTCATAACCTGTCCTGCAACAAGGTATGCAGTATGTGAATGAGTCATATGTTATATATTTTTAAGCATCACAAGTCAAAATTCTCCGGTCCGCAGCTAGTCTGCCTCGTGGCTGAATTCCATTGGGGAGATGATTTTTGAAAATAAATTCCTGGATAGCCTCCTATTCTAAAGATCTCATTGACCTTGCTAGGTTCTAAGCTAATATCTTCACCAATGTATTGCTATAAAATGATTGAGGAGAATTATTGTGTAGACCAGGATTAAAAACTGATGGTTAATCATATACCTAGGGCTGATTCCAGACATTTCTAATCTTCCACTCTATCTATGTCACTAGGTGGCTCCCCACAGGAGTCAAATTCCATCTACGTTCTCAAGTTTCAATTAATTTTCACCATAACTTTACAATATGCATGATTTGATACACTTATTTATTTATTTATTTTATTTGCGGGTTTGTAACGCGCTTGAATAAACTCCCGAAGGAGTAGGTCCCTGTGGAAATAGATAGGTTTCTTCTCAATATTATGTCTTGAGTGTGTGTGTGTTTGGTTTAAGAATGCCACAGCAGAAAAATGTTGCTTGTTAGACCTGAAAAAAAAAAAAAATCAACAAAGGAGCGTAATACCAGTAGAGGTTTTGGAAAAGAGCAAGCATGTAGCGATATTCACGGTAGGAATTACCTGTGAGGAAAACCAATTCAGGTTGTTCAGAAAGCCCTCACTCACCAACCTAGTAGGTGACATGCTTCATCATCGGGCCCCACCAGGAGTGGCCGAGTGCCACCCTAGTGTGCTGCAATGCCAGTTTACTGCGGGGCTGGTTCAGTGAATGGTGAAGTGTGAAAGAAGTACGTTAAAATGTCCAAATTGTGTTGAAAAAGGTAGTTTATTAGTTTTGCCAATTGGACATGAATAAAAACAAAGGTGTAGGATAAAGGACCAAAATCAAAGGTCCAATTTTATCCATGAGGTGTGGTCAACATGTTTCTGCCTATGTGTGAGCGGTTCGTCAGGCATTCGTCAGGACCAATGAAGTGTAGTGATGAACCCCGGCGGTGTGGGTGCGCTAAGGCCCACCCTGACCTGAGGTTAAAAAGTATAAAAACACTTTGTCTGGATTCCTTCACAATGGAGCGGAACCAAGTTTATTCTGATTGACAACCCATATATAGGAAACAAAAAAGAAAAAGAAAGAAATAATTCAATATGCCCATATCGGTTGTCAAACAATGGAAAACACATGCTAAGGTTCTCTTGGGGTGCACATATGACCGTAATAAAAACACGAGTGCAAAAATAAGTGAACTCGTGCACATACAGGATTAGCAATAACCTCGTGAAGTAGACAAAGGACTCATCCTTTATCAAGCCAAATGGCGTGGTTATAAAGCCAAATGCGGGCAAATGGTGTCAATATGCCCATTTATCGCTACTTTCTAACTCGTGAAAAAGTATGGAACGGTCAGACAAGCTGGCTGGTGCTGTTGGGCAATAATAAACTTAAAATTAAGACAATAAATGGAAATGCTTCCTTACAGTAGGTGTAAATGATCTAAGCACCATGGGTCTCGGGAGGGGGTGATAGCGAAATAGAACACCCTGGAAATGGAAAATGAAGGAGGGGTGAGTTCTACAACACAGAGACAACACACAAATGTACTTATCTACCGGTCGTCGTACTCACACCCTGGACGCTAGGCACCCGCTTGGAACCTGCGTGAACCCTCTATTACCGGACCCCGATGAACGTCCTGTATACTGAGGTCGGCACTCATAAAGCCCAGGAGGAGGGAAAACGCCATTGCCAGCGTGCGCATGGTGGGTGTGGCTGGGGGGATAGGCATAATCGAAAAAGGACAGAGCCGGAGAGTATCGAGCTCCGTAACTGAAGCTGCCAATGTTTGTAGCAGGAGTGAAGACGTGGCCACGTGACCAACTGTTAAGGCCTATCCTGTGCTATGTTAGAGCCCAGGCATCTGGCTCCCCAATCGGAGTTGTCAAGCCAAAGTGTTCAAAGTGTTGATATGACAACCGGAGAAATCGGTGTGTGGGACAATGCGAACAGGAGACAAGACCCCAGTATTCGGCACAAGCGATACATGAACGTGGTATCTAAGTGTCAGAAGGGCTGGTGATATCAGGTTAGAAGAACAGAGAAGAATAAAAATAGAAGTTCATGGTAATAAACGCGCACTGGTTAGATCAAAGTTAAAGGAGGCATGCGCCACTCGTCAAGCAAATGAGGGGAGGCCGGTACCACAATGATACACAGCTCTCACACCCCAAAGCGAGGTGGATAGTTTTAACTAGACGGAGCAGTTGAGAAATTCCACTGCGAACCTGTAACGCGCCTAATAAAAAAGGACAGTGGAAACCAATGTTATTTGTTGTTAAAAGGAAACATTACCATGAAGGAGAAGCATGGTGATTGTGCCTGATACCCATGGAAAGGTAATCAAAACTCGTTCAGTAAAGGACTAATGCAATAATGGGCTCACTCAAAAGTTCATAAACAATCCATGACCAAAGGTTGTGAACCGTACATGGTGGACTACCATATGACAAGGGATCAATTCTGTAACACAGACGACCAGGGGATATTATCATCCAGACCATGCAAGCTTGTCCCAAGGCGGTACACCCACCTTTGTTCTTTCTCAAACAAAGTCTTTTTGGTATTCCTCTTGGTGTTAACTTGCTCAATAACAGTCCAGTGCATGTCATTGGTTGTGTGGTGACTTTGAATAAAGTGCTCGCTCAGTTTGGTTGTTGCATGGCCACATCTTATGTTACTGCGGTGTTCGCATATTCACAGTTTTACCTTGCGCGTAGTTATTTCAACATACCGCAACCCACATGGGCAAGTTATTAAAAATACCACATTTGTGGAGTTGCAGTTTGTATGAACTCTCTGTGTCCACACTCTATTTGGTTCAAGGTCCAAGGTTTTTCTATGTGACGTAAGGTGGCAGATACTGCAGTTTGAACAGGGGCAGTGCCCCGTAACTTTTGGCACACCCCAGGCGTCAATGACAGATGGCAGGCCTCTCGCTACTGTCTCTCTGGGGCGTGTATTTACCAGGGTGTCCCGGAGACTGCGGCCTCTTTCAAATGAGAACAATAGTTTCACCCAATTTCTGTTGTTACTGTTTATGATACGCCAGTGTTTGTTGATGGTTTTCTTCACGGCGTTGGATGCTGAGCTGTAAGTGGTGACACATGTCAAAAGGATTTCGCTCGGTACTTTGGGAATCTCCTCAAGGAGCGCATCCCTTGGTTGGTTCCTTGCTCTTTTGTAGCCTTTAGTCAGGACCGTTGTCTGGTAGCCCCGGTTTTTGAGTTTAGCTGTTAGATCATTGGACTGTGGCCGAAAGTCCTCCAGATGACTACAATTTCTCCTAAACCGTAGGAATTGCCCATAAGGGAGATTCTCCTACAAGGCCCTCCGGTGGAAGCTTGTGAACTCCAGCAGATAGTTCCTGGCTGTGGGCTTTTAGTGTGTTTTAGTAGCAAAGTGACCATTCTGTTTAGAGATTACCACATCCAGGAAGATGACTTCTTGCCTATCTACTGTATGAGTAAATCTTAGGTTAAGGTCAAGGGTATTGATCCAGAGAAGGAAGTCCTGTAGTGACTCCCCTGAGCCTTGCCAGATCATCAGCACATCATCGATGTATCTCTTCCAGAGGCCTATGGAAGAAATAAAGGGGTTGTTGGCGTCTTGGATGTATTTATGTTCAAAATCATGGACATATAGCCGGGCCACACTAGGGGCAAAAGTGCTGCCCATGGAAGTTCCAGTAGACTTGAGGAACATACTCCCCTTAAATTCAAAGAAGTTATTTTTTAAGGCCAAAGTCACACATTTCAGGATGAATTCCTTGGGTGTGTTGTACTCCCAAGTGATAGTATTGAGAGCTTCACCCAGGACTCTGATGGTGTCGTCCTGTGGAATGCTCGTATAAAGGCTCTCGATGTCCAGAGTTACCAATATGGTTTGTTCCATATCACATTGTAAGTTGTGTAGGAGGTTCCGAAGAGATTTGGTGTCCCTCAGGTATGTTGGAGTCAGTTGGACTAATGGTTTAAGAAAGTGATCACAAAAATGTGACAAAGGCTCAAGGAGTGAGCCAATGTCAGAGACAATGGGAGGGCCCGGCGGGGGAGTCCTGCCTTTGTGTATTTTGGGCAACGTATAAAAATACGGTATGGCGCCCTTTCCCTCCATAAGGAAGGCTGCCTCGTTCCTGGAAATGTAACCCTTCATTTCTGCATCTTCAACCAGATCTATGATAACTGTTAGACCTGACCCTTTTTGCAGGTTTATCCCCAAACTTTTAGCCTTTTGCTTCCTATTTTTCTGACCCTGTTTTTGTTGGCTATAGGACTCTGGGCACTTTACCACTGCTGATCAGTGCTAAAGTGCACATGCTCCCTGTATAAATTGTGATTATGATTGGTTATCCATGATTGGTATATTTGATTTACTGGCAAGTCCCTAGTAAAGTGCACGTTGTGTGCCAGGGCCTGTAAATCAAATGCTACTAGTGGGCTTTCACCATAGGCTGTGCCACCCACATGAGTAGCTCTGTAAATGTGTCTCAGACCTGCCTCTGTATTGTCTGCGTGCAGTTTTAAACTGCCATGTTGACCTGGCATGTGCACCCACTTGCCAGGCCCCAAACCTTCCCTTTTCGTACATGTATAGCATTCCTCAGGTAGACCTAAGGTACCCCCATGGGCAGGGTGCAGTGTATGTGAAAGGTAGGACATGTACTGGTGTGTGTGACATGTCCTGATTATGAAATACTTTGTATTTCATTTTTCACTATTGAAAGGCTGTCTGTCCCATCATTGGTGCTGCACCGTCACAAATCTACATGTGTAACAATAGGGGCAAGATAGAAAAATGGAGTTTAGGCTCTCTGAACTCAGAATTCATTAACACAACTTTTACTAAAGGTGGTTTTTAAATTGTGTTTTTGAAATGCCACTTTTATGAAGTGGGCATTTTCTTGCTTTATCATTCTGTGTGCTTCTGACTGTTTGTGTATCCAGTGTCTGGTTTTGGAGTGACAGGAGCCAGGGATGTGCATTCACTCTAGACAGTCACAAAGGGGGTTGAGGTGTGCCCTGCCTTGCCTGGGTGACTCATCGCTGGGCTGAATAGGCCTGGTCTGTCTTTAGAATGGTGGGAGGAGTTTCTCTAGCAACTACGTAGGCTGAGTCTCCTTTGCACAATGCTGTCTCCATGCCCTGTGGTCATGGTGGGTGAGGGAGGACAGAACTGGTTTAGACTGAGCTCAGAGACTCTGCCAGAAAGAGAATGATGACAAAATGGGGTATAAGTACTCAACTTAAAACCCCAGGACTTAAGATTAATTCAAGAAAAAATAGGACGCTGCCAAGAATATGAGCGGAAGAACTGTGTGAGGAGCGCTGCCTTTTCTGTGTGAGGGTGGATTGGCCTGCAGTTGCTGCTTCTGTCTATGGTGGAGGAAAGGGACTGACTCCTTTTGCCCTGCTGTGCTATCCTGCTTGTGAAGAATCTCCAAGGGCTGGTGTGTGCTTGCCTCCTGTTGGAAGTTCCAGGGAGATAAAAGAATTCAGGAAAGAGCCTTGCCTGATCTAAGAGTAACCTGCCTGGAAGGAGGGTTTGGAGCTGTGTGGGAAGCGCTGCCCCTGAGGTGTGTGGGGTAGGATGGCCTGAAGTTGATGCTGATGTCTGGACCCAATTTTCAAGACAGCGCATGGTGAGCGCTGTATTTCCCACTTTATAGGTGAATACGCATGAAGAGTGCTTTTTGGTTGCCATCCAGAGGGAGTATTGCTTTGTTTCTCATCATGAAAAGTAAGCGCATGTTGTGCGCTCTGGTTGGGCCCAGCTCATGGTGAGTGCTTTATTTCTCCCTTCCTTTGAAGTTCTGGAGCTGCCTCCGTGAGTGTGTTGGGAGCTCTCCACACCTGACAAGAAGGAGTCCCCCAACCCCATGAAGTTAAGGAGCAGAATTCATGCCCCAAACGTGTATACCCTTTCAGGTGCACAGTCGTGGTTATAACACGCAAGGGACGGAGAGTGTTTTTGCCAGCTTGCAGGCTGCTGGCTTTGCCCTACTGACCTGCACCTCAAGGATGTTGGGTTGCCTGCATTGTGGGACCCATGAGCTGCACTCACCGCGGCCCCCATTGTGGCGAGGATGTCAGACAAAAGCCATGTTCGGGATGAGAGGAAAACACGCTGCCTGCAGTGTGGGACCCGTGAGCTCCACACACTGCAGCCCCCGTTGCGGTGGAGTCAGGTACTGTGAGATGGAGCTGAGTGCCCTCGGTGGAGCAGGCCTGAGCTCAACCTACCACAGTCCCAGTGGCAGCCCGGTCAAGGCAGACCGTGCGAAGGCTGTAAGCGCAGGTGCCGTGGGGCACTTTACCGTGGGCTCTTCCACTATGAGGTAATCCTAGCCGGAGACCCTGCTTCATTTATGCATTTGGATTCATCTGTAATATAGCAGTGATTCGATCTTGTGACAGTTTCCTGACTCCTTTTTCAATATGGTGTCCCAAATCGAGAACCTCTCTCTTGTAAAACTGGAGTTTTACTTGTGACACCTTATGCACACTGATGATTCAGTAAAGCAACAGTATCTGAAATACAAGCTTCTTTAGTTCCAGATGCAACTAATAAATCATCAATGTACTGTACCAGCACAGAGTGATTCAGCATTTTCAAAGATTCCAAATTTCTTTCCAATATTTGATTAAAAATTGAGGGGATTTCCTTATACCCTTGTGGAACTCAGCACCATGCCAAAACACTGTTTCCGAACCAGAATGCAAACAAATATTGGCTATCTGGATGCAAGGGGATGGAGAAAAATGCTTGACAGAAGGCAATTACCGAAAACCATTCAGCTTCATATGGAATCTGATATAGAATTAAAGCAGGATTTGGTTCTATTGGACAAAATGGTATCAGAGTCAGATTAATTTTCCTCAAATCCTGAACAATTCTATATTTCCCTTGCTCAATCAGATTCTCGATCAATGGAGTTATTCCAGCAATAGTCTCGGACTCAGATTATATGCTGGAGTTCTTGGGTATTCTGCATTTGGTTTTACTGTGATTCAAATTGCAGCTACTCCTTTTATCAGTCCAATGTCTTTTTCTGAAAAATCCCACACTTCAGGTAAAACTGTATCTCTCTACACAGGAGGTAAGTCATAGTCAGTAAGTAAAGGATAGAAACTCTTTACTTCTGTCTTTTGCCTAGCCATTTTGAACACTACGTCCTCATCTTTAGTATGAAATTCTATTTCTTCTGAAATACAATAAATAGAAAAATCCATTTTGCACAACAAATCTCATCCTAACAGATTTACCGGACTAGAGTCACACACCACTGATTTATGTATATCCTCAAATATTCAAATTTGTACCTGCATAGGTTCTGTCACTGGTGTTGGGATCAATTTATTTGATACTCCTTCGACGTGGATTGTTTCTCCAGAGAGGGGTAGGTTGGCAATCTCCTCAGTTCTCACAGTGGATCGGGTAGCACCAGTATCAACAAGAAATGAAATAGGTGTTCTATTTACCTTGCCGTCCACAAACTGACCATTCTTATCTACCACCAGGGATGGGCCAAGCACGTATTCCTCCTCCCCTCTTGGGCACCGTCCTTGAGAAGTATCTGAGTCAGACTCATCCATCAGTAACAAATATTGTGAAACCTGTTGTAGATTCAGATGTATTTGATCATTAGTTTGAAAACCCATATTCACATTGTACTGTACTCCCTAGAATAGGAGCACAGGGCCAAGGCCAGTGTGGGCTTCATGCATCTGATCTGCCGATAGCGATAGATGGCAGTTAGTGGCATTTTCACAGAGACGATTTGGGGATTTAGGTACTTTGCTCCTATGCCTCCTTTCTGACTCATCTATTGACCTACGGCATTTCGTGCCCTAATGTTATGAATGATGTCATTTACATCTGGCAATGATAGGAAGACAAGCATTCTTTTCAGAAACTACATATTATGTACACTGGTGATGTGTTTAAGACTTGTGCAACTTATGAGTATTTGCCTTATTGCACCAAATGTAATGTTATGACAGTTGCCTAGTTGGCAAAGTGATTCATGTGATTGTGGTCTATGTGTTTATGTACAATATACAAGATATGTTTTATATAACCTTGTTTGAGGTCTCTTTTGTGTTGTGCATAGTGTGCCACTGTTGTGTGTGTGTGTTGCACACATGATTAACAAATGTCTTCAGGATTTTGTGGAACATAAATGGAGAGGTACAGTCCCTGAGATATTTGGGAAGGGAGGTCCACAGTATCGGAACCAACACCGCAAAATAACTCCCTCCCATCTGGGCCAGGTGGAACCTAGGTACAGTGCATAAGGCCAAGCTGGAATAACTCAAGGAATGAGAAGGGATGTAAGATGTCACTAGGTCCTGGCTGTAACATGGACCTGTTCTAGCTTCAGACTTAAACATGTAGCAAAGAGCCTTGAATTGGATCCATGTAGAGACTGTGGGACAGTGCAGCTCAAGAAAAGGATGAGATACTGAGGCTTGCTTGGGAAGCCGGAACAGCAGTGTGGCTGCCAAATTCGGAACCATCTGCAGATGCCTAATAGATGCCTGGTCTATTCTCAAATATAGGGCATTACCGTAATCCAATCTAAATAGTATTAAAGCTTGAATCACAATCATGTGGGAAGATTGGCGGATCATCCAGATGATCTTGCTCATCCATTTCAGCACAGCGAAACAGGTGGAGGTAACTTTAGTAACTTTAGACACCTGAGGTTTAATTAATAGTTTTTCATCAAGAACAAACCAATGTTCTTAACCTTGGAGGACAGAATGGGGAGAGGTCCTAAGGAATCGGGTCAGTGTTGAGGGCCCCAAAGCAAGGACCATGACCTATGTGGGATTGCTATTAAGCTTGAGAGCGTTAGAAATCTTCCAAGTGGCTACTCGGCTCAAGCCCAGGTTAGGATCAGGAGGTCCATGATCCTGAGCAGATGACAAGGACAGGATAATTTGGGTGTCATGTACATAAGAAAAAGGGTCAAGCCCCAACTCTCCACTATGTCTGCCTAAGGGTGGATGTGGATATTAAATAGCAGAGGACTTAGCACAGAGCCTTGAGGGACTCCAGAGGTTAAGGCTCAGGTTTCGGATGTAGCATTGGCTGAAGAGACTTGAACCATGCAATCCTTAGGAAATTATGTTAGCCTGGTGAAAGCTTTTCCTTCCAAACCCAAAGAAGACAAGCGTTCAAGCAAGATGGAGTGAGAGTGAGACACAGCATCAAAGGCTGAAAACTAAGTTTCTAATAAAATAAGCGCAGCTGTACCAATCTCATCCAGGATTCGTCTGAGGTGTTTCGTGACTACAAAGAGGTAGGATTCAGGACTGTGTCTAGCCCTGAAGCACAACTGAGAGGGACAAAACTCTTGACCCTCTACATAAGATGTAAGCAGAGCAATCACATGCTTCTCCAAAAAGTTTGTAGAGCACGGGATTGGTCAGAAATTCAAACAAATCGATGTATCCAGATTCGTTTTTTTAAGAGCGGAACAACCATGGCATTCTTCCAGCTCTGAGGGACATGGCCTTAAGGTAAAGAGGTGTTCAAGAGGATGAGGGGAGAGGATGTAGCCTTACGCCTTGACCGGTTGACTTCAAAGCTGGGGAACCGGGTTCGAGTTTCGGCAACGATTCTCAACATCCTGTGATTCGTGGCAAATCACTTAGGGGGCATATTACCAAGCAATAGCGATAATTATCGCTATTGCTTGGTTAGAGCCAAAAATTTACCGCTGAGCTGCGGCGATTTTTATCGCAGATAAACCTTGGTATTACCAAGGTTTATCGCAAATGCGATAAAAAACGGCCACAATGCATGAATATCGCTGAAAAGTCAGCGATATTCATGCATTACCGAGCTAATGCTCTTAGCCATGTTATCCACCTCCCATTGGATAACATGGCTAAGAACTGCTCAGGGCAGGTGTTAGCTTTTGGAGATATTCGCGCTTAGCGCGAATATCTCCAAAAGTTGGTAATAGGAGATAGCGATGTTAGCGACTGTTTCCAGTCGCTAACATCTTGGCACGCCCACTTTGCATGTCATTAGTGATAAATATCACTGACATGCAAAGTGGGGCCCAAGATGGTCGCTATCTCCTACTAGCTGTCGCTAACTGGTGTTAGCGAGAGATAGGTAATAGGGAGATAATTTTATCTCCGCTTTCTTGGCTTTTAAAGCCAAAAAAGTGGAGATAAACCCCCTTGATAATATGCCCCTTAATTTCCCTGTGCCTAACAAAAATGAATGTGTCCATCTGTAATGAAACTGGTGATCATGTATAGCGTATGTATCTAAAAGAGAGGCAGGAACTAGTGTCCACGGGGGCTAGTTCACGTCCTCTGGTAGATATACACAAAATCAAGAAGAACTATCACTCACTAAGGAAGCTAAATGTTCATATTCTGGAAAAAAAATTTTTTTTAATGAAAACCCTCACCTACCAACCTAGTTGGTGGCATGCTTCATCATCGGATCCCACCCAAGGTGTCGAGTGCACCCCGGGTGTGCTACAACTCTAGTGTTACAGCGGAGCTGGTTTTTCAGTGTGGAGAAGTGAAGTGGATAGGGGAAGGTAGTGAAAGTGAAGGTCAAGGGAAATTGTTGTGACCTATGGTGATATCGCACTAGCTAAGGTGTGCGTTGAGGAGGAAAATATCCTCCTATTGTTGCTTAAACGATGAGTTTTTCATTGGTGGAAACATGAATCCCGCAGGGAGGGCAGGACCCGCTTCCGGTTTCCTACTGCGTCCTTCGGAATCCCGTCCAGCAGTCTGCAGTAGGTACGGGAAGCGGGCAGATGCTTTGATGAAAGTGTGACTACAGGTCCTGCCCTCCCTGCGAGATCATGTTTCCACTGATGAGAAACTCATCATTTTAGCAACAACAGGAGGATATTTCCGTTCTCAACACTCACTTTAGAGAGTGCGATATTACCATAGGTCACGACAAATTCCCTTGACCTTCACATTCAGCACCTTTCTGCTCACACATAGGTCCTGAAGAAAGCCAGCATACGGTGTAGCCTGGCTGAAAGATGTAGACCTGATTTTATACTCATGGATATTAGAGACATAATTTACCTCAACACATATCCACCAATTTTTAAGCACAGCCAGAGGGCTCAGTATTATATAAATAAACTTCACTTTAAAGGGACCCGGTGGACAGTTTTTTAACACACTTCTGTTCAAGTTCAAGTTCAAGAATTTATATAGCGCACTACTCACCCAGAGGGTCTCAAGGCGCTTGGGGAGGGGGTTCATTGTTTATCGAATAGCCAGGTTTTTAGTTCTTTTCTGAAGGAGATGTGGTTCTGTGTGAGGCGGAGGTGAGTGGGGAGTGAGTTCCAGGTCTTGGCTGCCAAGTAGGAGAAGGATCTACCTCCCATGGTGGATCTTTGGATACGGGGAACTGCGGCGAGGCCTTGATTGGAGGATCTTAGTTGGCGGGTGGGTGTGTAGAAGGATAGTCGAGTGTTGAGGCATTCGGGCCCTAGTTTGTAGAGGGCCTTGTGTGCGTGGGTGAGGAGACGGAATGTTATTCTCTTGTTGACGGGAAGCCAGTGGAGGTCTTTCAGGTGGCCGGTAATGTGATCTTGGCGAGGGATGTCCAAAATGAGCCTCGCTGATGCGTTTTGGATGCGTTGGAGTTTTTTCTGTAATTTGGCTGTAATTCCGGCGTAGAGGGTGTTTCCGTAGTCTAGTCGACTCGTAACCAGTGCGTGGGTGACAGTCTTTCTTGTTTCGGTGGGGATCCAATGGAAGATTTTTTTGAGCATACGAAGTATGTTGAAGCAGGAGGATGAGACGGCGTTGACTTGTCTGGTCATCGAGAGGGAGGAGTCTAGGATGAAGCCTAGGTTACGTGCGTGGTCTGTGGGTATGGGTGCTGAGCCCAGATCCGAAGGCCACCATGAGTCGTCCCAGGCAGAGGGGGATGACCCTAGGATGAGCACTTCCGTTTTGTCTGAGTTAAGTTTTAGGCAGCTGTTTTTCATCCATATGGCTACTTCTTTCATGCCTTCGTGAAGATTGGTTTTGGCGGTGTTGGGGTCTTTGGTGAGGGAAAGAATCAGCTGGGTGTCGTCAGCGTAGGAGATGATGTTAAGGTTGTGTTGGCGCGCGATGGAAGCGAGTGGACTCATGTAAACGTTGAAGAGGGTGGGACTGAGTGATGATCCTTGTGGTACACCGCAGATGACTTCGGTGGCCTCTGATTTGGATGGGGGAAGTCGGACTCTCTGAGTTCTCCCAGCTAGGAACGAGATGGTCCAGTCCAAGGCTTTTCCTTTTATGCCGATGTTGCTGAGGCGATGTATGAGGGTGCTATGACAGACAGTGTCGAAGGCGGCGGAGAGGTCGAGTAGAGTGAGGGCCACTGTTTCTCCGTTGTCCAGTAGTGTTGGGATGTCGTCTGTTGCTGCGATGAGGGCGGTTTCGGTGCTGTGCTTGGCTCGAAAGCCGGACTGTGAGGGATCGAGGGAGTTGTTGGATTCGAGGAAGGCGGCGAGTTGGCTATTGACGGCTTTCTCAATGACTTTGGCCGGGAATGGGAGGAGGGATATGGGGCGGTAGTTTTTAAGTTCAGAGGGGTCTGCTGTGGGTTTCTTCAGGAGGGCGCTGACTTCGGCATGTTTCCAGCTTTCTGGGAAGGTAGCAGTGTTGAAGGAGCAGTTGATGACATCACGGAGATGGGGTGCGATGGTTGAGTCTGCTTTGTTGAAGATGTGGTGGGGACAAGGGTCGGTTGGAGAGCCAGAGTGGATGGAATTCATTAGGCGGATGGTGTCTTCAGTGGTGATTGGGTTCCAGGTGCTGAGGTTGTTAGAGGGCGTTTTAGGTTCTGAGGGGGGTGGAGAGGATTGTTTGTTGGAACTGTTTTTGAAGCTGTTATGTATGTCGGCGATTTTGTTGTAGAAGAAGGAGGATAGCGAATCGCATTGATCTTGGGAGGGAGTGATGTCGTTTGAGGCTGCGGTGGGGTTGGTGAATTCTTTGACGATGTTGAATAGTTCCTTGCTGTTATGTGCGTTGTTGTCGAGACGATTCTTGAATGCTGATTTCTTGGTGGATCGAATCAGCTGGTGGTGTTTGCGGGTGGCTGCCTTGAGGGTGGTCATGTTGTCGGTGGTAGGGTTTTTTCTCCATGTTTTCTCGAGAGTACGGCATAGCCTCTTGGATTTCTTAAGGTCATCGTTGAACCAGGGGGCCTTTTTGCTGTCTTGTTTGGTGTGATGGTTTTTCAATGGTGCTAATTCGTCAGCGCTGTGAGTGATCCATTGTTTGAATTTGATGGCAGCTTGGTTTGGGTCCGATGAGAGGGCGGGTGGGTTTTGGTTGAGTGATGTGAGGAGTTGGTCGGTGGTGATTTTGTTCCATTTTCTTCGGGGAATAGGTTGTGGGGGGTTGTGGGTCGAGGTGGTTTTGTAGCTGAAGTGAACACAACAGTGGTCTGTCCAATGGAGAGCTGTGGTGCGATCGAAGGAGATGTGTTTGCTGGAGGTGAAGATTGGGTCGAGCGTATGTCCGGCTACATGGGTGGGGGTGTCAACAAGTTGTTTGAGGCCGAGATTGGCCAGGTTGTCAAGAAGGGTGGTGGTGTTGCTGTCGTTTTTCTTTTCCAGGTGGAAGTTGAGGTCTCCTAGTAGAATGTAGTTCTCGGAGGCGAGGGCATGTGGACTGATGAAGTCAGTGATGTCTTCGCTGAATTGTTTACGTGTTCCTGGAGGCCTGTAGATGAGGGTGCCTCTGAGAGTGGTCCTAGGGTCGGTGTGGATCTGGAAGTGGAGGTGTTCGGCGGTTGTAAGGTTATCGTTGTAGCTGGTCGTTATTTTGATGGTGTTCTTATGGACGATGGCGATGCCTCCTCCTGTTTGTACGGTGCGGTCTTTTCGGATGATCTTGTAATTGTCCGGGATGGCAGTGGCGATGTCGGGTGATGATGATGCGTTCATCCATGTTTCGGTAAGGAAGGCGACGTCCGGTGATGTAGTGTCGAGTAGATCCCAGAGTTCAGTGGCGTGTCTGTGGACCGAGCGGGTGTTCAGCATGATGCACTTCAGGTGGTTAGAGTCGGAGCTGTGTTGGGGGTTAATGGATGTGGTATGGGTCTTGATGCTGGTAAATTTGCAGGTGTGGCAGGCGAAGGGGCCGTTGGTACGTCCCGGGGCAGCTTCATAGCATTGTGGTGTGTTTCCGGGGTTAAGGGCGAGGAGAGTGGTGGCGTCATACGTTATGCGGGTGGGGTAGGTATTGCGGGGACCAGGGGGTCTGGCGCTGGGCGTGGTCCAGGCGCGGACGGGCGTAGACGGGCTTACCTTTGGCTCACCTTCGGCGCGCATACGGCGCAACCGCTGCGCGTGAACGCTGCGCGCGAGTGCATCTGTCATAAGTGGATAATGGGGGGGAGGGGCGTAATGGGGGGGGAGGGGCGAGGGAGGGTCAGCTGGGAGGCGGGATCGGGCGGAGAGGACGGGCTCCGAGGCACAAACAACAAAGAAAAAGGCAGCAAAGTGAAACTGGCAATAGGATGGGGCACACCGAGTAAATGATGACTTTAAACACTCAATATTTCTTAAAAACACTCGATAATGCGTCTAGCAGTCAAGCGCTATGATAAGCAGCAGCTAGCAGACACAACAACTGCGCTTGCGCCTGTGAACCAGGACAGTGCTAAAATCTGCCAAGCGCAATTAATAATTAAAATACACTTGATTGAAGCTTCTATTACTCCAGCGCTATGACAAGCAGCAATTATCAGACACTAGTATTACAGAGCAAAGCAGCGAGTTCACCAACGATACCACTGGAGCAGGGAGCGTGGGGGAGCGACCGCTTCTGAGATCGTCAGGGCGGTCACAGCGCTCCTGAGGGTGGGGGCCAGGCTATGCAGTCAGTGGGAGGGAGGGTCAGCTGGGAGGCGGGATCGGGCGGAGAGGACGGGCCCCGAGGCACAAACAACAAAGAAAAAGGCAGCAAAGTGAAACTGGCAACAGGATGGGGCACACCGAGTAAATGATGACTTTAAACACTCAATATTTCTTAAAAACACTCGATAATGCGTCTAGCAGTCAAGCGCTATGATAAGCAGCAGCTAGCAGACACAACAACTGGGCTTGCGCCTGTGAACCAGGACAGTGCTAAAATCTGCAAAGCGCAATTAATAATTAAAATACACTCGATTGAAGCTTCTATCACTCCAGCGCTATGACAAGCAGCAATTATCAGACACGAGTATTACAGAGCAAAGCAGCGAGTTCAGCAACGATACCACTGGAGCAGGGAGCGTTGGGGAGCGACCGCTTCTGAGATCGTCAGGGCGGTCACCTTCACTGCACTTCACTGTCACTTCACTGTCCACTTCACTGCACTATCTCCACACTGAAAAAACAGCCCTGCTGTAACACAGGCGTAGTAGCACACCCAGGGCGCACTCAGCACCTTCGGTGGGACCCAATGATGAAGCATGCCACTAACTAGTTTGGTAGGTGAGGGTTTTCATAAAAAAGTAATTGTTTATTCCAGAACATGAACATTTAGCTTCCTTAATGAGTGCTAATTCTTCTTGATTTTGTCCGCTCATGTATAGCGCTCTGATACCCGATGACTCAGGTCTAGTTCTCGCTATATAAAACTCTAAGAAAAAGAGATCCACCGTCATCTGTAGTTGTGTTGGATCCAACAGAAAAAGCTTGGAAGGTGGAGGGCCCACTGGGGAGCCTGGCTTGATGGATTAAAGGATAGTGGAGAAGGAAGAAAAGCCAAGGGGAGGTCAAGATGACATAGCATGAGCCAAATTAGAGCTGGTCACACTGTCATTAAGTTCTTGTTGAGAACGATTCAACGGGTGGTTAAAAATGGCTGTGACCATAAATAAGGGATTGCTCTTAGCATCTTTTGGGCAGATGAAGATGGCTTTCTACCACCCTTTTGATGAAGAACTTTGCACACACCTCACACTGAGTCTGGAAGAGCAAAGGAACAGGAAGCACATTATGGGGATCAGAGAGATCTCTAACCACCTTGAAGAGAGTCTTGGGGCAGTTGTGGTCATGCAAGAGTAGAAACAGGCGCACGCTGTTCTACACAGTCCATGATAGTTTTTAATCACTAGTTTATACTTCTGTTTGGCTTTTTCAACATAGGACTTTCTCCAAAGTCTTTCTAGTCACTTGCAGCACTTCTTTACATTAAAATGGATTTATAAAACGAGGGGGCTGGTGGGAGAGATGTAGCTGAATGAAGTGAGGAAGGTGGCAGGATGATATTCAGAGATTAAACAATGCAGCTGTCAATAAATTCATGATCATGATTAGCCTTCTCCTTTAGAACAGGTTTAGTGTTAGAAGCTGCAAATTTAATGCAGAGACATCCAATTTAGACCAGCTCATGGACGTAGTGAGTGTTTCATTCAACACACTCAAAGGATTGGCTAGAGTGCAGATAGTAAAAATCTGTGGTCAGATTATCCTTCTTTGACAAATATTGTGTTTAAATGGTGGCTGGTCTCATGGGTAGTAGCTGAGTTGCACATGGCCAGATTCCTAGGTCCTCAATAAAAGTAGTACCAAAGCTACACTTTGGGTCATCCAAATAGATATTCAAATCCCCTACCAGCCTGAAATTAATGGGTTTCAAAATGTGTGGGCCAGTAAGTCTGGGATGGTGGTGCACCAGTTTCCCGCATAATTTTGGAAGATCTTACTTAAATCAAAGCACCTGACAACATAAATTTAGGGGAGAGAGTGATTGAAAAAAGCAAAGCTTCACAAGCAGAAACAGGGAGGTCATTTATATTGCATTTGTATATCATTTTGAAAACAACAGCAAGCCCTCTACCCTTCTTAACAATATAGTAATTGGGGGAAGAGCAACAATCACATCAGGAAGTGAACCCTCAGGAAACCAAGTGCCTGTTAAGAACATTGTGTCAGGATTGCATTCACACAGAAAGGTGAATAGCTGTTACTGGTGCTTGTAGAAGGATTGTCAATTTATACTATAAAAATGTAATTCATTACTGCAATTAGCACGAGGATGTGTTATAGTAACACCATAATTACCATTGTCAATTGTTAGATTGGCATTTATCTCGTCTGCTTGGAAGGAGAAATTGTAGCCATTACAGATGGGCGAATTTGCCCCTACGTCAAGCGATAAGCAGCTAACAGGAAGAGGGGGTCTCAGTGTCTTTAGTTGGTCTGAAGTGCATCAAATTACCTGAAAAGGTGCACGGTCTCTGGCTCCTGGCCCCAGTCAGCACAGTGCAGTACACATTTACGTGGTCAGAACTCTACGGACTCTGCCCCAGGCATGAAATTGGATCCCCACTGGCCAATCAGAATCAAGACTAGAACATCTAAACGAACCCCCCCCCCTGTTCCAGTTAAATTTTAAAAACGCCTAAACTGCTACAAGGTGTGCAAATAGGAAGTGCAGGCTAAAAATAACAATAGGTAGATACAAAAAAGCAATTTGTCAATGTGTTAAATTACAGATTTGCATTTCACGTAATTACACATTGTTTATCTGAAATTTTGTACAATTTCATGAAAGCAACAATCATACATTTTGTACACTACTATATTTTATCTTCAAAAGTTACACAATTCGACCTCAGTGAAAATTCAAAGTGGCAACCATTCTGAGTATTCAAAACGAATGCCCACTCTCTTCAGGGCCAAACGCAGCTGCATTCTGGCCTGTATGCTTTTTAATATCTACCCACCTGACGTATTTCCCGCAGTCAGTTGCTTTCCACCGTAGCTTGGTAGCAAAAAGGCTCCTTTTCTGGCTTATGCTGATGAACTTCTTGTCTTGAATAAGACCCCATATTGGGCTAAACTGGTCTTTGGACATCACCTTGAGTTACTGTAAATACAACAACCGCATGATGAATGTAAATACAACTAAAATCATGTTATTTGCTAGACCTAATCACAGATTCTTAGGTTTTTGATAATTATCATTTAGAATATACATATAACTATGTTTTTTGTGCATCCATGTGTTGTCTAATTTATCCTGTTTGTCACAGTTGAATTGACTTGAAAATAAAATTCAAAACTTTGTTGCAGTGGTCAAGGACTTTCATGCAAAATTGAATTTTGTTTCCTATGGCATGGTCCTAGAGGTTTTAAACGCCAAAATTAGCCCTCTGATTCGTTCTCTTTACAGTATACTCAGGCGAAACCAATGCAGATCTAGTGCTTCATGAGGCACATCAGGAGCCTCTTCAAGATGAGGACGTTTACTCCATGAGAAATCATCCACCTTGCGTTTGGTCTAATCATTATGAATTGTATGAGGAGCCTGCTCAACTATCCTTTTTTAACATAAGAACAGTGGGGATCAGGGGATCCCTCTCTGTTTGCTCACTAAAACCAGAAATGTAATCTTCCTTCATTTATTACAAAACCCAATTCATAGATATGATCTGGATCATACGTGGTCCATTATTAACACTTCTTTAAAGTGCTTTTAAAACAAAGGTAAAACGAGACATTAAGGTCCATAGCCTTAAATAAGGATGTGAGTTCTTCCCATACAACTAAAACAGGGATCCCCCTGCAAACCTTTTTTTTACCTTGCCCCAGAGGTAGCTTGCTGTCTCGAAGTCACAGAAAATACTGCTGCTTCTTGGAGTCCGGTCTACTTGAATGCTAACGGCCTCCTCTGTTGGTTGGGTCCTGAGCCCATACCTCATGTTTTCTGTATTCCCCCATGCTGGTTATGGTTAGGAAACATTATTTAACGGCAGTGCTTACCTTTACAGTATTCAGCAATGAATAACTTAAGAGATCTAAATCTAATAAGCTGATTCTTATATACGCTTTCATCGATTTTAACGTGTTACTGCATGTTGCTTTCTTTATTGTTGTTTTATCTTATGTATGCAAAATGATAATTTATTTATCGAATTTCCATGAAACTGCTTACTCATAGTATCGCAGCAGAGTGAGCTCACCTCAAGTGCGCTATATGCACTTTTGCAATCTTATCATGTGAAAAGGGCACTTTTCGTTACTGAATTTGTTCCAAGGAAAGAACACTAATTACCCTTATATGCAGTACCAATAACTCAGTTTGCTCGCAGACACTTTGGCAAACTTCCCCTTGCAATATTCATTTTAAAGACTTGTCTTACCTCATTGATCAATGCTCCTCAAGTAACAAACACATAAGCATGAATTAAAATAACAAATGTTACTGACATTATACATGTGTTGGTGTGCATAATAAGTTAATGTCTTGGCACATGTGAAAAAGAAACTTCATCCAGGCCGCATTGAACAATTCTTATTAGAAAGTGCAACAGTGTGTTTACTGATATCATAACTACAGAAGTGGAAAAATGTACTTGACCTGAATTTGTGGAAGTCCTCTTATACTAAGTTGCCGACTATATGCACTTTAAATTTAAGGCACTTCTACTACATACCAGACAATCACACCCTGAGCTGCGTATCTTTGTAACACAAAACAGTATGGTTACCGGACACCAGTTCAGTTCACAAAAACTTTATTCGGATAAGCAATGTATCCATAAAAGTGCGACAGTAATTAAAAATGACAATAAGAATTAACAATATATAGTAGCAGAGATTACAGTTGTATGGGGAGAGTAACATAAGAATTTTTATTAGGCAAATTAAAACAATACAATCATCATAAATGCAACCCTGGGGTCCCCCCTAGAAGGGGTGGGTAGAGTGAGTGGGCTCTTTGTCTCCTTAGTAGAGGCCTTGACAAATGTGTTTACCTTACACCCTAGTAAGCCGGGCAATAAAAGATCCAAAAAATTAGATGTTGGTTGGTATACCCAAACATGTAGGAAACACAAGGCAGACCTAGTTGAGGCAGTAAAGCACAAACCCCGCAGTGACATACAGGAAGCTAGGAAGGCCTACAATAAATCACTTAAAACTGCTAGGAGGGAGTGGGAAGATAAATTCTGGGAAGACCTGCTCCAAGCTAGTAAAAGTAGGGACTCAAGGGCTTTTTGGAATCTTATAGGTACGCGGAATAAACCCGATGCAGCCATGAGACCCTGTAACATCCCGCCCCATAATTGGGTAAAACATTTTGGGTCATTATACCTCCCTGCAGACGGGGAACCGGATGTTAGGATGAATCTTACACTAGCAATTGAACCCCACGTCTATGACCTTTTTACCCCTTTAGAGATTGAAAAAGTAATAGGGTGGGTAGCACCCCGTAAGGCAGCTGGCCCAGACGGCCTCCCGGGGGACCTCATGAGGGCATACCCAGTGGAGTGGGGAAGGGTCATTGCTGCTCTCCTTAATGACATCATGATGGGAGGGCCAGTGCCAGAATCCTGGAAAGGGGCGGTGGTGGTCCCGATTTATAAAAAAGGGTGTAGAGAAACCCCGGGGAACTACCGCCCTATAAGCCTGATAGACTCCACCCAAAAGATAGCTGGTAAAGCTATACTTGGAAGGATTCTTCAGTGGGTGGAGGAGAATAAAATCCTATCGGACTTCCAGGCAGGTTTTCGGGCAGGAATGGGGACAATAGAGCAGGTGTTTAGGATGGCACTTTTGGGGTGGAAGGTGGTGGAGCTAGGCAAGGGCAGTCTTTATCTGGCCTTTATAGACCTGAAGACTGCCTTTGACCTAGTCCCCCGGGAGGAGCTATGGAGGGCCCTTCATGAGCTGGGATTACCCCCCTACATCTTGTCCCTCCTCATTAGCCTCCATGCCCACACCTTTGCCCAGGTCCGCTGGGGGAAAAACGGAGAGCTCACGGAGAAAATACCGGTGTCCAGGGGCGTCAGACAGGGATGCGTCCTGGCGCCCACCCTATTTTCACTATATGTGAATGGGGTGGTAGAACATCTCCAACAGGAACCAGCCGACGCCCCCTGTCTCGGTGGAGTCCGGATCCCCACTCTGCTTTTTGCGGATGACACTCTTTTGATCTCGAAGACTCCCCAAGGCCTCCAGAAATTGCTAACACGTTTCCAGGAGTTTTGTGCTGCAAAAGGTTTACTAATAAACGTGGACAAAACTAAATATTTAGTCCTAAACCCACCAAGAAAATTGGGTCGTCCACCTATGCTTAACTCTGTTGCCCTAGAGAAAGTATCCGAATTCGATTACCTGGGAATTCGAATAACGGATAGAATGTCTTGGGCAAGCCATATCGACAAAATGGTCCTTAACCATAAGAGAGTGGGAGGAGCTCTCTTGAGGGAGTTCCGGGCTTCACCTAGGAAATCACTCACCCCAGTAATCAATATCTACAAGGCCATGGTAGTGACATCAGCCTTGTATGGGGCAGAACTGTGGGGCCATTGCCGATTGGATGCCCTGGTGACAGCGGAGAGCAAGGTACTAAAATCCATCATTGCTGTCCCCCTGAGCACACCAACTGTACCAGTGTTGTTGGACACAGGTTGTAAAAACATCAAAGACCAAGCCCAACTTCGCCCTCTCCTTTTATGGACACGGATTTGGGGAGTGAAGAGTTAAAATCCTACGCTGATGGCTTGGGGGAAATAATGAGCTTGGGGGCTTGGACAAAAATAAGATGGTTGAGAGACACTAAAAGGCTATTGGAAAAAATTGGACTGGGGGACTGCTGGTCATCACGTTCAGCCCCCCCAAAAGAGGTTGTTAAGGCCCTTTTTTGGAAATGGGTGGCGGAGCGTCTAACTACAAATTCGAACCATTGCAAGTCCACGGCCGCCTTTTTATTAGTTAAAGACATTGTGGCTTTTGAGCCCTACTTGGACCTTATTACCCTCCCTTTTGACCGAGCCCTATATTTTAAATTTAGAGTTGGTTCCCTCCCGCTTGGTGCTGTGGTTTCAAATTGGAAATCAGCGTCTCATATGTCCCTGTGGTATTCCATGACTTGATGTCATATGGAATCTTTCTATGTCATTTGGAATACTCTGTGTAACTTAGAATGTTTTCCCTTGATATTATTACTGTTACTGTATTGCTGATGCTGTGAGGACTTCTCCTGCTACCTGTGGTTGTTAAGCTGTTCTTCATATGAATAAATCCACTTGGACCTACTTCCTGTGTAGTCTGAATTACTACATAATTACTGGCGACGTTGGGAGCAGTGGATTTCTGAAGACAGCGTTCACCTGTTTTCTTCATTTTAAATGCAAAGGACATTAAAGGAAAGTTCTTCCTTTTCAGCGCTAAGAAGCTCCGTCACGCATTTTTCAGCCATAAAGGACTTATTGGGCAGTACTTCTCAAACGTAAGTGAGCCTCTTTCAGACGGTGAGCCTTTTTTCAGACTGTTACTACGCTACGCTTCCTCTATCCTCACCCAATTTCTGGCTTTCATTACTGATCACCCAATGTCTGGCTTTCATTACTGATACTCGACCGCATTTATCGAGCGGTTTTCACTCTAAAAATCCGAAGTTTTGTCTACTTGCACGCTTTTCTCTGGCTTGTTTATTTTCAAAAGTATACTCAAGAACTCACCTTGAGCCTCGAGCGTCCCTGAGTTCGTTTGCTTCACCGACCATTTGCGCTGCATTCTGGGATACCAGCGTCACCATGCACGTCATCGCGCACAATTAGACGCTCACGGCGGCCATTTTGGTGCAGTTTGAAGCAAAAGCTTCGAGTTTTCTTGAATTTAAAGTGTAAATTGGAAATTGTTTTCACGAATCTTCAAAACACTTTGCTACAACTCTCCACGGTGATTTGCACACCCTCTTGAAACACTTTCCTGCAAATCTCCACGGTGATTTGCACACCTTTTTTTAAAAAAAAAAAAGAAGTATAAAAACTTTTCTGTTTCTACATTCATTCACTTAGTTATTTATACTGCTTTAATAGTATTCTATTGTATCTTGTTATTGATTGTTATTGCCAAGATGTCTAATATTGCAGCACCACCCCATTTTCTTCAAGTTGCAGGTGATCCTCCTATAGAATGGGACCTTTGGTTTCCTATGTTTATTGCATATGTGGATGTCTTAGAAAAAGAGGATTGCTCTGCAAAAAGGAAACTTGCTCTTTTAAGGCATTGTCTCGGTGGTGCAGGAATAAAGGAATTTGATAATCTACCACCTTTGGAGGATGCTGGTGACTTAGATGTATTTAATAAAGCTTCTAAACAGATGAAGATTCGGTTTGGTAGAAGGATAAACACTGTGATGGAAAGGTTTAAATTCTATTCTCGTGAACAGAAATCTGATGAAACAATCAAAGATTATGTCGCAGCGTTACGTTCACTTGCTTGCACCTGTTCCTTCGAAACCATATCATATGAGCAAGTCCTCAGGGATCAAATCATGATGAGGACGAAAAGTAAAAAGATCCAAGAAAGACTCTGGTTAGGGACTGAGACTACATTAGCTGCAGTAGTAAATATAGCCAAAGGTATAGAACATTCTGAAATATTTGTTTCTGAAATTAGAGGGAAAAATCAGAAAACACATGTTCCTGAAGTTGAAGTAGCTATTGTTAAAAATCAAACCAGTTATCCCACTTCGAGTGCTTTCAACACTAAACCCAGCTTCAAAAAAGAATATGCAAGAAATGCGAATGACAATAGGAGTTTTGTTAAGAGAGGTATGATATTATGCTATAGATGTGGTAGTTCCAACCACGTTGGCAATTACAAGGGTTGTCCTGCTTGGGACAAAGTGTGCATCAAATGCAAGAAAAAAGGGCATTTTGGTAATGTGTGTAAGTCTGGTCAAAAAATTAATTACATTTCACCTGAAGAAGAAGAAGTTCTTAATAGCTTGAATTGCATTCTTTCTGTTGATGAGAGTTTTCAAAAGAGTTTTCCTTCTTGTACAATTTTTGTGGATGACAAACCTATTGAGATTTTTGTTGACTCTTGTGCGTGGTACACCATTATTGGTAAGAATATTTTCGAACAATTGTGGCATCAGAGGGAATTATTGAGTCCAGACATATATCCTGGTGGGTACACGGGACGAAAGATTGCTCTAGAGGTTTTTTTTTGGGCCAAGTTATCTTTTAAGAACTGGGACATCAGAGCAAAAGTTTATGTAGCTACCAAGGGTGTGTCCATTCTTGGTTGGCCTCACCAACATGACTTAGGAATCAAATTAGATCCCAATGCCAATCCACCAGTTTATGTTGATGAACCCCGACTTGAAAAGTCTATTACCAATTCATTGGTAAACTTAACCTTAGATGCATCTAGCGATGTTAGTTTCACTAAGAGTGTGTTAGAAAAGTTTCCTGAGATTTTCAATGACAAGTTGGGGAAATATGTTGATTTCAAGCACAAAATTATTCTAAATGATAATGCGGTTCCTGTCAGGCACAGGGTAAGGAATGTTCCTTTAGCGTATAGACCCAAATTAAAAGTAATTCTGGATGACCTAGTCAAAAGAAACATAATTGAGCCAATTGAATCCTCTCCTTGGGTTTCGCCCATTGTGATATCACTTAAGAGCTCTGGCGAACTTCGCTTATGTGCGGATCTTCGCAGTCTCAATAAGGAAATATGGGTAGATAAACATCCCTTGCCAAACATACATGAGTTAATTGCAACATTATCAGGTGCTACTGTGTTTTCTTCTATTGACTTGGCTAGTGCCTACCACCAAGTAGAATTACATGAAGACTCGAGAAAACTAACTGCTTTTGTTACCCCTGAAAAGGTATGTTCCAATATTTGCGCATGCCTTTTGGGTTGGCAAGTGCAGCCTCTGTCTTCCAGCGTCTAATGAAAGAGTTACTGACAGATTGCAAGGGAGCAGTAGCTTTCCAGGATGACATTTTGATTTTTGGGAAAGATTATATGGAACACGATGAGAACTTAACTTTGGTTTTGGAGAAAGTTCGATCTAGGGGCCTTACCCTGAAATATACCAAATGCAAGTTCAGACAACAGAAAGTTGAGTACCTAGGACATGAAATCTCAAAGTATGGTATTAAACCCAAAATTAACCATGTTCACAATATTGTCAATGCATCTTCCCCCAATTCAAAAGAACAATTACTTTCTTTTTTAGGACTGACTGAATTTTATGGTAAATTTGTAAAAAATTATTCAGATATTGTTCACCCTTTGAGAATTTTATTGAAAAAAAATGCAAAGTTTGAGTGGGGCAAAGAACAACAGGATTCTTTTGAAATTTTGAAACGCAAAATTGTTGAAGCACCATTTTTGAAACCTTATTCTGTGGGCAAGGAGTGCATAGTTTATGTTGACGCTAGCAATGTTGGCCTAGGTGCTGTTCCGATGCAAAAAGACAAATCTGGTGAGTTTGTTGTATCATATGCTTCTCGAGCCCTACGTGATGCTGAGAAGAATTACTCAACTATTGAGAGAGAATTACTCGCTTGTACTTGGGCTTCCCAGCACTTTAGACAATTTTTGTGGGGAACAAAATTCTATTTGAGAACCGATCACAAACCTTTGATCACTATGTTAGCTGCAGGAGGTGGAAGAGTTCTTACTGCTCGCTTAGCGAGATTAGCAGCCAAATTACAGGAATATCGTTGTGAGGTTGTATATATTCCAGGACGTTTGAATGTCCATGCAGATTGCATGTCACGTTTTCCAGCAAGTGTAGATGTAGGGAACAAGGTTGATTGTGACGTTGCATATTCGTTTGCAGACGTTAATATAATTTCAAATCAAGAGAACTCTTTGGTTCTTTCTGAAAAAATTTGGTCAGAAGCTATGGAAAATGATGCTGTTTTGAATCAAGTCAAACGGTTCTTAATTAAAGGATGGCCTGAGGAAAGGAAACTTTCCGGTGATTTGGCATCATTTTTTAAAGTCAAAGACGATTTGATGTTATGTCAGGACATCATTGTTAGATCTGATAAAATTGTCCCTCCTATGAATTTGAGAGAAACAATTTGTAAATTAGCACATGAAGGGCGCATGGGCATGTCCACCACTAAAAGGAGGATTAGGGAACATTACTGGTGGCCTGGTGTTGATGCCATGGTGGATAGTTGGGTCAGGAACTGTTCTCCTTGCTCCTTGAGCGACAAATCTGTAAAGGGTTTGTCTGTCGACATCACTCCCATTGAGTATGCTCATGGCCCGTGGCGGAGATTAGCCATTGACATTATTGGACCTTTCAGTTACCAATCTGGTAAAGAAATGTATGCATTAGTTCTTGTTGACTACTTCTCAAAATGGCCCGAATTGAGAATTGTTGAGAAAACTTCTTCAGGGCAGGTAATTGATTTTCTTGATGAAATATTTGCTAGGGAAGGTTTACCAGAGGAACTAATCTCAGACAATGGTCCACAGTTTATAAGTGATGAATTTGAAGATTTTCTAAGGAATTGTGGAATTACGCATAAAAGAACCTCAAATTATTTTCCACAGGCCAACGGCCAAGTTGAGAGGTTCAACAGGGTTATCAAGGAATCTTGTCAATTAGCCGTAAGGAGTGGTTTGAAATGGAAAAAAGCTCTTCAGGCCACTTTGTTAACCTATCGGTTGGCTCCCAATTCAGTGACTGGTCTGTCTCCTTTTGAGTTGTTACGAGGGAGGAAACCAGGTTCTCGACTTTTACCCTGGTGGTTAAAAGGTAATTCTCCTTATGAGGTAGATTTTAAAGAGTTAAAGGATAAAATTGGGAAGTACCAGGAGAAAATGATTCAACATTCGGCCAAAAAGAAGTATAATACTTGTAGTGTAAAGATTGGTGATCTAGTTCGTGTAAAAATGGGTGGATTATTTCACAAGAGGGTTTCCAGATAGTCTGATCCGGTCAGGGTCACTGAAATCTTTAGCAAAGCTATCAGAGTGGAAGGAGGTAAAATATGGAATTTGAGAAGAGTCTCCTTATGCAAGTCTTCTGTTGCTCCTTTTGTTGCTTCTTCCACTCAGAAAACTACCGTTCCGGGAAAATTAATGACATACCATAATTCAGGAGGTTTTTCTGGTACGCATGAGGCTTATGATAATTTAGAGAATGAGGTTGTAAGTAATTCTGATGATGTGATTAATTCTGATGTTCGACCTGATCCGTGTGTTGAAATTGATAATCAATCAAATATAGAGAATGAAGAAATTCCCTTGAGACGCAGTGAGCGCGTGAAGTGTATAAAGATTACATTAGAATTTAACTTATTGTAGTATTATTGTTCTTTGGGGTTTTGTTTTGTTTTTATTTGTTGTTTTTGGGGTTTTGTTATTTATGCATTTTTTTTTGTGCTTGTTGTCCGAGTAGGTTAGAATCCATCGCACATGTTCTTTTTGAATGCCCGGATTATGCAAAGCCCAGGAGTTTTTGGCTGAAACCCCTTTGCCGAAACATGGGTACACGTAGCTACTTAGTAGCTTTACGCATCCTAACAACGGACACATCCCCCCCAATAGTATGTGGAACAGCAACATTTTTAAAACAGTTTTGGCTTATTCGCTGTAAGAGATTGTCAGTAGCGGTTTAATTCTTTTTTTAGCTAAATTATTATGGGCACTCTATGTCCTTTTATCTTTTTTAATGAGTTTCTTACTGATTTCTTAAAGTGATGCTTTTAGTACATTGTAATTGGTTGTATTGTAAGTGTGCTTATAAGATATCTCTGCGTATCGAATAAAAGCTTATGACTGACTGACATAAATAAATCACTAATGTATAAAACCAATCCATTCAATAGTTAAGAACTGTCTATGCATAATTAAAAACTCAGTCCATGAACATTGACTTACGTGCCCTAGTGGCAATTCTCAGGAATGTGCTTAAGCGAAAAATCAACTCTTCATCTACCAAGGCAAGCGTGCTTGAATAGGCGGTAGCCAAGCAAATAGACCTATTCTTAATGAAGAACGGGAGAAGAAGCCACTTACTATATTTCATGTAATTTTTGCAGAAAAACAGAAAGTGCTGGGTTGATTGACCACTCACCCCGTCGCATGGGCAGGGTAGTGAGTCAAGTTTGGAAAGATAACCCAAGGGGAAACACATGCAAATTTCACTGTCCCAGCCCTCAGGCGGAATAAAAGGCCCCGTTCCCATCGACTCATAGGCAGGGTGAGATAATTCGGCAGGGGATAGCAATGACGTTCATAAGCCATATAACTGGAAACAGAGGATTTCTTTGATTTCAGCGCAGTTCTTGCAGTGCTATGTTACAAATAAAGCGCACTTCTAAGCTCTTTTTTATTTACATTTTCAGCTTCACTGGGGTTTAAGAAAAGGGAGCCCTTATTAACGCTACATAAGCTCCAGTACACTCCAGATTGCCAGAGAATGGCCATCCCCTTCTCACACTTCGAATAGTCTGTTATAATACCTTGTGTTAGGGTAGCTGCCTGGTTCTTCCAAACTGCTAGTCAAAAAAGAGCTGGGCGAGCATGTATAAAATCAGATATGTGTTATTTAAGTTCAGTTCGTTGTGGCAAATGTATTGTGTGTTCGAAATTGGGATGCTCAACAACTTTCTGCAGAACCGGTTTTCTTCCTGCTGAATGCAGGAGCTGTCTGCGGTACCCCAAATCTCAGATCCGTACGTAGCCACAGAGACACACTGTAGTTTAAAAAATGTTTAAATAGCTAAAATAGCACCTGTATTCTTTGGGCGGGGGAAGTTAAAAATGGAGTTAATAGTTTTTGAGAACTTGCTCCTAGAGTGAGTCAAATGCTCAGCCCAGGAGCCGTTCGCAGCAAAGACAACTCCTAAATAGGGAAATTTACAGGTACTTGTCAATTTTTGGTTGCCAACAACAATGGAACCGAGCTGACACTTCCTGGGGCCGTAGGACATTAGAAATGAATTTATAACATTTATGCACACATCCAAACTATCCATATATTTAACAAAAGACTGTACTAGGATGTGCAGAGAATTTGGTGTGCGGCCTATAAGGACCGCATCATCTGCGTAAAGTAGTACAGGGAGGGGTTTCCCGTGGATCACAGGAACATCTTGGGTAATGGGCACCAGTGACTTTTTCAAACCATTAATGTAAATAATAAAGAGAAGGGGGGCCATGACACATACCTGTCTGACCCCCCTTCCAACCTTAATGGCTCCCGATACCTCACCACCGTTACCTATCCTCGCCTGTGCCTGGAGGTCTTTGTGAAGATGTGCCAGAAAATGTACCAATGGCTCATCCAGCCCATAAGCCAGTAGGATAGCCCACAGCCTTGACCTGTTCACAAGGTCGAATGCTGATGACAGATCCATAAAGGCCAGGTAGATAGGGGAATTCCGAGCAATGGTGTACTTTCCGATTACGAGGGTGAGATTAAGACAGTACCAACCTTGCTACGCAATCCTAGCTGGCAGGGCTCTAAAATGCTGCATTCCTCAGACCATTCCAGGATCTTATTGTATAAGACCTTGCCCAACATTTTAAGGGTATTGTCAATCAATGAGATCGGCCTATAGTTACTGGGCTGTGACCGATCCCTCTTTTTTAAATATTGGGACAATAATGCTCTTAGCCCAAGTGCTAGGTATTGGGCATGTTTTAAGTTAAGGAAAACATTCAAAAGAAGCGGACCCAGAAATTCGGGTTCCATATAATCAAATCTATTGGTAGCCCATCTGGGCCCGGGGCCTTGTTCCCGATACTTTGATGGATGGCTTCTTCAACTTCAGGGAGAGTTATCTGGATACCAGTAAATGGGCCAAATTCATGCTGGTCTGTCACAGTTGGAGGGGTGGCGTAAGTATTGGAAAAATGATTTCCCCAAGATTCGCTTGATATAGTGCAGCTAATGGGGGTTAGTAGCTGTACAGTGGATAGGAGGTCCCTTACAGCAGACCAAAACATGTTACCCTTTTTATTGGTAGCTGCCAGGGTCAATGTTTCCCAGCGATCATTCAGAAGAACTCCCTTCCTATTGTTAATCGCTACATTATATTCCCGCCTCGCCAATTTCACATCTGAAACACATCTAGGTGTGGCAGATAGGGCCCTACGTAGCTTCCTATTCGCCAGTGAACATTTATCATCAAACCATCTAGGGCCCTGCTTCCTTAGAGAAACGGGCTCCGGCAGTAGGGTTTTGATGACCATACAAAGTCCAGAGAAATCATTCACTACCTCTAGATGCGGGGTTTTAAATGAGAGACATGAGTTGATGAGGGGTAGGTTATCCTTCACTAGTAACTTGAACAAGTCATCGCTATCCATGGCCCTCCATATTAGTCTTAAGTTGTTAGTGGATGACGTTAGATCTTTAGCCCCACATTCAACTGAAAACACAGATCGAGGTGCCAATTTAAGTGCTAATTTCATGGGGTTATGATCCCCATGGATCTTGGCGATAACCTCTGCGGCCATAAAGTGATCCATGAGTGCAGAAGGGATAAAAACATAATCTATTATAGAAGAATTACCCTTGCCTCTAAATGTCAGAAGTTGATAGTTGGTGGCGTGTGCTGGACTGAACTGGTCCATCACATTGGCCAAATCATCTGTACTTAGGAACACGGCCAGCTCAGTGCCCCTACAAGAGGAGGGACCTGGGTTAAATATCTCTACTCCATGACATGTATCATTAAGCTTTGCATTAAAATCTACCCCAAAGATAATCCCAGTAGTGTCGCCCAAGTGTTGGTGACAATCTAAATTAGAGTTAAAATCAAAAAGTGCAATAAAATTCCTGTCAGGAATAGATTGGAAATCATTATTATAAAAGTTTACCAAATAAAAAGAAACTCTTCTCTTGTATAGAAGAACTTGGTAATTGGAACAATTAGTTGGGAGAACCTTAAAGCTTCCTCCAGCTGCTCTGTTAAGTCAAATAAAAATTACCTCTGATGGGCAGCCCGGTTTATGATGGGATGCTGCAACGCTAATGCAATGAAACCCCTCAATGTGCACATCCTGGTACTTAACTAAGAAATGCCAATCCAGATCCCCAAGCTTAGACTGCAGCCCTGCTACATTCCAACTTAGGATGTTCAAATCTGCTCAGGTGCCGCTCTTGGTTCGGTGTGGCATATCATTCACATTGTGAGATAATACCATGGTGCCAGGAGGAACCGTCATGGTTCTCGATAACTTATCATCAGCAATATGAGATGTTGGTATGGTGGCAGGAGGGAACGCCAGGTAGGGCCGATAATATAGTTGGTCTGCCATTGGTGGTGATTGTCAATCCTGTGCATCTAGGCTGGAGAGTGCGTTAAACCTATTGGGTAACAAAGGGGGGATATTAATGTCCATAGGGAGTTTACCAGGTGACTTATAAAAATAGCCCAAGGGGAGCGCACTAATGCAAGTGTTTTGTGTGAGGTGATGCTCAAAGTTGTTCAATAAGCGGTGGACCATGTGGGGTCTACGAAAGTTCAATACAATGTAGTCACCATTTATATGCTTTGCGTATTGGCCAACCCACGCTACTCTTCTGGCCATAAGAATATCATTCATGTTAGAAGGGTGAAAACCCTTATATTTCCAAAGCCAGTCTACAGATGTATTGCGCAGGTCTACCTAAGGCTTCCTTTGACCCTCCACTAAGATAGGGACCCCGGCCAACACCAGCACATAGGGACAGGAGGCAGGAGGTAAATTTAATACATCTGTGTTTGGCCTCACATGAGCTTCCCTAAGGTTGCTAGCAGTATCCTTCCTAGCTCTTTGATTGCTGGTCCCTAGCTGGATGCAACTGCGTCTACCTGGGGCCGAATTTAGATTAACTACACTGGGTTGAGGGGTACCTGACTTCCCCCCTGCTCGCTAATAAATTGTGGTGCTGGGAGTTCATTTGAGTTACTACAAGTTGTAACGTCTTTGTTCCGAGCAGAGCCCGATTGGAGATCGTGCCCATGTGTGCTGCCCGGAATGGTTGAAGAAACTGCCCCCAGCATCATCACTGACAAATTCCACCTCCCCCCCTCAAGTTGACCAATTCAAAGTTCAAATGCTCCAGTTTCCCCCAAAGAGCATCAAAGTTCGATTTAATTAGGTCCTTAAGGTTTGCCAGAGCATTTTCAATGGATTCCACTGCAGAATTGATATCGGCGGCGGCTCCCATGGTGTGTATGTTAGGACCGTTGCAATCAGTATTTGGGAAAGCATAGGTCTGTGTTCCCACAGAGTCAATAGAAATGGCCGCCTGGTCTAATACATTGTTAACAGATTGACAACTTTTAGTATGTTTTCTCTTAGTCTGCGCCACCCCAATATTCCTTTTTCTTGTGACGGATTTGGCAGTTTGTGATTTCGCTTTAGGATGCCTTTGTGGACATGCCACCCGAGCTCTAGTGATTGCCCAGCTGACTCTTCAGGCGGTGGTCGGCAGCGATGTGGCGACCCCCAGGGTGAAAAACATAAAAGGAAAAGGACCAGACATCATTACTGCTACTATGTTAGAAAGAAACCAAGAAGATGTGACAGCCATATGCAAACAAAGGGAACAATACAAAATGTTAAACAAAACTACAATCCATGACATAGATTGTTGCAAAAGTAGACACAAAAATAAGGGCAACAAACATTTGTTGGTGTACAATTTCACCTCCACCATCAATATGATGAAAATCTTGTTCCCACCGTAGTGGTGGATGCAGCAACTCATTCATAGCTGCACCTTATTTGTTTCTAAGAGTGAGGAAGTGATGGATTTTTGTACAGAAGAGAGGAAATTCCGTTACTAGCTGCAGCAACCCTTAGCCATATGCTTTTTGAACAATTAACTGTTTTTTTGATATGCCAAACTGACAAGGATTTTTCTAGTGATAGATTGCTCTAATGTCCAAACCGGTTGCTGGTGGCGGTTGGTGTAGAACCTGTTTATCTGAAGGGGAAAGGCTCATAGCATAATGTTAATGTGTCTTGAAAAATACTACAGTTTCCCAGTAGTGACTTTAAAACCCAGGTGTAGCCGGTACATGAGGGTGTGGTCGGACGGGGCGGGACGGGGCAAGGCGAGAGTAAGGTAAGTGGTTTTATTAATGTATTAATTTTATTTTCTCTATTTAGTTTGGGTTTATGAGCAACTCGTTACACCAGCTGGTGTGTCCCCGCGCTATTTCAATTCCAACTGACAATTTCAGAAATCATTTGTTTGCAGCTTATGTAGATCTCAGTTTAACTGTGTAAAAAACATGTTTTTAATTTATTGTGGAAAACTATATGTGATTGTTCCTCTCGAAGGGACATGGCAAGCTCATTCCAGCTTTTTGCTGCCAAATATCTGAAAGAGCGTGCGCCCATGCGTGCTCTTTTTATCCTCTGAACTTTTACCCGGTGTGTCCCCGTAGATCTTAACTGGCGTTCCGTTTTATATGGTAGGAGTAGGTTGTGCAGGTAAGCAGGGCTTTTTCCCTGTAAAATACGACAAACAAAACACAGTGCCTTGAATGTGATCAGTTTCTGCACAGGCAACCAGTGCAGTGTTTTCAGTGCATTCTTAGAAGGTGCCTTTCTCTGCAGGTTCAGAGCCAGACAGGCAGCTGCATTCTGGATGGATTGCAACTTCTGAAGACTCTTTTTTATTGCGCCCCTGAGCAGCACATTCCCGTAGTCCATTCTTGACGTAACAAGTGCATGGAGCATGGTTTGTCTGGCAGCTATAGGGGGGATATCCAGGGTTTTCCTGAAGATTTTCAGGATTCCGAAGCATTTTCCTCTCGTTCTAATAATCTGGGTATCAAAGGATAGTTTAGAGTCCATCCATATTCCCAGATTTTTCACCTCGGTCTTCGGGGAAGGAATTGATCCTAACATAATTGGCCACCAAACCGGCGACCATATAGATGGAGAATTCTTCACTATTAGCACCTCTGCCTTACTGCCATTTTGACTCAGGCAGTTGTCTGACATCCATCCTGCCAGGTCTTTCAGGCAGGCTGCAAAGCTATTAGCTGCTTGGTGTGAGTTAGGGGCCAGAGTTACCACTAACTGAGTGTCATCTGCGTACAACACAATTGAAACTGCATGCTTTTCTACAATATCGGCCAGGGGTGCGACATATTGATTGAAAAGAGTTGGGCTCAGTATTGAGGCCTGCGGCACCCCCTGTGCAAGAGTAATGGGTTTAGATGTGTACGCAGATTGTATCACCTGAAAGCTGCGGGCCTGCAGGCAATATACCATTCAGTCCATCGCAGCCCCGACCACACCCCCTTTCCTTAGGCAGTGTATGAGCAGCTTGTGTGACACCGTATAAAACGCTGTGCTCAGTTCTAATAAGACCAGAGCAGTTGTCAGCCCTTCGGCTACTCTCTTCCATATCGTTTTGGGAGCAAAAAGCTAAGCTGTCTCAGTTGAATAAGTTGGCCTGAAGCCCGATTGTGTGGGATGAAGTACATTGCTTTTCTTTATGTGCCCCTCAAGCTGTATATTAGCCACTTTTTCCTCAATTTTGGAGAAATATGGTAACAGTGAGATTGGTCGTAGATTTGCTAATAAGTTCCCATCTGCTGTAGGCTTTTTCTTGATTGGACAAATCATTGCTCGCTTCCACCTGTCAGGTAGCTGGCCTTCCTGAAAGGAGGTGTTCAGCAGTTGTCTAATATTGGGATGTATTACACCTCGTCATGTACCAACCACCTTGGGAGTAGCTGGATTGGTAGGGGAGCCTGATCTCATGCTTTGTATTATCTTTTTCAGACCTTCTAGAGGGGGGCAGAGAAATTGTCGGACACTATTTTCGCCCAAGTCTTGTATTTGTTCTTTATGTTGTATGCAGCCATTCCGGGCATCAACAGTAAAGGTACCATAGATCTTAGATACTTTTTCAGCAAAGAACTCTGCAATCTCACTCCATGATTCTTCTGAACCAGGGGTTGGGGTTATTATTCTCTCTAATTAAGATATATATTTAAATATTCTAAATAGTTCCCTTGATGAACTTTCTGCTCTCTCAATTCTTTCTGAATAGTGGGTCACACGCGCTGGTCATTTTCTGTGAGTCCAAGAAGCTTTCCCTCCATTTTTGTTCCTGCTTTTTGCAGGCCTTTCTGGCCGACCGTAGAGTCTCATTGAACCAGGACGTGCTCTTTGTCTGCCTAGGTGGAGTACTATTGGTCCATGGTGCTGCCACATCTAATGTGTCCGTAATCTATTTATCTACTCCTAGGCTTGCTTCATTGCTGTTATTGCCTAGGATAGGATGGTTTGCTAGTAGGGCCAGGGTAAAATTACTCTCAATGAATCTAGCCCATTTCCTATGCCTGTTGTAAGTCGGTAGACCTTTTCTTGTTGGTGGTCTTAGTAGCGGGATAAGAAACATCACAAGATAGTGGTCTGACCATGGAACCGCCGTCGGATGTTTAACCAATAGCCCATTGCATTTTGAGAAAATGGGGTCTAGTCAGTGTCCTAATTGATGTGTTCCGTATGTAGACTTGAGTTCTAATTGCAGCCCCGCCTTCTCTTGACATAAAGATTGTGCTTCTTTGCATATTTTATTATCAAAATGTAGATTTAGATCTCCAAAAACAATCAGGTTGCTGAGGTACAGTGCTGGTGGATTACATTTTCGAGGAGGCTCAGGCTAAAATCTATACTCCTCCCTGGAGGTCTGTAAATCAAATAACTGTTTATGGTTTGTTTATCGTTAGGTTTTATTGTAAATGCCGCTGCTTCACAATCGCCTATGTCCGTCTCCATCATTGAGCAACTAAGTGTCAGTTTGTGAATTATAGCTATACCTCCTTCCTTCTTCTTGATGCGATCCACTCTAAGGATTCCATATTCAGATGGGAGTGCTTGTAAGATTTCGGGCACAGAAGATTCCTGTAACCATGTTTCAGTAAGAAACAGGACATCTGGGTCTTTTTCTAAAATGCATTCGTATATTTCATTTTTATTTTTATGGACTTGTTTTGTTTATTAGTTAGATTTAGTTTGAACGGGAAGTGTGCACACTTCTTTGTTTCTTGATCTATATTGAGACTATGTCTGCAGTTTGGCGTTAACTTTGGTTCCAGTTGCCTAAGTTGGTTACTGGAATAGTTCATTTAGCTTTCTAGAGAAAAATGGGCAGCATCTTTGGCCGCTGGTCCTGGTTGGGCGCGGATGGGCGCAGACGGGCTTGCCTTTGGCGCGCCTTCGACACGCCAGTGGTGCACCTGCTGTGCACAATAGGCGCGCCACTAGACCGCTACCTTTGGCGGAAGTGTATCAAAAAGCCTCCAGCCCCGCCCTCTGCTCAATCTGCACTCTCAGCCACGGCGGACCAGGACGTATCGGGCACAAACAGGCTAGGTGATATAATCAGTTACAAAAAATGTGGTCTTGGCAGTAGAACAATAAATCTAAACCAAAAATCATAGTAGCACAAAGAAAGAAGGACAACATATGTTGAGGTGTGGTTAATACCCACCATTCTAATTTGTATTATCATACACTATCTGGAACAAAAACAATTCATATTATTCCACAGATATGTATCTGTATCTATATAGTTAGACAAAAGTGTAATAATATTCACAGTGCTCTTGGTGATCAGGAAAGGAAGGAATGGAAAGGGAGTGTTCAAGTGTGGGAAAGGGAGGACATGGAAACGCAAGGGTGACATAGGTACATCAATATAAATTTCTATGTACATTCCCATGAAAAATAAAACTGTTCCCAATAAAATACATAACTCAAATGGAACCAAAAATTGATTATACACTGTGTCCCTAGAGTTTGTATGTTGGAGTGTAGTCGACGTTTCGACCCCTAGATTCAGGATAGTTGTGGTCCTTGAGGTGGGGTCTTCTTCAGGACTGTGTGAGCACGTATGTAGGGGAAATGGAGGACCAATCCGCCATATTCATTGGGAAAGTAGGGCTTCAATTGAGCTCTGCAAAGATGACAGAATGGTTGATCAGTGTCCACCCGCAGACTCGAAACAATCAGAGTCACATTCAAGAAGGAAAAGGAACTGTGGCGAGTTCAGCTCACAGTACGGGGAACCAATCCAAAAAAATCTGGGACGATGGTTTCGCCTCAGAGCGGGGTGAAATAATCAGGCAAGACCAAGGTGAGATTAAGCTAAAGATAAAAACAATTGGTATTTTGTCCCAAGGTATTCAGTTCGGCGAAATTATAAAAGAATTAAAAAATATACAACTAATTCAAGCAATTTCAGTTGTTGGTGCCACTACACGCAGCCTTGTTACCTGCTGCTATCTCTTGAGCCCTCTTTTTCTTCTGTTTTTGTATGTGCAATAGTCGCGCCACTAGACCACTACCTTCGGCGGAAGTGTATCAAAAAGCCTCCAGCCCCGCCCTCTGCTCAATCAGCACTCTCAGCCGCGGCGGACTAGGATGTATCGGGCATAAACAGGCTAGGTGAAATAATCAGGCAAGACCAAGGTGAGATTAAGCTAAAGCTAAAAACAATTGGTATTTTGTCCCAAGATATTTATAAAGATGCTTTAAAAATTTACGTTGGTACTCTTTTCCATTTGAAACAGTGTTTGTGGTCCATAGGTTATTGCTGAGAGTTTAGGGCTGGTTACGACTTTGGGGGAGCGGCACCGCCAAAGCGGTGATTCGGCCACCCACCAGATTAGGAGTCTCCTCCTGTCTAGATGGCTCCTTTTGCCGTTCCCACGGCAGTGCCTCTAAAAATAGGCTCCTCAATGGGAACGCCAAAAACATTTCCGGCAAGACATGGACTGCTAGGTCCATACCATGCAGAAACTGACATGTATGCACACAGGTGCATCCACATGGCGTGAGGTACCAGGGGACCCTATAGGCCCCCCTTTGTTTCCTCTCTGTCACGGTTTTCATGGTGGAGGAACCTCCATGAAAACCGTGGTGGATAGGAAACTTGTAATATGCTTGATCGCGGTCCCGCCAAGCATATTAAGGGAGCAGCAGTTCCCTGGTGGCTTTGGTAGGGCAAGGGCAGTCATACTGCCTTAAATGTAATTGGGTGGTTGGGTGACTGCCACCGCCGCGAGTCTGGCAGTCCTGGGACCGCCAGACTAGTAATCAAAAAGAAGCACCATACACATTGCTATCATGTATTTGTAGGATATGCTTCAAAATTTACCTCTGTAGCCGATCACTCCTTTTAATTGAGTTTGGCTCATTAGGTCCACTCACTCCTTAAACAGCACTATTTTTTAGCTAAAGTAAAGGACCTTGACGGGGTGTGGCCAAGCCAGCTAAGATGGCGGATGTAATCCATGCCATAACCCCTTCCAGACCCGCTGAAATCTGCACCGGAGCCACCGACACTCTGATGAGCTCGATTTGAGATCCTGATTGGGGACTGAGCGGTGATCCCCGCGCTGTGAACGGCCTCCCATGCGGCCCAGCAATGAGACCAACATGGCGGCGCCCACCGGCACTGAGAGCCTGCGGTGGAGACAGGGGGGATCATGCGGCCTGCTGTAAGGTCCCCTGGCTATCGCTAGAGCAGCGAGGAGGAGTGTTGAAAAAGGCCCCTCCGAGCACCCCTGCGGTCCTTGATACAGCAGGTGAGTGCACAGCTTATGGACGTCGGGGTCCCGGGAGAAAGCAGTGATCGCGTGTGGGACCTGCCCAAAGCGGCAGCCCTATCGCATTATTGGCCTGGAGGCCCCTAGTCTGCCCCCAACACAAGGTGCTTCACCCTGCGCTCACTCGCACCAAAACGCAGTGGCCTCCCCCGCATGGCGCTGTGACTCGAGGTGCGCAGGGGGAGGTCAGAACACACTGGAGTCGTTCTGGGTGCGGCAGGCCACATCAAAACTCTGCAATTCCCCACCTGGGTCTGGCCTTTCCCTCGCACTGGGGAACAACTGGTGGTTGCATGCATTCTGGCTGTGCGATTTAGGGCCAATGAGAGTTCTCCCAGACACTGTCTCCTACCTTTACTGAGCCTGGCAACCTCCGCTCCTCCTCCTTAGCCCCTGGGCCCCATCTGCACGGTGCTGGGGCACAGGGCGCGCGGCGGTCGAGCCAGAGCGAACACTCCACTGGTGCAGCGCGATCTTCATGCCCGAGGCGCAGAGGCATTCCCCCCCTCACTGTGCTGGGACTCGAGGCGCAAGTTGGGGGGCCAAATCGAACAGTGCTCAGGTAGAGGCAGGCAGCCCAAAGTCACTGGGGCTCCCCGTTTGGGTCTCGGCCTGATTTGGCAGATGTAAAACAGCCGGCGGCCGCACATCTCCTTGGCTTATTGCTGCAGAGAGGAGAAGACCCTCCCGGATACCCTAGGACCCCTCGGCCGGCCCTGTCTACACGGTGCAGGCCACGATGTGCGTAGCGGGTGGGCCAAGGTGGACACTACACAATTGAACAGGCTTACCAGTAAACAGTGATGGAGGGGACCACTAGAGGCTCGCATCGACACAGCCAAGCGCTATGAGGTTGGGAGCAAATGCAGCTAAACGACATGAAAGTGATCGCACTATTCCAGGGGCAGTGGAGCCTCGACCAGTCCCGTTGTGAGGAATGCATAGCAGTGCCCAACCCCCCTGCTCCGTTATGCGGTGAATTCGCCGCAACAGGGGAACCCCACCAATAACAACGCCTACGACAAGTGAGCCCCATTCGACAAGTCCAGATGTCAACAAACCTTGGAAAGAAGACATATAAGAGCACACCACCAGTTCGCCACGCGGCGTCCAGGCAAAACTCAGGGGCCATCCCGCAGACAGCAACCAGATACGAAGACAACATGGGGCGTCCAAGCATAACAGAGACATCGCAAGCACCGGCGAATCGGAGACAGACCTCCCCAAACCACCAGACCACCCAGTCGGATGGGGAGCCCTCCCACATGGAAACCATGTCCGACAAATTGGATAAGGTCCTAGCGGCAATCGAACATTCAAGAGTGACCATGAAAAACCGATTTGGAGAATTGGCCATGGACCTTAACCTACTTCAGGATGATCACAGGAAGCTGACGAACAAAGTCAAACTGGGAGAGAAAACACTCCAAATCATAGAACCAAAAGCGCAGAGGCACCAGGACACCATGAAACACCTGCAATCTAGGGTGAAGACCCTGCAAAACAAAGCAGATGACCTGGAAGGGCGCTCTCGCCATAGTAATATCCGCATTCTGAATCTAGCAGAGGGGGCAGAAGGATCCAACCCGATTCGAAAACGTTCACCCAGACAAAAGACTTGACCTCGGTATTTTCCATAGAGAGAGCGCACCTGGTCCTGGCCTGCAGACCACCGCCGGGATCGCTGCCTCGGCCGTTCCTACAGAAACTACTCCATTACCAAGACAGAGACACTATTCTCAGGGCTGCTAGACAGAAAGGGCCGCTTAGAGTGGAAGATAAACAAGGTATGCTGTTCCTGTTCCCGGATTACTCCTGTGCTGTCCAGCAACAAAGAGCCACTTTTTTGGCAGTCAAACAATCCCTGCTCCAAAAGAACGTACAATATACTCTTCTCTTCCCTGCCCGTCTCAAATTCCTGCATGAAGGAACCGCACACTTCTTCACTGACCCTGAGGAGGCAAGTGACTGAGTGGACCAGCGATTGTCGGGCCTGGACGGCCCCAGCAACACACAAAGTCATCGGCCCTCTGGCCGCCAATGGCGACAACACAAAAGAATCACCCTCACACAACTGAGCCCGTGCTCATATTCCTTCACAAAACATTCCCCTGACTTGGAGCAAATTATAGCGCAGAAAGGCACTGCAAGCGGCAGTGCGATTGATGGGGACAGCTAGGACGGAGAGAAGAGCCCACACCTATTCACCTCAGAGGAGGAAGCCAGTGATGCGAACACCTCCCGAGATGGGTCATTCACACCTCCAATAGTGACTCCCCAAATGGCGGACACGTTGATATAACGTTCGCTTGACTGACTGCAGGGGGCAATCTCCTTTGAGACATCAGTTCCCAGGCAACGGACACTGCTACGAATAAATGGGAAACCACGGCAAGGTTTCCAGAATGTCACAAAACTACATACCAGACTGGAACGTTACGGGTGGAAATCGATGAAGGGGAATCCTTAGGCATCTCTAATTCAGCGTCACTTAGTGGGCGGCCGTGATGTCAGCGGTTAGAGGAGCCGTGCAACCACTCCCCTCAAACAACTAACTAAAGACAGTACATGAAGTGTAGTTTGGACGTATCTTCCCCAACGACAAGTCCTCCAAGTTGGGAATGTTTCCTGTTGTCTAGTTTTATTTTTCCCCTACCTCAAGTTCCCCAAGTATCCTCAGTGGAGCAAACTAGCAGAATTGTAAGAACAATGTCGGGAATTGGCATTCAGGTGGGGGGAGTCAGGAGGGTGCAGATGGGCATCACACGTACAGGGCCTTCTCTTACACACTAGACAACATGACCACTAAGATCCCTAACACGGATATAAAAACCATTACGATAAACGTCAGGGGCATGCACACAGAAAATAAGCGATATGCCATCTATGCATATATAAAGAGACAGCAGGCACAGATATCTCTCCTACAGGAGACACACCTGACAGCAGTCAATGTGGATCGCTTGCGTAAGAAGTGGCGGGGTATTATCTGTGCCACAACATACTCAGCGTTTGCCAGCGGTGCCCTGATATGGCTTCTGCCTGGGATCCCCTTCAGGGAGCAGTCAGGTATCATAGATAAAGAGGGACGATATTCCCTACTCAAGGGATTGTTAGAGGGTCAGTCAATACTGTTAGGGAGCATATACACTCCTAATGTAGACCAGGACCACTTTTGGAATGGCCCTACAGGACTGTTAACCCAATACACTTTGATCCCGTGAGTCTTGGGGGGTTATTACAACTGTGCCTCGGACATCCGTTTCAATAGATCCCATCCCTAGCCAGAGCACTCACCGGGATACAAGCAGATGGAACAATACCGAACATGGGTGAAACACTGGGCATTGGTGGATGCATGACGGGACCGGAATGCAGACACCAAAATATACTCCTTCCACTCCATCCCACATAACCTGTGAGTGCGACTTGATAGATTTATCTGTCCCACAACACTGCTCCCAGGAGTACAACTGTAGTGTAGTTCCTATCTTCCCAATAGGCTCTGCGCATTGGAATAGTACCTACAGCAGTAAAGGCCTAGGCCAGACGTTAACTAGGTCTACTACTGTCGATACTAGACTTAATTTTTGGGTTTGCCAGCTAAGCTCAGAGTTCGCTAGAAACTTTCTCGAATGTTCAAGGAAGGATTAACTTCCCTGATTAGACAAGAAGGGATTTAGTTTCTGACAACCATAGAACATGACAACTTTGCTCTCCCCTAATCAAGAGTCAATCTCGAGAGTCTTGTGAGCACAAGGCAATTATTTTACTCAGTCAGTACGTGCATTCTTAGTCTCATCAGAATGTAGAGAAAAGGAAGAGACGGGCGTGTTCAATAAAAAGGTGTTATTTATTGATCAGTCTCTTTTCTCATACATGAGAAATGGATCGATATTATTGCAATACTTATAGTTAAGTAAAGTGCATACATTAAAAGCAATAGTATAAAATAATACTGTAAAAACATTGATATGGTTTCTGAGCCATATGATGTTTGAAATGATTAAAATATATTTACATACACATATACATTTGACTAAACGTACTCAACTGGTGTTTCTAAATACGCCTACCCCGTGTACCTGACCTAAGTCTAATGCGTGGGCGGGAATAGAAAGTTACAGTTTAAGTTAAGTTTGTTTTTGCCAAGTGAATAACTAAAGAATTCTCTGTGAGGGGTTATTCAGTTCTGTACCTGGAATTTAGGATGAATGAGGAATGGTATCTCTTTCTCTGCTCTCGATATTCCAGGCTGCCTGCGAGGGCTGCCCGAAAGCGCCGGTGCTGGGTCTCTCGGCTTGAGATAGCAGCGCGTCTCTCAGCGCGTCAGGAAGGCGGGGCTGCGCCAGCGGGGTCTGCTTCTGCTCTCGGCTTCGGCAAGTATGGCTGCTCCGTCTTGTCACCACGCGTGTGTTTGCATAGGGCAAGGTCGGCAATATTTATACCTTAAAGGTGCCGAGATTGACGTAAGGATGGACATAGGTACGTCAATAAAGATGTCATACGACTTGCTCGTTAGCACATTCTTTTGCAAAAGTTCTCTGTGAAATCAAAACAATGGCCGCACGGATTATCCAGGTTGTCATAGGTTTGATTTGTTATGAGAACGTCGTATGCCTTATCGGTGGCTGGAGGAATGTCGTTGTCTAATTAGATCTCAAGCGTTATGACCTAATCAGATAACACGTTCCTGTGCCGTAGTGTGACTGCGTCAGATAACGGTATCTGCATCATGGGGGTTTTCTTGCCTCATGGGCTGACTGTTAGTTAACTTGATAGTTAGTTTAACCAGAATAGGGTCAGGAATAGGGGGACTGATTCAGAACCTATAGAAATACACGACACCCACTCCACGCTAACTATGGTCATATCTACTAATCTATGCATAGTATAACATAGTACAACATACTATAGAGTATAGTGTATACCTTACCACCCCAAAATACATAAATGCATTTCGAAATTTTCAAATATACTGAAAAATTGCAGTCATATATATTGTATGCACTTAAGCTATGAATTAAATGCAAAAGTAAACACGCATTTGTTATGCATTATTGCTTATCGGTATATGAGAAATACACATGAAATGGCTCTTAATATGGCTATACAGAAAGGAAGTTCGAGACCATTTCATCACATAATAAAATATTTGTGAACATACCAGCGGGCAGCTAAAGTCTATATAAAGTATCTAAAAATAGAAATCTTAGTTCTCTAGGAATAGTTTCTTACTTTAAGCAGAAGATCAGTGTCCCGGAAAAAAATATGTAGAAAAATATTTTAAGGGGCATGCTGAAAAAATTGCTGTCCGTGAACTGGATTGTAATTGTTCATGTGACTTTATTTTTAAAGTTGAAGGCCGAATTCAGGGAACGCCGTGTGCAAGTTTACTCAAAAGTCTCTATTTCTGTTCTGGAGAGAACATCATATCATTCAGGCTTTCGAAAAAACTGTCAACAGCTTCATGGGAAAGTTCCACTAAGTCGGAAATAGGGGTAACCATGCATTCGTGCGCATGATTGTCTCCATTGACATTCTGATTTGCATTGCTGACAGAAGGTCGTACCTGTTCGATGCTGCTTTCATCTTGAACTTCACTACTCTTCAATCGTAGTGGTGAAGATTCCAGGAATGCCGTCATCAGGATTGGCAGCCTTTGAGGGCAGCACAAAGCGTGAACCTTGGTAGGAACCAACAGTGTATCTGCATCCACTGGCGCATCCGATTGTAGCGTCAGACAGGTGTCTAACACGCATTCTTCTCCGCATAGCAGACACCTTAGTACAGGTAAAACACACCTTTGCCACATTGGTCGAAATGATAGAAACCAAGTCATGTTCAGGTCTCTAAGCCGGGAGAGTCCCAGGATTTTTGATATCCGGTCCCGGTATCCAATGGCTAGGATCGTATCTTCCATTGTCGCGAGAGTTTGATCTGTGACATGGGTTGCCATAACGAAAAATAAGGACTAGGAATAGGATTCCTGCAATTAGTCCCAGGATCAGGGGAAATCCGCCAAAAATCGAATGGACGAAATCTGGAAAAATACCCAGTATGGCTTTGAATGGTGTTAATGCCATCGAAAATACTGTCTTAAATACCTTTGAGACCCCAGTGGTATCAGAAATATTTAAGATTTCGCTCAGGATTTCCGCGAAATGTACGGGGGAATTAGTTGATAATAATGTATGTATCTCTGCAGTCGTCCTTGCGACTTGTAGATCATATGTTTCTTTTGATGACGTGAGCCTTGTAGGCGTCTGAAGAAGCACTGTTTTCATTCTGCTTAAAGTGTCTATTCGAATAGAAGTAATTTTCAAACTGGGCCATGCCCTTGCCTCCCTGTCTGGAAAGGAGCTGGGGAATAAAGAACGTCCACAGCACTTGACCTTTGCCGTTGTAGTTACTAGATAAGGAGTCCCGGGCATAAGACTGCAACATCTGCGGTCTACAATAAGAATGTAACTCCCATTATAGAGTCTTTGAAAGAATGGTTCTATTTCAGTTGCAGGTGCGCCTTGCTGGTGACATGAAAGGTTGTATGAATTACCTTCACAGGCTCCATGCAAACTAATTCCGTTACACAGAAGCGTGCCGCTTAGTGACATAGCACAATTGTTGCCACTAAGAAACACTTTCTGTCCTTTATTACTGACACATGCATGTGAATAGGGCAGGTTCCATGTTGTTTTAAGGTACCCCTTTCCCAATTTCTCGTACATGCCAGCCTGTATATATTTTTGGCAGTATTGAAACCTGAAGGTTGAGATTGGAATATTTATGATTCCGTGGATTATCCATTCACTGACAGGTCGTTCTGACATTGTCATTGGTAATCTTTCTAGTTTTTCAATGCTCAAGATTGTATAATCAGCACCCTTTTGCGCCATACCGATTTGTCTATCAGTAAGGTTAAAGATTTGGAATAGTGACGTTGTGTTGATTAAACGCCAAGGCACATAGCCTGAACGCAGATTTTGTAACGTCCAGCCAAGCTGTACAATAGAACGCAATTGTGACTGACCATGTTGTAATAACAGTAAGTCTTGCGATAATATATCGATTGCTGAAGACACAATGCTGTCCAAAGAAAAAATTCTGGAGGACAGAGTCATTAACCCATTGTCCACTACAGAAAGTGATTTTTCCAAATTGATACGGTCAATTTCCCGTATTCTCTCTGCTGTTTCAATTTGAGTAACCTTCCAGGCCTCATTGTATGCTGCATATACAGAGGCTGCTATGAAACGCTTTTGACGCTGTTTGCGTGGTCCCAGTATGAAATCACGCAAGTCAGCACCATCAGTAAGTAAAGTTAGGTGTTGCTTAATTTCAGGCAGTGTGGAAGTCTGTAGCCATTGAAGGCATAATTTGCCCACACTGTAGGTTGTTATTATCCCTGGGTGATGTCTTTGGGGATATCTAGGGTCTGGCCTGGTCATTTTGAAACCCTGTGTTTTATTCAGGAATCTATCTTGACAGTTATTTGTATCTGTGGGCCAGATCAACCATTGTTTCCAATCAGGATGTGTTCTGTTTTGGTTAAGTATATGGTTTACGTCTATCTCTTCATCTGTATCAGAGCTATTGCTAAACATTGTTGGCTTTGGAATAGACGGTTTAATTAAATCTTTGATTTTGGCTAAGCCAAGACAGGTGGTTTGTTGAACAGTGTCATTTAAAAATATCATTTGTTCTGGGATCATGCAGGCTCTAAACAAAGCTTCTAAACCCTGTACTTGCCATTCTTTTGTACCCCAAACACTTTTCAAATCAACATTTTTGTCCCAATAATCAAATCCAAAAGTATTCATTTTTTCAAAGAATGAATCTGAATATATCAATTTTGTGTTGGTTATCATGGTTTTCATCCCTGTCTTGTTTGACAATTTAAAATAAAATGTTTCAGCATTACTTGTGTTAAAACCTGAAAAATATGAATATTTGTCATAAACAGTTCTAGAGCTCCCTTTTGGAGGTGTAGCACAATGTTCCCATTGATTATAATTTAAAACATTTCTAGGTTGTGCCGATTTATGCAAAAAATGGTTACCATAATGGTTATAGCAATACATACTATCATAATTTGTAGAACCTTGCAAATAATCATGTTTTGTAAATTTAGCAGACATTACTAAATCAGACATCATATTGTTAATGCTTTCGAAGTCCCAATCATCAGCAAATGAGTTTGGTTTTGCAAAATCACTCAAAGAGATCTTGATTTGGTGTGGATATTTCAGGATTTCGACCGGACCATAAATTTCATAGTCAGTGTTGTCCCAGGCTACCCCACCAGGTATCGGATTGGCTGTGAAGTTGGCTGAAGAAAGTTCTGAAGAAAGTTCTCTTTTCTCGACGTGTGAAGATGTGTGTGGTTTGAGGACCAAGTTGATGTTCTGACTTGCTGTGTCCATTTTAGCATATTTTCCCTCAATGAAGCGTCCCAAAGTAAATACCATGATGAGCCAAAGTATGAGGATAAATGCACCAAAACCCACCCAAAATTCAATCCATGGAGAAATCAGATATGTTTCTTTCAGTTGTTTCAAAAGTTCCTTCGCTTTGTCTTTAAAGGATTTTGATGATGGCTGTGTCTTTGATTCACTGAAGCCGTCAGAGGAATCATCTTCTGTCAATTGTTCCAATTGGTTCAGGATTTTTGTTTTTTGCATTTTCACTTGGTACTTCAGTATAGATTGGTGTGTCTCTGCTAAATGTCTTTATTTGGGTTTTCAGAGGTCTGAGTTCTATTGCATTGTTGCATAGTCTTTCTTGTTCTTCTGCAGGCGTTTCGAATGTGATGAGCCTCTTTGTTAGGACCTCTGTACTGGTAGCAAACCTTGGTGTTCTGCTACTTATTGGGAGTCCACTTGGCCTACTGTTTGTTATCGGCCACATGTTGTGGTTTTACCAGGTCGATGGATACAACTCGGTTCTCCTTTTTTCCAGCAAGTGGCGGTAGTACAACTGATCTTGTCCCGTTGACAGACAAGACAGGAACTGCTTTTCTGTAAGAAGGCCCAAATTCCTTCTTTACCGCGATCTTCTCCCTGACTAGATCCCCGACTTTTGGAATCCAGACAGGTCTTGCTGGGGCAGGTGGTGATTCTTCAGTGGTCGTTGGCTGTTGTTTCAACTGTATGTTGCTCAGGTCTTTTCTTGTTTTGTTTAAGTCCTGCAAAATAGCCAAACGGTCTTTGACATCAAAGGTTTTTTCTATTACCACTGAAGTCTGACTATCAAGGTCAGAGATCAACATCCTAGTTCCGAATAATAATTCGTACGGACTGAATCCCTTCAGAGAATTTCTTGGCAAGTTATTTAGACTACGTTGGACACTTATTAGATGTTTGACCCACCCAGCTCCCGAACCTAATATCCTTTCCATTATAGATTGTTTTCTGCCTTGGTTTTTTCTTTACACCATCCAGTACCCTCAGGAAGGAAGTGAGAAGATTCCCGCTGGGCTGTGCTCATTTGGCCATGTTTCCCCCCCAGGCTGGATTGCCTGAGTGAAAACAATGGTCGAACGTAGCATGCTCTTAGCGTATATGCCATTTAGACTCGCAAATCTTGTATAATAGTCCGGACGTCAGCCGAGTGCTGGTGATCTACATTATAAGTGGAAACTAGCCTGTATATGTTAATCGCAAGCCATTCTTTTTGCTGGTAATATTATCTGCCTTGATACGACGAGGTATTAAACTGCTTCTCTCCCCACTGCGATCTCTGTTGCAGTTTGGGCAGTTTTTTACAAACATGGTGTAGTGCAGGCTCATGCCTGGCCACCAGTACCGTGATTGTAATTCTTCCATAGAATCTTTTAATTTAAGGTGTCTTTGACCCTCGCCCATGTGTGCGTCTGCGATGAACAAGTTTCTCCTGTCCATGTTTGGAATCACTCTATCCCCCACTCCAGGGATTCGAGCAAAAGGGACGGAGTTTGCATCGATTATGTATGTATAATTGAGTGGATAGTTGATCGGTAACGCTGAGCAGTCGCCTTTTGATGACGTTTTCACCGCCAGCATTGTTTCACCGTCAATGTATTTTAATGTACGCTTTTTTCGATCTACGGGAGCCGATTTAGTGGCTGCCGCTGCGGCTGTTTCAGCCAATGAATTCCCCACAACGTGAATGCCATCACGCTGATGACTCAGTGAGTGTGTCACGTGAGTCTTTGGTAGTTCTTTTTTCAAAAGAGCTACTTGTTCCCAGAGCAGTTTCTGCTTTATTGGTGCATCTGTGTCATCTTTGTAACCGTTCTGAATCCATGTCTGCAAATCCTTGTTATATGCTTTGACGCAGTAATATGAATCTGACACTATAAGTGTCGGGAATTCGCGATCCGCATTATCTAGCGCCATTTTCAAAGCTATTATTTCAGTTTGTTTTTCTGAATTAGTTTCTACTGAGTGTGATTTTGTTAATAGAGGTCTTAGTTTACCTCCGCGCCACACTTCTTTTGTAATCTCACATGTGGGGTTGTATGCTTGTTCTCCCCAAACGGAGGGTTGAGCATGTCCGTCTGTATAGATTACACAGGCGTAATGTCGTAGAGGCAGAATGTCGATTGGCAGAGGATACGTCTTTTCATATTTTAGATTTTTTAATTCTTCTAGTTCTTAAAAAATTGTCAACCAGGCTATACTTGATAATTCATATCCTTCGTATAGAATTTTTAGATGGGCAATTCTGGACTTTTTGAAGTTGAATTTGTAACCCTCTGCAGCGAACCCAAGTATTATGGTGTTCACCCTTTTCAAGTGAGTCTCCAAGTCATCATCTGTTAAGTAAATGTCATCGACATAAGATAACGCTTCATCATCATATAGTTGTAGTAATTCTGTTACTCTCGCTGAGAATACCCCCGGGCTGTTCTTGTACCCCTGGGCTAACCGACAGAATTGTTTTTGAGTGCCATTTACTGAGAATGCAGTTAAAGATCTGCTCTCTGGTGCTATGTTTTGACAAAAGAATCCATTGGAGATGTCCAAGGTTGTTTTGTATTTTTTGCGCACTATGTTATTCATTAGTGCAGCACTGTGTGAGTTTTGCACTGCAAAGGTTTTGCAACATGTGTTAAGGTGTCGGTAATCCAAAACTAGACGGTACGAATTGTCTGGTTTGGAGACCGGAAACAAAGGATTGTTCATTTGTGAGGTGCAAGTTTCAATCACCCCCTGGTATTCTAGCTGATCTAGTATTTCATTTACCTGTTTTTTAGCTTCTTGCTTAATTGGGTACTGCCTTTGTGCAGTAGGTTGTGATTTTAACTGGATTTTGTGAGGAGGAGAATCCTCATCCCATCCTACATGATTTTTATATAAAGCAGGTGCTAAGGCCACTGCCCACTTTCTAGCAAGTGTGTATTTTTTATGAATCGGTATTTGATTCGAGAAGGCAGGCATAATTACTTCTTCGCCATGAGGGCACTCCCTGACAAACTCTGGTGGCCAGTCTTTTTCAGCTAGAAGGATGTCATAGCCTTTGGAGAGGTTATCCCAAAATAGTCCCCTTATTTTCCTAGTCTTATCTCCCTCTATACGTAATGTTATCTCGTATATCTTGTGGGGCTTGCTAACTCTGGTGTCTGCAGTTTCCACTTGAAGGTATTCATTCGTGTCCACTGTCTCCAGATGATTCATAAGGACTTTGCGAGCTATGCTCACCTCTGCTGCGCTGTCTAGCATTGTCTGAGCCCATTCTCCGTTTTTCAGTTGTGTCCTCAGTATTCTCGGCATTGTTAACTACCTTGATACTGGCTACCTTCTTTTTTGGAAATTGTAATTTCTTTTTTAGCTGAGCAGATTCCTTGTCTTTGGACTTGGCGTGCTCTTCTGATCGTCCTCTTCTTTCCGATTTCTGCGAGGAATTCTGAAAAGATTGAGAGGGACGTGTATCAATGTCTTGATATCTATCAGGTTTTTTAATATTATCCCTATTTCTAAGGTTATATCTATTCCCAGAGGGGTCACTCTGCGGTGACCTCTGTCTTTGGTTTGGAGATTTCTCTCTTCGCCTCGGAGACCTTCCTCTGGACTGGAATTTCTTTTCTTTAGGATTGGATTGTTTGTTTCCATCCCAGTTCTTTTTTGGTGAATTATTATTAATAAAAAATATTTTTTCTGGACTTGTAGTCAGTTGCGGTTTTACTGGTATTCCACCTAGACTATCTCTGCCTAGTTCTTCATAGGATTTTTCTATGATTCTGGCAATTTCAGCTGGTTGGTCTGCTATATCTGTCTCTTTTAACCTCTGGCGGATCGCCACGTTTGCTGCTTCACCTTTTATGTTGGCTAGTAATATAGCCGAGACCTGCTTGAAGTCTTTTAGTAATTTCATACCAAGAGTTAAAGCAGGTTCTGGACCGTATTCATCTTGAATTTGTTTTAGCACATCTGGTATTACCGAAATGGATGGAACACCGTGCGTTTTTGTGTAGATGGAAGCAAAGACTGTACCCCAAGTGTCACAGTCCTCAATGTGTGGTGCGATTCCCATTGGGAGACATATAGTCAGAATCCTGTGTTTTTCCAGCGGGGTGGTGTCAGGAAACACCGCCTCTATTTGGGTGATTTTCTGTGCCAACCAGAATGGTATTTGTTCCCGTTTAGCTGGAACTTTACCTAGGCAGGATTGGATGTTCTGTGGTGTGATTTTATTTGTGTTCCCCTGGTGAGGGGTCAGCTGTGGAAGTTTAATCGCTGGCTGAATTGTTGAAGTCCGCATTACATACTGAACTAATTGTCTATGAATTTTTAGTAGTTGTTTTAGCTGTATTAACAGCTCTGCTGCAGGCATTCTTTCGATGTCTGGATGTGGTGTGTATCCGGCTAAGACCGGCCACGTTGCTCCTGGTCTTCCTAAAGGACCGAGCCTTGTAATGTGATTGTTATGTTTTAGGGCGCCATCAAATAAGAGCAAATGCTCTTGGAATTTGAGTGGTACTTCCACCTCCTCGAAAGGAGTGTACGTTTCAGGAGGTTCCTCTACTTTGTAATAGTGGAAGTACTTTGTTACAGCATTTGCTGCTGGAAAATGTATCCATGAATAGTATACCTCTGTCTGCCGATATTCGTGTGCCTCAATTACGAATATGACTGTGCCACCTCTAGGTGTCAGTCCATTTTCTATAAGTTTTAAGGTTATAGATCTCCTTTTAATGACCGGAATGAGTATTATATCCGCGTCTGCTGCTTGCATGGTAGCATCAGCATCTGCGAGTTCAGTTGCTAATCTAACTGCCTCTCTTTCATCATCACTCTCTGCCATTTTACAGACAGGATGGTATTATGTTTGTTTGCAGATCAGGTTTCTTTATGGAACAAAGATTTAGATGTACAATATTTTGGAACTGTTTATCCTTCAACGTTGACTATACCAAGAACCTTACATAGGAGTTCCCTCCTGCGAGGTTTTGGAGGATATAACCTTTCACCCACTCCAGACGTCTTTGGAGTATAATGGGAAAAGGGGTCTGAGTGAGAAAGCACGACTGAGTTACTCTAAATGTCTTACGTTAGTTTTATCGCCCTTTCCAAACACGTTGGGCGCCATGTAGTGTAGTTCCTATCTTCCCAATATGCTCTGCGCATTGGAATAGTACCTACAGCAGTAAAGGCCTAGGCCAGACGTTAACTAGGTCTACTACTGTCGATACTAGACTTAATTTTTGGGTTTGCCAGCTAAGCTCAGAGTTCGCTAGAAACTTTCTCGAATGTTCAAGGAAGGATTAACTTCCCTGATTAGACAAGAAGGGATTTAGTTTCTGACAACCATAGAACATGACAACTTTGCTCTCCCCTAATCAAGAGTCAATCTCGAGAGTCGTGTGAGCACAAGGCAATTATTTTACTCAGTCAGTACGTGCATTCTTAGTCTCATCAGAATGTAGAGAAAAGGAAGAGACGGGCGTGTTCAATAAAAAGGTGTTATTTATTGATCAGTCTCTTTTCTCATACATGAGAAATGGATCGATATTATTGCAATACTTATAGTTAAGTAAAGTGCATACATTAAAAGCAATAGTATAAAATAATACTGTAAAAACATTGATATGGTTTCTGAGCCATATGATGTTTGAAATGATTAAAATATATTTACATACACATATACATTTGACTAAACGTACTCAACTGGTGTTTCTAAATACGCCTACCCCGTGTACCTGACCTAAGTCTAATGCGGGGCGGGAATAGAAAGTTACAGTTTAAGTTAAGTGTGTTTTTGCCAAGTGAATAACTAAAGAATTCTCTGTGAGGGGTTATTCAGTTCTGTACCTGGAATTTAGGATGAATGAGGAATGGTATCTCTTTCTCTGCTCTCGATATTCCAGGCTGCCTGCGAGGGCTGCCCGAAAGCGCCGGTGCTGGGTCTCTCGGCTTGAGATAGCAGCGCGTCTCTCAGCGCGTCAGGAAGGCGGGGCTGCGCCAGCGGGGTCTGCTTCTGCTCTCGGCTTCGGCAAGTATGGCTGCTCCGTCTTGTCACCACGCGTGTGTTTGCATAGGGCAAGGTCGGCAATATTTATACCTTAAAGGTGCCGAGATTGACGTAAGGATGGACATAGGTACGTCAATAAAGATGTCATACGACTTGCTCGTTAGCACATTCTTTTGCAAAAGTTCTCTGTGAAATCAAAACAATGGCCGCACGGATTATCCAGGTTGTCGTAGGTTTGATTTGTTATGAGAACGTCGTATGCCTTATCAGGGGCTGGAGGAATGTCGCTTGTCTAATTAGATCTCAAGCGTTATGACCTAATCAGATAACACGTTCCTGTGCCGTAGTGTGCCTGCGTCAGATAACGGTATCTGCATCATGGGGGTTTTCTTGCCTCATGGGCTGACTGTTAGTTAACTTGATAGTTAGTTTAACCAGAATAGGGTCAGGAATAGGGGGACTGATTCAGAACCTATAGAAATACACGACACAACATGCAGACTGGGTAGGGTACTATCGGAACACAATGCACATATAATGACCCTCAGGAGGAAGCCTCCCCGCCTCCCAGTGCCCACCTGGAAACTGCAGAGGGAATGCTTCACAAACCAGGTGTTTCGCTACAAACACGGGGATCACATCCAAAAGCATTTCACAAAAAAACGCCGGCATGGAGACATCCAGACTAATAGAATTGGTTGCATTCAAAGTTGCAGCCAGGAGTACGTAGAGCACTTGAAAGGTCACTGTGAAGCGCGGAGGTGGCGCTAGCGGCTTTAACGAAATAAATAGATGCCGATGGAGCCCCCCCGACCAAATAGCAGCTGCCAAAACATCCCATGCAGAGACAATGAGGCACTTATGCAAGTACAACTTTAGGGCTTATGCCTCCAGGGTGCATAGAGAGGCTACTCCTGGCTTGGCTAGCCAAGCAAGACACGGATATGAAACCGAGCACGAAAATATTCGCTAGGGCCGGGACTCCTCGACACTAGCAGATAGATATTTTGCATATTTTTTACGGCTATTACTCAGGTGTCTATCGGACCTCTGCAAAGGGAGACCAACATGCGATTACCCAGTTCCTCCGCCTATTGCCTATACCTGCATCCCATCCACAGACAAAAAAGCATTAGAAGCGAAGATCAAGGCCCCAGACATCACCCATGTAATCAGAACATTGGCACCTAACAGAGCTCCAGGTATGGATGGATTCCCGCTCGAATATTATAGTACCTTCTCCGCCCAACTGATCCCCCAGGTTGTAGCCATGTGCACGATGCGCTAGACAGAGGTGAACTCCGAGGCTCGCTCAGGGAATCTATTCTGGTTACATTTCCCAAACTTTCAAAAGAAGAGAGTGTCCCAGAAAACCAGAAAGGACTGGGTATCAGAATATTCAAAAAGTTGTGTTCCTTTCTGTGTTATTTAACTTTTTACTTTGTGACCAACAGGCCTACACACAAGTCTAATGTTACTTGTATTAAGAAAATGGTTTTGGGTAATTATTTCTACACAACACTATAGTTACTTCTTTCTCTCAACATTTTATTTTCATAACATTAAAATCATTTGGATACAGTTCATAACAAAACATTTGTTTTCCAACATACATTCAAAAGAATTCCTAATCTAATACAAAAGTAAATCCTAATCTGGTTTAAAATAAAAACAACAAATTAATATTGTTTTCTCATATACATAAAATATTAGTAAAACATAAAATTATGTCAAAGTCCTTTGTCGACGCGTTTCGGTGCATTGGTTCTTTTGAACACCTTCCTCAGGACAGTATTTATGGTTAAAAACAAACGATCTTCTTTCTAGAAAAATTTAAATACATACAGTTAGTATATTATATCTTGTTGTGAGTTTGTCCTAGTTTCTACAGTGTTGAGAACCCTTTATACCAAGTCACTTTCGATTTCTATGTAAATATTAGAAGGACAATCTTACTTGGGTTGCTATTCCCTCAACCGTTTCTTTATGGGGTTTCCTCTTTTTGTTAGATTGGTCCAATTGTATAAATTTCAATTATTACTGAAAACAAGGATGGTATATATATTTTAGACCACTTGTTCTGAATTTGTCACTTGTTTACAATGTGACGTTAACTATATTTTTTCTCAGTAGCACTTACTTAAAACCGGGAGAATACTCTTCCTCGTGTCTGAGGCGTTTTCTTACGTCCTTAAATTTGCGCAAGATCTCAAGTTCGTTGAATGCTCAATTTTCAACCTATTAGATAATATCAAGTTAGGAGAGTGTCCCCAGACAGTAGTCTTTTAACATCATCTATTTTGGGTACAGTGGTGGCCAAATACCTACATACCTTCGAGAAAAGTATCTTTGCATCCCTGTGTCGAATGCACAAGTGGTTCTTCACTATTTCTGGGTGCTTCTTTGCCGGGTTTTCTGCATTCACTTATTGCAGGAATATCTTCAATACCCGTACCTATTTGTGCGGAACATATATATATATAATGCATGAGTTCATAACGATATTTGCTTCTCTAACTCCTTATTTTTCTTTCAACGATATTTGCTTCTCTAACTCCATATTTTTTTATCAACAGCTATATATGTTATATATTTAATTACCTGGCTATGCAAAGCTGTACGGGAACTGATCCTTCCCCCTTTAGACTCGTTACAGCTTACATGGGAAGATGAAGCGGGGTGGGTATTTAATGATAAAGAGTGGGAGACGGCCCTAGAATATCCCAAAAACGTCTCCAGGAACGCATGCTTCAGGAACATTCAATTTAATATCCTCCATAGAACATACCTACCCCCACACCGCCTCTATTGTTTTTATCTGGACACACACTTCGCCTGCCCCCACTGTCAGGCAGCTGAGGCGCGCTTCAAACACATGTTTTGAGACTGCCCCACTATCCAACAATACTGGTACAGAATACACCGGACACTCCGAGAGATGACCAACATTATGACAGTGACCGGGTATAGCCATGCATTGGTGGGCCCTGGCGGGACCCCCCCTGAAGCAGCCTGGATAAGGGCCCTGAAAAAGTGGGGTGTGGCGGAAGAAGAGGTACAGACGGACGAGGAAATGAGGGGAATACATAAACATCCCATATCTCTGCAGTGGGCGCAATTATTACAGGAATTCACACACGAAAGAACGCAAGCGGAATCATTGAAGGTCTCCCAATCTTAGACTACACCCCTATACCCCATGGGACCAGCAGAAGACAGTTCAGGTGCCTAGGGCTGGAGACGTGATGAGACCACATCAAGTGATCCCACCCACTATGTCAGGACGACCTGTCACAGCCCCCCCACACGCATAATGGATGCACAGTGTAATGGAACCACAATCAACTATACAATTGTTGGTTTTTCTTTTTTTTCTTTTTTCTCTTTTATTACAAGTATACATTCTGGCAGCTCCCCAACAGCTTCCCAAGTTCACCCCCAAGGTTAGTTATTTTACCTCTACATCAGCTGTTCCAAAACCGATTACATTTTTTTATGTGAATACATTCACTAAATGTTATATGAGATAACACAAAAAAGGTAGATGTGGTGATAAAACAACATATCCACGACCGCGGGAAATGCGCCCAGCCAGGTTCTAGTAAACATACTAGTGCAGAATCAAACGTTAGGCAAGTGAGTATCTCCCAGAATATTTGACTGTACCTTGTCTAATATGTTGGATATGCAATAAGGTTGAGAACATATGCAATAAGGTTGTGAACCCTGTTCTCTACGGTTATCGTTTGTTGTCAACCTGTTACTATATTATAATGATATAACGGCAACTTGTACAATGAAATGCAAAATCCCAATAAACACATTTAAACAAAAACAAAAGTAAGGGACCTTGACAGAAATACAGAGATAAAGTATATTTAGAAAGAGCAATGGAACAGGATATAAAGACTGAGGATAATAGAACTCGTTGTAAAGAAAAAAACAAGAAAGGATTAAACGAGAAAAAGGAAAATAGAGAAGTAAAGAAAAAAGTGATAAAGAGAAACACTGATGGTCAAAGAGAAGAATGACAAGAGGGGATTCTCATAAATCTAACCTGAAGTGATAGCTGGCACCAAAGCGTCAGCAGTGACACCATTTCAATGATCCAAGAACCCTACTAATGAGGCCACGTATTAATTTCAGCACATACCACTGGCCAGTTACCGCGCCAGGATACCTTGCAAGGCTCCAAAAATGAGCAAGTTTATGAAGCTAGTAATTTCATTAATGTCCATTAATGCCCACATTTCTCGATAGACATGGTTTTTAAAAGCTTAATCCCGGGGGGCGTGGCCAAGATGGCGTCGGAGTAGGACGCCTTTCTGTGCCTCTCCGGCGCCGATCCATATTAGCAGCTAATAGCTTGTGTCACCGGCTCAGACCGGCCACCGGACTGTTGGCGGAGGTCTGCGGAGTGGTGCGGTGAGGTCCGGTGCCGCCGGCAGAGCGCTGCGCCGCACATAGAGGCGGAAGGTGCGGAGGGGTTGTGCGGCCTTGAAATCCCCGACCTCGCGTGGCCTGGAGGCCGGCCGGAAGTTCGGTGCTACCGCGTCGGAGGAGGGGGCTCGCCGCCGCCCGCCCGAGGTCCCCGCGGACGCCAGCTGCTTGGAGCGAGCCGCGCGAGCGGCGGAGGGAGGCGCTGCCTGCCAGTGGTCACAGGAGGTGTTTTCGGGCTGGAGGTGAGGAGGGGGCCTGATCTCGGAGGAGCGCGGAGGCCCAGGAGCGCTGGTCCGGAGGGGTGGTGGAGGCCCCGGGCGCATCCCAGAAGCTGCGTTCATCTGGGACACGCAGTTGGGCCCAGCATCGGCGCGTGGAGCTGCGCACCGGCCCAGAAGGGGAGAGTGGCTGACGGCCGGCAATCCGAGCAGGGTGAACGCAGTTAATACTGGCTCGGCTTCCTACGGTGCGGAGGGGCCCTGGGATTTGCATCCGGCGCCGGCCTAGAAGGTGTGTGGGCCCGGGGGACTGCCGCCAGCTTGCTGTGCCCGGACATCAAGGGGGGTCATGAGGCTTCGATTGTGCAGGCCCCGGACATGAGCTGTGGACTGGTGCAGGACTAGAGGTGCAGCTGGGAGTGCATGCCTGGTGGCCTGGAGGCGGTCTGGATAGGGAGCGCGACGACGCCATTTTGCCTGGCTCACCTGGTCGTTTGAGTGCTTAGCGCTCACGCCTGGATATCTGGCGTCTGAGTTGCCCCACCGCACTGTTTTCTCAGGGGCTTGCCAACGCTGACTAGGGACTCCTTGTACCTTAGATCTTGTGCGTTCCTGCCGCCTGGAGTCTCGGCGTCCGGGAGTTCTCTGGGAGCCTCTGGCCTGGTGCAGAGTGGTGGACACCGAGTTGGGCTGCCCTGCGGGGCCGACTACTACGCCTGCAAGCCCGGGTCCCGGTACCGATTGGCTTGGGTGGTGACTGGTGGAACATCCGCCCTGGCGAAGGGTGCCCAGCATTATGGCTAACCAGGCCCGCAAGGGGCGTGTGGTGAAGGACGGAGCAGCTAAATCTTCACAGCAACCGGCTTCCCCGGGTACCAGTGGGTCGCCAAGAATGTCCGATGACGAGGCCCCGGCCACCAAGGCATTTATGACCGAACTTTTTGCTTCCATCAAGGAGGACATCTCCGAGCTGCGGGCGCAACTGGCCTCTGATCTCCGGGAAGTGCGGAGAGATGTTGATGGGATTGGCGAGAGAGTGGCGACTCTAGAGGACCATGATTTGAGCACGGCCAATGATGTACATTTACTCCAACAGGACGTCCTTCGTCTCACGGAACAAAACTTGGATCTGCAGGCACACGCGGAAGACCTTGAGAACCGTTCCCGTCGGAATAACATCCGCATTAGAGCGGTGCCTTGGGATGGCGAGGCGGGAGACCTGCGAGGCTATGTGCAGGAACTGTTTCTGCAGATCTTGGACGAAGACGATGTGAAGGATATCCAGATGGATAGAGTCCACCGCGTTGGGTTGCCCAGGAGAGGGGGGGGGCCGCCCCCAGACATCCTTGTCTGTGTTCATGACTTTCAAGTGAAGGAGCGCATCCTTCGTAAAGCCAGGGCCATCACTTCGCTGCAATTTCGGGACCATCGTCCTCAGCTTTTTCAGGACCTAGCAGCTTCTACGCTCCAAAAAAGGAGGGATTTTCGCCCGGTGACCTCCCTTCTGCGGGAACGCAACATCGCATATTCTTGGGGGCACCCCTTCAGGATCATCTTCAGGTGGCAGAACCGACTGGTGCAGATACGCTCCCTCCAGGAGGCGAAGGAGCTCTTGGGTTTGGATGATGTTGCCCCGTCCCAAGGGTCGAATGCATCCCCGTCTCGGCGGCGCAGTCGATCCTCCTCATGGCACAGAGTGGGGTCCTCACCAGCTCGAGGGCGCCCGGACCGCAATTCTAGCCAGCAGGAGAGGGGGAGCGCAGTGGCTTCAGTAGTTTCAGCGACGATGCCGGTGTCACAGGCCAGCTCTGGAGCGGCATGACGGTGACTTGATTAATGCGGATCGGCGCTGGAGGGGGCATAGACCCCCCCGGTCTGGGTGAATGGATGTACTTTTGGAGAAGACTCCCCAGACCGTGACCTTGGGAGGAACCGAGATGCTCTCCCTACCCTGTCCCCGGAGTGGTCGGAGCTCCGCGAACTGTGGACAACTGGGACTGATGAGTATTATCTTCAATGTTTCTGTTCTGTTTACAATATCACTGTTTCTTTTTCTTTCAGGGGGGGATGGAATGTTGGGGGGGCTGGGGTGGGAAATGTTGGTGGCGACTGGAGTGATTTGTGGCACATACGGTGGGTCTGGAGAGGTGTGAGAGTGGCTGTGGGGAGTGGGCTGCGGCACTGGAGGGTTTGCGGGAGGCGGAAGGTCAGGCTGGCGAGGCGCGGGAGGGGTCCTTGGGTCGCCTGTCACTGTTCCTTTGCACGGAAGATGGTTGACTGTGGGGGGGGGGGCCCAATGCTGTCTATAGAGAGTTTTTGTTTATGGGGACATCATGCCGGTTAGTATAGGGACATGGAATGTTAAGGGCCTGAACTCGCCACAGAAGAGGCAGAAGGTGTGGAAGTATGTGACTGATCATCAGTTGGATGTTGTGGGGCTCCAGGAGACCCACCTAGCGCGTAAGGACGAGCTGCGCCTTCGACATAAGGCATTTCCCATTATCTATAGGTCTTCGGCGTCCACAAAGCATAGGGGGGTGGCTCTCCTATTTCGCTCTACGCTGCACTTCCAGCCTCATGATGTCTGTAGTGATAAGGATGGACGCTGGCTGATGGTGAAGGGGCTTGTCCGAGGGAGACTCTGTACTTTTGTGGTGGTATACATCCCCAACGCTGGTCAAAATCAATTTTTGCAAGGAGTGTTACAACGTGTGGGTGACTTTGCGGAAGGGGACCTGTTCCTCCTGGGGGACTTTAACCTGGTGTGGGATGCGAATGTGGATAGCTCTGGGACCCATAGGGTACATACAGGGGTGTTTTCTCCCTCCTCACAGCAGTTGGTGGGTGAACTGGGTCTGGTTGACGGCTGGCGTTTCTTCCATTCTACCTCCCGAGATTACACTTTTTTTTCGCATGTCCATCATTCTTACTCCCGATTGGACCACATTTTTATTGGCCAGGCACTTAGAGGTGATGTCCTTGACTCCGTCATTCTTCCGCTCTCGGTCTCTGACCACAGTCTGCTGGTGCTTAGCCTCCGGTGGTCCTCACCTGGTGATGGGCAGCGGAAATGGTACTTCCCGGCCTCGGTGGTGCGGGACGATGTCTCTAGTAAGGCGCTGCGTAAGGCCATCAAGGAATTTCTCGAGCTGAACCCAGTGTCGGACACCTCGGTCTCCAACACTTGGGACGCATTGAAGGCGTCCATCAGGGGCACTTGCTTGGGCCTCAATGCAAATCTTAATAAAGCGCGGCGCAAGGATAGGGAAGCTCTGGAGACCGAATTGGCGATCCTTGAGCAGGCTCACAAGGTCAACCCTTCTAGAGTGACCCTCCGGCCTTTGACCGCAGTTCGTGGGAAATTGAGAGCCCACTACAATAACAGGGCCGAATTGACGCTATTGAGGTTAGGCAGGCAGTCTTATTCCTGCGGTAACAAGGTGGGAAGACATTTGGCACGGCAGCTGCGGGATAGGCAGGAGCGTGAGTATATCGGGGGGATTCGGGACGCTGCGGGTGGGCTGCATCACCGGGACGAGGAGAAGGCGACCGTTTTTGGCCATTTTTACGAAGACCTTTATGCTGGAGACGAGCTGGATGCGGAGTCTCAGAAGCAGTATCTGCAGCGCTTGCCCCTTCCCCAGGTATCCAAGGAGTGGAATGAGGTCCTGGAGGCACCAATTACCAGGGAAGAGGTACTCGGGGCTATTAAGAACCTGTAACTGCACAAGGCCCCTGGACCGGACGGATATACTGCCGTCTTCTATAAGACGTTCGCCTCTGAACTTTGTGACTTCCTGGTGTCCCTCTTTAACGACATGGCTGAGACCGGCTCTTCGAAGGGCTCCCTGGCCGAGGCGGTTATTACGGTCCTGCCGAAGCCGGGGAAAGACCCCACCCAGGTGCCTCGTTTCGCCCCATAGCGCTCCTTAACTTGGATGCGAAATTATATTCGACAATCCTGGCGCATAGACTGCAGGATCTGTTACCAGCGATCATACACCCTGACCAATCCGGGTTTATCAAGGGGCGCCAGACGCACAACAATACGCGCAGAGTTGTACATCTCATTGAAAAGGCGGACAGGTTTCGCATTCCAGCGGTCCTAGTGGGGTTGGATGCCGAAAAGGCATTCGACCGTGTGGACTGGCGCTTCCTGTTTCATACGGTGACGGCTTTTGGCTTTTCGGCGAAGTTCATTACCATGGTGAAGGCCAACTTCTGCAGTCCTAGATCTCGAGTGGGAGTCAATGGTCACTTGTCTGCATTCTTCCCGCATACCAGAGGCACTAGGCAGGGTTGTCCCCTTTCCCCTCTCCTGTTCGCGCTGAGCATTGAGCCCCTGGCGGTGGTGGTGAGTGAACATGAGGGTATACGGGGCATTCCGTTCACGGGAGAGCAACACAAAATCACGCTCTTCGCGGACGACGTACTTCTTTCCATTGCGGACCCAGAACGCTCGCTGCCTTGTGTTAGGGAGACCTTGCTGAACTATGAAGAGGTGGCAGGCTTCAAGGTTAACTACAGCAAGTCGTATGTCCTGAATCTTACTCTATCGCCAACAGACACGGAACGCGTGCGCACTCTGACACCCTTAGCCTGGGCTGCTGACTCGATTGTCTACCTAGGGGTCCACTTGACTCCTACTGTGGGCAAACTATTCGCGGCCAATTTCCCCTCTCTGCTGGCAAAGACTCGAGCCGAATTGGACAGATGGAAACCTAAATTTCTGTCCTGGCTGGGTAGGATCCATGCTGTGAAGATGGTTCTCCTTCCCAAATATTTGTATTTATTTCAGGCCCTGCCCATCTCTTTGGACGGCGACTTTTTTCGGCGTCTTAGGACGCAGATCTTGCGATTTGTGTGGCAGGGGGGCCGAGCACGCTTGTCCTTTGCGTTACTACGTAGGCCGAGGTCCGAGGGCGGGGTGGGACTTCCTGACGTCCAGCTTTATTACAAGGCGGCACAACTGAGAATTTTGGTAGAGTGGTCACAGCAAACATCGGAGAAGCATTGGCTGCATATGGACCGGAGTGTGGCGGGGAGGTCGGTTTGGGATCTGGCTTGGAAGCCTAAGAAGGACCGCCCCTTGAATGCCTATATAAGTACTCCTACGGGTACTGTCCTGAAGGTATGGGACACCCTTGTTGGGGATGAACGTTGGACTACGTTCCCCTCACCCTTCACGCCCTTGCACTTCAATCCAGCCTTCCCGCCGGCTCAGCGGGAGGGGCCCTTCGATGCATGGAGGGAGGGGGGTTGTAGGGCTCTGACTCACCTGTTCCATGGTCAGGCTCCCCTCACTTTTGCAAACTGCGTGAGGGACTATGGGGTTCCCCAAAATGACCAATATCGTCATGCACAACTGCTCCATTGGGCCACGTCGCCGGGGGTACTGGAGGCAGCCACGAGACCACCCTCCCCATTTGAGGCCTTCCTGCTGCGGACGTCTGTAATGAAGGGGGCCATTTCCTTCCTGTATCAGCTCCTGCTTAAATCGGCGGTCTCGCCTAGGCCTAGGTATATGGAACAGTGGGAGGAGATGCTGGGGAGAGATGTCTCAGACACTGAATGGACAGCATTATGGCGGGATATCACAAAGTTTAATCACTCGCTTCACCTCAGGGAAGCCCACCTTAAGACTCTTATGCAATGGTATTTATGCCCGACCAGGCTACATCGCTTTTATCTGGCCACTTCCGATAAATGTTGGAGGGGTTGCGGGTTTCTTGGGGACTTTCGCCACATCTGGTGGGACTGCCCAGTGATTCGGCCCTATTGGGAAGAGATTCTCTCGCACATTAGGGAACTTCTGCAGTATCCCATAGAGGACTCGATGGCCTCTGTTCTACTAGGCCTCCGAGAACCCGGCCTAGAGCACCAGACCAGAGCAGATAAAAAGATTTTGTGGCTTTGCCTGGGTGCTGCCAAGCTTACACTGGCAGCTGCCTGGAAACAAAAGGAGGCACCGGCAATTTCGCTGTGGCACGCACAACTGTGGAAACTTCTGAGTTTGGAGAGAATGGCGGACATATTCCTTGGTAATTTTAAGAACTTCCAATTCCAGTGGGGTCCATTAGTGAATTTCCTGTCTAAAGGTTTACCATCCGCTGTCTGTCCCGCATCCCTGAGGTCACTTCATTTATTTCAGGTCTAATTTTGCTGCCGGAAGGAGTTTTGGATTGACTGAGTCGCCACCACGGGGGGAGGGAATGGGTGGGGGGGGGGAGTTCTGTTTATCGGTTTACAGTTCACCGAGGTGCATAGCGACGATATCTGGCCTGGTTATTTGGTTCAGCCGACCTATGGACATGTCAGCTCGGCTCTGTGTTGCACTTGTTGAGAGACTACAGCCGGGGGCGCATGCCAAGGACTGACTTTGCCTATGTTATTACGAATTTGATGCTCTGCTTTTTTTTGCTCTTAGATGGGCCCTTCCTGAGAGGAATTGTATTGCACCTTGGTGAACTTCATGTGTGTAATGTTCCTTTAAAACTGAAAATAAAAATTTTATATAAAAAAAAAAGCTTAATCCCGGCACTTCTGTCTTGGCATCCATTTTGACTAAGAGTGAAAACAAACCTGTGATCTCTGAAGCACTCATCTACTCAGTGGAGCGGAGCTACATGTGCATCAGGGGCAAAAGCACTTTTTAAACGATTAATTTATTTTCATAGCCTCTGACTAAATGTCAGATTTTTCCAGAAACTCGTGCTGTCTACATGAACAGAAAATCAAGGGTAAGCAGTGGATTCTGCGAGAAGCGATGGTTTTTCTTCCCCTCCTAATACTGGGACAAATGTAGCTAAAAAAGGCTGTGTTGTGGTCCGAGGCCTGTAGAAAGCGGCATGCGGGTGAAGTTACTCTAGCCCTACTGGCCTTAGACAATCCCATTCAATAATCACAATGGGGAAAGAGTGTGGTGAGAACTCCAAAGAATGTATTCTCCTAAATATCACTGTCAGACTATCAAAAGAACATTCTGCACATAGAAGGTGGACCCATAAGTAGGTAATACCTCCGAAAGGAACAGCACACTCCTTAATCTAGGTATGTTTCTGAAAAGAATGCAAACCCTCACCCACCAACCTAGGCAGCATGCTTCATCATAGGGTTGCTCGTTGTCCGGACCACATTATTGGTCGTGAAGATGGGGTCCCTCATCCTAGCAGCTCTTGAAAGTTTGCGAGAGCTGCCCTTTGGCACTGCAGCCCTGATAAGTGTCCAGTTTCTATATGCTATACTGGTGGCTGTGCATAATAGATGCCATTTTAAAAGACATAAAGCATAGGAAGAGCACATGAGTGACTGGCACAGACCACAGCTTCTTCTTTTCACCCCTCTTAGAATCAAACTGGCAACCCTCTCTCACATAGCTAATTAAAAACATAACAACTTGGGGGATTAACAGCAAATTGAAATGTTGTGCAATGTTTGGTTGAACACAGTACCTTCACATGGACCAGGTGCCATATCCCTGACTGAAGCCAGAGTGTAGTAAGTCATTGCTATCTCAACGAAACAGCCCTTAAAGATGCAAGCAGACTATGTAGTCTGTCATAGTTTGAAGGTGTTTTAATCTTCAGAAAATATTGTGCCGGGAGAACCACATTTTCATTCTTGAGGTGATAAGGAAAGTGATAAATAGTGGCAACATATACGAAAATGATATGATAGGGCACATTAAATGATTGCCACGTGTCTCTCCTTCCTAAGAGCCCACTGTGCTTCTTCAATCCTCCTTCATTGTGTGGGGCTCTCACATAAAACACGTGAACATCCTTCACAGGCCATTAAGAAAGAGGGAGTGAGTGGGGGATCATTTTCCTGTCCTCCCATTCCTTTTTACCTCACTGGTCTTCAGCCATTATAATGTATGGCAGATTAGAGAAAAAAGGTAGGAGGTCAATGGAAAGAAAGGCAGGGGAATAAACAGGAAGATGTGGGATAGAAGCAAAAGGAGACATATAAAATGGGGGAACATTTTAAAAGGGGGAACGTGGCAATAAAGAGTAGTTTTAGGTGGTCTAATTTAGTGTTGAATCTTTGTGGGACTGGTTATCTATCTTACACAAAGACTCATAACACCCTTGATAGGCCATTGTGATGTCACTTTCAGTGAAGTATTTAATTAATGGAGAGAGTGCCCATTTCTCATCATCTGGGTAAATGGACACTCTTGCATTCTCCTAATTGGCCAATGTCCTAACTCACTCACGAGGGCAGTGCTTTTACCTGGATCTTTTTAACTCCACCATGTTAGCTCTAATCAGTTCTTTAGATCAGACAACTGTTTAAATAACCTTTCAATCAAAAGCAAGTATTTCTCGCCCCTTATCAGCCAGGATTTCTAGAATCCAGTGGCACAGTGAGTCCGGGACACACGTCTGGGCATACCAGGGACACTTAGGGCGAAAAAGCAAAAGACACACAGATGATGGACGGAATGCTGAGCAAATCAAACATTCACCCCCAGTCAAGAGATAAGGGTTACAGGAGTGAACAGCATAGAATCAGTAACATCTGAGCTCAAACTTGTTGCAGGTAACTGATAGGCAAGTGCATTAGGAGGTTTTTAATACCTTAACTTCAATGTTTTTTTTTCTATAAACACATAATATGGCATGTGTATTTGTAAAGCATGCATTCACCCCATAGGGTATAACAGGGCTGAATAACAGATATTAATTGTTACCTAATTCAAAACCCATTTTATCAAGATCAGAGGGATGAAAGGCTGAGTGGATCTGATAGTATTTGAACCTGTAACCTTTAGCTCAAACACAAATCCTTATAGTTCTTGCCACACCTTGTAAATTTCCCATTAGCCCCCAATCAATGGAGGGAAACCGACTTACCATCTGCAGTGCGTAAAACAGTCAAGTCATGTCCCATGAATCTGGAAGGAACCCATCTTTGCAATGGACATTACCTGCCAGAGACTACAGGTAATTTCTTAGATTCCCTTCGCCCTTTCTCCAAAGTGATCTCTGCACCAGTATTTTATAAGAATTTATTTGAAGCCACGCTAGTGCAGAATGTATGCAAATGTATAGTAGCATATATGGCAGCATACATAACAAGAACTGAAGTAGGTAATAAGTAAGTAAAAATAAAGCAAATAATATAAAACAGATAACATATTATATGTCATTTCCTACCTGTTGTAGCCAAAGAAAAGGTGCACTGAAAGATCTGCCATCAAGAGGGGTGTACTGCATTGTTGCATACCTATTTGATATATATTTGCTGTCTGGTGCCTGCAAGGCCAGGCTTTGTCCTTCAGACCTCCACTGTTGTCAGCAAATGTCCCTGACAGTGGAAAAACACGTTATCTGCATTCTGAAATGTGTCTCTCTGACTGAGAGCAATGCAGGCATTGTTATGCTCTGCTTCAAAGGGGCTATCACGAGAAAGGAAACTAATTATTATTGATGTAGTGTGAGAAGAATCTTCCTACAATTCATGCCTGTAATTGTCTTAATTAGAAGAGACTACACCAGAACTAAAGCACTATACATTGTATTATCATGTGAGCTAAAAGCACACAAGCATAACACATGGAACATGAACAACACATTGTCATGTAGATATTTGTATAAATTAAATAGATGCAGACAACAATTGCAATATGTAATTGGGGGTCTTAGGCCAAAAGAAAATGGTGCATGATATGTTGGGCACCTATTCAAACAATGAGTAAACACACGGCACATGCATTAGTCCACTGAGCCACCACAGCACTGGTGACTCTATGACTCTAGAGCATTACAAATTACTCATTAGTTTTCATCCTGACACAAATAAACCCCTGCTGTCTCCATCAGCATCTGCTTAGATACTTCAAAATACTAAGATGCAGATTTACAAGCCCCTTGCGCCACTTTTGCATCATTTTTAACATGGGAAAAGTGACGCAAAAGCGGTGCAAGGGGCTTGTAAATCTGCCCCTAAACAGCTAGATTAATTCCCTGTATGCTGAAGGTATATAAACGGTGACTAAAACCCCGTGACAGCATGCTATTGTATTTGTTTGAATAAAAAACTAATAAAATACTTTGAAATAAAAAATAAAATGTGACCCTAAAATGCGATAAATGGGTCTAGAGCCCCTAAGCATTTTTCCATTCTCCTGCTCTAGAAGTTATGGTCCCTAACTTATTTTCAGGAAAAGGTGAAAATATTTAAATTGCTCCATTAATATCTGCTATGGTTTAGTGAAACATTGTTTTACACTGTTTCAAACTGACGTGGGCCTGACTCACACTAAGAGACAGTAAGAATTAGTGAATGAGTAAATCCAATCAGCATGCCCCAAGCAATCCTTTCTTGGTCTGCCTGGCTCAAAAAATCCTCCGTCATGACTCAACCTGCCCAGAGACATCTTAAGACATGGGCAAAGTGGACTCTGGTCCAGGACCCCAGCCTTTCAGGGGGGCCCTGATGAAGCCTGTAGAGAGTCTTGCCCTGATGACCTTGAATACTTCTTTAACAGATTATTTTAAATACATTTTCCTGAAATGTATTTTTAATGAGGGTGATGTGTGAGTCTATTAGTCATTTTACAGCGAAATCTATTTACGTTTCATGCAACACCCATGAAAACATTTCTTTAGATCAAAACAGGATCTCATGTAGGAGAAATTGGAGGGTGTCTCAGAGGAACAAGTTTCTTACCTTGGGTAAGGTTTTTCTGGTGGATACAGTAGCTGCCTGTGGATTCCTCACTTGGTGTAGAGTTCTTTTGGTGAGTCCTGGACTTTAATAATCTCTGATGGTGCAGGGGATGTTCATAAGGTGAGGAATCCACTGGCAGATGCATCTATCAGAAATTATTTGCAGTAATATTAGTGAGCTGCTACTGTGTTACAATATTGAAAACACACCTCACTATCCCTGAATATTAGACGTAAAAATATTTAGAATTTGGCGCAGTGTGCCTGTGTACTGTCAGTGACCTGTCCAGAGGGCATAAAAGAGGTGATCATAAATACAAAGCTGTTCTGAATAGGGGCCCCTAAAATATGTTTGACCCACGACCCCCAAAATTCTTAATATGATTCTGAACCTGCCATGCAGCCAGCGCCTATCGCCTCACATCTTCAGAGTTCACACTGCAGAGGCAAGCAACAGCAGCGACCTTTCACTCTGGCCCCAACTATTCACATACAGCCAATTAGCTGCTTCTTGTTCTTCAGGTGGGACTGTGTAATATGCATTAATAGGACCATTCAGCCCTTTGTGCAATTAGGGGAAGGTAGAGGCCGAGAGTTGGATAAGTTGTTTGTGTGGCAGCCATAGCAGGGCATGTACCAGTTCATATATTTTTCAAATTACAGCTGCAAAACCTGCTGGGCACACATGATAGGACATGAACCAACTCCCTGGATAGCTTGGGCCACATTTGGCCCGCACTGTTGTGTTTGTTCGCCATAACCCACAGTCTCCTGCAGCGACAAGAGGATGACTTGAGAGACAGCCTGGTGAGATCCAAGTTGTTAGTGGGCACTATTGCCATGTGGAATTGGATATGACATTAAAGTAAAGGGGGTGCTTCGAGCCTGGTGAACCCTCAGTGTTGCTTTGAGAGTGGTTAGCAAAGAGTGTATTCAGACTGGTGCTTTTCAGCTCCCCCAGGAGTGTTTTCCACTGCAGAGGCACCTGGTAAATGGCACAAAATGGACTGGTCTCGACCAGAGCATGAGAGTTGAACAGAGGACATGAAGTCCATCCTAAACTGTTGATGGAAGATCCAATGATTTTGCATATTCCCCCACTCCTCCAGCTGGACCATAAGGACTTTGGTCTGAGTTGTGACTTGTCCCAATTCATGTCAAATGGAACAATAAATGTGATCCCATTTGATGGTTGTCACATCAGGCAATCACAGGCATTTCTTTTCTCCATGTCCAGTAGCAGTCAATGGTTACTCCGTCGTTCTCCAGCCAGTAGCTTCCATTAACCCCCAGTATCACATGGCCTTTGATACTAATGCACTACTCAAAAGTGCTGACAGCACCCATCTAGCTTTTGAGTCACCTCAGGTGCCTAGGCAGCGAAGTAAAGGGTCATCCAGGAAGTTGCTACTGGTTAGAAATTCAATCAGAACATGACACAGACAAGCAACACTGACTTGAGGCAGACTGATTAGAAATGAGTGTGTGGCTGTGAGAAAGTGCCATCTTTCTCACCTTGGTATGCCCCCACTTTTTCCTGAACTGCTGATGTACTTTGACTGAGTGTGCCCTGGGTCCCTGCCAATCAGATAAAGGTAAAGTTTATTATGCATAGTTAATTAAAACCAGTGCAAAACATGTTACAAAAGGATCATAAAATATCATTCTTTAAAACCATTAAAAAAATAAACGTACGGTTAAAAGGTACAGTGTGGCTGTCCATGCGCCTTTTTACCAAGACGGAACAATGGGTTACCTTACTTCCTTCTGTCCGTCTGATTGTAAGCCTGCATCTGTATTGATGGGACCCAGTTTTGGCAGTCTTGGAAGTTTTTGCTCGACCATTGCGAGAAATTTGACATATCTGCAGTTCAATTTAGTATTCGAAGGATTCTATTTAGAAGCCTAACTTCCATGAATAGGGTTTGCATGATCTCCGCCCACTCTATGTTTTTTGCTTTAAAAAGGGCTGGTGGGATACCGTTTGGTCCTGGGGCACCTTCTTTCCTGCCTTTAGTGACTGTTTTTTGATTGAGGCTATCTGCTGAGTTCTAGAGGTGTCTTGGTTGTTGGTAAGTGAGCCTTGAGCACCCTGACCCAATGTCGCAGGCATGTACGGAACACAATCTGATTCTGGGCTCTTGTTGATCCTTTTTTGTGCTCCTGCGTACTCTGAGGGGTCATTGAAGTGACTGGAAAGGTAATTAATCCAAGTCTCTTCCGTAATGTGAGATCCTAAATCTGTGTGCTGTGGGCGCAAGATCCTATTCACTGATTGCCAGAAGCGGGCACTGTTGTTGGTTTTGGTGTTGTATAGTAATTTTGCCCAAACATCGTTTACAGCGTCTTTTTTAATGTTCCATTTTCTTCGATTGAGCACAGCCCTTTGGTGTTTCAGCTCTGCTCGTAGGTAGATGTTATTGAGGGCTAATCTTAGCTTCCGTAATGTCAGGTTTACTGATCTTTTTTGTGTCTTTAGTTGGGCTCTCGATTCTTTCTTTAGGTTGTTTTTGCTGCTCTCTTTGTGAGGATTAACTTTTAGGGCGGTCTTGATTGCTAGTTCTTTTAGCAGTATTCCCATATAATGCTCCGAGTAGGTAGTGTGCCCAACTGCAGTTGATTTTTGGATGTCGTATAGCTGAAGTGCAGCTTCTGCCAGAGAGGTGAATTAACTGGCGTGCATTTAATCCTTATTTGGTTCATGGAATAAGTCGGCCCAAGCGTTATATCTGGCCTGATTGCGGTTGGCGTCTTTGATATTATATGACATTCCTGAGGGCGGTGATCGCTTTCACCCTTATCCCCCATTCTAAACCCTAGAATGTATGGGAATAACGCAAGACTGGCAAAAGTATAGTCCAGAATGGAGCTTGCTGTGGTCGAATAAAAGGTTTCTACTGGAGGAGAGTCTGTCGGAAATCTTCAGTTTAGTGCCCGAAGGTTTTGATGTTCTAGGTCATGGAGAAAGCGGTTGTTTTGATGTTTGTTCCTGTTTAGTGGGGCACTTTGCGGTGGTATAGTATAGATTCTGGTTAGAGCCAGTGCCTCTTCTCCTGCTGATGAGCCAAGTAGATCTTGATTTAGGTCCCCTGTCAGAATGAAACGTGTTTTTTCCATCTGAGTGGTATACTCAGCCAATTGATTCGAGATTTTTGAGGAGTCTTTAGCTCTGTTTTTGGGATGGACGTATGCGTTGATTATGTATACCTCTTCTTCTGTGTTGTCGATGAAGGTGGATCCATAAGGATTGCCGAAGATATTGATGTGGTGGAAACGTAGGTGGCCAAGCCTCCTGAGTGGTGCCCAAATCTGCTGGTCCTTGCCGCTGCTGTGGCAAAACAAGTATAGCCTGTGATGTGCTGTGGAGTTATAAGCCAGGTTTCTTGCAGCGTTAATATGTCAAACAGAGTAATATAATGCTGGAAGTCTAGATCATCCATTTTTGAGTTTAGGCCATTAATATTCCAGGAGCAGATGCCTATGGTTGGTGCCCTTCCCCTGCTGCTTTCTCTGTTTTGTTGGTAGCGTCAGGCCTCTTCAGGTCGTATAAAAATGGTTCGGGATAGTATTTCCCTTGTTGGAGCTTGATTTTGCTCTGATGCCACCATTGAGCTTGCTTCCGACCGGACGCGGAGGCTGCATATGCTTCCTTTTGGTGAGCTTCCTCGTGTGGTCCTGATTGCACTGAAAGTGTGAGTCAGATGATTCTTTGGCACTGGGCTCGACCGGCTCGTGGGTGGTGCTAAGTGAGGGCCTGCTGCCGCCATTGGACGTGCTGCTGGTCGCTGCCAGGGGCTGCTCTTGCTTCTCTTAGGTGAGCTTCCCAGTGCATCCCTAAGCACACTAAAAGTGTGAGCCTGGTGTATCTCTGGCTCCAGACTTGTCTTGCTCAAAAATGGCGAGGGATAGGCTGGTCTTTGTAAGGGGACCAGCTTAATTCCCCAGTTTTTAAATAGCTCTGCTTCTGCTAGGATCGAATCTGTGACGTTGCTAGAGGTCCAAGTTGTCTTGGTTGCCTCCGGGCTTTGTGCGTTAGCAGCGTGTAAAAATTATACTGAGACTAAGTCCTTTGTGCTTATGCCCCCCAAGTTGGGGATACATTCCATTAGTCCGAGAATGCTGTCACGATTTAGCAGGTCCTGCTGCCCTTTTGATATGTATTCAGGGTTAAAAACCAGGATCTCTGTCGGCTGTTGGATGCTTCCATCCCTCAGCGGTTTTGTTGGTGAGTGATGTCTTTTAGCTGTTGGTCCATGGCCTTGTTGTACTTCATGGTTTACCAGGAAATTACTTTTGGTAGATGTTGTAGCGGGATGTATTGTTGATTTAGTTGAGATAGTTTGCTTTGGTATTGCGCCCATGTCGAGTGGCCATTTTACCTGTGGGTGCGCTGTTTGGCTCAGAATAGAATGAGCAGTCGTGGTTTCTGTGGCCCTGTTTGGGTCTTCATAGTTTGAGCTTAGCATTGGACCGGTAGTTCTTTTTCTGTCCCCTTCATAGGGGATTAACATGGATGATTGCGTACTTGCAGCGGATGTTAGTGCCTCTTGGTTGACCATCTCGTCGGGTGCTTGCCCTAGGGAAGCAGACTCCTTATTTGGAGAAACTGGTTCTCCCGCTTGTCCTTGAATGTCGCGCTCTTGTTTGATCTTACTGCTGCCAATTTGTGTAGGCAGTTGGATCTTCATTGCCTCTTTTTTGTATGTTCCCAACAGGTCCCAGTTTAAGGCAGTTCAATAATATATGCAATGAGCATTATATAAACAGGAAACAAGGAGGCTCATATGGTTTTAAAGGTTTGTTATTCACCAATTCAAAGGAGGGTGTTTCACATGGAAAAACAGTTAGACAGCACTGTACAGGGAGAATCATGTGACAACCCGAAGGCACTTGGTGAGTAGTGATATTTACAGTTGGTGAAAAGTGAAGATGCAAGTGCTGAACGTGAACAGCGTGAGCGGCGCAAGGTGACAATGAAATAATACAATAATGGCTCCGCAGGATTAAGTTATAGTCACTTAGATGATGGCACAAACAATTTAACAGGAGCCAAAAACGTTAATTGCGCCTTAGGATTGCGCTGTGGTGTCGACGGCGTTTCGATCCCCTTGAGTCGGGATCCTCATCAGGACAGGGTTGTCGAGTTATGAGCAGTGCTGTGGGGAGAAAGAGCGAATCAAACAGGAAAGGGGGGTGGCATGAGCGGCAATGCATGGGCGGGGGGGGTTGTTGAGAAGAGCTAGGTAGTACATAATAACGCATCAGGTTGCTAACAAATCGAGTATTTCGGATGAGTGAGGCGTGACTATGGGCGAACACTGGCACAGAGTTAAAGGTGTGGCCAAAGGGCGTTAATATGAGGATATGACCGCGGATGATTACTGTGGGAAGGGTGAGAGGAGGTCCGTGAGTGGGGACAGTAAAGGTAAAGTACTATGACCTACTTGTGCACGAGACGGTAATTGCGTCGTCTCTGGACCCAGTGGCGGGAGCAACGGATACGGCGTCTAGAAAAGTGGGACATGGATCGTCAATAACCGCATGGGAATAATAAAGCAAAAGGCTGCTATCTAAACAGAATTTACCTGCTGTGGTTTGGCGTAGCCTAAGGCCGTTACAGCGTGGCAGCGCCTAAGTGAAAAAAAACGCTGGTTAGGAGTAATGAAATAAATCAAATTGCAGCTGGCAGGGCGAGAAAGTAAACACATGCAAAGGGCTGCCGCCCGGAGGAGACAGAGCTGGCGCACTATCCAGCTCGCTATTATTTACTCACTGCATCACCTTTTCACTTGGTCCAACATCCTTATCCCCACTTATGGGCACTGTCCGGGTCCTCCCTTACATCATTCACACTGCCTGCATGCATGCTTGACCCCCGTCTCCACCGCTCCTCCCCTCTTCCTCACGACCTGTACCATACCTACCACCCCACCTAGCTCTTCTCAACAACCCCCCCCCGCCCATGCATTGCCGCTCATGCCACCCCCCTTTCCTGTTTGATTCGCTCTTTCTCCCCACAGCACTGCTCATAACTCGACAACCCTGTCCTGATGAGGATCCCGACTCAAGGGGATCGAAACGCCGTCGACACCACAGCGCAATCCTAAGGCGCAATTAACGTTTTTGGCTCCTGTTAAATTGTTTGTGCCATCATCTAAGTGACTATAACTTAATCCTGTGGAGCCATTATTGTATTATTTCATTGTCACCTTGCGCCGCTCACGCTGTTCACGTTCAGCACTTGCATCTTCACTTTTCACCAACTGTAAATATCACTACTCACCAAGTGCCTTCGGGTTGTCACATGATTCTCCCTGTACAGTGCTGTCTAACTGTTTTTCCATGTGAAACACCCTCCTTTGAATTGGTGAATAACAAACCTTTAAAACCATATGAGCCTCCTTGTTTCCTGTTTATATAATGCTCATTGCATATATTATTGAACTGCCTTAAACTGGGACCTGTTGGGAATTGTTGTTCTTTATACTCCATACCCATCCCAACGTGGTTTATGGGTTTTACTCCTGTGTTCCTTATACACACATCTTTTTTGTATGTGACATTTTGTTTAATTTGATCTTTTGTTGGAGAGTCTTGGGTCCGTTTCCCATCTTGTTCCGGCGAGCTACTGTTTGGTTTTTGCTGTCGATTAAAACTGTTTAAGGCATGATTTGCCCGATCTGTTGGGTGTGCATTGATTATGTTGACGGAACGGTTATCTTTTGTGCCAGTGAAGATAGAGAAGTATTTTATTGTAGCTTTTTGTGGTTTTTGGTTGCGCCCTTTCCTTTTTTGTTGTCGCCGTTTTTTTGCGTTGAGTTTTTGCGGGATCCCCAGGCCCGTCTGTGTTGTCTCCTCATTTTCAGAAGCAAGGTGGTAGTTTAGCCTTGTACCGGATGTTTCCCTCCTAGATGCTCCCTCTTCAATTTTGGTGGAGCCCAAGTCTTTTGTTGCGTTTTCTGTGTGTAGGTTCCTTATGTCGCCTATGAGGTCAGTTAGAAGTTCGGGCAGAGTAGCTAGTTTGTCCACTACCTGGCTGAAATTGCAGCTCAGGTAGGTATTTGTTTGTGCTCTCATAATCAAATTGTTCAAGTTGCCCAGCTTATCGTCAATGCCGGCTGTGAAGACTGCCAGTGTGTTAAGGAGGGTTAGTTGTAACTCCATTTTTTCAGATTGATATTGCAGAGCTTCGACAGCTAGCTGGATTGTGTTTAACAATAAATTCCAGGTGCCGGTGTTATTTTTTTTCCTGAGCTCTTTCTCGTTTTTACTGTTGTTAGTATTGTTAACGTTGTTGGCTGCCAGGGGTGGGTAGGCATGTGGATGGTCTTTGTGTTCTGGTTTATAGGTTGCAAGCATATCTTCCCATTCAATTGTGTTGAGATAAGACACCATTGCCCTGCCATCAGCTTTCTGACTAGGGTCCTGAGACCCTGCTCCCAGCCTTCCCGAGTTGGTCAGTACATCAGCTGTGCCGTTGTCATCCGGGTCTGTAAATGATGGGGCGCTTCCAGGCGTTGGGGTTACAGACTTGATAGGTGTACTGTGGCCGTGGCTCGTGGATTGTGTGCTCGGCACAGAGCTGAAGCCTGTTTCCTCAGTAAATACTGCCGCTTCTTTGTTTGAACCAAAGAAACGAAATAATTGCCAGTGCTGAGAATCTAGATTTAAGTATTCTTTTAACCTGAAAAGGAATTGGTTATCATGAATATAACATGGAAAACCTGCTTTATAAATTGCAACATATAATTTTATTGCTTCAGAGATCAATTACATTTTTTCACATATTTTGTTTTATGCATGGAAAAACAAACGGACTATATACATTTATATACAACAATGAAATATAAATACACAAAAAATTCCACACGCTTTCAAAATCAAGCACTCTTGGCCGTACATTCATACTCCAACTCATACACATTCATACTAGTCCCGGTATCAACAATATAATACAGAAAAATCAATTAACCATTATTTAACCAGGCACTTTGCAAATCTTTATACAGTTCAACAAACAAAGGGGGGGGGAGGACACAAGAGTGTTCCTCGTGCTGTTTAATGGTTCATAGCGAAATTTTTATGTGCGACCCGGGACTGGGTCGGTCGACGCGTTTCAAACCCTGTTAATGCCAGGGTTCTCCTCAGGACCAATGTTAACTAAAAGAAGAAAAAAGCATCGCTTTAGACTTAAGTTCTGGCATAAGAGAATAATGCCACCCCTACCACACACCTTACTCCCCTCAGCCTACTTCAATTCTTGGGTTCAAGGCTCAAAAAACCGATGGTGCAATCAGAATAGTTGTCTTCCCATATACAGATGGAATGGCTAAAAGGAGACACATATGAACTCTGTTTAGAACGCATGCTTCATACATTCTGCACACACTCGCACTTCAGAGGATTGCCGCTGGACTTACCCGTTTGTGGAGCGGGTTCTTTTCTCAGAATTCCAACTTCCTAATTATTCGCTGGAGCACCGCTGGGTAGGTGCAAGGTCATATATTTATGCCGCTGCTACAAAGGAACAGCACAGCGCGTGTTAGTACTGATTTCCCTGCACCTCGCTTGAACTAGGTGTGCTGGGCTGGACTAATCTCTGGTGTTCTTACCGCTATTTTGCACAGTGGAACTCCTCACAGTGGACTTAGTTCGGCTCCCTCGGTGTCCTCGAGTGTTGTGTTGGAAGACTGATTTACTTCCTGTAGGCGTGGTCACGCCCACTGGAATTCTGGGACATGTAGTCTCATAGTTTCAGCGTGTGGAATGCGATGATTAGTGAAAATCATTAGGATGTACAGAAGTACCGGGTACTTATATGATGGGTTTGTATATTTCAGAAATCTCATTTAACCCCTTCACTGCTGTGTTGAATTTCATTATCAACAGTGCCTCTCGTTGATTTAAACGTGCATCTAGATCCCCTCTTCGTGGGTCCCTCTCAATTTTTGATAGTACTGTCCATTTCAACTTGTCCTTTTCATGATTTTTGCTTAGCCAATGGTTCACTAACGGGGCATTTTCCACTTCTTTGCGAATTCTTGACTTATGCTGCGTTATTCGTTGTCTAACTTCCTGCGTGGTTTTTCCTATGTATAACATGGGACAGGGGCAGACAATGGCATAAACCACATTCTTTGTCTTACAATTTGTAAAAATTTCATGTTTCCAATTGATATTTTCAAATGTGAAAACTGAATTTACAATCGTGTCGTCGCAACATGTGCAAGTGCCACATTTATGATGTCCTGATGTGGGAGGAAATCCAAAAAGACTTCTCAAAATGGGGGCTTTTTCAATTGGGAGAGCTGCTCTCACGATGTGATTAGCCACACTTTTCTCCTTTTTGTAAGCAAACAGTGGGAGTGTTGCAAAATCCTCGTGTAAATCTTTAAGCAAATGCCAGTTGGATGTAATTAATTTTCGATGTTGATTTGCCGCTGGGCAAAAGGTTGAAACACAAACCAGTCTTTTTAGGTCGGTTTTAACTTTCCTCTCCAACAATGTTTTACGTGGCGTCCACCATGCTCTTTTGATGGAGTTTTTAGTAGTTTTATGAAGACGATCTTTCAGTTGGCCTGCATGTTCAAAATAATCCTCTTTTTTTGAGGAATTCCGGCGGATCCTTAGGAATTGCCCGAAGGGTAGATTCTGTCTCATGCTTCGTGGATGGTTACTCGAGAAGTGCAAGGCTTTGTTTCGGTCCGTCCTTTTACGAAACAAAGTGGTAGAGAGGCCTCCTTCATATGGCTCCACTTTGACATCCAAGAATGTGATAGATGAATTCGATGCTTGACAACTGAATTGGATATCAGTTGTTCGCGAGTTTAACCATCCGACAAAATTGTCAAGCGTCTCTTGTCCTCCAGTCCAAATTAAAAAGACATCGTCAATATAACGCATGTAGTTAGAAATGCAGTCAATGTAGGGATTGTCCTTATATACGAATTTTTCTTCATATAATCCCATGAACATAATGGCTAATTCCGGGGCAAATGGGCATCCCATCGCTACTCCTTTGGTTTGATAAAAAAATTCTGAGTCAAAGGTGAAAAAGTTTTTACGTAAAGCAAATGTTGCCAATTCCAGGATAAAATCGGTGGGAACTCTCATTGGTCTCTCTCTTGTTTCTAAGAAAACTGCCAATGTTTCAATGGCCTGATCCTGTGGGATCTGAGTATAGAGGGAGACCACGTCAAGGGTGACCAGGAGTTGACTACTTCCATCGAACTGTATTGTCTCTATTTTATGTAGGAAAGATGTAGTGTCCTTGAGGTGTGCTGGAATTGTCTCAATAAAAGGTTTTAGAAAGAAATCAATATATTTGGCCACTGGTTCAGTTAGAGACTCGCAACCCGAAACAATGGAGCGACCAGGTGGATTCGTTTCATCTTTATGGATTTTGGGCAGTACGTAGAAAACGGGGATCCTGGGATTTTTATTCTGTAAAAAAGCCACTTCTTTTGGGCCTACATAGCCCTGATCAAAACCTTTTTGGATTATGTCAAAGAGTTGATTTTGTAACTCATTGGTTGGATTTTTGCCAATGCGTCTGTAACAATTGATGTCATTGAGTTGCCGATGCACTTCTGATTTATATTTGTTGACATCCCAAATCACCACTGCACCTCCTTTATCCGCTTGTTTAACGACGACGGATTTGTCGTTCTTTAAATTGAATAACGCATCCTTTTCTGTTTTCGCGAGATTATACTTAACGTAACTTCTCTTCTTTTCAATCGCTGATATCCCTGATAACACAGTACGCTCAAACGTTATTACTTCTTTTGGAATTTTTGATCCTGAGGGGCAAAAAGTAGATTTCCTTTTAAATCCTGTAACCTCTGGCTGATGTTCCTCTATTGCTTCCATAAAAAATGTTTTTAGCCGAATTTTGCGGCAAAATTCAAGTGTCTCTAACTTCATCTTGACAAAATCCGTAGGTCTTGATGGGACAAAACTGAGACCTTTAGTCAGTATCGATGTTTCTGCTGATGTCAAAACCCGATCTGATAGATTGAATATGGGCACCTGATTTAACTCTTGTAAAATTGCCGGCGGGTCCTCATCTCCCATGGCCGGGAAGACCGTGTGCGGCCTCTGCCTCTCTGCTGGCCTCGCCCTAAAAAAGGCGTCTGATTTTGTTGCTGTTGTTGATGTTGTTCTTGTTGATTGCCCTGGATATTTTGGTAGGGTCTAGTTGTGGTACCTGTATCACTGCCCGAAGATGATGAAGTATCCGAAAATGTCACAAATTTGCGACGTGACCGTCCTTGATTATCTTGTAGAAATCTCCGAGAATCGGAGCGTGTGTAAAAATCTTTATTCAGATAGGGATAGATGGACTCCAATGAAAAGTTTTTTTTGTCAAAGTCAAATTTATTGTTTTTTTGTGCAACTGTGAAATCTTTAAAGTCAAGAATTTATTTTTCGACTTTTTCCAATAGTGTCTTGGCATCCGTTATCAATTGGTTGTCTTGGATTTCTTTCTCCAAGTTCACAATTTCTTCCAGTTCCTTTACCATTCCTACAGGACTACAAATTCGAAATGTCCCTGTAGTTTTCACAGACGACCCGGATTATAAAAAAGGTTTCAGTGGGATAGAAACAAAATGCAGCAGAGACCTTATGGTCTTAACCATTGAGACAGCACATAGGATATCGCTAAAGGAACTGGATGAAATTGTGAACTTGGAGAAAGAAATCCAAGACAACCAATTGATAACGGATGCCAAGACACTATTGGAAAAAGTCAAAAAAGAAATTCTTGACTTTAAAGATTTCACAGTTGCACAAAAAAACAATAAATTTGACTTTGACAAAAAAAACTTTTCATTGGAGTCCATCTATCCCTATCTGAATAAAGATTTTTACACACGCTCCGATTCTCGGAGATTTCTACAAGATAATCAAGGACGGTCACGTCGCAAATTTTTGACATTTTCAAATACTTCATCATCTTCGGGCAGTGATACAGGTACCACAACTAGACCCTACCAAAATATCCAGGGCAATCAACAAGAACAACATCAACAACAGCAACAAAATCAGACGCCTTTTTTAGGGCGAGGCCAGCAGAGAGGCAGAGGCCGCACACGGTCTGCCCGGCCATGGGAGATGAGGACCCGCCGGCAATTTTACAAGAGTTAAATCAGGTGCCCATATTCAATCTATCAGATCGGGTTTTGACATCAGCAGAAACATCGATACTGACTAAAGGTCTCAGTTTTGTCCCATCAAGACCTACGGATTTTGTCAAGATGAAGTTAGAGACACTTGAATTTTGCCGCAAAATTCGGCTAAAAACATTTTTTATGGAAGCAATAGAGGAACATCAGCCAGAGGTTACAGGATTTAAAAGGAAATCTACTTTTTGCCCCTCAGGATCAAAAATTCCAAAAGAAGTAATAACGTTTGAGCGTACTGTGTTATCAGGGATATCAGCGATTGAAAAGAAGAGAAGTTACGTTAAGTATAATCTCGCGAAAACAGAAAAGGATGCGTTATTCAATTTAAAGAACGACAAATCAGTCGTCGTTAAACAAGCGGATAAAGGAGGTGCAGTGGTGATTTGGGATGTCAACAAATATAAATCAGAAGTGCATCGGCAACTCAATGACATCAATTGTTACAGACGCATTGGCAAAAATCCAACCAATGAGTTACAAAATCAACTCTTTGACATAATCCAAAAAGGTTTTGATCAGGGCTACGCCGGAGTTAGATGGTGAAGTGCTGCTGAGAGCGTCTGGGCGGATGTCCGCATTGGCACGGCGGTGATTACAGTCTACATTAGGTACAGCGAAAGGAGTCCGCAATAAAACAGGAGAGCCCTTTATTACCTCAGGAGGCTCCGGCTCCGGCTCCGTCTTTAAGAAGGTCCCAAGGAACAAAAACTCCAAGTACAAACGCAAAGTGGTGGAGTGCAGCAAGGACGCCGATCCTTAGCCGATGCTAAACCTTTCAGACTCGGCAAGCCTCATCCGACGCGTGCTCCGCGTCTGGATCAGTGGCTCGAATTTCAACTGGTTTGGACTGAGTCTCCACTCGGCGTCTACCGGCGGCTGGCGGTGGCGGAGCAAGATGTCACCCAAGGGGCCGAACCTTCCTCGCTCAACTAGGAGCAGCAAGCAAGCCACCTCGACTCTCCCTGCAGCAGCGGCAGCCCCTACAGTAAATTTACTGATTCCAACCATCGAGGAGGTGGCTGCAGAAAGTCACGATGTCGAGGAGGCGGGCGCTGCTCACAGTGCCGCTCACGATACTGTTCTCAGCGGCAGCAGCAGGGAAAGCAACATCGCAAGAGGTATGGGGCAGCCACCTGTGCAATTAATCACGACTCTATCCACTGAAAATCAGAGTCAAGACGGAACTCAGGCGCCCGACAAAGGAAAAGGCAAACAGGTACTGAAGCCCTCAATATTGGGAAAAGACACTAAAAATGTATCTTCTAAGTCAGTTAAGGCTGGGGGGAAGCAGGCTGCTAAGACTGGGCACATGCAATCTACGTCTCAAACTGCTCCTGAAGTACAAGCCACCTTGATGGCACAAGGGGCAGAGCGCCACGATCAGCTGACCTCGGGGCCAAATCTAGATTATCTGGGTCAAACTCCATGCAAAGGAACCAATCCATTCACGGCACAGGATACAGACCCAGGTAGTGTTCCCCTACCCCTGAATGAGACTGATGAGGCCCCCTCGCCAAAGACTAAGGTGGCTACCCCTCCTGATAAACATCTAGGGACTGACACCGATGCAGACATTGATTTGGATTCTTATGAAGATTATGAGGTGGAATCCGACGATGACGAGGTTCCTAATGATAAAAGATCCAATCCACCAATGGGAGCGGGGGTAAGCAAACTCAAAAACAAGCAGAAAACCAAAAGGGGGGGCAAAGGGCACAGAACACCAACCAAACTTAAAAGCAATAATAGACAAATGCATAGAAAACCCCTACAAGCCAAGAGCCCTCTGAGGAAATGGATAGAAGCAAAGGGCTTAGTAAAAACGATGGCACTAAGATTATCAGGGGCTAGCCCCCCGGACCCTATGGCTGTTCCTATGGCTATCGGATCCTTTTCTTCAACTGAAACAACTCCAATAAATATCTTGTCCAACACTATTAGCCCCCAGCCACCTGAGCAGTTACCGGAACCAACTGCAAAGGGATTAGAGGAGCTTATTATTCCTAGCTCACCTCTGGCAACGCTAGCATCCTCTGGAGGCCCTGTCTATGCGGACTTACCGGCCACTACCAGCAATCATTCGCTGTCATCTACTGAATCCAGAACAGCTTTACTATCAGAATCAACCCCTAACGGCATCCATTTAGTAACGTCTGGACCAGTCTCCGGTTTCGCAATAATTAATCCATCTCCTCTGGATGAAATACTTCAAGTACTAAACAGCCAACGGGCGGAGGCGCAAGAATACTATCTTCAACTGAGGGAAGATAATAACAAGATGCAGTCTTCTCTCGTTGAACTTGCGGCAAAAATCAGTGATATCTCACAGGAAACAATTGAGCTGCAGCAACGGATGGTGGAAGTGGAAGAGACGACCTCTAAGGTGGCGGCCGTATCCGAGAAACATGATGATCAGATCTCAGGGCTACAAAAGAAAGTTGAAGATTTGGAAAATAGACAAAGACGCTCTAATCTGAGACTATTTGGGGTCCCGGAAAAATCGGAAGGCTCAGATCCGAGGGCATATGTGGTCGGGATACTTCAAAAAGCCTTCCCTGATCTGGCCGACTGGGACTGGGACTCACAGATCCAACGGGCCCACCGTCTGCCACTAGTCCAGAGAAACAAAAATTTACAGTTCCCTCGACCATTCTTAATATATTTTGGGAATTTTCTTCTGCGTCAGGCAGTCTGGCAGAGAGCACGTCCTAACTCTCCAATCTTGGTTGGTGAGATGTCGCTCTTTACTCGCTCAGATTTAAGTAAAGAAACTATGGATAGGCGTTGGCAACTCCGAAAATTGATAGATCCCATCAAAGCCTGTGGCGCTCAGATATTCCTACAAGAACCCGCACGTCTTAAAGTTATTAGGAGTGGGCGCACCTATTTCTTTAATGATACTAAGGAGGCTGAAGCTTTTTTAGCCAACATTAAATCTGACAAAAATTAGAGACTGATCTATAGAGAGATTAATAGTTAAGTCTCCCTTCCTTTTTTTTTTTAGGGAGTCGATAAAAGATGAGGTGACTGGGAAGCTTAAGATTTTTCTGTCAGGAGGGTCAATAGTGACTTGTTGACGATCGTGGCTATTGGGTCCTTTTTTTTTTTTTTTTTTCTCTTTTTGCTGCTCCTGCGTAGTACTGCACATAGGTTTTTTTTTGCTTCACGATGGGGGAGGAGGGGGGAGGGGTCTGAGGGGACGATCCCCTTATGGAGCTGCCTCTCCAACGGCAGCCGAAGCTGAAGGGTGGTGCTTCCCCGGCCGGGGGAGTCACCAGGGGGGGTAGGGGGGAGGGGACCTTCTCCGCAGGTCAAGGTGGGTGGGGGGTGGTTGAGGGGGAAATAGTTAAAACAAGCTTACAGGCTGACAAGGATTTGTTTGAAGATGGACCAGATACGGACATTTTAATTCTAAACATGGAGTACATCAGATGTAGCATTACTTGTTTGGCAAGTCGAGTTTCTATGATGCTCTTGCTGTTTTTTGTTCCTTCTCTTTTTCTTTTTTCTTTTTGGAATATAATACTACCACCGGCTACGGATAAGTGGGAGCTGGGACCGACGTCTTTACTGTTTAAATGTATGAAATAAAATGCTTAGCTTGGAATGTAGCGGGATTGAATAGCAAAGGCAAAAGAGCTTTGGTTTCTGAAGAGCTAAAATTATATAAACCGCATTTCTGTTTACTATCAGAAACACATCTTATTTGGAAAGATAGGAAATTAATGAATCAGTTAGGCTATGAAACCATGGTTTGCTCTTCTGCTGGGACATCTGTTAGAGGGGTTGCCATACTTAAGGACCGGCGAGTCAAGATCGAAATGATGCGATCAGCTCATGACAGGGATGGCAGATGGGCAGTAGCCCAGTTCAAGTATGAAAATAGTATATTTGTATTATGTGCAGTGTATGGCTCTAATAGAGATGAGCCAATACTCTTTGATCTATTGAACATCAAACTTCTGGATTGGACGGGGGAAACTATCATTATGGGCGATTTTAATTGCATCATGGATTACAAACTAGACACGACCAGACATAATAGCCATCAACGTATGCACAAGACCAGGGCAGCCATTTTAGATATATGTCGTCTACATAACATCAAAGATGTCTGGCGACAATTATACCCAAAACGACCTGGGTACACCTATTACTCTGCACCTCATCAGCTATGCTCTAGACTAGACATGGCTCTAGCTAGCGACAATCTATTAAAGACCTGCTCTATGACCCTTTGCCCTCGTATCTCCTCCGATCACAATCCCATAATTAAATCATTCTCTACCCCACATAGTACATCCCCCTCTAGAATGTTTTCTTTTCCCAGATATCTCATATCAGATCCATCCTATATCTCGCAGCTGAAAGCTCATCTTGCTGAGTTTATAGACGTTAATAGGAACTCGGCCTCATGTGATGTAGTTTGGGATGCCTGTAAGGCTAGTATAAGGGGATTTACACAGGCTTTTGTGTTTAGACAAAATGCCGAACATAAACAAAATCGAGCTTTGATGACATCACAAATAATTAACCAAGAAGAGGAATTAGCCCTAGCTCTTCGATACAATAAGCCGAATGCTACGGATATTAAACTTAAACTTAGTGCATTAAAAAACGAGATAAAGAAAAGCTTTCACCAGAGACATAGTGCCACCATCCACAAATATAAAATAACTCAATATGAGGGGGCGGACAAAATTGGCCGTATCCTGGCTTACAAAGTTGCTGAATCTAGAGCAGGCTCCTCAATATCCAACATACGGGGCTCAGATAATAATGTATATAATAAACCGCAGGAAGTATTAGAGCAATTTGCCAGTTTCTACAGGACTCTATATACCCCTGAGAATCAGCCAGATCCAGATCTTATACGGGATTATATTGATGAATATGCTTCGTGCTATGTCGATAGTTCAGACCTGAGTTCTTTGTCCGAAGATATAACCATGCTAGAGTTACATCAGGCTATTAATTCTCTGCCTGTGGGCAAAGCAACCGGGGAAGACACTATCCCGCTAGAACTCTACAAGGCCTGCTTACCCGAATTAGACCTGCTACTATTAGAAGTTATGCAATCTGTTGGGGCTAATGGGAAGGCACCTAAATCATGGAATAGGCCGAAAATTATATTTTTTTTTAAAAAAGGCAAACCAAAGGAAGAGAGAGGGTCTTATCGACCGATCTCATTAATAAATACAGACGCTAAATTATTTGCCAAAACTCTTGCAAACAGATTAGTACCCATTATGTCTCAACTTGTAAATTTACAACAACACGGTTTTATTTCAGGTAGAGACACTACTTCACACGTAAATACGGCCATTACCGCCTTCGATGTCGCAGAGATAGATTCCACCCCACTAGGCATGATCTTATTAGATGCAGAAAAAGCATTTGACCGTGTGGGGTGGAACTATCTCTGGTGTATGCTGTCCAAAATTGGGTTTAGGGGGAAGTTTCTGAGGGGTATACAGGCCTTGTACGATAATCCTATTGCCTGCACTAGCTATAACGGCCTAGACTCCTCGGACTTCCCAATCTTGCGTGGCACGCGCCAAGGCTGCCCTCTCTCACCCCTTTTATTTGCCCTTTCTTTGGAACCTTTTCTAATGGCTCTCAATTCTCAAAATTTGATCGTCCCCTTTCGCTCTGGCTCCCAAGAGCTTAAATTAACCGCTTATGCGGACGATATTGCAGTTTATACACAAGATATAAATGAAGCTCTAAAAGGAATTAAACTTGAGGCTATTAAATTTGGGAAAGTGTCTGGCTACAGGCTTAATATACAGAAGACGCAAGTTATTGCCAACCATTCCCCCCCTGTGGCTATTCCAGAGATTTGCAAGACAGCTACCTATCTTGGAGTTAAAATTTCGGCCCAAGTACAAGACATAAATCATATTAATTACGATGGGCTAATTAAGTCCACGGCTTTACTCTTAAAGAAATGGCATAGGCTGCCTTTGAATATTATCGGCAGAATTAATCTTATAAAAATGAAGATTTTACCTAAGTTTCTATATCTATTCAGATGTATTCCGTTTACACTGAATAACCGATTTTTTCAACAGCTGGATGGTGTCTTAAATAGTTTTATTTGGGGCTATAAAAAATCAAGAAGATCGCTGAAACATCTGAAAAACCCCACGAACGAGGGAGGGCTTAATTTTCCGGATTTTAAGTTGTACTATTTGTCTTCATTTGTTTTACGTCTACGTTCTTTACTATATAGGGAAGAAACCACATTTTTTTATTATCTCATGCTAAAGGAAGACTCAAATATGTTTTTGTTCAGAACAAACGATCCGAACTATTTTAAGAGGGTAAGGTTTAAGACGGCTAGGGATATAATCAAGATATGGAGGAACCTATTGACACACTGCGGGACGTCTTTTTTTCACCCTAAGCTCCCATTATGGGGTAATCCTGGTCTTCCAGGAGTATTCGCCGATAACACTAACAACATATGGGCTGCGAAGGGAATTAATAATCTATCTGATCTATATGGCCCACAAGGATTTGCAGACTTTAATTTGCTCAAATCAACATATGACTTACCGGAAAATGCTAGATATAAGTATCTTCAGATTCATGACTTTTTAATTAACAAAAAAAAGATTCGAAATGTTACAGACTGTGACATCTGGACCTGCTTATATGCCAAAAAAAGCAAATCAGTGATCAGCATAGCTTATAAACTAATATTAAAACACCAAACAAATGATTTGCTTAAAATAAAGGAAAAATGGGGGATACAACTCGGTTCAAACGTTACTCTAAAACAAATAGAGAACTCTCTGACTAATATCAACAAACTAGTCAGATCCTCAAGTCTTAGGCTACAGCAGTTTAGAACAACCTGCATGCTTTATTATACCCCGGCAAGAATCTCAAGGTGGTCCCCTAATTCAGATTTTACAGATCGTACTAAATGTCCTAAATGCTCAGAGGTTGCCGCAAATTTGGTTCATATGTTATTTTCTTGTCCTAAGCTTAAAACCTTTTGGGAAGAGATTCAAAATATTTGTAAAATTAAAAGGATCGTTCTCCCTACTCTTTCCGCTCCCTTAATTTTATTAGATTGTCATCCCTCTTCAACTCCACAGTCCTCCCTGGTAACCATACATTATCTTGCGCTAAACTAAGCATCGCAAGAGCTTGGATCGCTATAGATCCACCCACCGCTTGGGACTGGTGGGCTTTAGTAATGGAAATACATTCTATGGAATTCGCATTAGCAAACATTAGAGGTGGAAGAGCCCTCGCTAAACTTGATAGAATTTGGGGGACTCTTTGCTCAACTTAATTTGATGAGAGGGAAACAGGAAAAGAAGGGAAGGGAGGAAGAAGGGGAGAATCAATGTGGAACATTTTAATGTGGAACATTCTATTAGCTGCTTGTTGTTTACGTTGGAAGATATCCAAATATGTATGTACTTGATTTTTCTGTTGCTTTGGAAGATTTTTTTCTGTGTTTTTTTTTTTTTTTTTTTTTTTTTTTTGGTCTTATATGTAATTTTCTTTGGCTTTATGTGTCAGCCTGTCTGCAATAAAAAAAAAAAAAAAAAAAAAAAAAAAAGGAGGACAAGAGACGCTTGACAATTTTGTCGGATGGTTAAACTCGCGAACAACTGATATCCAATTCAGTTGTCAAGCATCGAATTCATCTATCACATTCTTGGATGTCAAAGTGGAGCCATATGAAGGAGGCCTCTCTACCACCTTGTTTCGTAAAACGACGGACCGAAACAAAGCCTTGCACTTCTCGAGTAACCATCCACGAAGCATGAGACAGAATCTACCCTTCGGGCAATTCCTAAGGATCCGCCGGAATTGCTCAAAAAAAGAGGATTATTTTGAACATGCACGCCAACTGAAAGATCGTCTTCTTCAAAGAGGTTATCCCAAAAAACTACTAAAAAACTCCATCAAAACAGTATGGTGGACGCCACGTGAAACATTGTTGGAGAGGAAAGTTAAAACCGACCTAAAAAGACTGGTTTGTGTTTCAACCTTTTGCCCAGCGGCAAATCAACATCGAAAATTAATTACATCCAACTGGCATTTGCTTAAAGATTTACACGAGGATTTTGCAACACTCCCACTGTTTGCTTACAAAAAGGAGAAAAGTGTGGCTAATCACATCGTGAGAGCAGCTCTCCCAATTGAAAAAGCCCCCACTTTGAGAAGTCTTTTTGGATTTCCTCCCACATCAGGACATCATAAATGTGGCACTTGCACATGTTGCGACGACACGATTGTAAATTCAGTTTTCACATTTGAAAATATCAATTGGAAACATGAAATTTTTACAAATTGTAAGACAAAGAATGTGGTTTATGCCATCGTCTGCCCCTGTCCCATGTTATACATAGGAAAAACCACGCAGGAAGTTAGACAACGAATAACGCAGCATAAGTCAAGAATTCGCAAAGAAGTGGAAAATGCCCCGTTAGTGAACCATTGGCTAAGCAAAAATCATGAAAAGGACAAGTTGAAATGGACAGTACTATCAAAAATTGAGAGGGACCCACGAGGAGGGGATCTGGATGCACGTTTAAATCAACGAGAGGCACTGTTGATAATGAAATTCAACACAGCAGTGAAGGGGTTAAATGAGATTTCTGAAATATACAAACCCATCATATAAGTACCCGGTACTTCTGTACATCCTAATGATTTTCACTAATCATCGCATTCCACACGCTGAAACTATGAGACTACATGTCCCAGAATTCCAGTGGGCGTGACCACGCCTACAGGAAGTAAATCAGTCTTCCAACACAACACTCGAGGACACCGAGGGAGCCGAACCCAGTCCACTGTGAGGAGTTCCACTGTGCAAAATAGCGGTAAGAACACCAGAGATTAGTCCAGCCCAGCACACCTAGTTCAAGCTAGGTGCAGGGAAATCAGTACTAACACGCGCTGTGCTGTTCCTTTGTAGCAGCGGCATAAATATATGACCTTGCACCTACCCAGCGGTGCTCCAGCGAATAATTAGGAAGTTGGAATTCTGAGAAAAGAACCCGCTCCACAAACGGGTAAGTCCAGCGGCAATCCTCTGAAGTGCGAGTGTGTGCAGAATGTATGAAGCATGCGTTCTAAACAGAGTTCATATGTGTCTCCTTTTAGCCATTCCATCTGTATATGGGAAGACAACTATTCTGATTGCATCATCGGTTTTTTGAGCCTTGAACCCAAGAATTGAGGTAGGCTGAGGGGAGTAAGGTGTGTGGTGGGGGTGGCATTATTCTCTTATGCCAGAACTTAAGTCTAAAGCAATGCTTTTTTCTTCTTTTAGTTAACATCGGTCCTGAGGAGAACCCTGGCATTAACAGGGTTTGAAACGCGTCGACCGACCCAGTCCCGGGTCGCACATAAAAATTTCGCTATCAACCATTAAACAGCACGAGGAACACTCTTGTGTCCTCCCCCCCTTTGTTTGTTGAACTGTATAAATATTTGCAAAGTGCCTGGTTAAATAATGGTTAATTGATTTTTCTGTATTATATTGTTGATACCGGGACTAGTATGAATGTGTATGAGTTGGAGTATGAATGTATGGCCAAGAGTGCTTGATTTTGAAAGCGTGTGGAATTTTTTGTGTATTTATATTTCATTGTTGTATATAAATGTATATAGTCCGTTTGTTTTTCCATGCATAAAACAAAATATGTGAAAAAATGTAATTGATCTCTGAAGCAATAAAATTATATGTTGCAATTTATAAAGCAGGTTTTCCATGTTATATTCATGATAACCAATTCCTTTTCACGTTAAAAGAATACTTAAATCTAGATTCTCAGCACTGGCAATTGTTTCGTTTCTTTAGTATAGTTTGGCTCAGCCTTGCTGAGTTTTTTGAGTCAAGACCCTTTTAGTTTTTTGACTCTTTGTTTGAACCGGCACCAGGTGCCCCTTCAGTTGGCCAAATACCTGGTTTGTCGCCTGAGTGTGATGCTGAAGAAGTTGTTCCGTTGACTGCGGGTTCGGTCAGTGAAGACCACTGGATGTTGCTCCGACTGCGTGTATTCTGTTCTACCAGGTAGGCAGGAGATAGTTGTGGATTGGAGATAAAATCATGGGGCTTCCCACTTACAGAGGGGATCCTCTGGGCTGTGCTGATGTTCCTGTGCTTCGAGATCCCGCCTTGAAGCAGTTGTACCGTGGGATTTTCTGGGAATAAAGGGCTTATGGTCGTTTCTGGCATTGGTGGTGGCGGATCTGATGGTCGCGGTGATGACGGTAACAGTGGGGTTTGCAAGCCGTGCAGGTGTTTGTTGCTCAAGAAGATGACTGAACCCGCGTCCTTTAAAAAGTTAAACTTTGTGTAAATCTTAGGTTGATGAAGTTTGTTCATGGCTTGGTGTTTTGTTGCTGGCGTCTCCTGACTCGAGACCGGTTCCTGCTCTGTTGTGATGAGGTTCGGCTCTGTGCCGGGGGGTATGATAGGGTTTGTTTTTGTTTTGTTTCCCTTTTTGTTTCCCGTTATTGCCTTTGATTTCGGCTTTGGGTCCAAAGGCCCCCTGGTCCTGCCAGACCTCATGAGTTTGCCCTAAGTCGCTGCCTAAGGATGCTCCGGAAATACTTCTTTCTAGGACAGGGCTCAGGTTTCAAGCGCTCAGAGGTTCAAGGGGTTGGAAAGCACAACTCCGTGGTTCGCTGTTGGTTCTCTGTCCTGCCGCCTGTGAGCCAGCAGCAAACGGCTGGCTTATAAGCCAGCAGGGTGAGAAGCTTGTATTCCTCTTCCTTCCACTGATGGGGCTCAACCGTGTGCAGGTTCCTCAATTACCGGCCGGCTAGCTGGCTAAGCAACAAGCTGCCGCCTGCCATCCGTCGCCGCTCCCCCTCTTCACCCGCTGTCCCCTTCTGAATCAGGGGGTAGGACCAGGGTGCTAGTGCAGAAGCAGGAGCGGGCGCAAGAGTAGCGCTGGCACCTGCCGGGGCTCGATCACAAAGACTGTCAGTTGTCTCCCTCGTCCTCTTAAGCAGTATGCGGTGGGCGATGAACACTGGGTGCAGAAGCGCAGAGTAAGGGTAGGGGTGGTCTGCTGACATAGCCCCCCCCTGAAATCCACCAGGTCCTGTAGAGCGCTTTCTGACTGCAGTGCGAGGCAAGGCGGGGCGGGACCGTGGGGCCGAGGGCTACACACTATCCTCACTCCTTCTCCCACCTTCTCCCACCCGCCTCTGCCTTTACCTCCAGCCGCTGCTCGCCTCTCCCTGCATCTGGTGACCGCCGCCGCGCAGGCTGCAAGATGACAGGTGCCGGGTGCCAGGGGACTGCTACCGCTGTACAGCTGTACCGGACCCGGGCTGGCTTGGACTCGGACTCGGGCTCCGCGGCTTCCACAGCTTCCACGGCTTCCCGGCTTCCCGCTGTAACGTCCGCACCTACGGCCGTGGCTGCCGCACTGCTTTGCTGTTTGTTTGTGATTACTCTCTAGCGCCACCGGTCAGGACAAGGAGGAAAAAAAAACTGTAAATCAGGTACCCAGGGCCTGTGTTCCGTCCCTACAAAGAAAAGCTATGCTGAAACGAAATACCCAATTAGCATCTCTGGCCCCTGTCAGCCCCTAGTAAATGGTACCCTAGGTACCCAGGGCATGGTGACCAGAGAAGACACCTGAGGGCTGCAGCACTTATTGTGCCACCCTCAGGGACCCTGTACCCTGGCTCCCACACACTGCCTTTGGAAGCTGAGTGCCTAAGTACAAAACTAAAGCAAGAGTCGACATGGCACACATCCCTGTGTGCCATGCCCACAGAACCCACTGCCCTGGTATACTTCAGTGACCCCTCTAGGTGCCCTATGCCAGAGGTGAGGGCCTAGGTGCATGAGCCCTGTGCCCCTACAGTACCCAGGGCCATTCCTGGGCATTGTAAGTGAGTGTTGCCATTTAAGAGTATATGGTGCTGGGAGGTTGTCATTCACGAACTCCACAGCACCATAATGGCTTCACTGAAGACTGGCAAGTTTGGTACCAAACTTCTCAGCACATTAAACCCACACTGATGCCAGTGTGGGATTTAATGTAAAATGCACGTGAGGGCATCTTAGAGATGCCCTTCAAAAACCCGAACCTACAATCCACGTCTGGGCTGAGTGGCTGCAGAGGCTGTCACACAGCAGACATGTTGCTGGACCCCTGGGTGGAGAGCCCCCCGCTCTCCTGAGTCTGCAACAAAGCACATCATGGGTGAGATGCTATGTCTCCTCCCCCAGGATGGACAGGAGGAAGCTTCAAAGAGTGGCGGGAAGACTGGCAGGCAAAACTACATCAGGAAGGGGGGGGTGCCAACCTGTGCCAACTCCACCCCCAGGTGGAGGAGGTGAGGTGAAGCACGACCCCGGGCTCCGGCCATCTTGTAGTTCGGGAGTCCTGCCCAATCCCACAGGAGAGGAGCAGGCTTGGGGGTGTACTCACCCCAGGACAGGGACCCATTGGTCCCTGGCCTTGCCCTACCTGTAAGACCCCCAAATTTAGTATTTAGGGGCTCCCTGAACCTTCCTTCCTCATATCCTGATATCAAAAAGAAGAAAGAAGATCAAGAAGAAGAAGACCCGCCGTGCAGCTGCTAACAACAGGACAACAACAACTGACTTGTCCCCAGCCCTACCGGCCTGTTGATCCTGGAACCTGCTCCTGCCTAAACCCGGCGACCTCCGTGGACAGCAACCTTGGGACACCCAGAGGACCTGCCTGCCTTGACCCTCTCAACGATTGGGACTCCCATCAGCAGAGGCTCTGCTGCAACAACCCACCTGGTGCCCACCAGGAAGCTCCGGATCAGCCCACTCTGCACCAGCCGAGCCCGGGCCGGGCCAACCCGAACCAAGACCACGAGGACGTCCCCCCGGTGACTGAGACCCGAAGTCCAGTGCCCAAAGACCCTCCTCGATGACCCAGCCGACGCCTGCAGACTCAGAACCAGGGGCCACCCCAACCGCGACCAGCCGAGGGTAAGCTTTTCTGACACCCAAAAACACCCCTGCACCCGGCGCCCTACAGCCCCCTGTGCCTCCCTTTGGGGTAACTACCTGTGCTCCAACATCCCAACTTACCTCTCGAAGTGCTGGACGCCCCTGGAGAGTCACCGTCCCCGAACCTGCAGCCTTTGTTCCCTTTTCAAGGTCCTCATAGGATAACATTGAGCGCCCGACGGCTCAAAAGCACCCTGCACCCAGCCGCCCGAGTGCCGCTAGCTGTGACCTCTTTGCCCTAACCTACTTCCCCCCTTGCCCAGAGCAAGTGACCAGGAGCCCAGCTCCCAGAGCCACGTGGCCTGCTAGCCAGCAGCCACCAACCGAAGGCCCCCTTTCCCTCATTGGATAACATTGGGCCTACCTACCTCTGCCCCTGGCCGCCCCTGCGCCACTGGGACTGAACTAACTGTACTCACCTGACCCTGGGGGACCCCTGAGTCTATGCCCAGAACCCTAACTTCACCAACCAAGTACTCACCTGGAAACCGGTCATTCACTTACCTGCCATTGGATAACATTGACCCATTTTTGACTTGAAAATTTTCTGTGTGAAGTTTTGAAAGCTGAAAATATTCCTATAAAATCAGGCAAAGTCCGAATTCGAAAATGCTCACCTGTGATATGGAGAGAAGCCAGTACTGTACCTTTCAGCCCAGTACTGAACCACAAAAGTAATTCCTAGCGGGTTTACTAGTAACCTGTATTTTCTCTATATGAACCCATTGTCTGCTTTTCTATGAAATTTCTTCTAAGTGTCTACTTTTGAAAACTACAAATATTCTTTAAAACTCGTACGAAATACTGAAACCCAATTACCTACCTGTTTTGAGTTAAGCCCCCAGTGCTTGCCCTAGGAGACTAGTGCTGGGTTACAAAAGTAACGCGATCATACTTTACCTGTAACCTGAATTTCCTCCCATTGAATAACATTGTGAGAAACACCTCGAAAAGTTTCTAAGTGTGAACTTTTAAAACAGCTTTATATTCAGGAAAAATCATCACTGTAACTAAAACGCTTTTGCTAATCTGGTTTCAGCTGAGACCCCAGGCCTGAATCCAAGATCTAGTCCTGGAACTACCAAAGTAATCCATAAAGTAATCAACTGTACTTTCCTATGAATACCCATTGAGCTCAATGCTAGAGTGTGTTTCAGAACTGTATTGCTTATTAGCTAACCTGAGATTATTGTGTGTACAAACTTATTGCTCCTCTGCAAAGTATTTACATGAGAATACTCTTAATGTGAAAAGTATATTTTTATAACTGTTGGTTCTAAAAATAAAACAACCATATCTCTGGATATACAAACAATTGGCCTGGAGTTTAGTCCTTGAGTGTGTGAAACCTTTTGCTGACTGAGTGTGTACATCAAATGCTTTACACTGTCCTCTGATACTGCCTTACTGCTCGACCAAGCTACCACTTTGGAGAGTAAGATCAGTTCTGACTTTAAAATCTGTTATACCTCTGGGGTTGGTGGACTCTATACACACTGTACTTCCTTATAGTCCAGTATATATAGAGCCACTTTTTCACAGTGGCTTGGAGCCAAAACTGAAAGTGGGGCATTGGGTCTCCTTGGGGCTTCTTGGATGTGTCTGACTTTATTGCCAGCTGCTACAAGCATCTCTTTCTGTGTATTAAAAATGTACTTCCGGAAAAGCAAAAACACTGTGCATCTGGCATCATCTATGGGGCCATAGTGGTAATAGGCTTCCTCGTTATTAATGAAGATCACAGGCTTACTTTCAGTTATTAAAAACACATTTTGCTTAAGTAGAGTTGGGCCGTTGAATCTGCGTGGCATGGGGCATTATGCTTTGATCAGAACAAAATCACTGACTCCTACTGTAATTCCTCATTTCTTACTTGATTCTCAAGGTCCAACTCATAAGGAGCTGGACTTTCTCCACCCCCGGAGTAACCAGCACTCCTAGTACCTCCAGGGATGTGGGGTTAATCTAGGAGTGGTCAAAATCCAGTGGATTTACTGGGCCACTAATAATGGGGACCCGTGGAGTTGTAACCTGTCCTCGGTGACAGGCTTTCTAGGCTTCATGGAATACATAATAACGGGAGTCACACACACACCGTTAGGTAGTTCTCAGCGAAGGTCTCGAGCAACCTCACACGTTTTTATTTATACCCGAGGGCCGAGCGAGTCCCGAGGGATGCATTGGATACATTTTGACACAGAGGCTGGGTGGCTCTCTACATCCCTCCCATCTTTTGATCAAGAAATATAACAAAATACACAAACAGAACATCCGGACAAAAAGTCTCTTAATCTCTGACTAGGTTCTGGGTTAGGGCACAGTTGATGCCTCTGGCTCCTCTCAATCGCATCCAGTTCCTGCCCACTGTGCAGCTGTCTTCCTGGAATGTCACTTGATGGCGCTGACAGAGACCCCAAAGAACAATCAAACAGCATCCACGCAGTGCTCACATCTTTCTCCAGCTGCTGAGGGGAGAAGGGTACATCTCCGCTTTTGGCAGCGTCCTGAGTGCCCTCTCCATTTTCCAGGTCACTGTCATCGCTTCTTCTTGGGCTGACTGGCCCGATGTCTCTCAGTACCTCCTTGAACCAGGATATTTTTTTCACAATCGTTTGCTGACCACACTTTGCTGTTACCATGGTCCCCTTTATTTGCACGCCATTCCTCACTTCGGGCTCATAGGGCATCCTGAACTTCCACCCGGGGTGGCGATCTTTGAGACGCAAGCCGATCTCAGCTGGCCTTTTCATTTGCCGCCTGTCACTTCTGTTGAGTTTTCGCCACACTCATAATCAGGGGCACCCATGCAGGATCTTCAGGGATGATGTCTCGAGGTGTATGCTTGAACAGCAGTGTTACAGTTCAATGCGGGATCTGTCTGTACGCTTGGAGGAGTTAGTGGAGACAGACTTCAGCATCGTGGTGTTGGTCAACCCCGATTCGGTGGGCTCATGAATCTCTCTACCTCTCCATTGGCTTGCGGCCATTGGGGTGTGATTGTCCAGAGATGGATTGCTCATTGTGTCAAGAAGGCCTGCAATTCTTGCCCCTGGAAGGGGGGCCATTATTCGACTTCACCATGTTAGGCAGACCTATTAACATGAAGGTCTTCTCCAGTGCCTGTTGCACATGGGCAAATGCAGTAGAGGGTATCAATTACACCATCGGGAATTTGGAGAATGAGTCCATGGCCACCAGCATGTTGCGTCTGTCAGTAAAACTTCCAAAGTCAATGCTGATCTTCGACCATGGAGAGAGACTAGGCTCCTCTGTCAGCACAGGTGCAGGGGTCGGCTCTTTGCTTGTTATGGCGCAGGGGTGGCCTTGCCTAAGTTCCTCCTTGACTAGATCATCCAAGCCTGGAAACCAGACCTTCGCTCTCAACCTTGTCTCAGTCTTTTCAGCCCCTTGGTGCCCTTGGAGTGCGAGGGTGACCATCCTATTCTGTTCCATATAGGTACCCCAATATAGGCTCAAGTAGTCACCTAACCTTTCACCTATATTCTTCTCTACCTTTATACTACATAACGGTTCTTGGGACCGACCTTTTACCCAGTTACGGTACTACTAGAGGTTGTAGGACTTTCCCTGTAAACCAGCTTGATTCATTATGCATGAGGATTCTTGGAAACTCAGCAGGACTACCATCTCCTGAATAATAACTATGTACAACGGTCATTCCTTCCATCATCCTAGGTCAGACATGACACAGCAAGGTAGAACCCCTGAGGGTACCACTTTGGGTATATAAACACCATATCTTGCTGTGGTAGTCAAATGAGAAAAGGACTTCCATGCCAACACACTGACGCAGGTCACTGAGGCTCCTGCACGCAGACACTCCAGCACGCAGTGGTTTGACATCCCTTGCAGGGTGTCCATCTCGAGACCAAGATGGGGTCCCACAGTCTCTCCCTTCAGGTAATGGGGTTGACTTTAACCTAGAGGGGTTCTTGGCTTTACACCCACATACATGCTAGGTACACTTAGGTACATCTAGTTAGGGTCGCATCGTAGGAGTACGCGTTTATTACTGTCATGTATTTTATATACTTGTCTGTATTCATTGTTTTTGCACAATGGTAGAAATCTACCATCCTTTTACTCTGTTAGTGCTTATAATCATTTATATCTGCTACTGTCTAGCGGCTGTTTCAGCACACCTATTTTACACTAGAATTACCCTGGTTCAATAAATGCTTATTTAGAAACGTCCCCACCGTTTATTCTGTGTATCTGTCTGAGACAAAGTGAACACGAGTGACTGAGCAAAAAGTATCGCACTGGTTCCACAGTCCTGAGGGATCAGAGTTGTCTTGTTCGATAGTTGCCAAGAACGATTCTCTCCTTGGTAAGAGGGGTTTCTAGTGACACTGTGAGCTAGCTAGTATACAGGTTAACATGCTCGGTAGGGGTGTCTAGAGTCAGTCTGGACACCAATCCTACAGTGTATGTTGTCTAAGCGCGCAGACTATGTATAGTTTTATAGGAATTACACAACAATCCGATGCTGGGGGGCTCTAGGTATGATGATTTTCTGTCCATGCAGCACCAGGCTGGTGCCACTGATCTTAAGCTCATGTCACACCCTCCAGAGCTGGCGATATATGTTTTACTCCTCCCACTCTTTTGACTTGGATCCATCAAGGAAACAGTGCTATTGACCCCAGGCCAGGACCTCTTTCACATTTGTGAGGGTATTATCCGCATTTGTGGCATCTTGTATGTCTTCCCGCGTGATGGCAACAGGGCACGCACTGTCTTCAACCATGTTCACAAAACACTCAGTGCGCACTTCTTTCTGAGCCTGCTTTCAGAGGGTGCTTTGCATAGGATGATGCAACAGGAAGTCATCTGGGTTACTGGCACCGGGTCTGTAAACCAGTTGGAACGCGTAGGCCTGTAGTTTTATTACCCAGCTCTCTATCTGCTGAAGCTAAGCTGGGATGTTCTGGCGAACAGAGTTATGATTGCTTTCTTATGATCTGTCACCACCCTGAACTTGTGACCACACAGATAAAGGGGTATTTGGTGACATGGCCAAATGATGGCGAGGGCCTCACTTTCTATCTGGGAATAGCAGGTCCCTGTAGGTGAAAATGCCCTACTCACATAGGCCACTGGCACGCATTTACCGCTGACATCTCCCTGTAGGAGGACAGCTCCGAGTCCTACTGGGCTGGCATCAATTAATACCTCAGTCCTGCGTTGAGGGTGAAAGTAGGCCATGGTGGCCTGATCTAGCAGTGCCTCTTTTATACTGCAAAATGAGTTCTCTTCCTTGGGTCCCCACTGCCATGGCACATCTGTTTTAATAAGTTGACACAGCATGCTTAGCTAAAGTGGCTAGGATCAGTATGAATCCCCTTCAGTAATTTGCCATTCCCAGGAAACTGCAAACTTCCGTTAGGCTTTGTGGTATCGGTGTATTGCGGATTGCCTCTGCCTTCCTCGGATCTACTTTGAGTTAATCTCAGGAGAAAACCTACCCCAAAAAATCAATCAAGTTCTGGTAGAAAGAACATTTTCTTCAGTGAAGGGTAAGGCCTCAACCTACCAAACGCTGGAGGGTGGCCCGCAGTCAGATGTGGTGTTCTTCCAGGCTCTGGGAGTAGATAAGGATATTGTCACTCAGAGTTATAATGCCTATCAGCCGTGAGAGTGTTTCTTTGATGGCATTCTGACCCAGAAGGCTTCCATTTCTTCTGCTTGGCCCCTTGAGAGTTCATAAGATCGTGTGAGGGTCAGGATCTCGTCCAGGGATATCCCAGGCTGGAGGAGTATGAGACACTAAAGTATGACAGACTCGCACCCTTGGATGATTTGCACACGTATTTCTTTGCGTTGGTCAAAGGCTATGCACATGCGTGCAAATTTCCGCAGTCTGGCGTAAAACATGTCCACTGACTCTGAGTCCGCCTGCTTGCTTGGCGCATCATAAAAGTCTCATAGTTGGGATTCATCTGTGGGGCGAAATGCCTGTTAAGTGTGGCTAGTGCAGTGTTATAGTCATCGTCCTCCCCTGTGTTTGGCAGTGTCTCAAAAAGCTCATACAGCTCATCACCTCCAAAGTGCATCAACAGCTAGCGCTTCACAGCACCATCCATCTCTTTAGTGCCACGTAAATAGTGCTTTAAATGTCCAAGCCACAGCCTCCGTTGAGGTGCAGCTCTTGCTAGGTCGACCAACTGGTTGAAAAGAAGCAGAGGGGTGGCGGAAGCATGTGGTGGTGGTGGAAGGTACCCCATAAATGTAGGTAGGCTGATCCCCTTATAATTCTGTGAATTTTGCTATTCCTGTCTGTCTTCTTCTTGTCTCTTTTTATTTCTCTTAGGTATTTCTCTGCCTGCAGCATGCCTACCCAGACACAATCCTCACTCCTCTAGGTGGAATGAACAGTTCATTGCAGTACCTTGTATAGAGGGGGTGAGTCCTGGTAATGACCACGTGCTGCTGGCCACGCCACGTGCAGGCCTCCTGGAATGCTCTGCCTCACAAGTTTGTCCTGGGTCCAGTGTATTAGGAATGGTGGGCCGGTGCAGCAGCAGGCAGGACTCGCTGCAAGGCCGGGGTGTTTGTGGGCAACAAGATATGCCCAGCACCGCAGGAACCCGAGGGCACAGCCGTCGAGGCTGATCCCAGTGAAAGCCACACCCGCCCCTGCAGTCTGAGTGTGGCGCGGCCTGAGTTAGGAGCCAGCCGCAACTGTGCAGAGGGCCGCCCTACACACAGGGATCCCAGTGGATACAATCAGGGCAGGTCGCAGGCACAGAGAGACCTTCCACTGTTACGGGCACATGCATCATTGTCAATTGCATTCGCAAACGGTGGGAATCGCAATTTTCTGCCATTTGCGTATGCAGTTGACAAAATTGGGATGCATCATGTTTTTCGCAATTTTAGAAATCGCAATCATGTTGCGATTTCTAAAATTGCAATTGCATTTAAGAAATCACAATCTGAGATTTCTTAAATGCAATGCATGAACATTTTAAATTTGCGAATTCGCAAATAGGGAGAGGTAAATTACCATGAAGTTGACCATCATGGTAATTTGCGAAAACTTTCAAAAATGCACAAAAGTGCATTTTTGAAAGTTTCATTTTACACACACACATGCCATTGGGGCATGTGTGTGTGAAAAATGCACTTAAAGTTATATTTCAGGGGTGCAGGGGGGGGTCCTTTGGACCCCCCCCCGCACCCTTGAAATTGCATTCTCAATTTGCGATTCGCAAATTGCGAATCGCAAATTGAGAATGACTTCCCATTCATTCCTATGGGCCTGTAGGCCCATAGGAATCAATGGGAAGGGATTCCTTAATTGCGATTCGCAAATTGTAAGTCGCAATTAAGGAATTTTAAGAAATCGCAAACAAATTGCGATTTCTTGATGCATAGCGGCAACAATGATGCATGTGGCCGTTAGAGTGCTGCTGACACGGAATCAGGCCGGTCCGGCACCGGGGCTGGAGGTAGGAGCTGCGGTGGCAGTGCTGTCTTCCGACCCAGGTGGGTAGCCGCACAGGAGCAAGAGCTGCAGTAGAGTCGAGGTGAGGGGCTGTTCCCCCTCATCGCCAGTGTGGAGTGGCCTCAGTGACAGGCTTGCTAGGCCTCACGGGGCCACGTAATAACGATAGAGACACACATCGTTAGGAAGTTCTGGGCGAAAGTCTCAAGCGACCTTATGCCCTTTTATGTATACCCTCGGGCCAGCCTGGCCCAAGTGTTGCATTGGATACATTTTGACGTAGAGGCCGGGTGGCACTCTACAGGAGTAAATCCAAGATATGGAGGTGTCCCTCACAAGGAGGCGCTTTCTGCTGCTCCCCTCCACAGGACCGGGTGGTCCATGGCACCAAAGACCAATAATAACTACATCAAAGAAAACTGATAGGTTAAAAAAGGGAATTTATCCCCTGATTATCTGAGATGCTCGTCTGGGGATGGAAAAAATCTACTTTCGTAAAGGTAAAGAAAATGATGGCATCCTGGCCTTTGTTCTTGGCTCTCTAATGACACTGGTCCTTCTCTGCTGCATAGCAATTGTTCCTGATTAAATGCGCTGATCTCTTTAAAGAAAATGAGCTCCTAATAGGCATCTATGGGGCCTGTTAACAAGACCCATTTGCTTCCATTGACTACTACTCAGGCGCTAATGAAGTTCAATATCTTCCTTCCCTTCATGTCACATGGAAGTGCACCTTTGTTATGTCCACACATCATCCTAGTACGCTTTCATTTGCGCTTGAAATAACGTGTCCCACAAGGTAAATCTTAAGAAAAAAGATACCGTGTCCATTAAGCCTCTTAAGTCGCTTAGACGAAAAATGAGATGTATCAGTTACCATGGAGAATAGAAAAATATCATATTTCAGTGCTTTTGGAATAGTCCAGTACAGCAGAAATATGCAAACGAGATTACCTGTGGTGTGGATAGTCCATAAGATGCTGCCAGGTTTTGGAAAAGTTTTAAGGGTCGTAAAAGATACCTTTTCACTACTTTAATTTTTGAACATCTATATTTGAATGTTGAACAGATGCCCATTTGGTCCCAAAGAAAATAACAGAGCATTTTAGCTGTTGCGTCTCTGGTAAATTTTAAACTATTCAGTATGTGTTCAGTGGCAGCATTGAGGCAGAAACAAGGCTACTCAAACTTCTTTGCTCTTAGAGGAAAATACTCTGCAGCTCCTCTAAAGCACAGCTGCACAATGTACTAGCATCTCACGTAAAGCATCGCGCAGCAGTTGGCTCGCTGTGGGAAGAAATGCCACACTGCAGGCCTGTTAGCAAGTGTGGCTCTCCAGTATGATAAGGGCCAGAGATGGCACAACCTTCTGCTACACGTCCCAACTGGAAACACACTGCCTGATGAAACTAGGATTGCAGTCTCCAGTTCAACACCCATTCTCACTACTGAAGCAAACATCATGGAGATCCAGAGGGTAGGAAGAAGCAGAGTCTGGAGACTGGAAAGTCCTGACATCTCTTGAGGAGTGCAGGCTAGGCAAATGTGTAGCATGTAGGCGCTGTATTCAAATAACATCATCATAGTGCAATATACAGTAATAGTAACAAATCACAACTAAGCATTCAAATGCCACAGCTAGATACTATCGATGTCTTTCTCTCAAGCGTGTATCTAAAGGCTCGGTACCACCTATCATACCTTTCAAGCTAGAGATGATACCCAGTGCATAACTCCTTAATTCAGAGGGGACAAAGTTCTGGGTATGCAGACGGCACCCAGTGGATTTTCAGTCCTATAGAACAGTACTTAGGAGCATGCGAGGCACAGAACCCTTCTGCTGTTGCTCACTGTCTGGCCCTGACTAAGTGGTGGATGTCTAAAAACTTTTAAAAACTGAATCCCTGTAACCCATAACTGCTTCGCACCAGGGGACATTCATCTATCAAAGAAGTTTGACTTGTCTCAGATTATGGGTCCACCCCAAAAGTGTTTCAATCTGTGTGTGTCCTGGGTATTCATTTGGATTCCAAATTATCTCTGTAGTCCCAAATCTCCAAAGTTGCTAATGCATGCTATCTCTAAGGACAATCCTTCCATTCATTGATCCGAAGTGGCCCATGGTAGCAGTCAACACCTTAGTTAAATCACACCTTTACTATTGCAATGCTAATATCGTGTTGCACAGGCCAAATTGCTATTCCGTTTTCATGTAGTCAAAAGAAGCAGTTGACAGGTTCATTTATGGGCGGTCCAGGCTTGAATATGGCACCCTGGAACTGAGATCTTGACAACTAGCAGCCTATTAAACACAGCATAACTTTAAAGGCTGTGAAAATGGTTCAGAAGGCAGTTTATGCCAATAGCCAAACATGCATGTAGATCTGCATGTCTGTATGTATATATTTGCTATTGTATTAGAAGAAAATATCCAGGGAGGCAAGATGGCGCCTGCACGTCAGGCGTGTTTGTGAGAGCTCCGTTTGGGCTTCCAGGCTAGAAGCAGTACCTGAGCTTCGGCGGTGATTTTTTTTTTGCTGCCGCTGAATTCCTCCGGCTCCTCCGGTTCCCTGGTGTTCTGCTGAGGCTTGGCGGTGTTCGGCCCCGCGTGGAGTCGAGTTCTTGGAGCTCCCCGGTCCGTGTACTGTGGTTCTGGTGACGAGAGACTCCGCTGTGCCGAGCGGACGCGGTGCAGGTGCGGGGTGGAGCGGCGGCGGCATTCTGGGCAGCCGAGTCCCGCTCCAGTCCGTGTATTGCGAACCTGCGCTGGTGCCGTTGTGAGAGACGCCCGCTTCCAGTCCGCTTGTGCTCAGGTGCCCCGTAGGGTGTTTGGAGCTGCTCGACGCTGCATTTGAATGACTGAACACCGGCTCTGGTGCATAGAGGGACGGCTTGATATTTCGAACTGTGCTTCAGGAATCTACGTGTCGAAAATGATCTTTGACTATTTTCTTATCTTAGCGTGGCCCCGGCTGGAAAGGGCACAGGAACAGTGTAATTAACACTTAAGGAATGTTTAAGGAGCTGAGGAGCTGAAGAGAAAAACATTGCTCTGGGCAAAAAACGCCATTAAAAAGCCAAGTAAGACTGACCTCTAACCTTTAATACTGTTAAAGCTAGGGGAATGAGGGCATTTCTTCCTCTCTATTTCTTCCATTTCCTTTTTAAGAAAGAAAAGGGGGACTTTCTTTTTTGAAGGGCATAAAAGGATTTAAAGGATTTAAAGCTATAAAGAGGCTATAAAGAGACTCAATAACAGACAGTATTTAGGCAACTACTTATATACATTGGTACAATATAAGGAACTGTTGGCAACATGGCCCCTAAAACAGCGCGCGGTGGCAAAACCAGACCCGTTGGCGAAAATCAGATTGGGACTCGTGTTGCTCTAGCGGCAAAGTCAAAGCAGGATACTAGCAACTACGACCCTGATACTAATCCAATGGGCACTCCAAAAATTCCACAAATGTTCAACTCTAAAGTAAAAGCAACAACAGTAACTTCTAAAACCCAGAACGACGGAGTTGGGAGTGAAAAGAATATTGCTTTCGATGACTTGGGCAGCTCACACCTCGACAATGATCAAGATAAGACTTTGGTGGAGGCACTTGATCCGTTAGTAGATTCTCCGGTAGCAACCTCAACTATGCCTCCCACATTTGACTCCCCACTTGAACCTCTTACATTGCCTAAAGCACAAAATACAGTTGTCTTCAATATCAACGATGGCGAGAGGGAGGTCGAAGGTGATGTTGAATTGGACCCATCCCGCGTCGAGGGGGCAGAATGTGATGGCGACCCCATCAGCAGTAAAGATAGTGAATTTTATTCTCTTTCAGAGCATTCTGAGGGGTCTGATCTAGAAGAAGATTTAGAGGAGGAACAGGAAAATACAAGCAAGGAAACATCTGTCATTGCTACAGCCGACGTGCAGGCAGCAAGACTCTGGAGTGAGGAAACCTCCGATGGAGACCCAAATATAATAGATCAAAATCTAGATCAGGATCTAGCAGACTCTGATCAACTAACCAGTTCTAGTCCTGGCTGCTCCAATCAAACACCAATAGATATTATATTGAAAGCCATCTCAGAGCAACGATTGGAGGCAAAATCTGAGCACTTGAAAACTCATAATGCTTGTAAAAAATTACAGAACACTGTGCGACGCTTAGTAAAATCATGTACTGATTTTACAGATAGGATGGTGGAAGCTGAAGGACGTATATCTTCACTAGAGGACCAAGTGACACACATTAAAACCAGCCTCGACGATTTTAAGGGGCAGAAAGAAGATGTGAACTCTAAACTGACTGATCTGGAAAATAGACTTCGCCGTAATAACCTGCGAATTTTGGGTGTTCCAGAAGGAAGCGAGGGACAAGATGTACGACAGTTTGTGGTGGAACTTTTTGAAGAAGCTTTTCCTGATGTTAAAGACTGGCAATGGTCTCAGGAGATTCAGAGGGCACATCGCTTTCCTTTTCGTAAACAAACAACCCGGAACACCCAAACTCGGCAATATCCTCGAGCTATTCTGATATCTTTGAATAACTTTCTGGCAAGACAAAAATTATACGATCTTACGAGGCCTGATAAAAAACGCTCTGGAAAGGGTATAGAGTCTTTTGTGCGTCCCGATTATTGCCATACTACTGTTGAAAACCGTTGGAGAATGCGTCAACTGATTGATCCTTTCCAAAAAAAGGGTGCTCAAGCTTTCCTGCTTCAACCATGCACATTAAAGATTGTATATAAGGGTCAAAATAGATTCTTTACCGCTGAAGCTCTAGCGAAAGCGTACTTGAATACACTAGCGTGAGGAGTACTATATGAGTTCTAGATATTAGCGTTTTGTTCAATATAACTCACACTTTTCTATGATTCAGAATTATGGATTCGCCCAAACATCTGTGGCGTTCTCACATACATCACCGGGGCAATAGGCCCCTTTGCCTTATTGTTGGGGGAGGGTCACTGGGGGAGGGGTGGTGCATTGGGGTTTGGGTGGGAAGGTCACGGGGGGTGTGCTGGGGGAAAAAAAGGGAAAAATTCAGTCACGGTCATAGAATATTGTGTTGAAATAAACCGTCTTCTCTTCACCGATGTAATGGTACAATGTTTTAATGTAATTTTTGCAACGAATCTATGTAGCTGCAATGGCGAGCTGTAATTTTCGAATGTGCTCATTTAATGTATGTGGCCTTAATAATGTGCATAAACGCAAGCGTGTGATGCAGGAAATTCGTTTAATACAACCTGATATAATATGCATTCAAGAGACGCATATACCGTGGGCAAAAAGACAAGCTCTGAATGATTTGGGGTTTATAGTGTTGGCTGCCTCTCAACAATCTACCATGAATCGAGGCGTGGCTATATTGGGTCGACGATCTGTAACTGCAACTGGTAAAACCAAAGTAGACAGCTTAGGACGCTGGGCAATTGCGGAATGTGTCATAGGCAATGCTGTCACTACAATCTGCACAGTATATGGTTCTAATATAGACGACGCTTCAGTGATAGAATATCTAAATGTAGAACTAGCTCTCTGGAGCACCCCATTATTTTTATTGGGGGATTTCAATATTCATGGGGAATTGAATACTTGGAATTTAAAATTTACTAGATATCGAGGCAGGAAACCCAAGGTATTTAAGGCATTACGTCAACTCCTAGATCAGCATGGGTTGATTGATGGGTGGCCCGTGGTAAACCTGAGGGATCCTGGATTTACTTTTTTTTCTTCGCCACACAAGAAATTTGTGCGAATAGACTATATTTTCATACCTGGACATATGGCCCAAGGATCCTGTATGTCAGTTAAACCACACATCACCTCAGATCACGCTCCAATCGTTATAGATGTACCCATATCTAACACCCAACGAATACAAAGATCCTTTACTTTCAATAAAAAACTCTTATTAGATGAAATATATGCGAAGCAAGTAATAGACTGGGCTCAGCAATATTTCGATCTTAATAGAGGCTCTACATCTTATGCAATGGTATGGGACTGCTTCAAGGCAGGACTACGAGGCGAAACTTGTAGTTATAGCTGGAACCTACAACAGAAAAATAAAAATATATTGACACAATTAATACAAGATCTAATAAATGCAGAACATGATTTAATGGATGATATTAGATTACATCGAGATAGCGAAACTTCACAAAATGAAGTTGCGAAGCATAAAGCCAAAATAAATGGGGTGTGGAGTCAGGATATAGCACAGCAATACAAGACTTTTCGTGCAGAAAGATATGAATATGGGGAAAATGTGGGCAGATGTTTAGCTCTAAGAATGCGTGGGAGACAGACTATACAGCGTATAACCTCTATAGAAAATAACCAGGGCACCCTAATTGAGTCATCTGAGGGGATTCTGCAGGTCTTTTATGAGTATTACACAAATCTCTATACCCAAGAAGACTTTTCATCTGATCAACTTGATCAGTATATAGATAAATTGGAATTGTCTCAATTAGATTTGGCACAGCAGGAACAACTAGAGCTCCCAATTACAATTGAAGAACTCGAGACCTCCTTGAAAGAACTTGCCCTGGGGAAAGCTAGTGGTCCTGATAAACTTCCGCTAGAAATCTATCAAATGCTATTCCCCATAATTAAAGAATGATATGCTTGCAACATTTTTAGAAGCCCAAAATGGCTATCGGCCGCCATCATGGGAAGAAGCAAGCATAGTTATATTTCGCAAAAAAGATAAACTTTCACATTTACCAGGGTCATATCGGCCCATTTCACTTATAAATGCTGACGCGAAATTATATTCTAAAATCTTTGCCAACCGATTGAGTCAAATTGTCTCAACTTTAGTCTCTGAACAACAGCATGGCTTTCTCCCAGGTCGCGGTACGATTAATCATATACACCGTGTAATTGCAACTTTAGATTATGCTACTACAAATCATTTGGATGTTGGATTGGTATTTTTAGACGCAGAGAAAGCGTTTGATCGTGTTTCATGGGTATTTTTATGGTCAATTTTGAAGAAAATGGGATTTGGACTACGCTTTATATCTGCTCTACAAATCATGTATAGACACCCGAGGGCTAAGATATGTATTTCGGGGCAAGAATCAATGGCAGTCAAAATCACGCGGGGCACACGACAGGGGTGTCCCTGCTCACCTCTTTTATTTGCTATGTATATAGAACCATTGCTAAAGGCATTAATGTCATCCCAACATATACAACCCATGGTCTTGCCTGGAGGTAACATACATGTGTTAGCTTATGCTGATGACATTGCAGTAATAACATCTGACCCTGAATCTGCATTAATTGAAATAGAAAATCTGACTCGTGAATTTGGGAAAGTGTCAGGGTACAAACTTAATGTTCAGAAAACACAGGTTATATGCTCAGCAGGATTATGTACTAATGATAGTAGAGTCACTCTAGAGGCCAAATATTTAGGCATTAAAATTAGATTGTCACCTCAACAGCTAGTTATGGTAACCTGGTCAGATATATTAGCATCAGTTAAAAATCAACTAGAGAAGATTGAATGTTTACATCTATCATTGGTTGGGAGACGCAATGTCTTAAAAATGACTATTTTACCGAAAGTTCTATATTATTTTCGAGCAATACCATTGGAGATATCCACACTACAATTGAAGAAATTGCAATCTATAATTGATCGATTTCTATGGGGCTGGAAATCTTCGCGGAGAGCTTCTAAATATATGACACTACCAATTCTAAGTGGGGGCTGGGGAGTTCGGAATTTTGCATTATATTATCTGGCATGTTTAATGCAAAACATTAAATATTTTTCAGTAGGTGGAACTCCACCCTCATTTGAAAACCCAGATATCTTTTCTCTTTTACTTGGCCCACAATCTCGGCAAATGCTGCTTCGCTTTTTAGAACCAAGCTATTATAAAAGAACTAGATTTAAACTCATAATGTCCGCCTTTAAAGGATGGCGATCTATACGGAAGCTTATTTCATTGAGACGTATTAATTTTTATACTCCTTGTAACTCTATAGAATTGCTTCCGTTGATATTCAGGGACCGTATTATGGGTATATGGCGGGGAAAAGGCATAACAACCATCGGTGACATGTTTAAAAATGGCACATTTGCTTCATTTCAGGAGCTAAAAGATGAATATAGCCTTTCCCAACATGATTTTTTTAAGTATTTGCAAATACGGAACTTTATCTTTACACATCCAAATATTGTACCACTATGTTATAATGAATTTATTGAAATACTCAAAAAACCAACACGTATAGGGATTATATACAACTATCTGTTAAATTTACAACAGGACGATTTGGAACAGCAGGAACTAAAATGGTGTACGAGACTAGGTACATCCGTAGTACCTTTTCAAGAATCAATATGTATGGCCAATAAAATTATTTTATCTGCCAATCTATATTCACAGCATTATAAAACTTTATTTAATCTTTATTATACACCACTTAAAATGTTAAAATGGAGTAATCGCAACAATGGGAAATGCTATAGATGCCAATCTGATCTAGCAGATATTATACATATCTTTTCAGACTGTCCTATATTAAAACCTTTTTTTGTATCCATAGAAATTTTCTTAGGACATATTACAAAATGCGATGTTAAAATCTCAAGAGAGATGATAATTTTTGGTTTATCAAATGATAATGAATTGTTCTTCGGTTATCAAGAAAATAGATATATTATATTGATGGCTATGGCTGTAGCTCGCCTTTGTATATCATCGATGTGGCTAAAGCCTGAAGCACCTACATATGAAATGTGGCGAGCAAAGTTTTATAATATTTTTCATTTAGAATTTAATCTATATCGCATTAAATCAACTGTGAAAAAGCGCAGAGGATACAAAATATGGCAGACTTTGATAGATTATTTAGATCACTAGCGATTACTATTCCTGTTATCAAATGAGATTATCTGCTTGAGACGTTATTCACTTTATGTTAAATCATTTTTTACTGCTTATAAACTTATCTATTTATGTTGAATATGTAAACCATAAAGTTAATATATGGATATGCTGTTCGCGATATGATATAATCTCTTTATATGTTTATTTTCTTGTATATATGGCCTTGAACTGAATCAATAAAAAAAAATAAAAAAAAATAAAAGAAGAAAATATCCAAAAGGCAGTGGACCACTGGCAGGTTCAAGCCCAGTATTCTGTGCAGGCAAATTCAGATGGTACACATGTGGTCACAGCCTGTGCTCTGGTCAACAGCATGTACTTCAGGTTCCTAAAACAAGAACTATCACTGACAAAACTTTTCATTTGCAGCAGCCAAATAATGGAATTTGATTCCAATAGTAGTTTGGGCAGAGACTATTTTGATTACATCCTGAAAGTTTCTTAAAACATTTATCTTTAATAGAGAGCTCCTTTTCTTCTGGTTTCTTTTGCCAAACCTTTGTAGAGAAAACAGGGGAAAGGCCAATTTTGCTATACCAGGAACCAGGGACAATAACAAATAACACACAACAATGATTCATTGTAGACTTATTTCTGAAGAATATCAATCATATAAATGCAGGGATTCCACAAGAGGTACGTTATTCACAAATAACACACGATTTTTACTCTGACCTTCACGATTTTTTTTTCTCAATAAATCCTAATAACCAAGCATGAACTAATTATATGTAATTCAATTAATTCACAAAGTCAAGAAAAAACAACAACTATAAGAAATAATGTGCTCAAAATTGTGCACAGGTGCCAATTCGAGTGAGACGTGAGAGAGTGCATCAGTACAAAGAAAGACATATAACACTTCATTCCTCAATGTGTTTGCGTAAAGAGGTCACAGTAGAAGTCTATATGGTGTATATTGTCAATGGTATTTCGATCTCAAGTCATTTGTCCTCATCAGGACAGGGGGGTAGGTGAAGAACAGGGGTGTGACTCAATACTCCTGAGGGGAGAAGGATTATGCAGTCCCAGTAGCGGGTGATGAGGACTTAAGGAGTAGGTAAATGTTCCTAATTATTAGGTGAGGGCTGAAAAAAGGGGTGTTAGACTTGGCATCCTTGGTGTGATTTTCCCCCTACTTTTTTGCCTTCAGACCTCCTGTTTTTTGATGGCTTCATTTTTGCTGGCCTTAAGACTAGGCACACTTCACCACTTCTAACCAGCACTAAAGTGCTTGTGCTCTCTCCTTAAAGCATTTTAGATTGGCTTATACACAATTGGCATTTTTAATCCACTTGTAAGTCTCTAGTAAAGTGGCACTACCTGTGCCAATGGCCTGTAAAGTAAATGCTACTAGTGGGCCTGCAGCACTGATGGTGCCACCCACTTATGTATCACTTTAAACATGTCTCAGGCCTGCCATTGCAGCCTGTATATGTGCAGTTGTAAACTACCATTTCAAACTGGTAAAGTAAACCTTTTGCCAAGCTCAAAATCTCCTTCTGACTACACATAAGTCACCCCAAGGGTAGGTCCTGCAAACCGCAGAGAGCAGCGTGCAATGTATTTAACCTTTTCGACGCTCATGACGAGCTGAGCTCGTCATGAGCCACGGCGCTCCGGTGCTCATGACGAGCTCAGCTCGTCATGGCCCGTGGAACGCTCAGGTGTGGGGAGAATTCCCCCGCTGTGCTGAGCATTCCACGGGAGCCAATGCACCTGTGACGAGCTCAGCTCGTCATGAGCACCGTAGCGCCGTAGCTCATGACGAGCTGAGCTCGTCATGAGCATGGGGGAGCTGAGCGCCCTCCCCCCAGCACAGCGGGGGAATAACCCCCGCAGCGAAGGGGTTAAGAAGTAGGACATGTACTTTTAACTTCTACCTGTCCTACTAGTGTAAAACTCTTAAATTCATTTTCACTATGGTATTGCCTATCTCTTCCATAGGATAACATTGAAGTTAGCGTATTACATATTATAAGTGCAATTTCCAAATGGGAGCAGGTGACCAGTTCACAATTGGTGTCTCTAAAATCATAATGGAAAATCGTAAGTTATGGTGATGCTGCAGTTTTTAATTACAATTCTGAGATTTCCCCTTTTAGAAAGTAAAAGATACACAATTGATGGACGGAATGCAGAGCATATCTAAATATTCACCCCCAGTCAAGAGATCTAGGTTAAATCCATCATTCTTTTGCTCACCATGCCACCCCAGTTTAGACCTGGCCATATGCAAATCAGTCTTGACCCTGTGACTCATGGGAACAGTCCAACCCGAACTGCCAAGCCAGGTCCTCCCTTGACAGGAAATAAGCATCCTAGGACCATTTTTGGGATTTCACCCCTCATCAGCCAGGATAGCTTGAATCCAGTGGCACAGTGAGCCCGGGACCCACATCTTGGCATACCCAGCTCACTTAGGGCGAGAAAACAAAAGACACACAATTGATGGACGGAAAGTTGTCGTTTTCTTGCCTTAGCCATTTGGTGCCTGCAGCCTGTCTCTGGATCACATGACTTGGTGTAGTTGACAGATAGGCTTTGTGTGTTCCTCCTGGCAGCCAAGCACACTGGGGAGCTTAGGTGTGACTGGATAGGCACTCACTGGCAAGATGGAAGGGAGGAGCTGGGCCAAACCTCAATCACACTTCATTAGTCTGTATCCTGTTGCAACACAAAGGGCTGGATACCCCAGGTAGTTAGCTTGGAGCCAGGAAGAGCACAGGTGCCCTAGCCAGGAAGCTAGAGCACCTGTGCATTCAAAGGCATGCCTCTGGATATAATTATTGGACCTCAGACTCCACTAGTTCAATACACTTCGGGACCTGTAGATACTCTGCCAGGAAGTAGGACTGCTGTGTTGCTGAATAGAGTCCCACTCTGCTGGACTGCAGCTCTTGTGGAATTGCTGCCTTGCTGCCCTCTTGTCTGGATGTGAGAACTGGACCTTGCACCTAGGACACAAGAGTGGCTCTAAGGGCTAGTCTGATTGCCTCATGATCTGAGTTTCAGTGACAAAAAGGTTCTCTGATATCCTGCCCTGCACCAGCCCCTGGAACCAACTAGAGTGAGTTCCTGACCCATAAGTGATGCCCCTCAGGTCCTGGATCCTTGGTGTGGCTCAGGGAAATTTAGGCAAGCTTTTGGGATCTTTGTGACCATGAAGGGGCCCGTTCGCACTGACACTATACTGTTCTGTTCGCAGCACAATTCAATGCGAATCTCTGCCAGATCCCTCTCATACTAGAGCATTCACCACTAGTGAGTGACTGTCATGCACAAAGCTCCAGCAACGGCCACAGCGACATCTGGCCTGTTCTTCGTGCTACTCCGGCACCGTCCTGCGATGCTCTTCCGCACCTCACAACCCCCTTGATCGGGAACGGGACTCTTGGCATGGATTTCGGAAGATAAACTTCAGCAGGCCTAACCTGGTGCGTAGCGGACCTGCAGTCAATCGTGTTCGGCATGAAAGTGTGACTTCAACCCGGTCCGCGCAACCAGATAGCCGTGGTTGGTACTTTGTGATTTTTGGTGCTATTTTCCACTTAAATCTTTAAAAAATCATAACTTCGGTTTTACTGATTGGAGTTTTATCATTTTGGTCTTATTGTATTTAGTAAATGTTACTCTATTTTTCTAAACTGGTGTGGTATCCTTTAGTGGTGTGTTTTCACATTGTTACTGTTTTAAGTGTTGCACAAATACACATTGTCTCAAAGTTTAGCCTGACTGCTCTGTGCCTAGCTACAAGAGGGCTGGGCACAAGTGAATTTGGGGATGGCTTGTTCCTCACCCTGATAAGGATTGTGGTTACTGCTTGACCAGGGCTCACACCCAAGTCAACCAACAACTAAAATTTCTTAGAAGGGGAATGACTCACAAACCTCTCCGACAAGGCTAACACCCAGGTGGAAGATAGGAGCCACTCCTCGATGTTGACGTCCCATGTGATTCACCATCTCTATGTGAAGATTTGTTCCAAGGCCGCTAGTGGCCCTTGCCAAGCACTACCAAAAATTAAACACTGGCAATTCATAGAAATTGCTGACATTGAGGAGTGGCTCTATTCTGCAACCCGTTTTAGCCTTGTTGGGAGAGGTTTGTGAGTCATTTCCCTTCTTCCATCCTTCGCCTAATCATTAGGAATACTGACAAACTCCTTAAGTCCTGATTGCTTCATCATCCGCTACTGGGTTCAACTAATCCTTAGCTTCTACTCACAGGAGTAATGACTCAAACCCTTGTGCTCCAACGATCCAATGTCCTGATGATGACCTCCAAATGCCCTGAGGTGGAAACACAGTTGACCATGGAAACCATATAGACTTCAACATTATCCCCATTTAACAAATCTATTAAGGAGTCAAATGTCAAACGCCTTTCTTTGTTCTGATGCATTCTCTCATGTATTACTCACATGGGCACGTCTGCACAATTTTGAGCACATTAGTCCACATGATTATTGTGTTTTTATTGACATTGTGAATAAAGGAAATTAAGTATATTAGTTCATGGGGGTGTGGCTAGCCAGGCAGGGGGGCGTGGCTAGCCAGGCAGCGAAATGGCCGCTCTGTGAGTGAGCTCCGCCGGCTGCATAATCTAATCCTGCATTGATCCTGCTCCAAGACCCTGGGAGCCCCTGCTCTGTCTGGGAGTCGGTGACAATCACCCATCGGCTCCTGCCACCGAAGTTTGAAGCGCAAATATTGCCGGGCTGCGGAGATATCACTGTTGGCGGATTGGCCGATCTGCGCACCTTCTGGGACCCGCGGCTGCGGAGCCGGAAACTGGACGCCGTGACCTACTACAGGGCGCGGATTGAGAGGCCGCTGGAGATCCGGCGAGACGGGACGCGGAAACCCGACATCGGGAGGATCGCTGCCCCGGAACAGGTCGGTGAGTCCCTGCTGCCTCGGGGAGGCGACCTGGGACGCAGCTAGACCGGCGGACGGGAAAGGCCTGGCGGTCCCCCCCTGGGCGGTGGCCTTTGCTGTGACTCCTGGATTGGATCGGCCATTTCGCTGTGGCGGACACGCGCTGCACGGGGCTGCCGGTGATCGGCTCGGGGGCCGCGGCCCGAATCCACTTCTGAGGACGACGGGAGGTGAGGAGCGGAGAGGTTCTATGGGGAGGGCGGGTTCGTGCCGCTGCCCCCCGCGTGCATGCAATATGGACAGGGCGGACGTTCTGGCCTTATGAACCAAACCTAAGCTGACACTTACACTCTTTTAGCCTGCGGCGCCCTGCTGTCTGGATCGGAGCCCCTACCCCTAGACCACACAGCCCAGTGAATCTTGCTCGCTGCTGTAAGATTGGTGATCCCGCCATTTTGTGATCTGGAAGCATTCTGCGCCGCACACTGCTGGCAGAGGGCGCCAGAGGAGATACACGCTAGACATTTTGGGGATAAGCCTGACCATATATCCCTTGGGACTCTGCTCCTACTGTTATTGCACCCCACTGGACACTAGGCATAGTACCCCCTTGGCGGCGTGGGTTGGGCAGACTGCCGAGTGCCACACCGTCACCGCAACAATGGGGAAAAATGAAGCTAGGCAGCCCAAGATCAGCTTCGAGAACAAACGCCCACCTAAGCACTCTGCGACTGAGGCGGATGGGGGCGAGTCGTCGTCACAGGGAGCTCCGGCAGACATTGACTTTGGGGCGCTGATGATGGAAGTGAGGTCAAGCCTGAAAAGCATCGACACCAAACTAGATGCCATGTCCTCACAGCTAGAATCGGTGAAGACCAAAGTGGACGCCCATGAAACCAGACTGGATTGCTTAGAGAACAGGCAAACTGAATGCTGCGAATTCCGACAGCAAACCAAGCAACAGATCACGAACCTGGAGAGAGAACTGGAAACCCTACGAGCTAAGTCGGATGATTTGGAGGCGCATTCCCGTAGGTCCAACGTCCGAATAACGGGAATTCCGGAGACGATGAACATTGGCAGAATGGAGGTGTATGTGACGGACCTATTGCACGAACTCTTTGATCCGGCCCTCTCGTCGGTCTTCACGGTCGAAAGGGCGCATAGATCACTTGGCAAGAAACCACCGGTGGGTGCACCGCCTCGTCCTATCCTTGCTAAACTGCTAAATTTCCAGGACAGAGACCTCATCTTGCGTCTGGCCAGAGAAAAGGGTAAGATCACACATAAAGGCAACAACATCTCCTTTTTTCCAGACTTTACCCCCATGGTGCAAGCGGCCCGTAAGGAATTCATACCGGCTAAGAAAATATTGGTGCAAGCCGGTGTACAGTACTCACTGTTATATCTGGCGAAACTAAAGGTGATACATGACAACGCCACACACTTCTTCACGGATGCGCAGTCCGCGCTCAAGTTTGCCAAACACATACACGGTCATGGGGCGAGACGGAAATCGCCCAGGTTGGAAGATAATTCTGCGCAACTAAGTGATAATGACTAATTGAGCTACGGATGTAAGTACTGTGTTGTGACTGCTTGGTTAACTTACGCCTTGAATCGATGTTCGGATGCTCCCAGCGCCCCCTATTGTTGGGCAGGCATTGACTATGGCTTGTGTTGGGAACTGGCGGGACTCCCCCTGCACTTCTGCTGCTACTACGGCCCTGCAATCTGTATAGATATTGCTGGGGGGATGTTGATCGACCCTGGGGTGGGGGTACCCTCCGGGCTCAGGAGCTATCCACTCGCATGCAGCCACCCTGTTAACACGGGGGTGTAAGCCAGGAGCACCACGCCCCCATGGGGTGTCTCCCACTGTTTTTGATGTTGGTTTTTCATCACGCTTTGCGTGTATTTCTAAGGGATATGTCACAACCTGATTGGGGGGTTGGTGAGGGAGGGGGAGGTGGGGGATGTTCGAAGAGTTGTTGTTTCTAGTTACGAACTGGTGCACTGTGAACTGTTCTATATCTTCCTTTTTGCGCAGAAGGTCGATGTGTGTGACTGGTGCGGCACTTAGGGTACCGGGGGGGGAGAGCCTGGCGGGAACCCTGCTGCTTCCACGACACGTCCGGTATGGGGGGGTTAAACTATGGACCTGGAACATTCGAGGCCTTGGGGATTATAAGAAAGCCCAATTGATGCATAGTATGTTGACTAGACATAATGTAGACATTTGTTTTCTGCAAGAAACTCATCTTAATACTACCCCTTCGCCCAGATTGAAACATACGAGATGGTCAAATGTATATTCCGCTATTTATTCTAACTATGCAAGGGGGGTGGCTATACTTGTCCGCAGAGGGTTGGATTGGCGGGAATACACTTGTGTGCTGGATAAAGATGGGCGGTATGTTATACTATATGGCTCCTTGCAAGGGCGACCGCTAATACTGTCTGCCGTTTATGGTCCAAATGTAGATGATCCGGACTTCTTTAGGAGCGTCTGGGCACAAATTGCATTGCTGGATTGCCACTCGATTGTTATAGGAGGGGATTTTAATGTTGTGCTGAATGATGACATGGACCGGATGGGTGCGAGTAGGCCCACACATGCTAGAGCGTGTCAGGCTGTCCTGGATGTGATGGGGGAGGGGTTGCTGTCGGATGTGTGGAGGGTCAGACACCCGGGGGAGAAGGTGGGAACTTGTTTCACATGCCATCAATCTGCTTGGTCCCGCCTAGACTTCTGGCTGGTGTCGCCTGAGGTGGCGACGTGGGTGGCGCGAGCTGACATCCAAGCTAGATCACTCTCAGATCACGCCCCCTGCATGCTGGAGTTGTGCATACTCGATACCTTTCACAGAGCGTTCGCATGGCACCTGCCCCCTCACGCTCTCACAGATCTGGTGTTCACTGAGGAAATCCGAGCGGATATTGTCAAATATTTTGCAGAGAATGAGGGCTCGGCTTCCTCTGAGGCCATTGTGTGGGACGCCTTCAAAGCGGTAATCCGGGGCCAGTGCATAGCGAGGCAGGCAGGGGTGCTGCGAACTATCCGTCAGACGCTAGCCCGGATGGAGCGGGAGTTGAAAGATCTGGACCTGGCCTTCTGTCAGGACCCGACTTTGGAGCTTTCTGGTAGCTTAAAGACCAAACTGCTTGCCTTTAATGAGGAGGCGCAACGGGAGGTAAAGTTCCTGGGAAGGCAGGCTGAGGCCCGCAGATACGGGGAGGGGGACAGGCCAAGTAGAACCCTGGCTAGGTTGATAGCTCCTCGTACACAGTCGCATTACATACATACGATTCACAACAGCGAAGGGTCCCTGGTTATGGGACAAGAAGCAGTATTACACGCCTTCACTGACTTCTACACATCCCTGTACGCGTCCAGACAGCCCAGCGCCCCTGCGTCCCTGGAAGGCTTCCTAGATTCTATTGCCCTAGTTTGGTTTAATGAGCATCACAGGCAATACATGGACCTCCCTGTTACCGTTCAAGACATTGCTCGGGTAATCAAAAGCATGCCGGCCAACAAAGCCCCTGGCCCTGACGGCTTGACGACGACCTTTTACAGAACATACGTGGAGGAGCTGGCGCCGAAACTACACTCTGTGTTTGTAGAAGCCCTTGAACTAAACTCCCTCCCGGACTCCATGCGTGAAGCCTTAATCATCACACTGTTGAAGCCTGACAAAGACGAACTGTTCCTGGACTCCTATCGACCCCTCTCCCTGATTAATGTGGATGCAAAAATCTATGCCAAGGTCATCGCAGACAAACTGCAGCCACTGTTGCCAATCATCGCACTCCCGGACCAGTCTGGGTTTATCCCTGGCCGTGCCACGTCGCACAATCTCAGGACCATCTTCTCTATCCTGCATTACGTACACCCCTCTGTTCAAGCGGCGGTGGTGTTCCTCGACGCCACCAAAGCATTTGACTCCTTGGAGTGGCCTTACTTGTTCAGGATTTTGGGTAGGATGGGATTCAGCCGAAACTTTATAACTCTCATCAAGCTACTGTATGACACACCCAGGGCTAGGGTGAGTGTGAAAGGCCTCGTATCTAAACCCTTTGCCATCTCTAGAGGAACCAGACAGGGGTGCCCACTGTCTCCTCTTCTTTTTGCTATTGCAATGGAGCCGCTAGCGGCCAGGGTTCGGCAGCACCATACAGCGAGGGGGATTGGATTTAGCTCCCGTAGTCTGCTGATCTCGTTGTATGCAGACGATGTCACCCTGTTTGTCATCAACTCCACAGAAAACATGAACCCATTACTCCGCGAATTTGTGCGATTTGAGGGATTGGCAGGAGTGTCAATAAATTGGTCGAAATCTGTGGCATTCCCTCTGACTGACGTAACCGGTCGTCCGCCACCGGATTACCCTCTGCGTTGGGAAACTGACGCTGTTAAATATCTGGGAATCTGGATCAGTCGGGATATACAGGAATTGTGGTCCCTAAACTTTGGAAGGGCGGTGGACTGGCTGGAAAGGAAGATTGAGGTCTGGAACACGCTTCCTCTCTCCCTGGTTGCGAGGATAGCGCTGGTCAAAATGGTGGTTCTCCCCAAATTTTTGTATCTTTTCGTCAATATTCCGCTGCCAATGACGACGCACTTTCACGCGCGCGTACGATCTCTGCTTCTGACTCTGGTGTGGGCTGGAGGACAGGCGAGGGCTTCCTGGGACCTACTCACGCTCCCACTGCGGCAAGGTGGTCTTGGAGCACCCGATTTGAAGTTGTATTCCCTATGTGCGCAGGCGCAATTTTTACATTTCTGGGTCTTCCCCACTCCTTACCAGCCGCATGTGGCGGTGGAGCTGGCCGCTGTAGCCCCGTCGCCGCTACGCGTGGCGCTCTATGGTAAAGTCTCGCGCCCTTCGAAAGATGTGGACACTGTAGAAATGATTCGCTGGTCCTGGCGCGAACTGCAAAATAGAGCGGGACTCTCCCTATTGTATGCGCCAGCTATCCCCCTGCGGGGCAACCCTATGTTACCTTGCTTGTGTGCCAGGGGTGACACCCTCACTATCCGTGGGAAGCGCTTGCACACCTTTGCGGATGTATATCCTGATGGTAATTTTGGAGAGCTGGGCGCTTGTGAGGCCGACCAACCTGAATCCTTTGCAGACGCGCTTCTATACCACTCTCTTAGGGAATCTTGTAAGAAGCTGTGGCCCCAGTTCCCAGAGGAGCCGCCGACACTCGATGCCCTTCAAAATCTGCTCTCGAGACCCTCCCCCAAAAAACTAGTGTCTAGACTATACAATTGCATGCAGGAGCAGGCCCCGATCACTGTACCTACGGCCAAGCAGGCTTGGGCTGCTGAGCTGGTCGATCCTTTGACAGATGAGATATGGGAATACTGTTGTGAGCAACTCACGGCGTTGTCTCCGAATTATAGATTGCGGCTAGTCCATTTTAAGTTCTTGCACCGATACTATCGTACGCCGGTACTGCTGCACCGCATGGGCATCCGAACTGATGCGCCTTGTTGGAGATGTGGCGGGGAGGATGCGACCTTCCTTCATGTGGCGTGGAGCTGCCCTAGATTAGATGAGTACTGGTCGGACATATTCACTGCCATTAACCAAATCCTGCACAGGACTGATATACCTTCTCCGCTCCTGGGCCTGTTGGGCTATGTCAAAGACACAGAACCCTGTGATAGGAAATTACATGCGCTGCTGCTCCTCTACGCCAAGCGACAAGTGTCACTACACTGGGGCCGGAGAGCTCTGCCATCGTTCACTGAGTGGGTTAAAGATGTGACGTATGGTCATGCACAGCTCACCCATTACTGGGAGACGATGCCTACCGCTTCCAGACCCAACGACATCTGGGAGCCCTTCCTGCAATGGACTAGGGAGCGTGCGAGCTCGGACGCCTCCGGGAAATTGGCCTCCCCCTGACTCAGTCTCACATCCTGAGACAACGACGGACAGAGCGGGGTCTCACATATCCTGAGCCAGGTCCAGGAAGAGGTGAGGTCCACTCCCCGGACACCCTGGTACTAAGTCGACCAGGTGCCGAAGAGAGGAGTTGATACAGTTGAAGGAAAATTATATCCTTTACTGGCTTTCACTTGTGTGTTTTTTGTATAGTTTTTTCACACCTTATTCACTCGTAAGCAGTAGCATAGATTTAGAACAGAGACCCTGACGAAAGCCTGGGAACTATCCCATTGGGGCTGAAACATGTTGGTCTCCTCGCAGCTATTTGTGTGGACTGCGTTGATGATGTTATACTGTTCTTGTTTTTAAAGGGGAAGGGGCTAACGTTTATTAAAACTGGTTTGTGTTAAGTTCCCTATCCTTTTTTAAATCACCACTTTTTTGCTTTTGCACTGCACTTCTCATCGTATCAACATCATGTGGTAGTACCGAGTGATTGTGGGTCGCTACCCCGAACTGGCTATCTGGGTATGCTGGTCTCAATGATCAAGAGACACGATACCCGATAAGGACTACCAAATGAGAATATTGATCCATACAAGACTTTTGATGGGAATCCTTAACTAGGGGTGACTCACGTTTACTGGTGCTTCACTTTTGGTGGTATGGTTTGTTGGATTTGCTGTGTTTGTCCTCATGTACAATTGACATGATTACAAAAGCATAGAATCACATTTGGATTTCTAATTAGACCCCTAAGTTTTTTTGTTTATTAGCCTCCGGGAAATCGCCTGACGTGGGCATCTCGGATGATATGGGGTAGAGATTTGAGGATATGTGCGTGCTGGCGCTGACCTGGTGGTTTCTGCCTGTGCAGGTTTGCTTTGGAGCTGTGGTACGCTTCACGACTACTATCCTCTGGCATCTCCGAACTCGAACTATCTTGTCACTTCCACCCTCTCTGAGGCCACACGATCCTGTACTTCACCCTAGTCCTCCTTCCACCTCCCCCCCCCTCCTTACGGACGGGACCTGGCGGCCACCCCGCCACTGCCCCTGCTGCTGGTTGATGTCTTCTTACAGTTGCCCAGCACAGGAGCGCACGACCCTATGTATGCGTGAAGTGATGTGTGATCGATATTACAGACCTGCACCGATGTTCGTTGTTTTTCTTCCTCGTTGTTTGTTGGGGTGGGATGGGCGAAAACAGTGTCCGTAGACATATTTCTTCGAACTGCCGTCTCAGCAGGCTATGGCCTGTTGTTCTCTACAGAGTTACGGGACAGCACTGAAAACTTGGGACCCGTCTGGTTGTCCACGGCGCTGACAAAATGTAAGACCATTTACCGTGCTAATGTTGCACTGCTTGTATACATGTCCTTACTGTATAAATGTGTTTCTACTGTACGCCATACGACCTGCTTGGTTATGCCACTCTTTATGGTTTAATGCTGTTTATGTGATGTTTGCCATCATAGCGGCCTGCCTCCGGGTTGTTGGCGCGACGCAGTGTAACTTTTATTCTCTTATATCAATAAAGGTCTTGCGGGAAAAAAAAAAAAAAAGTATAATTAGTTCATGGTTCATTATTAAGATTTATTTCAGAAATCCTGAAGGTCAGAGATAAAATAGTGTATTATTTACGCATAATGTACCAGTTGTGGAGAATGTCTGTATCCATGCATTTATATATTTTGCCGAAACAGTCTGCATTTCCTGGCCTAAGACCATAAAATGGCCAGGTGATCCTCCGGCAGGTGTTCTGCTGCAGGTCGCGGGTGTGGTGGGTCAACAATAAAAGGTAAGGTGTAGATCAATTGGACAATCTGGAGGACCCCTTTGTTGAAAGTGATGTTTTGCCACTCTTCAGGAAGTGCTAGATCTTGCCCCCCCGGCGGATGGCTGTCTGCTGCTCAGAGCAATCTAAAGAGCATTTGTGGTTGATGCAAGAGGGCATGAGATTGGGAGTAACCAGTTCCCTGATAGCTGGTTCACTGCCTGCCAAACCCGCAGCCTCAACCTCGAAACGGTTGAGAAGACTGTTCTAAAGGCTGCTGGGGCTGGTGCTGTTGCTATGCCAGACCCTTCACATATCACCTAAAAGTATGAAATAGTTGTGACTGGAGCTGAGAGACCCAGAGAATGTGCCTTGACTCAGCTTTCTTTACATCATTCCATAACCGAATCCACATTTTCGCCATACGTGAAGGAGCCATCAAAAAGCATGTCCATTAAAGACACCAGAATGTTCTTGGAGAAGCACCTGGACCTCATTGATGTGTGGCATAGAAGCACCAGGCTAGTTCCCATAGCCCTGCCCCAAGGCATCAGAAGCTTACTAATGTTATACAAAGGGCATGACACTGGAGAAATACGTCACACACACACATGGCACTCTCTGTAAATATTTTTGCCACTGCAGTGACATTGGCTTGTTGGTCCCGCATCACAGACAGGGCAACAAACGTGAGCACAACTAATAATTGGATATCTTGTGTAAGAAAGCAAAATTAGCAACACTATGCCCAACAGTTAATTATTGGAGCAGGTTTTTATCAACATTGAGCTTACTGGCATATGTGTAAAAATCATAATAAAAAAATGGATAATATGAATGTGAAAAAATTGTCCATGGAAAGTATAAGAAAAGAGGAGCTATACAGAGCTTCATTTGTAAAAGAATGAGTGCCAGTATCCAAAGCTGTGCTCAGAAGCCGACGTCTGGCACCAGCCACGGTCGGTAGTGGGTGTACCTGCCGGACGGTGACGTGGGGCGAGGGAGGGGCAAGGGGGGGTAGTAATCTATGGATTACGGAGCTTTACAGGTAAGTAAGCATATAAATAAATAAAACAAATTTCATTGCGTGCACTGCATCCCCAAATGCGATGCAGTGCGCGCAACGAAATTCGTTTTATTTATTTATATGCTTACTTACCTGTAAAGCTCCGTAATCCATAGATTACTACCCCCCTTGCCTTTCCCCCTCTCCACGTCACCGCCCGGCTGGTACACCCACTACCGACCGTGACTCTCTGGCACTATTAAATGCCACCGGATTGAACACCAAGGCTGCACAGTCTTCAATCCACCTCATGGCTCTTTAATCCACTGTAAGGCACCCCCTTCTCCTTTATATCACTCTTGCAGGTTACTCCTTTCTCCCTTTGTAACGGTTTCAGGGCCATGTTATCAAGCAAGGGCGATACATTATCGCCGCTTTTATCGGCAGGAAACTGCCGCTAAAGCGGCGATAATAGGCTTGATAATATGCCCTTGTGACTTCCCACAGAAGCCCAGGTTCTGGTGTTAACCTGGGCTTCTATGGGAATTCACAAGGGCATATTATCAAGCCCATTATCGCCGCTTTAGCGGCAGTTTTCTGCCGATAAAAGCGGCGATAATGTATCGCCCTTGCTTGATAATATGGCCCTCAGTCTTTATCTTCCACTTCGTGTGTTTTCCCTCTCTTGCTACCCAGGATCTGTCTCACCAGGAAAAATAAGTGCCGATCCCTAAAATAAATAACTGTCACCTTCATTGCCAACCACCTCAAACTAAGCCCTGTCTGAAAATGATGTCTTCGCTAATACCAATACTAAACCGATGCAACACAGTCATTAGCAGAGCCAGAACCCTATTCTTAAGGCTCTTTCTGGGTTCACTGAAGAGCTCTAGATAATAAAGTTTCTCCTGTCCTATCTGGTTATGAATTTCTTTTGCTTTGGCTGCTATCAACTGTGAGTTGGTTTCGGTGCCATTTTTCTTGTCTGTGCTCCTGATCGATTTTTTTACTTGCTCATACTTCTCTCTTCTTTGTTTGGACAGTGCCTTCCTGAATTCTGGTATTCCATAGATAAGTGGTATCCGAACTTTGTATGTGGATGGATCAGTTTAGGTTGCTGAGTTGTTGCAAGAAAGTTCAGCGGTGAGGGTTTTACATGTAAACACCTACACAAATATTGTCTGACCATAATTTCGAGATCAATACATTGTGACTACAAAAAATGTGCAGGTAGCGTTATCTTTTTATAATGTTTTTTTAGAAATATAGACATTTCAAATGCAGTTCATTTTAAGTATGTGTTCTTACAGTATTTTCATTGCATTATATTTTTTATTAATTATTTATGTTTTTGTGAAATGCATTTGTATTTATATATCAACATATATTACTAATGTCGTTTATTTCAGTTACTGTGTTTGTTGGGCAATTAATTATTTGTTTAAACTTTTATTAATTTTAATTCAATTATATTTTAATTATTTTAACAAGTATAACAATCATTTATTTATTTGGTTACATGCTTCATGCATTTTAAATATTTAATATATTTGTTATTGTGTTCGTTTTTGGGATTGCAACGGTAGGGTTATTTTTAAATTAAATATTAATACAGTAATTATTTAAAAGTGTTAAAGTTTTATGCACATGTTTACATCTTTAATACCATTCTTAAACATGTTAGAAAGTTACATTTCGTTTTATGAATTTTAAACCTAGTAATGGGTGGGTGGTGTTAAAATAAAAAAAATAGATAGATTGATATTTATTGATTAATGTATTAATTTTGCAATGGTTAATTGGAAATTGTTGTTTTATTTCTTAAGTAGGTATTTATTTAGAAACATACTGTATTAATCTTGTTTTGGCATGGGGTGTCCAGGGATTTGGGTGGATAGTATTATTTTAAAACTGCCTGAATGAATGAATGTATCTGAAAGAGCACATTGTTACCCAAAAACTGGGCAACTTACTGCTAAGGTGCCTAAAATATTCAGGGAAAGGATTGCTGATGTGGATGTTACTTGGCTTAAACAGCCAGGTTTTTAGGAGTTTCAAAACTGCAGGAAGAAAGTTACATTTCTCATTGATCTTGGCAGGGCATTCCAATGTTTAGCAATGAGAAAGGGTGGCCATACAGTCAGGCTCATCTACTATGGGGAACCTGTCTTAGTTGAGAGGATGCTTACATTACAGGACAAATCCGTAATGAAATGCTCTTTGAGCTATGCATAGAGCTTTTAATCGGATGCGTTTCCGGAAAGGGAACCATGGTATGGATGATTATCGGTGCGGAAGATTCAGCACAGTTCTGGCTTCAGCATTTTGTATTATCTGCAGTCCATTTACGAGGTATTATAAGTAGTACAAAATAGAATTAGTTATCACAACCCAGTTGGGACAAAATGAGGGTCTAGATTACAGTTTTCAAGGATAAAAGTGGGATGTTAGGGAGATTTTGCGAAGTGTATGTTCTTGTAGCCCCTGGAAGTGGTTGTGGCAATACCCAATGCAGAAGCTTGGTTAAGCCATGTCTCGGTGAGGACGGTGACGTCAGGGGTGAGGTCGGTTATGGTGTCCCAGATTTCTGTGGCGTATTTGTGGAGTGATCGGGCTTTGTTCAAGAGGCATTGGATTTCTGTTTTGTCAGTGAGTATGGGCTAGTTTCTGAGGGGGAATGATGGGTGGACTTTGCAGGAGAATTGGTAATGTCAGCAGGAGAAGGGACCTGCTGTTGATAGAGAGGAAGTGAGGCTGCAGAGGTCACTACAAGATCCTAGGGCAGTTAACTCAGCTCCGGTGTAGCCATTGTTGGTTAGAGATCTTGGTACTGGGCGCGGTCCAGGTGCAGACGGGCTCAGACGGCTATGTGCCTACTGCACGCAGCCTCTGAAGGACCACCCTATGGCCTACATTAAATAGGTTCCTGGGAGGGGGGTTGGGTGGGGTTGTGAGAAGGCAAGAAGCCGGAGGAGGAAAGAGGTTAAGTTTAGGCAGGAATCAGAAAACACAATTAGGAAAAGGATGCAATGTTATAAAGCAGGGTATAAATGAGTCAACATTGGAGGGAGAGAAGGTCATGATTTCGTGGCAGAAAAACAAAGTTATGGAGTAAAAAGGAGGCAAAAGTTTTATTATATGGGAGGTAAACAAGGTTTATTTTGGCAAAAAGGAGGCAAAAGGTTAAGTTTAGGTGGGAAAAAGACTGATTATGGAGGCAATAAGGAGGCAAAAGGTTAAATTTAGACCGGCAAAAAGACTGGTTATAAAGGCAAAAAGGTTAAGTTTAGGTGGGAAAAGGGACTTTTTATGGAGGCAAAAGGTTACATTTAAGTGGGAAAAAGACTGTTTATGGAAGCAAAAGGTTAATGTTTAGGCGGGAAGAAAGACTTTATGGAGGCAAAAAGTAAAATTTAGGTGAGAAAAAAGACTGTTTATGGAGGCAAAACAGATGTAATAGGTTAAGTGTAAACAGGAAAAAAGACTGTTTATGGAGGCAGAAAGGAGGCAAAAGGTTATGTATAGGTGGGAAAAAGACTGTTTATGGAGGCCAAAGGTTAAGTTTAGGCAGCAAAAAAGACTTTATGGAGGCTTTAAGGTTAAGTTTAGTATTGAAAAGAGACTATTCATAGAGGCAAAAAGTTACATTTAGGCGGAAAAAACTGTTTATGAAGGAAAAAAGAGGTAAAAGGTTAAGTGTAAGATTGGAAAAAGACTGTTTATGGAGGCAAAAAGTTACGTTTAGGCAGGGAAAAAAAGACTGTTTAAGGAGGCAAAAGGTTAAGTTTAAACAGGAAAAAAGACTGTTTATGGAGGCATAAAGGAGGCAAAAAGGTTACATTTAGGTGGAAAGATGATAAGGTTATGGTAAGAGATTGAGAGCAGCGGTGAGGTATCTTCCTAACAGTGGTTACATGCTTGGGCTGGACCTCAGCCTGCAGCAGCAGGGGAGCTGGGCCACAGACTTGCTGTAATGATAATTACAATTAACTACATAAATACTTGCCAGTACAATGTTGATATTTTGGACGATTATATTTAAGTATTCAATATTTTTCACATTACATCTATGTAAAGTTGACATTTTAAATTTTGATATTCTGACAAACATATTGTTGTCCAACCCACAAATAAGGCGAGAGAGGTACATCTACTTTTTCATCCTCCCTATATATGAAATCTTGAACACCCAAAAAAGGAAAAGGAGGAAATGTGAATATTCAGTAAAAATAGAAATATCACAATGGAAAAATGCAAGGTTTTAAAAATGCCCTCATCCACTAGTAGTGGCATGCTTCAGCATAGGGCTGCTATAACATCCCTGCGCAGACCAATGCCTGGGATGGAGCAATTGGCTTTGGTGGGGAGAAACAATACGTAAATGTATAAAGGGATCTATTTAGCAGAGCAATAACCAAAAAAGGGATTAAAACTACCTCAGGGATAACCTAACCACTCTTTATTCTTGGACTCCCAGGATAGGATTAAAAGGTTACTGATGGGGATAACAAAGGGTAATTAATGCCCATTCATCCCTCTTTCTTTCTCTCTTGTTGACATGTTTCGGCCACTATCAATCACCCTCAAGGGGTCATTCAGGCTTTCTCAGCCTAAATATCCCACTTTCTTATCCATCCCTATTTTGCTCAAATAATTGTGCAAGCAAACTATAATTGAATAAAAACCACAGTGTTTTTTTGCAAAACCTACTCTGGTGTCTGTCTATGATTTTATATTACGGCTCTCTGATAATGCCCTCTGCCATGCAGTCAATTATACCCGGGTGAACAACATGGGTTCTTCTGGGGGCTTATACATTTACTAAGAAGTGCAAATACATATGAATGAACATATGGTGACGAGCAAGTCATGGGGTAAACGTATTAAAAGAAGGTTAACTGCTGAGTTGGCCACACAACTTAATGTAACCTTAACACGTTTTTAGGTTGAAGTCTACCAGACAGCATGTCTCTGGTTTGCAAATACATATATTTTGAAGCTTCCCTGGGAATGCATTCTGCCCACTGCTTATCATTGACTTTGACTTTTGTAACTCACATTTGCTTTCTTTCTATTTGTTGGCATTATTTGTTTTAGATGGTCCAGCATGTCTTTGTCCCTAAGAAGGAGCAATGCCTGTTCACTATCTGTCCTTGTATTCGTCCACAAGTACTTACTTTCTGTAAATAGGTCTTTAAATTTTGTTCTTATAGTGTCACATTTGCTGTGCCTTCAAAGACAGAGGTAAAATGGCAGGCTCTATCTTTCAAGTGAGATTCAGGTTTACTTTTCTTTCTCTGGCTTCAATGTGAGAGGATTTATGTGACAATCCAGCTGACTACCCATGTTATAGGAAAGGCTGAAGGATTTTATTTTTTGTAGCACACAACAAAATGTCTGTGAATGAACTGAGCAAATATTTCAGAATATACCAGAATTAGGAAGGCAATAATGAAACACATTTTTTTGTAATTCTGAAGTGTTGGGGAAACAAAAATGTTAATACGATTAAAACAAATCAGTACACTTGGTGATGCCATTTCTACACATTATTGTTGTGCACTGTATAGTCTAATCAGTAAAATTGTATGTGTGTGCAAATATAATGGTCATTTCAATTGAAAATGTGCTGTCTGTAATGGCAGTGTGATACCACACCATGTACACTTCACACCATGAAATCCCACTCTGACACTCTACTCCAGTCCACTCTAAAACACTCAACTACACAACACACTATGTCACTCTACTCCCCTCTACGATATACCACTGTACTCTACTACAATACACTCCACGCTACTCCACTACACTCTATGCCACTTTACACCTCTCCACTCTATGCCACGCCACTCTACACCATTCCACTCTATGCCACTCCACTCTACGATACTCCATTCTACGCACTCAATGACACTCTACTCCACCCTGCCCCACTCCACTCTGCTCCACTCCACTCTATGCCACTCTATGCCACACCACTTTATGTCACTATATGACACTCTTTGCCACTTCACTGTATGCCATTTTACTCGCTTCTATGTAACTCCGTTATTCGCCACTCCTCTCAATGATACTGCAATGTACCACCCTGCATGATACTCCACTCCACTCTGCGATGCTCCATGACACTCCACTCTGTGATACTTCACTGTATGACACTATACTCTATTCCACTCTACTCCACTTTACGACACTGTACTACACTCTATGCCACTCTGCTCTACACCTAGGCGACTACATTCTATGACGCTCCACTCTACGATTTTCCACGACACTCTGCACCACTCCATGACACTACACCATAGAACACTCTACGCTACTCCACGTGGCTCCACTCTATGCCACTCCACTTTATAACACTCTACTCCATTCCACACTACTCCACTCCACTCTGTGCCGCTTCACTCCATGACACTCTACTCCAGTCTATGCCATTCCACCTTATTCTGCACTATTTCACTCTAGGTCACTCCACTTCACTCTAGGCCACACCACTCAACTCCACTCTATGACACTCTACAACCCTCCAATCTATGACCCTCCATGACACTCGATGACAGTCTACTCCACCCCATGCTACTCAGCTCTACTCCATTCTATGCTGCTCCACTCTTTGCCACTCTACTCCACTCTATAGCACTGTAGTACACTCCACTTTACTCCACTCAATGCCAGGCCACTCTATGCCCTTCCACTCAAGGCCACTCTAGTCCATTCAACAACACTCTATGCCACTCCACACCCCTCCACTCTATGCCATGTCACAACATTCAACGCCACTCCACTCTACACCATTATATGCCACTCCACTCAATGATGCTCTCCTCCATGCCACAACCTTTTAGCCATGCTGAACAGCAGCCTCACTGGTGTACACCATGGCAAAAACACATTGGCAAAGCCAAAAGCTCATGATTAGACGAGACATATTGGCTTTGCCAGTACTTGCTTTTTAATGTGCTGCAAAGTTAACAGAAAAAAGCATTCGTTCAAATCAGGTTTTACATGCGGTGGGCAACACCAATAGTTCTGCCCACGAAGGCGCGCGCACCCACTCCTAGGGTGAAGGAAGGTTGGCATCAAACTAACAGAACTGTGCGAGAAATTGTGTTCACGGCAGGCACGATATATTTGGCACCTTTGGATTTTTTTCCTTTTTTAGCAGGATAATCTGCCTGCAGATGCGTGTGCGGACTTCAAAGAGCCCCTGAACATCAAGCACTACTACTCAGACACTTAGGAACCCTGCAAAGCAAGTGGGCAAATCGATAGGTCGACAGCTTACTGCAGAGATGATGATAGCCAGGCAAAGTGGTAATGCCCTATATTTCCAGTGCCAGCACGCCGGCTGTTATTTCTCTCTCTGAAGCATTAGGACAAAGGAAAGTAAGCAATTGATTTTTGTCCTCGACTACATATTGAATAAATTAAATCTGATGTGTGGTGTATAAAAAAATGATACTTCAAGATCCCCTAAGAATGCAAGGTGCCTTTATTTTTCTATATTTAATAAAGCTATTACGTGCCCAGTTAGGAGTCTACTTCAATATCACCCCCCTCGAATGCTGAAGTCAGTAGGCAAAATATGAACCTGTGCTCTTAGAGCACACCAGAGAATGATTCGACTCTCCGTGCTTCAAAATGAAATTGTTATTCTTATTCGTATTGCCTCGCTTCGTATTGTGTTGATAAAGATGAAAGTATTCTGTGCCTGCCTGGTTAAAGGAGATCCTTCTAGCAGCTGTTCAACCCACTGAGAATGTGGTCCTGTTAGACAATTGAAAATCATTGATTTATGTATTATGATTGAAATCCCATTTTGAGTGTTTTTTGTCACAATTCCTTTGCGTTACAAAATTAGGTAAATATTTCAAGCAGCTCTAAATGTTCTATGACTACATGTTTGTTAAAAAAAAACCATAAACATTATAGGACTACATGTTTGTTAAAATAAATATATAAACTTACGAAAATCAGTTTAAATCACATGAAGAACGATAAATCCTGTGGCTGGTAAATGTCTGTAATTGGTATTATGGCCGACAGGGCAGGCGATGGGTGCATGGATTTAGCTCCAGGGTGGCGATGTGGAGCTCTGTGGTTGGTGCATGGAGGGAGGGGAGGGGAGCATGTAAAAGATACCTTGCCAGGCGGCGGAGCGATAGGAATGCAGAGCACATGCAGAGATTGGGGGCTCTCACTGGAAATAGCAGAAAAGGAGGGCCTGACTACCAGCTAGCTCCTCATTCTGCAAAACCAGCAAGATGGCTAAAGGCCTCAAAGTTAGCACAAAGTTAGGTGCTCTAAGACCACTCTTGGTATATGGAAGTTCTTATTTGTGAGACACACACACAAATAAGAACTTGAGTGGTCCGGGAACACATAAATGTGTGCACATGGGCCCGATTCACAGAACTAACTTTACTACTCCTAAACTGAGAAAAATCCTAACTTTACGTCTTTCGGTATTCACAGAAGGCATTTAGGAGTCCTAAAGTTAGGACTCCTAACTTCTGTGAATACCGAAATAAGTAAGTGCCTTCTGTGAATACCAAAATGAGTAAGTGCCTTCTGTGAATCCCAAAATGGTAGTAAGTTTAGGATTTTGTCTTAAGTTAGTTCTGTGAATCGGCCCCATGGACCCCTCTTGAGGTTATATAATTTATTTTTTTCAATTTTGTTGCAAAACCATGGGTGGATCTGCAAATTCACAGCAAAAATGATGAAAAAAAAGCATGCTCTCTCTTCCTTTTTTTAATAAAGCCCCCGGGTGGGCCAGGTACCACCACCTCCCTGGGGCTAACAATAAGGTGAATGAGGAGGTCCCTCAGACCACCCCCAAATCCACGGAGGCTACAATTAACATTAAATAGGGGGTCTGCACGGAACCCCACTCCTGGGTCCACCACCTCCCAGGCTACAATTAACATTAAAATGGCTCCCGGACGGTGGACATGTGGCCACCGTCCGAGAGCCAATTATAACCCTGGCGATCACCTCCCCCCGGGTTGGCTCCTGCTATGCCCCGGGTTGCCCACCCGCAGAACAGAGCTGTTTACTTTTCCTTGATGGGAGCTCACAGCTCCTGCCAAGCAAACGCAAACAATCCAGTTTCAGTGGGGGGAGCTGTGAAAGTGCTGCCGACTGTTGAAAGCGGAGGTTTAATCTCTTTCACTGCCTGAAGACATGCGGGCAGGGAAAGAGATGAAACATTTGCACTTGCTCAAAGGGAGCTGCTTTTGTAGTAACTCCATGTGTGCAACAGCAATGCAGGCTCCCCGAGGAAGCATGGAGCTGGCTGGGAAAATGGGTGCTTTGGAGCTCCATCGGGGAGGAGGAGAGATGCATCTCGTAGGTGTTCTTACGGAGTACAACCTAACAGCCACACCGTGTGACCACGGGGTACTCCCGAGTCCTCGCCTCCCATGGGGCAAGCCGGTCCTCTCTAATGGGTCATTGGACCCTTCGAGTGGATAATGACTATAGGCCACGTCCACAGAGTGGCACTACCAGTAATGTATGGTAAGATTGGAGCCCCCTAAATTCGGTCCTGATGAAAGCCATGTACCCACTGGGACATTTGGCTGAAACATTTTGACCTACCTCACAACATTTACATAGCAGTGATGGGATGATTGTTTTCTTACTCACCGCGCCTCAGTTTTTAGACACCACGCAGTTCCCTTACAGAATAAAGTCGCATGGGGGTACTGTGATGGCCTTTTAAATACACTCTTTTTTCCTTTGGGCCCCCACTCACCTTAGTAAGTGCATCCCTGTCGTCAGGTGTATGCCCCCCTCCACCAAACGAGGTTTCTGGAGGGTGAGGACTGGCAGATGATGAAGCATGACACCTGGTGGTGTGTGATGCCAGTCTATCACTTTTTGTGAGATGACCTTGTCACAACTCAGCACTTCACATTCACTTGGTCACACTCTAAAAGTGGTCTCTATTTGTGATATATGTTCTGACTGGAGGCTGACCATCTTCTAGCGCCCGACTGCCTCTTGTTCCCTCCTTAGGTCATTACCTGAGCTTCCTTGTGTCCTCCTGATTTGGAGCTCCCCCTGTGGTCCCCATGCTGCACAATGGGTGCCCTGAGTGAGCTCCAGGGCACCACAGAGACTTGGCTGGGTCCCAGGGAAAGGTGTTCCCAGGGCCGAAATCGCCTGGGGGAGAGGTGCGACGTGGCCCTCCTCCCCCATGTCTTTGTGGCAGGCCCCAGAGGATGGGGTTCCCGGGGCTGAAATCACCCAAAGGAGGGGTTCCACGCAGCCCCCTCCCCGATTGTTTATAAATATGTTAAGGCTGAGCCCCGGGAGATGGGGCCCCTAATCCTCAATTGGCCCACGGATGCGTGTCGCATGCCCCCCTGCCCTATTGATTATAAATATATTAAAGCTGGGGCCCAGAGGATAGGGTCCCTGGGACCAAAACTGTCCCGGATAGAGGGGCTGCACTGCCCCCTTCACCTGTGAAAAGCAGAGGCCAGAAAAACAATCAGAAAAGAGCAATTAAGGCAAAACAAAGAGCAGAAAAGGTAAAACAGAGGACAGTACAATGAGTAGCAGTCAAAAGAGAGGAAAAAAGGGCAAAACAGAGAGCAGAAATACAAGCAGGAAGGGCAAGACAGAGATTGAAAATGAGCAGGAACAGCAAAACAGAGCACAGAAAAACTAGCAGACTCATGCATCCACTCACAGACCCACACAATCAGACCTACTCAGAGACTCATGTACCCACTCACAGACCCATGCAGCAATTCATGCATCCACTCAGATACCCACAGCAAGAGTCACGCACCTACTCACAGACTAACTCAGAAACTCATTTATCCACTCACATACCCACTGAGAGAGTCACAGACCCACTCACAAAGCCACTCAGGTACTCATGCACCCACTCACAGACCCACTCTGAGACACATCCATCCACTCCAAAACCCACTCAGAGGTACATGCACCCACTCACAAACCCAAAGAGTCACACACCCTCTCACAGACCCATCCAGAGACTAACACACTCACTCGCAGACCCACTTGGAGACTTATGCACTCACAGAGCTACTCAGAGACTCATGTACTCACTCACAGACCCACTCACAGACTCACACACCCACTCGCTGACTCACTGAGAGACTCACACAATCACTTACAGACCCACTAAGCATCCTTGAGCTGTTAAACAGAATTTTTTCAGCATGATCATTTTTACTTAACATAGAATACTGTGTGCACCAGGCACTAAACTATGGAAATGATCTTATTTTGCTTCAGAAGATGGGCTATCTGTAAAGTTTTCACCAAACTATGAAGGCTGCAGGTAGTATGATCTTTACCACCTTCAGACCTTGGTTATTTTAAGTGAATAGTCACTTCTTGGACACATTTTGAATAGAGTGTGCACTCCTTCTTAGTAGATCCTTTTTAATACTCATTGGTGTATTTCTCATGGGAGTTTTACTGTGTGGTACAGAGTAAATAAACTTTCTCCATTGAGAAATCAGTGTTAAGGGTACTCACTTTTCTACTTAGATCCACGTAATTGCTCATTATAGGTTCAGTGTCTGTCAGGGTGTGATACAGTTAAAGACTGTTCGTAGTAGGGAAGTAGTTAGAAAACAGGGCTCCAGTATCTGAAGGATCTTAGTTTGCCCCAAGCAGTTGTATACAGATTGAACACTGTGTACATGACAGATTACCCTTTCATCTGTGCTTCGTAATCAACATGAACTCGGCTACCCAGGAAGTGTATGCTATAGGGTCAAAGTTGCACATATTTATTTGATTTATATAGCGCACTATAACCCAGAGGTCTCTAAGCGCTTTGACAGGGTCCGCTAGGCAATTCAAAAGGATGCACCAGTTTTACCAATTAAAAACAGCCCCACGCTTGCTGTAAGAGTACCGTTTTTAGTTTCTTTCGAAACGACATTAGCTTTGTGTCTTTCCGCAGTTCCAATGGCAGTTTATTCCACAGAGCTGGGAGAGTATGTGAGAAAGCACGACCTCCCACAGTAGCCAGTCTGCAGCGTGGCTGGACAAGGAGGAAAGCTTCTGCAGATCTGAGCACCCTGCCCGGTCTGTAGGGAAGCAGACGTGCTTTCATATAATGGGGTGCCCTTCCATAAAGAGCTTTATGGAAAATGCACAGTCCCTTGAACAGTAGCCTCTGCTTGACTGGCAGCCAATGCAGTTCACGCAAAAGGGGGGATGCATGAGTGTTCCTTGGTTTTTTTAAAATGAGTCTTGCAGCATCGTTCATGACAATCTGCCTTCTATTTAAAAGTCTTTGTGGTAGTCCTATGTACAACGAGTTGCCATAGTCCAACCTGGCTAAAATCATAGCCGAGACCGCACTCCTCAAGGAAGAAAAGGACAGCACCGAGGAGACTTTCCTCAGTTGTCGGAGGAGGCCGACACAGGTGCCTACCACAGCTGTAACTTGTTTTTTCATGGACAGTTTACCGTCCACATGGATGCCCAGGCTCTTGACCACTGTCGCCGGTTCCGGGGGCATGCCCAGCTCCCTGGGCCAGAATTGGTCACTCCATGGGTTGCCAGTGATGGTGATTGGCAACACCTCGGTTTTATCCGGATTGATCTTTAAGGAGTTCTCGGACATCCAATTAGCTGTGCTTCTTAAAATATTTTGCAGTCTTGCAGAGGCATCCTGACTATCATCCAGTTGGATGATAAGTTGGGTGTCATCCGCGTAGTTATACACCTGACAATCCATTTGATTGAGCATTAGAATCAGAGGCTGTAGATATATATTGAACATAAGGGGTGACAGAGCAGACCCTTGCGGTACTCCGCAGGTGATCGATGTTGCGGTGGAGAGCAGGTCACCTAATTGCACTCTCTGCATCCTCCCTTGAAGAAAGGATGTGAACCATGCAAGTGCTGTGCCCTGAATGCCGAAGTCCCTCATCCGCGACAATAGTTATTCATGACATACAGTATCAAATGCCGCGGAGAGGTCCAACAGCACCAGGGCACCCAGAGTTTTCTTGTCTGCTCTGTTCCTTAGCTCATCTACAATTGACAGCATAACAAGCTCCGTGCTGTGATTCGCACGAAAACCTGCCTGATTCGGCTCTAGCAACTGATTGGTCTCCAGGTGTTCCGACAAAGAGGTGAGGACATGCTGCTCCAGTACTTTCGCAAAAAACGGGAGCTGGGAGATTGGTCTAAAATTTTTCAGGCATTTCACGTCCGCCCCCGTTTTTTTAGCAGGGGGATAAGCCGAGCTTCCTTAAAGGAGGCAGGCACTTGTCATACCTGTAGAGAAAGATTTAGGAGACTCAGCACATCATCCTCTATACCAGGGAGTGCTGATTTAAGCACTTCGGGTGGGCACGGATCCGACCTAGAGCCCGACTTAACCCGCCCTATGAGAATAGACAACCTCTCCTTTGTAATCAAGGGTAAGGTAGATAATGGAATTCTCACTGCCGTTCTCACTGGCACAACCTGCAGCGGGCAATCTATCTTCGGAGTCGCCTTAATTTCGGTGACAAGAGCCGTAATTTTATTGGTGAAAAAGTCCTGAAATGTTTGGCAATCTTCCAGCGTGAAATCCGGAATCTGTTCCTTATTTTTCTGAGCTCCGTAAGAACTCGAAAGACCTCTTTCTGGGGATTCGTTGCAGTTGTAATCTTCTCCTCAAAAAACTCGGACTTCCTGGCTATGATTGCTTGCTTATAGCTAGTAAGTGCCTGTGTATATCTGCGTCTAGAATCAGAATTGTAGTCCTTACGCCAGGCTCTCTCTAATTTACGTAGCCCACGTTTCTTCTCTCTGAGTGGTTCATTATACCATCTGGCCCCTCGTCCTCTATCCACTTGGTTCATCCTGCGGATAGGTGCCACTTGGTCCACAACCTTCGAGAGTTTATTCATGAATTCCCTACACAGGAGCTCTGGATTATCTGACCGGTTATTAAGGGGGGGTTGGTACGAAGTAGATTTACCATTTTGTCCCCATCGATGTTTTTCCACTGCCTAACTGCTTTCCAGCCTCCACTAGTCACTGAAATTTGTTTATCCACTAGTAGCTCACCTCTCACCAAATGGTGATCGGACCATACACATGGCTGGGCCGTTGCCACGCCCTGCGCAGGGACTGTCGTCCAAACCAGGTCTAGAGTATGTCCCTTAACATGTGTCGGGCCCTTCACTTGTTGAGCCAGATCCAATGAGGTTAGCGCCTCCTCGATCTGTGATGCCTGACCTTCTTTCGAGACCTTTTCCCAATGGTAATTGAAATCACCCATTATGACTACTTTGTCATATCTCGAACGGATGTCCTGGGCCAGTCTCATGAACAAGTCGGGAAATTCCAGTGTAGCCCACGGGGGGCGATATACTAATAGGATGATCAGGCAGTCTGTCCCCAGCTTCAGCTTAACCCCCATTACTTCCGCGCCAGCCAGATTTTCGGTCAAAAACCTTTCGCCCAATAGGCGTGAGCTATACAGAAGGGCCACACCTCCCCCTCTCCTAGCTTCCGTTCTATTGTAGAAAAGTGCCGAAAAATCAGATGGCAGTGAGGCTACAAGATCCGGCATTGAAGAATCTTCTAGCCATGTTTCTGTAATTCCACGAAAGTCCAAATCTCCTTCTTCCAGGAGAGTGAAGACTTCTAAATGATGGCGTTGAAGGGAGCGTGTATTAAGGAGACCGTAGCGCAGGCCTTGGACCTTAGCTACGGCTTTCGGACCTGAGTATAGACTGGGGGCTATCAGCAGTCTTTCCTGCCTAAGTCTAGCAGCGCAACCCTGACTGATGGCAGTGTTACCGGAATTGAGGGACTCCAACTCCGCGCCAGTGTAAGTGATACGCGGACCACGGGTCATGGCCCCGGGTCCCGGTTGGTCACCGGCGTGCCCACGGTGCGCCCGCGGCACGTGCGCGCTGCGCGCTTGCATGGGGGTAGGTTTAAATGGCCTCGAGCGAGCGAGGTCGTCAGGCAACTACTAGCCTGTCAAAAAAGATGGCGTCCCGCCCGGCGCTTCCTCCCCCAAGATGGCTCTCACCCCACAGGTAACAACTAAAGACACGCTCAACCGCGGTGCAATTTCCTATTAAGATGCAGGTATGTGCTAACGCAAGCCCACAACAATGCAGATCCCAAAAATCAGGTAATGATTAGATTTAAAAGTAAAGATCGCGTTAAAAGCGCTGTACTCACGCTAGTCAGCAGCATTAAAATAAAACCATCAGCAGCCTTTGAGTCACGGCGCTTATCTGCCAGGGAGAAGCCCTGAAGTGATCAGCTTAAATGGCCTCGAGCGAGCGAGGTCGTCAGGCAACTACTAGCCTGTCAACAAAGATGGCGTCCCGCCCCGGCACTTCCTCCCCCAAGATGGCTCCCACCCCACAGGTAACAACTAAAGACCCGCTCAACCGCGGTGCAATTTCCTATTAAGATGCAGGTATGTCCTAATGCAAGCCCACAAGAATGCAGAGCCCAAAAATCAGGTAATGATTAGATTTAAAAGTAAAGATCGCGTTAAAAGCGCTGTACTCGCGCTAGTCAGCAGCATTAAAATAAAACCATCAGCAGCCTTTGAGTCACGGCGCTTACCTGCTTACATATCACAAGTAGGGGTGGGCGGAATTTACGTAGTCGTGCTACGCAAATTCCGCGAAACAGCAAACAAATCTCAGTGAGCGCGCGGAATTCCACGTGCACGCAGAATGTCTTGTTCCGCCCTTGGGGTGACAGGAGCATCTTGCCAGAATGAATCCTGCCCTGCGTATTTATCCAAGAAGTTGCCTCCATTTTGTGCAATACCTCTACTCAACTGGAGTACTTTCTACTGGCTGATCAGTAAGTGCTACCTCGTTGGGTAAATGTATTGTGCCTTTCCCTCACTGCAGCTACGTAAAGAACCAGAATAATTGTCTCCAGTGACTTTGTGTGTCTGCAACTTTGCCTCGCCGCGAGTCCTTTGAGTAAGCTGTTCATCATTCTGGGAAAAGGGCAGGAAGACGTTGCATACCGACGGTGTGTGTGCGGTGGGGCCAAACGTGCGGGGCTTCTACGCAAGTTAACATGCCTCCTGTATGGCACAGGATGGGCTCGGTCACCTCGGCGCTCAGCAGGTCCCGTAACACGGTCGTGCAGCTGAGCCGGGAACAGCCACAAGCAGAGGCCTTCCCTGGCTGCAGACACAAGCCGTCTAGGGAGTACGGCAGGAAAGGTCCGGGGTCTGACTCTGAGTGAGGAGGGAAGCCTGAGGTCCAACCCACCTCGCTGCATGGAGACCGTCATGCATGGGGAGTTGCTCGAGGTGCTGAAACCAGCCAAGCCTCCAGAGGGCAGGAGTTCTGCACACACCTTGGCAATGGGCAGCACGGGTGAGAACATTCCTGACACCCCCCCTGGACCTGCAGCCTACTGCGCTGCCGCCTGTGTGCACAACCTGCCTGGTCAAGCCACGAGCACACACGTGCATGCGCACATCCACAAACAGGGGCTAGTCCATAAAAACACGCACACACCACCCAAAGTCCTTGAGTTATCGAGAAGATAGCGAGGCTAAGAGGTTACCCTACACTTAATTCAAGGGCGAAGCAGCCCGTCTCTCTGGACCCATACATGCCACACGCTTAATTGCTGCCTCACTGCACCTACTCTAGCCACAAATCCTATGAGGTCTTCACACCTCGCTCTTAGGACTATTGTTGTGTGTCTGAGTTCATCTGTTAAACAATCTCCCATTGGTGTTAATTTCTTTCACAAAGGCCCTCTGATGATCTCTTACACTGAACAAGGTGACTAGTTATTCATAAGTAATCCAATTATCTGCCCTTTTGTCACTGCTCCCTGGACCTAACCTGCATTTCTGTCTAAAGAGGTGCACATGTCTGGCATGCTCTTTACCGTGGCATGTGCAAGGCCTTGACCCTGACAGGAAGTGCACCTTTGATGGCTGTAGGTCATATGTCTCGTGAGTTATGCCCTTCTGGTTACCAACAGAGCCCACATCTGGTTGCATCGTGAGTTCATCCTCGTGTTCTTTTTAAATTGTTGGCTTGGGGTATTTTCAAACATGTCCTAATGTGAATGACATTGTGTGTGAACCGTGTGCAGTGACGGGAAACATCGTAAGCGGTAGTACATAGTCATGAAATGTGTTTCTCGTGTTCATGGAGAGAAAATCAGAATACATTCCGAAACAAATGAAAAGAAAATACTCTAAGCCAAAAAACACAGTGGCTGATTCAAAGTTTCACAAGTGGCATAGGAAACATTTGGCAACTGTGCGCCACAGAGGAGATGCCTGGCTGTAATATGTTGGGGGAGCGGAGGGAGTGTCATGGCGGTCAGGGCTGCCGTTTGGCAGAAACCACATGGATCTCAGTTCTAAAAACCAAACCCATGCTTTTGGGGACATGGGGATTGCCCCAACGCTGTCCGGTGCAGTGAGCTGACTAGGGGTGGGCGTAGTTCGCGAAGTGTACTTCGCACTACGCGAGCTACGCATAGCACTACATGAACTGCGTAGTAGCATGTTTGCACTGTGCAAGATGTCGTTTTCAATGTGCAGACAAGCATCCGGCACTGTACAATCATTGAAAACAGCATCTTGCACAGTGCGAGCTGTTCTTTTCTGCCGCTCGAGTAGATTTTTACTCGAGCTGCAGCTTTCTCAATGCGGACTGGTAGTTTCTCATTGTGAGCGGTCACGAGCATGCGCGACCACTTGCAATGAGAAATCTGACCTCCCCGCGTTGAGAATCTCGCCGGGAGGTTTATTTTCCATGCTCGCGATCGGCAACTTGATGTGCTGATCGCGAACAAGTAAAAAGTCTCGCGAGGATGTCATTTTGCTTGCTTGCGGTCGCCAACTTGACGTTGAGGACCGCGAGCAAGCAAAAAATGACCGCTGCGCTACGCAAGTTTGCACTGTGCTAAGTGCAGTTCGCATAGTGCGAAGTTGCGCAATCTACGCGAGCGTAGCGTAGTGCTTCGCCTAGGGTTAGTGCGGACCACAGGACACAAGCAGCGTTGACCGCAGACAATGTGGGTACAATGTGCAGTAATGTGCGAGTGATTCATTGCTCTTATATACTTCACCCTGCCCACAAATTCCGCTCCGCTGCGGATCGCGGAATTTTCGGCAATTTCGCAAATGGAACGGAATTTACGCCCACCCCTAATCACAAGCTTGCTTTACCTATGGGGGTTGCATGTATGAAAGTCTCTCCTGGCCACACCATTATCAGACTTGATTGAGCTAAGAGAACGGGAGGTGGAATATTATGTATCTACCACAACTCCCTCTCAGTAAAGCAAATTAAGCAATCCCCTTCAGCAAATCTCATCCTGTGCATATTTATGCATAGACACCACTAGCAAACATAGACCCTTATGCACATCTACCACCCTCCAGGTGACAACCTCCCTCTAATTGAACAAACGATGGAAACCATCTCCTCCAACCATGGCCGACACTGCCCCCAGATCTTCCTTGGTGACTTCTCCATTGAAATAACCCGCATGACCAGGCGATTAACAGTCTCAAAAACTTCCTAACTGACCTCTGCCTGACTCAATTCTGTGACAGTAGCAGGCGCAACTTAGGCTCAACCCTAGATCTAATCATCTCCAATCCCAACTCCATCCTGCTCGAATCTATTCTCCCCTGTGACTGGTAAGGACCACCACTATATCACCTTCCGTATCCTAGAAAGTTGGAACTCCAAAAGATCACAACCACTAAAACAAAAGCATTGGAAAAGAACGCTCCAAAATACAAACGTAAATGAGCTCATATCTCTCTGCAATATTTCCCTCCCGCCGACTGCAAACATAGCCAACTTTCACAACCTCACTGAGCACTATAACAACTCCATGTTGTCTGGCCTGAATGCTACTGCCCACCTACAACTAAAAAGAAAATACATCAAAGACTCCAAACCATGGTTCAATGATAGCCTGAGATTAGCAGAACGTGTTTGGATATCCGCTCCATCCACTGGTCTACTAAAAACTCTAAGACTAAAAAGGAGTAGATACAACAAACTCATCAGAAAGGCAAAAGCAACCTTCTTCAAATCCCAAGTTGACAAAGCCAAAAATTGCCCAAAAAGGCTGCTTGAGTTGATTAAGTTACAATCCAATAACACGCCTATCCAATCTCTTCTCATCTCCTGCCCTCAGCCAAACTGCGAGGCCGTTGCTGACTTCTTCCTTGAAAAGGCGAGTAAGGTCGAATTAGATCTAAAGTCAGCCCTGTTAGATCTCTCACCCTCTTCTGGCTCCTCCTTACCCTTGTCCTCTCTTACGCCACCCTGTCTCTCCCCTAAAAACAATGCTTCTTAGAGTCAATTCATACCCCTCGAAGACACTGCCACCTTCAGCAGACTCTTGACCCTGAAACCTTCAAATCACTTCAATGATCCCCTCCCCCCCAACTTCTTTAAAGAAATGATGGGATCACTAGTCCTGCTCTGGTCAAAGATCATCAATGCTTCTCTTCTTCAAGGTGAGATCCCTGAATGCCTGAAGGCCGGTCTAGTTCTCCCTATTCTCAAAAAACCCACGGCGGACCCCGAAGACCTGAATAACTATCAACCAATCACAAACATCCCTACCCTGGCAAAACTCCTTGAGAAATGTGTAAACGAACAACTGTGCAAACACATTGAGCATTTCCAACTTCTAGACCAATTGCAATCGGGCTTCAGCACTGAAACGGCCATCACTCATATAGTGGACAACGCTCTCACTTTGCTTGACCAGAATGAATCTTGCCTACTAATACTACTCAATCATTCATCTGAATTTGACACTGTCAAACATGACAATCTACTTAACCTTTTAGAATATAGGATGGGGCTCTCAGGCACTGTTCTAAAATAATTGTTTGCCTCTTTTCCCAACAACAGAAAGCAAAGAGTCAAATCCAATCAAACTCTATCGAACTCCAGTCCCTACACACTGGGTGTCCCCCTGTCTTGCTTGCGCCCATCAGATAATACAGATCCCACACGATGGCTCAACACCCAGCAAAGCAAAAGACTTTAACACAGCACCTTGAGAAAAGGTTTTTAATTTACAAAATGCAAGGAGTCTCTCTCTTTTAGAATAAAGCTAACAGAAATGCTTTCCCAGATGCCAAATGCAGAACATTAAAATACACAAAGATATATATATATATGTATATATAAATATATATATATATGCAAGCAATAATAACACATTTGGTAAATATAATGCATGAAGAATACTGATGAATAAACAAGCAGCAAATAATATGAAATAAGACTCAAGCAAATATACTGGACGTCGTGCAAGACATCAGAAAGATATAAGTACATCAAATGATTACTTTGGATGTGCACCTCAACTCACTCACACATCACAAAAAAAACACTTCAAATGATCAGAGCCACTGGCCAAACATCACAATGGCAATAACCAAAACTCAATACTTCACCTGGTGCAAACACTGCATCTCAGCCCACTCCTGACTGGGGAACTTAAACAGCCATGGTTGAGAGCCTCAGCAACCTGGGTCCATGCTCCGAGGTAGATGCAGCCGTCCCCACTCGGATTCCAAACTCCCGGTTTCTGAATCAACAACCCTCAGCTTTATGATCTCACAGCACACTAGAAGGTTCGGGAAAGACTTCCCCCCAGGCCAGAGGAATCTTACCAGAATTGGCCAGGTGCCAAGCAAGCATTCCCATGGCAGGAAGGAGTTCTCACGTCCCCTTCTCCAAATCTCACATGTTCCAGCCTTCATCTTTCTGAAGCTCACAAAGCCTTTCAGAGTACATTAAACAAAAAACAATCCTTGAACGTGAATAACTCAAACAACTTGCAAGCACTGCTGTGCATGCAGAAAAGCTGCAGCAAGGCAGAGTCAGGAAAAAGGATGACATGAGGCCATGTGAAAGCCAATAGTGAGAACTTCATAATTCTCATCTCATCAATGTACAACACAATGCACAATTGTGCACAACTGCTTATAGATTCACATACTTCATCTCTCAATGTACAACAACGAGCACATGTGTGCATCACTGCCCACAACACTACATTTCGAGACTAGAAAGTACATTCCACAACTCTGTTCTTGGCAAGGCTGTCCTACTCCGTGACAGCTCCCACTGAAAGACAGCAAGATTACAAGAAAGAAATGTGTAAGAGAAGCGAGGCATATGGAGGACATCGTACATCCAGGCTAGGATAAAATAACACACTAAAGTCAGTTAAAATAATGGTAGTCAAAGGTCATCACTGGGTGTCAGGTCACAAGAGTATCTCTAGCACTACACCCCAAGGGTCTTCGTTCTCCCCAAGCTCTTCAACCTTTTCATTGAACCACTTACTGTAATCCTCAAAGCATCTAACATCCAATATCACATGTAAGCGGATGACACCCAACTGTACAAGAAAATCTCTTCCCCTGAAGATATCAAGTCACTCAACGGAACCCTACACAAAACCCTAAATTGGCTAACCTCCAACCACCTCAAACTAAAGACCCTTAAAACAGAATTCCTCCTCATTTCACCCACTAGGCAAATCCCCATTGTGGAGAAATATCTAAGAAACCTCACCACTCCCAACTGTACACCACACATCATTGATTCCACAAAATCACTGGGAATTGTGCTAGATAAAAACCTAAACATGAAAGATCACATCAGAGCATCTACCAAAGGAGCGAACTTCTAACTGAGCAATCTAAGAAAACTCAAACCCTACCTTCCCCAAAATGACTTCAAATCTGACTTCAAATGAATAGTGCAAGCACTAGTCATCTCAAGACTAGAATACACCAGTGCTACTCTTTGCGGGCTACCGAAACTCAGCTTAGTCCCCTTCAGAGCATCTCTGAATGCTGTGGCTAGAATCATAACTGGCTCCAAGAAAATCAACCACATCTCTCCGGACCTGAAATCGCTCAACTGGCTTCCCTTTGAGTCAAGGATCCAGTAAAAAATTGCATGTATGACCACTAGAGCACTACACTTCAACGCTCCTCTCTACCTGAGAAATAAGCTTGAACTATTGGGTGGCTCCCGGCCCTCAAGGAGCACGAGCACATTGCTGCTCAAATCGAAGTAATAAAAAAAAACGAAAACCTACAATTGCACACTCTCTGGTATTGCCCTGAGAATCTGGAACTCCCTACCTGTGGAAACAAGACTCATTCCTTCACCATTGGCCTTTAAAAGGGAAGTGAAAGCTCCACTGATGAACAGTGCGCTGAACTAGAAGCTTTTCTCCTTTTGTCTCCTATCTTGTTTAGCCGATGAATCTGCTACCAGGCATTTGATAAGACCTCAGTGTCGCCCGCTAATGTGTCTTTGTGTACCTGATATATATTTCTCTACTTTTCTCCCACAGCTATCTACCTATGTCTTTCACAACCCATATGTAAAGCGCTCTGATACCCGCTTGGGTCATGTTCACGCTATACAAAACAATAAATAAATAAATATAGCACACTATACCCAGAGGTATCAAGGCACTGAGTCCAGAGAACTCCAAAACCCAGCAGAAAGAGCCTGATCCAGAAAAGAAGAAAAGTAAAGAACAGCAACACAATCTTGAAGAAGAGTATTAAAGAAGAGACCATCTGGTTCAATGAGACCTTGAAAAAAATCTGAACTAAGAAGAAAAAAGCCAAGTTTTTAAGTGTTTGCTGAATGAGATAAAGGAATTGATTTCTGCAATGTGGATTGGAAGTGTGTTCCAAGCTTGGTGACGGAAAAGGATCGCTCACCTAATCTAGCCTTTTGGAATTTAGGCACAGTTACTTTCCTGCTGATCTTACGTGCCTAATTGTCTGTACCACTGAAATGAAGACCTAATGGCTAGTGAACCCTTGAGGTGCAGATAGACTATGCTAAGTGCCTTGAAAATCACACCATTTTCTGACTGGAAGCCAGTGAAGATTTCAAAGGCATTTTTTCACTGAGAGAAATGTGGGGACATATTCAGTATGAGATGAGCATTCAAATGTTGACCCATTTGAAGTCTGTTCAGGGAGGTGCCGTTAATATTGAGATAGAGAGCATTACATTAGTCTAATCCTAAAGTGATCAATGCAATTGCCATTGATTTGCAAAATGCCACAGGGATGAAGAGGAAGATCTTAACCACATCGCTGCTTGGTAGTTTCCCCTGATGTGCTGGACAGCAACGAAAACGGGTGTGGTCATGACGAGCTCAGCTCGTCATGAGCACCTGAGAGGTATATGCCATGACGAGCTGAGCTCGTCATGAGCATGGAAGGGGTTAAGAGATCTAATAATGGAAAAGCATGGTTTATCTGCAGTTGAAGTTGAGGGAGTTATCAAATAGAACACCTAGGTTCTTTACTGACTCCACGGAGCAGGAAGGGACCCACAGGTTTCCAGCCACCACAGCTCTGAGTAGATAGAACACTGGGCTCCGAATATCATGACCTGTATTTTATCAGTGTTTAGCTTGAGAAACTTATCCTACATCCAGTTACTTTAGCCAATCCTACACTGTTTGAAATTTTCAGCTGCCTCAGATTGATTGTCAGTAATGGACACAATAGTTTCTTGTGTCATCGGCATAGATAGTACCAGGAATCCAAAGGATCTTACTAAGGCAGATGAGGGAGAGACAAAGAAGTTCAAATATTGTGTGGCTAAGTGAGGAGCCCTGCTGCACCCTACATTGTAAGCTGAAGACCTTGGCCCTAAACTGAACACTACTTACTATTTGAAACCTCTTGATGAGAAAAGAATTAATCGTTTTTTCTTTGATTTCAGTGTATGATAGCAGTAATTATGCTTCAAATTATTCAGCAATTACTCCATAGCTTTAATGCTACACCTCCTTATAGATCAATGTGTACAACAGAAGCTTGAATGATGTCATCAGTGATGTCATAAATGATGTCATAGAACATGCCGTGAATGGTGTAATATCTGAGGTCATAAGTAGAGGTGGACAGAACTTGCGGAGTTCCACTCTGCGGGATCCCATGGAGTCACATAAAAACATCTATGGTGTTCCGTGAGAGGGCGGAATCAGCATGTTGCGCTGATTTTTAGGGCTGAGAGCTTGTTTTGCCTTGCAAAATCAGGGCAAATAGCACCCCGCAGAGCACCAGAGTGCACTGCTTCTTTGTTGCTGCTCTAGTAGATTTGCTACTGGGGTGGCAGCTTACTCACTGTGAATGGCAGTTTTCTCACCCTGAACAGCCACAACTCTCCGCGAATGCCCGTGTTTAGGAAATTTCACCAGGTACTGTCTTAACTCCTGAAAATAACACTAGAGGATGCCAATTCTCAATCAACTTAACGCTGGTGAGCCACACGTAAGAAAAAACTCCACCACATGGCGGAACATGCATCCCCCTCTGCGTTTTAAGTAATATTGGCCCCAGGGATAAGCACCCCAAAGTATGTGATGGCTTGGGGAGTGGGGCCGCGTGACACCCCTCCTCATGTTGATTAATTTTGGCCCTCGTTAGGGACTCTCCAAGGCTTGTCTGATCTAGAGAAATGAGGCCCGCATCCCCCGTCCACAAATACAATAATTTTGGCCCGAGGGCGTGCTCACTGGAGCCTGTAAAGGCTATGAGAGGGAGGTCACGCACCCCCCACCATTAATAAAACAAAATGGCTCTGGCCACCATTTTTTTCAACAACCCTGCAGGAGTCCAGGGGATTGCGGCAAATTCCGATGATTTTGTTTTTGTTTTTGGCCCCATTTGGGTCCATCTGGGTCCCCCTTCTATGGGGCCTAGGGCATAAGGGGATCGCTACTCAGCTCTCTTACATACATTTTTTGTTTCAGGACTGGGGACCAAGTCTCCAAGTCCTGTAATGGCTACAAGCAACATTTTTCTCATGGTGCTGATAGCCAAGCAGAGCGCTTGCTCCCGCAGGACTCTGACTCGCGCTGGAGCAAACTGGCTCAAGAGAAAAAAGCTCCCCAGGGCAATCAGAATGCTGCATTTTTAAATTGGTGCTCCCAGAAGAGTCTCTCGAGACTCTCGTTGTCCCAACTGTCCAGATATGCAATTATGTTCTACCCTTAATTTTTTTTTTTAACTCCTGAACGGATTTACACCAAATCACAAAAAGCACAATCTGCGGACCAAGATCTAGCTTCCTGACAAATTTGGTGTAATTCCGTTCCACAATTTTGGATGTAGCCCTTCTTAAAAAAGTCTATGGAAAATGCATGGGGATTTTGCGTTTTGGGACCCCCCATTTTTTTCGACCCCTGCTTGATGGATCATCATGAAACTTTCCATAAACAAATTAGTTAAAAAGTAGCATCTTTTTCGAAGGTTTTGTGCAGATTGGTACAAACAGGGTCAAAGTTATTAGCAACACAATAAATGCATTTTCTATGGAACAGCAGACTTAACTATATCTATCCAGTGGTAACCGCCACTGGGTAAAATATATATATTCACAGTAGTTGCAGTAAAGTCAGAAGAAAGGCATTTTTTTCATAACTTTGGTGCTGTTCAATGAATCATCAAGGAACTTTCCCAATGAGAAGTTCATCCTTTTTGGCTCCTTTATTAAATGTTAGACACTGTTCAGTCAATCAGAGGTCAAGAAACATGAGAGGGGTCATAAATATTACTTTCAATTTTAATTTTGGTCAGAAAGTGTGTTATCGAATACAAAAAGAAATGGCTCAATATGATTACTCAAAATTTGAAACAAAGTTAGAATTTCACTCACAAAGTCTGCTTTTCATTACTTGGTGTAAATGAGTTCAGTAGTGTTTGAGACATTTGCATTGAAAGCGGTGCTCAGGCTTGAAGCGGTTAACCTAGAAAAATGTAAGTGTAAGAAATTGGAGTATTTGTTGAGGGAGGGTGAGAACCAGGACTGGGGTTTGTTTGAAATGAGACAAGAACTCATGGTAGAAACCAAGAACCACTGAACCATATCATATATAATATCCATATAATAGGCTACTCTGACATAGGCTCAGGCATGCAAGGCTGTAAAACCCCAAGTTTCAGTTTAACTGCATAGTCCATGCTCTTTCCTTCACCTCAATGGATATCAGGGGAAAGTGATTCCTATAAATGACCACACTCTCTGATCTGCATGTGATTGAGAAGCGATTAATCAACCTGAACGTTGATTGTGGCTTGAGCTTCAATTTGTCCTTTTTCCCCAATGTTCATTTGCTCGTTCTGGATTCCAAGTCCTGGAAAAATCCCAAAAAGTGTTCTTTATCTTTGAAAGACAAGGGTAAAATGTTTATTATTTTTCCAATTTCCAGGATGATTAGTCCCTTAACGTGGTAAGGAATGGCCACCTGCTCTTGAAAATCGAAATGCAGGAACAAAAATACTGTTTGCATCCACTAGGTGGCTATAGATAATTTAATGTGACCTTGTGTTCTGGGACAGACTCGTCATACTGATTTTCTAGCATTTCTCCAGTGGGATGTAAGCGGGAACGGGGTTTCTTTTCTATATTATGAATTGTCAAGATCCAGACTTCAAAGCACATAACATGTCAATTCTAATTTGAGCACTTGTATTGGTGAATGCATGTTCTTTCGTTCGTTTCTTCTAAAAATGCCTTTTGATAGTGCAGACCTCACTCCCAAACAGACTGAAAACCATTGGGGTCACTCACTAAATTCCCTTGCACTGTCAAATGAGGGGATGTTTGGAACATCTTTTCACGGGCTGGTTTTGGTTCGGTGTCCGACTGTGAAAGTGTTTTAACATAACAAACTAACAAGCTTCCAAGCTAGCAGGTGAGCATCAAGGCAAATTCATTCTTATCTGACTATATGGCAGTGCAAATCTGGTTGGAATTCTATAAGCAATAATACATCACATCAAGAGTATGGACAGGTGTGTGGCCAAAATATAGCAGCTGCTTTCTGAGGCATCAACTACCTTCATTCTTTTTTGACTTATGTCATAAAATATGTCATAAAATATGAATGGTGTACAATAACAAAAGTACCAGAAGGCATTTGCCTCTTGTTAGAACTGAGGGTCTTTAGTTGGCTGAGGCAGTTACCTTAGTCCAACTAGGGACCCTTGCTTCTAGTCAGGGAAAGGAGGGACACCCTCTTTGATAACCCCTGCTCACCCCCTGGGAGCTTGGCACGAGCAGCCAGGCTTATCTTCAAGGCAGTGTGTAAAGTAGTTGCAACAACACTCCCAGTGACACAGTGTTAACACCACAAATGGACACCACACTGATGTATGAAAATAGCGGTATCTTTATCAAGAAAATAAAAGGTAGGACCAAACGATAAAAATCCAACATATGCGCATTCCTAATATTTCACGTTGCCAGTTATTAGGCCAATAAACACTTGTGGGTTTTTGCGGTATTAATGAGCAGTTCACGATGTTCAAATGGAGTCCTAATGCAATGCTATGCAGTTCGTAATGCACTTCACATCATAAGACTAATGCAAGTAATCAGGCAGTTCGTAATGCAAGATAAATGCAATCCTCAATGCACGTAATCCAGCAGTTCGTAATGCAAGTATAATGCACTCCTTAATTCAAGTAATAAGGCAGGTCGTAATGCGAGAATAATTCAGTCCTCAATGCACATAATCAGGCTGTTCGTAATGCAAGTATATTGCACTCCTTAATGCAAGTAATAAGGCAGTTCGTAATGCGAATATAATTGTTGGCCAATCGACACAATTAGCACGGGCACCTCCAGGCCCCAACCACAGACAACAGTCCTGAACTTCTGAGGCCGGCCCCGGTGCTGTCGGGGAGGTCCGGGCCGCTCGAGGACTCAGTGCGTCAAACGCTATGCAGCCAGAGAGGGATGGGAGCACTCCTGTTCTCCTCCTGCACTCCTCCCCAGGCCACACATGCTTGCGGCTCCCGACTGAAGTCCAAGCCATACCTGGGGGGTTGTGCTGCCTTGCTCTCTCTCTCTCCCAGCTCATCGGATGTCCTGCTGGGCACTCCGGATGATCACACAGGTCCGATGCAAGGCAACGCTGTAGCCGAACAGGTTACAGCGCTACCTCCTCTGTTGCTGGCGATCTTGGGCAGATTCCTCTTGTGAACAACGATCACGATTACCTCATGACTTCCATAGCTTTATGAAATCCTTCAGCACATTGCGGCTTGGGCCGCGCCACCGATCTTGATCCACAGCCTCCGTTACGATGACTGCTCAGGCCACAAACAACTTCACAACAGTGTGGATGATGATTCACGCTGTGGGATGACTATTTTAATATGTTTTTTGTTCTCTCATCTCATCCAGTTGTTTCCCAGACTGGAGTCCTCAAGTCAGTCAAAAGTCGGTATAAACTCAATACAGGCACATGAGAGAGATGGGCAGGGTATCCACAGCATCAACGATGTGGCCAGTGCCAATACGTCCACCTATTGGCCGAAGAGGGAACATCAGTATGAAGACAAATGTTCATGGTAAAGCGATACAAAAGGGTTTGTAGGTGTGCAAGAGGGCACCACAAGAGCACGCTAATTGGACTGGGAAGACTCACATGAAGGTGGTGTGGAAAGCTGCTAAGAGTTGTTATAAGGAGAATGTGGTGAATGTTGAACATAACAATGGGGCTTGTATGGACAATAGTTCCAGCAGGGAGATTTAGGCATAGTTAGTCATGTCAAGGATCACAACAAGAGGATATATCGGATAGTGGATCTGGCATGTCTACAGTGTGTGAAAACTGTCACCCCTCCTACCCCTCTTGGTCAGTGTCCAGCCTCCCTCCTTCCCTTCCCTCTCTACCTGTGCTCTCACGGCTCAACCTGGGTGGTGGCAAAGGTACCTTTGGAGGTCTCTCCAGCATACACCGCTCTCACTCATCAGCCGGTGCTCCTGCCCTCAGTCCCATTATGCCAACCATGAAAGCCACAACAATAAGCATTAAAAGCAAGGGTTGGAACAAGGACAAGTCCAAACAAAATAAGCCCGAAATAACCTCTCACATGATGAAAAATAAGACTAGGTTGGGGAAACATTAGCACTCAAAATTATATAGTTTCATAAAATGTACAAAACTCACGTTCAACGAGCATTGCACTACAAAATACAAAAAATATTCTATGCAAATATAAAATGAATGGACGTTCTACATAGCCTTCCGAATCAACTGAATTTTATGCAATCACTTACTTTTCGAGCAAGAAATAAAAAAATAGAAAGTGTAATCTATAAAACGAAAACATCCACAGTCTAACAAGGCCACCAATTGTTTGTAGTTACAATCTGTGCTTTTGCTAAGAAGGGCCAGTAAACCCTGTAGGCTTTAACAATGAAACGCCATTATAACTCATTTTTGTTTTTTCCCCTCATTCACCTCAGACCACAGAGTCCACTCCAGTCGCCCGTACCCCTGGAGACACGAAAACAGGTGGAGAACAACCCACCTGTGGGTACGCATGCGAACATCAGGGCACTGTCCCAAATAGGATGATTACTCTCAAACTTGGTCCGGAAATGAAACATGGCAGCTCCAGCAGGGCAGAAAGGGGAAGGTAAGTCCATCGCAGCCTTGGGAGATCTTAGGAGGTTTAATCATTGGGGATGTGTCGTATTGATTAGTCTCCTAGCAATTAACCCCTATCCCTTATCACGACCATCTTAATAAAGAACTCCAGAAAGCCTTCTTCCTAGTAGATGAGTGCCCCCTTAAATCAAACTTTGACGTGTATTGTATGGAAGCCAGACACTCCCGGTGCTGAGGAGGTTGCCCTTCTACTCATTTACGGCAAATCTCGGGTCATTGCCATTATCACTCATTGTCTACTTTTTAAAGTAGCTAGCATTCAAATAACAATTTAAAAGAATGTAACACGTTTGTGGTGTGAGAACAGGGAATAAACAGAAAGGGGTCAGGAGGTTCCGCAGTGGAAAGTTCGACTCATCAGATCACCGTGAGACTCAAATTCTCCTGAACGGGAGTAACAGCGGAATGAGGTGAAATGCCGTTATATGAAGGGAAGGCACCCGAGATAGACAACAAAGACACCCAAACATTAGGAAGCAGCTGACCCTCAACCCCCAGGCCCTCTCTATGAATATTCCGTATTACAAACAAAAGGTCTTCCAACAGACAGTAGCTAAGACCTAAAAAGATCCTGCAAGAGTGAAATAAAGAGGGGGGGTATGGCTTTGGCACCACAGGAAATGGCCACTTCTCCGAGGAGCTCCGCTGGGACGTAGCCGGGATGGGAGTCTTCCAAGTGCTCCCAACGTCTCCACAGTCTCGTAATCCACTCCTCCTGTATGCGGAACGTCTGCTGCCTTTTTTGTTCTATATTCCGCCGAATGGGATGAACAGCAACTTACTTTTCGGAGCTCCCTCGACTCTGACGGACTGCGATTGTCCCGCGACCGCCATTTTATTTCACCTGACGTTCCGGTAAGCGCTGCCTGTTCCCTCTCGCCCAAAGTTCTTTGCAATGACGTGCATCTCTCTGAAACTCTGCTTTTTTTGGAATGCCTGACTCCAGCATCATTTGGCATCATGAATCTTTCATTTATGATTGAATGCCTTTAGATTTTCAGCCCAACGTTATGATTCGCCGCCATTTTGTGATGAGCTTTACCTCACCAGCTTGAAGACTTTTTTCTTTATATGTGTTTCACTATAACAAGCATTTTTTCTCTGATTTACGATTTTACACTGCGATACTGCCATACCTATTTTCAATGACAAAGACTGTTTTTCAGGAGTTTTATGCCTACATGTTTTACTCTCTTAACCAAACTCGCTCTTCCACCAGTTTGTCTATTTGGAGCTATTTGATACTGGTATTGCTGTTTTAAATCACTCCTTCTTCTACCATGTAATGGCTGAGTTCCTTACTATGGATTGAATTTGATAATTATGACAGTTTACTGCTACCTACCTTATTTATGCTTTCAGAGCATTTTGTCTAACATCTGAACCCCTCACTCTACCAATGGCAATGTTGCGCCATAATCGAAATACTTCTCAGCAAACTACAGCTTTTACAATGCCTTTGGAGGATGTTCATCCCTTTAGTGTTTTGCAAGACAATTTAGAAGATGCAGCTAATGACTCTACTTCCCTAAAAGGCTCTTCTCCTCACACATCTCGCTCCAACCTTAAAATTACTTCTGCTTCTACTCCAGGGAAACGAGTTAAGACGAATCCTCCATCTCCTACCAATACCTCCTCTGTCTCCTTGGAGCTTCTACTAGAAGAAATACGTTCACTCAAACCCTATATGGAGGAAATCCGTTCACTCAAACCCTACATGGCGGACACAAACGCTCGTCTTCAAAGTCTTGAGGACAACTGGACAGGTTGACCATCTTGAGAAAACCATCACTTCTGTTCAAGCTCTTACCGACCAAGTTCCTCATCTCCACAGAGAAATTCAAAGTCTCAAGCACCAAGTGGAGAATTTGGAAAATCAAAATAGACGTAACAACTTACGCATTTATGGGCTTGCGGAGGGCCTTGAAGGGTTAAATCCCATAACCTTTTTTCAATCATTTTTACCTCCGCTTCGTGGTCTCCCAAATTCTCCAGTTTTAAACATCCAACGAGCTCATCGCCTGGGTCCACCATCTCGATCCTCTTCTTCTTCTTCTTCTATAATAAAACCCAGAGGTGTTATTTTGTACTTTTTGGAGTATACTGATCTACTCAAGGTTCTTCAGGCTGCCAAGCAGAAAGGGAAGATCATTTAGAATGGTTCCAATCTCTTCTTCGCACAGGATTCGCCAAAAGTACTGCAGATCGTCGCAAGAAGTTTTTGGATATAAGACCCGTGCCTATTTGAAGTGACTTATAAAAATAAGACGACAAATTACGAAGATCCAGTTCTGCTACCAAAATTTCTTGACTCTTGTGCAAATGACCCAATGGAAATCCCTTGTTCATGAATGATGCGTACCGCCTCTCTTTGTATCGAAATGATGCTTCTTTATGATGTCCTCTTTTGCACTTCTCCCCTTTTGTATTTTGCACTTTGTATTCTGTATTTTGTACTTTGTGCTCTGGCTTTTGTATTCTGTATCTAGTATTGTATTCCTTTTCTGTTTTGTGCTTTGAATTTTGTACCTTGTATTTAGTGTTGTATTCGACTTCTGCAATGTCTTTGATTTGACTTGTTAACTTTATTTCTTTTATCTTGTTCTAGACGCGGTTTTGTGACCCCTTGACTTATACATTCTTCATGTTCACTTGGAGGTCGTTCTCCCTGCACATGTCCCTATGGTCTCTCCGGTTTGGTGTGCTACTTTCCTCATGTGGTTCCACCACCCCCAGTTTCACTGTTTTCTTGTGGCATGTCCCTTTGATGTTTTCTTTCATTGTTATATGTTTATATTGATTTACATCTTTAGTCTTTGTTTCTCTTCTTTTCAATTGCTCTTTTCCTTGTTCTTCCCCTCTCCCTCTTGCTATTCCTTTATTTCCACATTCTACACTGCTATTTTTATCATTACACCTCTTACCCATATCCTGTTTTCTTCTTAATCCTGAATCTCTTTCACTTTCTTCTTGTCTCTATTTTCTTCCCCCTAAGTAATATGATTTTGCAAAACTATATAGCTTGCATGTTGGCTAATTACATTATACCTGATAGTTCCTTTTTAATTGTTTTTATCAGAAGTTTGCATGTTCTTGTTAACAATAGAATCTTACATTTTTCTACTGTTTGTTTTCTAATGAATACTCTCTGTGTTCTATTTGATAGTTATCACTTTGATGCTTTTGTAACAACTGTGCATGTTCTTTTTACATAGTTTTCATTTAGAGTTTTAACTTGGAATGTTAAAGGAGTTAATAACCCCATAAAAAGACAATGCATGTTAAGTCAGTTAGCTAGATAAAATGTTGATATTGCTTTTATTCAAGAAACTCACTTATCGGATGCTGAGGCAACTAAACTGAAAAGAGGTTGGTTTGGACACGTTTTTTCTTCCACTACCTTAGGAAAGAAGAATGGCCTATCTATACTATGTCATAAAAAACACCAGCTTTCAATAACTCATCAGGAGAATGATCTTGAAGGTCGCTGGGTGATTGGTAAATTACTTATTGATCACATACCCTTAGTACTGTTTAATGTTTATGCACCGGTTGCTGTTGGTAATGCGTTTTGGAATCAAATTTCTGATAAACTTGTCATGTTTGATGATGACTATGTTATTTTTGGAGGTGACTGCAATCAGGTCCTTGACCCTATTCTTGATAGAAATTCCTCTGTTAAATTCTCCAATACCAGGATGCATTCACAATTCACCTCGGCCATACGCCACAAAGCTTTAACTGACATTTGGAGGCTCTGTAATCCAGATTTACAGAAATATACTTTTTTTTCTCCCCCTCACAACTCTCAATCTAGAATAGATTATATTTTCCTCAGTAAACCTTCGTCCCAACTTGTCTCACATGCTGAGATTGGCTCTATTTTAATATCAGACCATGCTCCAGTTTTTGTAGACTTTGATCTTTTACCTTTTTCCCCTCATGTTGGCAGGTGGCGTTTCAATAATTCATTATTGTCAGATCCCAATTTCACAGGCCAATTCACCTCTTTTGCATCTGAATTCTTTTCTATCAACTCTACTCCAGACTCTTCTCCGGTAATGATATGGGATTCCTTTAAAGATTTGCTTTTGTTCACCCCTGAGGCGGAATCCGGGGGTTTTCTCCTTACTATCCCTTTGCCCACGGGCATTCATTAGATTGTTGGCAGAATTATTTTAAAAACTGTAATATATTTTAAACAGCTCACTTTTATCTGCTTGCACTACAGACCCCTCGGTGTAAGATTCACGTTGTTCCGAGGCCCCTCGATCCCATTTCCTGACCGGTGCAGCCGATTTAGGTGCTGACGCTGGCAGGCTACGAGGGTCGCCATCTTGGGGGAAGGAATAGGGTTGCAGTCCAGTAGTTGGACGCTTCCCGCCCGCCCGATCAGGTATTTAACCACGGTGTTCGAGGCTGGGCTCAGATTTGCTTTTGTTCACCCCTGAGGCGGATGCCGGGGGTTTTCTCCTTACTATCCCTTTGCCCACGGGCATTCATTAGATTGTTGGCAGAATTATTTTAAAAACTGTAATATATTTTAAACAGCTCACTTTTATCTGCTTGCACTACAGACCCTCGGTGCAAGATTCACGTTGTTCCGAGGCCCCTCGATCCCATTTCCTGACCGGTGCAGCCGATTTAGGTGCTGACGCCGGCAGGCTACGAGGGTCGCCATCTTGGGGGAAGGAATAGGGTTGCGGTCCAGTAGTTGGACGCTTCCCACCCGCCTCCCACTCGATAAAATGATGACACCTACCCATCCGCGCAGCGCGCTGGCGCAGCGGGCGCGCCGGTGGAGCGCCGGCGGCGTGCCGAAGGCAAGCCCATCTGCGCCCGTCCGCGGCCGACCGGGGCACGGGGCCAGTACCCCAGCCCATTTTATCGCCAATGTTGGACATAAGAAACAAATCAGGTATACTATCAGTGACATACTTGCCCTCCGCCCCAGTGTCGATGATAGCTGCCGTCACACTATGATAGTGGACTCTCCTATGCCTCATTGTGCGACCTGCTGTTATTCCAGTAGGGGGGGAGGAAAGATGAGGTGACACTGATAAAGATGAAGTTAACATTATTAAATTGTAGATCCCTCAAAAAACACAAATTAGAGATACATGATCTGGTATTAGAGGGTGATCTCGATGTGCTCTTTCTAACAGAGACATGGTTAGATGAAGCCTCAACTCCCGAAACTTTGGAAGCTGTCCCCGCAGGATACAACCTGCTTAGAATTGATAGAGAAAGGCAAATAGGTGGGGGATTGGCAATAATCTATAGAAGTGATCTACAATGTACCTTAGAGAAGATTACGTTGCTCAATTGTGAAGGTGGCTTCTTCACGATAAAAGCTAACCCCAAAAATATTATTAATGGACTCCTTCTATACCGGCCCCCAGGTAAGACTTCACAGTTCTGCAATCAACTGACCGAGCTGATAACTCAGTATACCCTTCGGTATAAGAAATTTCTTGTACTAGGAGATCTCAATCTTCATTTTGAGAATCCTAACTGTAAGGAGGCACAGGCTGTGGTGGATGCCATGAAATCTCAATCACTTAAACTTCAATCCACAGCCCCGTCGCATCAACTGGGCCACCTTTTAGATCCCGTTTTTGCCAACTGGGAAGGAATTAAAATTGCCACTCCATTACAAATTGTTTGGTCAGACCATTTTGTTATTCCTTTCGAAGTGGAAGTTGGCCCTCAGGATCGTAGTGTGACCAAAACTAGGCCTCTGAAACATAGAGACTGGAAGAAGTTCACGCAGGAAAACTTTAAATCCGCTTTACTTAAAGTACCACCTCCTCCGAGCGACACCCTGCTTATGGCATGGGATGATTATGAGAAATGGGTGTCAAGTGCTCTGGACGCAGTAGCACCATTGACATTCAAGCCCCCCGTCAGGAAAGCTAAAACTGCTCCCTGGTTCTCCAAAGAACTCAAAGAAGTTAAAGCCAAATGCAAAAAGACTGAACGGAGATGGAGGAAACATTATAATCCAGAGGACAAACTGGACTATAAGAGAGAATTAAAAACATATTACAAACTCGTAAGAGCAGCCAAAGGCGCTCATTTTAAAGGTCGTATTGAATCTGCTAAAAATTCTACTAAGGAACTCTTTTTGATTTATAAAGAGCTCACGGTCCCAACCAGACTTGAGGCCCAAGACATTTACACTAATGAATTATGCGATGATATCACAGATTTTTTCATAAAAAAAGTGGATTTAAGACACGCCACCTTTACAGGTAGCACACCGACTAAATACTCGGTAGTGAGAAGTGACTCTGCGACCAAGGCCTATCTGACTCACTTTACAGTTCCTGAGAGGACAGATCTGCTCTCCATTGTCAACGGCATTCAATCTGGCTCTCCCCTTGACGTGGTTGCCCCCAATCGTTGTAAGGGAGTCATTGACTGTATGATAGAACAGATTGAACACCTGGTCACTTTATCTTTTCAGGAATGTCACGTGCCTGATATATGGAAAATGGCACAAGTAATACCCTTGAAAAAAAAAGCTAATATACATATTTCCCAATTACAAAATCTCCGTCCTATCTCTCTCCTCCCCTTTTGTGGGAAAGTTGTGGAGAAGATAGTGAACAGTCAGCTCATGAAGTTTGTTGAAGAGAACTCCCTTCTCCATTCTTCGCAGTCAGGGTTCAGAGCAGGCCACTCTACGGAGTCGGCGGTCCTCTTCTCCACAGAATGTTTGAGACAACTTGCAGCTGAGGGGCAGACAGCAGCATTGGTTTAATTAGATCTTAGTGCAGCTTTTGACACCGTGCTGCACTCAACGCTGCTGTCTCGCCTCTCAGATCTGGGAGTAACTGGACCAGCCCTGGAGTGGATAGTATCCTTTCTAGAAAATAGCAGTTTCCAGGTATACTGCCCTCCTCACAAATCGTCTCTTCGCAAACTGAGACATGGGGTTCCACAGGGCTCAAGTCTGAGCCCTACGCTATTTAATCTTTACATGGAGCCCCTAGCCCATATTGTGGAAGCTTTTGGTGTGGATATCGTCACATATGCTGACGATACCCAACTAATAATTAAACTTACCCACAATCAGGCAGAGGATGCCACTAATTTTTCCAACTGTATGCGGTCTGTGGCAGGGTGGATGAACAACAACTGCTTACGCCTTAATGGCGATAAAACAGAATTGTTGGTGGTTGGCAAGTCCCCCTCCGCCTGGTCGCAGGCCTGGTGGCCAACAGAATTAGGCGAGATCCCCCGTCCAGCAAACTCTGTTAAGAATCTAGGAATATGGCTTGATGCGGAGCTTTCATTTAAGCAACAGATTAGCAGAACTACGGGTAAATGTTTCGGAATCTTAAAAACACTCCGTAAAGTCCTTGATCTGCTTCCCATCAGTGCCAGGGAGACACTTATTCATGCCCTCGTCACTCCACATTTGGAATACGGCAATGTTCTTCTCCTAGGCCTAAGCAGAAAAGGCTTACACCAATTACAATGCATTCAAAATGCCGCGGCTCGCTTGGTACTTAACCTTCCACGCAGGGCATCTGGTAGAACGGCATTACGAAAGCTTCACTGGCTCCCTATTGAGGAGCGTATTAAGTTCAAGGATCTTTGTTTTGCCCATCGCATTGCCCAGGGAAAATGGCCGAGTTACCTGCGAAACCTTCTCACAATCCATCGCCCCACTCGGAACCTCAGATCTGCTGGAGCGATGCTGTTTCAGCTCCCTCGCGTTCACAGGATTAGGATGGGAGGTAGCTCCTTTCGCTTCCTTGCGAGTAAGCACTGGAACAATCTCCCTCTTGACTTGCGCATGGAGCCTTCAGAAATGAGATTCAGACTAAAACTAAAAACACACCTTTTTCCAAGGCAATAAGCGCTCCTTATAGCTTAGGACAGTGCTTCCCAAACTGTGCGCCGCGGCACCCTGGTGCGCCGTGATGAGAAGCCCGGGGCGCCGCGCCGCCACGCACCATGTGGGAAATAGGTTGCAGAGGGCTATGAATCACTGAGTAGCTGGAGGTGTTAATCCACCTCCCCGCTGCCGCGCCGGACGGAGGCTGCTGAGGTGAGAGGTGCACATCCGGGGGTCACTGCTGCACTAGAGATGAAACGCATCTGTTAATCCCCTGTGAGCGGCGCCCCACCCTCGGACCACAGCTCCTGTCCGACACACCGGAGAGACATTTGGTCGATAGATTTGCACGCGCGGTGGGCAGACAGGTACAAATGACCCTCATTAAACGAGGGGCAGTGGGGGCGCGCTGGTAATCATGTGATATGTTTCCGTTCACGACCGAGCTGCGATAATTGCCCCGAAAACACCAGCCAGCACCAATGGAAAACATTGTTTAAAGCGAATAGTAACCAAAACAATTTTTTTATAAACCTTCCCCGAAATGGTTTCCCCAAATGGATAATCAGTAATGTTACAACTAATCCGCTCCACTTTCTTTAAGGGGTGATTGCCTAATTTTCATGAAGATCTGAGTCGTCCTTCGGTTCTGCTATACCAAACATGAGCCTTCCCACAGCTGGGACTTCAAACAGAGAGTATTTCTCGCATATATGGTAATGTGCACAAAGTCCTGGCACCCCCAACTTACCCCTTTGAGTCACACACAATGCCCTAGGCCAGTGTAAGCAAAGGTGTGTTGACGATATGTGAGGGCCAGAGGGATGGTCAATGAGCCTGATGCAGTAATCTTCAGGGACAGTGATGTGTTCTAACAGCTGGTAGTGGTGCTCTTCAGAGCTGGTTATGGACTCTATCAGCTATAAGATGAGGTCTCAGAGACTCTGGGTGTGGGCAGGGTGGTGATGAGGGTCTGTGAAGGCTGGCTGTGGCCGTGTAAGGGTCAGCTCTGAGTTTTACAAAGTGCGATTTCAAAAGATCAGGAAGGCGAGTAGGGGTGGACGGGGATTCATAAAATTAAAGAGGGGTGCCGCGTGCAGGATGCAAGTTGCCAAAATGCCTACTGGTCCGGAAGACAAAAAGAAAGTACACTTCACTTACTCTGCCAGTGCCAACCCCATTGATGGTACAGGTGCGACAATTGCACTGGCACCACAGATTGTCCCGGCCAGTGCCGCGGCCGCAGTCTGGATCAGACACTGACTCCTGAGTCTCCAAACCGACTGGACAGCTGGCAGCAGCTGAGGCAGTAATCATCATGCTCACCACCAGCACAGTCAATTCATTACGGCGGCTGCATTTTGAGAGCTGCAGCGACAGGCCCAAAGCCTGCTAGCTGCGAAATTTGTGAAATTATGACGCACAGCCACGCCCGCCTATGGTGATTGGGCACATTTAATCATATTTGGCTTGTATCGTTTTTCACTTACAAGTTTTTATTAAACAACTGTTATCTTTTTATCTTGTTACAAATATGATTATAATACCTTCATTGCATCCCAATTAATTTTAGTAAGACAACAGGAAGTACTTCCGAAGTCGGGCTTACCTCCCGCGCACCGGTATAAAATGGCGGGGAGCCACGGCCAACTGCCAGTTAGGTCAAGGGAGCCACAGGCTAGAAAAGTTTGGGAACCACTGGCTTAGGACCTAGTCAGGCCCCGGACCCTTGCCTCATCAGGGAGCAGTAGCATTTCTTAGCTCGGGGACACACTGTCTTTAGTGTAACCAGGCGCTCTAAAAGTGGTTTATTATTATTATTAAAGCAGCGGCTAGAGGATTTATTATAAATTTTGTTTCACGGAAAAGAAACTTTTTGAGGCCAAAAATACCCAGTTGTTAGCTAAAATGAAACACCTTGAATATTCTTATTACCGCTCTAATTCTGATGTTTCCTTAAAAAATCTTATTGAGACAAAAATCTCTTTTAACAAGTCTTTTACGGAAGCTGCATCCTCTTATCTTTTAAGGAGTAGTGCCCGTTATTACGGAGGTCAGAATAAAATGGGCAAACTTCTTGCAAATTATTTAAAGATCCGTCGAGAGCGGACTAAGATTCAATCCATTCGTAACAATGTTAGTGATTTGTTATTCAAAGATAATGATATTCTTAATGAATTTGTCTCTTTTTATAAGAACTTATATATGCCGGAACAACAACCTTCCTCTGCTGCACTTTCCTCTTTCTTTCATTCAATTCAATCCCCTCCTATTTATGACGCGGATCTTACCTCATTAGATTCAGACATCACCTTATCTGAAACTCAAACTGTTGTAACAAAATTGAAAAGGGGTAAAACTCCTGGCCCTGACTGATTTACTATTGAATTTTTATGCTCACTTCGCCTCCTTGTTACTTCCCCACCTTTTATTACTTTATAAGTTTTTTGTGCAGAATGGTTCCTCCTCAGGTTCTTTTCGAGGCTGTAATTTGTTTGATTCCCAAAGAAAATAAGGACCCCTCTTTTTGTAAAAATTACCAGCCGATCTCCTTAGTTAATTTAGATTATAAGATCTTTGCAAAGATTCTTGCACTTTGTATTGACTCCATCTTACCAAACATTATTGGCCAGAGCAATCTGGATTTGTTAAAGGTCGTTTATCTTCAGATAACTCCAGAGTTGTCTTCAATATTTTGAGTAAAGCCTTTTCCCTTGATTATCCCATTGCTGCCATAGCATTAGATGCTGAAAAAGCATTTGATAGAATTAGTTGGGATTTTATGTTTCGAGCACTCAAATGGATTGGCTGTCCCGCTCAATTAATGTCTTTCATTTCTTTATTATACTCTGGTCCTAAAGCCTCTATCTTCGTTAATGGGAAATCCTCAGATTATTTCTCTCTCTTTAGAGGTGTTCGTCAGGGTTGCCCCCTAGCTCAACGTTTATTTAAAATTGCCTTAGAACCTTTCTTAACGAAAATTAGGTTAGATGACAGAATTTCTGGTTTTAAACTTAACTCTACCCATGTTAAATTATCTGTCTACACAGATGACATCCTTCTATATTGCTCCAATCTTTCTACTCTCTTCCAGCTTTCCTCTCCCAAGTTGATTCTTTCTCTCAGTTATCCGGCTATTGAATTAATTCGGATAAATGTGAAGTTCCCCCTTTAAATACTCTCTGTTTGAAACAGGATTTTGTCTCTACTGGATTCTCCTGGAAAACATCTAAAATTAAGTGCTTAGGTTTATGGTTCTCCCCCACTATTCTAGAAACTTTGAAAGATAATTTTGATAATCTCTCCAAAACCTTGTCTGCATCCATTGACCAATGGCATACGCTTTTTCTCTCCTGGTGGGGTCGCCTAGACTCTATTAAGATGATGCGCTCACCGCTTATTCTCTATCTTTTTTCTATGATTCTGGTTCACATTCCTAGTTTATATTTTTTTTAAATTGATTCTATATTAAACAAATTCCTTTGGAAAAATAAATCCCCTTGAATAGCTCTAAACTCTCTCAAAGCTGATAAACTTTCTGGTGGACTCAAATTTCCTGATTTTAAATCTTATCATTATGCTTTTTCTTTGAGGCAGTCTTCTCGTTGGCTTTCTCATAACCAATGTGTTCATCCTCCTCTTTGGTTGAATATTGAGAAACACTGTATAGCTCTTTTTAATTTTGATGAATCTCTTGCTTTTACTAACAATATTTCTTTCTTTCGCCCCCAAGTGATCTCTCATACACGTAAAATATTAAAACCTCTTCTTCCGGCCTCTTATCCTGCTCTTACCTCTTTAGATCAACAACCCATTTGGCATAATCATTTATTACGTATCAAGGGTCGTACTATATACTTGAAATCGTGGAGACTCAAAGGTTTACTCTGGATTTCACAACTGGTTTCTAATTCTCTTCCTCTCTCTTTCTCAGACCTTCCACAAAACTTTTCTTTACCCTCTTCATGTAAATGTCAATATGACCCACTCCTTCCTTCTCTCTCACAATACCTTCTTTCCTTGCCACCTATTCCTATTATTTCTAATAGATGTTCCAGTCTCTTTCCTTTACTGTCCATTAATACATCGGCCTCTTCTCTATACATGAATTTATTTTTCTCCCTGGATAGGCCCAAAGGGAAATCTGAATTGGCCTGGGAAAAAGATCTTGCAGAATGTTGGTCCATTCCTTTTTGGGATAAATGATGGTTAAAAATTCATAAAACGTCAAGAGCAGCAAACACATCTCAAACTTTATTTTATATTTACAAACGCCTTCTCTTTACTCCTATGAAATTAGCCTCTTTTTCCGCAGACCTCTCCTCAGCCTGTTGGTCATGTAAAAGTACCTCAGCTGATTTAAAACATATGCTTTTTGACTGTCCCTCCCTTTCCCGTTTTTGGCTCTTAGTTTGGTCCCAAATTAACAAGATTTTTAATACCCAAATCCCTTTCTTCATCTCAAACATCTTTTTGGGCTCAGTATCACCCTCCTGGCCATCCCCTACTCCCAGTCCCTCCTTAATTGATTTGTTACTAGCAATAGCCCTACACTTAATCACTTCTAAGTAATCTTCACTTCTGAGAAGGTTACTTTTAGAGCTTGGTGGAATGCTGTTTGTTTCCATCATAGATTAGATACTAATAATGTTACTCCTATATCTGTATGCATTAAAATAGATCTTTTATGGCTTCCTCTATCCTCCTATCTAACAGACTTAGCCTCAGCTTCTTCTATAATAGTTAAATCCCCGGACGAAGTTAGGAAACCTCCATGAATTCCTGTTGTCTTTTTATTTATTTCCAACCTTCACATTTTATAATATTACTACTTTCTCCTTTGTCAAAGACTCTATTTCAAAGTTTATGTTCTGTACCATACTTGACGATGTTTTTGTTGATGTATTAGAAATATGATTCAGGTTATACTCTTCCCTTCATTGCTCTCCACGTTTCTCCCCCCCCTTCTTTTTTCCCTCTCCCCCCCAAAAAAATTCTTAGACATGGATTGTAATTTGTTTGATACTGTACATTAGTATGTTTTCATTATGATCTCTCTCATATGACACTTCTCCTTATATATGGTATAATCTTTCTTTCAGTAAACTTTAAACTTTAAAAAAAAAGAGTGAAATAAAGAGACAGGAAGCACAGAATGAAGGAAGAAATAGACATGATGAAGAATCAAGGTTAGGTTGTCTTGATATTGTTATTTTCCACAAACTAAGAACTGCATTTTTGACATCATGTGACACTGTGGTGCTTTATTGTCTAAAGAGTCATTTGTGTGCAGATTCAGGCCTGTAACCTGCAAATTCACACACAGGCATCTATAGTAGGCGCATTAACGGAGGCGATCAATGCTGACAACCAAAAACTCTTAAAATGGAGGTTATTTGAGTCATATTGACCACCTATTTAGCATACACCACAAACTGAATTTATGTAATTTTTAATGAAATGAATAGTACACATTTTATCCACTTCCCCCAAAAAAAGCTGAGTCATCACTTTCCAGAGTGAAACCTATGAACTCCAAACACATTATGAAATAGAAAGTTGAAAATGGATTTTAAAGTTATCAGTGTTCATAACTTTACTCGACCTTTTTGAGTACTGAGAAGGAATTCATAACCAAAAACAACTTTAAAAAAAAATGTACTTATCAATTTTAGTAACATTTCACATTTTTGTTGAGGTCCTTTTCTTCTCATGTTTGACAGGAGAAAATACCATCTTTTGAAAAGAATTTATCAGCGGAATAACTGCCTTGCGCCAGCGGCGACACACATTTGCATGGATTTACTGAGGTCTGCTAACTTCAGGGCATGTGTCTGATTATCTGCGAAAATGTATGACAATTGTTCTCATGCCAAATTTATTTTAACCTCACAGATAATATACAGAGAGGGAACGGAGCTGGAGATTTAGGCCTAGACACATGGAGGGATCCGTCGATTAGCGATGCTAACTGCATGCACCCGGAGAGTTTGCTTACTACCCTTTAACCGACAATCTTTTGACGAGGTATGCCCGCACTTGAGGGATACATGTACTCTGTCAAAGAATCAAATATGAATGTAAAGACACACTATGGATTTTGAGAATACCTTGCAGGAGCGGCCTGTGCAGGTAAGAGTAATGAGGCGGTGGGGTGGGGGACCCGAAAATTAAATATTTATATATTTACCGCCTACCACTCTTACCTACACGGGCCACTCATGCTAAATAGGATAAGGGTATGCAGTCTTCAAAGTTCTCACCACAAGGTGACCTTACTGTGACTCTGGTTCAGCTTCTCACCCTTTAGGTATGAGACCAGAAAGCTTACACATTTATTTTCAAATCAAACATGTGGAAGGTTATGATTTGTCCAATAAGACAATGGTCTGTTTTTTTTTTTTGCACAATGTGGAACAATGGCTTTATCTAAAACAAGCATTGAAAATGCAATAGGTCTTTAGCAAAGTTTAAGCAATTCTGTTTGTAATTAGGTGGCTTTCTAGCTTAGCTTTTATTAGTGTTTTGTAAACTTTCATGTACATCACATGCATATGTATGCATATATGTATATGTAAACATGCAATAATATTGGTATTCATATATATACACACATACATATAAATGCATATATATATATATATAAACATACATATATATACATATATATATATATATATATATATAATATATATATATGTGCACATGTGTGCGCCTAGAGACCGGTAGAGAGATAGAGGAAGAGGGGCAGAGGTAGAGAGAGAGAGAGAGGTAGAGAATAGAGAGTAGAGAGTGAATAGTAGAGAGTAGAAGAGTGAGGAGTAGTAAAGTAGTAGAGAGCACTAGAGAGTGTGTAGTACAGTCTGTAGTAGAGAGTGAGTAGTAGAGTGAGTAGTAGAGTGAGTAGTAGAGTGAGTAGTAGAGTGCTCTGGAAGAGCCCGGATGAGAATGGGGAGCTTCAGAGAGAGGTAGGAAAGAGAGGGTGGGCAGGAAAAGAGAAAAAGGAAGAGGGAAGATACATATAGGGAGGAGAGGATGGATAGGAGGTGAATAGCGGAGCCAAGGGGAAAAGGGAGGAGAGTGAGCGCGGTGAGTGCGGTAACAGGAGCAAGGAAGTAAAGGAAGACAGGAAACAGGGGAGGGGACAAGAGGCAGAGGAGGAGGAGCAACGAGCAGGGGAGCTTGAAATGAGGACAGGGGAGGAGAAAGCGGTTATCTGACGTAGACTTTTCTCTTCCACTGACTTCCTTGGGCTGCCAGTCACCATTTTGTTGGTAAGAGACACGGTGGCCGGCGACCCGGAAGCAGGGACCCTGAAGTTTTTCCCGTCCTCCCATCCCTATAGTTAGGTGGTGGCCCGGGTTATATGGGCTTCTGAAGATGAGTCTGACACAGTGTTTATGGGAAAGGTGCACAAGCATAAGGGGGAATGTAGTTATTTGTCTTTGATGAGCAGGTGTGGGCTGGCAGTTTCCAGAGAGAAGTTATGCAGGTTTTCTGAAGCAGTTGTGTTGATGTTGTGGGTTAGGGGTGAAGCAGTTCAAGGGTGGGGGAGTAAAGGGACACTTGCAGGAAACAAAAGTTACAGTTACAAGAAGTTAAGTTACTTCAGGAGGTAGAAGTGGACAGTGACAAGTAGTAGAGTTGAGGGACTGGTGGGGAAGGGATCATTAAGGGTGGGGGTAGGACACGTACTAGGTAATCGTATATTTGTAATGAGGTTACTAATGTTGTAAGGCATTGGTCTAGAGTTTGTTAATGTTACTTGTACACCTGACTCATTAAAGTGGCCATTTCCACACAACGCAAGTTGACAGTCATTTGCATCTCGACCTCTCACCCAATCCCCATTTGCATATACAAAAAAAAAGAAAACGAAATTGAGACTTTTTTTCTGATGGAGGAGAAGTCCTTGCCTCTAAAATATTGTACATTTTTTCTTTAACGAAAGTACCATATGACGCTAGAAGACCTGCTACCCTTTTAGTATCTAATTCCATCCCTTGCTCTATACAGTGTTTCGAGCAATTAAAACAACTGGCTAGGAAAACAAGAAAGTGGATTGAGAAAGCGACCGCAGGAAATGCAGAACGCACAACCCTCAAGCTCCGTTCTTGGCCCAAACACACAGGTCGCCCAGTTTCGGGATGCGTACTGCTGATACTGACTTTCACTCAACAGGTTGAATCCTTGCCATGGGCCTTGAAATTACCAGCTTGAAAAGCACAGTTAGAAAAATGGGGCATGGTTCACTGAGCCTACACACTGCCTGTAGGGCGATGGTGCTGCAGCGTAACGAGGTCACCGAGGCCCTTTACGGTAGTTTATCTCATCTGATACCTCACTGTGCCCTGGTCTTAAAAAGGGGCCCACCCCTCACTGGACACACCCACCTCAAGAAGGCTTTCAGAGGCCCCACGCCTCCCTCAACATGGCAGGTATTGGCTTCTCACTCAAAATCCCCAGACGCTTCCAAGTCAAGCGTCAGGCCTCACGCTTAGCGATACAATTCCAGGTGTCCGCTTAGAGGGACAATCCACGCAGCCAAACGCCATGCTATGTTAGACTGAATTTTCATTACTTCATAGTTGTGATATCAGTATCTTTACATCTTCCTCACTCTCTCTTCTCTAACTCTCCACGACAGTCAGTGACTAATCCAGGAGTTAGATTGTGTTTGAAATTCATATTCAGTATGGCACATTAAATAACACTTGATAGCAACAATGCCTGGCAGTGCCTTACACTAGTGAAAAGAAATTACCTGCGGCCGAGTTCCTAAACAGCTAGCGCTACTTAAATCTGTACTATAGGAACGCCAACTGTGAAGGGAGGAGTGGAGCCAAGTGGCGCTCTCTGCCCTCACCGAACACAACCACAGGCCCCATACCCCCCTAACTGATAAGGGAAGGCCTGACTGAACTGGGGAGGGAGCTCCACGACGCTCACTGCAACAAAAGATCCCCGCAGGCATGCAGACTCAAGAAGCGCCTGTATCGGAAGGGGGGGGCAAGCCACGATAACAATATCTTCTCCTATTGGGGCAGCAGTACTGCCTGATCCCCTCCTCCAGGTAGTGCAGATGAAGTGAGTTACCAAGGAAAAAGGACACCACGTCCTGGTGTCAGCATTCAGAAACCGGACCATACCCTATACACCACTGCCGCTGGGGACCCTTAACACCCATGCACTCTGTAACCTACAGGGCCCTCGTTCTCTCTCACCGGGAGCAACCCTGGCCGGCGAGTCTGCCCCCCACTTAGCCGCCACTATTCTAATCCTATAACCAGACAGCCTGCAATCAGGGTCCGTGCTCGTCTGTACCATTGCAGACATGGAACCCACATGGGCAAGACCTGGAAGCACCGACCCCCACTGGTCACGGGGCCTCGGGTCACCCACCACGCTGCTCAAGTCCCCCCTCAGCTCTAGACTGATGGTGAAACTTGTGGGAGGGGGTTAACAATACCCCCACACTCACTGGGATAATGCTGACTCAAAGACACAATAGCGGATGACGCCAGACAATGTACTCCATCAAAACGGCGTCAAGGCAGCATGAAAAGAGCAGACAAGCACCAACCTTCGGCATCCGGATGTATTCCATGACGCCCAGCAGCACACAGGTTCACTTGCGAAGAAAGCAACGACGTACACATTTCTCTTTTAGAGACGTCCCACTTGGACGGGCTCGGCCTGCTTTCCTGCTGGCGTAAAAGATTTATTATCTTCTTTATGGGGCCATCTGTTTCGCCCCATGAAGAAGAAAATAAACCTTTTATGCCAGCAGTAGGTCGGGGCAGCTAGTCTGAGTGGGACGGCTCTAAAAGAGAAAACAGTACATCACTGTAATCTCTTTTTCAATGGCTGGCCACCGTTTAGCATGAACGGTGACGCCAGCCAATGGAAAAGAGGGGCGGGGCTTAACCTCACTAGTAAAACTACTATAAAAAAATTATATCTCGCCAGCAAGACTGCGCATGTGAGCAGCCTACGCTAGCCGAGAACATAAAGGACGTGCTAGAGGAAGTAGCGCATTCCTGTTGAGGAATTCTGTCACAATGGAAATGCACAATCCCATGAGTGCTGGCCATGCAGATTACGAATGTCTTTATTTTCTACTTGTTGTGAATTTGGAACAGAGATGCTATACAGAGGTTCCATAAAAAACAGTGACATGGAATTTAACTTTTGATTGTAATTGTGAGACCTAGGGGCATATTTATCAAGCAATCGTGCAGCGCTGCAAGACACCTTGCTGCCCAATTTACTGCCTAGCACCAATGCAAGCACTCTTGCACCATGGTTCAAGTATATCTGTATTGTAAGCAGGTTTGATTTTATGCAGGAAGGGACACCTTTCTGCACAAAGATAATCCCTTGAGGCATGTTCCTTGTTCTATGTGTGCTGCAGGAAGGATATTTCTCCTTGCTACGCCTCCCCTGGGGAAGCATAGCATTTTTATGCAATCCTAGGTCTACCAGTAATGGTAAATCTGGGAATGCACCAAAATCCATGCATGGTGCTTGAGAACACCCAGGCTCCACCCTTCAAACGCCTCACTAGGGCAGAGTATCAAAATGTAGAGATTTGCGCTGTGTTGTGCTATTCTAGACTTATCAAACCATGCAGGGCCATACAAGGTGGCTTGGCATGGCTTGACAAATCTAACTTAAGAGTTGCGTCGCTCTTGCGCCCCGTTGCATGGCGCAAGGGCAACACAACCCTTTGATAAATTTGATGCCTAGAATGGGTGAGTCTGGACCACTCAGTGGTTCCTGTACTCCAGTTGTGACAGCTGGAGTTCTCTACCACTAGTGTCCTGGCTCACCCATACTATTGGACCCCAAATTGATGCAAGTTCACCACTTTAGCACTTGACTCTCAATGGTAACAAGGAAGAGGCGTCAAAGGCTTACTCTAGCAGCTAATAACGGTTAGAGTCTCAGAATACAGTTGATCACTGAACTATCACGCAATACGTCTACCACTTTATTCAGTACTTTACTTTGTTAATAGAAAAAAATAAGAATAAACAAAGAACACAAGGACAATCTAAATCCTTCTTACCCAGACATCTCATCACAAGCATTACATTGGCTAATCCTTAAGCACTAGAGTTTAACTTAAAGGGGTCATTCCTTGAAAGATGTTACAATGCATCTCAAAACACCAGCTGACATCATCAAACAACACCACAGTCAAGAATGCTTGTTATTAAAGATGCAGACCTGGGTAGAGGAAACTATTTTATTTTCTCTACACTGAATGACCCCTTTAACATTGGCATATTTGGCCAATGATAATCCAAGGAGATGTTTGCTAACAGTTCCAGATTTTGCTGGCACAGAACTAGGCTAGGAGAACTTTGATCATTATTGTAAATGCATACTGTTCACACAGCAGATGCTGCTGTCATTATCCACAGTGAAATATACCTCAGAATATTAAGCTTCATGAAGGAGAGATGATGATGACAACTCCCTGTAGTTACACATTTGACAAGGTTCAGTGTCTGTCTGCTCATGTACTCACTCAGAATTAAAATGTGGGCAGGAACCCACATTCAAAAGACACAACTGACTGAATTTAAAGGAACTTTACAATACGGTATGCCACAGAAACAAGGCTAAACCCTACTGGTGGTGACCCTAATAAGGTTAGAAACCGATCTTGGGTTGCTTGTGTTATGGTTCAGAAGGACCTGGCCTCGTAGTTCAAGCTGGACTTTCCCTATTGGAGGAGGGACGAGATTGATTTGCACATGGCTGGGCCCAAACTGAGGTGTCATGGTGAGCAAAATAATGATGGACAGGAATGCGAATAGAGTACTACCAGTGGCTGGGATTAATTAAGCATTCCATCCATAATGTTTTTGTATACTTCAGTGTGACCTCCTAAGTGGGACGGGTATGCCCAAAGGTGGGTGCTTTGCGCATTGTCCCACTGAAACTGAGTTATACACAACTGATGAGGCCTAATAAGGGCAAACCGGTATTGGGTTGCCTGTGTTTCCTTAAAGGGAGAACCTGGCCTGGCAGTTAGGGCTTGATTGTTCCTATTGGAGCAGGGTCAATAATAATTTGCATATAGCTGAGTCCAAACTGAGGTGGCATAGTGTGCAAAAAGCAAAGTACTGGCATGTGTCCCCAAGCAATTACCAGGAGCTGAGATTAAATCCAGTATTCAATCCATCACTTTTAAAAAAAACTTTAGTAAATTTAAAGGAATGCACACAGGGCCGGAATCCAGGTCAGTTGCGGTCTTAGCAACATTGCATAAAGGAAGCAATCCACACTGCAGATTACCTCACAAAATGGACCCCACAATGTTCTTATAACGTGCCCCACATGTGAGGCACCTCCTCTGCCTCAGAGCATTGTTCTGGGGCCTCAGCCCATTTTCATAGGGAGTTGTCATGATTGTTGGGCTTATTGGAGCAAACGTGTAAATTACAGTACTGAACAGAAAAGTTACAGAACACGCTCTTATGAGGTCAACGGACTTTTCAACCCAACAGTAACAAATGCAAGTTGGTTGCATCAGTCTCTTTGAATAATATGCATTAGATAACCCAGAATGGTCATGGTGCATTGCAGCACTTCTTTTCACCCACTGCAGGCAGTGGAGTGAGAACTGATTCAGAGGAGGGAGATAGTCCCTAAAGCTGCCTTTGTAGGAGCTCAAGGACATAGCATTGCACACATCAGTTCGAAGGGGAAGATGAAGGTCTGTTGTAAAAGCAGAAGGGACCATGGAATGCATGACGTTACACCGCATACATTTACAAGGCATGCACTTACAATGCAGTTTTTACATCGCAACATCCACTACAACGCATTCCATTACATTGCATGACACTACATCGCATTTTAAAAAACTATCTTTACAACGCATTTCATTACATTGCATACTACCTTTACAACGCATACCATTACAATGCATACAAATACACTGCATTTAAGGTAAGCATTGGCTAGTAAAGGGGTAACATTACTATTCTAACTCCCGGGGGTGCAACAGTAGGGTAATTGTTGGATAGTGTAGGTGTAAAACTTACTATTCTAACTCCAGGGGGTGCAACAGTAGGGTAAGTGGGTAAGTGTTGGATAATGTAGGGGTTAAAAATTACTATTCTAACTCCAATGGTGTGCGTTGTAATGGTATGTGTTGTAATACCTGCATTGTAGTGACATGCGATGTAGTGTCATGCGTTGTAATGGTATGAGTTGTAATGCCTGCGTTGTAGTGTCATGCGTTGTAAAGGATGTTGCGATACAATGCCTGCATTGTAAGTGTAGTGCGATGTAATGGTTGCGTTGTAAAGGTTGTTTCCTGGGACCATGACTTCAATATTGAACAGGTACAGGAGCACAACTATGGTGTGGAGAGTACATGCCAGGCCTATATATCAGGCTTGGGTAGTTGTTCAACATGTTTCAGAACCGCTTTTAGGAGCCATGAGGCATGGATGGGCCACTGGGCTCGACCTTGCTGGCTGAGGCCTCTTTACTCCTTATGTTATGGGCCAGAATTACTATGGATCCTGAGTAACTGGGCCAAATACCCCTTCTACACTTGAATGTCCGGGTGTGTAAGGTCTGAGCAGTCGAAGGCCACCTCAGGGGAGGGGGGGGGGTGTAGGTATGGATACAGATTAGTGAAAATGGGCTCACAACTCAAAATGCGCATAGCACCAACAGCCAAATACTCACTCTTATGAAAAAAGAGAATTTTATTTCAAACACTATCCACGCACAGGAAGAATACAATATTCACAAACAATTTTCACTGGCCTCCCCTGGGGTCAGTGGGCTAGTGTTTCTCTGGTGATTCCCTGTCCCACTCACTCCTTATGATAGAAGTTGTGTTTATTCCCTATTCCCTATGTCCCACTGATAGTCCGAGTCTCAAGAGTCCAATACTATACTAATTTAAAGTTATTAGTGTCCCAGTGCACACACACTCAAATTATCAGAAAGTTCGCTTGGGGCCGCTAAGCCCATAACGAGTCTTATCTGCACTGCAAGAAGGGAAGAGTTTGGAGTCCTGGAGAGCGCCCCATCCATGGGAACTCGCAGTGGCTCTAGCTCAAGTCTGATGAGTTGGATGAGTTGGTTGTACGTGGTGCAGGCCCTCTCCTTCTCAGTTGTGCTCCAGCAGGGATCAGAGGTTTCCTGTGACTTCTCCTGCAGGGTAAGTGTTCACTCATCCCCGTGGGAGGAGGGTTGCTTACCACGATCCTGTTTTGGGTTCCATTCTTGGGTGATGGTGCTTCCACTATGTCCTCCTTTTCCATTGGGGTAGAACAAGTTGCAGTCCTTGGATCTTTCAGTGACCTCCTGCCACACACAGGATCACCACTGTGCACTGTCCACAAGCTCCGGCATAGTCATCACAGCAAAGTTATCAATTGCAACCCCTCTCTGTCATACGGGGTCACTGCACCACTAACTCACAAGGCTTCAGCCTTTATCACACATCAGTCTTTCACAAGGTTATCTTCATGGCTGCCTTCTTCTGGCAAATTGGGTTCTCTGACTCAGTCCTACACGCAGGTAATGACCCGGTCAGTGCAGCAGTTGTTTCCTCACATATCGCACAGGGAGTCCACTTGACATGGCCCCTCATTGGACCTTGCTCTCTCCAACATTCTCTTCTTCCTCACAGGGCACACTGGTCTTGGCAAGCAGGCAGGAGCAGGTGCAGCAGGCTAAAGGGAAGGTGGTTTTACATTCCCTACATGATGTCCCTCTCACCCAATAGGGAGACTAGCAGTCCTTTCCTCCAGTCCTGGTCACAGGCAAAAGTCTTCCACAGCTTCCTTGCCTCACACTGCCCGATGTTTGGAGCCTCAACCTCCCCTCTTTATAGTCCAGTTCAAGACACAAAATGTGATTTAGGGTCTTGGTCTTTGAAGATTTATGTTGGGAACCTGCTTTTCCGAAGAACATACTCCTTTGCTCCCTCTTGAAAAGCAATCTGTCACAAGCAGGGATGTCTCTGAAACTCATAGTTACAATATGAAAGTTAGTGGAGCACTCCCGGTTAGAATGTTTTTAAGTTACAGTTTATTGCTTATTCTAAGTCTCTATTGAATTTTATTCTTAGGATGCACCACTTCTGCATGTGTTGACGGCATGTGCTGTTGATTAACAAGAAAACGAACAGGATGAAACCCTGCCTGCAGTGCGCACTATTCACTTAAAACTGTCTGTTCTAATATATCTTCTGAGAAAATTGCTTGAATGTAATCCTGAAGTCAACAAAATATCATCAACGAACACAACTCCGTTATATTGTATCTTTTCTATACTATTATTCATAAACAAAATTGTATTAAACACATCATACAATCTGCTATTTTTGATAAGTAACAGAGAAATAACATTTAAATTCCAATCATATTTTACAATAAACTGTAACCTAAAAACATTCTAACCGGGAGTGCTCCACCACCTTTCATATTGTAATTTTATAGATTTGATGACACTGGAGGCAGCACCCAAGGTGTAAAAATGTTTTTTGACTCAATAACAAGCATCACAGAGAATCGTGCGGACGCACGATTTGCACGGATCGCTTTTCTTTACTAGTTTGTTCACCTGAGTGGTTGAAAGCTACTGTTCATAATCTAGCCCCACCAATGGTTGAAACACGAGGATCTACCACTCAGAATAATTTTGGAACTCATTCAGGACAATATTGATTCTTAATGAAGTTACAGCTTGCTTTTTCGTTATATAGATTTTACCCTGAAGAAGGGACCGAAGAGTCCCGAAATGCATTGCGCTTTACATCAATGTTATCATACAAGCTGTTACTGTAAAATTTGTTACCAATTGCATATTTGGTTTGGATCATAAAACATGCATGGAATTTAAATGTTATTTCTCTGTTACTGATAAAAAAATAGCCGATTGTATGATGTGTTTAATACAATTTTGTTCATGAATAACAATATAGAAAAGATACAACATAACGGAGTTGTGTTAGTTGATGAGAGGGTTTTATCTTCTGAAACTGATACTCCCACAACACAGGCCATGGGAGTGACTGAAGTTCACGCATGGATGTCATTCACAGTGATCTGTGCATCAGTTAGCCCAGCATCAGCCTACTCTTTATGATTCTCTAATCAGCCCCATATCCTTCCTGAGATGTGCCACTCCTTCCTTGCGATCACTCAGTGAAACAAAAAGTACCCTTTGAAGTGTACAGGGAAAGCCTGGTCTTGCCCTCCTCAGTTTGTGTCCCACTCAGCTTACAGGAATGCAGCAATCCACAAATATTTCTGAGGGTATCTCTCTACCTCCACTCCATGGTACACCATGCGATCCTGGGTCTCCAAAACAAAATGGAATCCAGGGCATGCCAGCATTTGTACCATCCACTGATACATATTCATCCAGTGCATGTATATAGCACACACACACTGCACAGTACTGTATCCCCCATGTGCTGTACCATTCAGAGTCACATATACATCAAGCACTTGCATTCAACATGCATGCACCGCTTAGCACTGTATCCTTTATGTACTGTACCACTCATAGGCACACATACACCCAGAACTAGCACTTATCATGCATACTCTGCATCCTTCATGTATTGTACCACTCATAGCTACTCATACACCCAGCACATGCACTTATCATGCACGCATTGCATCCTTCATTTATTGTACTACTCACAGGTACACATACACCCAATACATGTACTTATCTTGCACGCAATGCACAGTACTAAATCACTAAATCCTTCAGGTACTGTACCACTCTCAGCTAATGTACACCCAGCGCATGCCATCAGCATGCATGCACTACTCAGTGCTAAAATATTCCTTTATTGCACCCTTCCCAGGCACATATACACCCAGCACAGATACGCCATTTCAGCACTGCACAGCACTTCACCAACCTGATGTAGGCCAAGAGTGAGTTCAGCAGAACTTTAAAAAGTGAGTGAACCTGTAGGCCTCACTCCAGTGACGCAGGTTACAAACAACCTTTTCACTCCTACTGATCACTACATGGTATGCTGTCACCACCATGCTCATGCTTCTTAACTCCTGGTAAAGCAACCCCAAAGGGGATGTTGGACGGAGTAAAGACGACAGACTTCCACCACCATGGGGGTAGCGCTTTGGGCGTCCCTCCCGATCCAACAAGACCCTAATCCATGAGACAGGCTAATCTCGTGGTGCACATACATGATCAATGTTAGCCTATGAGAGCAAAAATCAGCATCAGTAATTGAGACATCAGTACAGTTGGGTACTCAGGACAGAGCTTCATGTCCATAACCATGTAGAGGACTTTGCTGTCCCAACAACATGTGAACATTTTGGGTACAAATTAATTATGCTGTAAATATGTCACATCTTCCATTGTGGATATCACATTCTCCAAGACAGTATACTGTGAATTCATTTGTGGCTAATGGTTGCTTTATGATATTGTCAACTTTGATAGCCACAATATGACATATTATTAAATTAAACCCTTTAAACTACACAGATTCTATTTGATGATGTGGTAAAAAGCAATGCCGGCTCCCGCAGGAGGCGGGGTGCTGGCAGGGACCACAGGGGAATTGGGGCTCTCCCCACGGTCCCAATCAGATGCCAAGACCTGGGAGCCAAAAATGGCACCGGAGGGGGCACTCGGCCCCCTCCCTTTTGTTAATAAAAAATAAAAAATGTCCATACACCGGGGGATGGGGTCCCGGGGCAAAATCGGCTTGGGGAGGGGTGCCACACAACCCCTCCCCTTTTAAAAAAAAACAAAACAAAGGCTTAGCTACTGCAGATGGCGGTCCCCGGACCCTAATCGGCCTCAGAACGGCTGCCGCACGGTCCCCAACTTTTTAATTTTTTTTTTCTTTTTTTTTTTTTCTTTTTTTTTTTTCTTTTTTTTTTTAAATGGCTCCGGGGATGGGGCCCAAAAAGTTCAAGTGAAGAGGGTCTACGCAGCCCTCCTTCCTAAAATTCCTAAAATAAAAATAAAAGAAATTGACAACTCGCCGGAGGCCCAGCTCCCTCCTGGCACCACTCTGCACATGAGCCTTCTGGCGTGCTCTGGGTTGGGGGATGAAGTCCCCTTTACTGGTGATACTCTTTAGAGACCAACTAGCCCACCAGGTACCTCCAGTAAGGCCCACACAGTGGGATTGCTGAGAGGTGGTCTGAGACCAAGCCCCTTTTTACAACACTCTGTAAAAGCCTTGTTAGGCCCTGGGGACCCCATCCCCTTAGGCCAAACGTTTTTCAAAATAGGGAGAGGGGTCGTGTGGCCCCCCCTACCTGAGCCTTTTCCAGCCCTGGGGATGCCATCACCCAGGGCCCACACTCCCAAAGGTGGGTGCCCTGGTGGTGCCCACCCAGGGCACCCACCATATCCTTGTTAGGGGCCTCAGGGGGAGCTCCAAGGAACCTGCAGCCCCTGCCAGCTCTCCGCTTGCATCAGAAGCCATCATGGCTCCTACCCAGGGAGAACAGCTACATATTCTGCACCCTACAGGCAGAAGCAATATTTTAATCTGTTTCCCGGCCCACTTCATTGCAGGCAGGGATATAGCTCAAATGTCTCCTCCGAGCCAGTGGGAGCATTTTTATAATTCCCACCGGCTGGGAGCAGGGTTTGTGTATGCTCCTGCTTGGTGAGAGAGTCAAAAATGGTTCCTCCAGGGTGAAGTAAACACAGGTTTCTCCATCCGCGCTGGTGTGGGCAGGTAAACTGCTATGTCCTGGGGGAGCGGTGGCTTCTCGTGAAACAGCATGTGAGCAGGTATCGGGGAATGGGCTCCCCAGGGCCATAACTGTCAGGGGTGGTCCTTTTACAGACCCCTTGTCGGCCATGTCAGTGGGTTCCCTGGAACCTTTAAAGTCTTAGGGAGGGAGGCCGCATAGCTTTCTCCACATTTTGTAAATGTTGTTCCCCCAGGGCAGGACTCCACAGAGTCAGTCATGGTTCAGGTAGGGGGGCTGCATGGTCCCCTCTCCATTTTAGAAATGACAGCCCCAGTGGTAGGTTTAATATTGTCTCTTTTTGCGCCCCTCTTTCTAATTTCGGCCCGAGCAATGAAGTGAAGTGGCAGCACCACATGAAGAGGGGAAGAATGGCAAAGCCTGTGCATGTGAACGCTAATTGTTTTGTTCACAGTGTACCACATACAAAAAAAAGGGGTGAACATGGGGCTGATTAGTCAGTCACCCGTCAGACGCCGTAAATGTTAAGTCTCCTGACTCATTTTCATTATTCCAGAACTGTGCACAAAGCAGGTAAGCAGGCTGCACCAGACCGATTACTGGTACTCAGCAGTTGCTGAGTCTACATTGGTGATGAGGTGCGGCCCTCCAGATGTGTGTGGGGCTCTCTCACAGCCCAGACCTCCCACACAGCAGCTGCCCAGAAAAAGATCACCAGACTGCAGTGACGGTACTGCGGTGGGGGAGGAGAGGACACTGGTACCTCCCACATGCTTAGATGGTGTTTGTTCTGTGCAACAGCTGTTTGGCTGTTCATTAAAGCCAGCAGTGCTTGTGTGTCATGACCTGCACAGCAGTGACTGCTCCCTTGAATTGGGGGCTGTCCTGTATTGTTTGGCACTGGCAGTGCTTGAGCCACAAGGTGAGCCCCGCCCTTTAGGAGCTCCTCATACCTTTGTGGTGTTTTCCTCACGCAACCTGCCTGAGTGTGTGTGTTTGAGGATCTTCCTTGTTCCAGCTGTGAGTCACAAACACATTCTAGAATGACCCACGCACCAGTGATGGAACTCTTTCTCATAAAAACCGTGCCACCCTATTAAGCTCCCAGTGGAGGGACTGGGTGGAGCACCTGGAGTTCTACTTTGAGGCCACAGAAGTTCCAATGGAGCGGCATCATACCCTCCTACTTCAGCATGGGGGTAGGCCGTACACAAAGTATCATTCACTGAGGCAGCGCCCACAACATATGCCCTAAATGGACATTTTGAGGTGATGGCCAACAGTAATTATGAACAATTCATATTTAGGCAGTCCCACCAGAAGGCGAGGAGTTGCTCGATAGCTTCTATGGCAAACTCAATGAGCTCGCTAGTACCTGCAGCTTCAATGATGAACAAGAGGAGATCAGAGGCTAATGCATTCAAGACTGTGCCTCATCCAAACTACAAGAAAATAAACTGCAGGAATCAGATAAATCCCTGCGAGACATCCTTACTTTTGGCAGGTTAGGGAGCTGTCAAAGGCCAGAGCATCACATGTGGAAGCAGCACTCCATGGAACAGTCAAGGTGAAACCAGACAACACTGTGCAACTGCGACAAGGCACTAGTCTGCAAAGAGACCACCTGATGCCACACAAATGTGTGGCTTTTGTGGGGAGCCAGCCACAGGCCAACAGAGCACCTAGCAAAAGGATGGAAGTGCATTGCATTATGCAAATATAATCATTTTATGAAGATGTGTAGGTCATAGAAACACTTGCAGCAAAACCGTCCATGTCATCCCCAAAGCAGAAGGAAAGGTGGTAGACATGGATGATGACGATATCACAGAATATACAGTACACTCAGTATTTGTTAACAACACCATAACCTGCAGGCCGCTACCTCAGTGTAAGCTCCATGTTAGCCAGTATCCCATCACTGTGACCATAGAGACGGGGTCATCATAGACATCATGTCAGCAGACACATATCAAGCAATGACGAAATCCCGATTGCTAGCTAAGGTGAAAGTAAGAGTAATTGCATACAGACAGACACAAACTCTCCCGATATTAGGCAGCTTTGTTTTCAAAGTCTTGCTTGAGGACATATGTGTTGACACTGCCATATATTGGTAAGAGAGGGCCAATGCATCCTTCTCAATTGCAACACAGCGGATACCCTAGGTGTGGTCAAGTTTGCGTTCATAGCACAGAGCAATGAATTCTTGCACAGCCTCACTGAATTTGCAAACCTATTTGAATGCACTGGCCATCTGAAGGATATAGTTGTGATGTGGGACTGCAACATTGTAGAATAGTGTTTCATCTGAGACTCAAAGTTGAGAAGAAACTAGATAAACTAGAATGAGCCTGGATCATTGAGAAGGTCACATGCCCCACACCCTGAGTGTCGCACATCGTGGTTAAGAAAAAACAAAAGCAACCCAGTGAAGTTTGCATCAACATGGAAATGGGGCTCCTCAAGATCACAATTCGGAGAAAGTGTCACCTGAACCCCCCAATTGATAACCTCATTGGAGTGCTTAATCAAGCCAAATTGTTCTCTAAATTATACCTGTGGTCGGAGTACCAACTGCCCTTGCGCCCAGACTCGAGGTACATCATCATATTCTAGACACATGTGGGGCTCTGATGCTACTGCTGCCTTACATCAACTTCTGGATCTCAAGTACAGTGGTAGTGACCCAAAATACCCTCCAGGAACTCTGGCTAGACAGCAAGGCATCATCAACATCAGTGATGATATTCTCACATTTGCAAAGTCAGTAAGAGAACACCATGAATGACTTTGAAGAGTACAACACCATATCCAGGCCTCAGTACTCATGCTCTACCGAGAACAGTTAGAGTTTATGAAGTACATATTAGCTTTTTTGGGTACCCCTCTTCGTGAACGGCATAGCCACAGACCCCAAGAAGGTGAGTAATGTCGGAGAAGCTCCCCCACCGACCAACATGTCCGAGGTGCGGAGTTTCCTTGGCATGGAGAACTAATATGACAGGTTCATACCTGACCTGACAAATCTCATACAGTCATTTTGAGATTTCACGAAGGCTGCAGCCCCATGGACCTGGTGTGAGGTGCAGAGACAGGCCTTCCAGGCAACCAAGGAAGCCCTCTCAGTCAAAATCATGATAGCCTAGTTCAAACCTTTTAAGCCAACTACAATTGCAGTCAATGCCAGCCCAATAAGACTAGTAGCAGTCCTCACCCAAAAAGAAGGCCAGGAGGACTGGGTCCATGCCAGTTGGTAAAAAACCCCACAAAGCAGAGATACTCAAAGATAGAACGTGAAGCCATACACTGGGCATGAAGACACTTTTATCTGTATATCTATGGCACTCCTTCGTGGTGACCACACCCCATAAGCTGCATTCAGTTGTTTCCAGGCACTTCCTCTAAACTGCCAGCCCGCATCGAGAAGTAGATACTCCAGTAGCAAGACTACAACTGTCAAGAGGCATACTGGCCTGATGCCAACAACCCAGTCTCAAAAAGAGGCGACACACTTGTTGCATCTGTCCCACCACCCACAAGAGGTGATGCACATAGAGGCTGAAGACGCAGAAAGCACAGATGAGTACGTGAGATACGTGGCTATATGAGTGTTTACAACAATCCCCAGCCACAGTCCAATCAGAAAAGTGGAGTTCCCTCAAAGAACATTGGGCCTGCCCAACCCTAGAGGCAAAGGGAATCTAGAATCGCTATAAAAAGTGTACAACAAACTAGTGTCAAATGTGAATGGGAGTCTACTATGAAGACCCTGCCTAGTATTCCACACTAGCCTCACTGCACAAGCAGTTCAGCTAGCTCATAACGAGCACCAGGGCATGGTAACAATGACTAACCATCTCAGTACCATGGTACGGTTCCCACTTATGGTTGAGATGGTTGAGGCCACAGTGCCGTCCTGTGGATAGTGCAGTCACAGGCCAGGGAGGTTCTCAGAAACCCTGCGCATGTGCCAGTCTTGACTTTGTGTGTCTTCCTGATGGGCAGTATACACTTGCCCTGACCTTCGACTACACCAAATACCCTGAGGTAGAATAGGTAATGTCTCAAGCCGCAATGGAAATTATCCCTAAGCTTGAGATGATGGCAGAGCATGGGCTCCTACGAGACCTCCAAACTGGTAATGCTCTACCCTTTCAAATTCAGGAGTTTGCAACGTACCTACAATCCTGGGGAATAAAACAGAAATAAGTGACCCCCGTTGTGATCTCAAGCTAACGGGGAGGCAGAGCTGTTCATGCATGCTCTTAACTAAATGATTTGCAGAGTACATGCCAACCAACAACTGCTTGAGCGGGGGTATATGTATTCCTGCATGAATATCGACAGACCCTACATTCGACCACTGGACAGTCCCCAAGGCATGCCAGCGTGGGGTGTGTAATAGCTGGCACCATCCCCTACCACCCAAAGTAGAGCCCTCCCCCATTAATAATGCCCTTATGCTACAAAGAAGAAGAAACAGCAACTACAAAGAGAGTGTCAGACATGGAGCCCACACTTTGGACCTTTGGCAAGGAGAAACGGTATTTGTGAAGGACAGGCACCCAAGCAGCAGGTCTGGCTCTTTTTTGAGCACCACCCGTGGGTCATAATGGACCGTCAAGGCACAATGATCACAGCCTGATGAAATGATAAAGAAATCACCTGCAACATCTTCATTAAACCTGCCAGGGTGGAGACTAAGGTACAAACAAAAAATCCCTGACGATGGAGCACCAAACAACATTACTACCGAAGGAATCCCACCAGCGGCAACCATAGTACCACTAGTGGTTGTTTTTGATCCTATTCCAACAGACACAATCAGAAACTTGTCACCTCACCCCCTCTCATGACAGTCAGTGACCACCTCCAACATTCACACACCTCCCAGCAGTGGACACACCCATGGGAAGAGTGACCACATGAAGGCACATCTACAGAATAACCCAGCATGGTCTGTCAGGCACAAATGCTGCATAGTGTGAACAAACTGTGCCACTTGGCACTCCGAGCTTCTGTTTGCCCAGTTACTAAGTTATATGTTTAGTAAAAGAGCTATTGTGTTGCATTTAAAGGTAAGGAGGAATGACATATCAGCCTTGAGCAATGTAGTGGAGAGACAGCACCACATGAAGAGGGGAGAAATGGCAAAGCCCCTACAGGTGTTTTCTAATTGATTTCTCTCACGCACTGTGTACCATGCACAATAAAACTCAGAACGTGGGGATGATTAGTCAGTCACACATTGGACACCATATAGGTTAAATCTTCTGACTCTGTGTAAATATTGAGCAGTGCGAGCAGTTGCTGAGCCTACAGTAGGCTCCCCAGGGCCTCTGATGGCTGATGGAGGTAGCCATGCAGAACCCCTCCCCTTACTTAATACGGCACCAGGGGTGGGCCCTCCAGGGCCTAAACTTACTGAATGCGGTTGGCCGCCATTATGTAATTTTTATTCTTGCTGTAATCCTGTGGGATAGCAAGAAGTTTAGCTGATTTTTTCTGTTTTTTCCCCAGGGTTGTCCCTCTGAGTCCTCCCCATGGGGATTCGGGGGGCAGGGTATCCCTACCCTACCCACTAATATTTCTTTAAATTTTTCACTTCATGACAGGGGATTAAGTTTACGATTCCTGTAATAGCTGCCAGCAATATTTATCTGATGTTACTAACAGCCATTCAGATTGCTCGCCCCAGCGGGAGTCTGACTCCTGTGGTAGTGAGGTGGACCAAGAGAATTAGAGCTCCCTGGACCCATCAAAATGCTCTATTTTAAAACTGATACTCCTCTGAGAGTCTCTTGAGCTTCTTGCAGACCTAAGAGTAAAGATATACAATTATTTTTAAACCTTAATTTCTCCCCAAAAAACTGAACCGAGTTACACCATATCACAAAAGCACGCTCTGTGGATCAAGACCTACCTCCTTGCCAAATCTTTTATAATTCCATTCAGCAGTTTTTGCGGTATCCCGTTGTTGGACTTTGCCCTTTGTGGCTAAAGTTCCTTAAACTTTTTGCCTTAATCCTAAACCTTTTTCTGACATTATGTTGCCGACTTAGATGCTTTGGACACTTTGCCACTGCTGATCAGTGTCAAAGTGCAAGTGCTCTCTGTATAAAGAGTTATGGTAATTGGTTGTCCATAATTGGTATGTTTTCCTTACTAGCAAGGTCCCTAGTAAAGTGCACTATGTGTGCCAGAGCTGGTAATGTAAATGCTACAAGCGGGCCTGCAGCACTAATTGTGCCACCCACCCAAGTAGCCCTAAAGAGAGAACTCAGGCTTGCCACTGCAGTGCCTGCGCGCAGTTTGCTAACTGCCATGTTGTCCTGACAAGTGCACCCTCTTGCCAGGCCTTGCCCTTCTCTTTCCATGCCCATCAGACACCCCTATGGTAGGACCAAGGTACCCCCCTAGGCAGGGTCCAGTGTCTATGAAAGGTAGCACATGTACTGAGGTGTGTACCATGTCCTGACAGTGAAATACTCTCCATTTCGTTTTCACTGTTGCAAGGCCAACTTGCCCATGGGACAGAATAGGGAAGGCTGTGTAATATGTTTCCAGCCTATCTTCACTTAGGCTTAAGATGGAAAGGTGAAGATTAATGTGCCTCACAATTTAATAACACATCTATTTATGAAGGTGGTTTTTGCATTGTGTGTTTAGAAACTGCACTTTTATAAGTGGCTGGTTTCTTCGTTCTAACAATTCTGTGTGTCTCTGCCTGGTTGTGGATTGATTGTCTGGATTTGAATGTGATAGGATCTGGAGAATGTCTTGACCCAGGGGAGGAGGTGAGACAGCAACAGGCTGACCTGCATCTGGAGTGTAGGGGGAGGAGTAGCCACTGGAGGTGAAGAGGCCTGGGTTGTTGCCATAAAAGAATGGATCCACTTCCTGCTGAGTGATTGAGGAACCAGACCCCCACTAATCAAAGGAAGAAGTTGTCACTGGCAGGGAGATACCCAGAACTGGTTTGGACAGGGTTCAGTGCCCCCCTGAACACAAAGACTTAAAAGACATTTAGGGGTATAACTATGAGAGCTGAAACCCCTGAACATTGGACTGATCAAGACTGAAAAGGGTTGAAACTACTTTGTGGTCAAGAGGAACCTCTGCCAAGAAAGAACAGCTGAAGAGACTGAAGAGAAGGACTGACCCTTGCTGTGTTTTCTGTGGCTGGCCTGCAGTTTGCTGAATTAATTAAGGAGAAGCTAAGGGACTTTGCTATCTGCTGTGTCCCCCTGCTTGAAAGGAGTTTGTTTTGTGCTGTGTCCGGAAGTAACTTGTCCCCAGGGGCCCAAGGAGAGCTGGCTCCCTGTTGCGGAAACTCAGGAACATCAAAGTTTACAAGTGTGTCTCAGGGGCGCTGTATGTGTGTGCTTTTTGCAACCTGAGACCTTCGCAAGCATTGCCCGGGACTTTGTGGCCCGAAACTCAACCGAGTCTCAGCAACACTTTGTGCATGTGCAGCCCGTGGTGCTGGTTGGAAAGTGCCCCTTGACTGCAGTGCCCCTGTAGTGTGAATCATCGGTCACGCTGCTGTGAAGGGCTTGTGGCCCGAGCGGTCATCGTAACGGAGGCTGTGGATCAAAATCACCGCCGCCGGCCCGAGTCGCAACATGCTGAAGGATTTTGTAAAGCTAAAAAGTCTTGAGGTAATCGTGATCGTTGCTCGCAAGAGGAATATGCCCAAGATCGCCAGCAAAGGAGAAGGCAGAGCCATAACCTGTCCTGCTACAGCGTCGCCTTGTATTGGAGCTGTGTCGTCATCAGGAGCACCCAGCAGGACGTCCGACAAGCGGGGATAAAGCGAGAGTGAGGCAGCGCATCCCCAGGTAAGGCTTGGACTCCGGTCGGGAGCCGCAAGAGTGTGTGGCCAGGGGAGGCACAGGAGGAGTACAGGAGTGCTCCCGTCTCTCTCCCGCTGCCAGGCGGCCACCCTCCATCAAAAATAAATAGTAAATAAAAGAGGCACAGCCCCAGGGGATGGGGTACCTGGGGCTAATAATAGTGGCCTCAGGACAGGGGCCATGCAGCCCCCCTCATAGATATAAAATTTAAAAAAATGATGGCCATACCCTGGGGGATGGGGTTCCCGGGTCCGAAATTGGCCTTGGGAGGGGGCCACACGGCCCCTTTCCCCTTTAGATTTTTTTTTTAAAAAAGGGGCAAGGCTCTTGGGATGATGTCCCCGAGGCCCAAAAAAAGGAGGGGTGCCACACACCCCCTTTCTTAAAAAATAAATAAAAACAATAGCCATATCTCGGCTAGGCCCCGCCCCTTCCCTGCAGCACTCAGCAAACGTGCCCCATGGCGCGTTGTAAGTTGGGTAATTAATTCCCCTTCAATACAGAGGGTCCCTCAGGGCCAACTAGCCCACCGGGTACCTCCAGTATGCGCCAGGGAGCTGCGTTGCAGAGAGATGTTCTGAGGCCATGCCTCTTTTTACACCTCTCTGCAATGCAGCTCTGTGGAGCTTACTGGAGGTACCTGGTGGGCTAGTTGGATCCCAGGGACCCTCAGGATTCAAGGGGACTTAATCCCCCAATGTAAAAAGCGACACAGGGGACATCTGTGAGGAGCATAGGTAATCTGCCTTTCCGATCTCGGCCAAACTAATATGTTTACGAGCCGAGAGATCCTTCCCTCTGCCCCCCGATGCCTTAAAGACACAAAACAGGAGTCTTTTTTTCATTTCTCGCCATTTTTTAGGCTTGAGTACATGCGTATTGCAGATTTTGGCAATCTGGCACAAGGAATCTAGGATTGAGTACACGTTAGTGTGTGTAGATCGTCCATTTTCCTGCCCATTGGTCCTTATGAAAACCTGGAAACGCAATGTTAAGGTTGAAACATGTAGACCACTCACATAGATACTTATGGTCATAACCACCTACTAGTATATTAACACTATTTTTAATATTGTCCAGTAGCTTGTGAATAAAGTTTTTTTCAATAAAGTTATACCAGGACAATTTTTAACACCTTTTTTCACTTATCACTCACAAAAACCAGCTCCACTGTAGTTCAGGTGTCGCAGCACACCCTGATGGCATTCGGTCATCAGGGTGGACCCCAATGATGAAGCATGTCACCACTAGGTTGGTGAGTGAGGGTTTTTTTACAAAAGGAAAAGTTTTCCTTTTTCCCTAAACATATCCCATTCAGAAACTTCGATTCTTGTGGTGATACTCCTTTCTTGTTACATAGATAGTATTAAAATAGGCACAATGCAGAACCCAAATTGAAGCGTCGGTCCGTTCTAACATGGAGTGAGAAATTTTGTAATGCATTACATGTGGAGTTAATGTAAATAAAAAACTGAAAATGTTACCTGGATGTGTGTCACTTTCTCTTGACTGTATGCCACTGCATGAGGTGCTCAAGAGCATAATGCTGTGCAAAGCATATATATATGTGAATATTCCAACACACCAGTTCACTTTTTCGAAACTGGTTTCAACACGCTCGAGTTCGCTACCTTATGACTTTTATTGTGGCTTCAGGTTGCGCGTTTCGACCGACTTCGCTCTCTTCTTCACAACAAACGCATACTGCCATTTTAGCATTTTATACCTGTAATATTGAAGTTAAAGTGACAGTGCATCTCATTTCAAATCCCCCATGTAGTTCAATGTAGCGCTGTTCATTGTGTCATTTAGCGGGATCACTCTGCCTAGTATTACATGCAATGTTATATTACAATGAAATAAAATAAAGTAAAATACATTAAATCAATTGTAATTGATGATTATTTTCACATATAGAAGATTATACATCAGACTTCATCTTATTACTCACACAGCATCATAACATTATATTTTCTCTTGACAACCCCTGTGTCAGCAAATACCATACCGCAAAGAGTTACATGCTGTGTGGTCTACCAAATTGTATGTGCGAAAATGCTAAAAGTGCAATCATTTTATACAGCAATGTGAAAAATTCTCCATATTTGTAAAAACATGTGCAAAGTCCTGCATCTGTTAATACCAATTGTCACATCTTATGTTATCAACAAACTTCATTTGAAAATAACATAATAAAAGGCACGCTCAAAGAATTAAGGGCAAGTGTCCATTTATATAAAGTGCAAAGTGCATACATGCAAAATGACATGTAGTGTACACTATAGTATGTGTGAAATTGAAACAGAGAAAACACTCTTTGGATCATTATTGGTGCAAACTTCCATACAGACTTGTACCACTGGGATTGAACATCCTCATTTCTGTTGCCAACATAAAATCTTACTCATAGACTGTTGCAACTGTTAAATCACTACTAAAGAGACTCGACATTATCAATTATATAAAGTGCTCAGTGCAATAAAACTACTACCATACATAACATTACTTATCCAAAATTAATTACAATCTCAATGCTAGTTATTCTTCAGATTTGCTCCAATTTATAAAAATGTCTCTATGTGTCATATAAGATAATTTATAAATGAATATAATGATCCTCTTCTTTATTCAATCCTGCCAGAACTCTGGTATTGAATCTAAGAATATGTTTAGATTCCAATTGCCTCAAACAGCTTTCCCTATTGCCTCCTCTAGTTCTATTCAGCAATTTATATAGTACAAAATAGCTTAAATCCTCTGTCCTACTCCCATGTACTGCTTCCAAGAGCCTAGCAACAGAGTATGTCTGGTCCTTGTGATTGATTGCCCTGACATGCTGTGAAATTCGTAGGTAGACTTTTAAAATTGTGCTGCCTATTAACAGTTTTGAGCAGGTACATCTCAACATATAAACAACAAATTAACTTTTCCAATGAAATGTTTGCCTAATCTTCCAAATCCCAGCTGAAAAAGGTGAAGCCAATTGTGCGGTGTTAACTACAAGTTTACAAGCCTTGCATTTATGGCATTTTTTAAGACCCACTGCCCATGAGCCATGTGACTCCCTGCTGTATTTTCGGACAGCTAGCCACAACGTTATCTATCATTGACCTTACTCTTCAAAGAGCCATCGAGGGCCTGAGGTGGATCTTGAAACCTATAACAGGATCACTGTGTAATAGGTGTCAATGTTTTTGCAAGAGTTGTCTCAATTGCATATGCTTAGTACTAAAGCCTGTAATGAGTCGGATCTACTGCTGACTGTCTTCCCTGAATTGATCTGAAAACAGCAATTGATCTCTTGTTTTAGAATTTGCTGTATCTTAATGCCTTGCGACACCTTCTCACTGTATCCACGTGCGACAAATATGTCGCTTAGTCCCAGCTGGGCTAGTTCCAATTGTACTTTACTGCTACAGTTTCTCCTCATGCGGGTATTTTCAACATACGGGATAGTGTATTTTAGTTTATTTGGATGAAAACTCAGAGCATGTAGTATTGTGTTGCCTGGAGTGGTCTTTCGAAAAGTTTTTGTGTGCAATTTGTGTTGATCAATATATACAGTAAGATCCAAAAATTGGACTGCCTCCACACTAATGTGGGAAGTAAAATGTAAATTCAAATGGTTATCATTGATACTCTCAACAAATCTCTCAGCTCGGTAGGTTGATCCTCACCAAATGATAAATAAGTCTTCAATATAGTGTGACCATAAGACTTTGGGGTGGTAGCCTGTTTGTTTTTGGAGCGGACACTGAGGGGCATTGTAACACCGGCGGCAGGGCTGCGAGCAGAGCAGGAGGGACTGCGTTTCCCAGGAGCCCCTGCTCAGACCATTCACCACACCTGGTCCGCTCTCCCTGCTGCCCACGCCCCCCGCCCCTTAATAGGACCGACGAGACACCGCTGCGCGGGAGCGTCCCGGGAGAAGCCCGGGACAAGGGCGGGACCGTCTGTGGCCGTCAGTGGCCGGAAGAGACTGGACTGGGCTAAGGCTCTTGGCTGTTCGCTGTAGAAACAGGTTGTTTGTTTAGTTGGGTAATTATTTGTACCATTGAGATCCATGGAGTGCCGCGAAACCAGAAGTATGGTTGCGACCGGCAGAAAACAACTGACTGGTACCTTAGATGATTTCATTGTGCGCACTAATTCTTTAATTAACCAAGGCATTGTACTTATGGAAAGGAGGGTCTCCCAGGAACTGGCAATTGCTAGAAGATCGTCTTTGGGTCCTATTGGCGCTGCTCGTACCCCTGATACCTCGTTACTTATACCCAATTCGGTACAAGTTCTCGCTGATATCCATGAGAAAGGTCATAGTCAACCAAATATATCAGACCCACCTCCCCTTGATCCTCAAGCCGATACCCACGATTTTACAGAGACTAGCTTGGAGTATAACCAGCTTAATTCCCAGGTCGACCGTGTGGTATTGTCCACTGAGGAACAAAGGAAGGGTAAGAGGGAGGGGGCGATCCCTAAACGTAAGCAAACTAATACCAACATCACGGGAGCTAAGAAAGCTTGTGTTGACTCCCCAAGGACACAAAATAGAAATGAAACAAAAGGGAAGGGTGGATCTGAAGAGATGGGAACTTTGGATGTTGAACCCAGTGGGGAGAATACAGGGGCAGTAGCGGCCCACTTGGAGGTTACTAGTTTACCCCTTGCTATTATAGATGATATGATCTTGGATGATTCCATGGTTGACATCCTTGAAGATAGTACCGTTGCTGGTATGCTAAGGGAGGGTGCAACTGGGAAGGTTAATGGGGAGGAGGAGTCCATAGGCTGCACTGTTACTAAAATTATTAAAACTTTACTTGAACCTTTAGAGGCGAGGCTCCATGGCATCGAAAAGGTCCTTCATGACATACATAAGGACATAAGGTTCCATGATAGTAGCCTCGCTAATTGGGTCACTTCTAATGTCGCCTCAGTCAGTAAATCTCGAATAGCGGCCAAACCCGCAGCCGGGGTAAAAACCAAGACATCAATGACCGTGACATCAAATCCCCCCAACCACGCAACTATTAAAACTAGTACTCAAACCCCAATAGTCAACAAGTCCAGTGATCAAGTTAATCTGAACAACCCTACCATCCCTACTCCCAAATCTGATGTTGCACCAACCCAAAAGAATCTAATACGGAGAAACATCCATCTACCGCCAGATGCTTCTCCTTATGTGATTATCCTGACAGGGATCACAGAACTAGCACCCTTAAACAAAGAAACATTTCAGGGGCTTAAAAACAAGGTATGCCATTGGCTAACGAATAATCACCCTTTACCACCAAACCTCCGTGGTAATATATTAATGGTGGAGAGAACGCCCTGGGTTGGACATAGTAAGAAAATAACTCAGGGAGATTGTATCGTTGTAACCTTTGAGGATTCCCGGGTGGCGGAGTATATCTGTCGAGGGAATCCTCGTAATGAAAATAGAGGTACCTCGGTTATAGCCAGGCCTCTGTCTTATTTTTATATGCCCCATGAACAACAGGATAGTAGATGGAGTTGGTTTAAAGATTTGAACTATCGCAGAGGAGAAACACATAAAGAGATACCTAGGGATCGGAGCACCTATAATTGGGATAGGGGTGGGGAGGAGAGGTGGCACCTAGTTCAGAGACGAGGAGGCAGACATAGTCGAAATAATAGCTATTCTTTAGACAGGTTTAGGGATAATGGACTGAATGTTGGTTATGGCCACAATCAGATCCAAACCCCCTTTCCCTCAGATAATCTTTATAACATCCCAATGTCTAATCAGTATGAATGCCTGTCCAATCTGGGCTGGGTCGATTGACACGAGGCAGGAATGGTATTGGGAACCACTGCAGGACATAAGACCAACCCCTCGGCAATTTAGGCTTGGATATTGGGGTACTGTCTAATGTCGTCTGAGAGCTTGGGAATTGTAAAGATTTAGAAATTAGCCTAGCGGGTAGGGATGTCCCCAGAGACCCCAGATACATCAAGATAGTAACTTGGAACATTGCAGGGTTAAGAAATAAAGCTGATGACCCGATCTGGAGAGATTTCTTGGGAACAGCAGACATTATAGCTTTGCAGGAGACGTGGGATATTAACAACACATTCTGCATGGATGGGTACACCACCTACTCTCTCCCCGCTGTCCCTACAACTAGAGGGAGGGCGAGGGGAGGCCTGGTAACACTAGTAGCAGCTAATATTCTAGGAAAGCACACGATGATTGACTGTGGCTCCCCTTATTGTTTGGCAGTTAAAATCGTCTGCAAAGGGTCCCATAATGTTTTGATTGTGAAATTTTATAATTCTTTTGATAGAGCTACCACCACTAGCAATTTAACAGCTCTGTATTCTTTTTTAGCAGATTATAGGGAGTTGCCTGAAAATGATTGTTATATAATACTTTTGGGGGATTTTAACATCCATAGATGCCCAGATAGATGCCAGCCCAATGACCCCTTTGCTCCCATTGAACAGGTTGACTCACATTTTGAGCATACGGAGCAGGGGACTTTATTGGAATTTATCTTAGCAGAAAATGGTTTAATGTTACCCATGGGAGATGAGGTGAATGTACCAACTTTTAAGGGAAATGGTGGAGGGTCAACCATTGACTTTATTTTTACAAGCCTATCATTGGGGAACAATCTGGTAGATTATTTCCCTGTTTGGTCTCACTTTAGTGACCATAATCCTGTTTTTTTACGCATCGGAGGAATTTTTAGTAGATCCGGGATGCAACTGAACGGGGTTGATAAGCAAGATATCAGGGCTTCTGATCAGGCGCGAAGAATTAGATGGTGTAAGATCATCCCAGAGGACTTTCAAGGCAATCTTCTACATAGTAGGGGGGATGAGCTGCATACATGTATGGACAAGGAAGCTGGAGATAGCGAGGTAATGGAGGCATTCCAAAGGGTTTGCCAGCAAATTTTGTCTGATTTAACGCATCAAGGAAAATCGAAAGAAGCAGGGCCTGTTGGTTGGTTTAATCATAATTGCTCAGTAGCCAACCGCAAACTGAAGGAGGCCTTGAAATGTAAGCCTGTTGATAGAAAATGTGTGGCGCTTTTAAGGAAAGCTTATAAAGTAGCAGTGGAACAGAGGCGGCGGGAGATTAGGGAAGACGCTTGGGCAGAATTGACCTCCATTGATGTTATAAAAGATAGCGCTAAATTTTGGGCAGTAATAAACCAACCCTACTTTGTAGATACTAGCAATAACATTTTAGACTGTGGTATACAGGAGGACAAGTGGTTCTCCTATTTTAAGTCAGTTTATGAACATGGGTCCACAGGGGTTGATGATTCAACCTCAGGGGCTATTCATCAATATACTTTAGTAGTTACCGAGGCTGAGGTAGCAGAAGCCATCTGTAAAATGACAAGTAATAAGGCCCCAGGCCCTGATGGCATAGCAGCCGATTTATTTAAGTCTAATTCAGCAATATGGTCGAAAGTTTTATCCAATGTTTTTAATAGAATCTCTAAAAACTGGCATCCCAATGACTTGGTCACAGTCGGTAATAGTACCAATCTTTAAAAAAGGGAATCGGGGCGAGCCAAGTAACTATCGGCCAATCTCCCTCATAGATTCCGCAGTGAAGGTCCTGGGGAGAGTGGTCCTTTGTAAATTATCTAACTGGCTGGAGGAAATGAACATTGTATCGGCATTTCAGTATGGTTTCCGAAAGGGGCGTAGTACCACTGATCAGTGCCTTAACCTTCAATTATTGATCGGGAAGTATACTTTAGCAAAGCAAGGCTGTTTGTACATTGCATTTATGGACCTGTCCTCGGCCTTTGACCGGGTAAACAGGTCCAAGCTCTGGAGTCAACTTCTAAAGATGGGCCTCGATGAAAATATAGTACATTTCCTAGCAGATCTTCATAGGGACCTCACAACCACGGTAAGATATGACCGCAAGGGGAATTGCACGGGGAAGAGTGGTATAACTAATGGGGTCAGACAAGGCTGTATTCTAGCCCCTATATTATTTACATTATACATTAATGGGCTAGCTAGTGTTTTGGGTGCAGCCTGTAAGGACATTCCAAAGGCGGGCAAGTTTTGCATCCCCGCGTTGTTATACGCGGACGATGCCGCACTCATAGCACGTACACCAGTTGGTTTACAAAGCCTCTTAAACGTTTTCTATGAGTTTATGTTTTCCTTGGATCTTAGTGTGAATTATACTAAATCACACATCATGGCTGTGGGCATAAAGGGGGGGCACAGGAAGCTTATGCCACTCCACTGTAATGGGAATAAGTTAACTAGGGTAACCAAATTCCCATACCTTGGGGTTGTTTTTGACGAAAGTTCTACTTGGCTTCCTCAACTGTCCGAAAAAAGAAATGCGTTTGTACGGTCCATTTCTGCTGTTCTAGGCTTTTCCCGCAAATTGGGGGTGAAGCCGTTACAAGCAGTGTTAAAGGTTTATGACGCAAAATGTGTGTCCATAGCTATGTATGGAGCAGATCTATGGGGTTTTAAAAACGTTAAGCAGTTACAGGTTGTTGAGGATACATTTTTAAAATCTATTCTGTCTGTACCACAATCGACTGCAGGTTTCATAGTACACCAAGAGTGTGGGGTGGGTTATCTAGAGGATCGGATTGCCATCGCCCCCCTTTTAAAGTGGATCATGGTCTGGCTAAATTCAGAAGTGGATGTGAACCATGAGATTCTGGCGGATTGTCTTAGATTAGCACACTGGCAGTCCATTCCGTGGTTAAGCTATGTTAGAAAGGTTGCATTTTCTCTGGGCCGGCCAGAAATGTTTGAGGAACCATCTAAACTGGTCAAAGGTGATATAAAATGGGTTAAGTCAGCGTTCAAATGGCGCAGAGAGATGGATAGAGAGGGTTTTGAATTAAATAAGTCTACTGTGAGAACCCACCAGCTGATTGTAACCTCCGTAAATGACCTAGAGTTTTATCTGAAGATTGTAAACAATGCAAACCATAGATACTTGTTAACCAAGTTCAGACTAAACAAAATACATCTACTTATTTCGGGCCGCCCGTGTTGGACTAAGGCCTCAGACCTGAAAATATGCTCTTGCGATGGTTTTTCAATAATGGATACTGCCCACTTTATGTTCTTCTGTGGCTTTTTTAAGGATATACTGACAAAATATATTGTACCCCTTTTGAAGGGTAAAGGGGTTAAACAAGTGAAACCGGCGTTATTATATCTTCAACTGTTGACCAATACGTGGGAAATTTTTAATATTGCTACTTTTTTAAATATAGTAATGAGACTCAGGAAAAAATTAGTTAGTCTTAGATAACACACTTTTTATAGTATTAATTTCTGAAATTTTTAGATTGAGATGAAATGTGTAGGTTTTTAAAACTTAATGATGAATTCGTTATTTAGATTACAATGTCTGTGTTACATTTTATCTTGTTTATTTGATGTGTTGTTATTTCCTTTTTCAACCATATTGCACTTGAATGTCTTTTCCCTTTTTGGTCCCATGTATACTTTTGTGGTTTTTGTTAAGAACCGAATAAAGTACTCTGACTGACTGACTGACATTGCAATGACCTGAGGACAGTGTTTCCACCCTTATCAGCCTGTCTCACTACTATATTTCCTTTGGCGTAACTTATTTACTTGACACTTATATTGCATCTGCATTGAATCTGTAAACACTTTTTGAGTAAGGTGTTGGTTTCTTTGCAGCATCTTGAGATCATTTACAACTAATTCTGCAAACATATCTATTGAGGCTCATGGCATCACTAGTAGAAAAATCGATTTAGGTTTTAAAGGGGTATATGGTCTCGCATAGACATTCAGCCCTTGAGCCTGAATAAGCCTTTCATCTGTATCCTCATTGTAACTCCTTCTGGTTAAGCTGTCAATATCCCTTAAAAGATTCAGATCAGATATAGTGAGATTGTCTAAATCCTCCTGATCCCGAGAGTTAATAAGCAATATTGCATTCCTATTGCTGAAAAAGTTGCACAATATCAATTTTCTAATAAATTTAAAACAGCCAATTCTAGTTTTAATATAATCCAGGTTTAATGGGGCACAATATGACAGTTCCAGGGATAGAATTCTAGTTTCGTCCACACTGAGTTTCAAGTCAGTCAAATTAATTTTATTTGCGCTGGTGTTATCTATCATTTCTTCTTCTGCGCAGCAGCCTTTTTTATGCTTCTTTCAACTGTATGTCCTGTTTTTCCTTTTCCTCTGCCCCGTCCTCTAGGGTTTCTGTCTTGATCCACCAGAGGGCTGAGGGTAAGATTTTGGTCCCATCGTAAAAAATCGAATTCGTTCTCAAATTATGGTATTTGGGCATTGGGGAGTGTCATCACTATCAGTTTCCACTTCCGAGCTCTATTCAGAGCTGGATGCATCCTGTTGCTTTGTGCAACCTACTTGTGTAACTTCTGGTGCCCTATATTGTCAAATCGTCTAGAGAAGATGAATATCTGCCAATCTGACAGTCAAGCTTATCCCTTCTGAATTTTGTTGCCATGTATTCCATGATTGTCTGTTCATATTTGCTTAACCTCCCTGGCATTTCAAGTTCAAATTCCTTTATTACCTCATGTTCTGACAATTTGGTCAATTGTTCCCTCAGGGCTTTGATTTCCTCTATTTTTGAGCCAATCCGAACTAATTGTTGCATTTAAACTTGCCACAAACCCCACTGTTTTTGCATCCCCCTCCACAGATAAATACTGCTATCCTGTCTCCCCTCTGCCTGTTACCACAAGTGACTCAGCTTACCGTTTTCACGTCGGTCCTCCGACTTCCGGATCCCAGCTACAGAGTTGAACTTGAACAGTTTGGGCTGGGGGGGCTCCAGCGCTGTGTACACCATTCAGACTTCCTTGCACGCCAGTGGCTGCGGTGCTCCAAACCAAGATGTACCATATAAGTGTATATGTATACATATGTGTATGTATGTATGTACATCCCCCCATATATATTGATATATATTAACCCTGGGCGGAGTATGCTGAGTGGTGTGCCATGTAGTTCCACGGAGTTTAAAAAAAACTCAGTGGAACTACTCGGCGCCCCAGGCCCACGAAAGAGTTAATATTTTTTTTAAAAACACTTACCTTCGCTTCTGCCTGCCCTCCTCGCGCTGTGTCTCCTTCTCTGTCGCCCTCCTCCTCATGTCCCTGTACATAATACATACGGGGACGCAATGAGGAGGACGACGGAAAGAAGGAGACACTGCAGCGAGGAGGAGGGCAGGCAGAAGAGAAGGTAGGTGGGGGTTTTAAAAAAAAAATTAGGGGCTGGCCTCGTACTCCGCTACGCAGTCAGAGTTTTGCTGCAACTTCGCGGTTCACGGAGTTGGTAAAACTCCGCAAACTCAGCTGGCAGAGCAGAGTACTCGGCACAGGGTTAATTTATATATATGTGGAAAGCAGCTCCAGTATAGAGCACTCTCAACACCAGCAACACTCTAAGTTTGCTCACCTCAAATGTCTGCTTTTCTATCAAAGTCTTTAAGCATAGGATTAGGACCGTGCCATCCACGTTGAGATAGAAAGGGACAAAGTCTTTTACCATTTCTACAGCAAAGTTTGTAAGCGTAGGATTAGCACAGCACTATCCTTGCCGAGCTGTAAAATGGCCAACACCGTTTAACACTTCAGGCACAGTATTACAGCTTTGGATTGGTAAATACCATCCAAGCCAGCCTGAAATTAATAAAAGCAACCCCTGACACGAGTTTCACTTTCATTAGAGCTTTTCAGAGAGGTACAGCTTTGTCCAGACACTAGGGAGCACCCAGTATAAGTCAAAACAAATCTATTTCAGGCATAGAGTGATAGATACATTAGGCAAAAAAAAGAAGCACAAAAAAGAGTGTTGCTGGTGTTGAGAGTGCTCTATTAATGGAGCTGCTCTACACCTAAACTTGAGAACTACCCAGAATTCTCTGCGTCTTTTTTTGCATAAGTTATGCGTCACTCTATGCGTGAAAGGGAATTGTTTTAATATATATATATGCATAATCGGAACTGCAGGTCCCAGCGTGCATTGGAACACTGAAGTAATGGAAGGCACACCGGAGGCCAATTAAGTGAATTGAAAAGGAGCACGTAGGGGACAGTGCATTGCACATAATTTTGCAGCTGCTCACTATGGCCTCTAAAGAAGGGGAAATGATTCCCTGAAACGCGTCAGGCCGAGGGATGATAATTCAGGATGTGAAGCTGCCTGCTTTTTGAATGAAAAGGTTGTACCTACCTGCTACGGAGTGCGTCCTCAACTTCTGAGCAAACTTGTGAAAGCATATATATATATATATAAATATATATTCAACACAAATTGCCTGTGACATGAGAGGCACACTGCAGGACTCTCCCCTCCGGGCTATACTGTCTCAGCACGCTTCACCACACTGCATACAATGATGTGCCCGACGCGTTTCTGGGGGACTCCCCCCCTCATCAGGGGCTGCTTCCAATAGACCATCGATGTGTGTCCCGTTTTTTATAGACATTTTTCTATCAGGCAAATCCATGGACAAGCGTATGTCATCATTTGCTGGAATTCTGGGATTTGTAGTCCGTGGTGACACACTCATATCGAGAGTCTTGGAACCATGATGCTTTTGATTCATACCTTAAGTAGGCTGCTTCTGTGCTTCAGCACGCTGTGTTTGCAAATATTCTAAATATTGTTCGATTGTGATCAGTTCATATACATTGAGAACTTAATCTTTAGAATTGTCAAGCTTGCGTTAAATGAGAATATTGCCTATTCAAGGCAGGATGAAAATTATCAAGCTTGACTTAACAGGCACTTGAAAATAGGCCATAATGTCAGGACGATTGTGGTAACCCAAAAATCTTGTGATTATAACAAGAAATAGCCCATCCAGGGCAAAATTATAAGAATAGAATTAAATGATTATGAGAAATGAATATGAACGAATACTGTAGAGTGATTTGTGCTCACGTTATCTTTGGAAATTGTGTGTTATTGAGAAATGTATATGAACTGATCACAATCGAACAATATTTAGACACTATAAGATGGCCGCCACATTAATGCAATGAATTAAATGTGCCATTTTTTATGTTGTTTTTAATCACGTGACGAAATGTCACTGTGTAACTTTATTTAAACATGTCAATTGGTAGAATCAGTCCACACTGACGAAGGCTTGTTTGACTCGATTTTTGTAGCGCTGAAATAAAATATGGCGTTTAAAACTCTGTGATACGGCTTGGAGTGCCCTTAATTGCGAAGCGGTCCAAGGATCAGGATCGTGTGTTTTTTGAAAATATATATATATATATATATATATTCACTGAAAAAACCATAGGTTATAGACCATATATAGTTAGGAATTTGCATTTACAAAACCTTGAAAATTCACTGAAAAAACCATAGGTTAGAGACCATATATAGTTAGCTGGACATTTTATTGACATAAAACCAATGAAATTCCATATATAGTTAGTTGCACTAACTATATATCGCGCACCCGCAATCCACTGCTGATGATGTCACATATTACATCATTCATGACATGGTCAGTGACATCACTGATGACATCACTGATGACATCTCAAATGACATCACTGATGACATCATCTAGTGTCTGTGTGTTTTTGTAAAGTTTAAATATGTTTTACATATTGAAGAATGAGTGGATGTATGGAAGACTGAGTGTGTGTGTGTGGCTGGCTGGGAGGTGTGTGACTCTGTGCATATCAATGTGTACTTGTATCAGTGATTGTATAAGAGAGTAAGTAGGTGTTAGTATATGTGTGAAAAGTATGATGTTCTGTGTTTAACTGTATAGATGAGGAAATCGAAGTGTGATTGATTCTTCACAGGACTGACTAGGTGTATGAGTGCATATGATAGTGTTGTAATAATGAGTGACTGTATGTATGAGTGATTGTATGGGTGAATGAGTAAATGTGTGTGTAGACGTAGGAATCAGTGAGTGCGTATGTAGTAACTGGTATTGGTGTGTCATGATGTCATCAGTGATGTCATTTGAGATGTCATCAGTGATGTCATTTGAGATGTCATCAGTGATGTCATCAGTGATGTCACTGAAGTATGGCGTTCTGTGTTTAACTGTATAGATGAGGAAATGGAAGTGTGATTGATTCTTTACAGGACTGACTAGGTGTGTGAGTAACTCCATGGATGAGTGGCAGTGTGTGAGTGTCTGCATAGGTGTATGAGTGCATATGATAGTGTTGTAATAATGAGTGACTGTATGTATGAGTGATTGTATGGGTGAATGAGTGAATGTGTGTGTAGACGTAGGAATCAGTGAGTGCGTATGTAGTAACTGGTATTGGTGTGTCATGATGTCATCACTGATGTCATTTGAGATGTCATCAGTGATGTCATCAGTGATGTCATTTGAGATGTCATCAGTGATGTCATCAGTGATGTCACTGACCATGTCATGAATGATGTAATATGTGACATCATCAGCAGTGGATTGCGGGTGCGCGATATATAAGTTAGTGCAACTAACTATATATGGAATTTCATTGGTTTTATGTCAATAAAATGTCCAGCTAACTATATATGGTCTCTAACCTATGGTTTTTTCAGTGAATTTTCAAGGTTTTGTAAATGCAAATTCCTAACTATATATGGTCTATAACCTATGGTTTTTTCAGTGAATTTCATTGGTTTTTTAAAAGCTAATATCTATAGCTGTAAAATATATTCTTTATTACGTGACGTATCACGTAGCCACGTGAGACGCCTCATGACGCGTCGCATAACCGTGACGTATCGGCTCTGCAGCGCAAACAAAACCCGTAACGTAAGCGTGCCGGAGCACGCTTACAGATATATATATTTTTTTTAACCTTAATTAGACAAAATCCACACGTGCACATATCTTGAGGCCTTGCAAAGGCACATCAAACAAACAGTCCCTACAATTTTGCCAAGTTTGCTGGAAATCTATTCCCTTCATTTTTTTTTTTACTGTTTCTCTTGGTTTTCCCCTTGTTACGCTTACCGGGACGCTACCCGGTACGCGAACCGGACGCTCCAAAAACACAAGATGGCGGACTACCGTTACACTGCCGGTTAGCTGCCCGGTTTGCGTACCGGGAAGCGCCTCTACCGCGAAAAATCGCGGGGGACTTTAATATCCCCCTCATCAATCCTAGGGGGTCAGGAGGGGTTTACCTTGCCCCCTTTCCTTCATTTCCCCCTTCTTTTTTCACCACATCTTGTCTCTCGAACCTACCGAGAGACAAGATGGCGGCCGCTCCGGACTGTTTACAATGTTGACAGCAACGCTGCCGGTTAGCTGCCCGGTTAGCTGCCCGGTGAGCTGCCCGGTGAGCTGCCCAGTGAGCGTACCGGGACGCGCCTCTACGGCGTAAAATCGCAAAAAATTATTCTTTTTTTTTTTTTGCCCCGCGTGGCACTTTAATATCCCCCTCATCAATCCTAGGGGTCAGGAGTGGTCTACCTTGCCCCCTTTCCTTCATTTCCCCCTTCGTTTTTCACCACATCTTGTCTCTCGATCGTACCGAGAGACAAGATGGCGGCCGCTCCGGACTGTTTAGAATGTTGACAGACACCGGAGAGCCAATCAGATTCGCTTCGCGAAGTTCCGTTACGCGTCAGGTACGCGAACCGGGGCGCTAACCGGAGCGCTGTCACAGATATATATATTTTTTTAAACGTTAATTTCTCAAAATCCACTGGAGCACATATATTGAGACATAGCAAAGGCACGTCGGGCAAACCATATCTACAATTTTGCCAAGTTTCATGTAAATCTATTCAGCCGTTCGAGCTAAAAGTGAGTCCAACCGCCCTATGGAAAAATGAATGGGAAAAACGCGTTTTGGGACCCCCCTTTGTTCTCGGCCCCCCCCTTGACGAAACCCCCCCAAATTTTCAGGGGCTGCTCAGAAAATAAATTTGCCATTTTCCTGAAAATTTCAGCCAATTCTGTCCACAAACGCCAAAGTTATTAGACATAGAATTTTCAGAAATCCCATAGAGAAAAAATCCTAACTATATATACCCACTGGCTATCGCCAGTAGGTAATATACATATATAAACATATGTAATCTGCATATCTATATAAATATAAATGCATGCATACATATACATATATGCATACATATGCATGTTATTTACATGAAAGTTTTAAAAACACTAATAAAAGCAAAGCTAAAAAGCCAACTCATTACAAACAGAATGGCTTTAACTTAAACGAGGGCGAGATCTATTGCATTTTCAATGCTTGTTTACTTTGGTTCTATCAAGAAGGCATTCAGATGTGTCACACATTTGCCATAAATTCTGAATGTTAGCACTCTAGTTGCTCATTAGATCACTGTAGTAAAGCGAGTGCTCACCAGGGAAGTCTGCTGCTAATCATGGTTTGCAGCCATTTTCCCGCATTTTTTATACCGCAGACTTTCAGTCCGCATACCATTATCCCGCAAGGTCATTGAGCTCGCATACCATTATCCCGCATTTTTTCAAAACGCATGTGCATTTATCGCGCATGTCTTTACAAAGAATTACGTTTTAAAGGCATGTATGGTAAATGCATTTGCGTTGTGAAAACCACGATGACGAGAGAGGTAAGTGGGTTTGTGTTAATTTTTTCGTGGGTTAGTGATTGTGTAGTGTAGTGTAGTGTTGTGTAGTGTAGTGTTGTGTTAGTGTAGTGTAGAGTTGTGGTGGTTGTTTAGTGTAGGGTCATGCTGGGGGTAGTGTTTTAGGTTTTAGGGTTGTGTTGTAGTGTTTGCGTAGTGTAGGGTCATGCTGGGGGTAGTGTTTTAGGGTTCAGGGTAGTGTTGTAGTGTTTGCGTAGTGTAGGGTCATGCTGGGGGTAGTGTTTTAGGGTTTAGGGTTGTGTTGTAGTGTTTGCGTAGTGTAGGGTCATGCTGGGGCTAGTGTTTTAGGGTTTAGGGTAGTGTTGTAGTGTTTGCGTAGTGTAGGGTCATGCTGGGCGTAGTGTTTTAGGGTTTAGGATAGTGTTGTAGTGTTTGCGTAGTGTAGGGTCATGCTGGGGGTAGTGTTTTAGGGTTTTGGGTAGTGTTGTAGTGTTTGCGTAGTGTAGGGTCATGCTGGGGTGTAGTATTTTAGGGATTAGGGTAGTGTTGTAGTGTTTGCGTAGTGTAGGGTCATGCTGGGGGTAGTGTTTTAGGGTTTTGGGTAGTGTTGTAGTGTTTGCGTAGTGTAGGGTCATGCTGGGGTGTAGTGTTTTAGGGTTTTGGGTAGTGTTGTAGTGTTTGCGTAGTGTAGGGTCATGCTGGGGTGTAGTGTTTTAGGGTTTTGGGTAGTGTTGTAGTGTTTGCGTAGTGTAGAGTCATGCTGGGGGTAGTGTTTTAGGGTTTTGGGTAGTGTTGTAGTGTTTGCGTAGTGTAGGGTCATGCTGGGGGTAGTGTTTTAGGGTTTTGGGTAGTGTTGTAGTGTTTGCGTAGTGTAGGGTCATGCTGGGGGGTAGTGTTTTAGGGTTTTGGGTAGTGTTGTAGTGTTTGCGTAGTGTAGGGTCATGCTGGGGGTAGTGTTTTAGGGTTTTGGGTAGTGTTGTAGTGTTTGCGTAGTGTAGGGTCATGCTGAGGGTAGTGTTTTAGGGTTTAGGGTAGTGTTGTAGTGTTTGCGTAGTGTAGGGTCATGCTGGGGGTAGTGTTTTAGGGTTTAGGGTAGTGTTGTAGTGTTTGCGTAGTGTAGGGTCATGCTGGGGGTAGTGTTTTAGGGTTTAGGGTAGTGTTGTAGTGTTTGCGTAGTGTAGGGTCATGCTGGGAGTAGTGTTTTAGGGTTTAGGGTAGTGTTGTAGTGTTTGCGTAGTGTAGGGTCATGCTGGGGTGTAGTGTTTTAGGGTTTTGGGTAGTGTTGTAGTGTTTGCGTAGTGTAGGGTCATGCTGGGGGTAGTGTTTTAGGGTTTAGGGTAGTGTTGTAGTGTTTGCGTAGTGTAGGGTCATGCTGGGGTGTAGTGTTTTAGGGTTTTGGGTAGTGTTGTAGTGTTTGCGTAGTGTAGGGTCATGCTGGGGGTAGTGTTTTAGGGTTTAGGGTTGTGTTGTAGTGTTTGTGTAGTGTAGGGTCATGCTGGGGGTATTGTTTTAGGGTTTAGGGTTGTGTTGTAGTGTTTGCGTAGTGTAGGGTCATGCTGGGTGTAGTGTTTTAGGGTTTTGGGTAGTGTTTTAGTGTTTGCGTAGTGTAGGGTCATGCTGGGGGTAGTGTTTTAGGGTTTAGGGTAGTGTTGTAGTGTTTGTGTAGTGTAGGGTCATGCTGGGGGTAGTGTTTTAGGGTTTAGGGTAGTGTTGTACTGTTTGTGTAGTGTAGGGTCATGCTGGGGGTAGTGTTTTAGGGTTTAGGGTAGTTTAGTTGTTTAGTGTATGCTAAAGGCATATTCGTTCTAAAAGTTTTCGTTATTTTAATTTGCGGCCTAATAGTGCGTGCGGGATTTTTTTTGCGGACTGATGGTATGCGGGATTTCGTCATATATTCGCTAATCATACTTTCTATGGCAAAATGAACCCCCTCATTTTGTTCCTTTTTAAATTAAATGTTTTAAGAGTTACCACTTTATTCCAATCAAGATGGCTTCAGGTGTGCCATACCTTTGTAATAAGTAGGACTGTTAGCACTCTAGTTGTTCTTTAGAACACTCTGGGACATTCTGTCATTGGGCTATAGTTGGGCTACATCTGGCTGATATTTGGGCTACATTTGTTTTTTTTTGTCTCTGGTGGCCATCTTTGGGCTACATTGGGCTACATTGGGCTACATTTCGGCTCCAACATATATATAGCCCAATGTAGCCCAATATATATTTTTCAAAGTTAATTTTCGTAAAAACCACTGGAGCCTATATCTTGAGACATAGCAAAGGCACATCGGGCTACCAGTCCCTACAATTTTGCCAAGTTTGGTGTAAATCCATTCAGCCGTTCAGGCTAAAAGTGAGGCCAACCGCCCTATGGAAAATTGCATGGGAAAATCATGTTTTGGGACCCCCCTTTTTTCTCGGCCCCCCCTTGACGAAACCCCCCCAAATTTTCAGGGGCTGCTCAGGAACAAAATGTTCCATTTTCCTGAAAATTTCAGCCAATTCTGTCCTCAAACGCCAAAGTTATTCGACATAGGATTTTCAAAAATCCCATAGGAAAAAAATCCTAACTATATATACCTACTGGCTATCGCCAGTAGGTAATATATATATATATATATATATATATTCACTGAAAAAACCATAGGTTATAGACCATATATAGTTAGTAATTAGCATTTACAAAACCTTGAAAATTCACTGAAAAAAACATAGGTTATAGACCATATATAGTTAGGAATTAGCATTTAGAAAACCTTATTTTACTCACACAAAACCATTGAAATTCCATATATAGTTAGTTGCACTAACTATATATCGCGCACCCGCAATCCACTGCTGATGATGTCACATATTACATCATTCATGACATGGTCAGTGACATCACTGATGACATCACTGATGACATCATCTAGTGTCTGTGTGTTTTTGTAAAGTTTAAATACGTTTTACATATTGAAGAATGACTGGATGGATGGAAGACTGAGTGTGTGTGTGGCTGGCTGGGAGGTGTGTGACGCTGTGCATATCAATGTGTACTTGTATCAGTGATTGTATAAGAGAGTAAGTATGTGTTAGTATATGTGTGAAAAGTATGGTGTTCTGTGTTTAACTATAGATGAGGAAATCGAAGTGTGATTGATTCTTCACAGAACTGACTAGGTGTATGAGTGCATATGATAGTGTTCTAATAATAACTGACTGTATGTATGAGTAATTGTATGGGTGAATGAGTGAATGTGTGTGTAGACGTACGAATCAGTGAGTGCGTATGTAGTAACTGGTATTGGTGTGTCATGATGTCATCAGTGATGTCATTTGAGATGTCATCAGTGATGTCATTTCAGATGTCATTAGTGATGTCATCAGTGATGTCACTTAAGTATGGTGTTCTGTGTTTAACTGTATAGATGAAGAAATGGAAGTGTGATTGATTCTTTACAGGACTGACTTGGTGTGTGAGTAACTCCATGGATGAGTGGCATTGTGTGACTGTCTGCATAGGTGTATGAGTGCATATGATAGTGTTGTAATAATGAGTGACTGTATGTATGAGTGATTGTATGGGTGAATGAGTGAATGTGCGTGTAGACGTAGGAATCAGTGAGTGCGTATGTAGTAACTGGTATTGGTGTGTCATGATGTCATCAGTGATGTCATTTGAGATGTCATCAGTGATGTCATCAGTGATGTCATTTGAGATGTCATCAGTGATGTCATCAGTGATGTCACTGACCATGTCATGAATGATGTAATATGTGACATCATCAGCAGTGGATTGCGGGTGCGCGATATATAGTTAGTGCAACTAACTATATATGGAATTTCAATGGTTTTGTGTGAGTAAAATAAGGTTTTCTAAATGCTAATTCCTAACTATATATGGTCTATAACCTATGGTTTTTTCAGTGAATTTTCAAGGTTTTGTAAATGCTAATTCCTAACTATATATGGTCTATAACCTATGGTTTTTTCAGTGAATTTCATTGGTTTTTTAACAGCTAATATCTGTAGCTGTAAAATGTATTCTTCTTTAAATCCAAAAATATATTTTTTATGTTTATTAATAATTTTTTTTTAAAATATTTTTTTTTCTTCGTTCCCGCTTCGCGAATCGGGAAGCTTCCCGTTAGCTGACCTTGATGCCGCGAAATAGACCGTGACATCATCAGCAGAGGATTGCGGGTTTTTTGGCAACGTGCCTTATCCACGGTTTAATAACGCTGCCTTTTGCTTTATATAAGTTTTCAAATTGTATGAAATATATACCAATAGGTCGTTATGAACCTTTAGGTAGTGCTTTTCTTCATGAGGTCTGGTCGCTTCCATACACATACCGATGTTTCAAAGATGATCAAGAAGTTTATCTGAATGGAGAGGAATGCACTGAGACGCCAGATCATTCACTAATGTGTAGGCACATACAGTTACACGGTTCATGCAACAAACACCGACCAAATATGGCTTGCGTGTTGCAAGGCACGCCAGTTCCTGCTATCATCCCCACGTTCAAGTTGTTGGAAAATGGTAGTTATTTGATGCTCAATAATGAAGATTGTTCTGGGTTAATTAAAAGTATTCCTTTTATCGTAACAGTAAGTGAACAGGTTATTTGCTGCAGAAATGTTCTATTTCCTCCCACACATGAACATAGGGAGTTTTCAATCTGGCCACAAATACCAACCTTGGGAGCACATTTCAACGGCATGGCAAGAATAAGAGCTCTTTTGTCTCAGAGAGAGGTGGCCTTGAGTTCGGCCCGTGAAACTTTCGTGCTTCACATAGCGAACACCCGTACAGAGGTGCAGACCCTTTTAAATACTGATTCGCCTTTGCATTTCAGCGACATGGTTCGGACTATCTTTGACGCGTCCTCCACAAAGGCCCTGGCGCACTTTTTTAAAGTTGTTACCAGTGGTCTCGTGACTTCATTTGAGAAAATCTTTGGAGTCATCCCTGCTTTCTTTCATTCTATTTTTTCCACTCTGCTTCGTGGATTCCCATTTTTACTTGCATTACCAGCGGACGCTCTTGTGCTTTTTTACATTTTTAAATATGGATGTCCCTCCTGTGCAAGCTCCCGCCCTGCAGCTGCTGACACTGTTCCGCAATCGCATGCTAGAATATTATGGCACAATGCCGTTGGCGATATTAAGCACGGCATATGGATTATCTTTTCGATTCTCCTACTTCACCTGTGTCCAGCCTGTATTTCACTGCCTGACCTGTGATTTCGATTGGGCCATTGATTTGTGTCTCTGCGGACCGGTTTCTCCTGACGTCGACTTTAATCAGCTGATGACTCCTATCATTACTCACGAGTTGGTTTGTCCTGGCGAAAGGATTATGGCTGTGGCATTGATGCATGGACTAATTGGTCCCTGGAATTTACTGGCGGCAACACAGTCTTTCTTGGAACAGAGCTTTCTTGAAAACCCACCGAGCTGTCCTCTGATGGTGATAGAGGATCCGGTGCTGGGAGAGCACGTATGTTCTTTTCCGCTTTTAAATTGGATGGCTGAACTCTTTTCGGATGAAGACGGTGACTTCCTATTGGAGGCTGTTGCAGCTTATTTTGCATACACAGTTATGTCATAGACCTTTTTCATGTTTGATATGCTGAGTACTAGCATTTCATTAACAATTCATTGACTTATTTGTCAAGTTTTTATTATTTAGCTTGCCTATTGGCTTAAGACTCGATAAAGTACTTGGCTGTTTTTTTTTTCTTTAGCATTAAATTTTCCTAGTTTTTAATGTTTTACCTTGCGGACCGTCCACATATAAAGTTGCAATCTGCTCTCATGAGATGGCACTTCTATTATCTTATTCAGTTCGTTTCCGGATCATGGGGAGGTGTCATCTAGGTCCTGGATATCTTTACACCGTGTTAAGTTAGCATGGGCTCATTACCGGTTTAAACGCCATTTTTCCTTTTTTGCAACTTCTGCACACGACACTTAGTTGTTGCTTTAGCTTTCAACCTAGTAGTTCATCGTGGTTTACATGAGAATAATATGTTATTGCTCTACTATCTGCTTTGCTTGTTAAACTATATCTGTACAGCGAGTGCTGAAGTTTCAAGAACGGTAATTGCAAACACAACAATGATGGACAGAATGTGGATCAATGTCACACATTCACCCCAGTCCAAAGATCTGGGCCCAAATCCATCGTTTTTCCACTCCACACCACCCTGGGTTAGACAATGGCGATATGCAAATCAGCGCTGACCCTGTGCCCCATGGGAACAGTCCAGTCCGAACTACAAAAGCCATGTCCTTCCCAGAACGGAAACAAGCATCCGAGGACCGGCCCGGTTTCGAGGTAACACCTCTCATCAGCCCGGCTAGCTTGATTCCAGTGGTGTGGAGTGCCTGGGACTCACGTCTGAGCATCCCCAGTACACTTAGAGCGGTAATTGCAAACACAACAATGATGGACAGAATGTGGATCAATGTCACACATTCACCCCAGTCCAAAGATCTGGGCCCAAATCCATCGTTTTTCCACTCCACACCACCCTGGGTTAGACAATGGCGATATGCAAATCAGCGCTGACCCTGTGCCCCATGGGAACAGTCCAGTCCGAACTACAAAAGCCATGGCCTTCCCAGAACGGAAACAAGCATCCGAGGACCGGCCCGGTTTCGAGGTAACACCTCTCATCAGCCCGGCTAGCTTGATTCCAGTGGTGTGGAGTGCCTGGGACTCACGTCTGAGCATCCCCAGTACACTTAGAGCGGTAATTGCAAACACAACAATGATGGACAGAATGTGGATCAATGTCACACATTCACCCCAGTCCAAAGATCTGGGCCCAAATCCATCGTTTTTCCACTCCACACCACCCTGGGTTAGACAATGGCGATATGCAAATCAGCGCTGACCCTGTGCCCCATGGGAACAGTCCAGTCCGAACTACAAAAGCCATGTCCTTCCCAGAACGGAAACAAGCATCCGAGGACCGGCCCGGTTTCGAGGTAACACCTCTCATCAGCCCGGCTAGCTTGATTCCAGTGGTGTGGAGTGCCTGGGACTCACGTCTGAGCATCCCCAGTACACTTAGAGCGGTAATTGCAAACACAACAATGATGGACAGAATGTGGATCAATGTCACACATTCACCCCAGTCCAAAGATCTGGGCCCAAATCCATCGTTTTTCCACTCCACACCACCCTGGGTTAGACAATGGCGATATGCAAATCAGCGCTGACCCTGTGCCCCATGGGAACAGTCCAGTCCGAACTACAAAAGCCATGTCCTTCCCAGAACGGAAACAAGCATCCGAGGACCGGTCCGGTTTCGAGGTAACACCTCTCATCAGCCCGGCTAGCTTGATTCCAGTGGTGTGGAGTGCCTGGGACTCACGTCTGAGCATCCCCAGTACACTTAGAGCGGTAATTGCAAACACAACAATGATGGACAGAATGTGGATCAATGTCACACATTCACCCCAGTCCAAAGATCTGGGCCCAAATCCATCGTTTTTCCACTCCACACCACCCTGGGTTAGACAATGGCGATATGCAAATCAGCGCTGACCCTGTGCCCCATGGGAACAGTCCAGTCCGAACTACAAAAGCCATGTCCTTCCCAGAACGGAAACAAGCATCCGAGGACCGGCCCGGTTTCGAGGTAACACCTCTCATCAGCCCGGCTAGCTTGATTCCAGTGGTGTGGAGTGCCTGGGACTCACGTCTGAGCATCCCCAGTACACTTAGAGCGGTAATTGCAAACACAACAATGATGGACAGAATGTGGATCAATGTCACACATTCACCCCAGCCAAAGATCTGGGCCCAAATCCATCGTTTTTCCACTCCACACCACCCTGGGTTAGACAATGGCGATATGCAAATCAGCGCTGACCCTGTGCCCCATGGGAACAGTCCAGTCCGAACTACAAAAGCCATGTCCTTCCCAGAACGGAAACAAGCATCCGAGGACCGGCCCGGTTTCGAGGTAACACCTCTCATCAGCCCGGCTAGCTTGATTCCAGTGGTGTGGAGTGCCTGGGACTCACGTCTGAGCATCCCCAGTACACTTAGAGCGGTAATTGCAAACACAACAATGATGGACAGAATGTGGATCAATGTCACACATTCACCCCAGTCCAAAGATCTGGGCCCAAATCCATCGTTTTTCCACTCCACACCACCCTGGGTTAGACAATGGCGATATGCAAATCAGCGCTGACCCTGTGCCCCATGGGAACAGTCCAGTCCGAACTACAAAAGCCATGTCCTTCCCAGAACGGAAACAAGCATCCGAGGACCGGCCCGGTTTCGAGGTAACACCTCTCATCAGCCCGGCTAGCTTGATTCCAGTGGTGTGGAGTGCCTGGGACTCACGTCTGAGCATCCCCAGTACACTTAGAGCGGTAATTGCAAACACAACAATGATGGACAGAATGTGGATCAATGTCACACATTCACCCCAGTCCAAAGATCTGGGCCCAAATCCATCGTTTTTCCACTCCACACCACCCTGGGTTAGACAATGGCGATATGCAAATCAGCGCTGACCCTGTGCCCCATGGGAACAGTCCAGTCCGAACTACAAAAGCCATGTCCTTCCCAGAACGGAAACAAGCATCCGAGGACCGGCCCGGTTTCGAGGTAACACCTCTCATCAGCCCGGCTAGCTTGATTCCAGTGGTGTGGAGTGCCTGGGACTCACGTCTGAGCATCCCCAGTACACTTAGAGCGGTAATTGCAAACACAACAATGATGGACAGAATGTGGATCAATGTCACACATTCACCCCAGTCCAAAGATCTGGGCCCAAATCCATCGTTTTTCCACTCCACACCACCCTGGGTTAGACAATGGCGATATGCAAATCAGCGCTGACCCTGTGCCCCATGGGAACAGTCCAGTCCGAACTACAAAAGCCATGTCCTTCCCAGAACGGAAACAAGCATCCGAGGACCGGCCCGGTTTCGAGGTAACACCTCTCATCAACCCGGCTAGCTTGATTCCAGTGGTGTGGAGTGCCTGGGACTCACGTCTGAGCATCCCCAGTACACTTAGAGCGGTAATTGCAAACACAATTCCGGTCTGGGAAAGACATGGCTTGGTAGTTCGGACTGGACTGTTCCCATGAGGCACAGGGTCAGAGCTGATTTGCATATAGCCAGTGTCTAACCCAGGGTGGTGTGGAGTGCAAAAAAACGATGGATTTAGGCCCGGATCCTTGTACTGGGGTGAATGTATGACATTGTTCTACATTCTGTCCATCAACTGTGTTTTTTGCAATTTTCACCCCGAGTGGGCTGGGTATGCTCAGACGTGAGTCCCAGGCTCTCCACACCACTGGAGTTAAGCTATCCAGGCTGATGAAGGCTGATAGCCAGAAACCGGTCCTTGGATGCTTGATTCCGGTCTGGGAAAGACATGGCTTGGTAGTTCGGACTGGACTGTTCCCATGAGGCACAGGGTCAGAGCTGATTTGCATATAGCCAGTGTCTAACCCAGGGTGGTGTGGAGTGCAAAAAAACGATGGATTTAGGCCCGGATCCTTGTACTGGGGTGAATGTATGACATTGTTCTACATTCTGTCCATCAACTGTGTTTTTTGCAATTTTCACCCCGAGTGGGCTGGGTATGCTCAGACGTGAGTCCCAGGCTCTCCACACCACTGGAGTTAAGCTATCCAGGCTGATGAAGGCTGATAGCCAGAAACCGGTCCTTGGATGCTTGATTCCGGTCTGGGAAAGACATGGCTTGGTAGTTCGGACTGGACTGTTCCCATGAGGCACAGGGTCAGAGCTGATTTGCATATAGCCAGTGTCTAACCCAGGGTGGTGTGGAGTGCAAAAAAACGATGGATTTAGGCCCGGATCCTTGTACTGGGGTGAATGTATGACATTGTTCTACATTCTGTCCATCAACTGTGTTTTTTGCAATTTTCACCCCGAGTGGGCTGGGTATGCTCAGACGTGAGTCCCAGGCTCTCCACACCACTGGAGTTAAGCTATCCAGGCTGATGAAGGCTGATAGCCAGAAACCGGTCCTTGGATGCTTGATTCCGGTCTGGGAAAGACATGGCTTGGTAGTTCGGACTGGACTGTTCCCATGAGGCACAGGGTCAGAGCTGATTTGCATATAGCCAGTGTCTAACCCAGGGTGGTGTGGAGTGCAAAAAAACTATGGATTTAGGCCCGGATCCTTGTACTGGGGTGAATGTATGACATTGTTCTACATTCTGTCCATCAACTGTGTTTTTTGCAATTTTCACCCCGAGTGGGCTGGGTATGCTCAGACGTGAGTCCCAGGCTCTCCACACCACTGGAGTTAAGCTATCCAGGCTGATGAAGGCTGATAGCCAGAAACCGGTCCTTGGATGCTTGATTCCGGTCTGGGAAAGACATGGCTTGGTAGTTCGGACTGGACTGTTCCCATGAGGCACAGGGTCAGAGCTGATTTGCATATAGCCAGTGTCTAACCCAGGGTGGTGTGGAGTGCAAAAAAACGATGGATTTAGGCCCGGATCCTTGTACTGGGGTGAATGTATGACATTGTTCTACATTCTGTCCATCAACTGTGTTTTTTGCAATTTTCACCCCGAGTGGGCTGGGTATGCTCAGACGTGAGTCCCAGGCTCTCCACACCACTGGAGTTAAGCTATCCAGGCTGATGAAGGCTGATAGCCAGAAACCGGTCCTTGGATGCTTGATTCCGGTCTGGGAAAGACATGGCTTGGTAGTTCGGACTGGACTGTTCCCATGAGGCACAGGGTCAGAGCTGATTTGCATAAAGCCAGTGTCTAACCCAGGGTGGTGTGGAGTGCAAAAAAACGATGGATTTAGGCCCGGATCCTTGTACTGGGGTGAATGTATGACATTGTTCTACATTCTGTCCATCAACTGTGTTTTTTGCAATTTTCACCCCGAGTGGGCTGGGTATGCTCAGACGTGAGTCCCAGGCTCTCCACACCACTGGAGTTAAGCTATCCAGGCTGATGAAGGCTGATAGCCAGAAACCGGTCCTTGGATGCTTGATTCCGGTCTGGGAAAGACATGGCTTGGTAGTTCGGACTGGACTGTTCCCATGAGGCACAGGGTCAGAGCTGATTTGCATATAGCCAGTGTCTAACCCAGGGTGGTGTGGAGTGCAAAAAAACGATGGATTTAGGCCCGGATCCTTGTACTGGGGTGAATGTATGACATTGTTCTACATTCTGTCCATCAACTGTGTTTTTTGCAATTTTCACCCCGAGTGGGCTGGGTATGCTCAGACGTGAGTCCCAGGCTCTCCACACCACTGGAGTTAAGCTATCCAGGCTGATGAAGGCTGATAGCCAGAAACCGGTCCTTGGATGCTTGATTCCGGTCTGGGAAAGACATGGCTTGGTAGTTCGGACTGGACTGTTCCCATGAGGCACAGGGTCAGAGCTGATTTGCATATAGCCAGTGTCTAACCCAGGGTGGTGTGGAGTGCAAAAAAACGATGGATTTAGGCCCGGATCCTTGTACTGGGGTGAATGTATGACATTGTTCTACATTCTGTCCATCAACTGTGTTTTTTGCAATTTTCACCCCGAGTGGGCTGGGTATGCTCAGACGTGAGTCCCAGGCTCTCCACACCACTGGAGTTAAGCTATCCAGGCTGATGAAGGCTGATAGCCAGAAACCGGTCCTTGGATGCTTGATTCCGGTCTGGGAAAGACATGGCTTGGTAGTTCGGACTGGACTGTTCCCATGAGGCACAGGGTCAGAGCTGATTTGCATATAGCCAGTGTGTAACCCAGGGTGGTGTGGAGTGCAAAAAAACGATGGATTTAGGCCCGGATCCTTGTACTGGGGTGAATGTATGACATTGTTCTACATTCTGTCCATCAACTGTGTTTTTTGCAATTTTCACCCCGAGTGGGCTGGGTATGCTCAGACGTGAGTCCCAGGCTCTCCACACCACTGGAGTTAAGCTATCCAGGCTGATGAAGGCTGATAGCCAGAAACCGGTCCTTGGATGCTTGATTCCGGTCTGGGAAAGACATGGCTTGGTAGTTCGGACTGGACTGTTCCCATGAGGCACAGGGTCAGAGCTGATTTGCATATAGCCAGTGTCTAACCCAGGGTGGTGTGGAGTGCAAAAAAACGATGGATTTAGGCCCGGATCCTTGTACTGGGGTGAATGTATGACATTGTTCTACATTCTGTCCATCAACTGTGTTTTTTGCAATTTTCACCCCGAGTGGGCTGGGTATGCTCAGACGTGAGTCCCAGGCTCTCCACACCACTGGAGTTAAGCTATCCAGGCTGATGAAGGCTGATAGCCAGAAACCGTTCCTTGGATGCTTGATTCCGGTCTGGGAAAGACATGGCTTGGTAGTTCGGAGTGGACTGTTCCCATGAGGCACAGGGTCAGAGCTGATTTGCATATAGCCAGTGTCTAACCCAGGGTGGTGTGGAGTGCAAAAAAACGATGGATTTAGGCCCGGATCCTTGTACTGGGGTGAATGTATGACATTGTTCTACATTCTGTCCATCAACTGTGTTTTTTGCAATTTTCACCCCGAATGGGCTGGGTATGCTCAGACGTGAGTCCCAGGCTCTCCACACCACTGGAGTTAAGCTATCCAGGCTGATGAAGGCTGATAGCCAGAAACCGGTCCTTGGATGCTTGATTCCGGTCTGGGAAAGACATGGCTTGGTAGTTCGGACTGGACTGTTCCCATGAGGCACAGGGTCAGAGCTGATTTGCATATAGCCAGTGTCTAACCCAGGGTGGTGTGGAGTGCAAAAAAACGATGGATTTAGGCCCGGATCCTTGTACTGGGGTGAATGTATGACATTGTTCTACATTCTGTCCATCAACTGTGTTTTTTGCAAGTTTCAAGAACAACACGATACAGAATTGTTATGAGGTCTGATCTCCACGACTTCATACTCATAACATAAGTGCAGCTTCTGCCAATTCTGGGCATGAGGCGGGTTTTATATTGCTTTGCCGAACACACATACACAACAGTTGATGCGGTTCACATGAAGAGAGAGCTGGTGTATGCTGATGTGATTCCTTCAAATCTAAGACACTAAAGTATGGGCACGCCCTAAACCAACACAAACAGACCTTCTTAGCAAATAATATAATATGTGTATTAGGGAGGGTGAGATATAAGCAGCCGCGTGCCGTGGAGGGAGTTACGGTGGGGCAGGGAGGCGGGGAGGGGGAGGGGCAGGGTGGAGCCCTCTCCACCCTGCCCCTCCCCCTCCCCGCCTCCCTGCCCCACCGTAACTCCCTCCACGGCCCGTGGCTGCTTATAAGTGTTGCTAACTCTTATTCATTTACAGCATGTTAACATACTGTCACCATTCGCTTTTTATGTACTACTAACTATGCTGGTAATTTTGCTACTGATAATATGTGTACTTGTATTATCTAAGATACTACGCCTGAGAAGACGGCATTAGTAAATAAACATTTCAAATACACATGTGTTCTTCTTAACTCCATGTTCTGGTTTCTAAGAAATATATAACGACCGACTGTTCATGAGTTCCACGTATCCTGAGGTACTATAAGTTCATATTCTGGATTGTGTAAACATTGAGAGTTTGTTATATCCAATGTGACACTGTACCTAGCTTGCTAAGGGGTTTTTGATTACTAAGGTGAGTTTTGGGACACCCTAATTCGCCGAGGTTCCAATCCTCTGTCCACAGTTCTGTGTGAGAACAGAAACCCTGCGACAGGGGCACCCCCGACCCTTGCTGGAGCTTCATCACACTTGCGATACAACTCCAGCAATGCGCCACCTTTACGGCACAGATACATCACGCATCTGTGCTGTTTTTGCCCCATGATGCGCCGCATTGTAAATGCAGCACACCATAGGTGACGGAACAGCGGCACAGAATGACTAACACATCCCTGGTGATGCACCAGTCATCATAAATCTATCCCTATGCTTCTTATCTTGTTAGAGATGAACCGCCATATGTATCATCAAAGTTTTTTGCATTTCCTAAATAGCGAACTTTAAGGAATAAATAGCGATTCTTTACCATTCCTAGTTTGCGATGAGCTATTTGCAAATTACAAATTACCCATTCATTTCCTTCATTTCCATAGGGCGGTTGGACTCACTTTTAGCTCGAACGGCTGAATGGATTTCCACGAAACTTGGCAAAATTGTAGGGACTGGTAGCCCGATGTGCCTTTGCTATGTCTCAAGATATATGCTCCAGTGGTTTTTACGAAAATTAACTTTGAAAAATATATATTGGGCTACATTGGCCTATATATATGTTGGAGCCCAAATGTAGCCCAATGTAGCCCAATGAAGCCCAATGAAGCCCAATGTATCCCAATGTAGCCCAAAGATGGCCGCCAGAGACAAAAAAAACAAATGTAGCCCAAATATCAGCCAGATGTAGCCCAACTATAGCCCAGTGACAGAATGACCAATCAGCTTCGCAAACCTCCGTTATGCGAAGCGGAGCGCTGTTACAGATATATATCTTTTTTTGAACGTTAATTTCTCAAAATCCACTGGAGCACATATATTGAGACCTAGCAAAGGCACATCGGGCTACCAGTCCCTAATATTTTACCAAGTTTCGTGCAAATCCATTCAGCCGTTCGATTATTATTATTATTTTTTTTTTTTGCCCCGCGGGGCCCTTTTAAAACCTCCACATCAAACCTAGGGGGTCAGCGAGGATCTACTATGCCCCCTTATGGTCATTTGCCCCTTCGCTTTGGCCTCCTCTTGTCTCTCGATCCTACCGAGAGACAAGATGGCGGCCGCTACGGACTGTTTGGAATGTTTACAGACGCCGGAGAACCAATCAGCTTCGCTTCACAAAGCTCCGTTGCGCGAAAAGTACGCGTACTGGAGCGCTGCCCGGTCCACTGTTACAGATATATATCTTTTTTTAAACGTTAATTTCTCAAAATCCACTGTAGCACATATATTGAGACCTACAAAAGGCACATCGGGCTACCAGTCCCTACAATTTTGCCAAGTTTCGTGCAAATCCATTCAGCCGTTCGGGCTAAAAGTGAGGCCAACCGCCCTATGGAAAACTCAATGTTAAAAACACGTTTTGGGACCCCCCTTTTTTCTCGACCCCCCCTGGACGAACCCCCCCCCAATTTTCAGGGGCTGCTCAGTAACAAAATGTGCCATTTTCCTGAAAATTTCAGCCAATCCCGTCCACAAACGCCAAAGTTATTAGACATAGAATTTTCAAAAATCCCATAGAGAAAAAATCCTAACTATATATACCTACTGGCGACCGCCAGTAGGTAATATATATATATATATATATATATATATATATATATATATATATATATATATATTTGCCACCAATGCGTTCCTTAGAAGGTGCACTCCATATGTCGGTCGGTGCCAGACAGCGGGGATGAACGTCTCCCCACAAACAATCTTTCACCAAAAAATGAATATTGTCTGCACACGTCCAATTGCTTCTATAAAGGGTTTTTATTCAAGAGACTCAAGGAGCCCCATTCACATGGGGCTCCTTGAGTCTCTTGAATAAAAACCCTTTATAGAAGCAATTGGACGTGTGCAGACAATATTCATTTTTTGGTGAAAGATATATATATATATATATTACCTACTGGCGGTCGCCAGTAGGTATATATAGTTAGGATTTTTTCTCTATGGGATTTTTGAAAATTCTATGTCTAATAACTTTGGCGTTTGTGGACGGAATTGGCTGAAATTTTCAGGAAAATGGCACATTTTGTTTCTGAGCAGCCCTTGAAAATTTGGGGGGGGTTCGTCAAGGGGGGGCCGAGAAAAAAGGGGGGTCCCAAAACGTGTTTTTAACATTGAGTTTTCCATAGGGCGGTTGGCCTCACTTTTAGCTCGAAGGGCTGAATGGATTTGCACGAAACTTGGCAAAATTGTAGGGACTGGTAGCCCGATGTGCCTTTTGTAGGTCTCAATATATGTGCTTCAGTGGATTTTGAGAAATTAACGTTCAAAAAAAGATATATATCTGTAACAGCGGACCGGGCAGCGCTCCAGTTCGCGTACTTTTCGCGCAACGGAGCTTTGTGAAGCGAAGCTGATTGGTTCTCCAGCGTCTGTAAACATTCCAAACAGTCCGTAGCGGCCGCCATCTTGTCTCTCGGTAGGATCGAGAGACAAGAGGAGGCCAAAGCGAAGGGGCAAATGACCATAAGGGGGCATAGTAGATCCTCGCTGACCCCCTAGGTTTGATGTGGAGGTTTTAAAAGGGCCCCGCGGGGCAAAAAAAAATAATAATAATAATAATCGAACGGCTGAATGGATTTGCACGAAACTTGGCAAAATATTAGGGACTGGTAGCCCGATGTGCCTTTGCTAGGTCTCAATATATGTGCTCCAGTGGATTTTGAGAAATTAACGTTCAAAAAAAGATATATATCTGTAACAGCGCTCCGCTTCGCGTACTTTTCGCGTTACGGAGCTTTGCGAAGCTGATTGGTTCTCCGGCGTCTGTCAACATTCCAAACAGTCCGTAGCGGCCGCCATCTTGTCTCTCGGTAGGATTGAGAGACAAGAGGAGGCCAAAGCGAAGGGGGAAATGACCATAAGGGGGCATAGTAGATCCTTCCTGACCTCTTAGGTTTGATGTACCATTTTGCCAAGTTTGGTGTAATTCCGTTCAGCCATTCAGGCTGTAGACGTATGTAAATGTCCTATGGAAAATTGCATGGGGAAAACACATTTGAAAGTGTTGAAATTTAGAACCAATTAAAATGTTACTTTGGTTTTGTATTTGTGTGTGATGAAAGTTAATTGGTTATGTATATATGTCAAATGAGAGGAAACCACAGCCATTTTGTGATACTACTGTCTGAGGTACATTTGTGAGGAATTTTTGGTGGTGAATTTCTGGTGTTTGATTTACACAGTACTAACACTTCTCCTACTTTTAAAAAGGTGAGTTGTTAATTTGTAAGGGGAACTATGTTGTACACTTGAAGATAATTTGAAAAATGTTTTCTGTTATTTATTTGCAGTCCTTCTGTTATACTAAATACTTGATAAAGTTAGTTTTATATTATGTATTACTAAAAACGATAAATGAAAGTGATTATTTTTTTCTGCAATTTACAGCAAGCAATTTCAAAATAAATGGCTCACAATGAAGAGACCGTGGCAATTTCTTTGTAAGGGGAACTATGTTGTACACTTGAAGATAATTTGAAAAATGTTTTCTGTTATTTATTTGCAGTCCTTCTGTTATACTAAATACTTGATAAAGTTAGTTTTATATTATGTATTACTAAAAACGATAAATGAAAGTGATTATTTTTTTCTGCAATTTACAGCAAGCAATTTCAAAATAAAATGGCTCACAATGAAGAGACCGTGGCAATTTCTTTTGAATTGTCCACTACATTGATTGAAATTGAGAGCACCAATAATGAAATATTGTCACAAGGAGGAGATGACTTGTATGATTCCATTAGATTGATTGAAATGGACAGCACCAATAATGAAATATTGTCACAAGGAGATGACTTGAATGATTCCACTACATTGATTGAAATTGAGAACACCAATAATGAAATATTGTCACAAGGAGGAGATGACTTGTATGATTCCATTAGATTGATTGAAATGGACAGCACCAATAATGAAATATTGTCACAAGGAGGAGATGACTTGAATGATTCCACTACATTGATTGAAATTGAGAGCACCAATAATGAAATATTGTCACGAGGAGATGACTTGAATGATTCCACTACATTGATTGAAATTGACAGCACCAATAATGAAATATTGTCACAAGGAGGAGATGACTTGAATGATTTTTTTGATCAATCTGTTGATGGCGAATTTATCGAATGTTTGGAGACCATAGAGTTACAAGAATCATCATTGCAGACTTTTCATGAGGAAATTGCTGATGAGGACATGTTACTGGTTCTTTCAAATTTAGAAAATTCTGAAGAATAAATTTATATTTAGAAATCAAAAATTGTTTGAGACATTATTCATTTTTATTTTTAATTTATGAGGTTGTAGCGAAGTGATTGTAGTATAAAATGAGACTTATAGTATAGAGTGCAACATTTTTATGTTACATGGTAAGTTTACTCATATTTACTTCCCTTCTGCCACTATATTATCTCCAATGTGTATTTGACATCTCTTCTTCATCTCCGGCCTCCTTTCTCTCACTGTGTGTCTCCGATGCATCTTATCGCTGCTATTTTGTGTAATTACAGAAGAGAGTAGAATAAAATAGTTCGGAACGTGAAAAGGGGGCAAAGTAGAGTACCCCTCACCCCCTAGGCCTTTTTTGGCGGTCCCAAAAGGATCAGTTTCTGCTTTCCTGAGAGATTATGGTATGAGTTCCATATACCACAATAATTTGCATTACAACATGCAAGATATCTATCTCCTATTACCAACTTTTGGAGATATTCGCGCTAAGCGCGAATATCTCCAAAAAGTAACACCTGCCCTGAGCAGTTCTTAGCCATGTTATCCAATGGGAGGTGGATAACATGGCTAAGAGCATTAGCTCGGTAATGCATGAATATCGCTGACTTTTTAGCGATATTCATGCATTGCGGCCGTTTATTATCGCATTTGCGATAAACCTTGATAATAGCAAGGTTTATCTTCGATAATTTCTGACGATGCTTAGCGGTAAAAAATTCGTTGGTAAGCATCGTTAGCGATAAATATCGCTTAACTTTGGTAATATGCACCAACGTCTGTTAACGTTCGATTCGAAGGAAATGAGGAAGTGTTGAAAAACATTGTCTGCGCCATCTTGCCTTTTTTGAAATGCCACACTTTTGTCGTGCACGGCAGCCATTTTAGATGCCTTGACCAGACCCACTCTCTGCACGCTGTCGATTCGTAGCATGGCTCCCCACCCTCGCAAGCATCTTCCCCAGGCACTGGTCACCCCCGCTCTCTGTCTTATGCATCGGCAATAAACCTCCCCCCATCTGCGCTGCTCTTCCCTGAAAATCACACTCTGTGCCCGCCCGACACCTCCCTTTCGCCCTATTCACTACCGCACCCTCTGACACTCCTCTTCCTCTGTGTCCGATTGTCCAGGCTATCACCTAGCCCTGCAGATGTAGTTTATGGCCCCAGCTGTAAAGAATCACCCCTCTTCAAAGGAGTTATAGTAGATCAAGGCCCACACCCGATGAGATCCGTCACACCACACGTGTTCCTACTATCTGAAAACCATCCTGTATTGTGATTGGGGAGGGGACCGAGCCTGAAGCGGAAGATTCCAGGAATGACTCTTTGTACATCAAAGTTTTTACAATTATGTGTCACATTAAAAATATATAGCACTCCAACAAAGTAGTAGGAATATAAAACTTTAATAACATACAAATATATACAACAAAACAAAAACAGTAAAAACATTTAAACAACGAAGAGACCGTGGCAATTTCTTTTGAATTCCTGATGAGGACATGTTACTAGTTCTTTCAAATTATGAAAATTCAGAAGATGTTGCCTGGGGGTGGGTCGTCAGTAGCAGTCTGTTGTGCGAATAGTTCCAAGGCAGCAGAACGCGCTGAAATCTAGATGGCACGAAAGTGATGTCTAGTAAGTTGCCGCCCAGCAAATAACGGCGTGGGGCGCCGCGGGGGTGAGTGAGTCCAGTAGGCACCACAGCTATTCTTACCGGCATTGCAGAATTACTGCTGGGGACAATGCCTGTGCTGTAGCAGGGTCACAGCAGAAACAAAAAGGATTCTGTTGAAGATGTTGTTGGTTTTCAATTTGAAAACAGTTCTGGTGTCAACTGCTATGCTAATGTAGTGGTTAATGTTTTGTTTTCTCTAGAAAATGTAAAAGAGGGGGAGGCAGTCCAAAGTTCCGTTAAAAGGGCAAAGGAAAGGATCGGTGGTTTGAACTATCAGTCAAAAAGGGGAGGGGGTGCAACAATTTTTCCTACCGGGTCACACTGTGCTTTCACCGGAACTGAGGTCTGCAGGATTCTAGTAATTCAAAGTGAGGCTGGCGCCAGCATGGGAGCGCCGACGTCCCGCGGATACAGTTTCGTCACTCCACGGGCGATCATGGCAGTCATTCCCCATCGGGGGTCGGAGACTCCCGCGGCTCCTCTAGAATCTTCAAGGTCGTGGAGGACTACGGTGGTGGAGTCAACCAGTGACCGGGCCATTTCTTTATGCTGGGCCCGCTCTTGCCAGGTCGACCGCCATTTTGAGAGTTCGGTAGCTACTGGCGATCGCGGGGTCAAATGAGCGGACGGGCTCCACCCTGCCGGGCGAGACGTTGCAGCATGGCCACAGTGGAAGAACCCTTTTCCGGGCGCCTGGAGCGCTGAGGGTGCAGCTGGGAAGCCTCCACCTGGGGAGGCGGGAGAGGCCTGTTCGCACCGTCTCTCCCTCCCAGTGCACCCCACGGCGTCTCGCTTGAGATTTGTTATGGCCGGACCAGGCGATGAGGACGAGGGGGGGGGGGGTCGGAGGCATGTGCAAGACATCCCCCCCCAGTGTTGTCGCAGCCATTATTCAAGAAAGAAGAAGTGTCCCGTCCGTCTTCGGGCCGGGCTTCCGGTAGATGTCGGCCAGACGCCCCTGGCTCTGGCCCCATGAACGGGTTTCTTGGTTTATCGGCTGCAGCCGGATCCCATCGGCCTTGGCCCCCCGACCGTTGGTGGCCGGACCGGAAGAGCATGTGGCGGGACTACCTGCAACTCTCAAGGGCCACCGCGGCCGGACTGGGAGAGAGAGGGGAGGGTCGAGGAGACATTCCCCCCCCCTGCAACTGTTCAGCGTTGTAAAGGCAATCCCCTGGCCGGGTCCCGCTGGCCTCGGCCTCTCCTCCGGCTACACCCTACGTTAGGATCTCCTGGCGTGGCAGCAGGACCCGCCTTATATGGGCTGCTCCCGGCTGGGCGTAGCCGCAACCCTGCCCCACCTTGGAAGTTTCCAGAGTGGGGGCAGATGTTCTACTGACTTGCATTTTCCCTAGTCTATCGATTTTTTGGGCGTGGCAGGCGGTGGGACAGCGAGGGGTGATTTGGTTTCTCTTACTGTTTTTCTGGTCTCTCACCACTGGCATATTTTAACGTTTTCTTGTTTCTAGGACATTAATAGGTTTTATCATTACGTTATGTTATCGTTTCTTTGTTCGTTGTTTAATAAAAGTTCATGTTCATCAGTGGCCTACTGATTTTCGTTTTCCTATTCTTTTCTTTCCAGGTTGTTTCATGCTAAAGTTTCTGTTAACAGGATACAGTGATCACTTCGTTATTATTGCATATGTCCTTTTCACTAGGGGTGCTCTCTGGTCGGGCCAGATGACGTATCTCTAGTAAATGGTCCGGGTGAAACAGGTGCATCAATCAGTGGGGAGTAGATAGGCATGACAGATTACAACGGGGGAGAAAGGTCCGCATTACGTACCCTTTCACTATTTGCAAAGATTTTCCTACGTATATTTGCAAACAGGGAATACCTCCAAAAAGAACCAATTCCCAAACAGTCAATGTTTGGGGAAACAATCAATCAATGAGGAACGAAATAGGCACGACGTGTTAAAGGTTTGCGTTACCTACCCTTCACTATCTGCAAAGGGAGAGAGAATATTCCTATTCTTCCTCGTTTGCAGGCAGAGAAGATTCTTAAGAGAATCAACTTCGAACAATTCAATGCTCGATTCAAACAATCAACAAGGGGTACTGTGAACACAAATGAACGCCGCTTATGTACATACACATTGGTATTATCAACAGGTTGTTCCTAATGTTTCTATTTTAGGGAGGTCAAAAAGAGATCCCATTGGTGGCCTACTGATTTTGCTCGATTCCTTTTGTTTTTTTACACGATTTTTCGCTATCTGCAAAGACTAAACAGAGTATTGCAACTCTGTGCTTGTTTGTAAATAGAGAATGAACCAAAGAGAACAATCAATCAAATGGAGAGAGAAGCAGGCACGACGGATTACAACGGGGGCAACGGGGGCAAAGGCCTGCGTTAACTACCCTTCACTATCTGCAAAGAGAGAGTACTCCTAATAGAAATGAGGGGTGGGGGGCAGCATTCAAAGCAGATCAGTGTGCATAAACACGAAAATGTTTTTACTTACCACGTACTTGACATTCGACAGCTTATGATATTTGCTATTAAAAAACCATTGAAATTCACTGAAAAAACCATAGGTTATAGACCATATATAGTTAGGAATTAGCATTTAAAAAACCTTATTTTACTCACACAAAACCATTGAAATTCCATATATAGTTAGTTGCACTAACTACATATCGCGCACCCGCAATCCACTGCTGATCATGTCACATGTCAGTGACATCACTGATGACATCACTGATGACATCTCAAATGACATCACTGATGACATCACTGATGACATCTCATTTGACATCATTCTTGTGCTAATACGATAATACGATAAACCTCTTCAGACTCTAATATAACCTTAGATACACTCAGTGTATACAGACACTCACACACTGCCACTCATCCATGGAGTTACTCACACACCCAGTCAGTCATGCAAAGAAACAATCTCACCTCCATTTCTTCAACTATACAGTTAAACACACCTTACTTATTGAAACATATACTAACACATATTTACTCTCTTATACAATCCCTGATACAAGTTCACAATGATCGATACAACCACTCACTCATTCAGTGGCTCTCATGCACAGTTATTTATATATGCCAACTCTCACATGTACTGTGTTTAACATATGTACTTACTATGACATGTAGCATTGAGATATCCATTCACTCATCAATACACTCATGCACACAGTCAACTGCCCATGTAGCTGTTTCCACATGCAGTCTTGAACTCATACACCTAGTGAATAAACTGCTCACACATCTATGCATAGAGTCACACACCTTCCAGCCACCCCCACACAAACTCAATCTCCCATAGAAATACTTGGGCAACCAATTAATAACACATATAGCCTCTCGTATAGCTAATGATCAACACATGCAGCAGTTTACATCACAACAGACATAATGATGCACAAATTAAGACAGTTTAGTCACTAACCCATGCATTCAGTGAGACACATTTAATCACTCACTCATACAGTCAGTCACGCACCTACTAAATCCTTCATCCAGACACTTATACATCCACTCATTCTTCAATATGTAAGACATATTTTAACTTTACAGAAACATACAGTCACTGGATGTTGTCATCAGTGATGTCATCAGTGATGTCATTTGAGATGTCATCAGTGATGTCATCAGTGATGTCACTGACCATGTCATGAATGATGTAATATGTGACATGATCAGCAGTGGATTGCGGGTGCGCTATATATAGTTAGTGCAACTAACTATATATGGAATTTCAATGGTTTTGTGTGAGTAAAATAAGGTTTTTTAAATGCTAATTCCTAACTATATATGGTCTATAACCTATGGTTTTTTCAGTGAATATATATATATATATATATATATATATATATATATATATATTCTTTCACTCCTTCTCCACAACATACAAGGTAGGCACCGACACCGTGAGGTAAGTATCAAGGATTATTCTTTATTCCATATATATATATGTATATATACATTCATTGAAAAAACCATAGGTTTCAGCCACTTTATAGTTAGGAATTAGCATTTAAAAAACCTTAGAAATTCACTGAAAAAACCATAGGTTTCACACATGTTATAGTTAGCTGGACATTTCACTCATACAAAACCATTGAAATTCCCCCGTTATAGTTAGTTCAGCTAACTATAACTCGCGCGCCCGCAATCCACTGCTGATGACGTCACATATTACATCACTCATTACATGGTCAGTGACATCACTCATGACAGCACAAACCTCTCTCTGTGGAAATATACTGCTGGTACTTGTGGTGTTGTGGACAACAGATGCAACCATGATACCTCAGGCAGTGGAGAAGATCTCGGTTATGTAGCTGTGTTGTCCCCACCTGGAAGCAGAAGCGGAGTGGACTGGTCCAACATATGCCATTCCAGCGTAGGAGTATGAATAAAGAGGCTGGGATTGTGGGTGTGGTTCACTTGTGGAAAGACCAAGACGGCAGCCCTCACCCTGCCACAAGGCCTCCGCCATGACCGCTGGCCTCCTCGACACAGGCCCCCTGCAAACCCAGCAGCACAGACCAACAGACTTATGTCTGTACAGACTACTGCCTTTGATCTACACTGCAGACAGCAGGGCTCACAATTCAGATTGAGTCGCAATTGCATATGACGCAGTCCAGTAGGCACGAGACATTGCTCCCAGTGCGGCCCACCCGGACCACGCATCATCGCAGACTGCGCACACGCTGAGTGCTTCAGGTGGCATTAACTGTGCAGCTCATCTCAACGCCACATGGACTTATTAAGGCAGAATTCTTAGGCAAAAGACATTGCTCCTAGTGCCGCCCGTCCAGACCACACATCATCACAGACTGCGCACACACTGAGTGCTTCAGGTGCCACTAACAGTGCAGCTCAACTCAACGCCACGTGGACTTATTAAGGCAGAATTCATTAGGCAAAAGACATTGCTACTAGTGCTGCCCACCCGGACCACACATCATCGCAGGCTCCACACACGCTGGTTGATTCAGGTGGCACTAACTGTGCATCTCAACACCACGTGGCTGTGGGCCCTTGCTCACCGCTGCCTCCAGCCTACACTGGGGTCATCAGGGCTCACATTTAAAATTAACTCTTGTTTCAATAATTGCAGAGTCTAGTAGGCAGCAAGTAGTATTACGTCCCTAAACCCTATATAATATCCTTTTGGTATCCTTGCTTCAAGAACCTGTTTTATATCAGTTATAGCTTTAGTACAATGGCCAAATTCATCCTGCAAATCCGAAGGAACACGGAATGGCAGTCTACACTGCAGACAGCAGAGCTCAAAATTTGAATTTAGTTTTGATTTATTAATTGCAGACAGAATTGTACTCTATGTCCTCGGATTTTGTCAAGACGAAGTGACAAAAAGCAATCCTTGAAGTCTGTGCTGACTACTGCCATCAATCTACACTGTGGAGAGCAGGGCTCAAAATTCAGATTGAGTCGCGATTGCAGATGATGCAGTCCAGTAAGAGACATTGCTCCTAGTGCGGCCCGCCCATACCACGTATCATCGCTGGCTGTGTACACGCTGAGCGCCACACCTAACACTAACTCTATGCAGCCCAAATCAACAACACCTGGCTGTGGGCCCCACCTGACCACTGCCTCTGGCCTCCTCTGTGGTCAGCAGGCCTCACAATTCAGATTGAGTCGCCATTGCAGATGACGCAGTCCAGTAGGCAAGAGACATAGCTCCCAGTGCGGCCCACCTGTTCCACGCATCATCGCTGGCTGCGCACACGCTGAGCGCCACACCTACCACTAACTCAATGCAGCTCAAGTAAAAACCGCATGGCTGTGGGCCCTCCCTGACCACTGCCTCCGGTCTACACTGCGGTCAGGAGGACTCACAATTCAATGCAAATTGTGTCAGAGACTATAATCGGTTGAGAAAACCAAATGCTCCCAATCTGTGCAGCTCAAATGAACGCCACGTGGCAGTGGCCCTTTACTGACCGTTGCCTCTGGCCTGTCCTGTGCTCAGCAGGGCTCACAATTCAAATTCAGTCTTCATTCATTATATTTCGACAGTGTATTCCATAAATGTTCCATACACCTACACTGCAGTCAGCAGAGCTCACAATTTAAATTGAGACATGATTAATTAAGTGACTAAAAGCAGTACTTTATGTCTGTGCTAACTACTGCCTTCGATCTACACTGCGGATAGCAGGGCTCACAATTCACATTGAGTCGTGATTGCAGATTATGCAGTCCAGTAGGCAACATACATTGCTCCCAGTGCGGCTCGCCCACACCACGCATAATCGCTGGCTGCGCACACGCTGAATGCTTCTGATGCCCCTATCTCAGTGCAGCACAACTCATGGACCCTTTACGACAGAATCTTTTGTGTATTATTTCACATCTGCTGCCCCTACCTACCTTAGTGCAGCACAAATCATTGACCCTCTGTGATTGAATCTCTGTGTCTGATCCAATGATTACTGTTACTTGTTACCAGCACCAACCATTTCCGGAGGGCTGGCTTACACTCAGCCGAAACGTATCCATCACAGACATCACTGTACATGTGACCCTGGTAATAAAAAGGAGTCGAGGGCACGTGCCCGTATCCTGTTCCACTATCTATCTAACTGTGTCTGTGTGTTCATTATGTATGCAAGATGCTGCCCATGGGCCCTACCACATTACATTGTGCTGTGGAAAGCCTATGCAAGCATGTTACCTCTGGCAGTGGAGAAAACTTTGGTTACATAACTTTGTCTCAGTCATTGTACAAGTACATATGTAGAGACTGGATCCTTAGAGTACTGCAAGGAGAGTGTATAGTGAATTTATAAGTGCTTGGGAATTGGCGGAGTGATTATATAAGTACATATGTTAGCGCAGCCCAACCCCGACCACGAGCTTGGCTCTAATTAGCTGCCCTCCATGTGCCAGAAACTTGAACTTTGCATGGCCCTGTATTCCTACAGCTGCAACACTCCACTGAATGTGCAATAAACATTCATATCCACACAGATGTGTCATGTCCACCATCTTTGATGTGTGGAACTATGGATGAATGTAGGGTCAGTGTTTCCCCGTACCTTCCATGTTGGCCATGTTGTGGGACTTGGCTCACAGAGTGACACATTGGTGCTTGCGACCCGGGTGACAGCAGCACTACAACAGGGACACCCGCATCAGTTGATTCCTCATACAGCCCAGGACAGAGCCACACCCATACCTCCAGAGTCATTCTTTACAGCCTCAAGCAGGACTGGCATACGCCAGGCCAGCCCACTCTGCTTACGCTTACTGGGAAGGACAGCAATGCTCCATGGCCCAGATTTTCATTGCAGTGATCTGCTGGTCACAGCCTAGTTGTCAGAACGCCACAGCGACTCCCTCATGGCTGGTATACACCCACACCACACCCATCCAGCACAGGCATCACAGGACATGTGAACTTGCCAATAAAGAGGACCGGGCGCATGTGCTCTTCGCTATTCCAGAGTGGCTCGCACAGGATGCATTCCGGCCAGCAGAGGCACACCGGCACAGGACTGTGACTTTCGGTGCACTGAGGTATGGGTACCATAACTGCTGAGTGGGCGTGCAGCCTGCGGTGATGCCCCGTCCCGGCAGTCTGGACGGCACAGGTTTTGTGTGCCCTGCTGGACTGCAGTGTAGGCCTGAGCCATCAGACAGCGCAGGCCTACCGCCTCATGGCGTCGCCTCGCTGGTCACAGAGTTAGTGGCACCGCAAGGGCTGAGCGGGTGTGCAGTCTGCGATGAAAAGCCGGGTGCACTGGCATGTCCTCTGCCGTGGCAAAATTAAGACTCATCACCAAATGTAAGACCTGGTAACCTGCGGAACGGGGCTGCATGATATGCAGGGTGCCGTGTCAGCGGGCCCCAGACTTGGTGCTTGCAGCAGCACATGGTAGGCCCTCTTTTCTACATGCAGGTTGCGAAAGGTGAGTAGAGAGGCATGTTTGTGCAGCGGCGGGCAGTCATCTACAGGCAGTGGGAGTGGATGGGGTACAGCAGCCTGGGTGCGCAGCAGCGGGCAGACACCTCTGGGCAGTGGAAGTGGATGGGGTTCCGCAGCCTGGATTCACAAAGGCAGGACAGCAATTTAGGCATGCGCAGTTGTATGTACTCTGCCATTCCATACTACGTTTCAGATGAGTAAGCTTGAGGGCTCCACTATGTCCCGGAACGTGGTTGGAGACACAACGGTGGCAGAAAGGTGAGCTGTGAGGGTTTTGTCCACAGTGTAGGCACTCACTGTCCCTCTCCATCTCTTCCTTTATCTCCCTCACACTCTTTCTCTTTCTCTCTCTCTTCCTCTCTCTTACTCTATCTCTTCCTCTCTCACACTGTTTCTCTCTCTCTCTTCTGCTCTCTCTCACTCTTTTTATCTCTCTCTGTTTTTCTCTTCCTCTTTCTCACACTGTTTCTCTTTTTCTCTCTCTCTTCCTCTCTCTCACTGTTTCTCTCTCTCTTCCTCTTCCTCTCTGTCTTCCTCTCACTCTTTCTTTCTCTCTCTCACTCTTTCTCACTCTCTCTCTCTCTCTCTCTCTCTCTCTCCTTTGAAGGATGCATGATGCACAATCTTATCTTGCTTTTTGTCTAGCAGGCTGTGATTCACAGATTGACGACCCACCCGACACGGACCTCCCACCATATGGCGATGACTTCAGTCCTACTGAGTTAGTGCCACCAGAGCTGAGCGTGTGTGCAGCCTGCGATGATGCATGGCCATCCTGGCAATCAACACCTACTCTGAATTGTGAGCTCGGCTTGACTGCGTGTGTGCAACAGCTGAGGAGGTTGCTTCGGCATGTGGTTGACCCTCTTAGACGCACGCCAGTGGTGTAAGGTGAGCAGAGAGGCTTGTTTCCGCAAAAGCAGGCAGTCACCTCTGGGCGGTGGGAGTGGATAGTGTGCAGCAGCGTGGGTGCACAAGAGCGGGCAGACACCTCCGAGCACTGGGAGTGGATGAGGTGCAGCAGCCTGGGTACGCAGGAGCGGGCAGACACCTCTAGGCAGTGGGAGTGGATTGGGTGCAGCAGTCTGGGTGTGCAGGAACGGGCAGCCACCTCCGGGCAGTGGGAGTGGATGGGGTGCAGCAGCCTGGGTGCACAGCAGCAGGCAGATACCTCTGGGCAGTGGGAGTGGATGGGTTACAGCAGCCAGCGTGCGCAGAGGCCGGCAGACACCTCTGGGTGGCAGGAGTCGATGGGGTGCAGCAGCCTGGGAGCACAGGGGTGGAACAGAGAATTAGGTGTGTACTCTGCCATTACTGATTCTATACTATGGTTCAGATGACTTAGCTTGAGGGCTGCACTATGTCCCGGCACGTGGTTGGAGACACACCAGTGGCAGAAAGGTGAGCTGTGAGGATTTTCTCCACAGTGTCAACACTTACTCTTCCTCTCTATCTCTTCCTTTCTGTCACTCACACTCTTTCTCTCTCTCCCACTCTCTATCTCTTCCTTTCTCTCTCACTCTCTTTCTCTGTCTCTTCCCCTCTCTCTCTCTCATTCTTTCTTTCTCTCTCTCTTCCTCTCTGTTTCACTCTTTCTCTCATACTCTCTCTCTTCCTTGTATCTCACTCTTTCTCTCGCTCTTCCTCTCTCTCTCACTTTCTCTGTTTTCCTCTCTCTCACTCTTTCTTTCTTCCTCTCTCTCTCTTCCTGTCTCTTTTTCTCTTTCGCTCTCTCCTTTGATGGACGCATGACGCACAATCTAATCTTTATTTTTGTCTTGCAGGCTGTGATTCACAAATTGTCGAGGGATGACACGCCATGCCTGTACCTACTTTTATTTTGTTGTTTTGTTTCAATAAAATGTTTTATATGTAAATCCATAAATGACTGAGACTCGTATTTGTCCAACCTCACATGCATCTTTTTTATTATAATTGTGCGACATCAGCCAATTTGTTACGTTCTAAGTTTCCTAAGGTTGCCGTCACATTTGTTTGTGGGGAGGGGAGGGGGGATGGCAGACAAGGGGCTGGTGGCGGGGGGTGGCGGGGCAGTGTTGGATGTCCGAGCAGCAAGATCGTTGGCTCCTTTGCATCTGTTGTCATTCAGGTGTGGAGCTGGGCTGGGCTGGGCTTCCTTTCATGTTGCAGGTTGTAGTCCGACTTTACACCAGGTCAGAGCAGGTGTAAACGTCCTGCTACTAACCCACCTTATCGCCTGTTTTGTACTCTCTTCGATGATATTGCTGGTGGTTGAGAAACTTACAAAGTGATGTGTTTGCTGCTTTTTGCACGGGAATGCCTACTCTACATCTCATTAGCAATATTTGCCGGTATCATCCGTGAAGATGCTTTTTAAGGCTGCTATAGCTGGTAAACTGGTGATATGGGCTGTATGCTCCAGCATGTGAATGGTGCGTTAAATGTATCAACATTTTGGTTGCGATAAAGTGCTGTTAACTCGGCGATGATTTCTTGAGAATATACCCCTCGGTGTTTGAAAGACTTAAGAAGTACTCGATAGCCGCGCTGAGAGACGCGCACCTATCGCTTTCACACGGGGGCCGCGCTGAGAGCTTACGGGCCCGGACTGGCTACTGCGTGTTTTTTGCTGGGGTGACAGGGTGAGGCCCAGGTTCACTGCAGATGGGACGATTGTATTGCTGGGGAGCTGCAGGCGCTTCCAAATTAACAATGCAAAACAAATAGCTTTCAAGCCTACTTTTCAAAACATTTGTTTTGCATTGTTAATTAAGGAAAGCCCGGTAGCCAGTCTGGCTCTAAGAGCCGCGCTAGAGTTGTGACTCCATTTTTTTTCTTTTTAAACGTCCACTTTCACTAATTTACATTCGCCTCTGGGACCCCATACCCCGAAGCATGCTGACATGTTCATTAATTGAAAAAAATAAAAAATGAGAAGAGGGCCACGTCGGCCCACATCCTGTGGCCAATTCCGGCCCAAGGACCCCATCCCCCGGGGCCTGGCCACACCGTTGGGGACCGTGGGGGAAACTCCAATGCCCCCATGGTTCCGCCGGCTTCCCGCGTCCTGCGTGAGCCAGCATTGCTTTTTCACACGGGGAGCTGGTGACATGCAGCTCCCCATTTGGAAAAGCAATCAGCTTTGGATTTTGGAAGCGAGAGCAGGTTTTCCTGCTCTCGCTTCCAAAATCCAAAGCAAGTTTGCTTTGACAGGGCAGGAGCCTTGCGGCTCCCTCCCTGTTATTGCAAACATCAGTGTCCCTGGGGTGGGCGCCCCAGGACACTGCAGGAGCCGGCCTTGGGGGGTGGTGGTCCCGGGCCATCACAGGCTCCAGAAGGGAGGCCAGGCTGCCCCCCTCCCAACATGAGTGAAGCTCCGGGGAGGTGGTGTTCCTCAGGGCTGTGGGGGCCCCAGCGGGCCCCTCTGATATTTTTTAAGAAATGCCCCCATGACCTAGCCCATCCAGGAGGCTCATTAAAATAAAATACGGGAACCAGTGCGTCATTGTTTTTAAAAAAAGTTCGCCGGAATTCGCAACCCCAGCGCGAATAGCGCCGACATTTTTAAAAAAATGCTTTTTTGGCATCCCCATAGCAGGCCGAGGGGGTCAGAGTGTTTCTACCCTGCCCTCTCTCTTGTTTTATATCTTTGTTTCTCTGTTTTCTGTTGACTCGCTTCTACCGAGTCACAAGATGGCTGCCAACACTTCCTGGTTTGGAGTGTTGACAGCCAATTAGAATGAAGCTCATGGCATCCAATTAGAATGAAGCTCGTAGTCGGGAGGGGTCCCGACTCCACTGCGTACCTAGATATCAAACCTTTTAGTTTTTGAATTTTCAAAAACTACTGAACGGATTTACACAATTAAAAAAAAAGGTCGCTTTCTGAACCAAGCCCTACCTTTTTGCCAAAGTTTGGGGTAATTCCGTTCAGCAGTTCGGGCTGTAGCCCGTCTCAAAATTTCCAATGGAAATTAACATGGGAAACGTGTTTTGGTACCCCCTTTTTTCTCAGCCCCGCTTGACGAATCTCCCCCAAACTTTAGGGATAGGAGCTGAGCTGGATGGACTTTTTTGTGGGAGAATTTCGCGAAAATTTGTCAAATGACGCCAAAGTTATTAGCAAATTAAAAAAAACATTTCCTTTGGAAACCAAGGGGCATATTTTCAAGGGTGGCGATAGGGAATTTTCGCCGCTCTAGCGGCCGTTTTCGGAGCGGAGATAATTCTATCGCCCTATTAGCAAGCTGTCGCTAACAGCAGTTAGCGACAGCTTGTAGGCGATAGCGAGCGGTTTGGGGCGCGCTTTGCATGTTAGTGATATTTATCGCTAATGACATGAAAAGTGGGCGTTCCCAACCTGTTAGCGACTGAAAGCAGCCGCTAACCTCGCTATCGCCTATTAGCGAGATAGGCGAAGCGATAAAAAAATTTGCCCTAAGCGCGAATATCGCTAGAAACTAACGCCTGCCCAGACCAGTTCTTAGCCATGTTATCCAATGGGAGGTGGATAACATGGCTAAGAGCATTTCATCGCTAATGCGTGAATATCGCTGTATTCTTAGCGATATTCACGCATTTCGCCGCTATCGCCGGAAAATGTATTGCTTTGGAGATAAAAGTTGCTAATAGCATCTTATCTCAGCGCTAAATTCTGGCGATGCTCAGCGATAAAAAAATCGTTGCTAAGCCTATTTAGCGATAAATATCGCTACTTGTTGGTAATATGCCCCTAGGTTCTAACTATAACTACCTACTGCGACTGCCAATTAGGAGATGTATATATATATATATATATATATATATATATATATATATATATATTCGCTGAAAAAAACATAGGTTTCACACATCTTATAGTTAGCTGGACATTTCACTCATGCAAAACCTTTGAAATTCCCCCGTTATAGTTAGTTCAGCTAACTATAACTTGCGCCCCTGCAATGCACTGCTGATGACGTCACATATTACATCACTCATGACATGGTCAGTGACATCACTCATGACATCACTGATGACATCTCAAATGATATCACTGATGACATCACTGATGACATCATCCTTGTGACAGAGTGGCAGACCTGCTCTCAGCGTAATATAACCCTTGATACACACATTCAAAAACAGAAACTAAAATTTTCAAAAAAATGGAGATACCAATACCACTTACAACAACCTATACAGTAATTCCACCATCTACATAAACATCCACTCATTCACCAACACTTCTATATAGTCACTCATACATGTAATCACTCATCATATGTACTCATACACCTATACATGCTGTTACACACCGACACTCCTCCATAGAATTACTCACACACATACTCACACATGCAAATAAACTATCAAACATGCATTTATTTGCATATACAGCTATAGACAAACCACTACACTTACTTTTACAGAAACATACACATACTTACTCCCATAAACAATCACTTATAGAAACACATACTTATTTATACAGGAACTCTTCCAATCTCTCACTCTCACATATATTCACTTACATACAACAATACTCACAAATACTAGATTAAAGCATATGTACTGACTCATAAAGACACTATTGAGACAGTCATTCACTCACTAACACACCCATACACACACTCATCCACCTATACAGTCCTGTAAACATGCTGTCTTAAAAAAACATACAAACAGTGAGTCACTCATTCATGCATCTATGCGCTAAGTAATATCCCCCACCGAACCATACAGACACTCAGACACTCATACTGATACTCAAAAAACCAACTAATAACCTATATAGACACTCATGAAGCTACTCACCAACCCATGCAGCCACTTATACACAAAGTAAGACACTGATACAGATATTTAAATATTTTAACATTACTCATTAATACATGTATTCACTAAGCTACACTTAATAAGTCAGTTATACAATCAATTTTACACAAACAAATCATCAGTTTAGACACTTATATACCCATTTATTCTTCCATCAACCTTGAGATATACATTTATAAAACATATTTATTTTCAGAAAAACACACATTCACTGGATGATGTCATCAGTGATATAATTTGAGATGTCATTAATGATGTCATGAGTGATGTCACTGACCATGTCATGAGGGATGTAATATGTGAATTCATCAGCAGTGCATTGCAGGCGCGCAAGTTATAGTTAGCTGAACTAACTCTAACGGGGGAATTTCAAAGGTTTTGTATAAATGCTAATTCCTAACTATAACGCATGTGAAAGCTATGTTTTTTTGGGTGAATTTGCAAGGTTTTTTAAATGCTAATTCCTAACGTTAACGTGTGTGAAACCTGTGGTTTTTTCAGTGAATATATATATATATATATATATATATATATATATATATATATATATATATATATATTACCTACTGGCGGTCGCCAGTAGGTATATATAGTTAGGATTTTTTCCCTATGGGATTTTTGAAAATTCTATGTCTAATAACTTTGGCGTTTGTGGACGGAATTGGCTGAAATTTTCTGGAAAATGGAACATTTTGTTTCTGAGCAGCCCCTGAAAATTTGGGGGGGGTTCGTCCAAGGGGGGCCGAGAAAAAAGGGGGGTCCCAAAACGTGTTTTTAACATTGAGTTTTCCATAGGGCGGTTGGCCTCACTTTTAGCCCGAACGGCTGAATGGATTTGCATGAAACTTGGCAAAATTGTAGGGACTGGTAGCCCGATGTGCCTTTTGTAGGTCTCAATATATGTGCTCCAGTGGATTTTGAGAAATTAACGTTTAAAAAAAGATATATATCTGTAACAGCGGACCGGGCAGCTCCCCGGTTCGCGGACCGGGGCGCGTACCAGAACTTCGCGTAGCGAAGCTGATTGGTTCTCCGGCGTCTGTCAACATTCTAAACAGTCCGGAGCGGCCGCCATCTTGTCTCTCGGTAGGATCGAGAGACAAGAGGAGGCCAAAACAAAGGGGGAAATAACCATAAGGGGGCATAGTAGATCCTCCCTGACCCCCTAGGTTTAATGTGGAGGCTTTAAAAGGGCCCCGCGGGGCAAAAAAAAATTAAAAAAATGTTTGTTTTTTTGCGTGGGTAGCGCCCGGTCCGCGAACCGGGAAGCGTTCTGGGCAGCGTACTACAATGAAAAATGAATGATAGACTTTTCAAATGCTGTATGTTAATTGATTGTTGGTTTTGTTGATTATTTTTAATTTTCTTTATTTTTTAAGCATTTTTTTTTTATTGTGATTGTTTTTCATAATTTATTAAACTTTCTAACATTTCATTGTCAGAAATTTCATAATTATCATGGAATATACATTGTAGTCTCTGAGGGTGTAAAATGTCCTCATTTGCAAGGAGGTTATCTACTGCTTGTACACATTGCAGTAGTTCATTGTCCCAAGTTTCATCGAAAAATTCAATATCATTTTCATCAATGATTTCTTGGCTGCTCTCTTGCAGGACAATTTGAAATTCAACTTTCTGTTCGCCTTCCATTTTGCCTGAAATTTAGATTAAAAAAATATATATTAGTAGAGATAGGGCACTGTTGGGATTAATTTTAGATAGGCAGTTTTTATCAGTGAATTTATCTTTGGGCAGTGTATAGTATCAGAGTGGAAGTAGGAATATAAAAAAGTGTATGTGATTTAACGTAAGTAAATTCATAATTATACAAGAGAAGCCTAACTCCATCCATAACTATAACAGAGAAGTCTATCTAAATCTATAACTACTACAGAGGGATAGTATATAACTATCAGAAAAAGTTTACCATATTAACTTATAGTGCACAATATACTTCAGTTTTAAAAATAAAAACTTACCTTTAGAAAGAAGTTGAAGGAATTAGTGAAAATACTATTGAAATGTACACCAAGAAGTAGTAGTCAAAATGGCTGTGTTTTCTTCTCTTCCTTTATATATATTGAGGTATATAACCAATGAAATGTCAGGTAAAAAAAGTAGAAAATGAAAGTAACATTTTCATTGGTTGTCAATTCCAACACTTCAGATGTGTTTTGTGAAGTAATTTACCTCAGGGTATTTAGAGAGGTCTACAGGCTAAATGGCTCAATGGAATTCCAATCAAATTTGTGAAAATGGTAGGGATTGGTATGTAGTATGTGCTAATCTATATTTGGTGAAATTGTCTCCAGTGGCTTTTCTGTGAACTACTTTCCCACCTTTTTTGATGGTGCACTTCCCAGGGAGCGACCCGGTACGCGAACCGTTGAGCGCCTCGGTTCGCGGACCTTAAGCGTTCCGGGAGTCCACCATTTTGTGTTTCGGTCGAATTAAGATACAAGATGGAGGGCAAATAATGTTCAGAATGGGTAGAAGGGGGCACGGTAGAGTTATCTTGACCCCCTAGGTTTTGTGAGGGTGGCTGAGGAGGCTTATATGTGCGAAAAAAAAACATTTTTTTAAAAATTTCGCGAGGTTAGCTCCCGGTTCGCGTACCGGGTAGCGCCCCAGGGAGCGTACTTTGTTGAAAATTAGTGAAAAATGTTAGAGTAAAATAATAATTGTGAGTGATTAGATGTAGGGTAGCTCTGAGAAGAGCTTTTGGATTTATGGTACATTTAGGTACTTATAAGTAGGTACCAATGCACATTCTTAAATTCAGAGTGAAAATTCTGTTGCCCTCATCTGAGAAGTGAACTCCATCTCCTCTGTAGATATCTTGCATGTAGTAACGCAAGTTATTGTTGTACAGGGAGCCCATTCCATGGTCTCTCATGTAAGCTGAAACAGATTTGTTTACATGCTTCCTCGACTTCTCAATTTGTGGACAAAATTGGTTTGACCACCTCCATTTCTGTCTTTGGCATATATTTGAATATACCAAGGCAGTCTGAGGAAAATGTGCCATTAATTGCTCAAAGGTGTCCTTTAAAAGCATTTCCAGACCTACACCAGTCAAAGTGCCCAAGTCATTACCTCCACAGTGCACAATTAACAGGTCAGGTTTGGGCAAATGCATAAAGGTTTTCACCAATGGTATCAATTGGTGACATTTTAATCCTCTGTGGCCAAACCACTTAATTTCCACATCTTGTAAATTGAGGTTAGGTAAATTCCTGTTTTCAACGTACCTTTGAGCCCAGTGAATATAACTATGTCCAACAATCCAGACAGAAAACATGGTGAGAGAAGGTTCTCCTGCAGTCAGATGAAGTGTGGCAATGAAATGGCAGTTGAAAAAATGAGAGTGTAAAATGAAAAAAAACTGTGGAGTTTCTGTGTTCATGAAGCAGTAACAGTGATTGGTGGATTTTGATTGCTGAAAACAGAAAGTTAGGGTGCACGGATGTGTTCTTTGAAAGATGTTTTTTGAGTGGTCAATAAAAAATCATTAAATGAAAGAATGCACTGGATATGCAGGTGCACTGAGAGTTCAGAGTTCAATTGCAACATTGTTGTGTGAACTTGCAAACACCAGAGGTCTTCCAAGAGGTGGTTGCTATGCAAAAAAAGCAGAGAGGGGGCAGAGGGGGGAAGGGTTTTCATTTGAAAAAAGTGAGGGAAGAGTTTTGATTGGGTGACATGAGAGATATGTGTGAAGAATTACAGCATTTCTGTGCTTTTGATAGCTGCAGACTCTGGAGTGCATACCTTTTGCTCTGCTGAAGACAAATTGGTGTGTTTCTGAGACTGTTTTCAAACTCAAAGTATTTGCTAAGGTGAGAAAATATTTCTTTAATTTAGATAGAGAATAGTGTGCTTTAAGGAGAAAATTATGAATTATGTGGCGCAAATTGCTTGTAAATATGCTCCCACCTGTGCATGGAAAATTTAGATTTTGAATGTTTGTGTTACATAGCCATGTTAAAAGTGATACAAACATGCTGCAAATGCAATCAAAAAACGCTTTTATGTGTCTTAAGGACATTTTAAGTAATTTTCCCATGTGCAGTGTTTTGAAATTATGATTTGAAAATCGTTTTTGGGGAAAAGGAATTGGTTTTAAATTTATGACAAGGACATAATGGTGTATGCTTCTTTATAAGGCAATTGACTGTCCCTGATGTTATTTTTCCCATTTTAATGTAAGACCTTTCTCTGTGGCGCAAATTGCTTGTAAATATGCTCCCACCTGTGCATGGTAAATTTAGATTTTAAATGTTTGTGTTACATAGCCATGTTAAAAGTGACCCAACCATGCTGGAAAGGCAATCAAAAAACGCTTTCATGTGTCTTAAGGACATTTTAAGTCATTTTCCCATGTGCAGTGTTTTGAAATTATGATTTGAAAATCGTTTTTGGGGAAAAGGAATTGTTTTTAAATTTATGACAAGGACATAATGGTGTATGCTTCTTTATAAGGCAATTGACTGTCCCTGATGTTATTTTTCCCATTTTAATGTAAGACCTTTCTCTGTGGCGCAAATTGCTTGTAAATATGCTCCCACCTGTGCATGGCAAATTTAGATTTTGAATGTTTGTGTTACATAGCCATGTTAAAAGTGATACAAACATGCTGCAAAGGCAATCAAAAAACGCTTTTATGTGTCTTAAGGACATTTTAAGTAATTTTCCCATGTGCAGTGTTTTGAAATTATGATTTGAAAATCGTTTTTGAGGTAAAGGAATGTTGTTAAAATTTATATGCGCCATATGCCCCCAAATTTCTTTTTCAGGGGTGCAGCAGGGTGTTATTGAGACACCCCTGCACCTTTGGAAAAATTCCTATTTTGTGATGAGCTAATTGCTAATCGCAAATTGCAACCTTCATTCCTATGAGCCTCCTAGCCCATGGAAATGAATGGGTAATTTGCAATTAGCAATTTGCTCATCGCAAATTTGGAATGGTAAAGAATCGCTATTTATTTCTTAAAATTCGCTATTTTGGAAATGCAAAATAGTTATATGATACATATGGCGGTTGATGTCTAACAAGATAAGAAGCTTAGGGATACATTTATGATGACTGGCGCAATGAAGTGGACATCACTTACTTCATTGGTAGAGCTTTACATGTATTAGGTCCTCTGTATTCTTCATCAAGCGTAACTTTAATCTGCAATCCTGAGTAGGCCTCACTTTAAACAAACCTCTGGATAGGCCACATCTTATTGTCATCCTGAATTAATCATTTAAAATGCTAGGGACAGATTTATGATAGGTGTATGCCTCTTTTGCGCCACTTAGAAAACACTGTCCATGGGGAAATGACTTAAAATGTCCTTAAGACACATGAATGTGTTTTTTTAAAACGTTTGCAATTTTTTTGGGTCACTTTTAACATGGCTATGTGACTCAAACAGTCAAAATCTAAATTCGCCATGCACAGGTGGGAGCATATTTACAAGGAATGTGCTACATGGGGAAAGGTCTTATAATGTAATATGGGAAAAATGACATCAGAGACACTGAAATCCCTTATAGAGAAGCATACACCATTATGTCCTTGTCATAAATTTGCAAACCATTACTTTTCCCCAAAAACGATTTTCAAATCATAATTTGAAAACGCTGCACATGTGGAAATGACTTAAAATGTCCTTAATTCAAAATTTGCTATTCCTTATTTTGCGATTGCACTGAAGGATTTGCAAATTTTGCGATTCCTTAAATGCAATGTATCAAACAAAAAATATGTAAAAAATGATATTAAGGATTTGGAAACTACCACCAACTTCTAGTTTGTGGTAATTTGCGAATTCTTTTCAAAAAGCATTTTTTTCCAAAAAACAAAAGGTCCCATATGACGCCCATACATGCCCTTAGGGCATGTATGTGTGCCATATGCCCCCAAATTTCTTTTTCAGGGGTGCAGCAGGGTGTTCTTGAGATACCCCTGCACGCTTGAAAAAATTCCTATTTTGTGATGAGCTAATTGCTAATCGTAAATTGCAACCTTCATTCCTATGAGCCTCCTAGCCCATGGAAATGAATGGGTAATTTGCAATTAGCAATTTGCTCATTGCAAATTAGGAATGGTAAAGAATTGCTATTTATTCCTTAAAATTTGCTATTTAGGAAATGCAAAATAGTTTGATGGTACATATGGTGGTTCATCTGTAACAAGATAAGAAGCTTAGGGATACATTTATGATGACTGGCGCAATAAAGTGGACATTACTTACTTCATTGGTAGGCCTTTACATGTATTATCTCCTCTGTATTCTTCATCAAGCGTAACTTTAATCTGCAATCCTGAGTAGGCCTCACCTTAAACAAACTTTTGGATAGGCCACACCTTATTGTCATCCTGGATTAATCATTTAAAATGCTAGGGACAGATTTATGATAGGTGTATGCCTCTTTTGTGCCTCTGTGCGTCACTTTTATGATGCAGCGGCGGTGCTAATTTGCAATTAGCAATTTGCTTATTGCAAATTAGGAATGGTAAAGAATTGCTATTTATTCCTTAAAATTTGCTATTTGGGAAATGCAAAATAGTTTGATGGTACATATGGTGGTTCATCTGTAACAAGATAAGAAGCTTAGGGATACATTTATGATGACTGGCGCAATAAAGTGCACATTACTTACTTCATTGGTAGGCCTTTACATGTATTATCTCCTCTGTATTCTTCATCAAGTGTAACTTTAATCTGCAATCCTGAGTAGGCCTCACCTTAAACAAACCTCTGGATAGGCCACACTTTATCGTCATCCTGGATTAATCATTTAAAATGCTAGGGACAGATTTATGATAGGTGTATGCCTCTTTTGTGCCACTGTGCGTCACTTTTATGATGCAGCGGCGGTGCTAATTTGCAATTAGCAATTTGCTTATTGCAAATTAGGAATGGTAAAGAATTGCTATTTATTCCTTAAAATTTGCTATTTAGGAAATGCAAAATAGTTTGATGGTACATATGGTGGTTCATCTGTAACAAGATAAGAAGCTTAGGGATACATTTATGATGACTGGCGCAATAAAGTGCACATTACTTACTTCATTGGTAGGCCTTTACATGTATTATCTCCTCTGTATTCTTCATCAAGCGTAACTTTAATCTGCAATCCTGAGTAGGCCTCACCTTAAACAAACCTCTGGATAGGCCACACTTTATCGTCATCCTGGATTAATCATTTAAAATGCTAGGGACAGATTTATGATAGGTGTATGCCTCTTTTGTGCCACTGTGCGTCACTTTTATGATGCAGCGGTGGTGCAAAAGATTTGCTATGAGGCGACAACATTACAAATTGATGCATTTAGGCAGATATGTCATGGTGTAAAATAAAACGTACCACATGAAACTGATGCAGCAGTGATGCAAAAGATGCACCATGTCGCAAGACAGGCCTCACTTGGGGCCATATGTATCAAGCTAATTAGCATTCGCAAAGATCAAAATTCTACAAATTTCGGCCTTTGCGAATGTTTATTAGACAAATGGTATGTATCAAACAAGTTTGATGCAAAATAAGGAGTAGCAAAATTTGCTATTCCTTATTTTGCAATTGCACTGAAGGATTTGCAAATTTTGTGACTACTTAAATGCAATGTATACCAATAAAAAATATGTAAAAAATGACATTAAGGATTTGGAAACTATTGTGGTAAATTGGTGGTAATTTGTGAATTCTTTTCAAAAAGCTTTTTTTCAAAAAAACAAAAGGTCCCATATGACGCCAACACATGCCCTTAGGGCATGTATGTGTGCCATATGCCCCCAAATTTCTTTTTCAGGGGTGCAGCAGGGTGTTCTTGAGACACCCCTGCACCCTTGGAAAAATTCCTAATTTGTGATGAGCAAATTGCTAATCGCAAATTAAACCTTCATTCCTATGAGCCTCCTAGCCCATGGAAATGAATGGGTAACTTGCAATTAGCAATTTGCTCATTGCAAATTAGGAATGGTAAAGAATTGCTATTTATTCCTTAAAATTCGCTATTTAGGAAATGCAAAATAGTTTCATGCTACATATGGCGGTTCATCTGTAACAAGATAAGAAGCTTAGGGATAGATTTATGATGACTGGTGCATCACCAGGGATGTGTCAGTCATCCTGCGCCGCTGTTCCGCCACCCATGGTGTGCTGCATTTAGAATGCGGGGCATCATGGGGCAAAAATGGCACAGATGCGTGACGTATCTGTGCTGTAAAGGTAGTGATTGCTGGAGTTGTATCGCAAGTGCGATGCAGCTCAAGCAAGGCTCAGGGGTGCCCCATCTCCACAATGTTGCGTCAAGACCTATGCCTGCTTAAAGCAGGCGCAGGGTTTTGACGAAGCTTTCTCCTATCTGATTGTAAATACGGCACACCATGGGTGGCAGAGTAGTGGTGCACGTTAACTGGTGCATGCCTGGGGATGTGCCATTTAACATAAATCTGCCCCTTTACATTTAAGTATGTGCAGGACACACAGAGTCGGTGAGGCTTATCCAAGGTTAAGAAGAGATGAGTCCTGTTCACTGAAAATTTAGACATAGTCTTCACCTGCTCAGCATTGTTGGACATGGCTAAATAATAGCTGCAAAATATTACTCTTGTTAAACAATTTTACTATCATAATCTCTGAGATTTGTCTCTTACTCTGCAACATCTCATTGTTGTTATCTTTCTTTAAAGATAAAGACAACCTCAACATGAGCGACAATCTGCAATCAGTTGATTTTGACCTCATCATTGAACTTGTAATTGAAACATCAGTGGATGTTGATCCCTTGGATGATTTAAATCCTGAGGATGAAGAAGAGCGTGATGAGGATGCAGATTTGTCCGAATTATATGACATAGGATGGGAAGCTGACCTGCTTGAGCCTATGGAAATATAAACATTTATTTTAAAAATTTATAATTAATAAAAAGTAAAAAGGTAAACCGTTTAATTTAAAAATAAAGACACCTTCAAAAGCAGGTTATGTGTAGTGTCTTCAATAAAATATTAAAATATGCTCATAAAATTAGATCAGATTCACATATAAAATAGCATAGGTAACATAAATATAAATGTCATTTCTTTTCTGCTATTTCTGTATTGTAAATTTGCAAGGACTAAAAAATCTTCTATTTAAAATGTCAAGTAGTGTGTTAAGTTTTTGATCACTGTTATTGTTTTACTGTTTGGTAATAATGGTTAATAACATTTTTTATTATATTTTACCACAGATTCAACTGCAGATCATTTCAAGATTTCACCATGCCAACAATAGAAAGACAGAGAAAGGCTGCAAAACGTCAAAGACAGCAGGTGAAAGAAAATAAGCAGCAGTCCTCTAACAAAAAGATTTGTCAAGTCACGAAGAAAGCACCGGGTAAGAGCACAAAATATTTCATAAGAAATATGTGTAGTAAAAAAAATATTACTACAGAAAATGTTTCAGTCCATAAAACGAGAAGGAATTCAAATGGAAAGGAAAGGCCAATCAAAAATGTTACTGCTAGAGCAAGAGATAACTCTGTGCATGATAGTAGAAGGAAACAACAGTTTAGGGAGATTCGTAAACGAATGTTCCGCAACAGGATAATTGGCAATTTGTTAAAAAATATGAAGAAAGGTCAACAGAAACTGGTTTTTTATAAGAGAAAAAAAAAAGTTGAGAAAGTTATTGATCAGGCATTTGAAATTAAACGTAAGTTATTTATTTTGATAATCAATAGAATTAGGAAGCTAAACAAGGCAATTTATGATTTCAAAAGAAATAGTAGATGGAAGAGAATAGTTAATCGTAGTAATTTTTGTGAAGTTTTTTCTGGAGAATGGATGCATAGTTCAAGCTGTGAGGCATTTTTTAATGAGGAGAGTTATTTCCAGGATAATGATTTGGTGCATGCAGTTGACACCAGTGGTCGTGCTTATGAAGTGAAAGATGGTTGTCCAGTTGAAAAAGAAAAACTTGTGACAACAGAGGCAGAAGAGGTGTTAGGTAATGAGGTTTTAGGAAGACGTGCTAAGGGTCCTGTGTACACCTGGAAGTGTAGTAGTATTTGCAGTGTGCGACAGGATTCCATCAATTTGCTTTGTGATTTTGTACGGTCATTTAATAAGAAAAGTTTGAAGCAGAAAATAAGGTTGTTGCAAGAATTAGATCCTTGCAGAGTAAGAGAAGTGACAGGTTTGCATGGTCATTCACTGGCTTGTCTTTCCAGGAGAGTATGCCAGAGTGTTTTTCATCATTTCAGGATGCTAGCAGTGCATCATAATAAAGTGAGGAAATTAGTTAGAATGTTGTATTATGCTAAGAGTCCAGCAATTATGCTTAAACAATTATGCGCTGCTCTTTTGCATGGTTCTGAAATAGATGTGAAGAATATATGTGAAGAAATTGAGTTTTGTTACTTTGGAAGTAAAGAGGAGAATGTTGAAATTGAGCAAGAAGAAGAGGGTCATGTGGAAGATAGTGTACAGGTTTCCAGTACAGATAATTTCCAGAGGGAAATTGCGACGTTTGAGGTGAAATCAAGTGAGAGGCCTAATTTCACTTGTGTGTGTTGTCGACGCACTTATTATAAGAATCAGACTAAGTTAGTGGATTTATATGCAAAAAGTGAAAGGGAAAATAATAGTGAATGGAAGGATTTCGCAACATACTTGATGGTAGAAAATTGTTTTGATTTGGGATTGGATCAACGTGTGTGTAGTTATTGTTGTTGCAAATTAAATCAAAACCAGATGCCTGCTAGAGCAGTTCATAATAATCTGGAATTGGTTGAGATTCCTTCTGAATTGAAGGATTTAAATACTTATGAATCTATTTTGATTCAAAGTATCCATCCCTTTCAGGCTATTGTAAGAATGGAGCCAAAGACAGGGAAATTGCCTCCATCAGATTTACAGAGAGGATTAAAGGGAAGAGTTGTTTATTTGCCTCTAGATTTGAAGAAAAACATTAACACAATTGGAGTAGAAAAAGTGGAAGAGGAACCTCTGGTTATCTTAGTTAATGGGGTTCCGACAAAGAATAAGAAAATATGGCAAGATTTAGTAGATGTTAGGAAAGTTAAAAAGGCAACATTGTATTTGAAAAAAAATAATAAATACTATAAGAATGTATATGTTGCAGAAGAGGAAGTAAGTGAGGAAGAGGATAGCGATTTGTGTGCTGGTCAAATTGAGAAAGTAGAACCCTCTACTAGTGAAGAAATATATGAACATTATAGTGTTCATCCTTTGCATTCCAAGGAAGTCGTGGGGAATGCTATTGAGTTGTTTCAAATGAAACAAGCCAAAGGGGGTCCCATTAGTGTTTGGGAGGAAAGTTTGGAAGCTCGGTGTTTCCCACAGCTTTTTCCAACAGGTCAGGGAGGAAGATATGATGAGCGACCTCATCAAATTCCTGCTTCTGAATACCGGACTTTGCGATTGTATGCAGGAGATGCTAGGTTTCGACAATGCATTCCTTATTTGTTTCATCTCCTGTTTGAAAGCGATCTGTCTGGACTGTCATATGCAGGGAACCACATCTTGAAAAGTGGTATACACATGCAAAACATCTCGGCAAGTGACTTTATGGATAAAGTCAATGTCCAAGACAGTATTTTGGATTCTCACCTGATTAATCTCATGGCGTGTCAGCGTGGTACTAATGAGTACTGGTACCGTCGTCATGGTGATTTAAAATGTATGTTGAGGAACTTAGGTACTACCACATGGTTCCTCACTCTGAGCTGTGCTGAGTATGGCTGGGAAGACTTACTTGAATTTCTACGAGAGGCAAATGCTAACGTAGATAACATCGAATTCAAGACACCCGGAGAACTGTGCTCTTTGGATCCAGTCAATGTATGTAGGTACTTCAATCATAGATTTGAAGCTATGATGTCTTTCATCATGAATAAGAAGAATCCACCTCTTGGAGAGGTGTTGGATTTCTTCTGGAGAAAGGAGTACCAAGCAAGAGGTGCTCCTCATATACATATGTTGCTGTGGATCAAGGATGCACCTAAATTTGGAACGGATCCAGAAGACTCAGTGATGAGTTTCATCCAACAGTATTCTACGTGTGCTGTTCCAAACGCAAAGGAGAAGAAAAGCCTAAGAGAAAAAGTTCTGCGTTTCCAAAGCCATCGATGTGGAAAGTACTGCCGTCGTAAATTCCGAAACAAGGACAAGTTCTACACTAAATGTCGTTTCGGCTTTCCACGACCGGTGATTTCTAAAGTAAGAGTAAACAGTTTGATGTCTTCGCTGCGACACAATGTCATGAAGAAATCACCTAAAAACACTTACAATTTGAAGAGGAACGAAGAGTCCAAGTACATCAACGACTACAACCCGGTGATTTTGTCCATGTGGAATGCTAACATGGATATACAGTTTGTGGCTGATAACTGTATGGCTGTGGCTCGGTATGTGACGTCTTACATCACCAAAAAAGAGAAGACAGAATTGAAGGATATGTGGGAGGACATTTCCCATGAAAAGAGCCTCAGCAAGAAGTTGTACAGTTTCAGTCTGAAAATGTTGTCGCATCGAGAAATCGGAGCGTACGAATGTTCTGACCGGTTGTCTTCAGCAAGTCTCTATGCCAAGTCCAGGAGTATCGTTTGGGCGAGTCTTGGTCTTGCTGCAACGCGTAATCGAGTTCTCAAACCTGTGCGGGAAATTGAGTATTTGGCGGAAAAGGAGCCAAACAGTACCGACATTTTGAAGACCAACATGTTGGATACATATTATCCAAATCGAAGCATTCACCTCGAGAATGTTTGTCTGTATGAGGTTCTTCAAAATTACATATTCAAGAGGAACATCAAAGAAGATACTGAGAAAGGAGTGTATGCTGTAATAGGAAGTGAGGGATGTCTGGTCAAGCAAAGAAAATGCCACTTGGTAAACCATCGAAAATTGAGTGGCGAATCTCCTGAAAAAAAGGAGTTTTTCTATTTAGCACTTTTGCAACTTTTCAAGCCTTGGCGTGCAGAAGAGGAACTGCTTGGAGATTTCCTCTGTTACGAAGACTCTTTCAATGCCGCCAAGGAGACCATAGAATGTCCTGCTTTTCCCAAATATGTAGAAATGTTGAATGCGGAAATTGAGCAGGAAGCAACGATTGCAGCCGAGATTGCCAGAGACAGTTCTCAGGACAGTCAGAGTTCTGCTTCATTGAGTCTGGATCCACTAGGAGGACCTCTTATCGAAAATGAAGCTGCCACTGCTATGAATGAAGTGGAAAGAGCCATGGCACATGCTCAAGAGGATGCGGTTAACTTAGAAGAGTTGGAAAGACAACTCAACGTTGAGCAGAGGAAAATATATGACGAAGTTACCATGCAAATTGATCATGGATTAAGTCATGATAAGAAAGAGTGCTCATGTACGTCGTTGAAGCCTGTCCGACTGTACGTGAGTGGAGAAGCGGGAACTGGAAAAAGTTTCCTCATTAAAGCAATTTCATGCTATTTGCAGGAAAGGACAGAGTCATCGCTGTCTTGTGTTGTCACTGCTCCAACTGGACTGGCAGCACATAATATTAAAGGGATTACTTTACATCGTTTACTGATGCTGCCAGTGGAGCATGACAACAAATTACAATATCACAAGCTATCTGGAGATGCTTGTTTTGAAGTTTCAAGAATTTTGAGGAAAATGAAACTTCTTATCATTGACGAAGTAAGCATGGTTTCCAATGTCATGCTTGCCTTTGTGCATTTGAGGATGCAAGAAGTTCTCAAAACAGAGTATGATGTGTTATTTGGTGGCAAACACATCATTGTTTTCGGAGATCTTCTGCAGCTGACACCAGTGAAAGGGCAACCTGTGTTCAAAATGCTCACGCATGAAGATACCAGGAAGTGCCTAGGCAGCATTGGCAACGTCAATATATGGTTAAACTTCAATTATGCTGAACTGCATGAAAATATGCGTCAGGCGAAGGATGAAGTTTACAAGACTATTCTACAAGATGTTAGAATTGGAAAAGTGACCGAGCATGGGAAAGAAGCTTTACATGCACGATTACTGTCAAATTTATATCCAGAACAAGATGTTGTGCCTGAGAATATTTTTCAGAAAATTACTGAGAAGAAATCTGGAATATGTTTGATGCCAACTCTTGCAGAATGTGCCAAATTTAACAACAAAATGTTGCATTTAGAAAAGCAAGAGATTGTGAAACTGGAAGCTATTGACAGAGTAGAGCATATGGGATCAACAATTATTTTGTCTGAGAATCTGAAAACAAAATTGGATTCATTAGAGAAGAGTATATCTAAAACTGCAGGTTTTGAAAAGACTCTGAATGTGTGCTTGAACTGCCGTATAATTTTAAGAAGGAATTTACATGTTGAAAGAGGTCTGGTAAATGGATCAATGGGTAATGTTGTTGATTTTGTGAAATACAGAAATAGAGATGGAATTGAATTTTTAAAAATTAAATTTGATGGCATTGAGGAAGTACAGCTAATTGCTCGTTGTTCTGCTAGATTTTTGCTTGTAAAAGACTTATATGTTCGCCGTAAGCAGTTTCCTGTTTGCTTGGCATATGCGGTGACAATCCATAAATCGCAAGGTTTAAGTGTAGACAGTGCATTGGTGAATATTGGCAGTTCTGTGTTCAAGGAGGGTATGGCATATGTGGCATTGTCACGAGTTAGAACTTTATCGGGATTGTACTTGATGAGTGTGATGTCACAAACATTTGTGCTGATCTAGATTGTGTTAAGGAATACAATAGGTTAAGAAGAGAGTATGCGCCACATTTGCCTCAGTATCCTTTGTTTGAGAAACGTGTGGTAGGCCGGAAACGAAGAAATGTGACCAATACTGGGGAGGTTGTAGCAAAAAGACGAAAAGTCGATGAACCTAAAATTACTAGCAGAAACAAAAGGGATTCTGTTGAAGATGTTGTTGGTTTTCAATTTGAAAACAGTTCTGGTGTCAACTGCTATGCTAATGTAGTGGTTAATGTTTTGTTTTCTCTAGAAAATGTAAAAGAAGAGATTGTGGTCAATTCTGATCAAAGATTTTGCAGTTTGTTAAATTCTGTGTTAGAGAAATGTAGCACTGATAGAAGAAACATAGAAAGTGTGTCTGAAATTCGAAATCTGTTAGACAGATGTTCAGGCCAAACACAATTCTCTCAAAATATTCAGCAAGATTGTCAGGAGTTTTTAATGTATATGCTTGATGTATTACATGCTGAAGGTGTAGATGTAGATCAGCTGTTTGGGCTTTCTTATCAATGGCAGCATGACTGCGAGAACTGTATGGTATCAAGTACTACTAGTGTAGACTCAGAAAGATTTATATATTTAACTTTGCCAGACAGTAAATCAGTCTCCTTTAATAAGCTAGTAAAAGCAGCTGATCACAACATGGAGTGTAGCCAATGTAAATCTGAAATTATGTCCACATTATTTATACGAACATATGGCCAGTATGTCATTTTAATGTTCCAACGATGTAGGCCTGATGGAACAAAATTGACAACTTTAATTAAAAATTTTGTAGCTTCGCAGTTGTCAATATCAGGAAGGACTTTTGTAACTGCAGCAATTATATATCATGACGGCCCTTCAATAACATCAGGACATTACACAGCTTATTTAAAGTCTAGAAATGGCTGGTCATTCTGCAATGATTCTGTTTTAATTTTCAAAAACAAATTGCCGTATGACCTTAAAAACTCTTACCTGGTGTTTTTAAAACCAAAATTTTAGGGAAATAATCTCGGGATGTGCTCTGTGGAATTTCAAGAAGTTCTAATGGCTCCTACACAATTTGAGGATAAGTGTAGTTCAGAGACATAACTTCTAACCATAGGACTGGACGTCATGGAGAAATACGTGCACTTTGAATGAGTTCAGAAAAACTGTTTCTTTTTATAAGCTAATTGAAGCAGCCAATCAAAACATGGAGTAGAGGGAATGTAAGTCTGCAATGCTGTCTACTCTTTTACATTGCTTTGTGATTAAAAGTGATGTAGAGAATTAAATAATTGTAGTAGTCATAGAGGTAGTGTAAGTCTGCTTCATAGTAAGCAGTATCAGTGTCATAGGAAATGTAGAACATGACTGAGCAAGAAGGGGAAGATATTACTATTCCAGGATTGTGAAAATGATCTTCAACATTTTAATTCTGAAAGTTGCGGAAATGCCAAATGACGGGATTGGCTTACAAGAAATCCAAGAGTTATAAATGGCTCTGACCAGATTTGGCCTTGTGGAAACTTGTGGTAGAGAGCAAGAAGTCATTTATTGCATGTAACGTGTTTTTAAAAACGATGGAGATTTTCTTTCAGAAAGTGGCGGGCTGAAAGTAATAACAGCACAAAAGAGTGTAAGCTGTTCATAGGACATCCTTGGACGTCATGGAAAGTAAGTTAACTTTAAGGAGTTCTGAATTTTGATTTCTGATGTTGTATGGGTTTTTTAAACACAATCATTTTGATTGTGTTTTTTTTTCCCCGCTGTTATATGATGAATACCTTCAAGTCACTGTTTTTAGTGAATTTTGATACATTCTGAGAACAGCAAAAATAAACCATTTAACATGTATAATTAATTCTGTACTGTTTGCATTTATGATGTATATGTAGAACTGTGTAGGAGGCATGGAGAAGGTGAGGCTTCTGTAAGTGTCAAAGTTGTTGCATGCAGTGCTGCACTTCTGCGTATTCTTTCATATGCTAGACTACATCTGCACAATGAGATACCTAAGCAAAGGAAACACAAGTGATGTGATTGTGAAATGAGCAAAATAAATTGCACGTATTTCAATTACATCACCTGTGTTTCCTATCATTACGAATCACATTGTGCAGATCAAGTTTAGGTCTGTCCAGGGAAACATAGGAGGTTTGGACTTTGTTGAAGAGTGCAGTGGACATGACTCACTTCATTGGTAGACCTTCACATGTATTATCTCCTCTGTACTCTTTAACAAGTGTAAATCTCATCTGCAACCCTGAGTAGGCCTCACCTGAAACAAACCTCTGGATAGTAGACATCTTATTGGCATCCTGAAGCAATTATTTAAAATTTTAGTGTCTTGCGACACTTTTCTGAGACAACAGCAATGCAAAAGATGCACCATGTTTTAAGATAGGCCTCACTTCATCTGCATCAAGATACTGTTAGTTTCAAATGTATATCTTTAGGACTGTGTAGGGGGCCTGGAGAAGCAGAAGCTTCTGTAAGTGTCAAAGTTGTTGAAAAACTGTTTGTCCTTCAATCTTTTCCCTTGTCTTTTCTAATTTTTAAATACATGTTTTAATATTTTTCAAATGTTTGTTCTCTCTTTCACAGATTGAAAGTATAAAAACAAAAAGTGAGTAATTTAACGACAATTATAAGGTAAATATTTTGTACTGTTTTCGTTACATTTCTATCACATTTAACTACTATTAGTTCCACTGCTTCATTTCTTTAACCCTCAGTTTCCTGCCTTTGCTACTTCCCTCATTCCTTTCTCTATTACCTACTTACTCAACTCCTTCCACTCTTTTTCTCAGTCCCTCTCTTCTCATAGTTCCTCACTCTTGTTCACTCACTGCGTCTCTATTACTCTTAGTGTCTTTGACTGATCACTCTATCACTACTTGTTCATAATGCTTTCTCTGTGTAGTTGAAGCACACTAAGGGGAATATTATGAACACAGCCAATAAAATTATTGCTCTTTTTATTGGCAGAAAACTGGTGCAAAAGTGGTTTTAGTGGCAGTTTTCTGCCACAAAAGCAGCTTTAGCGACACATTTCTGCCAATAAAAGCTGCAAAACTTTTATTGCCTATGTTGATGATATGGCTCTATGTTAATTACATTTCTTTGCTGTTTCAATTAATCTTTTTCTGTTATTTTTTGTTTTCTGTTTTCTATTTTTTCTCTCTGTTATTCCTCATGTTTTAATCTTATTTTGAACATTCACTCACATTCTCCAAGAAACTCTTCTTTGTTAATGTTATACTCTCTTTTTTTTTCTTTCACTTCGTTATCTATTTTGTTTTTCACAATTATACCCTCTTCTGTCTTTTCTTCGGTAAATAGATCTATTAAACAGTATCTCTTCTTTACTCCCTATAGCTGTCTTTCTTTTAACATCACTCTCTGTTTCCTTTCCTTATACTTACACTTTTTTTTTATTTTTTATTTTTTTGGTTAGCTCCCGGTCCGCGTACCGGGAAGCTAACCCGGAAGCGAACCAAAAGAAATAGAGCTTGCCAGAGTGCTAAACATTCTAGCAATTTTTTTGGAAAGGGAAGGTAGTTCTGAAAAGAACTTTTTTTTAAATATTTTTGTTGTTTTATATTTTTTTTTATTTTTTGAACATTTTTTGTTTTTTTTGTATTTTTTGAACGATTTTATATTTTTTGGGGGTTTTTTTGGGGGGGGAAACAACAAAAAACAGGCGTTGAAAAGGGCTCAACAGGAGCAAAAAAAAATTACTGGGGGCGGTTAGGGCAATCATGGTGTTCATACGCCAGGTTGAGTGCATTGATGCTCATGTTGCCACAAGCTAATAATGCACGACAGTGCATACATAAGTGAATCATGTGCCCAAAATTTTCTTGAATATTTGGCACAGTTTCCCGTGCCTCTTCTGGTGTTAGAGAAATCGGTATTGTTGGTCTGGCCACAGGAGTTGGTCTTGGATTGTCGTGCATATCCCTTATTTCCGCCCGGCTGTAATTTAGGGGATGTTTCCTTGTCATGTGCCTGTGCATTGTGTGATTTCCATAGCTATATTTTTTGTCCGTCCCTCTGGACAATTGTTCCTTGCATATGAGGCAGGTGACATACCTCGCATTGACTTTTTTTTGGCCACGAGGTATTGAAAAAAACTGCCAGATTAAACTGGCTTTCTTTCTGGAAACCCGGGGCAACTCTTCTAAAAATTGTGGTTCTTCTCCCTCCTCATCCATTTCTTCCTCTTCCTCCTCAGTGTTGGTCAGGACCTGGGGAGGTGGTCCTCTCTTCCCATGAGGAGGTGGTGGTGGTGGTGGGGGTCCACCAGCTGAAGCTACCAATGAAGCCATTTTCCAACAAGCAAAATAGGTCTTCCTCTCACAATGATGAAAGTCAGAGTGAGGAAAGAAGGAGGGGTTTTCATCATTTGGGAAAAAACAATACTTCTCAACCAATGAAAAGTGTTATTTTTAAGTCACCTGACCTAGCCTTCCATCATTATGAAACCAAAAGTGAAATGAACCAATGAAAAGTTTTATTAACAAGTCACATGACCTCTCACGCTCATGTTACGCGCTGCGGAACGCTCCCCGGTTAGCTTCCGGGTCGCTCCGCTTCGCGCCTCGGTCCGCGCCCCGGGACACTTCCGGGTGCGCTAACGCGATACGTCACAAGACGCATTTCGCGGCAACGCGATACGTCGCGCTTTCGCGCCGCGGATCGCTTCCGGGGAGCTGCGTTTCGCGCCTCGGTCCGCGCCCCGGGGCACTTCCGGGTGCGCTAACGCAGTACGTCATAAGACGCATTACGCGGCAACGCGATACCGTCACTATGTTGATTTCTTACCGGTTCGCGGACCGGGTCGCGGAATCAAATTGAGCTAACGGGAAGCTTCCCGGTTCGCGGACCGGGAGCGAAACAAAAAAAATATTAAAAAAAAATTATTAATAAACATATAAAATATATTTTTGGATTTAAAGAAGAATACATTTTACAGCTATAGATATTAGCTTTTAAAAAACCAATGAAATTCACTGAAAAAACCATAGGTTATAGACCATATATAGTTAGGAATTAGCATTTACAAAACCTTGAAAATTCACTGAAAAAACCATAGGTTATAGACCATATATAGTTAGGAATTAGCATTTAAAAAACCTTATTTTACTCACACAAAACCATTGAAATTCCATATATAGTTAGTTGTACTAACTATATATCGCGCACCCGCAATCCACTGCTGATCATGTCACATATTACATCATTCATGACATGGTCAGTGACATCACTGATGACATCACTGATGACATCTCAAATGACATCACTGATGACATCACTGATGACATCTCAAATGACATCACTGATGACATCACTGATGACATCTCAAATGACATCACTGATGACATCACTGATAACATCTCAAATTACATCACTGATAACATCTCAAATGACATCACTGATGACCTCTCATTTGACATCAATGGTCACATCACTGATGATATCATTCATGTGACAATACAATGCATCTCCTCACACTTTAATATAACCTCTGTTACACCCAGTGTTAAATACAGAATATATTTTTTTAAACAATTGACACACCAATACTAGTTACTACATACGCACTCACTGATTCCTACGTCTACACACACATTCACTCATTCACCCGTACAATCATTCATACATACAATCACTCATCTTTACAACACTATCATATGCACTCATACACCCTATACAGACACTCACACTCTGCCACTCATCTTTGGAGTTACTCACACACCTAGTCAGTCCTGTAAAGAATCAATCACACTTCTATTTTCTAATCTATACAGTTAAACATAGAGTACCTTACATTTTCAAACATATTCTAACACATACTTACTCTCTTATAAATCATTGATACAAGAACACATTGATCTGCACAGAGTCACACATCTCCCAGCCAGCCACACACACACTCAGTCTCCCATACAAATACTTGGACAATCAATCAATAACACATATAGTTACTCATATAGCTACTGATCAACACATGCAGCAGTTTACAGAATACCAGACATAATGATGCACAAATTAAGACAGTTTAGTCACTAACCTATGCATTCAGTGAGACACATTTAATCACTCACTCATATAGTCAGTCACGCACCTACTAAAACCTTCATTCAGACACTTATACATCCACTCATTCAGTTGTGATGTGATGTCATCAGTGATGTCATTTGAGATGTCATCAGTGATGTCATCAGTGATGTCATTTGAGATGTCATCAGTGATGTCATCAGTGATGTCACTGACCATGTCATGAATGATGTAATATGTGACATGATCAGCAGTGGATTGCGGGTGCGCGATATATAGTTAGTACAACTAACTATATATGGAATTTCAATGGTTTTGTGTGAGTAAAATAAGGTTTTTTAAATGCTAATTCCTAACTATATATGGTCTATAACCTATGGTTTTTTCAGTGAATATATATATATATATATATATATATATATATATATATATATATATATATATTACCTACTGGCGGTCGCCAGTAGGTAGTTATAGTTAGGACCTAGTTTCCATAGGAAATCGTCAACATTCTATTTGGATTAACTTTGGCCCTGGTGGATGAATCTTTGCGAATTTCTCAAAGAAGATGGCTCGGTCCGCTGCGCTCCTTCCCTGAAAATTTGGGGGGGATTGGTGAAGTGGGGGCTGAGATAAAAGGGGGGTCCCAAAACGTGTTTTCTCCATGTTATTTTCCATAGGACGTTTAGACACGGCTACAGGTCGAACGGCTGAATGGATTTATAAGAAATTTGACAAAACTGTAGAGTCCGGCTCGCAGATTACGCTTTTTGTGGAATGGTGTAAATCCGTTCAGTAGTTGTTGAGAAAATTAAAGTTAAAGTCAATTATATATCTATAAGCGCGGACGGGTGCGCGCACTGAAGCGGCTGCGCGCGTGCGGATTTTTTTTTGCAGCGTGACGTCTGTTAACGTTCGATTCGAAGGAAATCAGGAAGTGTTGACCGCCATTTTGTCACTGCGAGTAAATATATTGTCATTTCAAAGCGTTGGAACATGGAAAGGGGAGAAGGTAGAGATTGTTTTGCTGCGTAGGTTTTCTCAGGGTGTGCAGTAAGGACCTTAAACGCGAAAATATATATATTTTTTTTTTTCGAAAAAAGTTGCGGGGTGTGCGCGAGTAAATATATTCTCGTTTCAAAGCGTTAGAACATGGAAAGGGGAGAAGGTAGAGATTGTTTTGCTGCGTAGGTTCTCTCAGGGTGTGCAGTAAGGATCTTAAACGCGAAAATATATATTTTTTTTTTCCGAAAAAAGTTGCGGGGTGCGCGCACTCGGGCGCGCACAACTATTTAGAAAAGTGTGAAAATGGAGATAAATCAGAAGTTTGAGTGCTTTGATATAAGGTGGCTCTGAAAAGAGCCCTTGTGTTAATTGAGTTGTTTCTGCATTTATAAGTAAGTACCGATGCAGAGTCTGATATAATATTGTTGGCAGCATTTTGAAAGGAAAGACAGGGGCCCATTTTCTGGTTAACAGGCGACCAGGCCAACTTTTCACGCCAGGCCCATTCCTGCAAAGTCGACCGCCATTTTTAGGAGATCTGCAACCACCGGCAGTCACTGGGTTGCAGGAGCAGATGGACTCAAGCCTGTCGGGCGAAGCATCGTTGCACCGCCACAGTGGACGAGACCCTGCTGGGTGAGTGGAGCGTCGCTGTACCGCAACAGTGGGCGAGTCCTTTGCTGGGCTCGTGGAGCGTCCCTATACCGCCACAGTATGCGAACCCTTCGCTGGGCCAGTGGAGCGTCCCTATATCGCCACAGTGGACGAACCCTTTGCCGGGTGCGTGGATCGTTGGGGGTGCAGCTGAGGGGCCTCCACCTGGGGAGGCGGGAGAGGCTCGTCGGCGCTGCCTCTCCCTCCCAGTGCACCCCACGGCGTCTTGCTGACATTTGTTATGGCCGGACCAGGCGATGAAGAGAGGGGGGGGGGGTCGGAGGCATATGCAAGACATTCCCCCCTCGTGGCCTGCAAGGCGCTGAAAAAAGAAGAGAATGGGAAGACAACTACATCTCGGGTAGGGCCCATGCCTTCTCTGGCCGATGGCGGCCGGCCGCTCTTTGCCACGGCCCCAGGAACGGATCCCTTGGTTCATCCTGGGGACAGGCCTTGGCGAGTGGTGTCGCCTCCGGACTATTCACGTAATGGTTCTCCACCCCAGGCCGTTGCCGACGGCTTTTGTAGACTTTCTGACGCTCAAAAACCCTACTAGAAAGCAGCCCAAAAGTAGCCCAACATTGCTACTTTGGGGAAGGAGGGACAGGGACGGCGTCAAGTAGACGGCGAAATGCATTGTGGGTTTGTTGCTGCGGCCGTTTGTCATGTAAATAGTTGTTTTAATATATTTTTGTTCAAGAATAAAAACGTTTTAACCTGTTATTTTGCTGTCGTGTGGTATATTTCTAATATTTGTCGCTCTGATGTTGTTTCCCCTCCCAAATGTAACATGTGATTGTAATCTACAACCGGACATTCCGACAGGACATGAGAGCAAAAGGGGGGGGGGTCAGATCTGAAGTTATTACGCTTTTTGTGGAATGGTGTAAATCCGTTCAGTAGTTGTTGAGAAAATTAAAGTTAAAGTCAATTATATATCTATAAGCGCGGACGGGTGCGCGCACTCAAGCGGCTGCGCGCGCGCGGAATTTTTTTTTGCTGCGTGACGTCTGTTAACGTTCGATTCGAAGGAAATCAGGAAGTGTTGACCGCCATTTTGTCACTGCGAGTAAATATATTGTCATTTCAAAGCGTTGGAACATGGAAAGGGGAGAAGGTAGAGATTGTTTTGCTGCGTAGGTTTTCTCAGGGTGTGCAGTAAGGACCTCAAACGCGAAAATATATATATATTTTTTTTCGAAAAAAGTTGCGGGGTGCGCGCGAGTAAATATATTCTCGTTTCAAAGCGTTGGAACATGGAAAGGGGTGAAGGTAGAGATTGTTTTGCTGCGTAGGTTTTCTCAGGGTGTGCAGTAAGGACCTTAAACGCGAAAATATATATATTTTTTTTCCGAAAAAAGTTGCGGGGTGCGCGCACAACTATTTACAAAAGTGTGAAAATGGAGATAAATCAGAAGTTTGAGTGCTTTGATATAAGGTGGCTCTGAAAAGAGCCCTTGTGTTAATTGAGTTGTTTCTGCATTTATAAGTAAGTACCGATGCAGAGTCTGATATAATATTGTTGGCAGCATTTTGAAAGGAAAGACAGGGGCCCATTTTCTGGTTAACAGGCGACCAGGCCAACTTTTCACGCCAGGCCCATTCCTGCAAAGTCGACCGCCATTTTTAGGAGATCTGCAACCACCGGCAGTCACTGGTTTGCAGGAGCAGATGGACTCAAGCCTGTCGGGCGAAGCATTGTTGCACCGCCACAGTGGACGAGACCCGGCTGGGTGAGTGGAGCGTCGCTGTACCGCAACAGTGGGCGAGTCCTTTGCTGGGCTCGTGGAGCGTCCCTATACCGCCACAGTATGCGAACCCTTTGCTGGGCTCGTGGAGCGTCCCTATATCGCCACAGTGGACGAACCCTTTGCCGGGTGCGTGGATCGTTGGGGGTGCAACTGAGGGGCCTCCACCTGGGGAGGCGGGAGAGGCTCGTCCGCGCCGCCTCTCCCTCCCAGTGCACCCCACGGCGTCTTGCTGACATTTGTTATGGCCGGAACAGGCGATGAAGAGAGGGGGGGGGGTCGGAGGCATATGCAAGACATTCCCCCCTCGTGGCCTGCAAGGCGCTGAAAAAAGAAGAGAATGGGAAGACAACTACATCTCGGGTAGGGCCCATGCCTTCTCTGGCCGATGGCGGCCGGCCGCTCTTTGCCACGGCCCCAGGAACGGATCCCTTGGTTCATCCTGGGGACAGGCCTTGGCAAGTGGTGTCGCCTCCGGACTATTCACGTAATGGTTCTCCACCCCAGGCCGTTGCCGACGGCTTTTGTAGACTTTCTGACGCTCAAAAACCCTACTAGAAAGCAGCCCAAAAGTAGCCCAACATTGCTACTTTGGGGAAGGAGGGACAGGGACGGCGTCAAGTAGACGGCGAAATGCATTGTGGGTTTGTTGCTGCGGCCGTTTGTCATGTAAATAGTTGTTTTAATATATTTTTGTTCAAGAATAAAAACGTTTTAACCTGTTATTTTGCTGTTGTGTGGTATATTTCTAATATTTGTCGCTCTGATGTTGTTTCCCCTCCCAAATGTAACATGTTATTGTAATCTACAGCCGGACATTCCGACAGGACATGAGAGCAAAAGGGGGGGTTCAGATCTGAAGTTGGGCAGGCGATAAGATCACGTTTTGCTATGTGGGGCTATCTGTGTTCGTGATGGGGCCTAAAAGGGGGCAAGATGGCGGGGCCACTGTGCCGTGACTTTCGCTTTAACTCCAACAGTGGTGAGGGTGAACACAAATGAACGCCGCTTATGTACATATACATTTTCATTTTCTACACCACATGAAACCTGCGTCAGGTTTCATATAGGCGTTTTGTTGCAGGTGGGCATTCATTTGCATGAAAGCCCTGTAAAACTAACACAGTGAAATTTAGAAGATTTCACTGAGTCAGCTTTATAGCATTCCTGAATCAAATCCTTATGCCTGTTTGAAACAGGCATAAGGAGTGATGCACCATGCAATGTGTGGCTTGCTCCTGTGCATTGGAGTAGACATGTCGTGCTTACGACGTGATTCCTGCAATGTGCTGCTTTTGCGGCACAGGTGCGTGACGCATCTGTGTTGTTTTTGCTCAATGGTGCCCCACATTGTAAATGCGGCACACCATGGGTGGCAGAGCAGCGGTGCACATTAACTGGTGCATCTCTGGGGATGCGCCAGTTAACATAAATCTGCCCCCTTACATGCAACATCTCATTGTTGTTCTCTTTCTTTAAAGATAACGACAACATTAACCATGAGTGATAATAAGCAATCCGTTGATCTCGATCTTATCGTTGAACTTGTCATTGAAACGTCAGTGGAAGTGGATCCCTTAGATGAATTAAATCCTGAGGATGATGAAGAACATGATGAGGATGCCGATTTGTCAGAATTGTATGACATAGGGTGGGAAGCTGACGTGCTTCAGCATATGGAACTATAAACATTTATTTTTAAAATGTACTGGAAATAAAAAGTGAAAATGTAAACCGTTTCATTTAAAATTAAACATAACTTGAAAAACAGGTTATGTGTAGTGTTTTTAATAAAATAGTCAAATATGCTCATAAAAATATTTCTAAACCAATGAAAAGCTTTATTAACAAGTCATATGACCTGTTATGCTTACGTTACGCGCTCCGCGCCGCGCCCCGGATTGTTGGTCATTCAAACTGAGGCTGGCGTCAGCATGAGAGCGCCAACGTCTCGTGGCTACGCCATTCAGAAAATATTGTTGGCAGCATTTTGAAAGAAAAGATCTGCAACCACCGGCAGTCACTGGGTTGCAGGAGCTGATGGACTCAAGCCTGTCGGGCGAAGCATCGTTGCACCGCCACAGTGGACGAGTCCTTTGCCGGGTGCATGGATTAGATTACAGTGAAAGGAGGTCTGTCACTGTGTCACAAGGATGGTGTTATCAGTGATGTCATGAGTGATGTAATATGTGACGTCATCAGCAGTGCATTACACGCGCAAGTTATAGTGAGTCCAACTAACTATAACATGGAATTTAATTGGTTTTATATCAGTAAAATTTCCAGCTAACTATAACTGGTGTCAAACCTATGGTTTTTTCAGTGAATTTCATAGGTTTTGTAAATGCTACTTCCTAACTATAACGTGTGTAAAAACTATGGTTTTTTCAGTGAATATAGATATATATATCTATATATATATATAAATATATATATAGATATATATATGCACTGGAAAACTAAACACCCACTTCCTTTACAGAGAAATGGAAAGTTTGCATCTCTGCAGCCTCTCTTATTTTTCACCTTAGTCACTTTAGTCATCTTCCTCTCAATCAACACAACATCCACAAATACACACACCTACTTGCTACCTTTCTTGGCTGAGCTTATTAATTATTCTTCTTTAATTCAAATTCAAAGTGCAGGCCCTTTATTCTGCCTTCTTGGTAACTACTACTCGGGAATAGCAGTGGGTAATTTGCACACTTCCATCCTTTCTTGCGTCTTTTCTACCACACACTGGGGCAGATTTACAAGCCCCTTGTGCCACTTTTGCATCATTTTTCCCACGGCCTTGTACATCTGCCCAACTGTGTGTACTTTATGCACTAGCTTTCTTCCTTAGATGTGGTTTTCGTTTCTCTTGCTCCCGCTGCGGAATCCAACACCCTATCTGTGTAATGAGCTGGAAATCCAAAGATCCACTTCACTGACAATGCAGTGGGTAGTTTGCGTCTCTCCAGCCTTTCTTATTTTTCACGTTTTTCATCTTCCACTCAATCTACATATCATCCACACATACACACATCTACTTGCTGCATTCCTTAGCTGGTATTATCAACTATTCTTCTATTTTATATTCATGCACGCCCTTTATCGAGCCTTTTTGTTGTAACTACTGTTCCAGGAATTCTGCTCCTACACAGAACTGTGCATAAAGACTTAGGACCTCAGTGAATTACGGTGTACCAAAACCCACCTTACTACACAAAACCCCTACCAGACTAGCAATCAGTGACTCATTGGTTCTTCGTCCTCGAGCAAAAACACCAATGACTAGTCAACCCAGAACATGCGACTTAGATTACATCAAGTAAGGTAGATAACAAGAGCACTCTTTCATTATAGTCTTACACCAGTCCAAAACAAGGAGTAAATAAAGACACGTGCAAGTTTGAAATGTTTATTTCTAACACCATAATCTCATGCACAGTACCTTAGATAATACAACCAAACATATTATCAGAAACAAGGTTGTCAGCATTGTTACTATTCTATAAAATACAAAGGGAAAAAGCATCCTATAATGCTAAAGGTAAACAAATTTAAAATATATCTACATTTCACCCTCCCTACCTAGCACGTTAGTTTATAACTACAGAAAGTCTCATAGCATTACATGGGCAGATCCATACCTCTGGTACTCAGCAGTAGTGGATCACATTGAGTTCTGCACAAACTGTCAAGATACGAATGTTCTGCAACTGTGTGTAACTTTGCCTCCACAATGCAGTATGAAACGCGCCAGTATCAGAGGTGGCCACAGCTGCATATGTGTTATGGCTCGAACGTGCGAGGATCATTCTGAATAACAGACACAGTATTCAAGATAACCTTTATGTTCCATGCTCTCACTATACACACTAAACTAGCGAGGCAGTCTCCAAATGTAGCATACCAAATAATTCTCATGTAAAGCAAAATACTCAGCCATCTCTAAACAATATCACAAGTGCGTGTCGAGTGCAAAGCAGAGCAGGAAAGCAAAAATGGTGTTTAAGTTTCTAATAAACCCATGCTAACTTAACACAGTGTGAGTGCAAGGCTCAGCCCACGACACCCTCCCTCGATAGAAGCTACGTGATATAAACGTGGGTGAATTAGGAACGCAGAGTCCAAGCCTAAAAAGCAGAGTCAAGTTCAAATTTGCAAAAAAAATAATTCGCTGTTTGATAGAATGCAGTAGCTAAATAATAAAGAATACGTAGAAAAATCAAAGAGTCTTAATCCAACAGCGTATAAGCACAGTATGTAGCAACAGCCTCCAAGAGGAAGTCATTGTTCTCATCTGAAAACATTTCAGCCATCCAATTCAACAGTGAGAATGAACATACATGTTCCTAAACAACCGAAGCCTCTATCACCATTGCAGGAAAACTTGGGTCATCTTCAATGTAACTGCGTGCCAAGAACTCAAGCGCAGCTGCAAAAACATTCCAGCGGCCCATTATTCCACGTATCGCTGCTAAGGCCATAATCCCGCCGCCAGAACAGTGCAAGTCATGAACCACTAAGGGGCTCATCAGCTGGTCATAATCCACGTTGTAAGACACCGTACAGCAGAGACACAAATCCAGGGCCCAGTCAAAATCGCAGCTCAGGCAATGGAAGACAGGTTGAACGCATGTGAAAAAGGAGAATTGTAACGATAATCCATAAACTGCACTCAATGTAGCCAGAGTCAGCGCTCCGTAATAACTAAGCATTCGGTTGCGGACCAGCAACAGCCGGGACATATTCTTGTGTGCTGCAGGATGTGCATCCATATTTAAGTAAACAAATTATTAGAAGCACACCGGCAACTAATGCGAGTATTAAGGGGAATCCACCAAAGATGCTAGAAAACATCGAATGAAAAAATGCCGAGAAGACACCAAATATAGTTTGAAAAGAAGTCACAAGGCCACTGCTTCTAACTTTAACAAAGTAAGGTAACCCCGTAGTCAAGGACACATTAAAGATACTCTAAATTAACTCCCCAAAATTCAAGAACACGTCTGTATTTAATAAAGCATGCACTTCTGTGCGAGTGTTTGCTACATGAAGGACAAATGTTTTTCTAGCAGATGTAAGAGCGACCTCTCTTTGAGACAATAGCGCTCTTATACGACTCATTTGGTTGACTCTGCTTTCAAGGTCGGAATCGACAGCCAGATGGAAACATCCAGCTTCCCATGCAGAGGAGTAAACACAACTTTTTTATAGCAAACCACACGCTCAGTTACCGTAATCATGTGGGCGATGCTGCTAACATCGCACAACAATCTGCATTATTTCAAAGTAAATAACTCCCGTGTTCAGTAAACTGAACCTTGGTATGATAGCAGGTGTCGGAGTGCCTTTCAAAACTCAGGCCAAATTAGGCGCAAATTCATTACAAGAGCCATGCAATTGTATGTGTCTACAAATTAAGGAGTGATCTGGTGCTATTGTGCAATCCTCGCCATTCAGATAGACTTCTTTTCGATCCCTCAGGCACCTATATGTAAATGGTAATAACCAAGCTTCATGGAGATAAGCGCTGGCTAAAGATCCATATCTGCCTATAGCATAGTATTTCATGCAAACCTCAAACTTAAACAGGTTAAAAAGTAATGTTATGATACCGTGGATAAGCCACACAGCTGAATCGGATCTCCAATGAGTGACCACTTCTAACCATTCTCATAGCACGCCCTCTGCTCTGATTTGACAGTGAGAGAGATCGCACCATAGTTTGTACTGCTAATCATTCTCAGCATACGCTACGAATACGCTTTCCCGTTACGCATCGCATCAAAACTTCCGTGTGACGTCATGTACGGTGCCCCGTACGCAAAAGACGCAAATGTTTTTAATTGTTTAAAAACATATATTCATGTATTTAATGAACATACTAACAGAAGACATTATCTAGGATAATTATGAAATCATTTTTTTTTTTTAAGTTTCAAAATTCCTATATTACTTCTATATTGTATGAGAGGGGCTGCGTGGCCCTCTGCCTGGTGCCCTGGAGTCCACCACGCCCAGACCCGGTTCATAAGCACGCGTGATCGTCACCACGAAACCATTAGCACGCATATCACTTTAACACACATGCTTTTATAACTAGTATGCATTTACCACGCATGATAAACGCATAATCTTAATAATGTCTTTGTGTTGTTGAACACGCGTTGTAGTGGTTTACGTCCTTCAAATTAGTTTCTAGGTATACATGTGACCAAGTCTGATAATACCGGAGGCCAAGGACAAACACGGCGGTGTCTGTGGCACAAAATCTCATTGATCACAGACAAAATATGTGTAGGGTAAAATGAAAGTAACAGGTATAATAAAAATAACGGAGGAAAACAACTAAAATGGCGGTGGACGGAGTATGTAATCAACGTTTGGCACCTCAACACTACATTTCAAATAAATATAGATACAATATGTTTATTAATATATTACAAAAGTATAGCAGCGGATGACACACACGACCCGGGAAAAGAAAGCGGCAAATTTAATACCTCAAATAAGGAGAGGTTTGTTGCCAAACTTGAAGAAAAAGAAAAAAAAATGTGCACTTCGAAACAAGGCTGCGCATGCATAGAGAGTACAACTGGTGCAGAAAAAAAAAAGCGGAAAGTTTTACATACTATCGTAGAAATGTAGCTCTAAAAATTGCCCCCGGAATTTGCCCCCCCACCGAGACCTAATGAATAAAATGGACTTCTAGTTTTTTTTCTCTTTTCCACCGCGTACTAGTACCATACGCGAAAGCTGCGATTATTTATTTATTTTTTTAAATAAAAATTGAGCCTAAAAATCCATGTACGACCCCCTGACCAAGCCCAGAGGTTCAGGATGTTTCTACCCTGCCCCCTTACCTTATTTCTCAACTTTGTATTACTGTTTTGTTGTGACTCGGTTCTAGCGACAAACAAGATGGCTGCCAACACTTCCTGGTTTGGAGTGCTGACAGACAGTTGACAACCAATCAGCATGCAGCTCGTGCTCGTAATTGTATGGATTTCCGTACGCGTGCCGTACTCCGTCTCTAGATATCACTATGATTTTACTTGTAATTTTCTCAGAAACTACAGAACGAATTTACACCATTTAACAAAAAGCACAATCTGCGAACTGAACTCTACCTCTCTGCCAAATTTTGTGTAATTCCGTTCAGCAGTTTGGGCTGTAGCCCTGGCTAAATGTCCCTAAGGAAAATTGCATCTCGAAAAGACGTTTTGGGACCCGTTTTTTTCTCGCCCCCCACTTGACGAATCACCCCTTGGAGAAATTCGTGAAGATCCGTCCACCAGCGCCAAAGTTATTCCAAATAGAGTGTTGTGGATTTCCTATGGAAACTAGGTCCTAACTATAACTACCTACTGGCGACCGCCAGTAGGTAACATATATATATATATATATATGTATATATATATATATATATATATATCCAGAACGTGGACCGCCTACCAGAAGCTGCTCTCAATAGCACTGGTGCTGCAGCTCGCGGAGGCGGTTCCGCGATATATTTTCATCAGAAACCAATCTCCAGAGACAAACAAAGCTGCACACTCAGGCTTGTTTCGAATATGGTATTTATTCCAGCTTATTCCATTGGTGTAAGCTAACACAAACATGTTTTGGCCGCCTGGCCTTCGTCAATGTTAGTTAACGCAAACTTAGTCCATGTTTAAATAATAAGCAAATTCATTTGTTTGCTCAAACTCCATTAAAAAAAAATATAAACATAAACAAGGGCCTAGAAAAACGGTGGCTCACTACAACATTCTGTGTCGGCCATCTCAGCCTGCATCTGATTGCCAACAAAATGTAGTCATTAGATACATGATTAGATCGTACAGATACATTTCATAGGAATACTTATTGCATTCAATCTATTTATGAAAATGAGTTTGATCTCACTATATTCATAAAATTGCAACGTTGATTGAATTGATTATTTTTTTGATGTTTCCGATTTTTTTAAAATATACATCATCAGTTTTTTGTTTTAATTCCTGATGTCTCGGCCATGTTATTGCTGACAAATACCATCAAAGATTTAAAAACTTGTAGTTTCACCTAGATCACATCCTAAATAGGTTGTGTACAGAATAGGTGAAAGTACATGAAACATGTGAACCATCTATTTAGAAAAGTCCTGTGTCATTGTATGCCCCTTATACATACTGGCAGATAAAACCATTTCAACAATATATTTGAACCATAATGCCCTCGATGGGCTCATGTCCTGCCACAACATGATCTCCCAAAGAGGTGAGGATGGCCGGAGAATTAGCTTATTTATCTGGTGTCACTTAATAAACTTATATCAGCCACCATATCTGAACCATAGTACCCTCGATGGGCAATGTCCTGTCACACCACAAAATCCTAAATACGTGTATGTCACCAAGTTCTAGAGATGCTGTGGTTCAACCCACAAAGGACCAGAGTTCTTCTTCACTGTTAAGCCCTAGAGGAGTACGGGTGCGCAATTCAATAATATTTCTTGCTACTAACTGCCATAGCAATTTCACCCTGTCACCTCCTCTCTCCTTAATTGGAACATGGTCCAAACAAAAGTAACGTAATTTGAAACTTCTTGACTTGTGGGCCTCGGCAAAGTGTCTGGATACCGGGTATGCATTATCCTAGTTTGTAATTGCCCGTGTGTGCTCCAGTATACGTTTTTTCGCTGGATGGATGGTGCTACCAATATACTGGAGATCACACGGGCAAACCAGACAATACACCACAAGACTTGTGTTGCAGTTGAGGGATTTATTAATCAAGTCTTTCACTTTCTTACCCGGAACTGAATATTCCTTAACCTTGCAGTTGTTCTTATAGGCTTTACACGAAGACTATGGGAAAAATCCCACAACAGGTCTTTTCATCGACAATGTTTCTTCTGAAAAATGGCTATGCACAAGAATGTCTTTAAACGACAAGCTTTTCTGGTATGTTATATCTGGACTACTGGGTAATAATCCGCCAATCACATTGTTTGTCTTTAGGACTTTCCAGTTCCTTTGCACCAGACCCCTGATTTTATGTGCTCAGCTGAAAACCTCAGAATCACTCTCACCACTGATGTGTCATTCTCAGTGTCTAATACATCATTTGCCTTGTATGTTAAGAGTGTATGTCTCTGAATGGATTGTACATTTACTGCTAAATTATGCAATACGTTGTTCTGATACCCTCTTTTTCTGAATCTACCTAGGGATTCACCTGCTGCTACTGCATAAACTTCTTCACGTGAGCAGTTTCTCTTTAATCGCAGAAATTCCTCAAAGGGAATACCATGAATCAGACTGCGCGGGTGCTGGATTCTAGTAAGTAACACAGTATTGTCTGCAGTAGGCTTCCTGTAAAGCTTTGTGCAGATGTTGTCATCTTCCACAAACACTAGGAGATCTAGGAAAGGTACCGCTACACGCTAATGTGACTGGTATACCTCAGATTATAATCGTTGTTATTGAGAACTTTAATGTGCTCATTCGCCTCAGCCACCGTACCCCTCCAGACAATAAAAATATTGTCCACATAACGCGCCCATAGTGCTATTCTTCCGACCCAACTCCTTTTGTCATCCACCCAGGCCACGTGCTCCTCCCACCAGCCTACTAAAAGATTCACATAGCTTGGGGCGAAGCACGTGCCCATCGTGGTTCGCTGTGCCGGCAGGTAGAGCTGCCCTCCAAAGGGAAAAATGTTATTATACAGGCAAAATTCAGCAATCTCTGATATCATTTTGCTGTGAGCTTGAAATTTCAAAGACCTTTTCTTAAGGAAATATTCCAGTGACAACAAACCCTGTTCATGTGCTATACACGTGTATAAACTTGAAATGTCCATGTTGATGAATAAGAAATCTGGTTCCCATCGAATGTCCTGTATCCGCTGTAAGAAATCAGTTGTGTCTGGGATAAAAGAACTTAGATGTTTGACCAATGGAAAGAGGAAATGATCTGCTGCGTAAAAATGATCTGCTGCGTAAATTGATGCTTTTTCCAGTAAACTATTGGTCGTCCTGACGGTTTGTCAAGTCTTTGTGGACTTTGGTAAGTGGTAGAACGTGGGAAGCACGGGATGGTCCACCTTGATGTACTGATATTCATCTTCCTCCAAAATGCCACTAGATCTCCATTTGTCGAGTAAGTCATAGAATTTTAGGACACTTGTGTTGAAAATGTCCCTTTTTACTATGCTGTAGCTCTCCCTGTCGCCTAGGAGGCGCAGCGCCTCCTCTTTGTATGCCTCCTTTGACATCACAATGACGTTACCGCCCTTGTCAGACTGTTTTCTGACAATGTGGGAGTCATCTCCTAATTCCTTCACTGCTAACCACTGGCTTCTGGACACATTGCATTTCCTTCTCCCATTGGGTGGTATGTGGGCTGACCGTAAAGCATCCAGATCTTTAATGATGGCATCGTGGAAGCAGTAAATTGCATCAAGTGGCATCTTGGGAATACATTTGGATTTGATTTTGAACTTGCTTCTGCCACTTATTTGTTCGATTCCCAGATTCTCAATTCTTTCCATTTAATCACCATTGTTGTTTGCCATGACATCCTGATTGCCCTGCAACTTATGTATATAGTCAAACTGGGCCTTCTTTGCATCACAATTGCGCTTGTTGCCTACTTTTTGGACTTGTTTGATTCTTCTTCTAGCTTTTTGTTGCAGTTCATTATGCTGTATGCTCTGAAGTAGCTGCAAGATACTTTTGTTTGCTCAATAGGTTCTTTACTTTACTTCTGCACTATTACTGCAGGAAGAATTGTTAGGCTTCCTGTTGTGTTGCGGGGATTCTGCTCATACACAGAACTGTGCACAGAGACCCAGGCCCTCAGTGAAGTGCGGTGTACCAAAAAACTCACCTCAGTACCTAGTACCCCTAACCGACTAGCATCAGTGTCTCATTAGCTCTTCGTCCTATAGCAAAGGTACCAATGATTAGACAACCCAGAACATGCGACTTAGGTTATTCTCAGGAATGCTGGGAATCAAGAACACTATTTTGTTTGTTATTCTCATGCCAGTCCACAACGTGAGTAAATAGAGATACGGAAAAGTTTAAAATGCTTATTTTAACAACTTTGCTCTAAGATGCAGTATTTTTGCTAACATAAGCAGGCATATGATTAAAAATAATACGATCTGCATTGTTACAATTCCATAGAACACAAAAGGAGAAATCGTATTATAATGATTGTGGAAATAGGTCCTATAGTGCCTTGTGTACCACCCTCCCTTGCTAAGAACTAGGTTTTATAATAATAGAAGGTCTCTTAGGCTTGAATATGGAATCCCATCCCTCCAAGATCAGTAGAGGTGAATCACATCGGGATCAGCAAAAGCTCTCTCTCTCTCTGGAAACGGATTTTCTCCAAGCGTTCAAATTATGCATGTAGTGCAATATTAAAGGCACTCGAATTTCAGTTAGCTGTAGCTGCGTGCATGTTGTGTCTAGAACGTGGGCCGATCAGCCTGAATAACAGCTAACATTGTTATGATAACCTTGGAGGCTTCTGCCTTCACTGTGCAGACTAAGGTCGCGATGTAAGTCTAGGGATGTTGAAAACAAGCCATTCTCATGTGAGGCAATTCAAGCAGCCTAACTTACAACAGTCAGATGCAGTGTCGTGTGCAAAAGCAGCCAAAAGTTAAAATGACGTTTAAACTTCTAAGAAGCCCATGCTAACATAGCAATGTGCACAAGAAGGGCCCTTCCTTCACTACAGTTGCATCCATAGACGACCTGCTCTTAACACAGGTAGCTCCCTGAAAAAACGCTCACACTAATCAAGATGGTCCATATACACTACTCGAACAAGGGATCTTATGGGAGATGGTAGTAGATAGAGTATGCATTCCTAAAGTGTTCTCTTTTAAACAAAACTTCTGCTTCTGGTTCTGCATGTATTTCAGGAGGTAATCGATCTCTTTATGAGGTCTAGTCCTCTTCTCGATTGTGAGGTCGGTCTGGATGTTTAGGTAGAAGTTAAAAATGAGGTGGAGAACCTGGCCTGGTCAATAACGTAATCTAGTGGACGATTGGGGTTACATTGACTGATACCCGACCTTCTGCCTGTGCCTGCAAAATCCCTAAATTTACTTCTAATTTCCCTGTGCCTGCCTGTAAGAAAATTGTGAAAAGCAAAGCGATTTTTTTTAACTTTAGGCACAAAAACTGCCTTGCGATCTACACAGGAACACTAAATGAAACCAAACAATTAGCAAACAAAATTATTTTGCAAATAAACTACCATCATGTAATTTTACAGCGCATTTATATTTTCATAGGGTGAAGCCAGAGATGTAAACAAGAGGCGTTTGGAGGCTGCTGAATCCCCAGACTGTGCGTTTATGGCAAAATATACTCTGCAAGACAAGCCATGAAAAAGGAAGTCAATTTTCGTGAGAAAATAGTCTTCATTTTCACCTTAAAAAGTACAATAGATGTGAGCTCTCCCACCGGTCGGACATCTTCGGAATCCTCACTCCCAAGGAAATATGTCCACTCTGACTTTTAAATGTCGTCTGGCCTTGGAAATCTATACGCCGCAAATGTGTGCCTACAAAAAAAAAGAAAATCAATCTGGAGTTGCAATTTGATTAGAAGAAAATTGCCACTGCCTTTGTTTCTCCATTTGTCAGCCTGCTGTCCTTTCCAGTCATAGGCTGGCCAATTTAAGCCTTCTTTAAAAACTCCCCGAGAAAGTGCCTGACATTAAAATGTCCTTTCATGCTCTTCTGCTATGCACTGGATATTAACAGTAATGGCGACCTGGCTCCCTCTGGTGTCGCAGCCAAATCAATAGCAGTTAAGTGACACTGTTTTACAATTAAAAAAGGGTTTGTAGGAAATTTAAAAGCTTATGCCTAATTTTCTTTCCCTAACTGATGGCATAATTCATTTTAGAGAAACCACAATGAGAGCTTGTACCCATGCATCATGTAATTTTAGTGCTTACGCATGCGGACCTGCTGCCCTCTGGAGGCGTTTCTGTTCACCACCACCACCAACCAAAGGACAACTGCCATGAGAAACTCTCCAACCCTGTTACTAAGTAACTCAACATTTTATACGGCAGGTGTGAGAAAAGAAAACCCAGTATAAAATGTAAATCTACCAATTATGGGCCCACAGTACGCAAATGTTTAAGCAGTTACACGCATAATTACTCGTAGGTGGTCTAAAATTACACACATGAACTGCTTAGCTAAAGTGAAGTTACACATTCTAACTTTCTTCCCTAAAGATTTTTTTTCTCCTTGCAGAAGCTCCCTGCTCTACCTACAGCTACTCGTAATTTGTGAGCATTGTCATCCCAATCTGACTCGATATGCCTCTTTCAGTTGACCCTGATAGCATTAAATCTCCGACCATACCTTCAATGAGAATGCGACTTAGAAAAGTTTGAGAATATCACAGAAGCTCAAGAGTTTGTATGTTTTCACAAAATTTCCGAGCCATTCCTGTTTTGGAACACTCACTTCCCACCCCTGGGAGCAGATGCACTCCTGTGTCCTATTACACCCCACCCGTGCTATATAGGAAGAGTAAATCAATTTCCGAGTGCAAGTTCGTGTTTTTTGAGCATTGTGAACGTAAATGTATACTGAGAGAATAATCATGCTTGTGCACATTTGAACTCAGCATATATGTCAAAATGTCTTTTTGACTTGCGTCCCTAGTATCTATTGGCTAATAATTTGCTTAACACAGCAGGATAACAGCACGTAAAATATATATTAAATGTAGAGAACCAATTCATTAGGAGAAATATCGAATTAATATCACAAAATTAAATGTATTATCCATTAACTAAGGAGAGACATTAAGATCACAAAGCTCCGGAGTACATAGGTATTGACATATCCATGTTTATTGTTATGCTATGTTAGTAACACTTAAATAGCGCATAATCACCATCAGTCTCTTAGTGCTTATCTAAGGGTTAGAAACCATCTTGCACCAGCTATAATAATAAAGAGACAATCAGTGAGACTCTGCCAAAAGCCTGCTTAAAAAGAAACGTTTTTAGTCTCTTGCAGAATGGAAAGAGGGCTTTTTCTCTTTGTAAACCACCCTGTAATCCATTCCAGATCTGAGGTATCAGAAGTGAGATGGCCCGACCGGCCAATGTAGCATTGTTAAAGCGTGGACAGGTCAGCACGATCGGCTGACAGGAGCGCAGATGATATCCAGGTACGTAGATCCTAAAACGGTCCTCAATAAAAGCTGGCACCCTATCCTACAACGTTTTGCTTTGCTACTTTTTGAGTGAGACAGTTTGAAATGTGCATTCTTTCAGTGCTGAACCAGCAGCATTGATTGGGAGCCATTATCTATGTAGGTAACCCAATGGCTTTCTCTACCATCTCTGGGCAACATAACTGGGCATGTTGGGTTTCTCCCACTCTCATTCTATTACCTACCCTACCTCCCTCCCTCGCCTTCCTTTGTAAAGAATGAGGCTCCCTTGCCTCTAACTAGACCTCTCCCCTTTCAAAATAAAAATGCCTCTCACCCCCTCCACCTCTTGTTCTTTTTTGTCTCCATGGTGATTTACCTTCCGGAAATCTTCCTCCATGGCAGGGGCTATGGGGTGCATCGCATATTTATCCCTTGTAAGTGAGCGGGGCTTGTGGTGGCAGTGGTGTCCCAGCATGGTGATATCCTCTGTTCCTTGGCTCAGCAGGGGAAAAGGACACTGGATGTAATGGAGTCCAGCGGTCCTGCTTTGGCTGCGGTTCTGGGTCAGAAGCAATGCGGTGCAAAGCGTGGCTCAGGAGTTTCTCTACAGGCATATTGAAACTTCTGAAGAGGCGGAAAGCACAGACTTGAACCCATATTTCTTAGCTTTCTGGGCAACCTTGGGGGCTGTGATTGGCTGACATGTTGCTTGTGCTGGCCTCCTCTCCTTGGTTTGTTTTGGGGGTCTATTTCCCTTCTTACAGGACTTCTTCTAGGTAACCCTTCATTCTGCTTTAAGAAGGAGGGAAAGAGAGTTGTTAAATGGAAGCATGTCCTATCTACTACATTTTTCTTGGAGGCGGAAGATCCTCTACCGCCTAGAAAGACTCGAAGCACTTGGAGTTTGGAGGTGGGGACTGCGCCTCTCCTGCCTAGAGATAAGGTTCAGGACATGATTGATGTGGCTGTGGATAGGGCTGGAAAGCCTATGAATGAGGCTAAGTCCAAGACTGTATTGCCTGACATTGACTCTCCAGACGCAGAGTTAGAGGCGCCATCAACTTCTTCAAGGGGTAAAGATGTCTCCAGGGAAGAAATGTGGGATTTTCTAGCACATGTGCAAGAGAATGTAGGATTTCCATCCTTTCAAGCATCACATGAAGGGTGAGCCCATTTTCCTCACTATGTTAATCCCTTTTAGTTTACCATGACCTTTTCAGGGTCCAGTTAGGGATATGGTAAAAAGGGTGTGGAGGATGTGGATACGAATCAGGTTACTCATTTTCTGCAATAGCTGTATCTATTAGAATGGGAAGATGTTCTTTCTTATTCACTTTGCCTGGACTGTATTCTGGTGACTCTTATTGGTAAGACTGCCATTATCCAGAATTGTATCCCCACTGATAGAAAGGTGGACTCTGGTATTAAAAGGGTCTTCTGCAGCTGAGAATTTGGCATTGAAAGCAAGTATTTTCTCCACTTATCCTGCGCAATCCTTAGTTCAGGCCTTTGATAAGCTTGCTGTTGCAGTTCAGAAGGGTTCAGAGTGCTCTGATCTGTGATGGCTATGGAGGATGTAAAACAAAGCAGTATGGAGGGATAAATCACTCTTTTATTGTCGTCTAAGGCACCATTAATTATCCTGACGTTCACAATATTTTATGTGGCTACAAATCCTCATGATTCTGTTGGGTTCACATACCATTAGGCAGGTCGCTGGCACATCGATTGATTTAACATGAATTAATCATAAACATAAAAAAATAAAAAAATATAATAACTAATTGATCAATGTCACAAACTAACATACAAATGTACATATACACAATATATACAACATATACAATACCCTAACAATTATGTATACTCATGTACTCTCATCATTCTGAATGATACAATCTGAGGTAGTCCCCTTCGCGCAAGAGGTATCACACCTCCCTCTCATTTAATTATGTACGCCTCTAACTTTTAACCAAACTCAAATTAATTGGACTTCTCATAAAGCTGTCGACGCGGTCGCGTTTCAGCCATCACTTTCTTCTGGCTTCCTCAGGACAAGGGTACACAATATCTGGATTAATATCCTAGCTCTCGGAGTCAAAACGAGTCCACTTCAGAGGGGGTACGTACTCCCTACATGTCTTGGTTCCATGCTTGGTATGGAAACCTTAATTTGCTCCCGGGGCTTTCACTACCGGCGTTTTCCAATGGTTACTGGCCGTTCCTCCGCCTCACTCCCGTTATTCAATCCGGTCCGCTCAGTCGCTGGGAGGATGTTCTTCCTTATTCACTTTGCCTGGACTCTATTCTGGTGACTCTTATTGGTAAGACTGCCATTAATCCAGAATTGTATCCCCACTGATAGAAAGGTGAACTCTGGTATTAAAAGGGTCTCTGCAGCTGAGAATTCAGCATTGAAAGCAAGTATGTTCTCCACTTATTCTGCGCAATCCTTGGTTGAGGACTTTGATAAGCTTGCTGTTGCAGTTCAGAAGGGTTCAGAGTGTTCTGATCTGTGGTGGCTATGGAGCAGCAGGCAACATTGCTTGCAGACATTTCTTTGGACAGCATATGTTCTTCAGCCATGTCCACATGTGCCATGATTAAGAAGGTTTCAGCTTCTGTTTTCACCTAAGTGCAATGTCTTGACTCAGAAAGGAGCTGAAAAGTAGGGCTCCTGACAATTGCAGTCCTTGCGGGGGTCTGCTAGTGAGAGGCAGGATACAGCACTTCCTTCCAGTGTGGCAACAGGATGCATCGGATCAGTGGGTCTTGGACGTTCTGGCTAATGGTTACGCAATCGAGTTCAAGCACAATCTCCCAGATACTGGCATCCTTCTGACTCAGGCTTTGGCTGATGTGGCAAAGCTGCAGGTACTTCTGGATAAGGTCATTGACTTGCTCAGGAAAGGGGCCATCTGCAGAGTGCCAGATGAAGAACTGGGAAAGGGTTCCTATTCCATCCTGTCTTTGGTTCAAAAGGTTTCAGGGACGTTTCGTCTGGTCCTGGTCCTAAAATGGGTGAATTCTTGGATAAGGTCCATCCATTTTCGAATGGTAACAATTCAGGCGATCCTTCCATTGGTAAATCCAGGTGATATTTTGGCCTCCTTGGATCTCTAGGATACCTATCTTCAGGTCCCTATTGCAGTTCCCTCTCAGTGGTTTCTACGTTTTGCAGTAGGGGACGATCATTTCCAATTTTGTGTGCTTTCCTTTGGTCTCAAATCAGCCTAGGGTTTTTCCAAACTTCTGGCTCCTTTAGTGGCAATTATTCACACAAAAGGGATTTTCGTTCATCCCTACTTAGACTATCTGTTGGTACAGTCCCCAAAGGAATCCCAGCTGGCGAGACAAATGAAGAGGGTTTTTGCAGGTCATCCAGGAGCATAGATTTTTGATAAATTGGGAAAAATCTTTTCTGGTTCCATCCCAAGACATGGTGTTCATTGAGGCTCGTTTTCAGAAGCAGTTGTCTCAGGGTTTTGCCTTGGTGGCTCAGAAGGCTCCAAGTGGGTGTATTCGTTGTGGGTTCATGGCCACTTAAATTCAACTGTGTTTCTGAATCCTTGGGCCAGGTTTCACCTACACAAGCTTGTTGGGTGGATTCTCTCCCAGTGGTTTCCAGGTGCATATGATCTTCAGATCCACATCCAGATGTCGGACCAGGTCTGCCGGATCTGTTGTAGTGACTGGAGTGGGATCATCTACAGAAGGGAATCTCCATTATCCTCCGGCTCTAGTGATGATAAGAGACATGAGGCTCTTGGGTTGAGGAGCCTGGTTGAGGAGGAGCAAGCCCAAGGGTTCTGGCCTCTACTGGACTCTCAAAGGTCATCAAACCGGATGAAGTTGAAGACTGTTCTGCTTGCCCTGGTTCATTTTCTGGCAGTCCTGAACAGGAACGTGGTACTGGTTCGGACTGAAAATCTGGTGGCAAAGTCTTTACATTCAGGGGTGGAAAATGTCAGGGCGGATCTTCTAAGCAGAAAAATTCCGTCTTCCAAGGATTTCTTCCTGCACCCGTGTTTGTTAAATTTGATTGCTGAGGTGGGGTCAACCAGAGATAGATCTGTTTGCTTCTCCAGAGAATGCCAAGGTGCAGAGTTTATTTGAGGGGAGGTGTCCTCAGGTATGGTCAATGGACAGTTTGTCCATTGCCTCGGGCTCTGATATATGCTTGTCCACCCTTTCAGTTGATCCGGTCATTTCTGGTGTGGGTCAGGAAGGAGAGAGCTCAAATAGTCTTGATTGCTCCTCGTTGGCCCCTAGTTAATTGGTTTCCTTTTCTGGAGCTGTTGTAGAATGTCAGGAAAGGACTCTGCTGGCTGTCCCGTCTGCTCTCTTCTTTCCATCTTTTCCAATGGGGCAATTAGGAAGTTGAACTTGATGGCATTGAGGTTGAACAGAGAGGTTTAGCCAGGAGCATAGCTTTTAAGGCGTGTAAATGTATTTTCTGTTAATAGTTGGTTACAGGTGCTTTCATTTGGGTATTGTAAGGTGTCTGTCAGATTTCACCAGTAATTTTTACATACATACAAAAATGCTCACACACTCTCTCCCTCGCTGCTTTGAATGTCTCCAAAATGATGGTTCTCCCTTTTCCACTGCCCTTAAGCCCCTCTCAGAGACCCTGCTTGTATATAATACATTTTAACATTATATACCAGAGTGACTGTTAAAAAATCTGAAGCTCACACTCCCCCAACTTTACTAGTCAAGCTATGCTTCTGGGTTTAGCTGGTTTGGGGTTTCCTGAGCAATTGACATTACTTTTGTGGGTTCTAGGAGGTCCACTATTCTCCATTCTTATGCCAGGCATTGAAAAACCTTTCTGGCCTGGTGTTTGAAGAAGCAGGTGTAACTAGGCCTGGGCGGTAAATTCCGTTCCGCTCGCGCAATTTGCAGAATTTGGATACTTTTGCATTGCGCGGAGAACGCAAAATTGCCCAGATTCTGCGTTCCATGACTTCGCGAAATTTTTTGCTTGTTCGCGTTCTCAAAATGCATGTTCACGAGATATTTCCCCCAGAGCATGCAAACAGTGATTGCGAACAGGAAAAAATCATCGCGAACAAGCAATTCCATGTGTTCGCATGATTTCTGCGTGTTCGCATAGATTTTTTACCATTTCGCGGAGATTTGCGTAACGCAATTACGCAAATTCCACCCACCCCTAGGTGTAACCCAATTTGCCTAGCCATTTTCTGATTATGCAATTCTTGCAGAATGAAGCTAGCATGATTTTGACAGTAGCTACTCTGAGGGTTCAGTGTACTGCTATTCAGGCTTTTCATGGTTCCCGGTGAAATCTGTAGGATGAGGAAGTGCTGATGCCTAGATTTTTCCCAGGGGTGTTGAATTTGTTTCCTAGAGTTGTCCGTTCCTCTCCAACTTGGAATCTGCAGTTTGGTGCTGGAGGCTTTGACTTGTCCTTGTTTGCAACTCTTGCTCAGGTTGATTTGAAAATGTTGACAGTTAAGTTTTGTTTATTAGTGGCAATTACTTCTGCTAGGAGCCAATGAGAATTGGGGTCCCTGTCTTGTCAATATCCTTTTTGTAAGGTATTTGTGGATAGGATTGTGCTGGTTCCATGTGATGCTTTGGGGAAAGATACATTGACCATCAACTCCATTTTGTATAATTGACTCTGTTTTCTGTGCTGTCACACAGCTGCAGGGTGGGGAAGGGATGTTTTTGCTCTTCACCTGTTTTCGCTCTTCACTGTGCAGAGTAAGCTGGAACATATTGTTTGGGATGCGCACTTGATACCGTTCACAGGGTTGAGATTGTTTTGCCAGAGAAATGTGCAGAATGTACAGCTCTGCCTCGGAGCAAACAAAGGGGCCTGGTCAGCTTCTGTGAGAGATCTTGACGCAGACCGGTACGGTCAGACTGGCTTTCACAACAGAAAGACGGAGGAGAGGTTTCAAGAAATCACTCCTTGGGTTGAGTAAAAGGTAATAAAGATAGGGAACCTTGACTCTAAGACAGGAGCTTACCTGTGAAGAAGATGCATTGTCACAGGGACCTTCGGTGATCCTAATCGAGACTTCTGCCTGACTGTGAGGGCTCCCCAGTCATGCTGGCCAGAATGTTGAGAGATACTCTCTAGGTGATGTATTTCTATTACTTACTTTGTGTATATATTCCATAAGTTTCATTGCTCCGTGAGTATATTTCATGTTTTTTTCTGCTTTGTATACATTCTCTCTATATTTGACTTCTTTCATTTGACATTTTGGAAAGTTCATCAATCAGACCCTCCAGCATTTCGCGATTTTGCGATTCATGAAAAAATCACGAAATCAGCTGTGAAGCGCGATGGCCGCAATATTTACCAAACCAGCCGCACAAAAATTCTCCCGGCAGGCATAAAAAAGTATGCCATTTATTTGGCTGTACGCGCATCTGTCACTATGTGAACTGCGCTGTACAGTCGTATTAGCTGCCTGCTTCCTCCATTACAATATTGATGCAAGAGGAGTGAGAAAAGGAAAGTATAGCTTCTCTGCTCTCCAGCTTGCAGGCTCAGCTGCTGTTCTTATAATTGCAGGAAAGAATGTAAAAAATTAGGATCTCAGCACGGGGGTGGGGGGAGGCGAGCAGAGAAGGGAAAGGACTTGTCTTTTTCTTCTTGGGCAGATCATACAATGACAGTGTCTGCTTAGCCACTTCAGCTGCCCCACCCCCTTTCTTTCTTCCTCCCTTTTATTCCCGCTGTCTAGCAGCTCATCCTCTCTTACTAAAAACCCTGACTTCAGAAACGGTTCTCACCCCCTGTCTTTCCTTCTTTCGTTGATTTGTTCCCCTGTTAAATGGATCCAAAAAAGAAAAACAGTGGAGATGATGTCTTTTTCTGACATTTTTCTATTCCAAAGCAGTGCTTGAAATGGAAAAATAGAAATGCAAGTACTCAGTAACAGAGTACCTGCTTGTTTCTGGGAAGTGTCAGTACTCTTCAATTAAAGGTATTGCATTTCTCTTGAGAAGTGCCGGTACTCTCAAAATAAAAAAGTGCTGGTACTCTGTATCGGACAGTACCGGCCCATTTAACGCACTGTTCCAAAGTGCAGCTGCAGGAATAAAAGGTTCAAAAGATGAAAAATAACGAAATAAAGCCAGACAGAGTGGTAGCAAAGTGACCAGATTGATTTTATTATCACCCAAACACATTTGCGCCACTCTACAGAGTTTGCAAGTGAAGCACTACTTTTAGTTACTTGTCTTTCTTTGAATAGCGTTGTTTTCCCCCGGGCGAGGAACTAGTGCACCAATCTTGGAGGTACCGCAACTCGTGGATTGGGAAACAAAATGTGTACTGCGGCTCAGTGTTCAGGGAAGAGGTCTTTTTACCATACTGCTAAAGTTCTGTAATGATATAACGAATGGAAATTGAAATGGGTCCATTCTGTGCCCTGTATTAATGTCCTTAACTTTTCAGGCAAAAGCATTTACTGATTTCTGAATAGCGAGTGTAAAAGCGTTAAAGTAACCATGTTGTCCTTGCTTACATTTCACACGCTTCACTTAATTTTTCATTCCCTATGAGTGTTTGCTTTTTGCAGGATGCTGTTTCTTTTTTTTTGGCAGAATATTGCTCTTGTCTTGTGCGTAATTTAAATTGAGCCCCATCCAGGGGTTTATAGTGGTGCACAATTGTGTTGTAGTTGACAGCAGTGCGAGTTTCTCTCAGTGGGGCAGTATGGTGTTTAGTGGGGGAGAGGATGTGACACCGTGGTCAGAGCAGCAAACTTGGAACTGGGGAACCTGATTCTGAAGGGTGATTATTGCGAGATGTTTGTCCTTTCAGCACTACCCATAAAAGGGATTCATTGCACGCAACACAAGAGGAGGCTGTGTGACTGCACCCAGGGAGCAAAGGGGGGCTGTGTGACTCCACCCAGGGAGAACAGGGGGGGCTGTGTGACTGCACACAGGGAGCGAAGGGGATCTGTGTGACCACTCCCTGGGTGCAGTCACACAGCCCCCCTTCGCTCCCTGGGTGCAAAGGCGGGGCTGTCTTACTGCACCCAGGGAGCGAAGGGAGCGGCATGACTGAAACCAGGGAGCGAAAGGAGCAGCGTGACTGAAACCAGAGAGAGAAGGGAGCTGTGTGACTGAAACCAGGGAGTGGTGAAAGTGGTGCCATGGCAGGGGTGCACACATGGGAGCTAGAACATCCCAAGGAGAAATACAGCCCCTTCCCACGAGGTTAGTAGATTAGAGCTGTGCTCCCATAGAGCTGCAGAAAGTTTAAACATGCATATTTCAAAGTGGAATACTATGCTAAAAGAGGTTCCATTGATTTAGGGTGAAAAGGAATGATTACGAGTAAAATAAAGTGCAGAAATAATGCCGCAAAATTTTCATTTTTGTGCCGCAAAATTTCAATTTTTGTGCTGCAAAATTTGCAAATCTAGGCTGCAGTATCCTGGGGGTCTGATCAGTTTTCAGTATTCATACGTCTTTATTCGAAGTATTTCATCATAAAAGACATCATAATAAAACCATTTACATTTCAATATAAAAATAAAAAATAAAAATAAACTTTGTATCTACAAAAGAAATAAAAGCAAATACTTAAAATCACAGTATACTTTAACAAGAATATAAACATGATACCCCGGGTATAGTGCATTTTAGATTAAATATGCTCTAGCATTTGTTGAGTATTCTTCGTCGGACACCTAAGCAATCTATTTACTAACACGGGCATATCATACTAAATTTTAAAACGTGATTAAATGTACAGAATCAGACGTACTACCTATAGTAAAAAGTAAATAAAGATAAAACTCAGCTCCCAAGCGGGTACCTTGTTCTAATAAGCCATGTCCAACCCAAAAACTTTGCCACAGCTATGGTCACAATCTCAGTTGTATTAGTTCTTAGGAGCCATAGTTCCTCTGCACTCACCCTCATTCTCAACCTGGAACAGATTGGTTTTAGCCATTTTCTACGTGGCGCTTGATATGCGGGACAGGCAAAAAAGATATGACCTATCGATTCTAGTTTGTCCCTACACCACGGGCAATACTCAGAAGAACGACCACGCCATGTACTAGTGAAAGTCCTAACCGGTAGTGTGCCAACTCTAAATTGGTGGTAAAGTTTTCTGTCATTACTCCTGGTAATGACATCCCAATAGTCCTCTAGATGGGGGTCGAGTTTGTGGGCCAGAAACCTGCCAGTCAAAGTAGAAGAATCTGACTGGGCAACAATTTGGGTTCTAATAGAGGCCCAATAAAGTTCTTTATATTGTTTTTTTGAAGGGAAAACATTATTTTCGGGGTCCGTCCATAACAAGCTTAGACCCATGTTTACCAGCATGAACTTAACAGCTCTAAACCAAGGAAGATTACTATAGCCCACTATTGATCTCAAATCTAAGATTTCATTGGCAAAAATGGCCAATTCCGGAATAGTCCAGATTCTCCTCCACAATCCTAACATCCTGTACCGAGCTACGTCTATGACTGAGCGATAGCCCAGGTCAAGCATTAAGGGTTTCATCGGGGTAGATTGCGGAAGGCCCACCAAATTTCGTAAAAATTTATTTTGGATTTTGGCCAGTTGGGAGAGATCAGAGGAGCCTCAGAGGTCCGCATCATACAGGATAGCAGAACTTATTTTTGCCTCGTATATTTTTAGCACCGGCGCTATCCTTTTGGTTTGTGACATTCTTTGCTCTTTAATAAGACACCCTGTTAATCTAGCAAACTTTAGACAGATGGCATCAAGTTGTGGTTTCCATCTTGACCTGTACGCTAGTACTACTCCAAGATAAGTCATTACCTCCACCTGCTCTAAATCAGTGCCATTCATACGAACGTGGCACTTTAATGGCTTATTTTTAGTTAGGACCATGAATTTAGTTTTACACACGTTTACCTGTAGGTCGTTTTGTTTACAGAAGACCTCAAACTTATTTATCGCAGATTGGAGACCCTTTTGAGTTTTCGAAAGGATAAGGGTGTCGTCTGCGAAGATAAGGAGAGGAAACTTTTTACCACCTAATATGGGTGCATCAGTTGGAAAATCTGCAAAATACTGGGCAACCTGATTTATAAAAAGGAGGAATAAGGTCGGAGCGAGTACGCATCCTTGCCTGACTCCGCGGGTAACTGGGAAACTCTCAGTTACCTGGCCCTGTCTACCCCATCTGACCCTGGCGAAAGTGCCCTCATGTAGACGTATTACTAAATTCAAGAGTACTTGTGGCATACCCATTTTACCTAAGGCAGCCCATAGCTTTTCTCTGTGGACGAGATCGAAGGCGGACTTAAGGTCCACAAATGCAGCATAAATAGATCCTCCGCCCAGGTACACCACCTTCCAATAAATCAAAAGGAATCTAAGCACTTGATCTATTGTGCTGACGCTAGTTCTAAATCCAGCTTGCATAGGCGAAAGAATGTTCTCATTTTCCACCCAGTCCTGAATTTTTGCCAATAACATTCTGGCTACAACTTTCTGGATTGCGTCTATTAAACTTATAGGGCGGTTTGAAGGACTGGTGCTATTTAAGGCCCAGCGGTGCCAGGGAACAACACCTAAAACCTTCGTGGGATACCTGTTCTGGCGCACTAAAGACAGAGACACGGGAGACTTCCTTCGGCGTCAAAGATCAGCGTTTATTACTGCAGGGATGCAAAAGTCATGGGAAGTACAACAGAGTGTAGGTTCCAAGAGTCTGCTTCAAATTGTGTTTGTGGTTCGCTCTCTTTTATACAAGATCTTGTCGATGCACAATATGTAAGCAAAAGGTTACAGCTCAGTTCCCACACTAAAATTCAAAAGGATCGCTTTCATGTATTCAGAACCCCGGAACATAATTACATTAACATCACCAGTTCCAACTGTAAAAGCACATCTTCCCATCATTAGGTACATTCCACTTGAGTTGTAAATGAGCAAGAGTAAAGAGACAAGAACAGCTGCTAGGAAGTCAGGCACACCTAAAGAAAAGAGTGTGGGGGTAATATTGGAAACATGATCATAGGATCAAAGAGCTTGATCTCAGCACGTGCATGGCTGAAACAATAGGCCGGTACGACAAGATTACCCTCAAGCTGAGCCATTTGCCTCTGCAGTGTCATTCCTCCGGTCATAAAGACGCATGAAAGGAATATGCGTCTTCCGTATGGCTTGGGAACTAACAGGTCACGATGCGGACAGTTGCCTGTTCACTGACTACGTGAGGGCAAGAAACAAAATGGATGCCGTATCCGAAATGGAACCCAAGGGTTCAGATGTAGAAACACGTAAATGAGGCGAACCATGCCAGGTAGTGTAGTGAAAACGCGTACACTTACCGAACTCGCCATTTACGGTTCATAGATACCAAACTCGTCCATATTCGGCAATGCCCAAAACACCGTAACGATTTTCACGGAACCTCAGACGCTCCTTTTGCCCTCATGTAGGCAAGCACTAGTCGAAATCAGAGTCGATCTCGATATTCATCAGATCATTCAGGTGTTGCTGGAACATTATTCTATCCATCAATGCCTCTCTGGAAACAGATGGCCTTCTTATACACGTTGTAGCACAAAGGCCACATAAGGCAGGACCACACTGTACACAAAGACAACACGTGAACAGAAATGTCATGACAACCCCTATAATCATCAGAATCTTCCAACCCCAAGTTGACATTAGACCCCAAAACCATCCTAGAAGCGTCCAATCTCCCTCGTCCACGTGTATGGACTCCGAGATTTTGTGCAACTGGGAGATGGCTTGATAAACCGTTGGAGCGTTATCAGGTATGAATATGCAGCAGCTCGAATGGATGACCTTACACACACCACCTCTATCCGCTAGAACAACGTCTAGAACCATACGGTTCTGTAACGTCATGAGCCTGTCCGCTTGAAGCTCCGCTGTCAGATTACCAAGGGCACTTGCAGTTATGTTAGCAGTTGACTCTACTACACGAGTTAACTGTCTCAGATTCCTGCTATTGACCATAGGGCCCCAAAACGGTAGGAAACCCTTGAAGAAGTCTCCTGCTTCTTGACCGGAAGTATCCTCTTTACTAATGACACCTCTCACAACTCTGGTTTTGTGATAGTCGGCGGCAACAGTGAAAGTCGGGGGCAAGAGATTTGCAATATAGCAGGTACCTGAGAAGTCGTGTGGTAACCACGTATATGCTCGGTCATAACATACAAAATAGGTACCCTTGGCAGTCAGAAGGACAGGGGAAGAAAGCATCGGTAGAACGTAAGTATCCACATAAGCACTCTTCCCAAGCTGGGCTCTTGGATTTCGGCCACGACCTTGCAGACAAAAGTGGCCTAGGTGAGGTACAATCCATATTGGAGGTGAGCTTTTAAGCTGTCTATCACCCACTGATATACTATACTCAGCCTCACTAAGGTACTTGTAGGCCTGCACTTCCTCCTTTGGGATGAGCGTAGCATCAAAAATGTCTCTATCTAGATCAGCAATCGCTGTCGCCAGAGACTTATGATACGGGCCAGGACCAAAGCTTGCTGAGCGTGGCTCTCGATGGGGGTAGGAATCTAGTGCACTACGGAACATGATTTGGAATGCCCGAACTGACCCTTGGGGGCTGTACGGGAGAACCAAATATGGAATACCCCTGTCCATGGTATGCGGCATTAGCCCACACACCCAACAATTTGTAGTATTACCAACCAACTGATGCTGATGCAAAAGTTGCACAAAGGAATTGTTTCTAAATTCCGCACGTCTGACTTGCTCATGTTGGGGCAGTAAGTGAAAAGAATGTGGAGAAACGGTGGAAGCGAAATTCAGGTTGTAGAAAGGAGGAGTAGGTGAAATGGAAGGTAATAATAATTGAATCCCAAAATATACTCCACCCACCAGTAGCATTTAAACGGTTAGGAACAACATAAAGATCTGAAATAGAAAACACTTTGTACGAAACACTTCTGATCCTTGCGCCAACATTCTCTCTTTTTCCGACAGCTTCGAGAAGTCCATCCTCTAAACGAAACCGTCCGTGACGTTCTTGACGCACTTCGTTCTGAGTAGCGATTGCCAATTCCCAGGAGTTCCCAGAAATCGACAAAAGAAACCGACCTAGTGTCGATAGCTGCTAAACAGGAGGAAGTACCCGCACGGCCCTACGGTCAACCCAGATGATAGGTTAAATGAATTAGAATCAAAGTCAATAATAGTCTCTTTGCTGCATGAAAAGAAAAGGTATATACACTATATAATGTCCACAGTGTTCATGACAACGGTAAGGCGTACTGTAAATTTCAAAAAGGGAATAAAAACAGAACTCTTTTATTTGTCCTTAACGCGCGGTCGAAGAAAGTATCGACTTCTCCCGGGTTGAGTCTGATCTTCAAACAGTGGATTGGATGGCGAACAAGTGTTCGATGGTCCAGGCAATTGTTCAGTACTTGTATTTCCCAGTGTTGAAGGAAGGGAAATTGTTTGAGGGGAGTCAACAAGGGTGTTAGATATGGGCTGAGCTTCGCTGAATGGGACAAAGCGTAGTGGAGCGTCCGTCTCGGACGAGGAAAAGCCCTTTTTTATCCAAGTATCCGCCGGCAAAGGAAACGGGACTTTCTTGGTGTGGGTGGCATGTACCCAATGCTTCCGTCCCTCCAGCCGAACCGCCGTCCTTGTTGCCAGTAGCACCTGGAAGGGTCCCACAAACCTCGGCTCAAGGTTTCGTTTTCGTCCGAAGTTACGGGTGAGGACCCAGTCCCCTGGTTGCAGCCGATGACCAGGACCCTCTGTTTGTGACGGCAGAGCCTCAAAGACCTGTTGATGAATCAAACTCAATTTAGCAGTCAGATCATATAGATAGTCGATTAACATTGGATATTCAAGTCTGTTCAATTCTTTAGGCCTTGGAACCCCCCAAATGTTCGCAGGACGGCCGAACACAATCTCATATGGGCTGAGCCCTACTCGAGAGTGTACAGTAGCCCTGGTCGATAAGAGAGCTAGAGGCAGAGCGTCGGGCCATGATAAACCAGTTGTTGCCTGAACTTTAGCAAGTTTTAGTTTCAGGGTGCCATTGTATCCTTCCACCAAACCCGCTGACTGAGGATGATTAGCACTATGGAATTTCTCTACTATACCCAAACCACGACACACACTCTTCATCACACTTCCCACAAACTCACTTCCGTTGTCCGACCATACAATCCGAGGCATGCCTTACCTGGGGAAATACTCTTTGAGCAGAATTTTAGCTGTGGATAGAGCAGTATTATCCTTAAGAGGGTAAGCTTCAATCCATCTGGAGAACGCACATACTACAACCAACACATACTTCAAATTGTTGCATCTCTCCATATGGATGAAGTCCAATTGGATAACTTCGAAAGGACATGTAGGAGGGGCAAAATGACCAGGTGGAGTGGGGGTGCCCTTGCCGGGATTATGCATCAAACATACCATGCAATTCTTAACCACTCTCTCTGCACATTTAGTAATCCCATCATTCTTCCATACAGGAGACAACAACTTGCATATGCCCTTCGAGCTAATATGTGCTGTGCCATGGGCCATTGTAACAACAGCAAGCACGTATGCATCCGGTAACATCCATCTCTGTTTCTCTGACAAGTCAACCCAACATCCATTCTCGTCTAACTTTCCCGTGCTTTCTTTCCACTTAGTCTTTTCCATTTCAGTGGCCTCATTCTGTATTTCCTTCACACTCTCCACTGTGTCCTCACACATGCTAGTTTCTGCTGGCCATCTTACTGAATTCGCAACGTACATTCGATTTGTCAGATTTCTAGCTGTCTCTTTAGCAGTTTCGTCTGCAAACGCATTACCACGACCAACATCATCCGTCACTTTTCGATGCGCACTACATTTAATTATGGCCACCTGCTTAGGCAATGTGAGTGCACCTAAAAGGTCATTCACAAGCTGTCCATGCTGAATCTTCGTGCCATGCGACGTTAAGAATCCTCTTTCTTTCCACAATCGCCCAAAACTGTGTGCCACACCAAAAGCATACTGGCTGTCTGTAAACACATTCACCCGCTTTCCTCTGGACAACACACACGCTCTTGTCAAGGCGACCAACTCAGCTGCCTGGGCCGAGTTCTGACTCAATCTCGCAGTTTCCACAATCGTACTCAACGTCACTACAGCATACGCAGTCGTCACATCACCATTCGGTAACTTAAAACAGGAACCGTCAACATACAAAGTACCATCGGGATCTACCAATGGAGTATCTTTTAGGTCGATACGACCCTTCGTTTCTTCCTCAGTTCTTAGATAACAGTCATGTGATGCTACATCACTTGACTCTGTGTTGATCGGCAATAATGTTGCTGGATTCAACACATTACACCTTTTTATCCGTATATGACTAGCCAGTAACGTCAGCTCATACCCAGACAACCTTGCGCTCGTCAAATGTTGAGTTTTCGTTCGGTTTAAGAGAGTGTCAACTGCATGCGGAACCATCACCGTAAGCATATTATCCATGACCAGACCTGCGGACTGTCGAATGGACGCCGCAGCTGCCGCTGTTGCTCTTAAACAACTCGGCAAAGCTCTAGCTACTGGGTCTAAGGTCGAAGAAAAATATGCGCAGGGACGCTGTTTGTCACCAAATTGTTGCGCCAGAACACTCAACGCACAACCATCCCTCTCGTGAACGTACAGTGTAAACGGCTTACTGTAATCAGGAGTACCTAACACAGGAGCCGAACACAACGCATCACGTAATTCAGAAAAACCTTTTTGACACTCTTCAGTCCATGGCAAAGGAGTCGAAACATCCTTGCAGGTGAGAGCTAACAATGGTTTCGCCAAGAGTGAAAAATTTGGGATCCATTGTCTGCAGTATGACGTAATACCTAGAAAGGCACGTACATCTCTCTGAGTTTTAGGCACAGTCATTCGAGAAATCGCTGCAATTCTCTCTGGGGTCAACCTTCTCCCTTCTTTTGACAATAAGTGACCTAAGTAGGTTACTTCTTGGCAACAATATTGCAGCTTGGAAGGTGACACCTTGTGATGTAAGTCACATAAATGCCGCAACAACGATACTGTAGTAGTTCTACAAATATCTTCGGTATCAGCAGCTACCAACAGGTCGTCAACGTACTGAATCAAGGCTGCGCCTGCCGGTAACACAAATGAATCAAGTTGACTTTTGAGGGCTTGACTGTAGATAGACGGACTCTCACAATAGCCCTGTGGTGCACGTTTCAGTCTAAAACTGCGACCACCTAATGAGAATCCGAATAGGTCTCTGCTTTCCTCAGCAATCGGGATACTAAAGAAAGCATTCTTTAGGTCGATCACCGTGAACCAGGAGGCAGAAGCTGGAATCAGGGTTAGCAAAGTGGTGATATCAGGGACCACGGGAAATTGTGGAATCACGATTTTATTCACCTCTCTCAAATCGATTATGAAACGGTACACAGGAGGTTTAGATGGATCAGTGCGTTTTAAAATTGGTAGTACAGGACTATTACACACATTTCCTCGAGTTTCTTCAACTACATCCTTTTTGATCAGGTCGTGTACAATCGCTAATAGCGCCCGTTCTCCCTCAATGGAGATACGATACTGTGGTATACGTGGCAGTCGCACATTTGGTTTCAGCTTGATCATATAGGGTGGGATGTCCAAGAGACCCACGTCATTGGGACCTGTGGCCCATAGAGACGCAGGAAGGGAGCTCAATTCCGGTGGGAGTTTATCGATCGACAAGTACATAGGAGAGATTACTCTTCGACCTAATGTAAGCTCCACTCCTTCAGGGGAGCAGTACAATGTCGCATATAACCGTTTTAACAAATCCAAGCCCAAAAGATTCTCACCACAACCAGTAGATAGAATCAATGGAGCCTCCAACTCACGTGGACCGATAGTGAGGGGCAAAGGGCTGGAGACAGGATTTCTAACCGGGGCGCCAGAGAATCCAACGGAAACATTTGTTAAGCCAGACAAAGGTGCGCCAGGGAGTTTCGAATGCATGATGGAACTTTTCGTTGCACCAGTGTCTAACAGAAAAGGCTCGACTACGCCAGATGTAGCAACTGCGACGTAAGGCCCGCTCTGATCAACCGGAACTGATACTACTCCCTCTCTTTGTCGGTGGCTGTCCTAGTAATGATCGTTTGCAACAGTCTCATGTTCAACGTAGTAATCGTCCACATGATATTGTGTAGATCTAACTGACCCCGCATTTCGCTGGTCAAAACAATTATTCGTATCTGGTGAATTCTGAGGGCGAACGTTCTGATTGTGAATGGTACCACGGCCTCTACCTCGAGATGCCTGCTGAGGACCACCACGGCTTCCTCGTGATGACACACCATTCAGACGGTCACGCAAAGCGGGACAGTCGTATTTTATATGTCCCTCTCTTCTACAATATGCACATTGGTTATACCCAAGCATAGATCTAAAGTCAGAGGAGTCAGGACGTGACTGTATTCTGGAGGATTGTGATTGTGGTCTATATTGCTGTTGTAAATCAGTGTGATTTGAACGCGGAGGATACGCTTGCTGCAACAAAACCTTCGTTTTCAGCTCCTTCGTTTTCTTATCTACACGATCACTTTCTTCTTTTTCCCTATTCTCATAATATTGAGCCGTCGCTAATATCTGTGCCGTGGTTGAAACAGCCCATGCACTTTCTGAATTTTTCAATTTGTTGCATAGTTCTGGCAACAAATTCAACACGAATTTGTCAACAAACAACCGTTGGCCTCCCTCAGTGCCCATATCCTGACCACTATGATCGACAAATGCCTCTTCGAATCTAGTAAAGAAATCGGAGACACTCTCGTCCTTCTTCTGCTTACAAGCTGCTAATTTATCCCAGTTTACCCTCATCGCCGGCATAAGCGTTTTCATGAACGTAATTATTCTCTGGGGCAGATCCGAAATTACCTGCTCTGGCTTAGCCCCACCAACTTGTCGGCCATCAGCCGCTATTATTGCAGCCCAATCGCCGCCTAACTCATTCGCATGATTTTCCTGACGAATTTTCGCCCAAACAGGCTGTGGTACAACATTTCCGAACAGCATGTCGATGTCGGCAAGGTTCATAATAGCAGCATCTACTAATTGAGACAACTCCTTGTAGTAACCCGCCGGATTCTTGCGTGGATCAGGTAAGGACTGTTTGACTTGTAAGACTTCTGATCGCTTCCATGGGAGGTGTATCCAAACTCTTTGGAAATGCTGAGGGATCGGGGGGGCAGCACCAGGATCACCTGGCATCCATACTGGCGGAACCTCTCTCATAGGGTACTGACCAGGAGCCGCTTTCCAATTCTCAGAGTCGTCATCAAACGCCACTCGAGAATGCACTGTCGACCTATGGGCTAACAGTCGCTCTAAGGCACGTCGTACATCTTCACCTACAATCATACCGCTCAAAAATTGACTCTGAAGTTCAATCATATCGGGCGGTACGTTATCTAAATTGTTATTATACCATTCTTCCCTCAAAAAGTTACACATTTCTTCGAACACGAATCTCTGTGTAGGCTCATTAAACTGAGAAAACGTCTCGAAAACCATGCGTGGAGGGTAGTTGGCAGGATGTCTTATCCACCTATGTGCCATTGTCACTAGCGTCTCTTTTTCCCTCCCACTAGGGATCTGACTCCGTCTTTGGGGAGTTTCAGAAGTATCGGATGGAAATAACTGACCAGAAAGCGGTGAATAAAGGGTAGCAACAGTGTTAGGGATACGATTACGAACAGAAGGAGAAAGGAGAGCAGGAGCCACTACGTTTGAAGTGAAGGCAGACACAGCAGAAGCAGGCAAGGTAGTCGGGGTGGCAGGGACAAGAGGCAGAGAGGGTACAGTCAAAGGAGCAGTAGGAATAGAGACAGGTGGTGCGACAAACGTGGGACCAACAACGGGCTGACCCGCAGCCGCCGGAACAACAGGAGGGACAACCGGAGGAACAACAGGCGGAACTATAGGAGGAACTACAGGGGCCGTAGCACCCTGTGCATAAGGAGGTGGCGATTTCATCAAATACGCTAACAGGGGATCCTCCTTCGAATCCTCTTCTTTCTTATCCTGACTAGTTGGAAAAACCGGATAACATTTGTCTATCCTCATATGATGTAGTCTAGTGGAAACTTCTATTTCTTTTTCTTCTTTATCTCGCTGACATTGTTGTACAACTTGCATTATCGGAACGAAACCTTCTCTTCGATCATTTTTAAGCTGTTTGATTTCTTTCTGCTTGGCCTCTTTACGCCACAACCGAAAAGAATCAAACATAGCTGGTCTAGCTTTCCTTTTGAATAATTTAGCTTCAAGATTATCTAAAATCGTAAGTTCAAAACTTCCATGCGGTGGCCAACTAAGGACACCATCTTTTTTCGTGTAACGGACCCAATATTTATTATAAATAATAGGACCCACACCATGTCGACTATAGAGCTCATATATCGGAGTTCCAACTGGAGGTATCGGACACGAGTCCTCCAACCGGGAATCCTTGTTGCAACATTTAAAGAGACCAAGAAATCCACTATGGCTAGGCATCGTGCACACTAACCTAGTATCAAACTTCAAGGGTTACCGAAGCACTAATCCTTCGTGAAACACAAAACCCTCGGTTTTTGGCAATTGCAATTGTCAAATAAAAACTAAGGACCAACAACTAAGAACCACAAATGCAATGGAACCATGCAAACAACAAAGCTTCAACAAGCTGAAACAACAACTAAGGACTGGGAGCGACCCACAAATACTTAACTGAGAGCTTCAATGGCGTCACCAGGAAGGCCCGTCTATCGTCTCGCTGTACGAAAGGTCTACGCCAGGCGTCGAAAACAGGTCGACAGTCAGGGCATCGGTCCGTCACAGCCGTCAGGAGGCGGGAATCTTCGCGGGAAAAATCTTCGGACCACTTATTTCGACAACAGGATCGATGAAGCGGGGTGCACCTTTTCCTCGGAGATTTCACACGAAGTTCCTCACAATCGTCAGGCTTTGGACCGGTACCGCCGATGTCGCCCCGCGTTGGGCGCCAACTGAAGGACTGGTGCTATTTAAGACCCAGCGGTGCCAGGGAACAACACCTAAAACCTTCGTGGGATACCTGTTCTGGCGCACTAAAGACAGAGACACGGGAGACTTCCTTCGGCATCAAAGATCAGCGTTTATTACTGCAGGGATGCAAAAGTCATGGGAAGTACAACAGAGTGTAGGTTCCAAGAGTCTGCTTCAAATTGTGTTTGTGGTTCGCTCTCTTTTATACAAGATCTTGTCGTTGCACAATATGTAAGCAAAAGGTTACAGCTCAGTTCCCACACTAAAATTCAAAAGGATCGCTTTCATGTATTCAGAACCCCGGAACATAATTACATTAACATCACCAGTTCCAACTGTAAAAGCACATCTTCCCATCATTAGGTACATTCCACTTGAGTTGTAAATGAGCAAGAGTAAAGAGACAAGAACAGCTGCTAGGAAGTCAGGCACACCTAAAGAAAAGAGTGTGGGGGTAATATTGGAAACATGATCATAGGATCAAAGAGCTTGATCTCAGCACGTGCATGGCTGAAACAATAGGCCGGTACGACAAGATTACCCTCAAGCTGAGCCATTTGCCTCTGCAGTGTCATTCCTCCGGTCATAAAGACGCATGAAAGGAATATGCGTCTTCCGTATGGCTTGGGAACTAACAGGTCACGATGAGGACAGTTGCCTGTTCACTGACTACGTGAGGGCAAGAAACAAAATGGATGCCGTATCCGAAATGGAACCCAAGGGTTCAGATGTAGAAACACGTAAATGAGGCGAACCATGCCAGGTAGTGTAGTGAAAACGCGTACACTTACCGAACTCGCCATTTACGGTTCATAGATACCAAACTCGTCCATATTCGGCAATGCCCAAAACACCGTAACGATTTTCACGGAACCTCAGGTTATTCCCCGGGACAGAACGATCCCCCTTTTTAAAAATTGGTAGGATTTCGGCCCCTTTCCAAGAGTCCGGAATCCTAGCCCCATTTGCAATGGCATTAGCTAGTGTCGTGATGTATGGAACCCAATTCAAAAGGTCAAATTTAAATAAATCAGCGGGGATACAATCAATCCCTGGTGCTTTACCAGCCTGAATCAATCTCAAGGCCTGCTCTGTATCTTTATTCACAAACACTAGTGGAGGACATAACAATGGAGACATTTGTGCTGGGATTTCCATGCCCATTCATCCGCTAACTCAGGAGCCCTAAACTGGGACCTGAAATGCTCCACCCATTTTTCGGCAGGAACATGATTCGCCGTGGTTTGCGAATCAAAATTTCCACCCCATTTCACCACCTGCAAAAACTTGATCTGATTTTTCGATCTACTTGCTTCATATAAGTCCTGCCAACGTCTATCATCCCAAGCTCTTTTAGCCTCCCTTTGGGCTTTCTTGTATGCCACCCTAGCCTGTCTAATGTTTATTACCACCCTTGATTTAATCGCTTTAACCAGGGAACTGTAAGCCAAACAACATGATTTATTATACCATTTTTTCCCCGGTGGGGGCACTAAGTCTAGCCCGGGTTTGGGGGTTTTGTGAGCAGAGCTTTCAGATTTACAAAAAGCTGCTCATGCAGCACTATCAGGTGATCGGGCTGCCCTGAATGGTTGGTCTGTGCCTCTAACTCTCCCAGGGTCAATAAAACTTCATTAGTTATCCTTTCAAGGACTACTGGGTCTTCAATAACCTTATTCCAATGAATCCTGCGTCTATCATTGCTTAAGAGGGCATCAGCTTTCACATACCTGGTAATACTACTACACCCGGAGTTCACTTCTAATTTTAAACTTAAAACCAAGGGGTTATGGTCACTTTCCGGGCGTGCTAGAACAGACATATCATCCAGTAATGACCAAAACTCTATTTTTAATAGGATGTAGTCAATACGGCTAGTACAAGTGCCGTTATCAAAGGTTGGACAGCCAGTTTTATCAGAGAGAGAACGGCCATTTACGGCTCTCAGCCCCCATTCAAGACACAATCCTAGCCAATGAAGGGCAGCCTCTGTTCCCCTCTTGATCGGGTTTAATACCAGATGTGGGATATCCCAGAGTGCATCTACTTCAATATAAATGTCTTCACCCTCGCACTGAAAAGGTTCGAAGGTACAATTAAAGTCCCCGGCCACTATCAAGAATTTATTCGTCCCAATAGAGTTGAAAAGTGAGTCTAAATTACCAATAATAGTGGGTGACCGACCACCGGGCAAGCCACGTGCATATATATTAATAATAAAGATTTCCTGATGATCTTTCCTGACAAGCTTGATCCCAAGAATATCGAGGTTTTCCACCACCACTTCGATAGGCCTGTAGCTGAGGGACTGCCTCACCCAAATTGTTAATCCTCCTGAGGCTCTACCTTTTTGTCCCCGAATTGCAGGTTTGGAAAAGTTAAGGTACCCCAATCGAAAAATTGGATCGGGTGCCCAGGTTTCTTGAAAAATTAGAATGTCGTAGGCCTCTATAAAGTCCGCCCACTCACCTATATCTAATTTCCCTTTGAGACCAGCAATATTCCATGAGGCAACTTTAAAATAAGGGTCCTGAAGATGGGGTAGGCTTAATTCGGGGGCTCCATAGTGGAACTTGTTAGCCTCTCCCCCATAACTAAGGACACTCTAACTGGTGAATCACTAAGCGGAGGGTCCAGGGATGATGTTACATCCCTATTTGCATCCTTATATTTCACCAGTACCATTTGCTTAGGCCCACACTGTACCAATTTACTATCATCACTATTTCTGGATACCCCAACCTCGGGTAGACAAGATTCCGTGGACACTACTGGATGGCCAAAGCTACCCGGAAGTCAATCGACTCCCTCTAGGCCAGAAAGGGGCTCAAACCTATTGAACAGTGGTGGAAATTGTGGAAGGTGTGTAGTCCATTCTCGAGTGGGTCTTCTAATGGGGCTTATCCTACGAGGTTTAACTGGAACATACATAGGCATACTACTTCTTTGAGGATAGAAATAGTGAGGCCTAAAGATTGAACATCTCCCTCTCTACCAAATCTAGGTTCTCTACGGATGAAGTCTACCACGCATGGGTCCCGAAAGTTGATAATAACGCAATCACCCTCCAGATCCTTAGGGCAATGACCCACCCAACCTGCTCTTCTGAGATTTAAGATCTCAGTGTTAGACATTGGAGGGAGGGGTCGGTTCTTATTCAGCCAAAAGGTAACCTTGTTTTTTAAATCTCTATGAGATTCCATTTTGTCCTCCCCGATGGCTGTAACTCCCGTCAGGATGATTGTATAGGGTGCAGACTCGGGGGGTAAATTAATACAAGGTGGCCTCAGCTTAAAAGACTCTTTACCCATTTTGCCAAGCCCCAATGGCTGTCCACCAAAAACCGGTACACATGGAGTAGGCCAGAGACTAGACGCCACACCATCCTTCGGAGGCCTACTCTTGGGAGGAGCCCTTGGGACAGGGGCATTGGGAGCTTTCTCAATACTATTTTTTTTGGCCTGTGTTATCAAAGGGTAAGTTATGGTTGAGGGGGCCCGCCTAGCTGTAATACTATTCCCCGATTTCTGGTATCGTAAAGGAGGCTCCAATATTTTGTCGTGGCCTTTAACTAGATTGCCCAACGTGACCGAGTTGTCTCTAGCCAGTGTCTCCAACTGGTCCAATTTAGTGTTTATCAGCCTTGTGCGTTTCAACAAGGGTAGCATGAGGGATTTGACAAGAAATTCAATCTTACCCAAGAGAACTTCATCTGCACTATAAGTCAGACGTTGATCAACAGGATCTACAGAACCCGCTATGGGAGTTGGGGGGCCTATTACAACAGGGGGGGCGAGCACTGTACTATTATTCTTGGATATCTTTGCATTTCTCCCCATCTGAGTTTTATCCCCTCTTTTCCTTTTACTAGATTTAAAATTAAGTAGTCCTCCCAAGGTTAAAGGGTTTTGTGCGGGGCTCGGTGGCAGGGGAAAGTCACCAGAACTATTTAGTGAGCTATCCATAGATACACTGGTTATTGAAGTAACCGGGATCGGGCTGTCAGCCTCAACATCCAAATCCACAGGCACCAGTCCCGGGCTTTAACAAGGTATTGAACTAGAGTCTGGGTGGCTAAGTTGTGGGGGAGAAGCTATTAACCCAATTTTTCCCAGCGATGACCGTTTGCCAGTAACGAGATCCAGTGATAATCTCTTCTCGGCAAAAGCGATTTCCTTTTCTAAGATTCCTGTTGCCCGCTTAAAAAAGTGATCAAGAGTACCGGATACCACCCCATCTTTGGTAGTAACCCGGACAATTCTTTCTTTCCCCGGGCGTAGTGACATACTATTAAAAAGGGGCCGATCAACTACACAGAGATAAAAAATAAGTTCGCGCAACAATTAATACAATAGACACAATGTTAGTTAAAAGTCTCCGCTCGGTCCAGACTTCACTTGAAAGGGGGGTGGCCCGACCCGACCACGGTCGACCTCGGACGGCCTCAGACGGCCCGCCTTTTGCCTGGGCTTCGCCCGAACTCGCCCCGCGCACGTACCGTGAGGCGCGTAGGTTGGGCGTGGTTATATACACCTAGAGGGGAAGCGGGAAGAGTACCAGGTGAGCTCGATCTCCTCCGCGCACTGCCGCCTGTGACTCGCAGTCCCGCACCCTCATGCAACAAGGTTCTCTCAGGCCAGGTCAAAGGGTCCAAAATGCCCGTAGCTCCAAGCAGGCTCAGCAAGTCTTAGAACACCACACCACACGGGACAGGAGGTACTTCCAAGAAGCGGCTCCGAGCGGCTCCCGCGAAGCGGGGGCCGCGTGCCGTGATAAGCAGCAGGAAGGAGGGGGGCGGGAAGAGTCCCAGGTGCGCTCGATCTCCTCCACGCACTGCCACCTGGGACTCGCAGTCCCGCACCCTCACGGAACAAGGTTCTGTCAGGCCAGGTCAAAGGGTCCAAAATGTCGCGTACAGCGGGTTCCGAGGGAGAATCGTACGGAGATTAGAGTCGTACGGTCTCTGTACGACTCGTACGGAGTACGGCTCCTGGTACGAATCGTACTTCATCGTACGTACGGGAGACGTTGCAGGGTACGATTCGTACGGGAAAAACGCTCCGAACGGCTATTCGGAGCAGTTTTTCCCGAATCGGAATCGGCCCCTTAGTGTTTTAAGTCAGAAGCAAGACATTCAGGTACCATCATTGGTGCCTAAGGTTAATTCAACTTTTCACGCTAGTCAGGAAGTGACGTTTACACATTTTTTTGTCTAGAGCCTTCCACAGACAAGGAGTGCAGATTACATTGTTTGGATGTCAGAAGGTCTCTGCTGTTATATCTTGATGTGATGATGTCATTTCAAAAAGGGGACACATTGTTTGTGAATTTTGGGCCAGCCAAGAAAGGGGAGAAAGCATCTTTGAGTAGATGCATACGTTCTTTGGTTATCTTGGCATATGTTGTGAATGGTGAGGGTCCTCCGCTGGGGATTCAGGGACGTTGCACATGCAATATGGCTGCAATGGTGGCTGAGTTGCAGGGAACCTCAGCTATGGGCATTTTTTGGGCTGCTACATGGGCTTTGCCATCCACTTTTTTGTCACTATAGGAATACTGAGTTGGAACATCTTGATAATGTTCTGGTCACAGAGTTGTGTCCCCTATGAAGGAATAGAGATGTTTCTGTGTATAATCTGTGAATTTTTTTAAATTTGGGTGTGATTGCAACTCAGCTGTCTGTTTCTTTTTACTTGCTATGTCTCATTTGTTAAGAAGGAAGGCGAGGGAGGGACAGGAGGCAACACTCTATTACTTACCAATAATGAAATTACTACTGGTCCTTCTCCTTCGCCTTGCTTCAGGTTCCCTCCTGCCCTCTTGGTACACAAATAGAATTTTTAAAAATGTAGAAATTCACTGAAAAAAACAAAGGTTACAGGGTCATTACAGCTAGGAAATAGAATTAAAACCAAAGGTTACTGACAATTTATAGTTGACTCTGATTTTACTAATACAAAACCAGAGAATTTCTGCAGTTATAGTTAGCTGAGCTAACTATAACTTATGGCCCGCAATACACTGCTTATGACCTCATATATTACATCAATCATGACATAGTCAGTGCCATCACTCATGACATTACTGATGACATTTCAAATGGCATCACTGATGACATCTAAAATTACATCACTGATGAAATCACTAATGATATAATCTACAGAACCACTCACACCCTAGTTACACCCCATTACAAATTCTCAAACACCCACTCCCACACAACCAATGGCATACCATTCGCAGACTCATACAAATACTCACACACCTACTCACTGATCTATAAAGCCATTCATACACCTAAGCAGCCACTCACACACTGAATCAGTCAGCTATACAGCTACTCACCATCTCATTCAACATTTACTGCCACTCAAACACCAGAACATTCAACAATACAGCCACTCATTCACCTACTCACTCACCCATACAGTCACTCACGCAGCCACTCACTCACCCATGCAGTTACTCACACACCCACTCACTTACTCATACATATACTAACACATGTAATCACTCAACTACATATTCACTGACATAAGCACATACTCTCTCATACAACCTAATTCACACTCACTTACTTACCCATACAGGTATTTACACAGCCACTCACTCACCCATACAACCACTTAGACACCCATTCATGCACCCATAGAGCCACTCATGTACCCTCTCAGTCACCCATACAGACACCAATGTACCTACTCAGTCACCCATGCAGCCACTCATGCACCCTCTGATTCAACATTTACTGCCACTGAAACACCAGAACATTCAACCATACAGCCACTTATTCACCCTCTCATTCACCATTACATTCACTTAGACAGCCACTCACTCAACTATACAGATATTCACAGAGCCACTCACTTACTCATGCACACTGACACACCCATTCGTTCACCCATAAAAAAACTCACTCACTCATATTTACAGTCTCTCACATACACACTCACCCCTCTCTACACCTCTTACACACCCATTCACTCAACCATACAAGCACTCCCACCACCACGTAACTTAGTATATTAACACTCGGTAACTTTTAGAAAACACCCACAATCAATGGATAATGTCGTCACTGATGACATCAGTGATGTAATTTGAGAAGTGATCAGTGGTCATTTGTGATGTCATGAGTGATTTCCTGAGTAATGTCACTGACCATGTCATGAGTGACGTAATATGTGAGGTCATAATGTTGAAAATGGCAATGTATATGCACATAAGCGGCGTTCATTTGTGTTCACTGTACCCCTTGTTGTAAGCAGAACGGATATCGCTAAACCCTGACTGTATTATCCCGCCAGCATAGACCCATGCACACACGTACACGACAGCCATTTTAGGCACCATGGCCTCTCTGCCCGTTTGTTCCCGGCACCCCTCCCCGCGCGCACTGCTCATGCATCGGCCACAAGACCCTCTCCCTCTGCGTGACCCTGCTCTAGAAGTAACCCTCCTGCTTGACCCACACCCCCCATTTCCTCCCGAGAACACCCTTCCCCTCAGCTGACGACCCCCACCTCCCCCGGCTGCACTTGGCCTCTCGACCCGGTCCCAAGTCCTAAGACCAAGCCTCGTGAATGTACACCCCCCCTTTTCCTGTTCAGCATAACAAAACCGTGATAGACCAGCTGAAGTGCCCGATCTTATCGCCTGCCCAACCTTTGATTTGATCATCCCCTCCTGCCCTCGTGTCCTGTAGGAATGTCCGGCTGAGAGATCACAATCTCTTGTTACATTCAGGAGGGGAGAATGACATCTGAGCGACTGGTATGGGAATAGGCCTGAAGCTGGGATTCCAAGCATGCTTCTTCCTACTTCAAAGCGTCTTTATTGCAATAAGGAATGTTTTGTGCATCATAAACATGTGTATAAAAGACGAAGCCTCAGAGAAACTTGTTAGAGCACCTCCTGAAGACACTATGCGAGTGTCCGAAATGACAGGCTCTCCTCATGAGAAATAAAACTCTGTTCTTGTTTTCCTGCTTCCAGCGCCCGTCTCTTTATTTGGTAATTGTTCAAGATGGGAACTAAGAGGCGTCCTGCGCCAGCAGCCTGGGCATCAGGTGTGTTATGGGCTGACTTTTCCACAATTGGCGTCCCAACGCGGGGTCCATCAGCGACATAAGGTCCGGTAAGAGAGGTCCAGACGATGGGGTGAACATCTCAACGATTGGAGTATACCTGCCTTGAGAGGGCCCTCGTCCGGCTGCCGATTGAATGAACTTCACCGATTCCGAACGGACCTCTCTCAAGTGACCTACTGTCCTGACTGGAATCCCACAGGAATGCTGCGGTAAAAACATGGAGAAAGAGAACGATTGGGCGCTGGAAAAGGGAAGGCGAAGAATTGCCCACACGGTCCGGTCCGGGTAAGGTTAAGTAGGACGTCTTTACGTCCGATTGGTAGGATGGCTTTATCCATCTGATTGATTGATTGATTGTACTTGAAGTATTGGTTCTCTTTGAGACATTTTCTATTTGCAAACAGCGATGAATAGGAACGTTCCTCTCTCTTTGCAAATAGTTAAGGATAGGTAATGCAGACGTTTGTCCCCTATTGTAATCCGTCATGCCTATTTTTCTCCCCACTGATTGTTTGTTATCGATTTTTATCGATTATTGCTCTTTGAGATATTCCCTGTCTACAAACAGGGAAGAATAGAAATATTCTGCCCCCTTTGTAGATAGTGAAGGATAGGTAATGCAGATTTTTGTCCCCGTTGTAATCCGTCATGCCTGTTTTTCTCCCCACTGATTGATTGATTGTCTGGACATTTATTGTTCAAGGAATAGTTCTTTTGAGGTATTCTCTGTTTGCAAATAACGTAGAAAAGAAATATTCTGTCTAATCTTTGCAAGTAGTGAAGGGTAGGTAATGCGGACCTTTGTCCCCCGTTGTAGTCTCTCGGGCCTATCTACTCCCCACTGATTGGTAAACTAGTTCCACCCGGACCATTTAGTAGAGGTAGGTCATCTGGCTCGACCAGAGGGCACCCCTAATAAAAAGGACATATGCAACAATAACGAAGTAATAACCGTATCCTGTTAACAGAAACTTTAGCATGAAACACGCTAGGGAAAAAAAAGGGGAAGAAAGAAATAAGAAAGCAAAATCAGTAGGCCACTGATGAGTTTTTGATTTCGCTACGAATAAGAAAACGTTAGAAATAGCTGACGATAAAACACATGATTTCGCTAGAAAAAAGAAACGTTAAGAAATAAGTCCGTAATACGAAACATGAAAATGGTGAGAGAAGCCAAGCTTGACATCACGGCAGCCACAAGGCAACCAGGCTTCGCCACCCCTCACTGCTCCAAACATGTCTGTCCCACCGCCTGCCACGCCCCAATAACGGTAACATGAGACAGATACAAGTCAACAGATACCTACCCCCATTCTGGAAACTCCCGAAGTGCAACAGGTTCGCGGCTACGCCCATCCGGAAGACGAGATCTTCGGCACGTGTAGGGCCGGTCCTGCTGCCAGCCGTCGGCCGGAGGTCGTTGAGTAAGGTGGGCCAAAAGAGGAGCCGAGGCCGACGGGATCCGGGCGTCCCCTCTTCTTTCTTCAATAATGGCTGCGACAACACCGGGGGGATGTCTTGCTCATGCCACCGACCCCCCCCTCGCATCTCCTGGTCCAGCCACGGCTTGGTATGAGCTCCCCGTTCGGCCCTGAAGCGGCGCCTTGCAGGCCACAGGGGGGGGGGATGTCTTGCCTATGCCTCCGACCCCCCCCTCTCATCGCCTGGTCCGGCCATCATGAATATTAGCGCCGAGAAAAACGGCGTGGGGTGCGCTGGGAGGGAGAGGCGGCGCGAACGAGCCTCTCCCACCTCCCCAGGTGGAGGCCCCCAGTGGCACCCCCAACGCTCCACTCACCCGGCGAGGGTTCGCCCACTCGTAAAATGGCGGTCGACCCTGCTGGAGCGGGCCCGGCGTGGAGAGATGGCCCGGTTGCTTGTTGATTAAGAAATGAGTCCCACCATCATAAGTGTTCTCCTCGACTTTGAAGATTCTATAAAAGCCACGGGGGCCCCCGATCCCCGCAGACACCCCCGATGGGGAATGACTGCCATGATTGCCCGCGGAACGATGAAAATGTAGCCGCGAGACGTCGGCGCTCCCATGCTGACGCCAGCCTCAGTTTGAATGACTAAAATCCTGCAGACTACAGTTCGGATCAGTTCCGGTGAAAACCCAGTATGACCCGGTAGAAAAAAATCGTTGCCTCCCTCCCCCTTTTTTTTTGACTGATGGTTCATACTGCCGATCCTTTCTGTTGCCCTTTTAAAGGAACTTTTGGACTGCCGAAAGAGGCCCTAGGCCAACCACGAGTTGGTGGAGATTTTGACTATGCCTGGATCTGCCTGGCTGCCCCCAAAATGGCGCTGGTCAAATGAAACTTTCAACTCCTTGTTGTACCCCGATTGCTCAGCCTTGGTGTCATGAAATATGTATGCAGTTTTTAAACACAATGAATTGATATGGGATGTGTACTGATTATGTGTTCGGACAATGAATTGAAGTGAGATGGGTACTGATTGAACATTCGGACAATGAATTGTTGTTAAGTTTTGGCGCATCATGATTATTGAAAGTTCGAATTTCAACACTTATGATACTCGCTCACACTGAAGTTTCGATATGATTTTATTGCACCTGTCGCACTTTTTATTATGAAATCAAAGACCACCGACTCCATTAGGTTTTCCACTAATAAGTATCCCCACATGTACAGTTCTGGCCTGCCCACAGGATTGTAGGCCCGTATTTATGCACCGACATTTTTTATTAAAGATTTTTGGAAAAAGCAAACATAGTTGTCACGTGTAAATTGGTAAGTTTCAAATAAATGACCACTATTTCCGATATAACTAAATTACAGGTGAAATGGCTCAGCTCGAATAGTTAAGGGTTAAAAAGTATAGTACGCAGAAATATTGCAAATATGAACGGTCCAGGTTTTTGTTGTATGTGTTTTGCATTTTAGTACAGCCTAAAGCAACCGCTAAAGATCCTGGTATTTAGCCTATACGTTATATGCTACCTGTATCAGGAAAGTTGTTTTAAAAATGCCCCTAAGTCGCCCCAAAGGAGTGCCACCTGACACCCCCCCCCCCCCTGGTACGAACGAAAAACGACCCCGTACCACTGTAGGTTATCACTTTTCCTCAAAAGAGAGCACAAGCTCGCCCCCCCACCTTGCACCGACTGCCCTTTGTTCTACCCCCCCCCTGCGCACGATCCGTAATACCACACTTGAGCGACCTATGCTATCCACAGGCTTCTCATAATCATCTCTCCCACACTAAACGGTCCACCTGGGCTTAAACGCCAAGTTGGCAGGGACTGCGTCCCGAGGAGATAGACCGAGTATGTAGTAAGTAAAAGCCTTTTCCAGTTTATGCGCACTGATGTGTTTTTAAAATGCTGCCCCCGCCCCCCTTCTTTTTCCCTCTTTCTGCAGGTCACATCGGAACGTCGATTAAAGTACGAAAAAGAAAATGGTGATCTAGCGGACAAAGAGATGGGAAAAAGGGGTCCGATTATGGTACCTACACACGACGAGCGAACCATGACTAATTCTCCCCCTGAACTTAGCGCTTGGGAGGACAGCCTGAAGCGGAAACTACAAAATATGACTTCGCTTGGCACCCCGAATAATACAACCAAGAATGACGTGCACTAATGAATAAAATTCCTACATTTAACTAAATAGGGAAAGTTTAAGGAATATTCCGAGGTGAGGTTTACCCAAGTACCCTCCGCTTGGAGGACTAGGAATGTTGCCAGTGTTTAAAATCTACTACCTCCTTTCGCACCCTCATAGACATGAAACTCAAAGCTGCCCCATTGTTCTCACAACTGACACCCACTGTTGCCTCAGCCTGGAAACATCTTAGCCCGACCAGGTTAGTTCTTGACCAATTGCCAAAGGCATATAAGTGTATATAACTAAAGCCACCGGTGAAGGCAGCCGACGATAAAAGAGAAGAAAAAGGTAAAAAGAGCTTAGGATGCTAAGGATGCGCAGCATACAGGCAGAGATCATTTTGGCCAATAACTGTTCTATGTTTTGTCTTGGATTTTTGTATATAATACCAGTCACTGTTCTATGTTTTGTCTTGGATTTTTGTACATAATACATGTACTGTCTCCCCCGCCTGAGTTTGTGTGCACATAATGTATGGCTCTACGTCGTCCCTCTGCCTGTGTTTCCGTATTACTTGACCCCTGCTGTTCTGTGTTGTGTGCGCACTGAATGGCCCATTATTGTACACGTTTTCTCTCTCTCTCTCTCTCTCTCTCTCTCTCTCTCTCTCTCTCTCTATCTCTCTCTCTCTCCCACTCTCTCTCTCTCTCTCTCTCTCTCTCTCTGTCTCTCTCTCTGAGGATCCCCCTGTTCCCTCCTCCCTTGTATGGTAACGTTGTGCCCCACCGGCACAAACCTAATTGGGTCTCTTCGAACACAAAGGTGTTCGGCAAAATTGACAGGAACTAAAACGATTGTAACTTGCCATATTACTACCTCTCCTTTCTGCGAAACGATAGAACCCGAGTTGGTAATGAAAGAAAGGACAGGTAAGACGACTGATGTCCCCTAATCTGGCCTTTTTATAGGGGGACTATAACGTCAATGGTCTTCTGTTTTTCAGTTCGTTAGAAATGCAATCCCCAATGCCCAAATTGCCTCACCCCTCTGCACTTAAGTGCGGATGTCCAAAGCGTCCTCGCTTCCCTCGATTGACCCCAGCTCCCTGTCCAAAGCGTCCAAAGCGTCCTCGATTGACCCCAGCTCCATATCAGCTATCCCCGAAGCGTAATTGATGACCTTGATTAACCGTCGCTCCCCAAGAAAAGCATGTTTAACCTCTGCCCCCTCTCATGATGATAACCCCCTGCTTGCAAGAGTTTGCCGACCCCGAAGGGAAATGTAAGATTGTCAGTACTTGGGTTAAAAAGAAAAAGGGCGAGCCTCTACCTAAGGACTCGATTTCGAGTTTGATAGAATACACTGTCAATGGGAGTCCTTCTCTCCACGTACGTCACGAATGAACGCCAAATAGGTATACGAATTCAATAGAAATGACCTTCCTACATACTCCATAAGTGATGACTTCTGAATGTGACTGATGAACATATCCCCCACGTACTTAGGATTGGGGACGGAATTGAGATGTATAAATGTCTTCTCCTGCCAGTTTTTTCTCAAACTTGTTTTGTACCCATTCAAAGATACAATCACCGGAGGAGAGGAGCTGGACGTGACGCACAGCCTGGCCACAGATCATGAAGCACGTGTGACCTCGACCAAAGGTGGAATCACAGAGCAACGAGACGCGGGACGAGGCACCACTCTCAAACTCGGCAGATAAAGGAATGAAGGGCTGCCTTGAAGCCCTCGATTTGCTGACCCACTCGTGCCTGAAGTCCCCGTCCCTTTTGAGCCCGACTGATGGGCCTGCCTGCTCGTCATCCTTTGCTCCTTTGGTCCCTTGGTGTGCTCAAAGATCTGATCCCACTCCGCCCTCTCTTCCCTCGATTATTCAACATCACCCTTTTCGCATAACTTTTGACTCAGAAAAGAAGAGCAACATTTAGATAGAATAAGGTTTTGCCACGGAAGAAGAAAGACACGCAGGTGCCCAGCATGAGGCACCCCTAAGAAGATCAGTTAGGAAACAGGCCTGTGATCTAACAGCAGAGGACTGATCGCACCCTGCAACGCGTAAGGATGAATCCGAGCTGGACCTATAGCTCCACCGCCGGTGCTCAACAGCGCCAATGAAAGAAGACGGACTCTGTTAAAAAGACACTGTGACAAAGACCCCCCTTCCTGAACTTTCTGCCCACCCCTTCACTAATTGCTTGTATCGAACTGAATTCCTCCCTCAACCATTTTGTGTTGCTTTCAAAAATGTTTCATCGGTCACTCATGTATTTAGTTTTCCAAAAGTCTCTTATAGCACTGACAAGACCCGAAGGTATCAGAGCATTTTTTACTGTATGTTGATGTCACCGGAGAGAAAGTCAGAACCTGATTCTATAATGTGTCGGAACCTTTTTCTTGATTGACCCCGACTAAGTATTATGCCGATCTCTAGACTTATATGAATAACCCAACAAATGTAAATTCATATGTACCGCATTCCGCCAATCGTATCGACTGTATAGAAATGAACTAAGCTTATGTTAAAAAGCGGCGACTGTTGAAAATGGCAATGTATATGCACATAAGCGGCGTTCATTTGTGTTCACTGTACCCCTTGTTGTAAGCAGAACGGATATCGCTAAACCCTGACTGTATTATCCCGCCAGCATAGACCCATGCACACACGTACACGACAGCCATTTTAGGCACCATGGCCTCTCTGCCCGTTTGTTCCCGGCACCCCTCCCCGCGCGCACTGCTCATGCATCGGCCACAAGACCCTCTCCCTCTGCGTGACCCTGCTCTAGAAGTAACCCTCCTGCTTGACCCACACCCCCCATTTCCTCCCGAGAACACCCTTCCCCTCAGCTGACGACCCCCCCCCGGCTGCACTTGGCCTCTCGACCCGGTCCCAAGTCCTAAGACCAAGCCTCGTGAATGTACACCCCCCCTTTTCCTGTCCAGCATAACAAAACCGTGATAGACCAGCTGAAGTGCCCGATCTTATCGCCTGCCCAACCTTTGATTTGATCATCCCCTCCTGCCCTCGTGTCCTGTAGGAATGTCCGGCTGAGAGATCACAATCTCTTGTTACATTCAGGAGGGGAGAATGACATCTGAGCGACTGGTATGGGAATAGGCCTGAAGCTGGGATTCCAAGCATGCTTCTTCCTACTTCAAAGCGTCTTTATTGCAATAAGGAATGTTTTGTGCATCATAAACATGTGTATAAAAGACGAAGCCTCAGAGAAACTTGTTAGAGCACCTCCTGAAGACACTATGCGAGTGTCCGAAATGACAGGCTCTCCTCACGAGAAATAAAACTCTGTTCTTGTTTTCCTGCTTCCAGCGCCCGTCTCTTTATTTGGTAATTGTTCAAGATGGGAACTAAGAGGCGTCCTGCGCCAGCAGCCTGGGCATCAGGTGTGTTATGGGCTGACTTTTCCACAATAAGCGGTGCATTGTGGGGGCGGAAGTTATAGATAGCTGAGCTAACAATAACTGCTGAATTTCTCTGTTTTTGTATGAGGAACATCTTAGCCTTCAGTGAATTTCTAAGGTTTTCTAAAATGTTATTTCCTACCTATAACTTCGCTGTCATCTTTGTTTTTTCTAGTGAATTTCTACAGTTTTTAAAATGTTATTACCTAACTGTAATCTTTAAGAGTGACTGTGTGAGTGAGTGCATGAGTGTCTCAGTGAGTGTGTGAGTAAGTGTGTGAGTGTCCAAATGGGTGCATGAATGTGTGGTCTCCTCAGTGGGTCTGGGAGTGGCTCCATAAGTGTCTCACTGGGTGTGTCTGTAGGTGTGTGTCTGAGTGGGTATGTGAGTGGGTGTGTGAGTGTCTGAGTAGGTGTCTCAGTGGGTGCATGAGTGTCTGAGTGGGTATGTGAGTGGATGTCAGAGTGTCTGAGGGGGGTTTGCTAGTGCCCCCATGAGTGTGTGAGTCCGACTGTGAGTGAGTGCATGAGTGTCTGAGTGGGTCTGCGAGTGGCTGCGTGAGTTTCTGAGTGGGTCTGTGAGTGGATGTGCAAGTCTCTGAGTGGGTTTATGAGTGAGTGCATGATTCTCTTAGTGGGTATTCGAGTGAGTGCATGAGTCTTTAAGAGGGTCTGTGAGTGGGTGTGTGAGTCACTTAGGTGCTCTGTGAGTGGGTGCATGAGTCTCTGATGTGTCTGTGAATGGGTGTATGAGTGTCTCGGTGGGTCTACACAGATGTCTTCTTTTAGAGTTGCTGATGTGCCAACTAATGAATGTCACAAAAGATCCCAACCACCTCCTAAAGTTCATTCCTCCCATCCAGTTTCTGTTCAGCAACCTCCTCTCCCTGGATAGATGTTTCATCTCAGTCATGGTATTATACTAACAACTAGCCCCCCCTTTGTTATCCTGCCATGATTTATGTAAGTCCAGTGCTTTAAACGGATTCTGCAAATAATGGATTTGACCCTTGTGGTGGATGCATATGTTAACTAGTTCCAAAATAGAAACTGTGACTCCTGCATTCTGGAAGGCATGTATGAGCTCATGCAGCCTCCAACAATGTTCCACGATCTCATTGCAAAAGTTTGACCTTACGAAGAATTTAAGACCACATGAGTAAGTAGACATGCGCTTCAAAAACAAATTTCGAAAATATAGAATTTCTTATATAGATGAGGATGGTGCAAGGATATTGTGTAGCTCTCCATTTGCTAGCCCTATGGAATGGGAATCTGTGTGATCTCTGTTTCAGTCTGTCCACATCACAATTCATAAACTAAAGCAATATTCGTTTAAACAGATTGACAATAGACATCCTGGCATCATCTCCTTCATTTCCTCAGGGATGCTAATGACCCAGAAGTGGTTTTGTCTAATACGATTCTTGATGTCCTTCATTTCAGAAGTCATGCTCCTTAATTTGTCTTCATGGGCTTCCAGTTGATTTTGAGTGGCCTGACAGTCTGTGTCAGAACAGCAGAGTGAAACTCAATATCACTTTAGCAACTATGAATCATGTCCATAGTTTGGACAATTTCCAGAGAACCACTTGAGACTTAGGGTGAGAGATTTTCAGTGCTAAAGAGATCATATATAGAGGCCAATGATGGTGCATTAAGCATGGCATCGGTGGGCGAAGAGCTTTTAGGAGTAGAGTCCCCTCTATGTTCAATGCTTGATACGTGAACTGAGAAAGGAAGTGTGTCTCTTGTAGCTGAAATGAATTGCAGGGGTCGTTGTAGACAAGGCTGTACATGGACTGTGACATTAGTGGCAGTAAGTTCAACACCTTAAGGGTCCATGACAGCGTGTCGTCTTTAGAGCTACATGGATCAAGATACTCTGAATCATATACATGTGTCACCAAATCTTCAGTTTGCTCCGCCCATTTTCACAGCTTGCTCTCATCCTTTGTCCTCAAGTTTGATTAAACCAATCACATGGTGGTTCTGACCACTTCAGAGGCTCTAGTCTTCTCCTTATTTAATACATATTCCCCCTCGGACTCAAATCCTGAAGACAAGGTTGGACTGCATGCCTTTAAAAGGTCTCAAATAAAAAAAATAACTCGAGGTCAGGAATCGCGGGATGAGAGAGACTATACCCTCGGTTTTTAATGCTGGTTGAAGAATCACTGGTATTACAAAAAAAAAATTCTCAAGGGTATTTCTAAGTATTAGCAATAGTCTAAGCAGGTGCATCAGGAGTTAAAAGTGTAGCCGTTTTATGAAATGCAAGTACCTCTTTAGTTAAATCAGTTATATTGACATATCAGCGATGGACTCTGGATCAAGAGCTGTTTCCTGCTCTGTTTCATTTTCAACAACCACAACAATATCCTCGGCCCCACCGGTGTAGCTGCCATATTTGGCTGTGAGCCCAATTTAGCAGGAGCTCCCCCCACCTTCAACACATCCAACTTGTAATGGTTGGTGGTCTAGTCGTGCAATCACTCACGCACCCTGACATCCGCAGGCCAGGCGTGGCCTGTGGGGAATTAATAAAAGGATGACGGCCGCTCGTGGCACATCACATCCGAGTAAATAACTGGTGTGGCCTCCCGTCCCTCAGCGCCGCGCTTCTACCCTGCGTTAGACCTCATGCACCTGGCAGGACCGTAAGCCGGCCCTGCATCACGACACAAAACTGGCGACGAGCAGAGGGGGCCCAACCCTCGCTCGCACCACGCGCTGCCCCAGGGAGTGACTGTCTCCTGTGCGCAGTGGTGCGGCCGAGCACCGCATGTGGCCTGAGCAGCCGCATGTCCGTGATCGGAGGATTTCACCGGCACTGCGCGTCAGAGGCCCAGGCTGGACTGTATGAGGAATCACCGCCCGCGCCGTCCAGTAGCGCTTCGCTCCCGGCCGGGAGCCTGACCTGCCTACCGCCTCAAGTATGGACTGTTTGGTGCCTCATGAACACCATGTGGCCCTGCGACTGAGGCCCCTCTGCTCCCCATTAGCCCCCAACCAACTCAGGCACAACCTACAAGTGGGCACTAGCTTGACACCCTCAGGCACTGTGTGGCCCTGCAGCTGACTACCCCTCTGCTCCCACTTTGCCTCCATCAAGCACTGGCACAACCAACAGGAGTCTGCCAACAAGCACTGGCAAATCCCCCCCCAAAAAAAGAGAAGAAGGAAGGGGTCATACATCAGAGTAAAGAAGGCCTCTGGGAAGTCAAGTAAGAAGAAAGTAGGCACACTTAGGGCGAGAGCACCCTGAGAGCGGGAGAAGCACAGCACCACGTGAGGCACACAATGCCATCTTTGTGCTGTGAACCAGCCAGAACGCTCAAGCACACTCGCCGCCAAGCACCATGGTAGACGACAATACCGCTGCTGCGCCAGCCCGCATCCCGTTCCAACACGCGGCGTCAGGAGTCCTACCTCCTTTCAGTGAGCTAGAAGATCCTGCGACAGCCTCACCCCGGTGGAGAATATGGATCGAACGCCTCAACAACTCCTTCATCGCGACCAGGGAGACCGACGAGGCAGTGAAGAGGTCCTTGCTGATGCATTATGCAGGAGACGAGATCTTCAAACTCTTCAAGCATCTGCCTAATACAGGAGCAACAGGTGACTATAACTATAGCTGTGACGGCGCTGAATGGCCATTTTGACCCGCAACTAAACCCTGATTTCGAGATCTTCAAGCTCGGACAAGCCCGTCAGAGAGAGGGTGAATCGATGGACATGTTCTGCGCATGACTCCAGGAACTAGCCAGCACGTGCACTGATGAAGACCAGCCAAAAGAAATCAGGAGACAACTAATTCAAGGGTGCCGCGACAAGACGTTGCGAGGCCTCATACTGAGAAAACCGAGGATTACGCTGGGAGCCATATTAATACTAGCCAGATCACATGACCTGTCCGCGGCTCGAGCAACGGTACTTGACCAAGCCCCAACCAAGTCCCAAGGGAAACCAGACTCCATCAAAACGGAGCGAGCTGATGCGGTGAAGACCAGACCCAGAGGAGACACATTCAAAGGACCAAGAGGAGAACCACCCAGATCGAGATGTGGATACTGCGGCCACAAGCCGCATGCTGCCAAGGACTGCCCCGCCCAAGGGAAGACCTGCACCAACTGTGGGATACCAAATCACTTTGTGTCTTTCTGCAGGAGGCGCAACAAAACCCGGGACTTCCGTGGGCAGAAACCCCCAATGCGAGCCATTCGACAACTATCAGTAGCTGACGCCGCACCGGCCGACCATGCCCAGAGGAGGCCCGCGAAGCACCTGCCAACCGTAGAATACTCTTCAGAGGAGGACAATGAGGAGGTATACGTAGTCTCCTTCGCAAAGGAACTCAAACAACGGCGCCGACCACAACCTACATGCATAGTCCAAGTTGCGGGGACCGAAGTGAAAGCGGTCATTGACACGGGAGCAACGGTGAACATCATGGGCCTACAACAATACCGAAGCCTAGGCCCTCGTCCTCCCGTGGTGCCATCCAAAACCCAAATATACGCCTATGGAGCAGACAAACCCCTGCCGCTAAAAGGAAAAATCTCGGTACCCATCAAGGCAAATGACCTGGAGGTAATGGCGACAATTCACGTCATCGACAGGGAGGCGGACACCCACATGAGCAGCCACACTGCCGCAGACCTAAAACTAATTGCCTTTGCCAGATGGATCAGAGCATACCAGGTGAAAGAACTCCTCGGGCAATTCCCTGACCTGTTTAAAGGCCTAGGATGTATCAAGTGTGAACCCATCAAGCTACACATTGATAAATCAGTCGCCTCTGTCGCCCTGCGACACAGAAGAATTCCATTCCACCTGCGACCACTCGTAGAAAAAGAGCTGGAAGCCCTGGAAGAACAAGGGGTCATCGAAAAAGTATCCGGACCGACACCGTGGGTATCCCCGATGGTCATCACGGAAAATCCCAAGCAGCCAGGAGCCACCCGCCTATATATCGACATGCGGCTACCCAATAAAGCAATCAAGAGGGAGCGCCATAAAATGCCAACAATGGATGACATCATAGAGGATATCAACGGATCCAAATGGTTTTCAAAGATTGACTTAAATGCAGGATATCACCAACTGCCTCTGTCCGAAGAGAGCCGGTTCATCACCACCTTCAGCACCCACCTCGGACTCAGGAGGTACAAACGGCTGAAATTTGGGATATCCTCGGCGGCCAAAGTGTTCCAAAACACCATACGGGAGCTGCTGTCCGGACTACCGGGAGTGTTGAATGTGAGTGACGATATCCTCATCCACTTCGCGACAGCCGCTGACCATCACAAACATCTCCGGGACACGCTAAAGCGCCTCAGTGCGCATGGAGCCACTCTACACAAGGACAAGTGCCAGTTTTTCCTGCCATCCCTCGAATTCTTTGGCTATGTCTTCAATCAGGAGGGCATACAGGTAGACCCGAGGAAGTCGCAAGCTATCAAAGACACCCCCATGCCAACGACGCCGACGGAAGTGCGGAGCTTCCTGGGAATGGCCACCTACTGCCATTCCAGGCTTGGCCACCTGAAGTGAACTACTACGAGCCCTCACGAAGGTAGACGCAACCTGGCACTGGGGCCCAAAGGAGGAAGAAGTGTTCCAAGGGATAAAGGATGCCCTTCTGGGAGAAGCCACACTTGCCTACTTCAACCCTGCGAAGTGAACGGAAATGCTGGTGGACGCAAGCCCAGTAGGACTCGGGCAGTGTTGGCCCAAGAACGGGAACCAGGACAATGGGCCGCTCTAGCGTTCGCCAGCAAGGCCCTTACTCCTACCGAGGCAAGGTACGCCCAGATTGAGTGTGAGGCGCTCACCACCAAGTGGGCCTGTAACCATTTTCATCTGTATCTCTAGGGGCACCCGTTCACCATGGTTACTGATCATCAACGGTTAGTTCCCCTCTTCAAAGGGACAGCCCCACATCCACCCCCACGCATCGAACGCTGGGCGGTCCAACTACAACCGTACGAAATGGAGGTAGTCTATCGCCCAGGTTCCAAGAACCCAGCCGATTTACTTTCGAGACACCCTGCCCAGTCAGAGAAACATGAAGAAGATGAGTACGGCGAAGAGTTTGCTCAATGGGTAGCTCTCACCTCATGCCCCCAGAGTATGTCCCTAGAGGACGTGAAAGAAGCAGCCGCTACCGATACTGTCTATACCAAGACACTAGGCGCCGTGCAAGAAGGCTCATGGACAAACTATCTTCGCCAGGCCAACTCATGGACCCCAGAGGATCGGGAAACCCTAACAAAAATGTGGCGAGTCTGTCATGAACTAAGCGCCACAGGAGATGGCATCCTGCTGAGAGGGCCCCGGCTCGTCATCCTTCAGAGCCTCAAGCAACGGGCAGTCCAACTAGCCCATGGAGGACAGCAAGGAACCACCAAGATGAAAACACGGGTGCGGAAAAAGGTCTGGTTCCCAGAACTTGACGACATGGTGGAGGAATATGTCCGACGATGTTCATCCTGCCAGCTGACAAGCGGACCCGAGAAGCCTCTCCCGGTCATCACTGAAGAAGCCTGCACTGTCCCGAGGTCCAAAATAAGCGTGGACTTTGGGAGTTTCCTGGGAGGAAAACACACACTTGTCATCATAGACGCCTACTCTAAATATCCCGTGGTAAAGCCTATCCTGTCGACAGCATTCAACCATGTTGGACCAGTGTTAGAAAAAGTATTTGCCATGTTTGGCTTCCCTCAAGAGGTACGCAGTGACAATGGTCCCCCGTTCCAAGGGGCCGAGTTTGCCACCTTCCTCCAACAACGAGGCATATCACGTCGCCGCATCACCCCGCAATGGCCCCAGGCCAACGGGGACATCGAGCGCTTCATGCGCACTCTGAACAAGAGGTTTCACATAGCGGTCGTAGACAAGGTGGATCCGGAGCAGAGACTACATGAGTTCCTGAGAGAATACCGAAGTACCCCTCACTGTACGACTTAGCGGAGCCCATGGGCACTCATGCTCCATGGCCCTCGCCGTGACCTTCTCCCCACCTACCCAGGGTGGTCTTCCCCCCCTGTCGCAGAAGTGCAAGGGCAGAGAATGCCACAAAACCAAGAAGCAAGCGCCCGACGCAGTCATACTGCGGAGCCAAGGCCAGGGAGGAAAGTTCCAAACACACTACAAACCAGGCACGTGGACCGTCACCGCGAACTGTGTCACCGTGGTAACCGCCCAAAAGGGGGTAGAAGAAGTATCCCGAAATATCTTGTGGTTCAAAGAGGTCCCGTAAGAACAACGCAGTGAGACCTCAAACAACCGCGCAAGCCCGTGACCACGGCAATGCCCGAAGAAGGGACCGGAGAATCAGCGAGTGGCCAAACTTGCGAGGTCCCTGAAGGAAGCTATTCCCCGCCACACGGAGCTGACTCCGAGAACCCAAGCCGGAACATCACTGGAGGGCGTACTGGTACCCAAAGGTACAGTCTGAGGCCGAACCCCCACCCGAGTCAGCGGTTGAGAGACTATGCATGCTGTCGAGGCCCGAAATCCACTGGCTGATGCTCACGCAAGTACCCTTCTGTTTATGTGTTGGACTAAGAGACATTTGTGGACTGTTGTGATTCTGTTCAAACAACTGTTTTTATGAAAAGAACTGAATTGGATAGGGATGTAATGGTTGGTGGTCTAGTCGTGCAATCACTCACGCACCCTGACATCCGCAGGCCAGGCGTGGCCTGCGGAGAATTAATAAAAGGATGACTGCCGCTTGTGGCACGTCAAATCCGAGTAAATAACTGGTGTGGACTCCCGTCCCTCAGTGCCGCACTTCTACCCCGCGTTGGGCCTCATGCACCTGGCAGGACCATAAGCCGGCCCTGCATCATGACACAACATAACTGTCTAACCCTCCCCTCCACCCCAGCATCACGTGAGGGAGGTACAGCAGCAGCTCTAAAGCCAGCAGCAGAGGAGAGGAGAGCCCAGCCCAAAGGGAAGATGGGAAGAAGAAGTGTGTACCCCACTCTGTCTAAAGCAAAAGATCACTGTCACTGTGAGCTGGGCGGGCATCGTTCCATAACAACAAAAATTATTCCAGAGCTGCAGTGGGTGAAGGTTATCAGACCTAAAAAGCCAATCCGGCAAATAGCTACAAAGCATGTGGCATCAGTTCAGCTAGTTGTCGCCCCTTGAACAGCGCGATAAGGCTGCTGTTCAACAGAAGGTCCCGCCACCTCTGTTTGCCGTCAGCCAAGGGCCACCATCTTGTTTCCCAGAAGTCTCCTTTCTAATTTCAGTTTGGTACCATTGAGCTTAAACTGACTTCTGGATATTTAATGGAATAATTGAAGAAAGAACATTCAGGCCATCGTAGATAGGGCCTCCAAATATATGTGTATGATAGTTGGTTAGTATATATTTAGAACGTATTTCGTTCAATTATGCTCTCGAAGTCATAGCCAACAGGAGCTCCCATTGATCACATTGAAGTGGGTTGGAATCACTCATCTGGACATTCACATCGTAGGTTCACGAGAGCCAAATGCAATCGAGATAGCTAAAATAAATGATTATGTGAATAAGTTCTATTTAAACTCAATCTATGTAAATTTACCTTACACTCACATCTAATTTGATCGAGGGTAAGACTCCTCGCCGAACTCCTGAAAGTGCCTTCAATTTTTAAGGTTAAAAGGGTTATGTTGTGGCTTTGAGCACAGACTAAAAACGACTTGTCATTAAAGCTTGGGATGTCTCTTGAGGAGGTCTGTGGGCTTTTGTGTAGACCAGAACTGCTTCCCGAGGGTGGTTAGTGTTGCATAGGTCAAACCCAAGCAGGCACCAGCCAGACTGGACAGGCCAGATATCACAAAGGTGTGATACTTCAGTGCCACCTCACTGTGACGCTGCAAGCACTGTCTTCCAGATGGCCTGGGGAATCAGTCCTTCCCAACATACCATTTTGAGAGCAGGCTCGCCAAGTGCTCCTGGCTGGTGGACTTAAGGCGCCCATCCTGCAAATCTGGAAACCCTCTTCTTTTATAAAGGCCATGTTGGTACACATTGTGCATCTTTTACACTCAGGACCAGAATATCTTGAAATAGGGTCTGTAATTCATGCGATTAGCCAGGTAGAGCAGAAAAAGGCAAGCTACACGCATTGAAGGGCTCGCACTACAGGGTCGTGTGTGGCCCGAATCTCTAAGGAACAATAATGACATACCTCATTATAAAAGACTTAATCAGAGAAGCACTCCAGGCGCTGCAACAGAATATCTTGTTTTCCTGTTTAAACATGAGTGCTGGTAGTGCTTAATGGACAAAGAAAATATGAGACAAAATAGTATTGATTGTGCATTTCAAAGACCTCTAATAGGGGAAATGTATCATGTTTGAGTGGGAAAGGCGAAGCCTGCACTCTAACTCCATATGCAAATGGAATATAATCTATTTCCGAGTAAACAAATTTTGAAAAAAAAATTTGTACTGATTACTGGGTAGCACGGATATATGCTACCAGAAAGATATAGACCAAGGATGCCTGCTTAGCATTACATTACTCTTACATCTTTTTACTCCACCATTACTTATTGTAACTTGGAGGTGGTGCTGCAATGCTCTGCTTGTCCATCTATAGTATAGCATCAACGCTAATAGTATATATGCAATTGTTCTAACTCTCCCTTATTTCGAATATCCTCATCACAAGGTCCCCGCATAAGGACTCATTAAGTACACCCATCCCTAGAGTTACCAGTACATGGGATACTAGAAAATCTAGTTAAAAGGAAATAAAGGTGGATTCCTGGGAGTACCCATAGAAATAAGTATTTAATGAGGGGAAGCAATATTTACAGGTCCAAATCCACGGATAATTCTTCATTTTGCCCCCACTTTTCACACGTAGAGATCAACTTATTTCAGCAGCAACATTTTGCAATTGAAAATGAAAAGAGCTACGGTGTTCTCTGGAATCTGCTTATTCAAGAAGTGCAGCTACTCTTGCTACATGCACCGTCAGAATTAAGTGGTAATGGTACATTTTTATAAGAGGTATAATGTGATGGACTTTCAAGAAGAGGAACTGATACCATCTCCACGATGAGAATCTACCTTGGCACCAGCTGTAATTTTCAGCACTGGGAAGTAACAAAAAATAAATAAAAAATTCTCAATTACATAAATAAATATGCAAATAAATAAATAAGTACATAATTATACACATAAATCAATCAATCAATAATTCAATAAATAAATAAACACACTAAATTACAAAGATCTTTTGAGAAATAATTCGTATACCGACCCAGTATTGAACAGTGTCTAGATGGCCACAGCAATTTTGTGTTTTGGGCTGATGAATGAATTTCCTTCCCCAAAAAAATGTGTGCTTCCATCTTGTTTTTTCATGTGGATTAAACACCCAGAAGAAAGAAGATGCCATATATCTAAAGTAAGAGGTGTTCACATTCAAAGAAATTCGGAGCTATGTCCTGTCTTGCAGACAGGGAACTTACTAAGCAAAGCTAATATACATATCATCAAGAACTCTGTGTGCCTATGTCAAGGACCTTTAATAGGGCCCCTCTACCCAGTAAACCCTGCATGAAGGCACACTTCAACTGACCAGAGAAATCTAAGGAGTCAACAGCCCTGAACTACAATGAAGGCGCTGCAGCATCATGTCAGGCCAAGCAGCAGTCGTACATGGGGTTGGAGTGGAGTCTTCGATGCCATGTACTGGTATTAATTCATCAAAATCATATCTGTAGTAGTCTTCGTAACAAAGTCACAGAGCAAGAAGTCGCCACAGTGAATGTTATGATAAGAGAATTAAAGCATGAGTGTGCATAATGCAGCACACATAGAAAGATGAAAAGGCGAGGAGAAATAAAGATATTTCTCCTCATTACGCCTCCCATCGGGAAGAATACAGTTTTGATGCAGTCTCAGGTTTACAGATCCTTGCAAATCTGTGACTGTCTCAAAACCCATGGGTGTTGCATGGGAACATCCACTGCAATGTCCAGGGAATGTCCCCCTGACGCAGAGGAAGGCACGGCAGCGACTTTCTCTGTGTTGCCTTACACCATATCTACAAGGCAGTGAAAAGCCAAGCAAAGTGGCTCTGCGTGGCGTCATGGATATGGGTCTGCACTCTGCGCTGCCGGAGCGTCATAACAAGAGATGCATCTGCAGCGCAAGGGCTTGTATATAAGGCCCTCTGTGTATGTAATTTGACTTATTTAAGGTGTACATACCACTTCTCTTCAATTCCACCCTTCACCCTATTCTTTTCAATTTCCATCCTTTCTTTTCCAACTAGATGTTTCCTTACATACAAGCATTAAGACTATACTTGGATGGCACAGTGTGGAGGAAAGTTTAATATCACAAGGACCGCTCTCACACAAATTATGAATTAACAGCTTTAAGATCAAGTGCCCCTCTAGTCCAAAGATATTGCACAAGTAAGGTGCGCCTGAGACAAGGTGAAGTACTTACCTGACTTTCCCTAAGAGAATGAACAACGATTGGAAACGGTAGCGTGACATCCTGGGGCCTGAAAAGAGAGGAGAAGGAAGTGAGAGGCAGCAATAAAGACAGACAAGAGGCATAAATGCAGAAAAGGAAAAAAAAGACTTAAGAAAAGGGGTAGAGAGGACGCAGGACAAAAGAAGGAGAAATACTAGAGGGGGAGGAGGATGGTGAGAGTAAGAGGAGCTCAAAAGTAAGAAAAGGAGTACTGCAGAGGTGGAATGCAGGGAGGACACCAAGGAGAAGGAGAGAGTTATGGCGCATCACCTTGAAGCAGGAAGGACTGACTGCAATGAGGCGACCAACATGATAGAGCGACCACCTGGTGGACCTGACGCAATGGGTATGACACTTACCGATGAGGATACAAGAAGTAAAGTGGACTCCTGGAGAAGCCTACAAGACTAAACCTTGAAGTTGGGTTGTTGACAGACTAGTTAAGGGAAAGAACAAGGAGGAGGGTAGTGTAAGGGTTATTTTGATCTCGTTCTTTCTTTTTTATCTACCCTTGAACTAATTTTGGTTGGTTATATTTCGAAGAATCCTAGTGACTGATAAAACTCTGGGGCATATTATCAAGCAGGGCGATAGGCAATTATCGCCGCTTTAGCGGCCGTTTTCGGCCCTATTAGCAAGCTGTCACTAACTGATATTAGTGACAGCTTTTAGGTGATAGCGAGCGGTTTGGGGCCCGCTTTGCATGTCAGCGATGTTTATTGCTAATGACATGCAAAGTGGGCGTACCCAACCAGTTAGCGACTGAAAGCAGTCGCTAACGTTGCTATTGCCTATGAGCAAGGCAGGCATAGAGGTGGAAATATTCGCGCTAAGCGCAAATATCTCCAAATACTAACACCCGCCCAGACCAGTTCTTAGCCATGTTATCCAATGGGAGTTGGATAACATGGCTAAGAGCATTTTGACGCTAATGCGTGAATATCGCTGTATTCTCAGCGATATTCACACATTTCGCCGCTATCGCTGGATATTTTAGCACAATGGAGATAAACTTTGCTAATAGCATGTTTTTTCCGCTAACATATCCAACGATAGGCAGCGATAAAAAAAATTGCATTTTGCGATAAATATCGCTATTCCTTGGTAATATGCCCCTCTGTTAGCTAGGAGAATTAATGGCCCAGATAAACAAAGGACCCTCTAAGTAACATAAATAAGACTAAAAAGTGAATTTGTATGAAGGATTCCCTCAGGAGATAAAACCCCACACCTTGGTTTGATCAGCATAACCCTTCCTTAAAAGCAGAAAGGGTCAAGACGTAATTGTTGAGAAATCATATGCCAAGGGGTTTGTTTACTTATTGAGTACCTATTATTGCAATGGTAACAGGGGCAGGTGTGGCAGCCCTGAGAGCTAATGGCACAACCATAGAAAGGAAAGGAGAGAAGAATGAAAGGGTTGAGAAAGAGATAAAATATCTTATAAAAATATTTATTTCATGAATACTTGCCTGTGATCTTTGGGGGTGAATGAAACTCCTGGAGGATGTGTACCGTCCTCCTTCAATTCAGTGCTTGATTTGAGCCAGTGTTTGCAGGTGGCGCCCTCGGTATCCTCTTTTGGGGACCAGCACTTATTTTTCCTCAACAGACTTTGATGCGTGGTGGGAGTGGGATAAAGAGACATGAGGTGGAATCAAGACAACGCAGCCCTGGTTTCTGCACCACAATCTTCGATAGTGTCGGCTTATGAGCAAAACCTTGGGCCCTGGCATTTATTCTTTTACAAATTAAGCACTGTTCAGGGATAAAATGTGATCCTAAACCAGGGGACAAATAAATAAAATGCAATAAAATATAAGAGAAGCTGCAAAACTGCACACTAAATTGTATAGAAAAGAAGTGAGTTAAACTTCAAAACTAAGACTTCTGTTCAGTTTTCTAGATTAAAGAACATTGTTTTAACATTTTTCATTTGTTTATCGCGACAACAACCGACAGAGCCGAAAACCTGACATGAATTATTCAAGAAAAAGCTTTACATTTATTTTGGACGTGCTTTACTGCTGTCCTCAGACACCGGCATCACTCTTCCTGACTGGAGCACATTTCACCCCGAATGTCAGCTTTTCATTTTAGTCAATTAACTCGATTTACACGGACAAATGAGTGAACATTTCTTTAAATAACTTTCCAGCAATCCAAAAACAACTTTTCAGTTGCAGAAGCCCAACGTGTTAGCGTCCGAATACCGCCTTGTCATGTTCCTAACATGTACTACTGCCTCACATTAACAGAAATGCATATAAGGTACCAAGGGTAGCCAATAAATCTAACACATCCATGTCTTATTCAAGGTTATTCAAGGTTAAGGTTCTTCAAGGTAGAGGACTTCTGCGCACGTTCAATAACTGCTAGTATTCAGAAATGTGGGGGCATATTATCAACTGCCAGTGATAATTATCACTGGCCGTACTTAGCGATAATTTTGTTATTGCAGGCTAGCTCTGGAATTTATCACCCTGGTGACGCGTTTTTACCAACGCATTACTCCAGGGCGATAAAAATTCCAGAGATAGCGAGGTTATCAAAGTTTTGCAGGGAACATCGCTGGTTTTCCAGCGATGCTCCCTGCAAAACGGCTATAACCTTGCTGATACGACCCACAGGGTCATATCAGCATAATCCACCCCAATGTTAGGGATAGGTAAGTCTGCATTTTAGCAGACGCTAGTTTTTGGAGCAAACAGCAGTTTTTTCCCAAAACTAACGTGTGCTAAAATGCTGGGGCAACCTTGTAAATATTGCGATGTGAACATCAGCGATATTTTCATGGTTGTCCAACCGGGGTATGCCCAGTGACACCCACTTTGCATCTCGTTAGAGATGCAAAGGGAGGCGTTGGGAAAAAGAGTGCTAGCATGCGATTATGCATGTTAGCACCCTCTTGTAAATAGGGTGATAATTTTATCTCCACTTTTTTGGCTTTTTAAAAAAGTGGAGTTAAACCTTTGCAAATATGCCCCATAGTTCTTATCAGTCCTGGATCAGGATTTCACACGTACAGGTCCTAACGGAGGGCCGCCTTGAGCCCGTCCCAGGAGGGAGCCATTCCTGAATACTAGCAGTTATTGGATGTTTCAGTCAAACAAGAGCGGACGGTTTTGCGCTAGGCCTAGACCACACCCTCTCAGAGGTGGAGCCCCTTGATTGAATTTTCAATTTCTTGAACGTGTCCTGCATAAGCATTTTGCCTGCCCTCAAGAAGATCTTCACCAAAAAATACAAATGGCCCCATGAGAAGTTCAAAACGCATCCGCATCTAAAACTTGCCAGAAGTCATCAATTCTACAATAAAGAATGAGGTTATCTACATAACAGGAGAAGAGAGTACTGATACCTCTAGGACCACTTGAATGACCTCCAACCACTAAAGGGTCTGTAGTACCGTTTGCACTGTACCATTGAGGTTCAAAACATATTCCCATTTTATTTACCTCTCCTTGGTTACACTGTTGGACGCTTTTTTACAACACAGACTAGTTGTGATTAGATATGTCATATACTTATAAATGTAATACAATTATGTAACAATTTTGTATATATGTTTTTTATGGTGTTTTTTGTGTAAGGATTTGGTTGGACGTCTATGGCACGTTTCTGAATGTATTACAGGTGGTGCCGGAAGCAAAAAAACTGACATCAAGTGATAAACACACATTATAAATCCCATATCTACTCTTTACTCAATATAATGGGTGCACAGATTTATATTAGCAATAGACATGAGGTAGCTGAGTGATAAAAGAAAAGGCCTAGAAAAGTACAACGGTCATAAATGACAACTGGAGATACGAACAAGTGATATAGCTTCTCTCTCTCTTTTTTTTTAAAGCAGATCAATGGGGTGTATACCCATATTCTCAAAATGCTACTTGATCCCAGCCGCTTAGTTCCAAAACAGGATCCCTCCCCGTTGTGACAAACACTTTTAGAAAGTTGGCATGTTTTTACTTAAACCATTTAGTGCCTTCTGCCTGTCTCTGGAATACACGTCTCGGTGGATGACAGCTAGCTTCCTGCATTCTCTCTGGACAGCCCCACACAAAGGAAGCTTAAGAGTGACTAAGTAGCCATCTACATGCTGATGTGTCATCCTGAGCAGGATGAGAGGGAGGAGCTGACCCTTACATTTGGAATTGCTGTGTCCTCTCCCCACACAAGGGCTACATACCCCCTGTAGTGAGTCTGGAGCCATGGCAGGAAAGACGGGCTAGTGCACTTCAAAAGCATCTCTTCCTACTTCAAAGGCCCAAATGGATACGAGTACTGGACCTCTGAAACCACCAAATCAGAACACTTCTGGAACTAAGGACATTCTACCGGGAAAAAGGACTGCTCTGCTGCCAGGAGGGACTGCCACTTTTCTGAACTGCTTTGCTGTTTTGGACTGTTGCCTACTGCTTCTTGCCTGGGAGTGAGAAGGACTAGACCTACATCTCTACATCACAGAACCTAAGTTTCTTCAAGGGCTTGTTGGCTTGCCACCTGTTGCTGAAGTTTCATAGATATTAAAGACTTAAACTTCATCTTCAGAAATAGCACCTGGACTTTGCTTGCTGTAAGTCCTGCTCTGCCAAGTGGTGCCAACAGTGAGTACAAAGTACTGCACCTGCCAGAACCTGTGCATCAACACTGTTGCGCTGATCAGTGTTATCAGTGTTAGAAATGGGGGTCTGCACCCTGTCCAAGTAGGGACCTTTCCTTCAAGTCAGACTACTGGGATTACACTCCCAAGATAACCTATCTCAGAGGCAATGTGTAAAGTATTTGTACATAACACATACAGCAACAACACAGTGAAAACAATATGAATGGATGGACACCAGACCAGTTTTTTAAAAAAAAGCAATGTTTATCTAAACAAAACAAGACCAAAAAGACAAAAATCCAAGATATTCAACTCAAAATATGACTTTTTAAAGGTTTCAAGCTATTCTGTCCCTAGAGCTCTTTGGATGCGTGATTTTTACACAAAGTAACTGAAATGCATAAAAATTCACAAGGCAAAACAGCCTCAGAGGAGGACAGTGTTTGAAAACACAGCAATGCATCTGTTCCTGAGTCCATGGGGAGGTGATGCAACAGTTCTGTTGTACGCAGGAGAAGTGTTGCGTAGAATCTGGACTATTGAGGAAAGTGATGCGTCAATTCCAAGATGGTTCCGGTCTGTGGGTGCTGTGTCAGAGAAAATTGGCGCACATCTGCAATGCGGGGAAATCCAGATGTACTGGATGTCAGTGAGGAGGTGGCAAATAGGTGCTCCGTTGATTTATTCAGCCACGGTCCCATGATGAGTCAATGATTTCAGCCGCACAGCAGGGCCTGCATCGGAGTCAGTGTGGGGGTCTCAGAGTTTGGAGTCACAGTGCACTGAATTGAGGCTGCGGTGGTTTCTTCGTATGCCGTCTATTTCTTCGCCACATGGCGGCAGAGCGTGGAAATTTCTCCCTCACTGCGGTGCAGCATCAGAAAAACTGGCACTGAAAAGGCGATGCATTGATTTTGATGTGTTCTTGATGCTTTTTGCAGCAGTAACAACCTTCGAGGGCCCAGAACTGGAATTGGCACCACAAGGCAGGTCAGAACTCCCTGCAGTGTTGTTCCAGGATACTGCAAGTAAAGTCTTTGTGTCCCTGAGATTTCTTAATAGGAGGCAAGCTCCACTTCAAGCCCTTAGAGAATCTTTACAAGTAGGATACAGCAAAGTAAAAGTCCAGTCCTTTCCACTGTCCAAATACAGAAGCAGCAACGGCAGGCCAACACAGAAAAGCAACACAAAGGGGCAGTACTCCTCGTGACAGCTCTTCTTCTTGGCAGGGTCCTCTTGATACAGAAGTGTTCTAAACGTCTGGGGTTTTGTGTACAATACTTATATCCCTTTTGGCCTATGAAGTCTTTGTGGTTTACAAGTTCCTACCTTGCCTGGCTTTGGCTCCAGACACACTCCAGGGGAGTGGAGACAGCATTGTGAGAGGACAGGCACAGCCCTGTTCAGGTGCAGGTGACAACTCCTCCCACCACTCTCAGGGAGGCCCATCAGCCTGGAGATGGGCCATCAGCATATGCAGGGCATACCTCAACTCCCTTTGTTTTTAAGGTCTAGAGTGAATGCACAAACAGGTCCCTGTCAGTCTAAATGAGACGTTGATTCCACCAGCAGGCAAAGGCACAGGATGGTTAAACAAGAGAATGCCCACTTTCTAAACGTGGCCTTTTCAAACACAAAATTTAAAAAACACCTTTACTAAAAGATGTATTTTTGCATTCTGAGCTCAGAAAGCCCAAACTCCAAATCTCTAGCTATTCCGAATTGAAAGTTACACTTCTGAAATGTTACAAGGCAGCTCCAATGATTACCTATGGGAGAGCATAGGCCTTACAATAGTGAAAAATGAATTTGGCAGTAATTCACATTCAGGACATGTAAAACACACCGGTACATGTCCTACCTTTCTCATTCGCTGCACCCTGCGCAGTGAGGTACCTTAACCCCTTCGCCGCGGCGTGAATTTCGCCACGGCATGGGGGGTGACCGCGGCGCCACTGTGCTTGTGACGGAACCACGCCATCATGAGTCACGGGCGGCCTCCAGGACAGGGGTGGCACTACTTGGCAGGGCAGACTCACAGATGGCAGAGTCCAGGTGCAGATGCAAGGTTTTTGAAAGCTTGTTATGTTCCTGAGGCTTCAGATCAGGCTGCTACCCAACTATCCCTTGAAGTCCCTCTGGGTTCACGAAATGCAGGTCCAGTCCTTATCACCCAGGCAAGAGGGCAGCAGGTCAACACAGCAGGACAGCAGTTCCTTCAGAGCAGCAGTCCAGCAGAATGGCAGTCTGTGTAGCAGCACCATAGTTCTTCTTTCTGGAAGACTCTCCACAGGTCCAGAAGTGTACTGAAGTGCTGGTGTCTGAAGTCCAGTATTTCTACCTAGTTGTGCCTTTGAAGGGGGTGTGCTTCTATAGGCATGCCTCTGAAGTACACAGGAGCCCTGCCTTCTGGGCCCTGGCTCCAGACTAACTACAGAAGGTATACAGACGTTTGTGTGGAGACAGGATACAGGCTATTCAAGTATAAGCAAGGCTGGACCCAGCTCCTTCCTCCCATCCTGCCAGTTATACCCCATTCAGTCATACCTAAGCTCCACATTGTGTGTAGCAGTCTAGGAGGAATACACAAAGCCCAACTGTCACCCACACCTAGTCATGTGACCCAGAGGCAGGCTGCAGGCCCCAAATGGCTAAGGCAAGAAAATGCCAACTTTTTGAAAGTAGCATTTTCAGAATTTTTATTTAAAATCTGACTTCACCATCAGTTAGGGTTTTACGTTGTGATTCAAGAGACATCAAGCATGAAAGGGTTACCTGCTCTCATTTGGAAATTACGCTTATAAAAAGTAATAAGGTAATTCCAATGTTATCCTATGGGAGAGGCTGGCCTTGCTGTAGTGAAAAATGAATTTGAAAAGTTTTTCACTACTAGGTCATGTAGAACCTAAAAGTACATGTAAAACTTTATAAATACATTGTACCGTGGCCTTGGAGCTGTCCAGGGCCCTCCTTAGGGGTGACTTCTATGCATTAAAAAGAAAGGTATGGGCCTGACAAAAGGTTTATTTTGCCACGTTGAAACAACACTTTAAAACTGCACACACATAAGCTGCAAGGGCAGGTCTGAGACATGTTTTATTTATTTCAATAAAATTGTGTAAAGATGAGGCGGAAGCAGGAGATTGTAGTTTGGGATTTATTCAGGAGAAGAGAGCCGTCCAGCTTGAGGGGAAGATACAGCGGCTGCAACTGCCAAACAGGGAACACTGGGGAGGAATCTTCAGTACATGGAAACCCGATGGATGACATCACAGAATAGTGTAATGAAATGATAACAATACAGATCACCACACACCTCCCCCCTTTTTAAAGAGAAAAAAAACCAGTCCTGAAAACACAGTAAATATTACAATGAAAAGCAAATCAGATAAAATCACGAAATTTGTTAGGCCTAACAGTTGCTCTTGAGCTTCTCCTTAAACCATTACCAACATTTACATTTGAACTTTTCTTTAAGCTATTACTAACATTGACATTGGGTGAAGGAGCAGTTGCACGGGAAGGGTCTTTAGCAACACGAGAAGTGCTCCACCAATTGCCATTTGACAATTTGACAGCATTCTTGCGAACTTCCACAACTTGTTGAGAATCAAGAAATTTTGAAAAACCTTTCTTAACCGTGACAGGATTTTTAATTCTGACCCAATCGCCAGCATGAATACTGTGAAAAGACTTCTTTCCTAATTTCACATTGCAAGGCAGTGAACTGGAAGATTTTTTATTGGCACATTCCCACACCTCTTCCAAGTCACAGCCCCGGTGGAGGCTTTTGACCATCCAAAAGGGGAAAGCCTGGGAGCAAGCTTTCCTTCCTCTCATCAGTTCGAAAGGAGAGAAGCCCGTGGCAACATGGTGGGAAATCCGATAAGACCATATAAGATCTTTTACAGCTTGAAAGATACAGTTATTTGACCTGAAAGCAGCTTGCACACATTCAACAATAACTCTATTAAACCTCTCGGTTTTGCCATTGCTCTGGGGATGGTACAACGGAGTTCTGGTATGTTTAATACAGCATTTATTCAAAAAAACACCCATTTCCTTAGAGATAAATTGTACCCCGTTATCAGTGAGAATTTCTTCCGGACAACCCTCCCTCAGGAAGATTTTGCTTAAACAATCAATGACACTCTTAGAGTTGGGAACATTGATAGGTTCAACTTCGACCCACCTAGAAAGATGATCAACAAGGACCAGGAAGTATTTGGAAGTGTTGGGAAGAACATGAAATGGACCTAGAAAGTCCAGACCAATTTTTTGCCAAGCTCTAACAGGTGGGGGAACAATGGAATCACAAACACCTTCTAATATAAGAACTTTGTCACTGGTGTTGCAACGTGTACAAAGTTTGATGGCTTCCACAATTTGATTGTCCATTTTTGGCCACCAAAAATTCGATCTGACATTTCTCTTGGTAATGGTGTCCCCTAGTTGTCCAGAGTGGGCATCAGCAATAATTTTCTCTCGGTAAACAGAAGGGGGAATGAATTTATCACCCCTAACAATTTTGCCATTTTCCAAAGAAAGTTCTGAGTTAATTTTCCAATAGATTTGAAGTTCGGGAGAAAGAGATTTTTCTTTGGGCCAACCTTTTTGTATGAAAGAAGTTACGTCCTTGAGAACAGTATCATTTTCAACTGCTTTGATCCAATCACTTTCGGCGAAAGAAATGGAATTTTGGTAAATGTTGGCCACAAAACATTCCTCAATTTCAGTTTCCCAATCATTTTCATCAGGTTCTTGTATGGGTAACCTGGACAAACAGTCTGCCCGTTTGTTTTTACCACCAGGAATGTAGATAGCTTTGAAGTTGAATTCCAATAATTTAGTGGAAAGTCTAGCCAACCGTGCAGTTTTGCGATTGATATTTCTGCCTGACAAAATGTCGACAAGAGGTCGATGGTCGGTTTGAAGAATGAATGGTCTACCCCATAAGTAAGATTTGAATTTCTCACCACTCCAAACGCAAGCTAGCAGTTCTTTCTCTATGACTGAATATTTCCTTTCAACAGGACGGAGAGTCCTGGAGGCAAATCCCACGGTAAATTCCTTATCGTAAGCCAGTTGTGAGAGGACAGCTCCTAAGCCATATTCGCAAGCATCGACAGTGACTACAGTTTCTCTATTACCATTAAAAGGCTGAAGAGCAGGAGCATTTGTGATGTGCTCTTTAATGAGCTGAAAGCCCTTTTTTCACACTCATCAGACCAGCTGAAGGTGGCACCCTTTTTTAGTAAAAGTCTAAAACATTCAGTGGTCTTGGCATAGTCTCTCATGAATTTTGAGTAAAACTCACAGAGGCCAAGAAAGGACAAAAGTTGTTCTTTGTTAGAAGGGGCAGGAGCTTCAATGATGCTTTTGACCAGACCTGATCTGGGTTTGATGCCACTCTCAGAAATGGTATGACCAAGATATTCTACCTCTCTGGTTTTTAAAATACACTTACTCTTCTGTAGAGTTACACCTCTTTGTTCTAGGATGTTAAAAACTTGGTCAATGACTTTGTCATGCTCGCTCTCAGTTTGGGTAAATATAAGAATATCATCTTGGAAAACGACTACGTTAGAGAGTTCTTCAAACATTTCGGACATGATACGCTGGAAAACAGCGGCGGCAGAAGCCAACCCAAAAGGAAGGCGACGAAATTGGAATACACCATCTGGTGTTACAAAAGCGGTGAGGTGTCGTGAGAGAGGATGCAATTCAATCTGGTGGTAAGCTGCCTTTAAATCAAGTTTGGAAAACCAAGTAGATGATCCTACCTTTGCTATCAAATCCTCAATACGAGGAAGGGGAAAGCCATCGACCCAGATGGCTTCATTAAGACTGCGTAAATCCACACACATCCTAAGGTCACCGGACCTTTTCCTAGTAAGTACAATGGGGGAAAGCCATAATGTTGATTCTACTTTTTCAATAATTTCTTGTTCACATAGTGATTTTAGGTGTTTAGACAAATCCTCTCTAATACTGATTGGGACATTTCTGAGTTTGTGTTTGACCGGGGTAATGCAATCTTTGACTTTGATAAAATGTTGGAAATTGGTGATCTTACCAAGGCGATCTTCAAAGACTTTTTCATATTTGCGCTCCCACAATTTGCCAATCAAAATGTTGCATACAGGGACAGAAAATGAAGACGTAGAACAATGAAGATTGTACCCTTCAATAAATACAGGGTTAGGTAAACCAGGTTTAATAGTAATACCAAATTCTGCCTGATGTATGAGAGCTAGGACATTGATGCCACGCTTGGCAACATAAACCTTCCCTTTAATAGATTTGCCAAAGATGGAAATTTCAGCCCAGAAATAACCTAAAAGATTAATTTTGCTTCCTTCAAAAGCCACAGTGAGAACATCAGGGGGAAGTAAATACTTATCTTGCCAGAAATGAGAATATTTGTCATGGGAAACAATAGTGATGCGAGCACCGGTGTCTACAAGTAGTTGGACATGATGTTTTTCAATGATAGTGTCAACTTCAGGATCAGGAACATGAAAGGTGCGACTGACATTGTCATTGTCTTTCACAACAACTACATACTCCTGAGTAGTTACATCATATTCTGAATATTTAGTTGAATGCTCAAGAGAATTTAAATCAGGGGAGGAATCATTTTCATTCATGACACATCGCACACTACCTCTTCTACCTCTCATACAGACCCTTGAGAAATGACCATTTTTGCCACATTGAGTGCATTGTTGGTTGGCGGCAGGACAATTTTTGAAGTTGGAAACATGGTAAGAAGAACCACATCTAAAACAAAAAGTACTTTGGCTGAATTGTCTATTGGGCATAAAGGGTCTTCTAGTACTAGTATTTCCCATTCTTCTAAAATAACCACGTGAGTTATGAGGAATAAAATTAGAAGTCTTAGTAGGAGCAGGCGTTTTAGTGGAAACTGCACTAGAAATAGAAGTATTGGAGAGGGAAACTTCTAATTGTTTAGAATCCTCCAAGGATGTCTCAATACTTTTGGCTATGTCAATAGCCTTATCCAGAGAAGGGTCTTTGCAGGATAATAGTTTCCCTTGTATTTGTTTACTGGAACAGCGAGCAACAAGTTGATCTCTAATAAGTTGAGAGGTGAAGTTGTCAAATTCGCATTTAGAAGCAAGTATTTTTAAGGCAGTAACAAAAGTGTCAATGTTCTCTTCGGGTTTTTGAGTTCTGGTGAAAAATTTGTAACGATGTACGACCATGTTTTTAGTTTTAACAAAGTACTTGTCCAATTTGGCTATAGCTATGTCGAATTCATCTGGAGTTTCACCAGGTGGTGGAACATAAGGAGGTAGGTGGTCAAAAACATTTTGGCCCTCCACACCAAGATGATAGTACATTAGATTCTTATTTCTTTCTGCACGATATCTGAGGCCATCAATTGCACCTAAGTAGGCCATGAAAGATCTCAACCAAAGCTTCCATTCGAGAGGAGGATCTCCAGGAGTCTGAAGAAATGGAGCTGGAGGAGAGACGCTTTGCATTGTGATATTTTCTATTTTTTCCTTTGGATTGGAAAGTTTTGATTCAATGAAACAAAATATTGTATTTATAGAATAAGAGTAACTATTGTAAATAGGACTTCAAAATAAAACTTGCAATTAACAATGAACATGTGTAAAAATCTTTTGATATGAGCAAATGTTGTGCACATCAGCGTGCAAATGATGTGCACGTCAGCATGTAAATGTTGATAAAGTAAGTATAGGCTGTCCGCATCAGCGCGAAAATGTAGTTTTTTTTTTTTTATGTGTATGTAAAAGCTGAGCACATCAGCGTGAGAAGAAAGAAATAGTTTGCTGTGTGCTTGATCTGCTGTGTGCTTGAGCTGTGCACATCAGCGTAATGAATAAATAAAGTGAAGCATCAAAGGCTGTGTGCATCAGCGAAGGCAAAAGCTTAATGATTGGTTAGCTGTGCACGGCAGAGACAACGAAGACTTGAGTGCAGCAATTGAAGCTTTTGTGACGTATAGAAGCTGAAAAGCACGGTAAAGACAATGAAAACTCGAGTACAGCAATTGAAGCCTTTGTGACGTGTAGACGCTGAAAAGCAGGAGGAAGGCGGTGACAGAGAGAACGTCTTGACGTATAGGTTGTTATGGTGACCAGTATGCGTGATGCGTGATGGCGCTTGGTTGTGGTAAGTTGAAAATTCTACCATGTCATCATACTGAAGCGCAGCTCGAAGGGGGAAGAACAAGCGGTGGAGGCACACGCAGCGCTGGAAAGGAGTAGAGGTAGGAAAGTCTTAAAAAAAAACGGCGGAAAAGTCTTGTGAAAGTCAGCCGGTAGAAGCGATGTGGACTGGCACAGGGGATGAAGCTGATTACACACAGCAGAGTAACGCGCAGCTTGGTAACGCGTAGAGGAACTTAATTGGTAGAAATTGTAGCAGGGCCAGTTAAAAAGAAAAGGGTCCTGTGGCTGCGACGGCTCTCAACGAGTACAGCGGGTAAAATAGTTCGTAAATGTACTCACATGAATGTAGATCGTAAAGAAGATCGTAAAGAAAGAAAATGTCCTGAAATTCAAAACGCTTTGCATGAAGAAGTTGTTTTGAAAGTTGAAACGACAGCTGAAGAACAGCTGACCATCCTCCGTCGCCAATGTAAAGATGAGGCGGAAGCAGGAGATTGTAGTTTGGGATTTATTCAGGAGAAGAGAGCCGTCCAGCTTGAGGGGAAGATACAGCGGCTGCAACTGCCAAACAGGGAACACTGGGGAGGAATCTTCAGTACATGGAAACCCGATGGATGACATCACAGAATAGTGTAATGAAATGATAACAATACAGATCACCACAAATTGTTATTGTTTTTTACAACATATAATCATCAACGCTTTGTCGTTACAGGGTGGCAGCCCGAACTGGCTGTATTGCTGGTAGTACAGATTCACATTATATATGTTTGGCTGTCCCCCTATCCACTGTCCCAGTAAGAGGAGAGGGAAAGAGTGAAAGGGGAAAGGATAGGAATTAAGGTAGAGAGAAGAAGAGATAGCATACAAGAAGTTTACTTTCTTCACGTTAGTGTCTTGATCCAGTGGGTGTAATTTCGAGCCATTTGTTTCCTTTTTGATGGTGCTATTCATGGCGGTTCATGTGGGTCTAGGACGCCCATATTCACCTATAGGATTGCCTCCATGGTGAGTTTCACAGGGCAGTGTTGTCAGCGCCTCTAAGATACATCACCAAGTTGAGCCAACCCTTGAAAGTTGCCTTGGACGTGTCTTTCTATTTGGTAAGTACTATTTTCACTGCCGCTGTTAGTAGGAGATCTAGTAGGTCTCTGTCCAGTTGTGATTTTATCTCTGTTGTGATAAATGCGGTGGTAAAGGTAGCAAAGTCTGCTTTTAGTGTGCATCGTAACATTTTATTTATGAAGGTGAATATTTTTTCCCAAACTTTTTTGACTTTGGAACAGTGGTAGATGAGGTGTGCCAGGTCCCCCTTTTCCTTATCGCAATTCCAGCACTGGTCATTTTCCCTCAGGCCCAGCGTCGCCAGGCGAGCCAGGGTCCAGTAAGTTTAGTGTAGGAGTCAGAAATTTGTCAGTGATAAAACCGGGGAGATTTCGTATTTTGTGGGGCAGGTCCAGAGGAGGTGGTGTTCTTTCTCGCTAAGTGTGGAACCCAGTTGTTTCTCCCTGTATGTGATTGTTTTGTTGTTAAGTATGGTGGAGCTGGGAGGTAGTAGTCTGTAGAGGTGTTATACATGGTGGCCTATTCTGTTGAGATTTGCCATGTATTGTATGATTGAGGGCTTGTGCTTTGTGAGTTTCGTTTTGGACAGGGCTGTTCTGATTTTAAGGAAGTTGTACAGTTCTATGTCAGATAGATTGTGCTTTGATTTTAGCATGCTAAAGGTGGTGGGACTTTTCCCCTCTTCCAGCTGTGCTGGGTAGGAGATTCCTAGACTTTTCCATGTATCTATAGATAGTGGTTTCCCCCTGTATTTTATCTTTGTGTTTGCCCACAGTGATTCCCACCTTGAGTTTTTTTACGCTGTGCTCCATTTTTTGGTCTATTTTAAGCAGGGCATTTTTTGTGTTTTTGAGTATTGGGTTTGCAGCCTGTGCTTGTTTTCTTGGCAGTGAGGAGAGCTATAGGCTCAAGGTTGTTTAGTATGGCTTTCTCAATTGTAAGCCAGACCGGCGTATATGGACATAGGTTGTACAACTTTCTTCTTGACTTACAAGTAAATTAAATATGCCAATTGGGTATAAGCCAATTCAACCTGTTGTAAGGAGAGAGCACAAGTACTTTAACACTGATTAGCAGTGGTAAAGTGTGCACAGTTCTAAGGCCAGCAAAAACGAAGTCAGCAAAAATGGGAGATCTGAAGGCCAAAAAGTTTGGGGAAAACTACGCAAAGGATGCCAGGTCTAACAAGGACGTGGGGGTGAATCACATTTCTGTTATGAAGAAAGCATCAAGCTTGTGAACGGTAATAAGAAGAGATATCCAGAGGGGCAGGAGTCCTGGGACTGAGCTAGAATTTATTGGCCTAACATGTGAAGATGACTGTTTACCCCAAGGAGATCAATATCCCTGTGCCCACAAACCCAGATTTATTTTGAATAGGATAGGATAAACAATGTATAGAAGTATTATACATATATCAGTGCAATCAATTATTTATAATTATTACAGTGACAGGCTATGCCAATTTTACGTAGCCATCACATTACATTACTTTATTTTAAGAACATGCCTCTTTTTTGTTCTTACAATAAAATAAAATCGACTTATACTCCGACCTGTCAAAACTATGGTTCAAATCAGTTCTTCTCTGAGTGCAGTAGTGTTTTTTTTGCCAAACAATAAGTGACCTGTGTATTTTATACACTTGTTTGTCACTGTCTCTTCATTTTTTTGCCTGTATGTGTTTATATGTTTTTTGTATTGTCATTTTACACCTGTTTTTTTGTACTTTGTTTCTTAAATTTACTCTGGTGGGGGTAATTACTATATATACACCCTTTAGTTGAACTTATGTGTTGAAAATAAATAATTTCGATTTTGTTTATCAAAACTATTCATGGAACTTATTGTTGCATCCATGGTGATTACTTTTTTATTCTTGCTAAGGGACCCTTGTTCCTAAAAACATTTCAGTTCCCTTGGTCCCTCATGATCCTAGGGTTTTCCTTGTTTACTGAAACCGGGTACTTAAAATTGGCAAATGTGGTCACTGTAATGTTGATATTATATATATAATACAATTATGTATTGGTATTTTACTCTAAATTGAAGGGTGAAAAGCTTTGCGATGTCTGGTGTGTAGAGTACTCCCGAACCAGGTTTAATGAGCTGGAATGTGTGTTCTATATCGTTTGAGGGTGTGTGGTATTTAATGGGATGTGTATGAGGTTGGGCCTTTGTGTTATGCAATTGCTATGTGATTGTTTGGGTCGCCTAGGTCAAGATGTGTTGTGGGTCTTACCAGTATGAGGTACTGGGTAAGGCACATGACTATATCTTACCCTGTGAGTTTCAGTGGCATAGGGGTTCTGGTCTTACGCCTTTCCTGACCCAGTGCCTATGTCTGTACCTGCCTTTTGCTGAGAATGCCGGGGCGATAGAATGCCCTTAAGAGTTGACTCAAGTAGGGAGAAGGCAAGAAGAGATGTCACCTCCTGTGAAGATGGGAAAATTCAGTAAAGTCCCTGCCTGTGCAGATGCATCATGGGAAATTCTATTCTATTGTAGCTTATATAGTGAGGAGTTACCCAGAGGCATCCATAGAGTGTTGAGTATTAAGGAAGTTACAGCAGGTGATTTTGGAAAAGCCAAGTCTTTCTTGCCTTACTAAAGAGGAGTTCCCTTTCGAGGGACCGACTAGAAAAAAGGTTTCAGATATAAAATAAAAAGGGTAGGGCTCAACGAGGAGCCCTGGGGTACAACGCATTTGAAGGGGAAAATGTCAGATGTACAAATCCCCTCAAAAATCTGGAAAGTCCTAGCTTCCGGAAGGCATTCCAGCCATGCTAGAGAAATGCCAGCGACTCCAGTGCACTATATTCTATCAATGAGAATGTCATAGCTTACAGTATTGAACGCTGAGCTTAGATCTACAGGAATGATTGCAGCTGATCCTCCATTATCTAGAAGCTTTTTAGCGTCTTTAACCACTGGCAAGGGAGCAACCTCAGTCACATGATAGGGCCGGAATCCAGTCTGCGAAGCATGTAAAAGGTGTTATCCTCTAAGAAATCCAACAGCTGGGTTTTGATAGGTTGATAGTTCCCGGAGGTCAATATTGGGCTTTTTCAAAAAAGCTTTGACCATAGCATGTTTCCACGCTCTTGGGACTAGACCCTTGGTTAAAGAAAGATTAAACAGATTAAGCAGAGAGGGAAAAATCACATTGGCTGATTTGGCTAAAATAGAGTCATGAACCGGAACCTTTGGGAGCCTGATTTTATTTTATTCGAAAGCTCAGAGAAGCTGTCCTTGGTCAGATGGAAAAAGTGGTGAGCTTGGCCTGGTTGTTGCCAGTCATATTTTCCTTGGCATTACCGGTAGTGAATGTGAGATGCCAATTGGAAGTTATCGCAGATGATCTGGCTTTTTCTTTGGGAAACTTTTGCCAGCTCATTACACTATGTCGTGGAGGCTTGCAGGGCTGGACGATTTGGGGGGACTCTGGAAGATTTTTCACAACGCAAAACATTTTGAATGGAGAGTTAGAGGCACAATTAATTTTCTCCTCAAAGTACACTGCCTGAGATTTTTAAATTTAGACTTGTAAGGTCTAGTGGTGTCTGCTTGGCTGACTCCGCATAATCTCGCCTTCAGACCCTTTCCACTCTTTTACATTTTTGTTTAAGTGTTCAAAGATGGGGAGTATACCAGGGGAAAGATTTTGTTTTAATGTTGCTAGTGAAGAATTTTTTGGGGAGCACAGAGGCGGGTGTGGACTCCAGCCAGTCGGAGATTCTGTTATTTGGTAGGGTTGGGTCGGACCTTAGCAAGGGCCTAGAGGATAGAAGATCGTGTCACCAAGCATCAATGGGTAATTTTGACCAGGCTCAGTTTACCTTGCAGACCGGTTTGGTGCTGACAGCTGAGAGCCGTAAGTCCAAGTTAAATGGGATCAGGAAGTGATCCGGCCAAGCAATTAGAAGAGGTTTATGGGTCTTTAACATATTATACGTGGTGAAAATTGGGTTGAGCAGGTGACCCTTCTTGTGGGTGGGTCCAGGCAACCTTTTTGATAATTGCATAGACTTCAAGTCCCTTAGAAGGTCAATTGCCTGAGAGGTAGCTAGATCTTCAAGGTGGAGATTCAAGTTCCCTAAAACAGAGAAATATGTTCTGGTACTAGCCATGTGTCCAGCTACTTCTGGGAGGGAATGAAGAAAATACCCACTTGGACTGGGGGCAGTTTATATAAAAGTATTCCAGAAAATGTAGTTGTAAGGGAGAAATTTATAGGTAAGTATATGCTTTCACAATGTGCAATATAGTCAGATATAGTAAGGCAACTAAACTCATCCTTGAGAATGATCACAAGCCTTCCTCCCTTCTTGTGCTCATGGTCTTTATGTGTTATGTAATATCCCGGGGGGCAGGGACTGAACAAGATCCGGTCCAGACTCACCATGGAACCAGGTTTCCGTGAGGAAAAGAGCATCCATTTTCTTGTCATCAATTATGGCAAAAATATCTTACTTGTGCGCCAGGAGACATCTACAATGAATCAGGAACATTTCCCAATTAGCTTTATCAGAAGTAAGTTCCTTAGCAGCCTGTATCTCCAACAGTGTAAAAAAACAGTTTTTGCAAGATGTTTCTCCAGTATGAACATTGGAGGAGTGAAGACAACTTTCTTTACTGAGGAAGAAGAAGAGGCAGGGTTCCTGGCCCCTGGTCCCATTCAGGCGCGGACTGGCACAGACGGGTTTGCCTTTGGCATGCCTTCGATGTGCCAGTGGCCTGTCCACGCACCGCTCATCATTTTATGGGGAAGGCAAACGCTGGTGCGCTACCAAAAATGGCGTCTCACTGTGGTCCCAAAGTGGGGGTGCAAACAGTATAAATATAGTGATCTTGGAAGCAGATAAAAGCACAATTATTAAAACAGGATTTCCTCACAACAGCCCTGCAACAAATAATTCCCCTGTGTAGCTGCGAGCCAGATAAATTCCCCTGTGTGCGGAGCTAGCAGAGCATCCATGCACTGCCCATAATTTTTTAGGGAAGGCAAACACTGGAGCGCTAACAAAAATGGCATCTCATAGTGGCACCAAAAGTGCGAGTGCAAACAGTATAAAAATCGTGAACTTGGAAGTAGATAAAAGTACAATTATTAAAAGAGGATTTCCACTCAACAGCCCTGAAACAAATAATTCCCTCATTTAGCTGCCAGCCAAGAAAATTCCCCCTTTTGTGCGACGCTAACTGCACATCCGCACCCTGCCCATCATTTTATGGGGAAGGTAAACACTCGAGCAGTAACAAAATGGCGTCTCACAGCGGCACCAAAGGGCGAGTGCAAACATTGTAACAATCGTGATCTTGGAAGTATATTAAAGCACAATTATTAAAATAGGATTTCCGCACAACAGCCCTGCAACAAATAATTCCCCCAATTAACTGTGAGTCAGGTAAATTCCCCCCTGTGTGTGACGCTGAATGATGCCCTCTTGTCTGGTTTCTTCTTTTTTTTGTCAAAGTTGTTTTTATTAACAGTTTGTAAAAGAAAACAGAAAATAAAAGAATATGCGACAGTCCCGCACAACATCCCACGCAGGGGGCTAGTATGAAATTGGCGAGAGAGATGAAAGTAATGAAACAAAGACGTTTGATCAGAGCCCGGGGAGGCCAAATGAACATGAAAGCAACTTAACTGAAGTACCTGCTAAGGCGTGGAATCAATACTCTGTCAAGATTACCCTCCGGGATGGGCGACAACACGAAGTCAAAGAACAGAGAACCAGGCCAATCTTCAAAACACATTGTTCATCCCTCTGCCTTCCTATGGAAGCGGTGTCGCCGGAACCAACTCAAATACCCCCCCCTGACCACCCCACACCCACCCCCACCCCAGTGGTGGTAGCTTAACTGTACTCAAACACTCAGCCGATTCAACACATTCATACTTGAAATAGGTAAAGGGCTCGTATCGTGGGCAGGCAGACCGCGGAAGGCAATCCTATGGAGAGGAAGCAGACCAAAGGGCCCCGCGAAAAGTGAAGTTCTTAATGTCACCCCGGAAGATATCAGCCATGTGCTCCATACTTAACAGTTTTCACAATCGCGCATGCCATAAGGAAATCGATGGGGCTTCCTTTTTCTTCCATGCTGCAGCTAAGGTTAATTTGGCCGCCCCTATACACAGCCAGAGTATCTTTTTATCAGTCTTAGTCTGGTGCTCCAAAGCCGGGTCCCGGAGGCCCAGCAGGGCATAGGCCAAAGAGTCCGGAACCGGGTAACCCAGTATTCCCTTGATATGGGACAGAATTTCCTCCCAGTAGGTACGGATGACCGGGCAGTCCCACCAGATCTGTCCGAAGAATTCGGGAAAAGTCTTCGCAACTTCGCCGGGTATAAATACCAATCCATCAATGTCTTAAGATGGGCCTCCCTAAGTTCCACTGAGTGATTGAATTTCGCTATGTCACGCCATAGATGGGACCATTCCTCTTCTGAGATGTTACGACCGAGGAGCTTCTCCCAGTGACTCATGTAACGAGGTTGAGGAGAAATGGCGGTAGAGAGCAGGAGACCATAAATGAAAGAGATGACCCCCCGCATGGTGGAGGATCGAGAGAGGAAGGCCTCAAAGGGGGTAGGCGGTCTAGTAGCCGCATCTCGGACCGCGGGTGATTGCATCCAGTAGAGCAATTGGGTGTGGTGGAATTGTTCCGTCCGCTGGACTGTATAATCTCACATACAGTTATCGAAAGTGAGTGGGGCAAAGCCATGAAACAGATGCGTGAGTGCGAGGCACCCACCGGTCCTCCAGGTGTCAAAGGGACTCTCTTGTGCGGCAGGGGGAAGGCTGGATTAAAGTGAATAGGTGTAAAGGGGGATGGGAAAGTCGTCCAATGCTCATCGCCCGAAAGCGAGTACCAAACCTTCAAGGTGGTGCTAGTGGGTGTACTAATGTATGCGTTCCTGGGTCTATCCCCCTTGGGCTTCCATACTAGGTCCCAAATCGACCTTCCTGTCACACTCCTGTCCATATGCAACCAGTGCTTCTCAGACATAGGCTGAGTCCATTCTACTAGGACCCGTAATTGTGCCGCCTTATAGTACAGGTACAAATCGGGGAGGCCCACCCCTCCCTCCTTCAGCGGGCGCCGGAGGGTGACAAAGGAGAATCGAGCTCGGCCCCCCTGCCAGATGTAACGTAGCACCATCGATCTAAGGCGTCGAAAGAAGTCCCCGTCCAGAACAATAGGCAAAGATATAAGAATTTGGGGAGCAAGGACATCTTTATCGCGTGAATGCGCCCCAACCAGGATATAAACATAGGCTTCCATCGGGCCAACTCGCTCTGTATCAGCGCCAAGAGGGGGGGAAAGTTGGCGGCATAGAGTTTCCCGACAGAGGGGGTCAAGTGGACTCCCAGATATAATATGGATGAGAGAGACCAGGGCAGGGGTGAAAGCGGCCGGAGGCGGTCCACCTCCGCAGCTGGGAGTGTGAGGTTAAGTATGTAGGATTTGCCGTGGTTGATCTTAAAACCCGCCACCGTCTCAAAGTGCGCCAGGGATTCTTGTACATGGGGGAGAGAATGAGCCGGATCCGCAAGGGATAGCAGGACATCGTCCGCGAAGAGGGAGATCTTATGCTGTTCCCCAGTGAAGGGCAATCCCCGAATATCCGGATTCTCCCTGACAGCTAGCGCGAGAGGTTCTATACTTAGGGCGAAGAGTAGGGGAGAAAGAAGGCAACCCTGCCTCGTACCTCGTGAGTGTGGAAAGAACGATGACAGATGGCCATTAACCACGACTCTAGACCGGGGGCTGCTATAGTTCGCTCTCAACATTGATATGAATTTAGCCGAGAAGCCAAACGCCGCCAGGGCTCGGAATGGAAGCCCCAATCCACCCGGTCAAAGGCCTTTTCGGCATCAAGGCCCACTAAGACCGCCGGGATCTTGAATCTATTGGCCTTCTCAATTAGGTGAATCACTCTCCTGGTGTTATCATGAGTTTGCTGACCTTTAATGAAGCCAGACTGGTCCGGGTGAATGAGAGCTGGCATTAGGTCTTGGAGCCTACTCGCTATAATGGAGGAATACAACTTGGCGTCTATGTTAGGCAAGGCTATAGGCCTGTACAATGTGCATCGGGAAGGATCCTTCCCAGATTTAGGGATGACCGAAATCCCAGCTTCCGCCATGGAACCCGAGGTCATGCCCGACTCCCCCATGCCATTAAAAAGTCGCACCAGGAAATCACATATCTCGGAGGCGAAGGTCTGATAAAAGGGGGCGGTGAAACCGTCAGGGCCCGGTGCTTTGTGGGGTTTCAGTGCTTTTATGGCCGCTAGCACTTCCTCTCTGGTGAAGGGAGCCGAGAGCAGTTCATTCCACTCTGTGGAGACTTGGGGGAGCGGGTGTGTCCCCAGATACGCACTTTGTTCCCCGGAGTTCAGGGCGTCCGCCGAGTACAGAGCGGCATAGAAGTCGCCAAAGAGGCCAGCCTTGGTCTCATCTTGGTGCGTCAAGGCGCCCGACGGGTCCCGGATACCTCCTATGTATTCCTTCTCCCTCTTGTCCCGGAGTTGGCGGGACAGGTGCCTCCCTACCTTGTGTAAATATTTATCAAGGACCCCCTGAGTGCATGGAAATAGAGTTCCTAGACCAGGGAAAAGCAAATGAATTGATATGTATCAATCTAGGCAACAGAGCGTAATAAGTGGTCGAAATGAACTGAGCTAAAACATTGGTTTTTTGTAAAAAGGGGGAGTTCAATTTTATTCACAAATTATTAAAACACATTGAAATAATAATACACATTCACAATTTACATTTAACACATGTAACTCAATAAATCGAGAATACACAACGACACTGTTAAAAAGAGGCAAATAATCCAACGAAATGAAGATTACATAAAATAAACACAATTTTTAAGAGAAAAATGTGGCTAAATTAATCTCTACGCGCGTTTCGGCGAACCAGCGCCTTCTTCTGGAGCAGCCACGATAGTATCTAAAAAAGGAAAATGCCATATAAAAAAACATTATATATAATATTGCATCACTCTTATTATGTAACATAAGAACACTTTAAAACAATCCAATGTTATTCTAGTAGTCTCAGACTTTCCATTTTGTTGTGACCAAACTTTTTAGTATTACAATATTACTTTTAAGGATTTCATTTCCTTGCCTTAATGGTCATCATACATAAGCGACTGTGGTAGATCATTGAACCCATACTCTTTTATCTGTAGTAATGGTCACAGAGAGAAGAAGGTGTCTTATAGTATTAGATTGACCATTCCCAAATATTGGAAGTTAAAGGGTTCTTACATCGGATGGCTAATGCGAGGATTCTGATATTTGTATCTCTCTAGTTGATCATATAACTGGCGTGAACGATGAAATAGAGAACACTCGAGATGGTAGCAGTTATCAAGAGGTTATCATAGCGGGACCTAAATACTAATGTACAGTACATTTATATCATAGATAGGGTCACTTACTTTAAAAACACGAAGTATATTAATGTAACTCGATGACGCAATCTGGTTTGTATGTACAACGAGTATCCTTTCTTTGTTTATGTGATGAAGATATTCTAAACCATAAAGAAACAATAAATAAACATTGAACGATTATTATTATAGCCTAGTCTATGATTTCTTCACAACCAATATTTAATAAAAGGACAGGATTGGTGTTTTACCTATTTTAATTGAGGTTCGCAGATGGATATTCCGTAAACACTGATGTGATTAGTTGGTCTCGAGTGTTGATTTTAAATTTCTATATTTCCTAAAGAAATTATAGGATCTTTCAATTTATTAGATCGTTCAATTTTTGATGTTTTACTTTAACTAAACAGTTGGTAAAAATACATTTTTAACATTTTCACTTTAAAGGATGAAGGTACCTTAATTAAGGAGTAGGGGTTCATTTAGACCCGCCGACCGGAGTTAAAAAGTGATGGCCACAATAATGCGTATTTATGTGAAACCGGAAAGGTATAATCCTCCTGATGTGGGGATAATTAATGGCGATGATTGCCTACAAAAATGGATGGAAAGAATTCTGGCATCAACATCTATATAATATAGTTATCGGGTAGCAACTTCTTAACTTAATCTCTCCAGGAGAAGAAGGACTGATGGTTACCTTTTTGCTTGTGCTCAAAGGCGGTCGATTTCTGATGGTTTAAAATACCTCCCTGTCTGTAAGATAGAAAAAATATAGTAGGGAAGTTATGTTACCCGCTGTTCACTTAGAAATTGCGAGTCAACTAAAGAGTGACTAGATTAAAAATGCCGCATTAGGGATTTCTCCAAAACTTACCCAATTGATATCAACAGGGCTCCAAAATTCCGGCGGCGGGACACGGGGGTTCTATGCTCCTTCCACGAACGATGGCGTTTTAAAGCTCTTTAAACCGCTGTTTATATACCGTACTTAATTCGATGAGTGAATGCAGCTGACTTATGTGCGGACATAGAGAAAGGACCACAAATTGAAAAGAGGTAGAAAGAGGACTAGATTCTCCAAAGGAATATCACAAATGGCTCCCAAGTATACTGTCACTTGAATAGACATAGACGATGGTGTGTAGCGCATAGATTAACCTAACTCGACAGAATAGTAAAAATGGAGAAGGGAGCCATATTTTAAGTGGGCACTAGAGTCAATTTTACCTATTGATAAATGCTGACAGGGAAGCTCTATATCTATAGCGCAACAAGAATAATTGCAAAGATAACGATAGACTCGTTATGTATTGAATAGCGGTCTACACAATATTCTGTAAGTGAAAGGATTGAATCGTGCGGAATCTCGTAAAGCTTGGAATTCTGTTTAACAAAACCGTGCGTGTGAACTTGAAGAGACTCCATACCATTTATAATTTTAGCGAATTGTACCTCAATGGTTCCCAGATCTGATGTTGCACGAATAAACATAGACGACGGTGTGGAATGTATAGTGCGACCCACTTGGTCGGGATAATGAAAAAATAAAAATAAAAAAGGAACTACATCTTAGGTGGGCACTGGAATCAACTTTTCTTATTGCTAAATATCAACAAGGGAACTATCGGTAACACACCGAACGTGTATGCGAGAATACCAATGGACTCGTTATATAACGGTCTGCGCAATATTCTATGGATGAAGAAATCAAACCATAAAGAATATCGTGCAGCTAGAAAATATGTTTGACAAAACCAGGGATGTCAACATGATGGAAATCCATATCATTTACGATTTTAACACATTATAAATAAATGAGAGAATATAAAATAATTGAGAGAGTGATTATGATAGTAATGGCTAGAAGGGGAAGAAAGGGAACCCAAGGGTGTATGATGTAATTCTTGATACCACTTAAGGATAGATACCCTAAAACTTCTTGATGATTTTTCTAGTAGGGACAAACTATATATAACTGTCAACCTATAAAAGTAATAGGTGTTTAACAATAAATCAGATAGAGCGGAAACAGATTTTACTCAGGTAGGAAGAATCTACGGTTATTCTAGCAAATAGCGTGCTCCCATGGCAATTCGCTATTCATTCCTTCCCGAAAGGTGTTAAAGACAAATATCCAGAACACCTCCCTCTTTTTTCTGATGGCACAACCACCATTGGAGTCTGGGGTATGAATTTTTTCCAGGACTCTCCATTTGAAGTCTTCTGCTTGGTGTCCCTTTTCTAAAAAATGCTTCACCATTGGGGCAGCAAGTTTGTGAGTTCTTATCGCTGAACGATGTTCGTTTAAACGTGTCTGTATAGCACGGGATGTTTCTCCTATATACCCGAGGAGACACGGACACTGTATGAAGTAGATCAGATTTGAGGATCTGCAATTCCACATTTCTTTTGCCACTGTTGTATGGCCATTGTGCGTAAATTCTTTGCCTCTTATGATATTGGCACAAGAGGAACATGAGGAACAGGGGAAAGTTCCTTTTATTGGATTGCCTGATACAATCGACCTCTGTGCTGAATGATTTCTGTCAGATGTAGGTTGGAAGCGTGAACGAGCGATATGTTCCTTAATATTTCTGTTCCTTTTGTAGGCAAAGAGTGGCTTAGCTAGTTTCAATTCTGGAGTACAGTTGCTATTTAAAATGTGCCAGTTTGAGTTTATGACTTGTTTAATTTTTGTATCAAGGGTAGAATGTTTAGTTACACAAACCACCTGGTCAGTGGTTTTAGCAGGCTTTGGTTGGAGCAAGTAATTACGGTCATAATAGCGGGCACGCTTATAAGAGTGTCTCACTAATCGGTGAGGATAGCCTCTCTCGATGAATTTACTTCTCATCACAATTGCCTGTCTGTCGAAATCTGCCAGGCTTGTGCAGTTACGCCTGACCCTTAGAAACTGGGAGAATGGAATTGAATCTTTTTGTGACCTAGGGTGAAAGCTACTGTAATGCAGTAGGGTGTTTCTGGCTGTGGGTTTTGTATGCAGATCGACTTTTAAAATGCCCACATCATTTATAATTTCAATATCTAAGAATTCCACCTTATCATCACTGATGTGCGACGTAAAGTGGAGATTGGGATCTGCTTCGTTTATCCAAGAGACAAACTCATCTAGTGCATCCCTCCCATTGGTCCAGACAAAACTCCCCCTTTTTACAAAAAACCAATGTTTTAGCTCAGTTCATTTCGACCACTTATTACGCTCTGTTGCCTAGATTGATACATATCAATTCATTCGCCTCCCTACCTTGTTCCCCTGGGAATAGGAGAGACGCCGCAGTTTCAGTAGGGTGAATTCCGCCCTGTTGTTGTAATGGGCCTTGAGTTTGCCCCTAACTGCCGTCAGAGGTCTCAAAGTTATCCGAGAGGGATTTTGTTTATGTGCCAGTTCAAGTATGGAGAGTTTCTTCTCCAGCGCTTCCCTCTCCGCCCGCCTAAGCTTGTTAAGGGCAGAGTTGAGGGCTATGCAGTTGCCCCGTATGGTTGCCTTAAAGGCATCCCAGAGGTTAAATAGTGAGGTGTCTTCTTCGTGGTTGAGCTAAAAAAAGGCGCGAATGGCCTTACGTAGTTTCTTTAAGGACGAATCGTCCCGGGTTAGCGAGATCGGGAAATACCATTTGCGGTGGACGGTCGCGTCTGGAGCCCATTGTAGGCACACCGCTCGTAGACTGTGGTCTGAGACAGAGAGGGGAAAGATTCTGCTCTCTCGAAGGTCCCCTTTAAGAGATTGACTCAAAAAAATATGGTCCAGACGAGAGTAACTGTGGTGGACATGGGAAAAAAAGGTGTAATCCCTAGCTTGGGGGTAAAGAACGCGCCACCCGTCAAGAAGACCGAGGCCCTCCATGGTGTGTCGTGTGTCCACGGAAAAGAGACCTGTGTCGGATCTCTGGTGATGAGACCATCTAGTTCCTTGTCCCCCACCAGGGTAAAATCCCCCATGACTACTAGGGCACCTTCAGCGAAATCTTCAACCTCCCGCAGCAAACCCTGAAGGAATCTGTTTTGCCCCAAATTGGGGGCATACAGGACCAGGGACGTACAGTGCTTGCCGAGAAGCACTCCCTTGACCATGAGCCATCGGCCCTCCCTGTCACTGCGCATGCCCATAGGTTGGAAGTGTAGGGTTGAGCGGAATAAAAGGGCTACCCCTCTATGTTTGGTGGAAGCGGAGGATCTATAAATAATAGGAAACTGCTTGTTCTTGAGGCGAGTTTCATCTTTCCAAGGTAGATGGGTCTCTTGAAGGACCACCACATCCAAGTGATGGTCTAATATGTACTTCCACACCTTCTGGCTATTCTGAGGGGAGTTCAGACCTTTCACATTCCATGTTCCCAGGGTGATAGGCATCAGGGACAAATCCCCCCACCCCCTCAGCTCAATCAGTGGCACTGTAGTGGTATAGGCCCCGCAAACCAGACCTCCCCGCAAGTCCCCCTCCATCTCCACCCCAAGAGCGTAAGGCATCCAGGACCTGCCCCTCCCCGGGGGGCACCACCCCGCTATCTGGACAGGGCTCTTCTGTAGCCTTCCCTCTAGATCCTCTACTGTCACATACCAAGTCCCAACTTTCAACAATGAATCACGCCTGCATACTCCCCCGCTACCACCACCGCCCACCCAGCCACCCTTCCCCCCCTCCCCGTCCCCACCCAAGAAATGAAAACCCCCAATTCAAGGTAAACAAGGCGTAATACAACAAAGAACAGGCCCCTAAAGGGGGCAGCTGGACATGACCGTAAGGGTCGGGGGATGTGAACCCAGGTAATGTCTCCCCATAGTTCAGGGTAGGGGTGACCCTCCAGTGAGAACAAAGATCACTTGCAGTACCTGAGATGGAAGTGTCCCTCCGGCTACCTTGAAGCTGTACCTGGGTTCTCATGCTGCTGACGAGCTGTCCGTGCGTGCCGCATCTGTCACCAAGGCCACTGAAGCAACAGCCTCCCCCCGCTCGTGTTGGCTGATGGAGGGATCCGGGCCCTCCGCCACTGTAGAGCGTCCCACTCGCTGCCAAGCAGGGGAGCGAGATCGACGTCTAGCCGGGGAGGCTCCTTCTCTGTGAGGTGTGGAAGCTTCGTCCATGCCTAGGAGTTCCCGGGCCGCCGACACCGATCTAAGCTGAACTAGCCTGTTTTGCCAACGAAAGATGAGGCGGAAAGGATGGCCCCATGAATAGGCCACGTTCCGGTCTCGCAGAAACGCGGTCACCGGGCGGAAGTCTCGTCGCTTCTGCAACGTGGAGCTGCCAAGTCCTGAAATAGCTGTGGATGGTGCCCACGGAATTGCAGAGGATTAGAGCCCATTGCTTTCCTAAGTATGCGCTCCTTTAGTTGGAAGTCATGAACGCAAACTAGCATGTCAGGGGGGCGGCGATCTGGCTCCACGCGGCAAACCAACTCAATGAATCCTGTCCATTCGGATCTCTGTAAGATCGTCCTCAGCCAGAATCTGGAGAAAGAGGGCCTCCACATAGCCTCGCAAGTCACTCCCTTCTCCTTCCTAGGGGACCGCCCGTATTATGATGTTGTTGCGGCGTGACCTGTTCTCCAAATCCTCGCAATGGGCCTGCAGATCCAGGTTTTGTTCCGTGAGTCTAATCATATCCTGCTGAAGTTGGTGCACGTCTCCCGCCAGGCCCAAGTCGTGTTCCTCTAGTGTCGCAACACGTTCTCCGATGCCATCTACATCCCATCTCACTTCACGCAGATCCGAAGCCAACTGGGAGCGGAGTTCGGAGATGTCCTCTTTAATGGCTGAAAACAGCTCGATCATGAAGGCCTTGGTGGCGGGTGCGTCGCCGTCTCCTCTCGGGGGTGATTTGCTAGGGCCGGGGGGCGATGCAGGCTGCGTGCCCTTCCCAGGAGCCTCCTTCCCAGGTTTGTCCTAGCAGTTTCTGGATGTCATGGTGGAGGCTCCGACGGGTCGGGGCCGACAGAATAAAGCGCCTCTCAGCAGTGGGAATCACCAAGGCCGCAAGGCGGTGCTCCACGTCAGCGTCAAATAACCCCTCTGATGAGGCCGTCACAGTATCCCAAGGGACTGAGTCCAGACCACCCGGAGAACGCTCCCCGCACCAGAGCGTAGATCAGCTGCTAGTCACAACGCGTTCCCCCCGTCCAGGCAGTGCAGCAAGGCCCAAAGAGTTACCAGGAGTAGGAGGCAGGCGCAAAGGGGCCTCAAGAGAGCCGGGTGGAGCCGGCAGGGCAGTGTCTACCCCCACGCCCTCGAGAACTCCCGAACCCAGAAAGCACTGCCTTCTCCCCCCTTCGGTAGGGATTGCCGCGTTCCGCCGTATGCTGGGAGGGCACCAGGCCGCCACTCCCCACGCTTCTGTCAGTCCGGGCCTGCCCGTTGTGCAGTTTCTAGCGCCCAATACAGCTCCACAGGCGAAATGTCTAGGCCCAAGCAGTTGTGCCCTTAAGCACGGGCCCGGTGCCTCACCAGGGGTCCATTCCGTCCGTCCCCATGGACAGGCAGTGGCTGCACCTCCCGCAATGGCACTGCAAGGCAAGCTGGCCGCAGAAGATGACAGGGTGTGGTTATGAGGCAGGGGGACTGGGCTCTCGTGATGTCCAGTGCAGTTTCTGGAACCCCCACATGCAGGTCCTCTTCCAGCCCACACAGTGCAGATGGGCCCCTACAGGCCGGGAGGCCTCGCTGCGTCCAACGCGTAAGGCCGGAGATGCGCCACAGGGCCCGGATCCCCAGACACCGCCGGAGTCCCCACGGGGATCACAGGGGAGCCACAGGCCCGTGCCACGCTCCTGCGCTGGTCTCCGGTGGGGCTTTAAAGGCAGACCTCACCTCTGTGCGATGCGGACCAGCCGAGGTCGGTCCGGGTCGGGAGGCCTCTCGTCACTCTGCCAACGCGATCGGGTGGTCCTACCAGGGCCAGGCGCCCGCTCCCTGCCTCCGCTCGTCGTCAAACCTGGGGGGTTTCCCGCTGCAACGTGGATCTGCCACGCAACCGCGGGGCCCACTCTCTGCCCCACTGATCGCGCGGGGGGGTCACCGCTCCACAGCTCCTCCAGCGGGGCAGCCGCAGCCCGCGGGGCACCTCGCCTTTCGTGTAGGCCGCAGGCAGGCCTTGTGCGATCACGCCCTCCGGCCGGTCGGGTCCGCCAGCTCCGTCTCCAGGGGCCTCCAGAGGTCGGGGAAAAGCTCTGAGTGTTCCAGGCAGCCTCAAAAACCCAGGCAGCACGGTTGCAGGGGAAGAGAAGCACCCCGGAAGGCTACACAAGGCTGAGAAGGTTTGTGGCGCCGGAGGGACTCCCAGGTACGTCTCACTCCGTCGCCATCTTGGCCACGCCCCCTGGTTTCTTCTTTTAAAGATACTTTTGGCAGAAAAGCATTGATATCAGTTTTGGTTCATATGGATGATGAGAAGTAGCTTTATAATTGAGACTGTTTAATTATTCAGTTTCGCTCTGCCTCTGTATATTCAGGATTGAAAGCGCATAGTCTCTCTTTTATTCCTAGTCACATTGTCATAATTTGCAGCCTATTAGTGTGGGCTGTGAAGCTGTCCCTAGATTTTTTTCCTTATTTAATTTTCTTTAACCCTCAATTTTTAAATGTCAGTGGTCCATTGCCCCCAAATTCACAAGGGCTTCTGTTTAGATCTTCAGGATATCATGTTCATGGCAGACTTGTATTCTGCTCTGCTTCTCCAGGGGTTGGGGGCTGACGATGCCCAAGCTCTCCCGGTCTCACAATGCAGTCCAGCAACCTACTCTCACTTTATGTTTCTCTCTGATGATCCCTAGCTTTCTCCACTCGGGGCATCTGCTCTGGCTACCAACTGCTATTCCTCCAGCCTAGTTCCAGTGTGGTCTTGCCACTGGTCCTTGGTTTCTGACCTGTGTTCAGTCCTTTGAGTAAGAAAAGACTTTCCCCACCACCACCTACCGACACTGTATCTAATACTTTCGATACTACTCCAGTTGTCCTTCCTCTCACTCCCTAGGCTGTGAATGATCCCTATGGATACCTCTATGACTTTTTCCTGTTCTTAACAAATGCGGTTAAACCTAGATTACCACCTACGCTCACGCTCCTGAGACACAACGCCCCCCAACTTCCACCATCACTGCAGGATCACTGGTCTTTTGAACTATTACTTTTTCCTGTCTCTCCATGTGTGATAGCTACAAGGCTCTTTGAAATGTACCCCCCTTTTTTCAGGCTCCTACAATCGCCATTCCGCGAAGTCCAGAAAGTCACAAGGGGGTATTTCTCCCCCCTTCTAGGTAAGCTTTGACTGAGATCAGTCAGTACCTGGCATCCTCTGTGGCTGGGCGGTAGTGCTAAAAACATGGGTATACTTGATGAGTTATCCCCGGGTACAAAAGCCTATTTACCTTATGAAACCACTATGTTTGTTCCACTCATCAAAATAATAGAATCATGTTCATTTGTAACTGACTGTCTCATAAGTTGTCTGCTGTATGCCTACAAACGCATGTGTCTCTTCCATTTTTTTGTCTTTACATGAAACCTTTTTTTAGTATGTCCTGCCACGTTCTCTCTACTTACCAAGACCATCCACGGCCTGAAGACTTCCAGCAGCCATGGCTATCTAATCATGTCAATGGATCTTTTTCCCCTCCCCAGGTGCATCCAGAAGGTATATATCTTTTTGTGCTGGACTACACAGTGAGTCAAAATTTCAGGGCACGCCACTTTACATACACACACTCAACCCATCCCTATTTAAGTAGAAGAGGATCCTTTGGTCCTGATAAAATATCAAAATCCTTCTGGACGAAAATGGCATGTAACATGTTGACCCCTTTCTGCACACAAACCTAATAGAGCTTGAGAGGTTGTAATTCCCCCTCTCTATTACAACTTTTTTAGTCCTTGTTTTTACTATTGCATAGGAACTAAATGAATAAAAGATATCCTGTGGGATCCCTATAGCTATTTTCAGCTCTCACCTGCACCCTCCCATTTCTACTCACAACACTTCCTTGTCCCCTCACCCCTTATTCTTCACATCAGCAAAAAAGAGAAGACCTCCGCCAAAGAGCCCTCTCGCGGGGCCCGTTGAGCATTGCAGTGCTGGCCCAATGAGGAGCTGCCCGATGATGAAGCATGACACCTTCCAGGGTGTGTGAGGGCCCTTGCTCCTTAATGAAGATATCCCACCTCTTGTTTTCTTTACCTCCTGGCGCCTGGGACACTACCCTATCTCTCCTCCTACACCTTGCCCTCCATAGGGACTGCATACCCTTGTTTCTGGTAAGAAATGCTGCCATCATCCTCCTCGAATGTGCTGTATAGGGGAGAGAGTTGTTCTGCTCTCCACAACATATAAGGGGGACCTTTCTGTTATTATCCTATAAAGGTGTCATTTCAGGATCACTTATTTTTTCTGTACGAGCATACTTAGTGTTAAACTTGGTTCTCCTGATGTGTTGTCTGGGGCTGAAACGCTCAATAGCTCTGGGGCTTCATACAGCTGTGTCCACCATGTTCACAGACCAGCAATGCCCTCCAACACCCATGTTTTGTATTTTGATTATTTCAATGATGCTGCCCAATGAATCAAAACTTCTCCATTTACCTTTCATCTCTCGCAAGTCACTATTTCCTGAATTCAGTACATTCTTCTGAGCCTTCATCTCCCTTAATGATGCTGGCTGGTATAGCACCATTAAGAATTAATCCAACTCAAGCAAAGCCTAAATAAAGGTAATGATCCAGATGGAAATCATTAATTAAAAATCAAATCAACTTGTAACCTCATGTGATGCAAGCTGAGTAGGTCTAATATCTGTCAGCAAAGCCTTTTAAGCTTAGCACCCAGGTTAACAAGCATTTTTAGAAGTCAGGTGGCATCTGCAGACTTATGGCTAATCTCTGGGCTTGAAAATGGTGTAAGGGAATCATTCTCCTACAGTTTATTTGGTCTGGAAATCGGGGAGGAGTAGCACCATCGACATGATGTTACCCAAGTAGTTGATAATAGGAAATTTTCTCTCTGTAATTGCCAGTGAAGATCCCAGGTCATCAATTCTGGAAAGCCCCACATCAACAGTCTGCACAGGAATTGCTGAGCATTGTCTTCTTCTTCCAGTAGAAAAACAAATGTATGAATTTTTCACTACCAGTAGATGCAAAACTTAAAAGTACATGCCCAGCTTTTTAAATGGACTTCACCCTGTCGAATCGGCTGTGTAGGGCATACAGGAGGGGTGACTTATATGTATTAATAAGGTGGGCTCGGGCGTAGGAAATTGTCTGTTTTGCCAGGTCGAAATAGCAGTTTAAAACTGCACATGCAGGCAGCAATGGCAGACCTGAGACAAGTTGAAAGGCTTACTTAAGTGGATAGCACAATGAGTGCTGTAGGGTCACTAGTAGCAGATAATTTACAGGCCATGGGTACAGGTAGTAGCACTCTACTAGGAACTTACAAGTAAATTAAATATGCCAATTGGGTGTTAGACAATTTTGCCATTTTCAGAGGAGAGAGCGCATGCACTTTAGCACTGGTTAGCCGTGGAAGAGTGCACAGAGTGATAAGGCCAACAAAAGCGAGGTCAGCAAAAAATGGAGGAGTCGGGTAAAAAGTTTTGGGGAACATCACCTAAACTAAAGTGATCAGACAATTGTGTTTCACATACATTGCTTTGCTTTTTGCTTGTATTTATGTTATCCCTTTGCTGCGTTGTATTGATCGTATAATGCACCATTTTATTTGAAATGTTCTGTTTTTGCGTTTGTTGTACTTCATTACATTAGTTATTTAGAGAGCATCTTTTTACTTTTATGCTGTTGTCTATACTTCACTTTCCCAGTTATAGCCTGCTCAATTCTATGTTCAGAACCTAGCAAAGGGCGGGCTACCTCAGTGTAGAGCTAATTGTCCGCTAAGTAGGAACACTGTTTCAAACTCAAAGTGCTTTCATTTTTTCACACACGTTAAAACTAAAATGGTCTTCAAATGTAAAGGGCTGTCGGGAAATTCACTACTTCCCTTGAGAGCCCCTTGTCTCCAGTCCCAAGCAGCTAGGCACAAATGGTGGAGGTTCAGGTGACAAGAGAGGGGATTAATTTTAGGGTCAATATGCAGAGATCCAGTCACCCCTGCATCCTAGCGCAACATCCTCTTTTTTATTGCACTCTTTAATTCTCACCGTCCAGTGACCAGCACTGCATAGCTGAGAGCACATCTTTAATGCCTCCAACAGTTCTGCTTCTCACATTTTTTATGTCCTTTGGCCATAAAAGAAGCGGTTGTCTCATTAGATCCCAGAATAGAATGTGCCCTAGATGTAGGTCGCCTGTGATGTCACAGAATTAATCCAGCCCTGCATGCATTTGACAGCCCAAGTGTTTCATTGGGGACTGAACAATTAAGGTAAGACTTTCATGTATTTATGGTGCCTGACCTTAGCATACATCACGACAAATACATTTGCAACTGTTTTACATCCATTAAAAGGGAAAAAGCAATGGAAAGAAACTGCTGGTCTGGCCTTTTGGTAGGTAATTAATGATCTAGAACTAGGAGCAAGGGGTAGCGAATGAGGACGAAGTGCTATATGTTCAAGCTCGAAAGAAGCATCAATTCTTGTGTTTGGCTACATACAGTAAGTATTGTTTACAAGGTGTGCAGAGGACTGTGCGCTGAGCAAAGTCACCCTCCATCCCGCAGCGTGGAAGACACGCTTTCCACATTGACTCCACAATGAGTTCTGGTTTTTCTGTATCACCTGCCACTACTTCAAACACTTGAAAGCTTCCCAACTCGCGGATCAGTACACTGAGAGATATGCCCAACAATACAAATAATGCTAATGAAGAAACGGGGACTTGAACCTGTGACAGCAGAACCTGTGTGTTTTAGTCTTTTTTTCATGTCCATTGTTTGATCAAACTATGCAACGAGGATCAGAGAGGCACTGGCAGAACCATTTGCAGGTTGAAAGCGAGTTTCACAGCTCTGCCCATGTTCCTCCTGCTGAACTGCAGATAGAGGGGACACTAATGCACACCGGGAGTCATAGAGGAGGAATGACCTAGACTGGTGAGCCTTCCTGTTTCTCAAGTGTATATGCAAGTGGATGAGGCACGGCTGGAGGCAGGAATAGAAAGCGCACACTAAAACGCATGTATAATTAAATAGTCTAGATAGAAACATTATTTGCTTCTTGGTGTTAAAGACTGCAGCCATAATTACTAAGGGCTCATGTCTGTGCAATGCAACAACTCTATGCAAAATAGGAGAAAATCAGAAGGGAAATAGTCACTATGCAAGACCAGTTTAAATTGCCAAAACTTCAAAACTATCAGCTAACATGTCTGTGAAAACGACTAAAACATTGAGCAAACTAATGTGCATCATTCGAAAAAGGTCACAGGAAGCTCTATCTTACATGCAACAACAAAGTTACCTGCAAACAGCTAAATTCCCCCTGACCATAAGTGGTGTCGGAGAAATAGAGGCACCTCATGTGAATTGTGTCTGAAAAGTAAGTCCACTTATTAATGGATATCCCCACATATTTGTGTGTCCATCCCTGCCGCTCTGAGGGGAATGCTCGGTTCTAACATTTCTCTCTCTACGCCCACAATGCCCAGGGCTTTGTAGGGGGCTCTGATTTGCCCTCTATGATCAACTGAATGCTGATAATGTGATCAAAATATCTCCATCCAGCTTAGCCTATCATTCAATGACCCTCTTCCCCCTTTCTCCACTTCCCATTAAGTGGATCTGGGATCTGCCTGCCATTAAAGAAACTAACCTATTCTCTTCGGTATTTCTCTATTCACACAAAACTTACTTGCTATAAAAGGCTTTTAATTGAATGTCCGGAGATACTTGAAAGAGCATTGTATGACAGAATCCATTTCAGCCTCTTGCAGCTGTAGAAGTTTTTCAGTCTTACACCAATCTCTGTACATATTTGTGATATTATTTTACTGCTTCTTGATTTGGAGCTGAGTTCCTGCCAGACACAGAATGGACCACTTTATTTACTGCTCTCTCTCCTCACTCCCACAACACATGAGCAGAAACTATGAGTGCTCTGAGCTAGCTCTCCATTGTCAAGTGGTCAATTCTCTAGTGACCTGAATGACTAAGGCCTCTAGCCATGAATTTTTATCATTTCCAATTGCCTCTTGATCTCCTTCCACAGAATAGATTCTGGGGCAGATTTATCAATCTTTCACGAAGCGCAATGCAGCAAGCCACCTTGCAGCGCTTCCTGAAATGGCAGTGATGCACCATAGTTACCATTATATGGCTTATTCCTGTCCTTCTCTACTGCTGTCTCACTGTTGGCTTCCTAACGCAAATGAAGGCACCCATGCTTCATAGTGCAAGGGTGCCTACATTGTAGGCAGGATTGTATTGTGGAGGAAGTACACCTTCCTGCGCAAAAACAATCCTGAGGCATTTCCCTCCTTCTATGTGTGATGTAGAATGCAGCACAGATAGAAAGAGGAAAAAGCTAGGAGAAATTAAGATATTTCTCCTCATTACGCATCACCTGGGGAGGCGTAGCATTTTGAAGCATTCCCAGGTCTACCACTAATGGTACATCTGGGAAAGAACCCCTTGGGCAAATGGATGGCTCAGGGAGGAGGGCTGTGTGACCACCTACCTTTTAATTGAATTAGCAGCCCCTGGGGATGGGGTACCCGGGGCCTTTAGAGACCGGGGAGGGTGACAGCACACCTCCCTCCCGTTAATTAAAGACAGCTGTCATTCCCTCCAATTTGTTTTATTTGTTTTCTATGATCCCACGGGAGTCCTGGCAGAAACTGCTGATTTTGTCTTATTTTGTCCCTGGGGGAGTCCCTCTGGTCCCCCCACCCCCCATTGTGCCAAGGGGGGGGGGGGGGGCAAGGTATGTCTACCCTACCGTTTCATCCCTATGATTTAATTTTGTAATACCTCCCTTGCCCTCTTAAAAAAAAAATAAGTTCAGGACAGGGGACTAAGTACTCGAGTTTTTCTCATGCTGCCTGAAATGAGACTCAAAGGTGTTACTTAAGGAGGTAATAAAATATCCTGCAGCTCTGAAAGTAAAAGTACACATTTGTAAACAGCCTGCTTTTACACATAACGGCTGCGTGATAAATAATGATTCAAAGTACCTGGGAGCCATCTCTGGTGCACCACTGCATGCTCACGCAGGCAGGCGAATGTTCATGGCTACTAGCCGCGTTCTCCAATTTACACATAATATGGATAAATATCTCAGTCGGTTAATGTATCTGCTGCTATGAGCTGTGCAAAACCTGTGGATCATAGCAATTTCGGAATGACTAATTCTGGATTAGAATGTAAATGGTGTGCATTTGCTTTCCTAATTTAAGGCTTGAGTACAATACGTGTCTATGTTTGCTGCTATTTGTCATTAACATGACATTTGCTATTTGTTTTTATCCATGTCCTCCTTGCATGGACCAAGTAGTGTGTGCCGCCCTCTGGGTACAGGCCCCACCACCCACTCACTGATTTCCCTTTCTTGACATGCCACTGACTCTTGTACTTTGTTTTTGCCTTCATAACTTTCTCTTTTGCAAATTTGAAAAACAATGGGGGTGCAAGGAGACTGATTGCCTTTCAATCTTCCATCGAGTCCTGTGCACTTGGACACATCCAGCACTTCCGTCCCCATGTGCGCCGCAGATTGTTTTGAACCAAACCTCATTAGAGTTTGCAAAGTGTCACCATAATAGTCCATGGACATTGTCCTTTCTTATAGGTCACTGCTTTGAATGTCCTGTTTGAACAAGCTAGGTTTTCTGTTGTCGTCCCTGAATAGACTGATGCAAAACAAATTATTATTTTAATTATTATTAAGCTTATATAGCACCTGGTTACTCCAATGGAGTGTGCCCACGCTAGGACATCACAGACCGTACAAAAAGCCCATAAACCCCACCCCTCCACCCCCCAAGGTCCCACCAAACCTAAGGCAAAAGCCCAGTAGTCTAAGTGCTAACACCAGTTCTCAGGAGGTGCTTGAAAGAACCAGGTCTTCAGTTTTTTTACAAAAAATAGTTTCAGATGGGTGGATCCTTAGTTCGATAGGTACATTATTCCAAACCTTAGCCACAAGAAAACCAAAGGATCTACCTCCTAATCGTGCCTTGCAGGCCTTAGGTACAACCAACGTAGCAGTGCCCATAGATCTCAGGTTCCGCGTGGGGCTATAGGCAGTGGGTAATGGTTGCAGGTACCTCGGCCCAATGGGCTGCAGAAGCATCATAAATTGAAATGTTCTTTCATTATTACATTGCAGTTTACTTATTGAATCATATTACAGTTCCCAGCATTGAAATCATCCTCTCCCATCATGCAGCTGTGCGTTTGGGTTGGCCTTGATGCAGGCAGCAAGCACTGTGCTCACATGAATTTAGAAGTCAATCTTTGACTATTTGAAGCTGCCTGCTTTGTAGACTCAGTGGAAATGATGTAGCAATGCTTATTGTGCAGTTTAGTAAACATGGCATGGTGGGATGCTGATAGCAGGACAGGAGCGCAGCAATATTCAGAACAGGAACATTTTAAGTACTAAGGTAGCAGGGAGAATACTGCTCCAGATTCCAGGGCTGCTCATGAACACCATAATGCTGCCAATGCACATTTCATATCTGCCGGTACATATCAAGGGATTTCCAGTGCACATTTCTGGGCTGGCAGTGCCAATCATAGGGCTATCAGAGCCAATGCATGCCAAAGAGCACCCAGTGCACATTCCAGGTCTTCCAGTGCACCAAAGGAATATATGGGTTGCTTTGCCCCACCCTCTGCATGATCCGAGTGCCCCTGGTTTGGAAAAGTGCAGCCATGCGCCACTTCATTCTACACATATCCATTGTGCTTTACGGCCACAAATTCTGAAACACACAGTAGCTGCACTCTTACACCTAGTGACCTTGCGAAAGGTGCCCATGAGAATTCCAACACTCATCTCTCACCTCCATTTGGTTCCCAGGAGTGAGCCCCATATCTATGATTATAATACCTTTATCGGCTTCATCCCAATTATTTTCAGGATGAAGATTTCAAGTATTCCCAAGACTGGGCTTGCATTCCCCTAAACCCGCCAAAAAAAGTAACATAGCGGGGAGCCACGACCAAAAGGTCAGGGGAGCAGCTGGTCAAAAAAGTTTGGGAACCACTGATGTATGTGAATAAAACAGTGGCTGTTTTGCACCATCAAAGACTCATCTTGTGTGTTACCACAGGAAAGGTGGGGTGCATGGCAACGGACGGGGAGCTTGCGGGCACTTGTCCGTCTGGGAGGGGTTATAGTTACCGAAAGATTATACGCACAGTGTTAGTTTAAATCAACCCACTTGAGCTCTTTTTTTATGTTAAAGCATTTGTATCTGTTTTTATTTTATATTCGATTCACTGAACTGTTTTCTATTTTGTCGGTGTACACAGCTGTTGTACCTGTGCTTAACCCATGTAATAGTAACTACCCATATGTATCTCATCAAAACTCTACTGGCCAACTATGTAAAGCGCTCGGATACCTTTAGGTCAAGTATGCACTATACAAAACTCAATAAATAAATTTTACTAAAATACACGTTACAAATGGGGGTGGGGTCGCACACTACTCACACACCGGCGGTATCGCCCCTAAGGAATCTGGTTAATGTAGTTACGTGTTCCGCGATGCATCTTCTTTCGATTCTCTGCTATCTTCGCTGTCTTCGCCATCCCTGGACACGTGTTTCGGGGTATCACCCCTCGTCAGCAGGGGTAGGCCGTGTTCTGGGGTTGCCGGTGGCTGCCAAATATCTGCCAGGTTTAGTACCACTCAGGCGCGCAGGTCCGGGGTCCCAGGCTCGTCAGCCAACTGCTCAAGGGAGCTATAACATTACAAATGGGGGTGGGGTTGCACACTACTCACACACCGGCGGTATCACCCCTAAGGAATCTGGTTAATGTAGTTACGTGTTCCGTGATGCATCTTCTTTCGATTCTCTGCTATCTTCGCTGTCTTCGCCATCCCTGGACACGTATTTCGGGGTATCACTAAAATACACGTCCCTGTAGCCTTTGGTTGTTTCAGTGAAAAATAAAATATATGTGTATGTAAATATATATTTCTTAGCTTACTTTTGCAATAATATATTATATAGAATCATGGCCACTCCTTCAACAACTGAAAAGCGGGGCCGGCGGACTGCGCTAGTGTCCTTCAAAATCCACTGTGATTTTACTTTCCACCTATGCAAAACGGAATGCCTCGCTTAATTGTTTATGGACTACAGATCCCAGAAATGCCTCTGTGACCTAACACGCCTAGGGGGCGGGGACTGAATACTTAAGAGGCACACCCTAGCCATCGATGAAAGTTTGCCACTGAGGAAGAGAGCAACGTCTCTTGAAACGCGTCTGGCAGCCTTTGTGTGAACCATGCTGGTGCTGGAAGCCGGCTAGCAAGCTGTTGAAATAAAGGAGGTTTGAATCGATTTTCGTGTTTGGCTTCTCCCTGAATGGGTACCTGCGCTATGGTTGGATGTTATTACGGCCGTCCCGGTCGTGGGGAGGAAGCCTGCTGTTCACCGAATCATTGTTGACACCCATTAAAGGACAACAAGCACACGAAGGTTATGAGACTCTGCAGGGGAGAATCATGGCCACTCCTTCAACAACTGAAAAGCGGGGCCGGCGGACTGCGCTAGTGTCCTTCACAATCCACTGTGATTTTACTTTCCACCGATGCAAAACGGAATGCCTCGCTTAATTGTTTATGGACTACAGATCCCAGAAATGCCTCTGTGACCTAACACGCCTAGGGGGCGGGGACTGAATACTTAAGAGGCACACCCTAGCCATCGATGAACGTTTGCCACTGAGGAAGAGAGCAACATCTCTTGAAACGCGTCTGGCAGCCTTTGTGTGAACCATGCTGGTGCTGGAAGCCGGCTAGCAAGCTGTTGAAATAAAGGAGGTTTGAATCGATTTTCGTGTTTGGCTTCTCCCTGAATGGGTACCTGTGCTATGGTTGGATGTTATTACGGCCGTCCCGGTCGTGGGGAGGAAGCCTGCTGTTCACCGAATCATTGTTGACACCCATTAAAGGACAACAAGCACACGAAGGTTATGAGACTCTGCAGGGGAGAATCATGGCCACTCCTTCAACAACTGAAAAGCGGGGCCGGCGGACTGCGCTAGTGTCCTTCACAATCCACTGTGATTTTACTTTCCACCGATGCAAAACGGAATGCCTCGCTTAATTGTTTATGGACTACAGATCCCAGAAATGCCTCTGTGACCTAACACGCCTAGGGGGCGGGGACTGAATACTTAAGAGGCACACCCTAGCCATCGATGAACGTTTGCCACTGAGGAAGAGAGCAACGTCTCTTGAAACGCGTCTGGCAGCCTTTGTGTGAACCATGCTGGTGCTGGAAGCCGGCTAGCAAGCTGTTGAAATAAAGGAGGTTTGAATCGATTTTCGTGTTTGGCTTCTCCCTGAATGGGTACCTGCGCTATGGTTGGATGTTATTACGGCCGTCCCGGTCGTGGGGAGGAAGCCTGCTGTTCACCGAATCATTGTTGACACCCATTAAAGGACAACAAGCACACGAAGGTTATGAGACTCTGCAGGGGAGAATCATGGCCACTCCTTCAACAACTGAAAAGCGGGGCCGGCGGACTGCGCTAGTGTCCTTCACAATCCACTGTGATTTTACTTTCCACCGATGCAAAACGGAATGCCACGCTTAATTGTTTATGGACTACAGATCCCATAAATGCCTCTGTGACCTAACACGCCTAGGGGGCGGGGACTGAATACTTAAGAGGCGCACCCTAGCCATCGATGAACGTTTGCCACTGAGGAAGAGAGCAACGTCTCTTGAAACGCGTCTGGCAGCCTTTGTGTGAACCATGCTGGTGCTGGAAGACGGCTAGCAAGCTGTTGAAATAAAGGAGGTTTGAATCGATTTTCGTGTTTGGCTTCTCCCTGAATGGGTACCTGCGCTATGGTTGGATGTTATTACGGCCGTCCCGGTCGTGGGGAAGAAGCCTGCTGTTCACCGAATCATTGTTGACACCCATTAAAGGACAACAAGCACACGAAGGTTATGAGACTCTGCAGGGGAGAATCATGGCCACTCCTTCAACAACTGAAAAGCGGGGCCGGCGGACTGTGCTAGTGTCCTTCACAATCCACTGTGATTTTACTTTCCACCGATGCACAACGGAATGCCTCGCTTAATTGTTTATGGACTACAGATCCCAGAAATGCCTCTGTGACCTAACACGCCTAGGGGGCGGGGACTGAATACTTAAGAGGCACACCCTAGCCATCGATGAACGTTTGCCACTGAGGAAGAGAGCAACGTCTCTTGAAACGCGTCTGGCAGCCTTTGTGTGAACCATGCTGGTGCTGGAAGCCGGCTAGCAAGCTGTTGAAATAAAGGAGGTTTGAATCGATTTTCGTGTTTGGCTTCTCCCTGAATGGGTACCTGCGCTATGGTTGGATGTTATTACGGCCGTCCCGGTCGTGGGGAGGAGGCCTGCTGTTCACCGAATCATTGTTGACACCCATTAAAGGACAACAAGCACACGAAGGTTATGAGACTCTGCAGGGGAGAATCATGGCCACTCCTTCAACAACTGAAAAGCGGGGCCGGCGGACTGCGCTAGTGTCCTTCACAATCCACTGTGATTTTACTTTCCACCGATGCAAAACGGAATGCCTCGCTTAATTGTTTATGGACTACAGATCCCAGAAATGCCTCTGTAACCTAACACGCCTAGGGGGCGGGGACTGAATACTTAAGAGGCACACCCTAGCCATCGATGAACGTTTGCCACTGAGGAAGAGAGCAACGTCTCTTGAAACGCGTCTGGCAGCCTTTGTGTGAACCATGCTGGTGCTGGAAGCCGGCTAGCAAGCTGTTGAAATAAAGGAGGTTTGAATCGATTTTCGTGTTTGGCTTCTCCCTGAATGGGTACCTGCGCTATGGTTGGATATATATATATCGCCAGTAGGTATATATAGTTAGGATTTTTTCTCTATGGGATTTTTGAAAATTCTATGTCTAATAACTTTGGCGTTTGTGGACGGAATTGGCTGAAATTTTCAGGAAAATGGAACATTTTGTTTCTGAGCAGCCCCTGAAAATTTGGGGGGGGGTTCGTCAAGGGGGGGCCGAGAAAAAAGGGGGGTCCCAAAACGTGTTTTTAACATTGAGTTTTCCATAGGGCGGTTGGCCTCACTTTTAGCCCGAACGGCTGAATGGATTTGCACGAAACTTGGCAAAATTGTAGGGACTGGTAGCCCGATGTGCCTTTTGTAGGTCTCAATATATGTGCTTCAGTGGATTTTGAGAATTTAAGGTTCAAAAAAAGATATATATCTGTAACCGCGGACTGGGCAGCGCTCCGTTACGCGTACTTTTCGCGCAACGGAGCTTTGTGAAGCGAAGCTGATTGGTTCTCCGGCGTCTGTCAACATTCCAAACAGTCCGTAGCGGCCGCCATCTTGTCTCTCGGTAGGATCGAGAGACAAGAGGAGGCGAAAGCGAAGGGGCAAATGACCATAAGGGGGAATAGTAGATCCTCGCTGACCCCCTAGGTTTGATGTGGAGGTTTTAAAAGGGCCCCGCGGGGCAAAAAAAAAAAATAATAATAATAATCGAACGGCTGAATGGATTTGCACGAAACTTGGTAAAATATTAGGGACTGGTAGCCCGATGTGCCTTTGCTAGGTCTCAATATATGTGCTCCAGTGGATTTTGAGAAATTAACATTCAAAAAAAGATATATATCTGTAACAGCGCTCCGCTTCGCGTACTTTTCGCGTTACGGAGCTTTGCGAAGCTGATTGGTTCTCCGGCGTCTGTCAACATTCCAAACAGTCCGTAGCGGCCGCCATCTTGTCTCTCGGTAGGATTGAGAGACAAGAGGAGGCCAAAGCGAAGGGGGAAATGACCATAAGGGGGCATAGTAGATCCTTCCTGACCTCTTAGGTTTGATGTACCATTTTGCCAAGTTTGGTGTAATTCCGTTCAGCCATTCAGGCTGTAGACGTATGTAAATGTCCTATGGAAAATTGCATGGGGAAAACACATTTGAAAGTGTTGAAATTTAGAACCAATTAAAATGTTACTTTGGTTTTGTATTTGTGTGTGATGAAAGTTAATTGGTTATGTATATATGTCAAATGAGAGGAAACCACAGCCATTTTGTGATACTACTGTCTGAGGTACATTTGTGAGGAATTTTTGGTGGTGAATTTCTGGTGTTTGATTTACACAGTACTAACACTTTTCCTACTTTTGAAAAGGTGAGTTGTTAATTTGTAAGGGGAACTATGTTGTACACTTGAAGATAATTTGAAAAATGTTTTCTGTTATTTATTTGCAGTCCTTCTGTTATACTAAATACTTGATAAAGTTAGTTTTATATTATGTATTACTAAAAACGATAAATGAAAGTGATTATTTTTTTCTGCAATTTACAGCAAGCAATTTCAAAATAAAATGGCTCACAATGAAGAGACCGTGGCAATTTCTTTTGAATCGTCCACTACATTGATTGAAATTGAGAGCACCAATAATGAAACATTGTCACAAGGAGATGACTTGAATGATTCCACTACGTTGATTGAAATTGAGAGCAGCAATAATGAAATATTGTCACAAGGAGGAGATAACTTGTATGATTCCATTAGATTGATTGAAATGGACAGCACCAATAATGAAATATTGTCACAAGGAGGAGATGACTTGAATGATTCCACTACATTGATTGAAATTGAGAGCACCAATAATGAAATATTGTCACGAGGAGATGACTTGAATGATTCCACTACATTGATTGAAATTGACAGCACCAATAATGAAATATTGTCAGAAGGAGGAGATGACTTGAATGATTTTTTTGATCAATCTCTTGATGGCGAATTTATCGAGTGTTTGGAGACCATAGAGTTACAAGAATCATTATTGGAGACTTTTCATGAGGACATTGCTGATGAGGACATGTTACTAGTTCTTTCAAATTTAGAAAATTCTGAAGAATAAATTTATATTTAGAAATCAAAAATTGTTTGAGACATTATTCATTTTTATTTTTAATTTATGAGGTTGTAGCGAAGTGATTGTAGTATAAAATGAGACTTATAGTATAGAGTGCAACATTTTTATGTTACATGGTAAGTTTACTCATATTTACTTCCCTTCTGCCACTATATTATCTCCAATGTGTATTTGACATCTCTTCTTCATCTCCGGCCTCCTTTCTCTCACTGTGTGTCTCCGATGCATCTTATCGCTGCTATTTTGTGTAATTACAGAAGAGAGTAAAATAAAATAGTTCGGAACGTGAAAAGGGGGCAAAGTAGAGTACTCCTCACCCCCTAGGCCTTTTTAGGCGGTCCCAAAAGGATCCGTTTCTGCTTTCCTGAGAGATTATGGTATGAGTTCCATATACCACAATAACTTGCATTACAACATGCAAGATATCTATCTCCTATTACCAACTTTTGGAGATATTCGCGCTAAGCGCGAATATCTCCAAAAAGTAACACCTGCCCTGAGCAGTTCTTAGCCATGTTATCCAATGGGAGGTGGATAACATGGCTAAGAGCATTAGCTCGGTAATGTATGAATATCGCTGAGTTTTTAGCGATATTCATGCATTGCGGCCGTTTATTATCGCATTTGTGATAAACCTTGATAATAGCAAGGTTTATCTTCGATAATTTCTGATGATGCTTAGCGGTAAAAAATTCGTTGGTAAGCATCGTTAGCGATAAATATCGCTTAACTTTGGTAATATGCCCCAACGTCTGTTAACGTTCGATTCGAAGGAAATGAGGAAGTGTTGAAAAACATTGTCTGCGCCATCTTGCCTTTTTTGAAATGCCACACTTTTGTCGTGCACGGCAGCCATTTTAGATGTCTTGACCAGACCCACTCTCTGCACGCTGTCGATTCGTAGCATGGCTCCTCACCCTCGCAAGCATCTTCCCCAGGCACTGGTCACCCCCGCTCTCTGTCTTATGCATGGGCAATAAACCTCCCCCCATCTGCGCTGCTCTTCCCTGAGAATCACACTGTGCCCGCCCGACACCTCCCTTTCGCCCTATTCACTACCGCACCCTCTGACACTCCTCTTCCTCTGTGTCCGATTGTCCAGGCTATCAGCTAGCCCTGCAGATGTAGTTTATGGCCCCAGCTGTAAAGAATCACCCCTCTTCAAAGGAGTTATAGTAGATGAAGGCCCACACCCGATGAGATCCGTCACACCACACGTGTTCCTACTATCTGAAAACCATCCTGTATTGTGATTGGGGAGGGGACCGAGCCTGAAGCGGAAGATTCCAGGAATCACTCTTTGTACATCAAAGTTTTTACAATTATGTGTCACATTAAAAATATATAGCACTCCAACAAAGTAGTAGGAATATAAAACTTTAATAACATATAAATATATACAACAAAACAAAAACAGTAAAAACATTTAAACAACGAAGAGACCGTGGCAATTTCTTTTGAATTATCCAATAGATTTATTGAAATTGACAGCACCAATAATGAAATATTCTTGTCAGTAGCGGTCTGTTGTGCGAATAGTTCCAAGGCAGCAGAACGCGCTGAAATCTAGATGGCACGAAAGTGATGTCTAGCAAGTTGCCGCCCAGCAAATAACGGCGTGGGGCGCCGCGGGGGTGAGTGAGTCCAGTAGGCACCACAGCTATTCTTACCGGCATTGCAGAATTACTGCTGGGGACAATGCCTGTGCTGTAGCAGGGTCACAGCAGAAACAAAAAGGATTCTGTTGAAGATGTTGTTGGTTTTCAATTTGAAAACAGTTCTGGTGTCAACTGCTATGTTATTGTAGTGGTTAATGTTTTGTTTTCTCTAGAAAATGTAAAAGAGGGGGAGGCAGTCCAAAGTTCCGTTAAAAGGGCAAAGGAAAGGATCGGTGGTTTGAACTATCAGTCAAAAAGGGGAGGGGGTGCAACAATTTTTCCTACCGGGTCACACTGTGCTTTCACCGGAAGTGAGGTCTGCAGGATTCTAGTAATTCAAAGTGAGGCTGGCGCCGACGTCCCGCGGATACAGTTTCGTCACTCCACGGGTGATCATGGCAGTCATTCCCCATCGGGGGTCGGAGACTCCCGCGGCTCCTCTAGAATCTTCAAGGTCGTGGAGGACTACGGTGGTGGAGTCAACCAGTGACCGGGCCATTTCTTTATGCTGGGCCCGCTCTTGCCAGGTCGACTGCCATTTTGAGAGTTCGGTAGCTACTGGCGATCGCGGGGTCAAATGAGCGGACGGGCTCCACCCTGCCGGGCGAGACGTTGCAGCATGGCCACAGTGGAAGAACCCTTTTCCGGGCGCCTGGAGCGCTGAGGGTGCAGCTGGGAAGCCTCCACCTGGGGAGGCGGGAGAGGCCTGTTCGCACCGTCTCTCCCTCCCAGTGCACCCCACGGCGTCTCGCTTGAGATTTGTTATGGCCGGACCAGGCGATGAGGACGAGGGGGGGGGGGGTCGGAGGCATGTGCAAGACATCCCCCCCCAGGGTTGTTGCAGCAATTATACAAGAAAGAAGAAGTGTCCCGTCCGTCTTCGGGCCGGGCTTCCGGTAGATGTCGGCCGGACGCCCCTGGCTCTGGCCCCATGAACGGGTTTCTTGGTTTATTGGCTGCAGCCGGATCCCGTCGGCCTCGGCCCCCCGACCGTTGGTGGCCGGACCGGAAGAGCATGTGGCGGGACTACCTGCAACTCTCAAGGGCCACCGCGGCCGGACTGGGAGAGAGAGGGGAGGGTCGAGGAGACATTCCCCCCCCCCTGCAACTGTTCAGCGTTGTAAAGGCAATCCCCTGGCCGGGTCCCGCTGGTCTCAGCCTCTCCTCCGGCTACACCCTACGTTAGGATCTCCTGGCCGAGGCGTGGCAGCAGGACCTGCCTTATATGGGCTGCTCCCGGCTGGGCGTAGCCGGAACCCTGCCCCACCTTGGAAGTTTCCAGAGTGGGGGCGGATGTTCTACTGACTTGCATTTTCCCTAGTCTATCGATTTTTTTGGCGTGGCAGGCGGTGGGACAGCGAGGGGTGATTTGGTTTCTCTTACTGTTTTTCTGGTCTCTCACCACTGGCATATTTCGAACGTTTTCTTGTTTCTAGGACATTAATAGGTTTTATCATTACGTTATGTTATCGTTTCTTTGTTCGTTGTTTAATAAAAGTTCATGTTCATCAGTGGCCTACTGATTTTCGATTTCCTATTCTTTTCTTTCCAGGTTGTTTCATGCTAAAGTTTCTGTTAACAGGATACAGTGATCACTTCGTTATTATTGCATATGTCCTTTTCACTAGGGGTGCTCTCTGGTCGGGCCAGATGACGTATGTCTAGTAAATGGTCCGGGTGAAACAGGTGCATCAATCAGTGGGGAGTAGATAGGCATGACAGATTACAACGGGGGAGAAAGGTCCGCATTACGTACCCTTTCACTACTTGCAAAGATTTTCCTACGTTTATTTGCAAACAGGGAATACCTCCAAAAAGAACTAATTCCCAAACAGTCAATGTTCGGACAATCAATCAATCAATGAGGAATGAAATAGGTACGACGTGTTAAAGGCTTGCGTTACCTACCCTTCACTATCTGCAAAGGGAGAGAGAATATTCCTATTCTTCCTCGTTTGCAGGCAGAGAAGATCCTTAAGAGAACCAACTTCGAACAATTCAATGCTCGATTCAAACAATCAACAAGGGGTACTGTGAACACAAATGAACGCCGCTTATGTACATACGCATTGCTATTTTCAACAGGTTGTTCCTAATGTTTCTATTTTAGCGAGGTCAAAAAGAGATCCCATTAGTGGCCTACTGATTTTGCTCGATTCCTTTTGTTTTTTTACACGGTTTTTCGCTATCTGCAAAGACTAAACAGAGTATTTTGACTCTGTGCTTGTTTGTAAATAGAGAATGAACCAAAGAGAACAATCAATCAAATGGAGAGAGAAGCAGGCACGACGGATTACAAAGGGGGCAAAGGGCTGCGTTAACTACCCTTCACTATCTGCAAAGAGAGAGTACTCCTAATAGAAATGAGGGGTGGGGGGCAGCATTCAAAGCAGATCAGTGTGCATAAACACGAAAATGTTTTTACTTACCACGTACTTGACATTCGACAGCTTATGATATTTGCTATTAAAAAACCATTGAAATTCACTGAAAAAACCATAGGTTATAGACCATATATAGTTAGGAATTAGCATTTACAAAACCTTGAAAATTCACTGAAAAAACCATAGGTTATAGACCATATATAGTTAGGAATTAGCATTTAAAAAACCTTATTTTACTCACACAAAACCATTGAAATTCCATATATAGTTAGTTGCACTAACTATATATCGCGCACCCGCAATCCACTGCTGATGATGTCACATATTACATCATTCATGACATGGTCAGTGACATCACTGATGACATCACTGATGACATCTTAAATGACATCACTGATGACATCAATGATCACATCACTGATGATATCATTCATGTGATAATACAATGCATCTCCTCACACTGTAATATAACCTCCGTTACACCCAGTGTTAAATAGAGAGTATCATTTTTGAAACCATTGACACACCAATACTAGTTACTACATACGCACTCACTGATTCCTATGTCTACACACACATTCACTTATACAATCATTCATACATACAATCACTCATCTTTACAACACTATCATATGCACTCATACACTTATACAGACACTCACACTCTGCCACTCATTCATGGAGTTACTCACACACCTAGTCAGTCCTGAAAAGAATCAATCACACTTCCATTTTCTCATCTATACAGTTAAACACAGAACACCTTACATTTTTGAAACATATACTAACACATAGTTACTCTCTTATAGAATCACTGATACAAGTACACATTGATCTGCACAGAGCCACACACCTCCCAGCCAGCCATACACACACTCAGTCTCCCATACAAATACTTGTGCAACCAATCAATAACCCATATAGCTACTTATATAGCTACTGATCAACACATGCAGCAGCTTGCACAACAACAGAGATACTGATGCACACTTTCAGACAGTTTAGTCACTAACCCGTGCATTCAGTAAGACGCATTTAATCACTCACTCATACAGTCAATCACGCACCTACTAAAACCTTCATTCAGACACTTATACATCCACTCATTCTTCAATATGTAAAACATATTTAAACTTTACAGAAACACATAATCACTGGATGTTGTCATCAGTGATGTCATCAGTGATGTCACTGACCATGTCATGAATGATGTAATATGTGACATCATCAGCAGTGGATTGCGGGTGCGCGATATATAGTTAGTGCAACTAACTATATATGGAATTTCAATGGTTTTGTGTGAGTAAAATAAGGTTTTTTAAATGCTAATTCCTAACTATATATGGTCTATAACCTATGGTTTTTTCAGTGAATTTTCAAGGTTTTGTAAATGCTAATTCCTAACTATATATGGTCTATAACCTATGGTTTTTTCAGTGAATATATATATACATATATATATATATTATATTATTGCAAAAGTAAGCTAAGAAATATATATATATATTATATTATATATTATATTACATATTTTTTGAGATTATTTTTCGAAGATATATTTTATATATATATATACACATAAACACACACATATATATAAAATATATATACACGTAAACACATACATATATATATAAAATATATCTTCGAAAAATAATCTCATAAAATATGTGCTGACGCTAAATTAGGTCAATACGATCTTCATTTTGTTGGAAAGGAAAAGAAAAGCGAAAGAAAAAGAGGCTTTAATTAGTGATTTTTGCATGTGGCACTTCCAGGAAATACAAGAGCGCAAACATGCCTTTAAAACCTAAGAAGGTCAGTGCCTGCTTTCGTTGACCACTGATCAACTCTCTTAAAGCACAGATGCCTAAACGTAAACAATATTTAACACCAGTAGTGTAGAAATGCAGGCATAATTTCCTAAAAACAAGACGGCTCCCTGCAATTCGAGGCAGCCGGGGGAGTTTTCTTTTTTTCCTTCATCTGCGTTAAGAACTTTGAATCGGGAGGCTTTTATCGTACTGGATGGAATTTGAGAACTGGCTTTGTTGCCTTCTTTACTTGTAGGTTAGGGGGTCCTTGCCAGTCTCGGGAGCGGCGCATCAGACAGCGTGTGCAAGGACGAACAGATAGCCCTTCTCTCTGTCTTGAAGACAATGCTCTTGGATCACATCTCTTGGGAAAGCTTGTAATGATCTGTACCGAAAACTGAGGCCTTACCGGGAGCGGGAAAGTGCATCGTTTAATGAAGATGTTGTCTGTTATTAATAGAGCACTGGTGGGACTAAGAAATGACTGGGCCTGCGGGGGACTTTGGTCTTCCGCTAAGTGTTTCTCCTCGCTCTCTTTTTCTTAACCCTGCAAAAAGTGCAGCTAATACCTGAAGGGAGAGCTGGGACCATGAGAAGGCCCATGGCGAGGAAAGGTCTCTGTTGTTTTTCGGCGAGGTCATTTGTAGTTCATAAAGCGAGGTCAGACGGATGAGAACGCCCCGGGCCACCATCGAATGAAACATTTTCCCTTTTGTTATGTTTCGGAATTTATTCGCCAGGGCTTTGTTCATTTACAGTGGGACAGTATGGCTCATCAGAAGCGCGGCGTTCAACAGCAGTCTCGCAGTTCCAGCACGTTGAGCCATACATTGAAACGGAATTACGTTGGCTGTAGGCGCGCGCACTGCAACGGACACTGTCGAAGCACTAGATGTAAAGGAGGATGACATGTATTCGCCCCGGAAGTACACCTGTGTCATGAGGGGGATATTTCTGAGACTTGAAAGAGACGCCTGGCTGTTACACCCAAACTCGTAGACATGCTAGTGAATTATAAAAATGAACATGATATCTAATCCACAGTAAATGACAGACCTCATTAATGTGGAATTTGCATAAGGCAGGGCCGCAAGTCTACTTGAGACGTTGCCTTAGACCATGGGTACTCACAAACTTTCTCTCGGGGGCCAAATTTACAGTTTGGTTTGTGTCCGAGGGCCACACCGGTGGGGGCGGGGTCAGTGGGGGAGGGGGCGGGGCTAGGGCAAAAAAACCCTGACCATGAGGTTGATCACAGGTCCCTGCAGCGGACGCCTTCGTCCACTGAGCCGCCAGACCCGGCATACACACATCTCTCTCTCTCTCTTTCTCTCTAGGTCTCCCTCCCTCTCTCTAGCTCTCCCTCCCTCTCTCCCTCCCTCTCTCCCTGTATCCCTCTGTCTCACTCACTCGGACTGTCTCACTCACTCTCTATCTCTATCCTCTCCCTCCCTCTCCCTTTCCCTCCCTCTCACTCTCACTCCCTCTCCCTCCCTTTCACTCCCTCTCACTCCCTCTCCGTCTCCTTCCCTTTCCCTCCCTCTCACTCCCTCTCACTCCCTCTCCGTCTCCCTCCCTTTCCCACCTCGCACTCCTTCTCACTCATTCTCCATCTCACTCCCTTTCCCTCCCTCTCACTCACTTTCCCTCCCTCTCACTCCCTCTCCCTCTCACTCTCTCCCTTTCCCTCCCTCTCACTCCATCCCCATCTCTCTTTCACTCCCTCTCCGTCCCCCTCCCTTTCCCTCCCTCTCACTCCCTCTCCATCTCCCTCCCTTTCCCTACCTCTCACCCCCTCTCACTCCCTCTCCATCTCACTCCCTTTCCCTCCCTCTCACTCCCTGTAACTCCCTTTCTCTCCCTCTCACTCCATCTCCCTCCCTTTCCCTCCCTCTCACTCCCTCTCCGTCCCCCTCCCTTTCCCTCCCACTCCCTCTGTCACCCTCTGTCATCTCACCCTACCTGTGTGCCAGCCTGGGCACATACACACTCACAGCTGCACCCGAGCACTTCACAGGTCTTTAAAATACCATTTGCATGTTAAGAGGCTTTGATGTGTTTCACCTTTTCTTAGGCCCCTGCAGCTTTACTCTGGCCATCCCTAGGATCGCTGGGCCCCCACAGAGCAGCAGAGTCTCTCGCGCTGCTGCAGACACTTAAAGAAAAATGTAAAACACGGGTACAATGTCTCGGGGAAGGCATGCCGGGCCGCTGGAGGCCCGCGGGCCGTACTATGAGTACCCGTGCCTTAGACAGTGTGCCGGTGCATTCCTGTCCTTTCCCCTGCACCGGAGCACAATTTTCTGCCTAGCACCAACGTAGGCACCTCTGTTGCAGGCAGGATTGTTTTATGCAGGAAGGTACACCCTCCTGCACAAAAACTATCCCAAGAGGCGTTTTTAGGTCTCGTCCTTTACCATTGCGAAGCAATGGGAAATGGGGGAGAATTCAAGTGCTCAAACGGATTGTCAAACCACCGGTTTTTTCCGTGGCGTTTTCTTCGAGTGCACGTACAGGCACGCGCATTTGGCCCATACACTTTCATGGCCATCTGTTCCTGTTCCTCAATGTCCCTCCCACCCTTCGTTTGATCTTGCCGAGAGTTCAGGCTAATGGCCCTCCCCCCTCCCCCAGCACAGAGCACGCATCGCGGCCGCACAGCACATCAAAGGGCTTCTCCCAGCGTGTGCTGTGCAGCTTCTCCTCCCCTAATTATGTGGCCGGCCGTACTTGTGTTTCCCGGCCGCTCTTGTATTTAATTAGCAGCAGCAGCATTTCTCCTGCGCCAGGCCACATCAAAGGCTCTGTGCCACTTTCACCCACACAGCAACACTTACAGACACGCAACGCCACTCACACCCACGCAAGCCCACTATCATCCACGCAACACCACACTCACCCACGCAACGCCACTCACCCAAGCAACACCACTCACCCACGCAACCCAACTCATCCACGCAATCCCACTCACCCACGCAACGCCACTCATCCACGCAACGCCACTCATCCACGCAACGCCACTCACCCACGCAACGCCACTCACCCACGCAACGCCACTCACCCACGCAATGCCACTCACACACGCAACGCCACTCACACATGCAACGCCACTCACACACGCAACGCCACTCACACACGCAACGCCACTCACACACGCAACGCCACTCAGCCACGCAACGCCACTCAGCCACGCAACGCCACTCAGCCATGCAACGCCACTCAGCCACGCAACGCCACGCAGCCACGCAACGCCACGCAGCCACGCAACGCCACGCAGCCATGCAACGCCACTCAGCCACGCAACGCCACTCACACGTGCAACGCCACTCACACGCTCAATGCCACTCAGCCACGCAACGCCACTCAGGCACGCAACGCCACTCAGCCACGCAACGCCACTCACCCACGCAACGCCACTCACCCACGCAACGCCACTCACACATTGTGGGTGCAGATTGTGGGTGCAGATTGTGGGTGCAGATTGTGGGTGCAGATTCAGGGTGCAGATTCAGGGTGCAGATTGTGGGTGCAGATTGTGGGTGCAGATTGTGGGTGCAGATTGTGGGTGCAGATTTAGAGTGCAGATTGTGGGTGCAGATTCAGGGTGCAGATTCAGGGTGCAGATTCAGGGTGCAGATTGTGGGTGCAGATTGTGGGTGCAGATTGTGGGTGCAGATTTAGAGTGCAGATTGTGGGTGCAGATTGTGGGTGCAGATTCAGGGTGCAGATTCAGGATGCAGATTCAGGGTGCAGATTGTGGGTGCAGATTGTGGGTGCAGATTGTGGGTGCAGATTGTGGGTGCAGATTCAGGGTGCAGATTCAGGGTGCAGATTGTGGGTGCAGATTGTGGGTGCAGATTGTGGGTGCAGATTGTGGGTGCAGATTCAGGGTGCAGATTCAGGGTGCAGATTGTGGGTGCAGATTGTGGGTGCAGATTGTGGGTGCAGATTGTGAGTGCAGATTTAGAGTGCAGATTGTGGGTGCAGATTCAGGGTGCAGATTGTGGGTGCAGATTGTGGGTGCAGATTGTGGGTGCAGATTCAGGGTGCAGATTCAGGGTGCAGATTCAGGGTGCAGATTCAGGGTGCAGATTGTGGGTGCAGATTGTGGGTGCAGGTGCAGATTGTGGGTGCAGATTGTGGGTGCAGATTGTGGTGCAGATTGTGGGTGCAGATTGTGAGTGCAGATTTAGAGTGCAGATTGTGGGTGCAGATTCAGGGTGCAGATTGTGGGTGCAGATTGTGGGTGCAGATTGTGGGTGCAGATTGTGGGTGCAGATTGTGGGTGCAGATTGTGGGTGCAGATTGTGAGTGCAGATTTAGAGTGCAGATTGTGGGTGCAGATTCAGGGTGCAGATTCAGGGTGCAGATTGTGGGTGCAGATTGTGGGTGCAGATTGTGGGTGCAGATTGTGGGTGCAGATTCAGGGTGCAGATTGTGGGTGCAGATTGTGGGTGCAGATTGTGGGTGCAGATTGTGGGTGCAGATTGTGGGTGCAGATTCAGAGTGCAGATTCAGAGTGCAGATTGTGGGTGCAGATTGTGGGTGCAGATTGTGGGTGCAGATTCAGAGTGCAGATTCAGAAAAAACTCAGCAGCACCACCACCATTGCAATGCATTAGGTCTCGTTTTAACGCAAATTTAAGCTATAGGCCTTGTAAATGACAAAGCCTTTTATTTATGTTCCAAAAACCAGAACGCAAAAATAAAGGGCATTATCATTTACAATGCTAATAGTTCAGACTCGCGTTATTGCGAGACCTATTGCATTTCCAATGCTTGTTCTCTTTCCATGTGTGCGCAGAATGCAGCATACATGGAAAGAGGAAAAAATGAGGAGAAATAAAAAAAATCTCCTTGTTATGTCTGTTCTGGGTAGGCGTAAGGTTTTGTCGCTGCCACAGATTTATGTAATTAAGTACATTTGGGGCAGCGTCAAACATCATGGACTTTCCATGGAAACACCAACTGGAACACCCATGGAACACCTCCTGGCTCAGAGTAGGGCAATACAGTGACTTTTGCTGCTTTGTGTTACTCCATATCTATGAGGCAGTGTAAAGCCACACAGAGTGGTTTTGCTTGGCCTCATAGATACGATTATGCTAAAAAATGACACTCCAGAGGCACAAGCGTCTCATAAATAAGCTACTAATTTCCCAAACTTCAAATAAATTACAGAAATTACCTGGTAAAGGCTTGTAAGCCTTGAAGTCTAGACTAGTCTAGTCTAGGCAATTCTAAAGCACATGGCTACCCACAGGGCCTCCCAGCTCTGAGGTCTCCAATTATCTGGTCCGGGGACCATCTATCATATGACCATAGAGAGCTCAAGTAGAGTGCCTGAAGTGAAGGAAGAAGCAAAGAGTCATCTTGGCAGTAGGAGAACCATGTCATTTGAGATGTCATCAGTGATGTAATAAATTATGTCATAGAACATGTACGTGATGTAATATGCAAGGTCATAGGCAGTGCATGAGGGGCACAAGTTATGGATAGATCTACTAACTATAAGTGGTGAATTTCTATGTTTTTTAAAAAGTTCAGAACGTTAATGTTGTCACTGTCATAATTACCTATTCACCTAACTATAACGTTACTTAAACGTTTGTTTTTTTCAGTGAATTTATATATATGTGTGTGTGTGTATATATGTTATGTTATGTTAATTTATTTCTTCTATAGCGCTCGGCTACTCCAAGGAGCATCCCGGCGCTTTGGTGAAGAAAAAACAGCAAGCAAAACAACCACATAACAACTAAAAGCAGACACAAGAGAAAGATCAAGTTTTATTTAGTAAAAAGCCACGTTTTTAGCTATATATATAGATACATATATATATTTATATATGTCTCTAGCCGCAACTATAAAAAAATGTGCTCACATACTCATGCACAGACCCCCTCAGACACCGACACACTAGGGTGACCACATTTGGAGAAGCAAAAATCGGGACAAGCCAGACATAAAAGTAAGCCTAAAGTCTTTAGTCTTTACTTCTATATCTGGCCTGTCTCATTTTTCGCATAGCCTTGTAAATATGTGCACATATATACATATACACACAATAGGCTAGTAAATGTATGTGTGCATGAGTATATGTGTATATGCATATACACAAACACTTGCTAGGCTTGTAACTTTGTGTGTATATATAGCTCTATGGCAGGACTTCCTTCACTTTTAGCTCCTGCTGCCCTCCTACCCACCCTGTCTCCCCTCTGCTAGGAGTATGCAGCTGCCCCAGTCCTGTGCTGCCTGACAAACAGATGAATTACTTAACAAATGTCAGTCTTCGAAGGCACCTGTGAATGGAGTGTATAACTTTCAATTATGCTTTGCAGAATTACATGACTATTGTCCCAAAAAACAGAACATTTACCTAAAATTAAGAAAAGTGTCAGGGCACTGGTACAACCCTCTGAAAACTGGGACCCACTCACACAGACACTTACACACCCACTCACAGACCCATAGCACCATTCATATGCCCACTCACAGACCTACACAGACACTCACACACCCATTCTCAGACCCACCCAGATACCTATAAACCCACTCCCACACCCATAGCGCCACTCACATACCTACTCACACACCTACATATACACTCACAGACCCACTCAAAGACCCACACATATACTCACAGACCCACTCAGACACTGAAACACACACTCACAGATCCACACTCCCTCACAGGCCCACACTGTCATTCACATACCCACTCACAGACACTCACAGACCCACTCAGACACCCACTCACAGACTCACACAGACACTCATACACCCTTCACAGACCCACAGAGACACTTATGCACCCACTCACAGACTGACAGCACCACTCACATACCACACAGACACTAACACATCTACTCATAGACCCACAAAGACACTCACGCACCCACTCACACAGACACTTGCACACCTACTCACAAACCTGCATAGACACTTAAACACCCACTCACAGACTATTAGTGCCGCTCACAAACCCACTCACAGATCCACACAGACACTCACACACCTATTCACAAACCAACACAGACCCTTACACGCCTACTCACAGACCTACTTAGACACTCACAGCCCAACTCACAGACCCACACAGACACTTACACACTCACTCACAGACCCTTAATGCCTCTCATATACCTACTTGCAGACCCACACAGACACTCACAGATGAACTCACAGACCCACTCTGACATTCACACACCCACTCACAGACCCACAAAGACACTCACATACCCCTTCACAGACACTTACATACCTACTCACAGACCCATAGTGCCACTCACACACCCACTAACAGACCCACACAGACACTCACAAACCCACTCACAAGCCCACTAAGACACTCACAGACCTAAAAAGGCACTCCAGCACTCACTCACATTTCCACACAGACTCTCACACACCCATTCATAGACCCATACAGACAGTTACACATCCACTAACAGACTTGTAGTGCCATTCACACAGCCACTCACAGACCCACATAGCCACTTCCCCACCAACTCATAGACCCACACAGACATTTACACACTGACTCATGGACCCATATAGACACTCACATACCTAATCACAAACCCACACAGCCCCTTACATGCCTATTCACAAACCCACTCAGACACTCACAAACCCACTCACAGAGCCTTACACACCCACTCACAGACCTCTGACACCTCTCACATACCAACTCACAGACCCACACAGTTACTCACACTTCCACTCAGACACTTCAACACCCTCTCACAGACTGATAGCCCCACTCACACACCCACTCCCAGACCTGCACAGACACTCTCACAAGTATTCACAGACCCACACAGACCCTTACACACTCACTCACAGCGCCACTCAGATACCCACTCACAGACCCACACAGAAACCTACACACCCTCTCAAAGATTGATAGCCCCACGTACACACCCAAAACAGATCCACACACTAGCACACCTATTCACAGACCCATAAAGACCCTTACATGCCTACTCACAAATCCACTCATTCACAAAACCACTCACAGACCCACAAAGACACACACACCCACTCACAGACCAATAGCGCCACTCACATACCCACTAACAGACCCACACAGACACTCACAGACCCACTCAGACACTCACACACCCACACAGACACTCACACACAAATTCACAGACCCACACTGACACATACCCACTCACAGACTGATAGCATCACTCACATACCCACTCACAGACCCACACAGACACTTAAACACCCACTCACAGACCCATAGCACCACTCACACACCCACTCACATACCCACACAGACACTCACACACCCATTCACAGACCCACACAGACACTTACACACCCAATAACAGACTGATAGTGCCATTTACACAGCAGCTCACTGACCAACACTGACATTCACTGACCCTCTGATAGATCCACACAGACATTCACACACCCACGTATACACCTATACACCCTCTCACAGACTGATAGCCCCACTCACATACCCACTCACAGATCTACATAGACACTCTCATATCTATTCACAGACCCACACAGACCCTTACATGCTCACTCACAGACTCATAGCACCACTCTAATACCCATTCACAGACCCTCACACACCTATTCACAGACCCACACAGACACTCATACACCCACGCACTGATACTCACACACCCACTGACAGTCCAAATCAGACACTTACACACCCACTGACAGACCCATAGTGCTGTTCACAGATTTACACAGACACTCACAGACTCTCTAACAGCCACTCACAAACCCACAAAGGCACTCATATACCCACTCACAGACCCATACACTCACACACCCATTCACAGATACTTACACACCCACCACAAATGCACACTGACACTTACACATCCCCTCACAGACCCATAGCACCACTCACACACCCGCTCACTCACAGACCCACACATATACTCACAGACCCAGTCAGAAACTCACATACCCACTCACAGACTCACACATGCACTCACACATCCACTGAAACCCTTACGCAACTACTCACAGACCCATACAGGCACTCATGCATCCACTCACAGACCCACTCAGACACTCACAGACCCACTCAAACATCTACTCACAGACCCACTCAGACACGCACATACCCACTGACAAACCCATGGACACTCACACAGCCATTGACACACCCACTGAGTAACTTACACAGTCACAAATCCTAATTGTGCTGCTCTGTATAGAATGTGTGCTTTTGGTTTATGGATCCGTGACGGATCTGTGGATTAGAGTACAAATGTAAAACCGGAATGAAAAAGAAAATGAGCAAATGTTTGGTAAAAGGGGTGGCCCTTTGTGTTTATGATGTGTAGATGATAACTACACTTAAAACAGGATGCAGTCTTTCAAAGTGTTGACAAACGCCCTGTTGCCTTTCTCTGTGAAATGAACTCCATCATTTCTATACATACGGTCCATATCAAAGCATAATTGTTGTATATTGTTCCCATATTGTGGTTTCTAAGGGATGCAGAAACAGTTTTATTGACATTTTTCCATTATTTTTCTATATGTGGACACGATTTTCTGACCACCTCCACTTCTGCCTTTGGCAAATGTTGGAGAACACCAAGGCAGTGTGTGGAAAAAGTGCCATTAATTTCCCATAGATATCCTGCATTAGGATTTCCAGTCCTAACACATTAAGTGTGCCTAGGTCATTGCCACCACAGTGCACAATCATGAGATCTGGATGTTGGCAATCACAATGCTTTCACCCAAATGCAGCATTTGTTGCCACTTTAGTCCTCTTTGGCCAAGCCAAGTAATGTCTACATTAGGTAAATTCAAGTCCCTGTCAATGCCACACTTTCTAGTACACTCTGGCGTAAAACACAAAACTATACCCCACAATCAATACTCTAACCATTTTGGAGGCCAACTGGAGTAGCACACATTAGAACACTTAAGCGGAATGAGACAGTTTTCAAAATGAAAGTCACTTAAAATGGAGGACAGCACCTTAATTAAAACAAGAACCTTTTTGATTTGATGGTAATATTATGCAGGTAGCTAAAATTAGGTGGTGTTTTTGAGAAAAAAGAAATAGATCTGTGATTGGCTTTGGAAACAGAAATGCTGTTTGAGATATGCTTCTAATTCGAAACAGTCAATCACACCTGCTACTGTTCAATTTGAAGTTAGTATGCTGCTCACAGAAAGGGTTGTGAACTTTTTACCTAGTGCTAGTAGTGAGTGCTCCAAACATGGTTACTATGGAAAGAAAGCTGAGAGTGCTGGTGGGAGGGGACAAAAAGCGTAGACTGTTAATCTGTAAAATAGAGCAGTATGGAAATATTGTTTATTAGCGAGTGTTTGGGATGAATATCAGTGCTTTTTACAAAGTAAATTATAAATGCCATGCTTTAACAACATATTGTTAAGTGGTTTTACGAGCTCCCGTGTGGATTCGCAAACCGGCTTCGATATTACACAGAGGGTCATGCTGAGCACCATGGCAGATTTGCAAACGCGCAGAAAAACACTATCAAATTGGTCCTTTTAACAGGAGTCCTACAAAGGGTTAAAAACCAGTGACCATTCAGAAGTGTTATAACAAACGCAAAATATGAAAGAAAGTTTGTGATTTGTTTACAACATCAGTATCACTGAAAGCAGAGTGGTAAAGGTTGCCATTAATAGTTACTTTGCACTGAGGGTGGTATACCATTCCTGTACTGCTGATTGCAGATTTTCATTGACAAAAGATTCTAACTGATACTGAAAAACAGCAAAGACATTTCACATTCAATTGGGATGTACATTGGAAACCTATATGGCTATTAAAAGTAATGATTGTGTACAAGGTACAATAAAAATATGTAGGTTCTACACAGCAGTAAAAGGGAAAGTAAAAGGTAGTGTGGATGATGACATATTGAGCAGCAAAGGAGGGATACAAATGTCTGAAGACACAATATCGTTATTTTATTAAGCTTTAATGAATGAATGTGTTTGGAAGTAGATATGGGGGATTTATTACACTATATAATTTGATAATATATGTAATTGGACCCACACATACTGTGAGGCGGGTACCCATAAACCTAGTTACAGCTCCTAGGAGGTACTTATGTACACACCGCCGATATACCTAGATAGACGATGACACACTGAGAGGGGAATCAGTAAAATCATTGACATATCAATTTAGTCACCTATTCATCTACTTTCATACTCATTCTCACAGGTATGCAGGCACTGTCTTATCCTCTCAGATACATGTAAAGCTTTTCATGTACCCAGTATTCACTCAGAGAGAGTAATGCAGAGAGCTATATACCCAGTTATATATGTAGTCAACCCACTCACACACCCACTCATATACAATTTAAAATACCATACAGTCACCCACACACCCAGTCAAACAGTGACAGAGACACTTAGACATTCACTCACACAGCACTTATGTATCCAACAGTAACTAAGCAAGTCACACACACCGTTACATACCCCAACGCTCATTAACACAACCAGTAAGCGATCCATGTAGTGCACTGACATACACATTTACAGACCCATAGAGTTACTAAGAGAGCCAGTCATATAACAAAATAGTTACTTAAACATCTAGTGAGACGCCCACAGTCACTCAGATATGTACTCTAGTAGTGTCAAAACCAAGTCACCCATCCAGACAAGCAGCTTTTTAACCATGTCTTGGGCCTGCTACTGCATAGCCTGCATGTGCAGTTTTACTGCCAGGTTGACTTGGCATTTACAGTCTGTTGCCAAGCCTTAAATTCCCCTTCTACTACATATAAGTCACCTCTAAGGAAGGCCATTGGTAGCCCATAGGGCAGGATACTATGGGCCCGATGTAGGTAGCCAAATACCGGTCGGTAACGGCCGAATTCGGCCGTTACCCACCGGTATTTGGCTTTTGAGATGTAGGTGGTTGTGAATTTACAGAATCGGTATATTTACCGATTCGGTAAATTTACCACTTCGGTATTTTACCGAATCGGTAAATATACCGATTCTGTAAATCCATATGTAGGTGGGACTCTTCAGAGTCCCAAAGGCCCTACAAATTCGGTATTTTAACACCCAATCCAATTGGGTGTTAAAGTACCGAATTCAGGTGTGCATGCACATGTGTGCATGCACACCTAGCCATGTGACAGACAGACATGCCCTTAGGGCATGTCTGTGTGCCACATGGCGCACATGCCTATTTTTGGGGTGCCAGAGGGTGTCAAAGTGACACCCCCTGCACCCTTGCTAAAATCGGTATTTACCGATTCTGTAATTACAGAATCGGTATTGCCCATTGATTCCTATGGGCTTCACAGCCCATAGGAATCAATAGGAAATACCGATTCGGTATTTCCAGATTCGGTAAATACCGAATCTTAACGATTCGGTATTTCCACATCTGGAAATACCTACATCTCCCCCCCTCTATTTTACCACTTCTTAAATACCGATTCGGTATGATTCGGTATTTAAGAGGTGGTAAAATAAAATTACCTACATCTGGCCCTATATGTTTAAAAGATAAGATGTACTTTGAGGTTTCAGTGAGTTTCATATGTACTTGGAGACCCATATGTCTAGTTATAAATTCAGTCCCTCACCCAATAGTGCAACTGACATATCTATTTACAAAAGCATATAGCCACTCACACACCCAGTTAGACAATGACAGATGCCCTTTCACATTTACTCACACACCCATACAGCACTTATGTATCCAGCAGTAACTGGGATAATTGCACACACAGTTACACACCTCAATAGACACTAACACAGGTAGTAAGCAATACATACAGCCACTTACATACTCATTTGCACGCCCATAGAGTTACTAAGAGAACCAGTCACACAGCATTATAGTTACTTAAACATCCAGTGGCACGTTCACTGAGGGACTGATACACCTGCTCAGTTATGTACTGAAGAACTGAGACTCCTAGTCACCCATCCAGACAAGTAGCCCTTTAAACATGTCTAGAGTCTGCTATTGCAGAGCCTGAATGTGCAGGTTTATTGCCAGGTCGACTTGGCATGTAAAACCCTTTGCAAGCCTTAAAATCTCCTTTTTCTATGTATAAGTCACTGCTAAGGTAGGCTGCAGATAGCCCATAGGGCAGGGTGCTATGTGCTTAGAAGGTAAGATATGTGGTTTTAAGTTTCATTGAATTAGACGCGTACTCACAGACCATTACGCCCAATTACACATTTAGTCTGTCATAACCCTGGGCGGAGAACTACGCTCCGCTCGCGGAGTTTTACAAATTTTCGGCAACTTTGCGCTTCGCAGTGAGTGCGAAGTTGTCGACTACTTCGCAATTTACAGCGTAGAGTAGTAGTTTTTCTTCCTCGCGCGCTCAATAGCATTCTTGCGTGCGCGGTAATGACTTACCGTGGTTCTGCGTTCGCTTTCTCGCTTTTCTCTCCCGGTCGCGTTCGCTACGATGCTTGGAATCCGGCCGCACAATCCCATGCGACTGTGAGGACGCGATAACGTCATTCGGACGCGCGAACATGTCATTAGGACGCGCGATCTCCTTGCAACGCCATGTTGGTAAGATCGCATTTCCGAACACGCAGAAGCTGCAATCTGGCACAGAGTATCTCTCGAGCATGTTAAAACCTTCTAAAAAATGATCATTTTGCTCAGGAAAACCCCTCAGATTGTTATTTGGCTGTATTTTTTTGTTTCTACTCTTTTTTTCAAGAGAAAGGAAGTGCCCCTGAATCTCCAACTTCCTGTTCCTGTCCACCAGGCTCCTCCCAGTGCTTTGTCCATGTGGTGTTCACTTTAATTTGGATTTGGAGTTGGAAGGATCACTCTTTGTGTATGTCTGCTGCATCATAGCATTTGATTGGATTTATTGAGGAATTTTGGATTTGAACTTTTCTTTTACAAGTAAGTTTGAGAATTGAGAATTGGTGTACTGTAAATGTTTGTTTGTTGTTTTTTTTTGTAACAACAGTTTTCTGTGCTTCTCAATCTTTCTTAAAAATTATTATTGAGGGAGGCCTGTACTTTCATGAGGGGCCAAGTTGTATGTCTTTGAAATTTCATCCAGTAGGCCTGGAGGTTCCGACGGGTCCAACCATGTTTCTGTGGTGTCTGTAAAAGATCATGGATGGCATTGGATTCAATTGCAAACTCTGTTGTAGTGGAATTTCATTTTGTTTAGTAAAATTAGGTAACCCTAGTAGTTCATGTAGTTAGTGTAGGCCTGCTTGAGTTCATTTACTTTCTGTGGGTGGCTTGGCCAGGTGGTGGCGGCCATTTTGTGTTTTAAGCCACAGTGTTTTTGCCATAGGCCTCCAAGCTTGTGGCCTACTCTGCCAGTAGGCCCAAGGGTACTACTAGAGTCATCTTCATGGCTGCATGAAAGTTGTTCAACTGTTATTGTGGTGTTTAAGTTGTAAGTGTAACATCATGTAGGTCATGGATGGCTTTGGATTGATTAGCAAAATGTGTTTTTGGTGTTGAATTGCAGGTTTTGGGTGTGTATTGAATAATATGGCTTTTTCTGCGCACCAGGTAAACCTAGAATTCAGCTCGCGTAGTTTTGGTAACTTTGCACAGAGCGACAACGCGACCTTACAGTTTTTGTCTTCTTCGCGCGCTCAATATGCGTGCTCGGGCACGCCTTAACGACGTTTTGTACAATTCGCGCTGCCGAACACGCCGAATTTGCAATCTCGCGAGCAATATGTCTCGAGTTGCATAAAACCTTCTCGAAAATGTTGATGCTGTTCATTTTGCTAAAGAAAGTCCTCAGGTTGTCATTTGGTTGTAGTTTTTGGAGCATGGACCACTTACTGTTTCTGTCCTCTATGTACTTTGTTGTTTGAGGGTGGCCTGACCATGTGGGTGGGGGGCGGCCATTTTGTGAAGCCAAGCATTGTCCTTTTGACATAGGCATGTATTGTCTGTCTTCTCTTTCTTTTCATGTTGTTGGGGGTGGCCAGGCCATGTGGGGGCAGCCATTTTTTTGTGACCTTCCATCGTGCTTTAGTTTTGTCGCAGGCCTACAAACTTGTGATTTCTTCTGCCAGTAGGCCTAGAGTCCCAGAGGTAGTCAGCGGGAGTGCTTGATGTAGCGGTTTGCATTTTGTCTGTTGAATTTAACATAAGTCAAAGAGTTTTATTTGCATAATTAATTAAAATTGTTACAAAACTCTCTTAATAAAATAACAGTGCAAAATTTATTAAAAATACTAAAATTATTGTCTCTCAGCCGCTGTTTGTTGGGGACAGATGCGTGAAGGTCTAAAAGTTAGGAAGTCCCTAATAGTCCACCAACAGGTGGGCCTCCTGTTCAGTTAATTCTAATCGTTTTCTTGCTTCTGCCATAAATTTAACTCCGCGGCAAGCCAGAATTATGGAGGAGCCTCCGAGCCAGCTTGTAACTGCATGTCTGCAAGAACGGATGTTTAATGCGTTAAGAATGGGTTTCAATGTGAGTCGTCTCTGAGTTATCAGGGCTGGACATATACAGAAAAGGTGGACGAGGGTTTCATTTTTGTACCCGCAGAGGCGACATTCTTTCGTCTGATGGGACTGTTTCCAGGATGGTAAGAGGTCCTTTGAGACGTGCATCCCCATCTGATAGGCTATAAAGGATTTTTTGAGATGGTCACTAAAGTGGGCTGCTAGATATGCTAGTGGTTTTGGAGTTGTAAACGAGTTAATAACAGTCCAGCCATGCCGACATTTTGCCAATGACTCTTTATCCTCCAAAAAGGATTTACCTTTTGCTGCTAAGTTGGCTAGTTTGCTTAGACTTGCTTTGTCTGTCCCAGTTTTCCAGACTGATTCCAGCTCCAACTTTTCTACACAGAGTTTAAGATACTTTCCCCAGATGTTCGGGGTGTCAGATTCTGCCTGTTTTTTAATTTCCTCCCAGCATAGCCAGTCCAATGTATCGAGGTCTGCAGAGCGAAGTTTATTACAGAGTTTCACGAAGCCGCTCATGCTCCGGAACTTCTGATTTTGCAGACCAAATTCCAGCCTGACTTGTGAGGCAGAGGCGCATTTTGGCAGGTTGAAGACCGCTTTGTAGATTCTAATTTGTAGCTCGTTCAAGAGGTCGGCCTCCTTCCCACACCATGTAGCTAGGCCATAAGATAAGGTGGGCATAATCTGCGCTGCCATTACTTTTAATAGATGGTTGTGGTTGGGGTAGTCCATTTTTTCTTTTAACGATCGGTGCGCAAAAATTAAAGTTTATGCTTTTGCTTTTAATGCTGTTTTATGATCCTTGTAGTTTGCACCTTTCGATATTGTTATTCCCAAGTACTTGTAGTACTCTTGTTCTTTCACTGTTGTCCCTTGGGCCATCCATTTGTACTTTAACTTTTGCGGGTCTACTTTTAGGGCATGGATGGCAATGCATTGAATTTCCAAATGTGGTGTTTGGGGTGTAGTTAACTGTTTGGGTGTGTGTAAAAAACTGTAAATACCTTTGTTGTTTGTGTTGTTGTGTAACTTTCAAACCTTTTAGCCATGGGGATTTTCTTTTTTTGCATTAACCTGTGATGTGTAACAGGCATCCTCCTTTTTCTGGCCATATAGGGATATAGATAGACCTGCTTGAGTTTATTTAAATTGTATGTACATTCTTGTTGGTGAGCAGACCATGGGGCTGGTGCCCATTTCTAGGTATGGGTGAAATCTGCAATTCGCGTTCCGTGAATTCGCCGGAAATCCAATTCGCAATCCGCAAAATCCACGAATTTGTGCGAATTTGCGGATTTTTGTTTTTTTGCGTGTTCGCGGGCCGCTTGCACGGCGAAATTACCCATGCGGTCGTGTATGGGCACAGCACCCTCTGGTTCACCACTGCCACCCTCTGGTTCAGCACTGTCACCCTCTGGTTCACCACTGCCACCGTCTGGTTCACCATTACCACTCTCTGGTTCACCACTGCCACCCTCTGGTTCATCACTGCCACCCTCTGGTTCATCACAGCACCCTCTGGTTCACCACTGCCACCCTCTGGTTCACCCCTGCCACCCTCTGGTTCAGCACTGTCACCCTCTGGTTCAGCACTGTCACCCTCTGGTTCATCCCTGTCACCCTCTGGTTCAGTACTGTCACCGTCTGGTTCACCACTGCCACCCTCTGGTTCACCACTGCCACTCTCTGGTTCATCACTGCCACCCTCTGGTTCATCACTGCCACCCTCTGGGTCATCACAGCACCCTCTGGTTCACCACTGCCACCCTCTGGTTCACCCCTGCCACCCTCTGGTTCAGCACTGTCACCCTCTGGTTTACCACTGCCACCCTCTGGTTCACCACTGCCACTCTCTGGTTCACCACTGTCACCCTCTGGTTCATCACAGCACCCTCTGGTTCAGCACTGCCACCCTCAGGTTCACCACTGCCACCCTCTGGTTCACCACTGCCACCCTCTGGTTCATTACTGACACCCTCTGGTTCATCACAGCCCCCTCTGGTTCACCACTGCCACCCTCTGGTTCACCACTGCCAACCTCTGGGTCAACACTGTCACCCTCTGGTTTACCACTGCCACCCTCTGGTACACCACTGCCACTCTCTGGTTCACCACTGTCACCCTCTGGTTCATCACAGCACCCTCTGGTTCAGCACTGCCACCCTCTGGTTCACCACTGCCACCCTCTGGTTCACCACTGCCACCCTCTGGTTCATCACAGCACCCTCTAGTTCACCACTGCCACCCTCTGTTCAGCACTGTCATCCTCTGGTTCAGCACTATCACCCTCTGGTTCACCACTGCCACCCTCTGGTTCATCACAGCACCCTCTGGTTCACCACTGCCACCCTCTGGTTCAGCACTGTCACCCTCTGGTTCAGCACTGTCACCCTTTGGTTCACCCCTGTCACCCTCTGGTTCAGCACTGTCACCCTCTGGTTCACCACTGCCACCATCTGGTTCACCACTGCCACCCTCTGGTTCACCACTGCCACCCTCTGGTTCATCACAGCACCCTCTAGTTCACCACTGCCACCCTCTGTTCATTACTGTCACCCTCTGGTTCAGCACTATCACCCTCTGGTTCACCACTGCCACCCTCTGGTTCATCACAGCACCCTCTGGTTCACCACTGCCACCCTCTGGTTCAGCACGGTCACCCTCTGGTTCAGCACTGTAACCCTTTGGTTCACCCCTGTCACCCTCTGGTTCAGCACTGTCACCCTCTGGTTCACCACTGCCACCCTCTGGTTCACCACTGCCACCCTCTGGTTCATCACAGCACCCTCTGGTTCACCACTGCCACCCTCTGGTACATCACTGCCACCCTGTGGTTCATCACTGCCACCCTCTGGTTCAGCACTGCCACCCTCTAGTTCATCACAGCACCCTCTGGTTCACCACTGTAGATTATGGGGGGAAAGCAAGCACACCTGCCCAGCCTCAACTGAGATGAATTAATTTGGGGCTGGTTAATGTGTCACTGAATTTGAGCTTCAAGTCTGGCACCTGCTTCCTTAGCTGTAAGTTCTTCCTGTTGCAGTTTAATTTTTTTTACAGGAGCATTGTGCCATACTTGTAACTATTCTCTGACCCTGCTTTGAGAGTCAGAGCAGAGTCAGAGAATAGTTGCAAGTAGGCAACTGAACTCTGGAGGGGCCCCTCAGGAAGCACTACAGGGAATGGTTACGAATTAGCTTGAACTTTTGCACCTGCTAAGTGCTTTCAGTTTTGCAAAATTCATTTTTCTGCAAGTTCGCGAGATTTGCGGTGCGCGAATTCGCTCAAAATCGAACTTGTAAACCGCGAATTTGTGTGAATTTGCTGATTTCTTTTTTTTGCGTCTTCGCGCATTTTTTTGCTTATTCGCGGACCGCTTGCAGCGCACCAACCGCGAGGTTGCCCATGCGGTCGTACATGGGCGCGGCCATCTTGTGCGCATTGCGTATTTCCGTTTCCGGCGCTATTGGCAATGTCGCGTTGTGTGCGGTGCACTATTACGAGTTCGCGCGTGTTTTTGCGTACTCGCGGGGGAAAAATCGCGCAAACTTACCCACGCAGTCCTCAATGGGCGTGGCCATCTTGTTTTTCATTAATTGCTATGGTTCTGTGCATGCTTTCTAATCCTCCTTTCATCTGTGCAATCCTTTGTTTCTTTGGACTTTTTTTAATCTTTTCTACTCTATATCTATCCCTCTTTTTTTCTAGATCTATATTTTGTGTTTTTTTCAACTTTTCGTTACTTTTAAAGCTACTTTTAAATACATAAATTTTACTTTACTTTTTCCCTATTCTTTCCTTTTTTTTTCTTTCTGCTGTACAGGACCATGGCAAAGGGAGCGGGGAAGGAGAAGGGGAAGGGTCCCGCACCCCGTACCCGTCTCCCATGCAGGCGATTGCGGGGGGAGCACGTCACAGTCCGGGAGATCTTCAGTGCGGAGGAGGTGGCCGCACTGGTTTACTATGTGCAGCGCTGCCACCCCAAGACCATCGCGGCAGGTGGCAGGATCGCTAGCGGGTACGGGCTCCGGGAGCGTCGGAAGCTGTGGGAGAAGGTGTGCCGGGCCATGTCCGACCTCCTGGACCGCAAACACGACCTGCTCGACCTGCTAGGTGTCGAGATCCCCGGGCTTGGTGAGTAGTAGTAGCTATTTAATCACTACTCTGTTTTCTCCTGCTCTATGTGTTATCATATTTTTTTTTCCGAAGAGCAATAATGCTGCCGATTACATTGTAGGTAAATTATGTTTCAAAATGTTCTGTGATTGCATTTCGGGTGCACTGCTCTCCGCTCTCTCTGCTGCTCAGTGGCGGTGCTACTATGCTTATTTGTTTTCGATTTTTGGTGCTCATTTCATTGGCCTGAGTAATTATGTATGAGTGTACTTTAAAGAACTGCGTAATGCTAGACACTAAGGGGCAGATTTACAATTACTGGCGCATCCCTGCAAATTAGCAGGGATGCGCCAGTAACTGTGCACCATGCCTCCACCACCCGTGGTGCGCCGCCTTTGCAATGCGGCGCACCATGGGGCAAAAACGACACAGAAGCGTCACGCATCTGTGCCCTAAAGGCAGCGCACTGCTGGAGTTGCGTCGCAAGCACGACGCAGCTCCAGCAATGCTCGGGGGTGCCCTATCTCTCCAATACTGCGTCAAGCCGTACGTCTGCTTCAAGCAGCCACGGGGTTTTGAGCAACGCAGCATTGGCCTAAAAGTGACTGAGTGAAATCTTGAAGATTTCACTCAGCCACTTTTAGGATGCGTTCCTGCGCAGGAACGCACTCCCTTGCGCCAGAACGCCCCGTGATGGCGCAGGGCTTTACAACGTGATGCATCTCCCAGATGTGTCACGTTGTTAATATACCCCGCACCATGGCGCCTCTTTTGCGCTGCCGCGGCGCCACAAAAGTCACGCAACGACGGACCAAAAGAGCCGCAAGAGACTTGTAAATCAGCCCCTAGAGACTCAAGTCCAGTCCTTCCTTTGTACACCTGCCACTAAGAAGAGATAGTTGTGGTGGATTGATAGTTTGAGTATTTTAATGACTGGTTACGTAGTAGGAAACTTACCTTTTAGTGTTCTCACTGGTCTGCAATCACGATGGACTTTGTCTGTCACTTCGCGTGCTGCGGAGTGCTGCCTGCCAGTCCTAGTCGAACCTTTTTGTAGTTGGTTTAGTGAGTTACATAACTTTCCAAGTCGACGGTCCGTGAATCCAGCAATACCAATATCCTAGTAGACACATCAGATAGGTCAATAAATGTAGTGCAATTGTTGTCTATTTGCTATTTCCCCGAAATAATTTGTTATTGTTCTTTTGAAATGTTTGATTTGGTTGACAACAATCATCCATGTTTGGATCTTTCTTTCATGTTGTACATCAGCTCCCCCCAGGGGCAAGAGGACAGACGAGGAGGTAGCGGCGCCGACGGAGGAGGAACAGGAAGGCCAGGATCGGTCCGGCGAGGGCTCCTCTGCTGGCCCCAGTAAGTTTTCATGTTAATATTAATAATTATACTTCCCTATCTTCTAGAGTACCTATCTTTTTCTAACGTTCCTCATTCGATTTTTTCTAAATCGTCTTTGATCTTCTTGTAGACTGTTTCTAAATTCTTATCCTGCCTGTACTATGACTCCCTGTGGTACTACTAGATTATTATTATTAGTCTGTCTGTGTACCTAACTAAGCTTGCACAGTTGGCAAAAGGTGTTAAACGAAACTCCCATTCTATTCAGCAATAGCTCTATGCACTGAGTGCAGTCCTCTGGGTTGTCCACAATGTCTTTTGAAGTCTTCTAAATGTTTATGCTTTGACAATTCCCAACATAAACTGTCAATGACCACCAAGAAAGAATAAGATACTAGTTTACTTTTTGATGGGATAGGAGGACAATCCATACTACTATTGTTGCAGGGACAATTCTGCACAAACAGAACTATGGACAATAAATAGTGCATTGTTTATCAATTATAATATGCGCAGTTAGACTTTCCACATACCTCAGTCATAACAGAATTTGAACCCCCAATCTCCTTACTGACTATCTAGTGTGACAGAGTCATTTAACTCCCTAATTCATCGATGATTGATCCCCAATGATGATTATCCAACCCAGGACATAAGACTACGGAGTCAGAGTCCAGAACTGTCAGAGCCACGGACTCATGCTTGCAAATTGCAAACCCTTTCGCTCACTCACTCATGACTAAAAACAACAGAGTCCATGTAAGTTTTAAAGCTTTATTAAAAGTAAAAACATTTATTAAAATCAAGTTCATCATACAACATAAACGGTGGATTGCAAATGGTAAAGTGCTTAGTGATTTCACACATTAATTGTGGGCGAGCCCTCACCTTGTTGGAACTTCAAATCTTCTTTGTGGTGCTGAATCGTTGCTGACTCCGTCCTAGTGATGATGATCTTATCTTGCTCTTGTTCTTAGAAGGGAAGCTTCTGCCTGTTATGAGAAAAACGGTGCGTGTTAAAAAGCAAGCATTCATCAGTTGTGTCAAAAAGTGTAGCAAGACAACACCCTTCCCTGAAAAAAGTGAAATTTTTAGTTTTGACTAGACAGTCACAAATTATTAAATTTGTTTGTGAAGTCGTAGTGACATTTTTTCATTCCTAGACAAAATACTTGGGAGTGGTGTATATTGCATCTAAGAATCTGAAATGTATTTTTTAGGCGGAACATCGGAACAACCATCCACCAGTGCCCATGAAAATCTGCTTTGATTTGCCAATAGTCATGGGTCTGTGTCAAGCTGAGCAAGAATATATCCTCAGATTCCTTCACCAGCCTTGAAAAGTAATTCATTTTCAGTTGCTAAGACCTTATCCTCCCCAGCAAGTGTGTGGAATTATTGCTGTCATTTACTCACACATCAATGAAAACCACACAGCTCGGGGGAAGAGGGTTAGGGTTTGGAAATTGGATGGGAATAGGTTTTTTTGGGAAAGTTTTGTTGAGAGAGGAAAAAAAACACAGCATGGACAAACAACAAATGAAGATAAACAAATCTTTCGATACGAAGATATCCATAAATATTTTAAGGGACATAAAGTAAGTGCATGTACTACTGCAGGCATGAAGTTGATTGCTAAATGGATGGTTAGGTTACTTAAACTAAGTAGTACTTTCTAATGAATGAAAGAATACGACAGTACAGGGCTGCAGTAATTATGCGTTTTCACTTGCCTATCTCTGCACTCAGAGAAACACTTTGTTCATTAAATTAGTTTGAAAAATAGCAAAGTAAAACTATACAATGGCTGGAGGGATGAATTTAGAAGCAGAGAGCAAAGAAATGCAGAGTCACACTCATAGAAGTTCACAGCAATAACATTACTTAAAAGATAAGTAGAAATGAATGGATACTGTTACTGTATTTTGTTGTACTTGTCCTGTTGAATTTGGGAAGTTGCATGCATCCAGCCAATTCTCTTATTTGCGGTACTCCTCCGTTCCATCTGACGCTCCGTCGATCAATGTTGGTGACCAGAAGACACCCTGTCCACTGCCTGCCTGGCGGATGCTGAATTGCGGGTCGCTAATGTGAAGCCTGACTTCATCCTTTTTTCCATTGCACAGGGTGAAAGCCGCCCTGTTAATGTTGATGGAAAAACAGAAAGTGATATTAAAACACCACTGAGAAAAAAATATAAGGTACTTCGGTACGCTGTGTAGTGCAAAAAGTCACACTTTCAGTTTCAGAATCGACAGTACTATAGTTTTGAAAGGGCGTACTCTGAATCTCCTTTTGAAGGATAAATAAGTATGGGCGAATTGTGCGGATCTTTCCCCTCAAACTAGGTGTACTGTAAACTACGATTTTAGAACAAAATTAGACCTTCCCAGCAGTGCTCCCAGACCCTTATACACAGACGCTAAAATGACCCCAAAAAACATGCGATACTGCTACCTGTCTGAGGCCTAGTGGAAAATGGTGACAAAACGTACTTTGAAAGTAAAGTAGGCCCAAATCCCCCCTTTCCCACCATGGATTTTCTTCAAACCACTTGCAACCAAAATTAGACATTTCTCGACAAGTGCTCCAAGAGTAGACCCCAGAACCCAGTTGCCAAAATCTCGAACACCCCCAAACACATGCAATACTGCTAACCCTAACGAGCCCTAAGTTAAAAATAGTGTCAAACGCTTTTTTCAACTAGGCCCTAACTCCCCTTTGCCACCATGGATTTTCTCCAAACCACTTGCAATCAAAAGTATCCATACCCAGCGTTGCTCCAAGACTCCCCAACCCCCCCCCAAACACCAGGAATCCCCCCAAGCAGGCCCCCAAAAACGCTAAAGTGAGCGAAATGTCTGAAAAGTGAAAAACTTTTTCACCATGGATTTTCTCCGAAACACTTTTATCTGGGATTAGACCTTCCTAGCAATGCCCCCAGACCCATCAACTCAGGTGGAAACTAGTTTAACACCCCGAAACAGCCAAAAAGCAAATCCGCAAAAAGTGACAGAATTATTTAGCCCTCAATCCCAAATCACTCCGTACGCGCTCTGCAGCTAGGCCCTAACTCCCCTTTGCCACCATGGATTTTCTCCAAACCACTTGCAATCAAAAGTATCCATACCCAGCGTTGCTCCAAGACCCCAACCCCCCCCACAAACACCAGGAACCCCCCCAAGCAGGCCCCCGAAAATGCTAAAGTGATCAAAATGCCTGAAATTGGGAAAACATTTTCACCTCCGATTTTCTCCAAACCACATTTATCCGGTATTAGACCTTCACAGCAATGCCCCCAGGCCCGTCAACCTAGGCGGAAACAAGTTTAAAACCCCCAAACAGCCAAAAAGCAAAACGGCAAAAAGTGACAATTATTTAGCCCTCAATCCCAAATCATACCGTGCGTGCTCTGTAGCTAGGCCCTAACTCCCCTTTGTCACCATGGATTTTCTCCAAACCACTTGCAATCAAAAGTATCCATACCCAGCGTTGCTCCAAGACCCCAAAACCCCCCCACAAACACCAGTAACTCCCCCAAACAGCCCCCCAAACGATAAAGTGATCGAAATGCCTGAAAATGGAAAAACTTTTTCACCTCCGATATTCTCCAAACCACTTTTATCCGGTATTAGACCTTCACAGCAATGCCCCCAGACCCGTCAACCCAGGCAGAAACAAGTTTAACACCCCCAAACAGCCAAAAAGCAAAACCGCAAAAAGTGACACAATTATTTAACCCTCAATCCCAAATCACTCCTTGCACGCTCTGCAGCTAGGCCCCAACTCCCCTTTGCCACCATGGATTTTCTCCAAACCATTTGCAATCAAAAGTATCCATACCCAGCGTTGCTCCAAGACCCCAACCCCCCCCCCCCACAAACACCAGTAACCCCCCCAAACAGCCCCCCGAAAATGCTAAAGTGAGCGAAATGCCTGAAAATGGAAAAACTTTTTCACCTCCAATTTTCTCCAAACCACTTTTATCCGGTATTAGACCTTCCCAGCAATGCCCCCAGACCCGTCAACCCGGGCGAAAACAAGTTTAACACCCTCAAACAGCCAAAAAGCAAAACCGCAAAAAGTGAGACAGCAAATTTCTGGCCTACCTGGAATTCAGTCCAAATGCGCTGTGCAGCTAGGCCCTAACTCCCCTTTTCCACCATGGATATCCTAAAAAACAAATGCAATCAACATTAGACTGTGCCAGCAGTGCTCCCAGACCCCAAAACCCACCCCCAATAACCTAGAAGCCCCCCCAAAGAGCACCCCAAAAACAGGCAAGTGAGCAAAAACGGAAAAACTTTTTCACCATGGATTTGGTCCAAAACACTTGATTCCGATATAAGACCTTCCGAGCTATGCCCCCAGACCCCTGCAGCCACCCGCAAAAAAGCAGAACACCCCCAAACAGACAAAAAGCAAAAATGGGCCTACCTTCAATTCAGTCCAAATACGCTCTGCAGCTAGGCCCTAACTCCCCTTCTCCACCATGGATTTTCTGGAAAAAAAAATGCAATCAAAATTAGACTGTGCCAGCAGTGAGTGCTCCCAGACCCCAAAACCTACCCCCAATAACCTAAAAGCCCCCCAAAGAGCACCCCAAAAACAGGCAAGTGAGCAAAAACGGAAACAATTTTTCACCATGGATTTGGTCCAAAAAACTAGATTCCGATATTAGACCTTCCGAGCTATGCCCCTAGACCCCTGCAGCCACCCGTAAAAAAAGCAGAACATCCCTAAACAGGCAAAAAGCAAAAATGCAAACACTCATGCTTAGAAAATTTTCAGCCAACCAGTCAACATCGGTCCAAACGCGATCTGCAGCTAGGCCCTAACCCCTCTTTCCCACCATGGATTTTCTTCAAATCACTTCCAATCAAAATTATGCTATCCCAGCAGTGCTCCCAGACCCCCACACCCTCCCCCACAAATCTAGAACACCCCCAAACAGCCCCCCAAAAACATGCACTACTGGTATATTCAAAACATGGCAAATTGCGCTATTCACAAAACATTGCTGTTTTCAGCACTTCCACTACTTCGATCCTCTTGAAACTTACCTGGACAGTCACTTGTTCCAGCAATTCACAAGAATCTCCGCAAGACAGAACAAAATCGAACCACTGCGCTCTTTGAAGAAGAAGAAGAAGAAGAAGAAGAAAAAGGTCTACGACTAGCTTTCACTTAGTTTTCACCCAAACACAGGCGCCCGCAAAACACCCAAAAAGGCCAAAATTCTGCGAGTTCTGGACCAAAGAACACCAAACCCCCCTAAAACATTGCCAACATCATTATGAACAAGCCTGCATCGGGCCCGAGCCCGAGAATCAGCGTGAAAAATACCAACTTAAACCCAAAAACCCTAGTAAATCGCACTGAACCCTAAACTGTAGATATGCTTTGTCTGTCTGTGTCAAAGAGCGTAGGTATGCTACATCAGGAGGATGCTTCAATCAGTGGTGCCTGCCCTGACCGTCTGCATGGCCCTGCCGCAAGCATGGGCCAAAAATCTGTTCTGCTCAAGAATTTGCGATTTTCCGGTACTTTTGAGAGATTTGCGAAATACCGAAAAACAGCAAATTTTGCAAACATAACGGATGTTTGGCCCAAGCTTGAGGCAGTGCCATGCAGAGGGTCAAGGCAGGCACCACTTAGTAAAGCAACCTGATGTAGCATACCTAGGCTCTTTGTCAGACAGACAAAGCATATCTAATTGTATGCAGTAAGCCACATAGCCCCAATTTAGTGGCCCCTGAATTTGAAGTACAATTTTAATTAAACAAGGTAAAAAAAACAGAGTTGTTGACATGAGTTACAATTACTGTGTGAAAGATTAAATAATAACTAAGACAAGACATATGAATCATCCTTTCATGCACAAAAAACAAACAGCATTTGGTTTCATCAGAGCCAGACAGCCATTGCTGTCCACTGAATGCTATCTTCTCAATTATTCGTTACCTGTTCTATTTTTCGTCCGCATCTTCTTCGGAAAGTGAGGACCCACAATGCAGCCTCTCCTGTCAATATCAGAAGTTACTCTGTCAGCAATCAGCAAGCATGTAGTCAGTCAGTAATTTCAGTCCCACTTGAGGGGACTCGTCGTAATCCATCCATCTGCCTTGAGGGAAATGGATAGGGGGAGTCTGGAGGATGAGTATAAAGGAGCATGATTGAGTTGTGAACTGAACTTGTGAAGCTCAGGAATGCAGACTGCGGCCCCTTCAAATCGATAAGGAATATAAGATGAAGAAAGTGCTGCTGATGGACTTGTTGTGATTAGGTGATTAGAGTTTTGTTGTGGCAAAAGTTGCAAAACAAAGAAAGACACACAGGAATAAAAGTGAATAAGGACGAAAAAAAGGAAGTCATTTTCAGGGCTCGGTGTCACGGAAGTAGAGCTCGTCCTCAAACTCCATGAATTGAGACGGGAGTAGGTCAGGTAACAGAGAAGAGCTTCCGTCACCTAAGTCGGTGTCCTCTTCTTCCTGCGTGCATTTACGTACTTTGTAATCTGGTGGTATCAAGTGCTGATTCATCTTGATCAGTGTTAACCTCTCCACATTTTTGGCCGAGAGGCGGGTCCTTTTTGAAGTTACAATGGCACCAGCAGCACTGAAAACACGTTCAGAAGACACGCTTGCGAGTGGGCAAGACAAATAATTTATAGCCAGGTTGGTGATCAGTGGCCATAGAGCCATTTTTCTGTACCAATACAGCAATGGGTTCGTATTAACAAAGGCCTCTGTTGGGTCATCCAGATAGGCCTGCACCATCAACTCAAGGTTCTCCACGGTTGCTCCACTTTGCGTACCATCTGTGGTCTTCGCAGCACTGGAACGAGCAAACCCTTGCTGAGTTAGCCAATCCACTTCCGAAAATATTATGGCTGGGCCTGATGCAGGTGAGGATGATGATACGGTTACTGCTGGTGTCATTAACGGCTGTGAGGGAAAGTGACTCCCTTCGCCCACAGATTCAGAAGTGGAACTTGACGCTGGATGGCCTGTTGATTCAGTTGGACTTCTGCCGCCTCCTTGAATTTTCTGCTGCTCTTTTTCTAACCGACTGGCTGACACAGCTAGCCAATGTTTGTACTTTGAAACATCTGCTTCATCAAAAGGAATGAACGCTTTGCTGGCCACTGCATTTTTGTACCGTGGATCCAGAATAGTGGCACAAATGTAATGTTGTTCTGTATGTATGTTTTTAAGCCTTTCATTGGCAACTAGGCGGCTTAATAAGCTCTCCGCCAACTGATATGCATCTTGCTTCTTTTCACCAGCATCTCTGAACGTTGAAGACACCGCCTTCACTTGGTGCTCTAGCATGACCAACAATGGGAAAGCTTTGCCCAAAGAACAGTCCTCCCTGCTGACTTCACGCGTGAAGACCTCAAAAGGACGAAGCATGTCTGTCAGGCTTTTAACTAGCTTCCATTCCTCCAACTCTAGCCTCTTGTCTTTATGATCAGAACCTAGTTGAAAGACATAGTCATTGATTACCATGCACTGCTCAGACAGACGCTCAAGCATGTAAAAGGTTGAGTTCCAACGTGTTGCCACCTCCTGAATGAGTCCTTTGACTGGCACTTTATGTTCATGTTGAATGCTCCTCAGCTCCTTCCGGACCTTAAAAGAATGGCTGAAATGTGTGCAGATTCTTCGGCACGTGGTCAGTAACTTCTTGACTGTGTTTTCAGTTTTCAAGAAATCTTGCACAACCAGGTTTATACAGTGCACCAAACACGGCACTCTGAAATATTCACCTTGATGCATGGCCTTAACTATATTACTGCCATTATCCCTGGAAACATAACCAACTATGCGATTTCTTGGTTGCAGCCATTCTGTTAAACTCCTCCAAAATGTTTTTTGCAGTATGAGTTTTCTCCATGGCAAACATGGCTAATGTTGCATGTTTCCGAGTAGCTTGAAAAACTGTGTCCAGGTCAACAACTGCACTTGACTTGTCTCTAACCCCTGCAAAAGACCCTGCAAAGGAGACCCAGTGTGCAGTGATGTACATGTAATCAAGGGCTTGGCAACTGGTCCACATGTCTGTTGTCAAGTGGATAGTGTGAACAGCACTCTTCTGCAAAGCTGCCCCAATCACCTCGAGCACATCTTGATGTAGTGCTGGAACCGCAACTCTGGCAAAATAGGACCGGCTAGGAACCTTCCATTTAGGGCAGACTGTTGCCACTAATTCTAGAAACCCCACCCCTTCCACGAAAGAAAAAGGGAGAAGGTCCAGCGCTAGCATTTTAGCCAGCTTTGCGTTATACAGACGTACCGTTGGGTGGTTGCGTTCAAATGGCGCCTCCGACCACAACATTCCGCGAATGGTGGGCTGGAGTATTTTACGTGATGATGATGATGATGACGTCTTCAAACCAGTTAGGCCCAGTGATGTAGTTTTTCTCATAGGTGTCCCGCCCGCACTCTTAGTGTCCCTCATAGATGTTGCAGGGGTAGAGGGTGTGGGCGATACCACTGCAGTGCTGCTGCCAGCAGAACTGGGTGTACCAGAAACAATGTCTGTCGCTTCTTCACTTCCCCCCTGCACGATCAGCCTCTCCTCATCATCAGATGCAATATCAAGGGATACATTTGGATTTGTTTTTCTTTTGCCTTCCTCGATCTTCCTCATGTGTGCTTCCCAAATGATAGTGTGGTGTTGCTTGAGATGACCTCCCTGGCCTCCGGTACCATAGTTGGTACCAAGCTTACCTCGACTAACTAATGTTTTACAAATCGAACAAACGACCATGTTTTCCGCCCTTTGGCTAACAGTAAAGAAGTCCCAAACTGGGGACTGGTGATGTCTGCTGAAGGTGGAGGTGCTACTTTGACTTTCAATGCCAGATGAAGTGGAGGATGGGTGTGGCTGAATTCGTTTCTGTTGTTCACTTACAGCACCACTACTTGAGGTCGAGCTGGATGGAGGTCCATGCCGGCCCTTCTGACTAAAAAAGATGGAAGCTGTAGGTCGTGTTGGTGTTGTAGTTAACGGTGGTGGTACCAGTGCCGCGCCGCCCATATCCCGCTCAGCAGCCATTCGGGATAGGGTCAAAATGTGTGTCTGCTGCATGCCCGCTGGGGCTGGAGTGATGACTGTGATGACTGGGTCGTCGTCAGACTGTTCATCAGCAGCAGAAGACATCACTTCTTGTTCGTCGTCATCACCCATAGGTCGAAGCTTTGCGGGAGCCTTACTTTTAGGCTTAGCTACCTTTGTCGGCTCGGGCGTGACTCACTCTCAGACTGCATGGCTGGGTTCCAATCACGATCAATGTCATCAGAATGAAGGGGGCTTGAAGAAGAACTTGTAGTAGTAGTATTAGTATCCCTCCTTGACCTTTTTCTTGCTGGGGATCTGGAAGACAATGGATAATCATCATCAGAAGGAGAGGCTTCCTCGGATGATACCTCCTCTTAAATATCAATTTCCTGATGTACCCCTACTTCTGGAGGAGCAAGCGTTGTAGGCAGTTGTGCCGCTCCATAAACCTCTAGTTGCACCTCTCCATGCACCTGTCCATGCGCCTCTACTTGCGCCTCTCCTTGCGGCTCTACTTGTGCCTCTCCTTTCAGCTCTACTTGCGCCTCTCCTTGCGGCTCTACTTGTGCCTCTCCTTGCGCCTCTCCTTGCCCATGTACTTGCGATTGTACTAGTTGCAAGTGTGGTTGTCGATGCGGCTGTGGTTGTTGAACATTCGTCAGCTGAGTTACACCCGCCGTTGATTGGACGGCACTTTCTTGTGATGAGCCAACATCACTGGTCGATGGTGATTGAACAACCAAAGTGGCAGCCGCAGCCGCACTCATGGTCTTGGACCTAACTTGGCGTGGTGGCACTGAGCCCAATGAAGCGGAGGTGCTGCTTCCAGCTTGGTCCCCAGCGTACACCGCTGCTGCTGCAGGCGTAGTTTTTTTTCTCTCCAAAAAGGTGTCGGTGGGCATACCAGTCTCCTTGGTTGCTTCTTCTGCTCCTTCTTACTGGCAGTGGCACTGGCAACTTTTTTCGCTGAGGCGCTACGGCCACCTTTCTTTGGGCCCATCTTCTTCAGATGTCAGAACAGCAGGCCACAGTTGCACGAGTTGCAGAGTTGTCTTGTCTATGGCCACACGTGACTTCGCATGACTTTGTGCTGCACACACCACTACAGGACTTCTTCCTGGCACTGGTGGTTCTCTTGTGCACCTAAAAGCAATGGAAGCCAGAGGAACATCAGTTAAACACCCCAAAAAGTCGAAAAACACTCAAAAATCACCATGATCCAATGCCATCCATGCCCTCAATCATGTTTAAATTCAAGACACCCCACAGAAAGACTTGGTCCATGCACCACTGAGTACCCATGGGCATAATGGATGAAAGCAAGGCAAACTGGGTGCAGGCCTAAGCACACTGCCTGCCTTCAAAATAGCCCCTTGACCCCCACCACATGGCCAGGCCGTGCCTGTACCAGGGCTCAAAATGGCCCCCACCCACATGGCCAGGCCCCAACAACACCACAAAAGTCGAAAAACACTCAAAAAGCACCAGAATCCCATGCCCTCCATGACCTCAATGATGTTTAAATTCAAGACACCCCACAGAAAGACTAGGCCCATGCACCCCTGAGTACCCCTGGGCATAATGGTTGAAAGCAAGGCAAACTGGGTGCAGGCCTGAGCACACTGCCTGCCTTCAAAATGGCCGCTTGACCCCACCACATGGCCAGGCCCTGCCTGTACCAGGGCTCAAAATGGCCCCCCACATGGCCAGGCCCCAACAACACCCCAAAAAGTTAAAAAAAAACACTAAAAAATCACCAGAATTCCATGCCATCCATGACCTCAATGATGTTTAAATTCAAGACACCCCACAGAAAGACTAGGCCCATGCACCACTGAGTACCCCTGGGCATAATGGTTGAAAGCAAGGCAAACTGGGTGCAGGCCTGAGCACACTGCCTGGCTTTAAAATGGCCCCTTGACCCCCACCACATGGCCAGGCCCGGCCTGTACCAGGGCTCAAAATGGTCCCAACCCACATGGCCAGGCCCCAACAACACCCCAAAAAGTCAAAAAACACATTTAAATCACCACAATCCAATGGCATCCATGCCCTCAATGATGTTTAAATTCAAGACACCCCACAGAAAGACTTGGTCCATGCACCACTGAGTACCCCATGGCATAATAGATGAAAGCAAGGCAAAATGGGTGCAGGCCTGAGCACAGTGCCTGGCTTCAAAATGGCCCCTTAACCCCCAGCCACATGGCCAGGCCCTGCCTGTACCAACCCTCAAAATGGCCCCACCCACATGGCCAGGCCCCAACAGTACCCAAAAAGTCGAAAAACACACAAAAATCACCACAATCCAATGCCATCTATGCCCTCAATGATGTTTAAATTCAAGATACCCCACAGAAAGACTTGGTCCATGCACCACTGAGTACCCCTGGGCATAGTGGATGAAAGCAAGGCAAACTGGGTGCAGGCCTGAGCACACTGCCTGCCTTCAAAATGGCCCCTTGACCCCCACCACATGGCCAGGCCCTGCCTGTACCAGGGCTCAAAATGGCCCCCACCCACATGGCCAGGCCCCAACAACACCACAAAAGTCGAAAAACACTCAAAAATCACCAGAATCCCATGCCATCCATGACCTCAACGATGTTTAAATTCAAGACACCCCACAGAAAGACTAGGCCCATGCACCACTGAGTACCCCTGGGCATAATGGTTGAAAGCAAGGCAAACTGGGTGCAGGCCTGAGCACACTGCCTGCCTTCAAAATGGCCCCTTGACCCCACCACATGGCCAGGCCCTGCCTGTACCAGGGCTAAAAATGGCCCCACCCACATGGCCAGGCCCGAACAACACCCCAAAAAGTCGAAAAACACTAAAAAATCACCAGAATTCCATGCCATTCTTGACCTCAATGATGTTTAAATTCAAGACACCCACAGAAAGACTAGGCCCATGCACCACTGAGTACCACTGGGCATAATGGTTGAAAGCAAGGCAAACTGGGTGCAGGCCTGAGCACACTGCCTGGCTTCAAAATGGCCCCTTGACCCCCACCACATGGCCAGGCCCTGGCTGTACCAGGGCTCAAAATGGCCCCCACCCAAATGGCCAGGCCCCAACAACACCCCAAAAAGTCGAAAAACACATATAAATCTCCACAATCCAATGCCATCCATGCCCTCAATGATGTTTAAATTCAATACACCCCACAGAAAGACTTGGTCCGCGCACCACTGAGTACCCCTGGGCATAATGGATGAAAACAAGGCAAACTGTGTGCAGGCCTGAGCACACTGCATGCCTTCAAAATGGCCCCTTGACCCCCACCACATGGCCAGGCCCTGCCTGTACCAGGGCTCAAAATGGCCCCCACCCAAATGGCCAGGCCCCAACAACACCCCAAAAAGTCGAAAAACACATATAAATCTCCACAATCCAATGCCATCCATGCCCTCAATGATGTTTAAATTCAAGACACCCCAAAGAAAGACTTGGTCCATGCACCACTGAGAACCCCTGGGCATAATGGATGAATGCAAGGCAAACTGGGTGCAGGCCTGAGCACACTGCCTGCCTTCAAAATGGCCCCTTGACCCCCACCACATGGCCAGGCCCTGCCTGTACCAGGGCTCAAAATGGCCCCCACCCACATGGCCAGGCCCCAACAACACCCCAAAAAGTCAAAAAACACATATAAATCACCACAACCCAATGCCACCCATTACCTCAATGATGTTTAAATTCAAGACACCCCTCAGAAAGACTTGGTCCATGCACCACTGAGTACCCCTGGGCATAATGGATGAAAGCAAGGCAAAATGGGTGCAGGCCTGAGCACACTGCCTGGCTTCAAAATGAGCCCTTGACCCCCAGCCACATGGCCAGGCCCTGCCTGGACCAGCCCTCAAAATGGCCCCCATCCACATGGCCAGGCCCCAACAGCACCCAAAAAGTCGAAAAACACTCAGAATTCACCACAATCAAATGCCATTCCATGCCCTCAATGATGTGTAAATTCAAGACACCCCACGGAAAGAATAGGTCCATGCACCACTGAGTACCCCTGGGTATAATGGTTGAAAGCAAGGCAAACTGGGTGCAGGCCTGAGCACACTGCCTGGCTTCAAAATGGCCCCTTGACCCCCACTACATGGCCAGGCCCTGCCTGTACCAGGCCTCAAAATGGCCCCCACCCACATGGCTAGGCCCCAACAACACCCCAAAAAGTAAAAAAACACTCAAAAATCACCACAATCCCATGCCATCCATGCCCTCAATGATGTTTAAATTCAAGACACCCCACAGAACGACTAGGCCCATGCACCACTGAGTACCCCTGGGCATAATGGTTGAAAGCAAGGCAAACTGGGTGCAGGCCTGAGCACTCTGCCTGGCTTCAAAATGGACCCTTGACCCCCAGCAACATGGCCAGGCCCTGCCTGGACCAGGCCTCAAAATGGCTCCCACCCACATGGCCAGGCCACAACAACACCCAAAACTCAAAAAACACACAGAAATCACCACAATCCAATGCCATCCATGCCCTCAATGATGTTTAAATTCAAGACACCCCACAGAAAGACTTGGTCCATGCACCACTCACTACCCCTGGGCCTACTGGCTAGTGAGGCTTTACAGGCACCTTTACAGGCACCCCGAAATTAAAACAAATCAACATATGACAGTGAGCTAAAATTCCATGACATAAATGAGAATTAAGTAAAAAAAAAATCACAGAAACTGTTGTATCATGCACCCATGACTAACCCTGGGCCTACTGGATACTGTGGCTAGCCACCACAATATATATTTTATTAAAGTCGTGAAAAAAGTTTTAGAACTGGAGTTGCCTCAACTGCAATGCCCCAAACAAACAACACCAACTTACTTGTAAAATCTCAAGTCCAAAATTAATCCAAACTCCAATGTCCAAAAAGTCCTCAAATACAAATATCCAGCAGCAGCCACAACAAGTAATCCTTCCAGCTCCACAGTCAAATGAAAAGTGACCAGGACATGGACAAAGCACTGGGAGGAGCCTGCTGGACAGGAACAGGAAGTTGGAGACTCTGTGGCACTTCCTTCCTCCCACCCCACCCCAAAAAATGGACTCCTGCACCAAAATGTGCAGCCAAATGTCAATCTGAGGAGTTCTTCTGATCAAAATCATAATTTTCACAAGGTTTATGCTTCCTGCGGTGGATTTCTTGTGCAGAATTGCAATTTTTGCAATTTCGGGAACGCAAACTGTTCAAATCTCCCGCCGGAAGTCAGCTGCGCGCCGCATCTACGTGTTCGGCATTGTTTACTCCCGCGATGCGTGATCGCGGGCCTTTATGACTTACTCGCGTTGTCAAACTCTCGCTGTGCAAGATGGCAAGCCGCGTTAACGTAATTGCGTTCGAAAAACTCTCGCGCGATCACGCAGCAAGATCGAAAATGGCGCAGCACACGCAAAACCGGGAGAAAAACAACTCGGCGGACTCAGAGTCAACGCCGCGCGCGCAATATTGTATTTTTCAAGCGCGAGCGAGCAAAATAATTCGCAGCTTGCGAATTTGCGGATTATTGGACAAATTCGCGCGATTCGCAAAATCGTCAAAAATCCGCAAATTCGCCTGCAAAACTGATTTTACGCCCACGCTTACCCATTTCCATTTGGTGTAGCTATGCATTTTGCTTTTCCCATAGGCCTGCTTTGTCTGTTTTTTATTCCTTTCCTATGTTTTTGATTCCTTTTCTTATTTTTTTTGTGACCGCCTGTCCATGTCCTGGCGGCCATTTTCTGGTACTAGTAGCCACTGTGTTTTTGCCATAGGCCTCCAAGCTTGTGGCCTACACTGCCAGTAGGCCCAAGGGTACTACTAGAGTCATCATCATGGGTGCATGAAAGTTGTTCAACTGTTATGGTGGTGTTTAAGTTGTAAGTGTAACATCATGTAGGTCATGGATGGCTTTGGATTGATTAGCAAAATGTGTGTTTGGTGTTGAATTGCAGGTTTTGGGTGTGTGTTGAATAATATGGCTTTTTCTGCGCACTAGGTAAACCTAGAATTCAGCTCGCGTAGTTTTGGTAACTTTGTACAGTGCGACAACGCGACCTTACAGTTTTTGTCTTCTTCGCACGCTCAATGTGCGTGCTTGGGCACGCGATAACAACGTTTTGTCCAATTCGCGTTGCCGAACGCGCCGAATTTGCAATCTCGTGAGCAATATGTCTCGAGTTGCATAAAACCTTCTCGAAAATGTTGATGCTGTTCATTTTGATAAAGAAAGTCCTCAGGTTGTCATTTGGTTGTAGTTTTTGGAGCATGGACCACTTACTGTTTCTGTCCTCTATGTACTTTGTTGTTTGATGGTGGCCTGACCATGTGGGTGGCGGGGCAGCCATTTTGTGAAGCCAAGCATTGTCCTTTTACCATAGGCATGTATTGTCTGTCTTCTCTTTCTTTTCATGTTGTTGGTGGTGGCCAGTAGGCCTAGAGTCCCAGAGGTAGTCAGCGGGGTTGCTTGATGTAGCGGTTTGCATTTTGTCTGTTGAATTTAACATAATTTATGGCATGGATGGCAATGCATTAAATTTCCAAATGTGGTGTTTGGGGTGTAGTTAACTGTTTGGGTGTGTGTAAAAAAAAAACTGTAAATCCATTTGTTGTTTGTGTTGTTGTTGTGTAACTTTCAAACCTTTTAGCCATGGGGATTTTCTTTTTTGCATTAAGCTGTGATGTGTAACAGGCATCCTCCTTTTTCTGGCCATATAGGGATATAGGCCTGCTTGAGTTTATTGTTTTCTGGCCTTTACCCATGTACCTGTGATGAGTGCCCATGTGGCTGGGAGCTGTGGTGGTACTAGTAGTGTGCTGTTTTGTTTTTGACAAATTGGCCTGTGTCTTGCCATTGTTCCTGTTGCCTTACTACTGTTCACATCCCCATTGCTATCTGCTGCAGGTCACTGATGCTGCATCCATCCGAAATGATGCACAAATTAAGGATAAACAAGTTCCACTTCCACTACATTTGCATTTTAGTTCTTTGCTATTCTTACTCTTACTGAGTGTACTAATACTTCTAGTAGTAATTAAAATTAAAGCTAAAAAAATTCCACATTCGACTGATGTTATTCTGCCTTCTTTGCTTGTAGGTGCACAAAAGACTGAAGAGGAGGTGTCTGTCATCGTTCATCGTCTGTTCTACTGCCAGACTGACGTCCTTCTGTACTACGTCACATGTGGTGTGACTCACCTGACCAGACATCATTCTCAGCAACTTGTACAACTTTGTGCTGCTGCTGACATCTGAAGAAGATGAGCCCAAAGAAAGCAGGTACCAGGTCCTCCAAGACCAAGAAAGTTGCTGAGAAGAAGAAGGAAGAACAGAAGAAGGAAGTGACACTTAAGTCGGGTGTTGACCCGAAAACCTTTTTTGGGAAAAAAAAGCACGCCTGCAGCAGCGGTGACCGGGGTCCAAGCTGGGGCAAGTACCTCTGCATCAGTGGACCCAAGCCACCAACCCAGGCCCAAGCAGATGAGTTGGGAAGAGGTAGCCAGCCTAATGGTGGAAAGCAGTGATACTAAGCCTGACCTAAACTTATCGCTATCTCAAAGTAGTACACGTTCCACGCAAGAGGGAACACAGCAGAAAAGTGGTGAACAACAACCACTGCCCGCAAGAGTAGATGTTCAACCTGAGCCACCGCCCGCAATAGTAGTTGTTCAACAACCACCTCCCGCAATAGTAGATGCTCAACGAAAAGAACAACCACAACCACCGCCTGCAATAGTAGTTGTTCCACAACCACCGCCCGCAATAGTAGATGTTCAACGAAAACAACAACCACAACCACCGCCTGCAATAGTTGTTGTTCAACAACCACCTCCCGCAATAGTAGTTGTTGTTCCTCCCGAAGTCGGGGCAGTTCAGGAAATTGAGCTTGATGCAGAGCAAGAAGAAGAGGAAGCACCTCATGCAGGAGGTCTATTGTTTTCCAAATCCCCACCAAGAAAAAGGAGGGTTAGTCCATCGAGTTCTTCGCCAAGCATCCCTTCTGATGATCTTGATCTCAATTGGGAGCCACAACAATCTCAGCATGAGAGGGAGAGACATTCCAAGAAGACCAGGCTAGGGAAAAGGAAGGTTCCAGGAAGCCTTACACTTATGAAGTGCGGTGTTGAACAGCCGGATAATGATGGTGATGACGAGTCAGACCCAGTCAGCACAAGCATTACTCCTGGGCCTGAGGACATGGAGACCAACATTTTCACCCTATCGAGAATGGCTGCGACTAGTTGGGATGTAGCACGCATACCTCCAACACAGGCCACACCAAAACTCCCTCCAGCTTCCATTTTTACATTTGCACATTTGCAGCGTCCTACATCCAGCACAAGTTCCACCTCAGCAGAAGTAGGTAGTGGTGCTACTGCGCAGCCACATAGTGAAATTCAACACACAACCTCCAGTTCATCTGGCATTGGAAGTGGCACCTCTAGCAGTAGACAAAAGTTAAGCTCCCCAGTGTGGGACTTCTTTACAGTTAGCGCAAATGAGGACAACATTGCTATATGCTCCATTTGTCATTCCTCTGTTAGTCGTGGTAAGCTTGGTACAAACTATGGTATCGGAGGCCAAATGGCCCATTTGAAAAAACACCACGCAATCAAGTGGGAGGACCACCTACGTAGCATAAAAGCAAGAACCATTAATGTTGGTGGTGAAGTAGTAGAAGGTCCACTCATGGTCGAACAGGAAGAAGAGGGAGACATTCTATCTGGTAGTGGTACACAAAGTACCCTGTCCCCAGCACTGCAGTGTAGAGCCCACATCCTCCGCATCAGCAACATCTCAGTGGCACCAGAGTAAGAGTAACCCGGAGACACCAAGGAGTATGGGTGCGAAGTCTGCGACACGAAGTACTGCATCGAGCATAACTGAAAGAAATACCAAGCAGCGTACCATTCTTAGCATGTTTAGGCAGGAGGGAAAGTACGAGCGCAACCACCCAGTAGCACGTTTGTACAATGTTAAGCTTGCTAAAATGTTAGCACTGGACCGTCTCCCTTTTTCTTTTGCTGAAGGGGCGGGTTTCCTGGAATTTGTGACAACCATCTGCCCAAAATGGAATGTTCCCAGCCGCTACTATTTTGCCAAAGGTGCTGTTCCAGCACTACACCACGACATGCTGGAATTGCTTGGAAAAGTCTTGCAGCAGAGTGCTGTTCATAGTATCCACCTGACAACAGACATGTGGACCAGTTGCCAAGCCACTGATTACATGTGCATCACTGCACACTGGATCTCTTTTTCAGGTGTTAAAGACAAGATATCTGCAGGCATTGACACTGCTGAGATTTTTAATGATACTCGCAGACATGCAACTGTAGCCATGTTTGCTATGGAGAAATCGCATACTGCTGCAAACATTTTGGCTGAGTTTAACAGCAAGGTCTTTGAATGGCTGCGCCAAGAGGCCTTAAAATTGGTTTTGTTGCCACCGACAATGGCAGTAATGTAGTTAAGGCCATGCAAGATGGACGCTATTTCAGGGTCCCGTGTTTGGCACACTGCATTAACATTGTTGTTCAAGACTTTCTGAAAAATGAAAGCAAAGTCAGCAACTTACTGACCATTTGCAGAAGAATCTGCACGCATTTCAACCATTCTTTTAAAGCCCAGAAGCAGCTACGGGTCATTCAACGTGAGTATAAAATGCCAGTCAAGGTACTCATCCAGGAGGTCCCAACACGTTGGAACTCTACTTATTACATGCTTGATCGGCTGTTTGAGCAGTACATACCACTTAATGCTTATGTCATGACAAGAAGATCAGGGATCCTACTGTTATTAAAGCCATGACCGCTGAGATGTGGCAATGGGACCTCATTAAACGCCTGACAGAGATGCTACTTCCTTTTGAGGTCTTCACACGTGCAGTCAGCAGGGAGGACTGTACTATGGGCCAAGCTATCCCATTGTTGTACATGCTAGAGCAAGAGCTGAAGGAGGTGTCTGAAACATACGAAGGTGTTGAAGGAAAACTTGAAGCATGTTATTTGGCGAAGGCCTTAGCCGGCCGCTTATCTGAGAATACAAGGATTCAAAATAAGATTGTGTCACATCAACATTACATTACTGCCAAAATTTTGGATCCACGGTACAAATTATTTGTGAACAGTAATGCAGTAATTCCTTTTTCAGAGGGGATGTTGCCAAGTACAAAATTGTAATAGCCGAGGAAGCCACTGATTTAGAAAACAAACGGCTCTCAATTAGAGGCCTGCCAGCGCCAGCCCAGGACAGTGCAAGTACTACTGAGCATCCTACAGAGTCAAGTTCTTACTCACAGCATGAGAGCAGTGCGTTTGCCTCCCAGCAGTCATCAACACTACCAATAACAACAACAGCACCAACAGGATCTGATTCATCAGACACAACCAACAGAATAGCTGCTTGGTTTCTACAGAAAGGAATGGGTAAGTCAGTTGCTGTCGCAAAGCCAAAAGAGGACAAGCAAACCGGAGCACCACTGAACATTGAACGGTTGGTCCAGGCCTATCTGGATGACACAACAGAGGTGTTCATGGAGCAAAGCCCATTGGTGTATTGGTATAGGACAACAAGCCAATGGCCAGTGCTCAGCAGGCTGGCGATAAAGTATATGGCTTGCCCTGTTGCAAGTGTCTCTTCTGAGCGTGTTTTCAGTGCTGCTGGTGCCATTGTAACTGTGAAAAGGACCAGTCTCTCGCCCACAAGCGTGGAGAGGTTAACCATGATGAAAATAAATCAGCACTTCATACCACCAGACTACAAAATACGTGAATCACAGCTGGAAGAGGAGAGCGAGTCGGAAGACAAAACTAGTGGGTTACATGACCTACTTCTGTCAGAAGAACCACCAGGGTTTGAGGACGAGCTCCTCTTCCCTGACAACTAGGCTTTTAAATTGTTACATTCTCCCTTCCTTTATTTGTGTGTATCCGTCTTTCTGGTTCAAACTTCAAAACCAACACCATCCTTTCTCTTACTTTTAATTACCTATTGGAGTTGCACATATGTGCATTTAACTGTGCACTCCACTCCTCAGAGTCCTGCTCCATCTTCCTGACTCACCCTAAATACATTTCCATCTTGCCATACATTGGATGGAGATGGAGAATAGTACAATAATGTAGCCTCTAACAGTCCCTCCATAACAAGTGAAACATACGTGACTATAGCCATCTTCTGTTTTGTTTCCAATCTGAAACGCATCACTGTCTTAAGGCTACCACCTCTGTCTGCAGACATACACAACTCTTCAATGTCAGAACTTGAGCAGGGGTCCAAAAATAAAGTAAACTCGTCATCACTTTCAGAAGGCTCTGCTGCATCTGTGATCTGACAGCCGCAAAGAAGAGAAAGACAGGTATATGAAATGAATGATGCCATACATTGCATTGGATGCTTGCTGACTCAAAGCAAATGTGCATGAAGTAGAACTATACTAGTAGTTTAATATAATAACAAAGTACTTGTGTCTCAAGTGATGGTCAATGTTTCCATGTGGTTTAATAATATGTATCCAATTGTACTCCTACTACTGCAGGTGCAGTCTGGACTTAATCGTAGTCACTCACTACAGACTGAGTTGCTGTTGTTGGTCTGTTGGACAACACGTACACGTGCCACACCGGAAGATGATGACCACCATACCATCTTTGCACGCTGTCAGTCAGTTTGATCTGATGTGATTGATGGAATATGTTCAGGAAGTGGAATACAAGGTAAACACAACCAATCAACAAGAACCACAGCAGACCTAGGCTACATGTGTGTGCAGTGGTGGAATAGAATAGTGGTATGATTAACTGAAAATGGGCATATTGATTTAATCACTTGCTTTGGAAAATGCTAGGTTGCTGTATATGCCATTTGTCTGGAACTGTGAAAAATTTAGGTAAATAGAGTTTGGGCCACAGACTCACGGCCCGGTGTTGTGGTGTGGTCCTGTAACTGCTCTGTGCTGGCTCCTATATTGTTGTACTTTTCGATGACTGCTGTGCAACTAGAAGAGTAGAGTTACACAATGTATCCAAGCCGCCTCAGTCTGACAGTCTTCTCGCTCACGAGTCTTGTCTTTTTTGCACTACACTGTAATTGTTTTTTAGGTTTTCATTCAGTTAACTTATTTTGTAATACCCCATTTCTTTTTTCATCAACACTTACAGGCCGGCCTTTCACCCAGCGCTATTATACTTGGAGCAACAACTCCCACTTACCTTACCAATCCTCCTCATCATCCAGCCAGAGGGGACCAAGAATGATATTCAGTCACAGTGTCCATGGAAGGGAGGACAAAGATGAATGACGAGATACAACTACACATTTGGACCTGGATAATAATACATTAACTTTAGTATCATTTTCGTAATTTTTTTTTATTCCTTTTTCCTCTTCATTTATTTTACGGTTGTGTTTGGTATTTGATTGTTCACTTAAACTATTTCTTAATTTTCTTTGCTAGCTTTCAGCCCGCTACAGCAGGTATTACGGTTTCTCAGAGGGCATACAGCCTAGGCAAAAGTCATATTCATATCATATATAAGAAATACTTCCTTTGAATTGTGTAGTGGTAGTTAAGTACCACTCATTATATATTATTAACCATCAAGTTATAACTTACCTTCATCATGCATGCATTTCGTTTTTCTTATTTAACTTTAGATTTATTGGGTAGTAGTGGATCATCAATCATCATCTTCATTGTTTTGCTTTTGTTGTCTCCATGCGTACTGTTTTTCTTTGTCAAACCTTTCCCCAAACCCCCGTTCCCATCCATTTATCAAACCCTAACCCTCTACCCCTGGGCTGTGTGGTTTTATATTGAGGTGTGATGTTACTGCATTAAATCTACACCAACAATTGATCACACACTTGCTGGGGCAGATGTGGTGAAAGCAACACTAATGAAATCAAATGTCAACGAGGCAGGGCGAGGCTCTTCTTCTGCTTGCCCACCCAAGCTCACTGTATGTACTAGTGTACAAAGCAATTAATTTCCCAAAGTGACCCAACGAATAAATCTAAATAATTGGTGGCATTGTTTGAATTTAATTTGACAGCATTTAAGTTTACGAATTGGATTGTGTTTTACTGACTGCTTCAACGCAACTACAGTTATCTTCTTGTACTTGGCAGTCCCCGACATCATTGATTTCTTTGAGTTTAGCAGTTGCAATATAGTTTTTATTTATTTGTCAGTGTTATGTACTGTATTATTCTACTTCTCCCACATTCTCTCTCAGTCAAATGACTGTCTCTTTGTTTTTGTTTGCCAATGCTAGTGCCTGTGTCTAGTCTACTACTACCTTCACACAACCACAGCATATTCTCCGTTGTCTTGGGACACCATGCAGCCCTTGCGGTGCCAAACTTAATCATCGTCAATCACAGGTAAGAAGAGAAGTTTGCTGGGAGGTATAATGGAGGAGAGACTGCTAGTACTAATAGGACAAATATAACTCAGTGAGTGGTACCGCATCTATCTGTTTGCATGTTACACATGTGGTCAATTAATACATTATTTAAATCAAACACTGGCCGCTGTCCTGCATCTAGAGTAAACCTTGTGACGTACAACAGTAATCCCACCACAAAACAACATCATATGTGTACGTTGAAAATAAATAACATTTATTCATGTACATAAAAAAATACCCTCCTAGTCCTATCCCACCCCTATCCCCACCATAACCCCAACCAATGTCCAAGTACAAAGAATGTCCCACAAAAATAACCCAACACCCAATTCCCACCCACCATCAAAAGTATTAAAAAAGGGGCAAATGAACAGGGTCCATTACAATCGGCAGGCTTTGAGGTGTTTGTTCACTATTATTTTGACACGCTCCTCTAATTGGTCCTCCAGCTTGGCCACCCGGAGGAGAAGTTGTTGCCGAAATGCACGGCACCTACATTTGCATCCATGATGTGGGGGGGGCGGCAGATGTTGTGAAATGCCGGCGGTGAGCGGCTGCCTGACCACGGCGCCATACTCCTGCAGGTGGGGCCTGGCTGGGGCCTGGGGCATTGGAAGAGGCAGCAGCTGCTTCCGCCGCCTCTTCTTCCTCCTCCTCGGCCTCAGCCACCAGCCGGCGGTACTCATCCACAATGGCCTGCAGTTTCCTTTGCCGGGCCCTGGCTGCCAACTCCTTCCGTGATGGTTTTTGGGAAGGAGTATGAGTATCTATAAAAAAAGAAAGAGAATTGTAATTGAAACTTCAAAATTAATTCAACACATAGTGGCATAGTACTAGTAGCAGTACCAAGCGCAGTACATACAATTGGTGGCAACTTTTAGTATCTATCTAATCTATCCTCCTGCTTCCCCTGCCTGTAACATTTGTTGAAGTTTTTTCCGGCATTATACTTGCCCTAGTACTATGGGTGGACTTGAGTACACAGAAGAACACCAGTCATTTTTGTATCTCCTTTTATATTTTCTAAATTAGACTCTGCTTCCAGTGACAGTCTCAACCTATGATGAATATAATACATTTAGGGGGCATCCATCCATTAAAACTAAATGTCTATCATTCTTTATTATCGCCTTAGCTGGTTTCACTTTCACTAACAACCACCCATGCGTCCACTCCTTCCTTGCCTTGGGTTTGATTGACACAAACTCCGCTCATGATTCTTGCTATCCACTATATCCATGCACCCATATTGTTTTGCCCAACCAGGCATGCATCTTATTTCACCTTCCAGTTCTACCCATCCTTCAACAACCCATGCATCGGATTACAGCCACGTGCATGAACCTTCCAGAGTATCCTTCTATGGTAGTCCTATTAAATCTCTTTCGTCCTTCCTCCTTCCACCCTAGTTCACTTCTTTCCCTTTTTGTTCAACACATCCCTCAAGGTGATCTGATCTGACTTTTAGTCTTCTCCATAACTTTCACAGCTGAGTTGGAGTCTGATAGAAGAGGCCTTGTTTACTCAACTCACGCTGGTAATGCTGCAAAGGGTGTCTTCTTCAACCATTGTATATTGTCCAGTACAACTTCAAATTCATACTTTCTTAATAAGTCTCATAGCACAGTGAGGGAAATGTTCCCCTTCCACCTAGTAATGCAAATAAGTAATGAATATAACTTACCACCGCCCACCGCTGACGTTTCCTCCCCCACTGGTGCTCCTGCAGGTGCCTCAGCCACTGTCCCCTCCTGGATGGCGTTAGCATCGCCGCTGGCCCCGTCGGCACTGGTGGTTGGTAGTGATTGTGCACCTATAAAAGCAAGTACACCTTTTTAGATGCCTGCACACCTCCCCCTATTTTACTAGTTGTACTTTTTTCACCAGGAAGGAAGATTGAAAAAACAGTTACGTACAACATAAATCGTTGCAACCAGTCCAAATTGCGTACTACTGTACAGCAGTCATTAGACAGAGTTTAGTTTTAATTAATTAGATGGTCCCTAGGGTCATCTAATCTCTACTCCTACTTTAGTATTTGGAAAGTTAGCCTGAGCCATGTAACCATTTTAGATCCGGGTCTACTGTTTTGCCCATGTTACCTCGCAGCTTGTTGCACAGTAAGAAAGACACCTTTGAGGCCACATGAGTGTTGCATATAACTAAAGAGGTTGACAAACAAGTATTGTTAGTCCCTTTTGCTTATCCATAATGTTACACTTTTTGGCATGACTGCTAAAAACTTGCTTAGTTGTATTCACTGTCTAACGTGCAACATTTTTCTCATAGGCAGATGAGAAGATTACCTTCTACGAACCAGAGATTTGCAGAGCTTTCGAAAGATGCATGTGTAACCAGTATACGTTCAACGGTGAGGGGTCTGCCACAATTCCCACAGTTCTCTATCGTGCATTAGTTGTACAAAAGGTATAGTATTTAATCTTCTTTATTTTGCATGGTGGAGCTGGATGTTTTTCATGGAACAACTTACAAGTTACAACAATACAAAGCTTGTTATTAAAAAAATAAAGTTTTTGAACTTGCACATAGACTCTGTGCTATATTTTGAGTGTCTGGGTTGTTGTGGACTTAAATGAGTGAGTGAGCGAAAGGGTGTTCTTCTGTTTGGGTTGTGTAATAAAATCATTGGGTGTATCTAACTATCTTCGTGTGGGGGGTCGGGAGTGGGACAAATGACTATCACTGAGACACTTAGATAGGTAGACGGTCATTGAATTGTGGGTTCTTCTGACTTGAGTTCTGTGACTAGGGTGTAAGTAAGGTCCAACCTCCCTATCACCAACATCCTATTTTTTTTTTTATTTATTAAGAGATAAGGCAGTTTCATTGAGAAAACCAATACGTATCCAGAAGAAAAAAAAAATATATATATATATATAAATACAATATTCATAATATGCAATAAATTAATTGACATTGTTCAAGGATAATACCATACATATTAAACTATATAAATATAGAAATTCATAATATGCAGTAACATTAATCAAAACTGTGCAAAAGTTAATAACATACAATCACGGTTCATAAATACTACTTCATCCAATCATGACTCAAGAATCTAAATTCCTCCAGCTCTTCACTGGTGCCCAAATATTCCTACCAAACTCCCGCTTCTTTCTTCCCTTAAATTCATATAGGCAAGCTTCCAGATTGTGAATACCCAACAGCCTAGACAACCACATCTGGAATGTGGGGGCATTAGAATCTTTCCACCCAGCCGATATCAGCATTCGAAGTATTGCAACAGCAATAAATATCAATGCTTGTGTGTGTCTTCCACCCTTGAGTTTGGTGTCTGAACCTATAAGGACCAAGGTGGGGGATAGGTTGATGTTATTGCCTAGCAGCCCCCTCAAAAACATTGTTATCTCACTAAGGATTAGGGCCAGATTGGGACAACCATAAAACATATGCACCAAATCTGCTGGACCTGTGTTACATCTTGGACACTTATCATCTTCCCTTAACCCCCACCCATAAAGTTTCGCAGGTGTATAATAAAGGTTGAACACCGTCTTGTAGTGTTGGGCCCTCAAGTTTGATGCTCGAAATACTTTATTACTTAAGAGTAGGGCAAGGTCTATATCTACATCCGGGTCCCCCAACTTAAGCGACCACGCCACCTCAGTTTTCTCCAAATCATCTGGGAGCCCCAACATCCGAAAGTTATAAGCAGTACCAATCTTCTTTCCCCCTCTTTTTAAATAGTCAATCAATTGACTGTCTGGTGTCAACACTAATTTTGGTCTGATTGCAGATATAGTTTGAACAACTTGCCAATATAAAAGCCATTGATTTCCAGGGATCCCATACCTCCTCTGTAATTCATTGAAACTGAATATATCCTCGCCCAACATGATATCACCCAAGCATCTTACCCCCTGTTCCCTCCATATAGCACAATTCACATTCTGGCCTAGGTGAACAAATAGGCTCGATTTCCACAAGCTAGTATTGGCATTTATTTTAGGGATCCTCAGGGTTTTACAAATGGTTTTCCACGTCCCCCAAACTCCTTCAATAATCTTATATCTTGTCTTACTGTAAAATCTCCGATCCACCTCACACTGCAATAATCCATATGCCTTTTTACCCAGCAGTAGCTCAAATATGGAAGGGGGATCTTGATTCTCATTAGGTCCTTCCGCTGGCAGGGGTTCAGATTGAATCAGTATGTTCATTTGTGTAAGAAGGCATACCAGATGGTAAAGTTTTAGGTTCGGCAACGACAGACCGCCCCTATCCCCTGGTAATGATAGGTAGTTAATGGAGCGTCTTATTTTACCGTACTGCCAAACAAACCTGGCAAATGTGGATTCAATTTTCCTAATCATTGTTTCCCCTAAAAATAGGGGATTAGCCCTGAAAAGATATAATATTTTGGGGAACATGGTCATCCTATTTTCTTGTGCATAGTTCTGAATGTGGCTGTCAGAGAATAACAACAGCAGTAGTAGTAGTTTACTAACCTAATAAAAATTAGTAGGCAAACATCTGGTTGAGCATTTTGTTGGTGGGAATTGACAAAGACTAGAGATTACAGAGGACAACGCAAAAGACAGGAGTGGACCCAGTGGCTATAGCTATTCTATCACAGCTTTATTCAAAAGAATACCTTAACTAAAGAGTGGCCAACAGGGCAAGCTTAGCTACAGACAGTCTAATAGTTGTAGCACAGAGAGTCATAGGGCAGAGGCAGTTTGAAGGAACTGAAAGTCAGGGATGGCATTGGATACCCAAAACTTGGAAAACAAATTGAAGACCAAAGAAGGTTTTGCTAACATTGATTTAGGAAGGTTGATTTAGGAAGGATGCTTAATAGGTTGGAAAAAATAAGGTGCGTTAAAAAGTTAGGGAAATATAATTGTTAATAATATAAGCACTGTAGGACTTACTGGGGCCAGCAGCAGTATCCTCGGTAGAGGAGCGCTCCTCTGGTGGTTGTCCCGCCGACTCGGACCCCGTCTTCTTGCCCCTGGGTGGTGCTGATCATGTAAGAAATAATAAATAAAGAGAAACATTGAGTGCTGTGAAACAAATACATCATTCAAAAATCCTCTCAAACATTTTAGGAAAGAACAATTCCAATAAAATTGACTTTATTTTTGCCCGCAAACATGCATAGATGAGATGGAGAACACATGCATAAATTTGTGCATACACAAAATTTTCGGTTGCTTGCGTCATATGAACTGCTACTGACTGACGTGACAATGCTATTGCTGCTAAGCCTACCACTCAGTAAACAAACTTCAAACCGGTTCTATAAAGGGGTGGGATAAATAGGAACTAACTAAGCATTCAGTGACAGAGGAGGCGTCATGCAGACTGTTTAAAAAATATGAACTAATACTATTCATCCACCACTATTTCACTAAAGGACAATGTAAGGACTAGACTCTAGCAATAGCATTAACTAACTTCAGTTCTCTAAAGTAAACTCTCACATCAATAATCACCAGCCCAAGCTAGCGCAAAGTTACATACCAGTAAGAGAAGTGGCAAACAGCACCTGTGTCATACAATAACAGAAGATTTTGAGACGGAATTGATCTGCAATGTAACTAAGCGCACCAGTAATCGTGTTACTTATTCGTCCAAGAATTATACACAATACTTATACTACTATATATATATATATATATATTACTAGCTACTCACCAAGCCCCACGACCTCGACACCTAGCAGGTCCAACAGGTCCTGCTCCCTGTCCAGAATGTCTGCCCACAGGTGGGCCAGCTGCTGGTGGGTGCGCCGGATACACGAGCGGCGGAAGACTTCCCGGCGCACCTTCGCCCACCGGCGGTGACGCTCCTCTGGAAGGTAACCGGAGCCTGGCCTGCCGCCTGCTGCCAAGGTCAAGGGGAAGGGGCGCTGGATGAAAAAAACCAGGGCAGCCACCTCCGCCTCCCCGAAAAGTTTCTGGGCCTGCACCCCTGCGGTTGCATTCTGCCGCAAGGCAGCCGGCTCTTGGGCGCAGGCGCCTTGCCCTTTTTAGCCGGTTCTGCTGCTGCCCTTTGCCATGGTTTTGAGGTGGAGGTGGAGGTGGAAAAGAAAAGTTAGAACAAAAGGAAAAAAGTGAGGGGGAAGAAGTAGAAGCTGCAATGTAACTAAGCGCACCAGTAATCGTGTTACTTATTCGTCCAAGAATTATACACAATACTTATACTACTATATATATATATATATATATATATTACTAGCTACTCACCAAGCCCCACGACCTCGACACCTAGCAGGTCCAACAGGTCCTGCTCCCTGTCCAGAATGTCTGCCCACAGGTGGGCCAGCTGCTGGTGGGTGCGCCGGATACACAAGCGGCGGAAGACTTCCCGGCGCACCTTCGCCCACCGGCGGTGACGCTCCTCTGGAAGGTAACCGGAGCCTGGCCTGCCGCCTGCTGCCAAGGTCAAGGGGAGGGGGCGCTGGATGAAAAAAACCAGGGCAGCCACCTCCGCCTCCCCGAAAAGTTTCTGGGCCTGCACCCCTGCGGTTGCATTCTGCCGCAAGGCAGCCGGCTCTTGGGCGCAGGCGCCTTGCCCTTTGAGCCGGTTCTGCTGCAGCCCTTTGCCATGGTTTTGAGGTGGAGGTGGAGGTGGAAAAGAAAAGTTAGAACAAAAGGAAAAAAAGTTAGGGGGAAGAAGTAGAAGGTTAAATAAAGAAGTAAGATAAAACAGTAGAAAAGTTTAAAAAAAAGGTGGAAAAGTAGAAATTAAATGCTAAATATAAACTTAGAGACAGAGAGAGATAGATGATAAGTAAAAAAAGTCAAAAAAACTGTGAAAATAAGTAAAGATTGCAAAGATAAAAGGTGGATAGGAACTAGGCCCAGAACCATAGCATAGAGTGTGAAAAACAGGATGGCCGCGCCCATCGCGACCACGTGGGTAAGTTCGCGCGGGACTTCATGTGAACACGCACTTTGTCAGCGTGAACAAGTAGTTGTGTTCCCGAACATGACTTGCACAACGCGAACACGTTATGCGTGACATGGAAGAGGAAATAGGAAACGCGAGCAGGTGGGACAATTGAAAAAACAAGATGGCTGCCCATAGCCCACCGCATGGGTAACGTCACACGCTACGATCCCCCGAGTATGCAGACAGCACCCCGAGCATGCACAACGCGCTCCAGAGCAAGAAAAACGGCTCGCGAACGGGTCCAGCAAGCTACTACGCACGCTCGCGAAGCTCACGTAGCGAGAGAACGTCTTCGCGTAGCTTCGCGTAGCGCGACTACGCATACTACGCCCAGGGTTAGTCTGTCACCCCTACTGTTACTCGCATACCTATTGACAAAAGAATAGAGCCACTCACAAACCCAGTCAGACAGCGACAAAGGCACTTGCACATTCATTCACACACCCATAAAGCGCATATGTGTCCAGCAGTAACCAAGCCAGTTGCACACACTGTTACATACCCCAAAACTCACTAAGAGCCACTAAGCAATCCATACAGCCACTTACATACTCATTTAGAGACCCATAGAGTTACTAAGAGAGCCAGTCATAAAGGGACAGAGTTGCTTACACCTCTACTGATATGCCCACAGAGAGACTGATACACTCACTCAGATATGTACTCAAGTACTGACACAACCAAGTCATCCATTCAGACAATTAACCCTTTAAACATGTCTTGAGCCTACTACTGCATAGCCTGAGTGTGCATTTTTCTGCAAGGTGACTTGGCATTTAAAACCCCTTGCCAAGACTTAAATTTCTCCTTCTAATGCATATGAGTCACCCCTAAGGTAGGCCTTAGAGCATGGTGCTATTTGGTTAAAAGGTAATACATAAGCTTTTAAGTTTCCCTGAGTTACATGCACACTGATAGACCCGTACGCCCAGTTATACATCCAGTCTCCCACCCATACTGTGACTCACATACCAATTTACAAAAGCATAGAGCTGCCCACACACCCAGTAAGAAAGCGACAGAGGCACTTACACATTCACTCACACATTCACATAGGGCGTATGTATCCATGAGTAACAGAGCCAGTTGAACACACAGTGACATGCCCCAATACTCACTAACACATTTAGTAAGCACTCCATACAACCACTTACAACCACATTCAAAGACCCATAGAGTTACTAGGAAAGCCAGGATATAGGGGCATAGTTCCTTACACATCCAGTCACACGCCCACAGAGGGACTGATACATTCACTCACATATGTACTCAAGAACTGACACAACCAAGTCAGCCATCCATAGAAGTATCCCTTTAAACATGTTTTGGGCTTGCTACTGCAGAGCCTGTGCCTGCAGTTTTCCTGCCAGGTGGACTTGGTATTTACAACCCCTTGCTAAGCCCTAAACACCCCTCTTTCTACATATAAGTCACCCCTGAGGTAGACCATAGGTAGCCCATAGGGCAGGGTGCTACATGCTTAAAAGATAAGACGTACTTTGAAGTGTCATGAGTTGCACGTGCACTTACAGATCCATATGCTCATTTATATATCCAGTCTCCCAGACATACTGTGACTGACGATATAAAATGGCAAAAAATATACAAACAGAAAAAACAGATGAAGCGGTACTATCTACTTACAACTGGCAGTGAAAAGAAAAGTGATGCGGAGAATGTACTTACAGAGAAAAGAGCTGATGGTAGGAAAATTAAGAAGTTTCTTAAATTGTATGGGGAAAAATGAAAAACGTTCCAGAAAGTGCAAATAAAAAGTGGTGTTGAAATTCAGCTCAGACAGGATAAGGAGTAAGTGAATTTGAAAGTAAGAAATGTTATAAGAAAAACCTACTTCAACAAGAAGACAGAAACAATATCAAGAAATATGAGTGACAATGTTTCATAGTGGGGTAATAAAGAAACATGAAGCAGTATAAGAGGAGAATGCTAATACTAAAGCAACACTAAATATTGAGAGTGGAGTTGATAAAGCATTTCTTGGGAAGCATAAAACAATATATGCTGATGGTGAAAAGAATGTGAGTGGCTGTATGAATGAGTGGATGTGTGAGTGGCTCTATGGATGAGTGATTGGTTGGGTCGGTGAATGGGTCAGTGAATGAGTATGTGAGGGGTTGTGTGTTAGTGGAATGGGAGTATGAGAGGTTCTATGGGGTATGAGTGGGTGTCCAAGTGGTTCTGTGGATGATGTCATCAGTGGTGTTATTTGAGATGTCATCAGTGATGTAATATGTGAGGTAATAAGCAGTGCGTTGTGGGGGTGTAAGTTATAGTTAGCTCGGATAACTATTACTGCTGAATTTCTATGGTTTTGTACAAGCGAAATCCCAGCAATCCATGTAATATTTGTTTTTTCAGTGGAATTCTAAGGTATTTTGAAAAATTATATTTCTTAACTATAAAGTCTCTATAGCCTTTGTTTTTTTCAGTGAATTTCTAAGTTTTCATTTTTTGTGTTTCCTAACTATAAAATCCCTGTAACCTTTGGTTTTTTAAGTGAATTTCTAAGGGTTTTTAAATTCTGTTGCCTAACTAAAATGTCCCTGCAAACCTTGTTTTTTAAGTGCATTTCTAAGGTTATTTAATATTATTTCCTAACTATAACCTGTAACCTTTTAGAGTGAGTGTGCGCCGGAGTACACAAGTGTCTCAATGGATGTGAGTATGTGAATATCTCATTGTGTATGCATAGGAGTGTGTGTCTGAGAGGGCATGAGAGTGGCTTCATAAGTATATAACTGGGTGTGTGAGTGGATGTATGAATGTTTGAGTAGGTTTCTGAGAGGGTGTGTGAGTTTCTAAGTGGGTGCCTGAGCATCTGAGTGAGTGTCTGAGTGGGTCTGTGAGTGGGTGTGAGAGTGTCTGAGTGAGTTTGCAAGTGTCTCCATGTGTGTGTGAGTGAGTCTGTGTGTGAGTATATGAGTCTCTAAGTGGGTCCGTGAGCGGGTGTGTGACTGTCTCACTGGGTGTGTGTGGGTGCATGAGTCTCTGAGTGGGTTTGTGAGTGGGTGTGGGAGTGTCTCAGTGGGCCTATAAGTGGGTGTGTGATAGTCTTATTGGGTCTCTGAGTGGATGCGAGAGTTTCAGTTGGTCTGTGAGTGGATACATGAGTATATGAGTGTTTGTCAGTGGGTGTATAGATCTCATTGACTCTGTTAGTGGGTGCTTGAGTGTCTCAGTTGGTCTGAGTGTGAATGCATAAGTCTCTGAGTGGGCCTATGAGTGAGTGTATGAGTCTCTGAGTGAGTCTGTGATTGTGGTGCATCCGTCTCTGAGTGGGTCTTTGAGTGGGTGTGTGGGTCTCTGACTAGGTCTGAGAATGTGTGCGTGAGTGTCTCAGTAGGTCTGTGAGTTGGTGTATGAGTGTTGCAGCAAAAACGAAAAAAGAACAAGGGCAGGCTCCTGCGCTTGTTTAGGGAAAAGCTCCCAGGTCGGCTAGGTCAAAGGGGCAAGTCCATTTATTTAAAATTAATGGGGGGTACAAACGGGGCCCCCATTGATGAGCATTTCTTGTGCCCTGGGACCATCACCTCCCTGGGGCTTATGTCTATATGAATTAGGTGGAGGCATGCAGACCCCCCAGGGCCCCGAGGCCACCACCTCCCTGGGACCAAATACATTTATTAAAGAGGGTGTGTCTCCCTTCCTGGCCACATTTGGCCCTGGGGGCCCCACCCCCCCAGTACTCATTGCGGAGGGGAATGCACGGCCCCCTCTCCAGGCTGATTTAGGCCTCAGGAACCCCATTCCCAATGGCTCAAATTTTAGCAATATATATTTAAGATGGGTGAGGGGGACCGCGCAGCTCCTCTCCCTGGACTTATTTTAGCCTAGCGACCCCATCCTCCTGGGCCTGGCCATAAACAAATGGGGGAGGGGGGCTGCATGGCTGCCCTCCCTGGGCCGATTTTAGCCCTGTGGACCCTATCCCTCGGGTCAGCCATGTCTCTGGGTGCCCCCAGGGCATCTAGTGTGCAATTGGACTCAGGGGGAGCCTCAAGTCCCCCCTGGTAACAGCCAGCTCACCACCTCCCGCAGGAGCTGGCAATGCTACCACAATCAGGGAGCTCCTTTAAATAGCAGCACTTGGCTTGCAGCAGCAATGTTTTCATCTGTTTCACTGTATGCATATTTGGATACAATGAAACAGATGAAAACTCTGCTTTCTGCAAGCAAGAGCTGTTTTACAATTTCCACTTGCAGAAAGCGGAGTTATGTTATCTTTCAGCTTCCACCAAGCCAAAGTAAACCACTACTTACCGAGGGTGGGCACCATGGGAGGTAGCAGGAGCCAGCCCTGGGGAGTGGCGGTCCACAGGCCATCCATGACAGGGGCTGCGTGGCCACTCTCCATTTAGCCCTGGAGAGGTTCTGGACCCTGGGGGGGGCCTACAACAGACTCCCTTTATTTCAACCATGGGGAGGTGGCCGTCCGCAGGGCTGAGGGGGGCAACCTGACCCCTCTTATTTTCAATAAACTTACCCGGGGAGGTGGTAGTCCACGGACCTGCCTGCATGCATATTTTTAAGTGCCCCGGGGAGCTAGTAATCCCTGGCGCCTGGGGGTGGGGGGGGGGGTGGGTCCTTATTGACCTGCCTGCATGTATTTGAATAGAGGTGGCAGTTCTCTGGGCTTTAATAAGCCCTAGGAGTGGGGGCCTGTGCGTCCCTCTCCTATTTTTATAGTATGCCCCCCAGACGTGTTGGCAGGCAATCACACAGGGACTGTCAGATCCTCGGATGATTTGCGGCACTAGATATCAAATTAGATTTTTTTAATAATACTAAAACTACTGAACAGATTAACACCAAATAACCAAATGCCATTTTCCTGGACAAAAAGCTAGCTTTCTGCCAAATTTGGTGTAATTCCTTCCAGTGGTTTAGGCTGTAGTCCTCTTTAAAATCACTACGGGAATTAACATTGGAAAAACCTGTTTTTGACCACCCCTTTTTCTCGGATATATTCATATATATATGACCAGTTCCCGGTCGTCCGATCAACTCAGTTTATGTGAACATATGTCCAAGTATGTTGATTATTTCCTACAGGACTTTGTCACACAACTACTATATTACCTTCGCGACACAGGGGACTTTCTGCTCAAGATCAAGGATATCCCATGGTCTGGAAATGATATCCTACTGCCAATGGATAGTACCTCTTTGTACACAAGCATCAATAAATCAACATCAATTGGAGTCTATGCCCGCGTATCAATATTTTAAAATTCATTTGAAAGCTAAAGTTGATCAAATTCTTTAAGCTCAAACAATCTGATCCTATAACCGTTCTTCTTCCTTCTGTTTCACTGCCAACTGAGTATAATCTAGCGGTCTCTGATATTCCACCTATTCGGATCCTGCATGATTTAAAATTGGTGTCTCAATCTTCTTCCACTCAGCATATGTTACGTGAAGAAGGCATAGATACATCAAGATCTGTAACAAGCCCATTCAAACCACAGTCCACTTTTACCCCTATTATGCCAAGAGATGCTATTGATACTTTCAACGATGTCATTATCGATGAACTAAAGAAACTGCATCTCAAAAGTACCCATAACAAACATAGACATCAGCATCATATAAAGCACTACTTTGTCCTGGATAAATGATTACAAAAGAATAACCAGATTGTGATCACCAAATCCAACAAAGGGGGCAATATTGTGCTTTGGCATAGAGCACAGGATCTTGAGGAGGCACATAGACATTTGAACGACATTTCCTGTTACAAAATATCGAACACTCAGGAAGTTAACAGAAAGACTAAGGAATTGAAAAAGAAACTGAACAAATTTAAAGTGGAGGGTCTTTTGACCAAAGATGAATTCCTCTTTCTCAACAACGAGACACCCATGTTCCCGGTTTTGTACATTCTTCCTAAAGTCCACAAGGGTAGCACGCCAGTTCCTGGACGTCCGATCATCTCAGCCTGTAACAGCTTATGTGAACATATATCCAAGTATGTTGATTATTTCCTACAGGACTTTGTCACACAACTACCATCATACCTTCGAGACACAGGGGATTTTCTGCTCAAGATCAAGGATATCCTGTGGTCTGGAAATGATACCCTACTGCCAATTAATATTACCTCTGTGTACACGAGCATCAAGCATTGCAATGGATTGAGAGCATGTGAGCATTTCCTCAAAGGCAGACCAATGCACTGTTTTTGTCATAATGAGCTCAGTTGATCATGTTAGAATGGTGTCTTAATAAAAACTTGTTCATGTTTGGCAGGGCCGTCTAAAAGCCATTAAGGGGTGTTGCATGGGAAGCCTGCTTCTCTCCAGCTATGCATGTCTACATGTGGGCTGCTGGGAGCAGCAGGTCCTTAGGGCAAGATACCATGCATCTTGTAGTGCACATGCAATTTCATGGCTCCACTACATCGAGGATGTTTTTGGTATTTGGACACCAACTAACAAGTAACACTCAGTCAAAAACCTGCTCAGAAATGAGGGTTGGAAGATTGCGTGTGCTGCTTGCAAAATCAATAACGGGACACCCTTCCGATAGTTACAGTGTTCCCATCAGAGTTCCATCCTGTACCGCCCTTCATCATTCGGGAAGACCACCATAAGTACACAGGGAAACCCCATATACGATTAGGCACAGCATGGTGGAAAAACAATGCCCAATGAAGTTATGACAGGTCGGTGGCAGGATGTAACCAATAAGCAGTGCTAAATAATGAAAATAAAAGAATTTTTCAAAAAAGTGGTGATGTTAAAAAGGGGTAGAAGAAGGAAAATAGATTTATTAGCAACCTTCAACTCCCACTCTCTAAAAACAGTGCAAAAAGGTAGTGTAAGCAAATTACTACCTCGACAGTTTATAAAGTCACGGTCGACATGTTTCTGCAGCTTTTACCTGTGCCCCGGGGTCACTTGCTGCTTCTTCAGGACCTATCCTGCTACTGCTTAATTAGTGCATAATAAACAAGGAAACTTAAATAAAATAAATGTCACCTTAGATTCTCCCCACGTTATGGAGAATGCTGCCCCACCTCACCCGGCATTAGCTCAGGTACTGCGGAGCCCCGCTCTATCCGTCGGTACTCCAGACGTCCAACTGGGCTGTCTGTGGGAGAATCTAAGGTGACATTTATTTTATTTAAGTTTCCTTGTTTACACTACCTTTTTGCACTGTTTTTAGAGAGTGGGAGTTGAAGGTTGCTAATAAATCTATTTTCCTTCTTCTACCCCTTTTTAACATCACCACTTTTTTGAAAAATTCTTTTATTTTCATTATTTAGCACTGCTTATTGGTTACATCCTGCCACCGACCTGTCATAACTTCATTGGGCATTGTTTTTCCACCATGCTGTGCCTAATCGTATATGGGGTTTCCCTGTGTACTTATGGTGGTCTTCCCAAATGATGAAGGGCGGTACAGGATGGAACTCTGATGGGAACACTGTAACTATCGGAAGGGTGTCCCGTTATTGATTTTGCAAGCAGCACACGCAATCTTCCAACCCTCATTTCTGAGCAGGTTTTTGACTGAGTGTTACTTGTTAGTTGGTGTCCAGTACTTATGAGGGACGTAGCACTCTTGGTCATTAAACTTTCCCTCTGACCCTCCCTAGTAAAGTTTGTTTTTGTTTTTGGTATTTGCCATAGTTCTAAGGAGAGTGCACTAGAGTTTATTGCTGCTATTAATGTGAATGAATTAAATCTTGAATTCAATGCCATGATCAGTACTACTTCCAAAGAATTTCTTGATGTCACTATCTACCTAGAGAATAGGTCCATTCACTCCAAATTATATTGTAATAATAATAATCCACATTTGTAAAGCGCACAATTACCCGTAAGGGTCTCTAGGCGCTGGGTGCCGCCGGGAAGATTAAGCAAGCTATTTCCCAGAGTCACATGGTGCTGGGCTAACCTGCCGCCGGAGCCAGGGATCGAACCCTGATCCCCAGATTCCAGCATCAGTCACCCTGGCCACGGCGCCACACCTCTCCCACGACTGGCAATTCCATACTGCATGCTACAAGTTTTCATCCCTGGCACTTCATAGCTAGCATTCCATATGGTATTCTTTGCAGGATTTCTAGCTCTGATGGTAACCTGAAACAGTGTCAAGATGAAACCCATTGTAGGTTTGTTGCACGGGGTACTCTGTTAAAATAATCACTTTAGCTAGAACCCGAGCCAATGCTATACCTAAGGAGTCACTGCTGACAGGCCGACAGTGTAAAGAACTCAACAACACTCCTCCCAGTTCTGAGGCTAATGACAATGGTACAGTAGCTACTTGCCTAGTCATCACGTATAGCAAAGCAGAATGTACCATTAGGTCTATTGTCAACAGACAATGGTGCATCATTCTGACTGACTTCGTCCTAGGTCCTCTAGTTGCCAAGCAACCCACGATCACATATCGTTGTGCTTTCTCGATGAAGGATGAGCTTGTCAAGAGCAGTCTCAAAGTCAATATAAAATCTAATTGGCTCACTGACATTAAGGGGTTCAATAAATGCAGCACATGTAGGGCTTGCGTGTTTGACATCAACACCACCCAGGTTAATGCCAATTTCCACACAGAACCCATCACTATAAACAACAGATACACATGCAGAACTGAGTACGCATTGTATGTATTACAGCAGCTGTGGCCTTAGGTATGTTGGCAGCACAAAACTTCAAGTACACATGAGAATCTTACAGCATTTGAGAACTATAGTCAATAATGACCTCACATACCCTGTAGCCAGACATGTCAAAGAGGTACATAACAACAACTTGGAAGACCTCAAATACTTTGTCATTGACGGTGTGCCTACACTCAGGCATGCGTGTAACCATGAGAAGAAGCTCAGGCAGCTGGAAACATGTTATATCTTGGAACTTAACACTAAGACACCCACATGTCTCAATATTAGTGAGGTTCTGTATAATTATTTGTAATCAATTGTGTAATCATCTATGAATTTGGTTATGTTGATCCTTAGCTGTGCCATCCTTTTATGTTATCTGCTATTTTCTAGCTTTGCATTTGAGCAGTCATAGCTGCCCCTGTTATTTAATTTTGAGTAATGAGTGCCATGAAGGTTTGCTCTGCTTTGGACCTGACTAGGACCTGTTAACGTTTACTACGTTATATGTTCCACCTGGAACATGAGGACATCCATAAATGAACAAGTTGCAAAGTATTTATTTTGATCCCTGGTATTCCAAACTAGATATTGAATACAATTTCATTGGCATGTCTATGTAACTTTGTTTTTGTTTATTTTTATTCACTGAGCACTTGTCCTATATACAGTACTTGCACGATACTGAACGTTATCTACTATGTATGGCAAATCTGTCTTTAATCTCCCTTATTGTCCCCATCTTGTTCAGTAATGATGTTCTATCTTGGCACATAGTTGTTTTTCTAAATCTTTTCCATCATTAGTACATTTCAGTTTTCCTGTATTGATGGGTTATGTATGTTCATGTATTTGTGCGCTTTATAATCAGTTTCTGGATTTTTCTCAGACATTTGCCACTGGAGTGAGAATTGCTATCTTTTCTCCATGTCTATTCCAGGAAACAGCAATGATGTAGGTATTGCGTGATAATTTTTTACAAATCTAGAATGTACTATAGCTATGCACTGAGCAGTTTTATAGACTGTTTTATTAAGCTTTAGTAATTCTATTGTATGGTAGAGTCTCCACAACTCTATTCACTACATCATCCTTTATATAGCTAGTCTGTTTATCATGTCTATCCACTTACCTGTGCGTCATATTACATGTGACTGCCTGGGGCCAGTTCGTAACGTCAATTTGCTGTGAAAATAATGTAAAAAAGTAAATAAATGCAAAAAATAGTAAAGCAACTTACCTGGCTATTTATGCTCTACCTGCGCGTAACGCATTATGTGATCAAGGCCTCAAGTCGGCATCCGAAACGTGTCATTTGGACCATGCAACTATGAAATAAATCAACGTGAATTGGAATTTGTGCCCGTGTGATTTATCTTCTTCGGTAACACTTGGGATCTTCTGGTGAGATATATGTATATTAGCTGAACTACTTATAACTGTTGAATTTCTCTGGTTTTGTACGAGTTAAATGTCCAACTAACTATAACGTCCCTGAAACCTCTGTTTTTTTCAGTGATTTTCTAAGGTTTTTTAAATGCTAATTTCTAACTATAACGTGCCTGACACCTATGGTTTTTTCAGTGAATTTCAAAGGTTTTTTTAATGCTAATTTCTATGGTTTGTTCAGGGAATATATATATATATATATATATATATATATATATATATATATATATATATATATATATATATATATGTGCATAATTATAGAGGAAGATTACCTCTCTTGGCAGGTGGTGATGAGATTTGAGGGAGATCCAACCAGAGACGTTTTGATCTTTATGTGAGATGTTTTCTTTGGGAAGAGTTATGCCTTGAGCATCCACAGATAATTGGGTTCATATATATATATTTTCAAAATATTTATATTTGCAATATCATAGAAGCACTGTAATGATCTACGGCACCCAATTTAAGTATGTCTTCACTGTTCATTGTGCCTAATCCGCTGCGTTTTGCACCACGCACTGTCACTTTAAAAATTATAAAATGGTAGTTGAAGCCTAGGAGCGCTGTCATGTGATTAAGGTCCAGGACAGACCGAAACGCATCACGGCCAACTCAAGTAAAGTAAATAAACGAACTTTGCACAGAAACGTGGTCCGTGCCTGCTTCAAACATTATTCAAAACACAAAGCATTATTCATTCCAGGATGGCTTGGATGGTATTTTACCAATCCATAGCTGTAATACTGTACCTGGAGTGGTAAATGACTTTTGTCACTTTTCAGCTTGGCATGGATGGCACTCTGCTCCCCAGGAGTGCCCACCACCAGGGCTAAGGGGTTAGAATATCCCTACCCTGCCCCCCATGTGTTTATTTAAAGCATTTTTGGAGGACAGAGGACTCCGAGCCCTAAAATGGCTCCCGCCAGAAGGTTGTTGATGTGGTGGCAGCCAATTGAGATCTGCAGACCTCATGGTTCCTCTGCGGCGTAAAATATCTATATTTGTTTAACCTTGATTTCTCAAAAACTAGTGAATGGATAAACACCAATTATAAAAGGCACGCTTTCTGGACCAAGATCTAGCTTTCTGCCAGATTTGGTGTAATGTCGTTTAGCAGTTTGGGCTGTAGCTGTATATAACTTTCCTTTGGAAAAATCAATGGGGAAAACATGCTTAGGGAACCTCCTCCATTTTTCTAGGCCACCGTTTGATGGACCGCCCTGAAACACTCCAGGAAGGAGCTGATGTGGATGAGACTTTTTTGGGGGAAATTTTTTTGAGGATTCGCCCCAAATTTTTAAAATGTTTTTGCTATTAATATGTGGTCCTAACTAACCCTCGCGTAGTTTGTGAAGTTTGCGCTACGTCGCACTACGCAAATTGCACGTAGCACAGTGCAAACCCGAGAAACATAGCATAGTTCAGTGGTCATTTTTTGCTTGCTCACGGTCCTCGACGGCAGGTTGGCGCCCCCGAGCGAGCTAAATGACATCCCGGCGAGACCTCTTCCTCATTCGCGATCAGCAACATCAAGTTTCCGATCGCAAGCGTGGAAAATAAACCTCTCGGTGAGATTCTCAACGCGGGTAGGTCAGGTTTCTCATTGCGATTGGTCGCGTGTGCTCACGATGAAAATCTACCAGTCCGTGTTGAGAAAGCTGCCGCTCAAGTAGAAATCTACTTGAGCGGCAGAAAACGACCGCTTGCACTGTGCAAGTTGCAGTTTGCACTGATTGCACAGCGCGGACAAGCATCCGGCACGCTGCAATCAATATGAACAGCATTTTGGACAGTGCACCACGCAGTTCTCGTAGCTACGCGTAGCTCACGTAGTGCGAAGTGCACTTCGCGTATCTACGCGTAGTGCTAAAATGCAAACTACGCCCAGGGTTCGTCCTAACTATAACATCCCTGTTGGGTAATAGATAAATAGATACACATATGGACATAGATATTGATATAGATAAAGATTCATATACAGATACAGATAAAGACATAGAAATATATGCATATAATATCAACCGAGGTTAAAGTGAGGTTATACATAGCTTGGTTATGACACCTGCATGCATATTTTTGAAAAGCAGAAATGTACCTGAGTCCAGGTTCTGGCTTGGAGAGTGAGAGTGTGAAGCATGAGGAGAGCCAAGTTGAATTCCATAATGCGAGAATTCCTGCCAAGTGGTCAGATTAATTTTGTTCAAGGAAGAGGATGGAGCCCTACACAGATGACACTTAGAAAGTAACAGGACTCAGCACCAGACCCTCAGCTCGAGTATTTCTGAAGACATAAAGAGACAGTGGGGAATTTGAGGGGTTGGAAGAGGTCGAGGTGAGTAGTGAAGTAACAAGGATGCTATAGACCCATGTGTAATGAATCAACAAACTCCGGATAATCATATACAATCATCAAGTAAAGTCACACAGTCAAGTCAGTGGCATAAAGGGCAGCTCATAGGGCTCATGGTGTCGCTGTACAAATGGAGTGACCCAGATACGATGATCAGAAGAGTCTAGGTCTCCCGATGTACGTTAGGTCTTCAGCCATATTTTTTAATTTAACAAGTGAATGCATTTCTGGATTGATAGATTTGAGTTGCTTTAAGTGAACCAAAGTGCAAACACCCTTGATAACAATGAGTAAACAGAAAGTCCACAACTAGAAATATGTTTACTCATAGTCATGAAGTTATTTGGTCACTGAAGGAATATGTATTATTTGGTATGTTGAAGTGAACATAACAACCATACTGGCACAGGGGGATTTAGGAAAGAGGAGTTAAACAATGTAGATAGAGCCGCAGAGGACACGTAGAGAGGCATTGGGGTGGTTGGTGTTCCCTGTTTCAATTGCATTATTTGTAGCAGGACTAAGCTTGGATATTCTTGAGTTTTTTTGCTAAATTAATAATTTTGACTAAGACTAACTACTCCAGAAGGGAGTGTGTATTTGTGAGTGCTGGGGGGAAGTAAGTCTCTAAATACAGTCTGAGTAGTATGTTTTTTGTGAGTGCACAGGGCATGCCTGTGTGCGTGTTGGGTGTACAGTGTATAGGTGAATGTAGAAGGAGGGGTGTGTCTGCCTGAGTGCAGAGGGCAGGGATACGTCTATGAGTGAAATGGGATATGTGTGCCCAGAGGCGCAACTAGAGCCAAATTCCGGGGGGGGGGGCTAAGAAATAATTTCGGGGGGGGGGCTGAACCTTTAATCAGTAGGCAGAGTAGAGCTGCAGGGCCTCCAACAAGGGGTGAAACAACACCAAGGCCTAATTAACATTCAAATGGTCTTTTAAAGACATGTGAAACGTTCGGGTGCGGCTGTGTGTATGCCCGGGACCTGTCTCATCCCGGGCTGCCACACACGACGGGGGGGGGCTGAAGCCCGGTGAGTCCAATGGGTGTTGCGCGCCTGTGTGTGCCTGTATGACAGCAGGGTGAATGGTGTGCCTGTGTGAGTTGAGGGTGAGGGTTGTGCCTGTGTGAGCGCAGGAATCAGAAAATTAAAGCTGGACCTATTGGCATTGTCAATGCATGTTAGGTTTTGTTTTGTAGTCATAACCACACTAACTGCATTTTGTGGATTTCAGAGTTTTTTCACTTGAACCATTGTTTATTCAGTGAATTTCTGCTTTTTTAAATAATGCTCTACATGCAACTGTTCCTTGGAATTCACCTTTTATTTCTGGATAACCTCTGTTGCTCAAGTTATTTGGCTGTGCAGAGTGGGGATTGGCAGCAGGCCCTGCACACAACCTCCCACAGGCTGTTAACCACTGTTGTGCATGGCCAGTGGTAATACGCACTAGGGGTTGGCCTCAGAACCTGACCTACAGCGCTGCTTCCATCTCTCAAAGGGGAATCAACCCCAGCAATGCGTGGCCAAAGGTAATGCCCAGCAGGAGTCACTGGGCATGACCTACAGTCAGATCCTGCACCAACCCACTGCGGGCTATGTAGCACAGCAGTATACAGCTTTTGATCATGTATATCAGTAACTTGTTGCAGGCCCTGGCCTACTGGCAGTCTTTGTGCTTATAATCTCACTATAGAGGTTCAATAAGGAGGAATTATTACTATCCACAGTACCAATCCAACTAATCAAAACTCACAAAAAGGTAACCGGATGGTGTATCTAAACTACTCACCAAACATTTACTGTGAGGGTGGAGGGACAGACACACACATGTTAAGAAGAGAACCCTCACTCACCCTGAGGTGACCTGCTTCATCATTGGGTTCCCTCTTGCACACTGGGACTGCAATGTATAGGCTACAACTATCCCACAGGAGAGGAGCAGGACGAGTTTTATGACATCCAATGTAGGGTCAAGTGAGGGGCAGAGTGCAAAAATCAAAAAAGTGAGGTTAAAGCTATCTCCTGTATGACAGAGTCATTCCTTTATTAATGTCTCCAGTGGATAGATTAAAAACAGCTAAGTGAGAATAGGGATATGGATGTTCCCTATTTGGATTTGGTCAACATGTTTCTGCCTAGATAGACACAAAAGGGTTCTCTGTATTTCTAAGGACCATACGCTTCGTTACTCTGCTCGATAAATGTGAGTAAGTTATAAGGAAGTTAATAGAGAATATACCATACTTTTACTGGTATGGCAGTGATCCGTGGAACAAGCATCAAGTCAGGTCCACAATCAATTGGAGATGATTAGCCTACATCCACCTTCAAAGATCTTTTAAATAGCAGGTATAGAGGATTTTGATTCTCCTGTCTCCTGCCATATTACTGCTAAAGGCTAAACATATAGGGTGGGCCACAGGGCCTGGCCTTCAGTCAGGCACTGTACACCAACCGCCATGGGTGCACAAAGGCCATGCGCTTCAAGGGTTAGCCAAGCACAATAGTTGACCAAATGTTTAAACAATTTTTTGGCACAATATGGCAATTCTCAACTCCTGAAAATGAAAATGAAGAAGGGTCCGCAGGACCATGGAAAGGTCTGGAATTCAAATATCACCTTATGGAAATAATTTTGATTATTAATCTTAATACTAATCACTTATGCCTTTGTTATGTTTATTTTTCCCAACATAGTGCTCTGTGCAACATGCTTGGTAATCTGAGCCAGCACCTAATTTTTTTCTCTGAAACCAGCCAGTCAGAGGGCAGTGGATTAGCAATTTGCAAATGGATTATCAAATCTGCAATGGACTAGGAGAGAAAAAGCTCCCATGTCTTACTGGGTGCCTTTATCTTTTGATTTGGATTAGTGAATCCTCAGAAGGTTCACTAATCTGCAGTGGATAATAAATTAACAGTCCCGATATCTCTCAAATTTCAGTTTTTCTTGCCTAAACTAGGACACCTTTAAAACACAGAAACTACTCAACTGATTTGCAAGAAATCAAGCAAAGGTACTGCATAATTCTGTTCAGTCTGTTTTTTCCGTATCATGTAGCAAAGTATCCCATGGGACCGCTTTTGTTTTTCAGCCTCCACTTGAAAGATCTTAATGAATTTGCCATGAATTGTTTCATTCAGATTCGTCAAATAGCAGAAAAGTTGTTAATAAAACAAAAAATTATCTTTAAATGGAAACCCTGACCTAACTATAAGTAGAGAGAGAGAGGGGCTGTAACTGCCTCTGTAATATATATGAGATATATTTATTCACTGAAAAAAACACAAAGGTTCAAGTGAAGTTATATAAGGATGGGAATAAGATCTTAGCATATGTTTAAAAAAACAAAGAAATTAACTGAAAAACAAATGCTGTCATCAATTGTATCATTTGAGATGTCATTGGTGCTGTCATTAATGTTGTTTAACATGCCATGAGTGATGTAATATGTGGAGTTATTAGCAGTGCATGGCAGGAGGGCAAGTTATATTTAGATCAGTAAACTATAACTGGTAAATATTCGTGTTTTTCATGTTTTTTAAATGTTAGTTTTTGTGTTAGTTTAAAATCTAACTAAAATGTCACTTTAAGCTTTGATTTCTTTTCCAATTATTTTCTGGGGTTTTGACTTCACATTCAGTCAACTCCCCTACTGACCATGGCTTTTGGCAGCCTAGCAGGGGATTAGAAGCAGAGTCGCTGGCAATGTCCTGCACCTAACCCCTGCAGATGCTAATCTCGCCTCTGACCACACTACGCATTTCACTCTGTATTTTACTTTTTAATTTACTTCCATTTTTTCTATGCTCTACTCACTCCGACAGTACCACTGCCCAAGCTGCACCTCCATGGTATTACGGGACTATAAAAGCATTGCCCAATATAGCTTACGTGGTCCCACAGTATGAAGGAGGTAAAGCTTGAGCATGGGAGTAACTCTCTACTTTGTGGAAGGGAAATTCTGGGTCCCTCTGAAGAACTGCTGTACCACCGGCACAAATTATCTTCTTAGAGGGGGTTCCGTCTGGACCCCCCTGCCTTACATCTACTAGTGGTCCATGTATACCTAACTTACCCCCTAATACATTTTACTTTTTTGACTTGAGGGTGTGGGGACCAAGTCTCTGAGTCCTGTAATGGTGGCCACAACATTTTTCTCCCAGTTGCAGGTCAGCAATCAGATCTCTTGTCCTGCGGCTCAGAAAGGGCTAGTGGGAGATAAAGCTCTCTCAGCCAATTAGAGGGCCCTATGTCTTTTAAAATGCTATTTCGCAGATGTTTCATCTTCACAAGCATGATATTCTATAACGCTGATTAAAGAGTATAGCAATAATTAGTGTGGGTATTAATTCATTCTACTAAATTGAAGGCCAGATGGCTTTGCTATACTCAAAAGTAATGACTGTGATGAGGAAGGAGGGTTGAAGGGATAATTCCTGGTTACCTAACAGTAATCTTCATTATCCTTAGTCCCGAGAGTCCTTGTCACAGGCATTATGATCAACCCCCACCTGTATTGCCGGTCTTTATATTGGCTTGGTATATTAGGAAGTGGCATAGGGTAAGTTAGACTTCTTCTAACACCCAGAGGTGGGTGGGACATATTCTACTTCCTGTTTTTTTCTCCTTTAAGAGGTGGGACCACCTCAACAGTAATGACTATGAAGAGGACTCTCTGGATTAAGGAAAATTAAGATTACCAGTAAGTAACCAGACATTTGTGTACAGTTACTCATAACACCAAATGTTAAAGAATCAGTTTGCAATTTGCATTGTTAACTATAAAGTTAGGTATCTTTTTTTTAAAAATTTTTATTGAGCGGAACAGAAACCAGGTACAGGACGGATAAAAAACAATCTTTACAAAAATGGAGAAGAAATCACAATAAAAATACAGCTTCTTCTAAAAAAAAACACAAACAGTCAGGCAATCCATATAGCTATTACTTCGTAGAAAAAAGAGATGCAAAGTCCATATTCTGCTTTTCCAATCTAAAGTGCAAGTATACAAACCATTAATACGTTTTTCACTTTCTAAAGTGCAAGTATAATACAGTACAATACAGTCTATCCAATAGAAGCAAGTTGCAGGAGGAGTAAAAAGCAGCCTCCTTTTAACACCAAGAGCAATCAATATAGCTGTTAATTCACATACCAAACATATATACACAACCCATAAATTACTTTTCGATTCTAAAGTGCATGTGGAAAAACCATTCATTCATTTTCAATTACTACAGTGCTAATGCAATACAATGCAGTACAGACCGTCAGATGAAACTAAACCTCTGCTATTTAAACCTGCAAATATAATACAGTACTATACTAATTTAACAGTCCTAAAGTGCAAATTCTGAAGAACCCTAAAGTGCTTTATACCCCAAAGTGCTAGTGCATACCCACCCATTATATTCAGCTTGCCCCAGCCTCGAGACTATTTAATACTCCTGGTTTAAGCTCGCAATTGAGACCCCCTTGCATCCTCCAAATTCTCCAAATAGTGCCAGTTCCTTTCAAATCTCCTAATAGCCCCTACTCTGCTTGAATATGCTTTCTCAAAATTTCGTACCCTTCTCATTTTGTTAAGCCATTTCAGGTGTGATGGGGCTTCTTTAGATTTCCAATTTTGTAGGATTAATGATCGTGCAACTGTGCAGGAAATAAAAATTAAGGTTTCCTCATCATTCTTGAGCCACCCTCTATTATGACAAATCCCAAAAAGGGCCATTTCGGCTGAGGGCAAAAGTGCTTTCCCCAACGCAGCCTCAATGTCTAAAAAGACCGTCTCCCAGAAACGCTTCAGGTGGGGGCAGGTGTAAAAAATATGGAGCCAACCACCCTGGCCGTCAGCTAGACATCTAAAACACTTACGGCCACATGCATCATCCCGGCCGTTTGCGAATTCCAAATTGCGAAAAATAGCGAATCGCAATTTGGAATTCGCAAAACGGGATGCATGATTTTTTTCTAATAATATTAGCGATTCGGTAAAATTCGCATTTTTTACCGATTCGCTAATATTATGCGAATTCTAATTTGCTAATTCGCATTTCCCATTGATTCCTATGGGCCAAAAGGCCCATAGGAATCAATGGGAATTGCGAATTTGCAAATTAGGATTCATATAATGTTGATGCATTCCATAGGATTCGCATAATGTTGATGCATTCCATGGGTGCAGGGGGGGTCCAAAGGACCCCCCCCTGCACCCCTGAAATGTATTTTTAAGTGGATGTTTCACACACACATGTCCTAAGGACATGTGTGTCTGTAACATGCAAGTTTTAAAAATGCTTTTTTTTGCTTTTTGAACAATTTTTGCAAATTAACACAAGGGTCAACCTCGTGTTAATTTGCACTTCCAATTTTCAAATTCGCTATTTTAAAAAAAATGATGCATTGCATTTAAGGAATCGCACAAATGCGATTCCTTAAATGCATTCGCAATTTTTAGAAATGCTAAAAATAGCGAATTATGCACAAAAGTTTGATGCATCCCAAAAACGGATTTTGCATTCGCAAACGGCCGATTTTTCCTATTCGCACCGTTTGCGAATGCAAAAAACGTTGATGCATGTGGGGATTATTCCCTAACGCAGGAAACCTCTTTCCCAACGCTTCCGTAGTCCAATATGCTAGCCAACGAGACAAAAAGGACATTTTCTTAAAATTAGCGGCACGCAATGGCCTATTACCCAGCCGACTAATCGTTTCTCAATCTGTACGTGTTAGGTTGCATTGTGTTAGGTCATTAAATTTATCTAAATGGCTATCTATAATTGGGAGTTGTCCTTCACATGAAAGCTTCTTGTACCAGTTTCCTATCCCACAACCTTTGGCTTCATACAACAAATTCATCATCCCATTTGTTGAATCTAAATGATCACCTATATTATTCCGTAGAAAATGTGCAATTTGTAGATATTCAAGAAGCGGCGAAGACCCGGGAGTACTTGCTCTACCCAGAACTTCTTGCCATGTGATTATTCTATCCTGGGCAAAGAAGTACCTTATCTCCCGAAATCCCATTCTTTCCCAGTTCATTATGTGGCTACTGCTAATTTGGAGGCCCAAACCGCCACATTCTCGAATGCTTAGAAACTGAGAAGCTGAGGAGCTAAGATTTAAAAAAAACAAAGACTGTAGTCTAAATACATAATCTTTAATAGTCTTGTATCTTGTCCTTTTCGGTAGCTTTGCCACCTTTAAAAATACCTGGACTTGTGAGTCAGCTTCCTGTACCATTTTTTCCAAAAAGAAGCTATCATGATTATTTTTGATCCTATCAGGCCTGCCACTATGTCAAGAAAGGCCGCTTCATAGTATGTTTTTATATGCGGAAGAGCAAGACCCCCCTGTTCAGCTGATAGTTGAATTACAGATAATTTGACCATCGAAGCTTTCCCACCCCAGATGAAACTCCTAATCAATGATTCAATTTCTTTAAAAAAGCGGGAATTAAGTTTCATTGGAACGTTACTAAACAAAAATAATAATAAGGGTAAAATTGACATTTTTATCAGTGAGACTCTGCCAATCACTGTGAGCGGAAGAAGAACCCATTGGGCAAGGAGATTCTTAATTTTATAAAGTTCGGTATCTGATACTAATAATTTCCGTTCTAATAATTTGGTGAAGGACAAATACTTATATGCATGGGAAACTAAAAAGTGAGACACAATTTGCTGTCAATTCATGGTCTAAATAATACAAACTTAAACAAAAGGACATTCCGATCATGTACACCGTCTAAAGTGATGATCTCAACAGCTTTCAATTGAGCATTAGACCGGACATTTGTTTAAAGTTTCACATGCAGTGATTAAAAAAAAGATGTACAAGTTTGCTAAAACCCACAGATAATTTTTTTAACGATGAAAGAAAATGCATAGTAATGAGATCATGCATGATAAGTAAGTGCATAGAAAAAAGAGATGTATTCACGTAGTTGTGGGAGGCAGAAGGGAAGCTATAGTGGCACTGGCCAGGAGTGTATTTTAGTTTGACATTAGTTCATATTGTTGTTGCCTAGACGTTTGTTCAGCAACATCACAGTTTTGGTTAAAAAAAAGCATAGGGGGGTGTTATATGTGCCAATAATGCATTTCAGGGTCTGATTTAAATCCATTAGAAACTTGTTTTTTTTACCTAAAACATTAAGGATGCCTCAGTTCCACTCATTAGCAAAGTAAAAAAGAAAGGTTGATGCACTTCACACTCACTAGCTTTACATTTTCTCATAGATGTTAATTTTAGGTTGAAGGCTGAAGCAAATCTTTGAATTAACAAATGTCTGTGTAATTGATGCTTATAAAATCAAGGCTTTATTTCCTTCGAGAGTGTATAGACATGGTATAAAGTAATAGTTTGCAGATTCATTGAACTTTTTTTCAATTCTTTTTTCCAGTGCGGTAAGTCTTAATTCAAGCATTCTATCCATCACTTTGTTGTTCTCACATTTTCTAAAAGAGGAATTTTCAGACTTGTGACTTACAATCCAATTTTACCTTTAAAGAGGGTTTTACATTGTAATACCTCAGACACCAAACATGATTTTCCTACCTGCTCCAAACCAAAAGTTATCACTTATTAAATGTAATAAGGAAACACAATGTTATTCGATGGAAGAAGTAGATCTTGTGATAAGGAAAAACAACTACTAGGACTTGTAAAACTTTAAGTACATGTTCAACTTTTTAAATTCAGCACACCCTGCCCTATGGCTTGTTTAGGGCCTGCACTCTTGCTGACTTATATCTATTAAAAAGCAGGGTTTCAGCCTGGCAAAAGGTTTAATTTACCAAGTCAAAATGACATTTTAAAATTGTACACACAAGCTACAATGGCAGGCTTGAGACAGGTTTTAAAGGGCTACTTGACTGAGAGGCACAATTAGTGCTGCAGGCCTACTAGTGTAGTAATGTGATATAAGATGGAATGTATGATATAAGGTGAATTGAAATGTGAAGGGAGATTCTAGTGTGGAATAAAAGGTTTTTGGAATATACAGAGTTCAACTACAGAAGATATGTAAGCAGCTTTACTTTCTGTGCTGAAGAAAGGCTTTGAGTTCGAGTCATATGTGGTGGGCTGTCACAATGGAGACAAACAAAAGAGCTCCATGCAATATGCAGTGTCCTTAAAGACAAATTACAGTATCACTCACCGGTGAGAGCGAAGCATTTTGAAGAAGATTAATGCACTCTGGGCTTCATTTGATGTTGGAGACAGCCGCAATGTCTAAATCATAGCCCCAAAATATTGAAAAGTTGTTGCTCAATGCACAAATGCGCGTTGTTTAAATGTTAACATTCTGACTGCCATTTTGGGATTATACACACTCAGAGCACCAGGAGCAGTTCGCTTGACAGTATTGTACAGTGTGAACACTGGTGACAGATTGCCTGGCAGTGTTGAGCAAAAGTATTGATTCTATAGCGCAGCAAACATGATAATTGTGTAAAAGTAACAGGAAATAATGCTTAAACTGTAAGGATGCCGAAATAACGTGAGATTTTAGTCAAATCTCAGGGGCCATCTTAAAGTCAGGCATAGTCTATGTGGCTTTTTTGAGAAACAATGGGACAACATTTTTAAATCAGGCAAAATAGACAATGAAACAGTGGATAGTAAATGTTTGACTTTCTGTGAATTTGCAAAATGCAATCATGAAGAAGCAATAAGATTGAGGAAAATGCAAGGATGCAATTGAGTGAAGTGCAGAAAAAAATGTTGGAAAAAACATATGATTTGCAAGAAATTCTATGCATGGCTAGAACAAAAATGCAAGCACAAAAACATGCAACCAACATTGAAGAAGGTATAAGGAAAACTACAGAGAAAGTTAGACAAATGTCAAAGAAAGGCAACAATGTAGAAAGATTTGAGGCTCAAAATAAAGAAAATAAAGTTTGTAACAGATGTGGATTACGATTTCCACATTTAGGAATATGTTCAGTATTAGGACAACAATGTATAGACTAAGGGAAGTCTAATCGCTTTGCATGTGTATGTAAGTGCAAGAGAGCTAAAAAGGAAATTTGGAACAAACTATGGGGCAGATTTACAAGCCCCTTGCGCCACGTTTACGCCGCTGTTGCGTCACGCAAGGCGGCGTAAATGTGGCGCATCCCTACGAGGCATTTACAACGTGACGCATCTATGGAGATGCGTCACGGTGTAAGGCCCCGCGCCACATGAAACCTGCGTCAGGTTTCATGTAGGCGTTCCGGTGCAGGGGGGGTGTTCCGTCGCAGGAACGCCCCTGAAAAGTGACTCAGTGAAATCACTGAGTCACTTTCCCACTGCTGATGCGTCAAAACCCTGCGCCTGCTTGAAGCAGGGGTAAGGCTTGACGCACCACGTTATAGATAGGGCAAGTTGGAAAAGTGCTGGAGTTGCGTGCTGCACGCAACACAACTTCAGCACTGCGCCAACTTTACGCCCAAGATGCGACACGCATATGTTCATTCCTGCGCCATGATGCGCCGCATTGTAAATGCGGCGCATCATGGGTGGCGCAAGGATGAACTTGGGTGCCGTATCTTTCCTGGCGCATCTCTGCCGATTTGCAGAGATGCGTCAGGCAACGTAAATCTGCCTCAGAGTGTATCAGATGTTAAAGAGAAATTAGGAAGCGTTAAATATCTCAGTCAAATGTAAGGAATTAAACATGACCGAGGAAGAGGCTAAACAATCAGAAACACTGTATATGACATGGGAAGAAAATTATGTTGAACAAATTAACATGATAAGAAGGAAGAGAAAATATAAGAAAAACAACATCTGTGGATATAATGGTCTGCTCTCAGAAAGTTTTATTTTTGTCCTTGACAGTGGAGCATCATGCAACATTATGGAGCCAATTATGGCTCGGGACTGACCGACTTCCAGTCGACGGTTCCTCCCGCCCGATTACGATGCGACAGCACAGTGTTTGTCAGATTTCCATTGTTTCCTATGGGAGCTTGTGTTCTGCCCTGCAACACACGCTCCTATGGTGAAATGGGGTGTTTGTGTAAAATCCTGCACCCTGTCGCAGGCACCCCACAGGGCCTGCCACACAGTGCCGCATTTTACATGGGGGTCCCTTAGGTACCCCCTTTGGCCCCCTACTGGAGGCCACAGGATGAGGTGGGCCATGCTACGGGCCTCCAAAGTCCTTTTCTGACGGCCTTTTCATGTCGGACAGGCTGGCGCAGAAAGGCTGTTGGAAACCAACAGTGTAATCCTGGGGATGGAAACGCTGACCATAGGGGCCATAGGGGTATATGATGCGGTTCCGACAGACGTGAATACTCTGAGATCCTGTCGGAACTTATTCAGAATGACTGTGCAGTTTACCTTTCAACCGAGAACATCGTAATCGGTTGGCGGATTGTAAACCGTCCAAGTCGGTCGGAAGGCCTCTGACGCGATTGAGGAGATTCCGAATTTCAGCAGGAGGCTTTCCGTCCAATATCGTAATCACCTCCTATTCTATGTATATCACTGAATATCAAAAAATGACGCAACAACATCCTTTGGCACGTTAAATGTCAGCGTTTTTCAGCGGGGAGCCAAAGATCCTGTTTCATGTTTAGGAACATTTGAAGAGTTTTTACCACATGGAGATATCCTTAGCAAAGAAAAAATTTATGTATTAAAGGGCGAAATACCTGGACCATGTTTTTTAAGCAATGTCACTGCTCAAGTCATGGGTTTTCTAGCAATGTCTTGCAATATTATGACGGATCATCCTGTGTTAAGAAAATATCCACAATTGTATAGTGGTTAAGGTAAATTAAAAGACAGAATGATTATGTTGCATATTAATGAAGTTGTGCAACCAATGGCTCAAACATACAGAAGAGTGCTGATACAAATGCAAGCAAAATTGGAAAAGGAGATACATTCATTAATGGAAAAAGACATCAATGAACAAGCCACCGGCTCAACACCATGGGTATCACCTATTGTAGTGGTTCTAAAAAAGAATGCGGAAGACATCAAAATTTGTGTTGACATGCGAGTGCCTAATACAGCGATTGTGTGAGAAAGATATTGAGGCCCACATTTTAGTTTATATCTTTTTTATTAGTTTGTTAATGCACATTAAAATTCAATATCTTCACAATTACTTTAAGGATATAACCACATTTCGAGGGACTTTTCATTATACTCCAATTCTAATTTCCACCTGCCCTATGAGTCCCCTCTCTCTAATGCATTGACCCATATGTACTGTAATTGCCCCTGTCGCTCTTCTTCAAAAAAACAGAATAAAGGAGACATAAAAAAAAACACAGCACACCATGTACAACAAAATCGAACTACCTTCCCCCTCCCTCCCTGACATTCTCTGTTCTTCTATTGAAGAGGACTCTTGGGGTCCAGAAACCTTTCAGTCTATATTATTTTAGTATTCGGGAGTTGTCGGTCTTCGTCTGTTAACCGAGTAAGCGGAGGTATCTCGGACAAGTGATTTTATTAAACTCCGTCGATAGAAGTGAGAGAAAGGTTTCCACACTTCCCTGAATGACGTTTCAGCATTTGTCAGGGTGGCGTTAATACGCTCCATTTCGGGAATGAACCAGAGCCTAAGCAACCATCTTAAGTATATGGGTGTCATTTGTGTCCCCTAATGTGCTAATATATACTGAAGCGCCGCCCCATCGCTCACCCCATCTGCCTACCTCTGCAAGATTTTAATGGGAATGTTATCGGTTTGGACAAGCCCAGAACCACATACTCTGTAATTCTTGGGATCTGTGATTCAAACTGGTGATTGATTTCATCCAAATTTCTAGACCAATAAGCTGTGTAGGTCTGGCATTCCCACAATATGTGCACCAGAGTCCCTTCTTTCCCACATCCCCTCCAGCATTTGGGGATGCAGTTCGGGTTACTCCTATAAATACATACTGGAGTAAGGTAACAATAAATAGCTATCTCAATAGCCATCTCAATGCTGGGCACATTGCGCGCTGTATGCTTAGCCCTATAATACATTTCTTCACACTCCTTTTTTGTTAAATCCCTTTCCAACTCCTTCGCCCACCTAGGTTGGCTGGGTATGGGGTTCAGTGATGCTGGCTGTTGCAGCATAGCATAAAGTTCTGAGATCAGTCCTTAATCTTTTTGTGTTGTAATCAGCCATTTTGCATGTGCTCTTAGTTTACAGTTGACCTGTGGCATCATGGTTGGATTAAGGAACCAATGCCGGATTTGCAAATATCGTAGTCTTTCTGATTCCGGCATTTTATATTCCTATCTTAACCGTGAAAAGGGAATAATGCCCTCTGTGTCAAACAGGTGTCCCGCGGATCAGCACTGTGATTCCTGCCAAACCCTGAAAGCCCTACTCTCCATTCCTGGCGTGAAATTGCTATTTTCTAGAAGAGGTGTCATAGGTGAAGGGAACGTTGTACGCTACCTTTTAACCGCCACAGCATCCCAAATCTTCATCACAGTGTTTGTGATTGGTGACCTCTGGAGACTCTTTGGCCTATCTAGTTTCTTTAAAACAGGGATTTTACATAGTGAGAGCCCACCCTGTTCCACACAACTAAGAATCTCAACTGGGCCGCTTTAAAGTAATCCATTAGGTTTGGGATCTCCAATCCCCCATTCTCTGCTCTCAAGTACCCCAACTCCCGTCGCATACGCGGTCTAGCCCCCGCCCACACAAAGTGCAAAATGTCCACCTGCAGCAAGACTATGGTGCCCTCTGGTGGGGAGACTGGAAGTGTCTGATATAAATATAGTGCTTTAGGTAGTGTGGACATTTTGATTGCCGCAATGCGGCCCAGCAGTGTTAAGCTTTGGCGACCCCAAGAGCCTAGGTCTTTCTTAATCTGCTACGACAATTTAGCATAGTTTTTTTTTTAAATCTTTTTATTGACAGGGTAAAGAAGATTTGTCATGTTATGGCATTCGCATTCATGCCTGCTACATTACAGGTTAGCAATCGTGTACCATTTATTGTATCAGTTATACATTTTTAGTTAACATAGATCAAACGTTCCCCGTAAAACGTTCCCCCCCCCACCCCCTCCCACCTTAGGCACTTGGGTAGAGCATAGTTCAGTAATTGTGTGATACTGTCCACTCTTTTGGAGCATAATACTTGCAGTGTGACTATTACAACTTCCTGGGGAAACATACGTAAGTCTCTTGGGCGTCGTGTCTATTCTGTGCACCCGTAGATATGCATATCCTCCAACCCTTGTGCAGGGCCCACCCTAATAGTAGGTAACGCAAACTGGTTATGTCACTCTACGGCTGGTCAAATACCGCCTCAGAGTCATCAGAGGTATCACCCTCTCCTGCCTCAAACGATCCCAGTAATGCGTTCCAGTCCATTGATATGGGGTTCTTCCTTAGCCCTCTACGCTCCTCCCGTTGCAGCGTCATGCTTTCGGCTTTCCCCCATCTCACCACCTCCGCTCTCCACACCTCCGGGTCAGGTGGTCTAGGCGACTTCCATTTCATTGTTAAAGTGCGTTTCGCCAGTAGCAGGGCCAAATCAGTGAAGCGGGAGCCTGCACTCCTCCGTCGCTCCACAGGGCCCAGCCCCAGTAATGTGTATTTCAGTGTAGTGTATGGCTTGGAGGGGACCAATCTGGCTAAGGCACTATGTATTGTCGTCCAGTAGTAGCCCACTTTTGGGCATCCCCAGAACATATGAATCAGATTGGCGTTCTCCGCACTACAGCGGGGGCATGTATCCGCTGCGGTAGGGAATATCGTATGAATTCGGCTCGGTGTCAGATATGCTCTGTGCAGTATCATTAGTTGTATGAATTTGAATTTCGGGTTTCTCGATACTTTTTTCGGAAAAGCAAGTATTCTGTCCCATTCTTTGCCCCTGAACGATCTCCCTATGTCTCCCTCCCATGTATCTCTCAGTGTCTGTAATGAGATTGCCCTGCCCTCTCGTATGCCATGTGTGAACCATCTTGTGAGGTGGCTGCCCGTTCCCATGAGGTACTGCATTGTGAGCAGCGGATTTGTGGGTGGTTCCGTCCCGTTTGGTGCCCACATTTGCGTGACATATTCGCGCACCCCGGCATGTAGTAGAAATGATCCTCCTTGCGTGTGGTGTGTATTACGAAAGTCCTCAAATGATAAGACCTTACCATCTGTGAACAGGTCCCCGGTCTGTGTTACTCCAGCCTCCCTCCATTCCAGAAGTCTTTGGTTCGAAAGTGGTCTCAGTCCCACCGGGAGTCCGAGTAGTGGAATCGTGGGGGCATAGGAGGTCGTGCGGGACGTATACTTCACCGCCTTCCTCCAATATGCAATCGCAAGCCGGAGTAGGGGAGGAGCCGATCTGGAAACGTCTGCTCCTGGCAATAACAGGGTGTGCACTCTCCCCCTGTTCCAGTCCGCCTCTGAGACATTGATTTCGTGTAGGTTCCTACCGGCTACCCAATAGGCAAGCCAGTGCAGTTGGCAGGCGAAGTTGTAAGCTTGCATGTCTGGGACCCCCATGTCGCCAGCTACAGTGGGTAGCTGCAGTCTGGCTAGGCTAATCCTTCGCCTTCCTGTACCCCACACCAGCTCAGTCAGTAGGGTGTTCAGCAGTTTGAACGTGGATACGGGGATCAAGAAGGGCATGCTTGTGAAGTAGTAAAGAAGACGGGGGAGCACCACCATCTTAGATATATTCACCCTGCCCGATACGGACAGTGGTAATGCTGTCCAGAATAGCACTTGCGATTTCAACGCCGTGATCGCTCTCCCTAGGTTACCATCTAGCATATCCCTCGCATGTCTATAGATCTGTATCCCAAGATAGCGGAAGGTCGTGTCCGCCATTTGGAATGTGTGTGGCGCAAAGGGCAGGTGGGTCTCCGCCTCTGTCGGCAAGAAATAGAACCCGTGTGATTTCGGTTCGCTTATAGAGAGCCCTGATATCGAGCGGAAGGTTTCAAACATGCTAGGGATAGGGTCCAGTCCCCCTCTCAGGTCTCCAATGTACAGAATGATATCATCGGCATATGCCGATACAATGTGCGTCATTCCGTCCCTACATATGCCCCTGTGGTGCGCTAGTCCCCGGAGTCTGCAGAGCAGTGGCTCTAATGCAAGTATAAACAGTAGCGGGGATAGTGGGCATCCTTGTCTGGTACCCCTTGCTATATCTAGTTGTGACGATATGCACCTATTCGTATGGACCCGGGCCGTTGGTCGGGTGTACAGTAATTTAACCCATGCGACATATGCGGGAGGTATTCCAAATCGCGTAAGAGTCGCCAACATGTAGTCCCACCTGATGGAGTCGAAGGCCTGCTTCAGGTCTAGAGAAATACATCCTTCCCTTTCCATCGCCTCTGGGCCGCTGAGCATTATTTGGCTGAGTCGCCGTAGGTTCATGGCAGTGCTCCTGCCCGGTACAAAGCCGCATTGATCTGGGTGTATAAGCCTTGGTATATACTGCGCTCGTCTTGTTGCTAGTATCTTGCTCAATATTTTATAGTCTGTGTTTAATAACGATAACGGTCTATAATTAGCTAAGTGCGTGCTGTCCCTGCCTGGTTTCAGTAGTGACACTATCAGGGCCTGGAGTGATGTCTGCGGTAGCCCCTGTGCTTACAACGCTTCACGGTACACAACAAGGAGGCGCGGGGAAAGGAGGTCAATAAAAGCTCTGTAAAATTCGGCTGGAAGACCGTCCGTGCCTGGCGTCTTATTTCACGGTAGTGCGGGTATGGCCTGGCGTATTTCCGCCAGCGTAAGGGGGCGGGACAGTTCCTCGCTCTGGTGTGTAGTGAGATGTGGCAGGTCCAACCCCTCCATGAACTCCTCGAATGCTGTTTCTGTTAGTGGTCTGTGTGGGCCATAGAGAGTCTCATAGTATTCCCGAAATGCGTTGTTAATACCTATTTGTGTGTTCGTTGGTGACCCTCCTGATCAGTAACCTCCAGAATAGGTAGTCTCACTGGGTCATCCCGTATCATACGTGCCAGCAGGGGCCCCGCTCTTTCAGCTTGCGCGTGTTGTCTGCATGTGTATTCTCTATAATCCAGGATGCGCAATTCTTCCAGCAGTTCTGCATGTTGAATGTGCGCTTCCTGGAGTGGTGTGAATGGGACGTTCGTGCCAGCGGCCTCGCTCTCAAGTAAAGCCAGTTTCCCTTCTACCTCACGGAGTTTGTCCATTATAGTATTCCGCATACCCACTCGTGTGCCCATCGCTACGCCTCTAACGGATACTTTAAAAGCGTCCCATTCCATTCGCCTGGAACTCGCCGAGCCAGTGTTAGTGTCAAAGTAGGAGGTTATGGCTTCAGCAATGGTTGTGCGAAAGACCGTGTCTTCCAGGAGGTCTGGCGAGAGGCGCCAGATAGGTATTGGAGTCGGGACCCTACCCCATTGCAGTGTAATCTCCACAGGGTTGTGGTCCGATAGAGTCTTACTCATATGTTCCGCCAGAGTGACTTCCTCCAGCAGTGTTTTAGTGCAGAAGATATGATCTATTCTAGTGTGTAATCCGTGTGGTGGTGAGAAAAAGGTGTACTCCCTACTTAGCGAGTGTTTACTTCTCCAGGCATCTGCCAGTCCCCATCCCCCAGCCCATCTTGCCAGCGCATCTGCTTGTCTCCTGCTCTCCGTGGCCTGTAACGGCGGATGTGATCTATCCAATGTAATGTCTAACACAGCATTGAAATCCCCACCTATTATCCAACTATAGTCTGCCCAGTCCGCCATCACTCTATTAATGTTCGTTAGGAAGTCCGACTGGCTAGTGTTGGGGGCATATACACTGCCTATCACCACTGGGGTACCATCTAGCAATCCACGGACAAATACAAATCGACCCTCTGTGTCTATTCTCTTTTCAACTAGTTGAAACGGGACTGAGTTTCGCAGCCACACCGCTGCCCCCCTTGAGAACACAGAATAAGCAGTAGCAAACAATTGTCCTTTCCATTTTTTAAGTAGCTTCCCACCCTCCACAGTGTTCAAATGAGTTTCCTGGAGGCAGGCAATCTTAATGTTCCGTCGGTTGAGCTGTGCCAGCAGTCTATGTCTTTTATGGATGGACCCCAGGCCCCGGACATTCCAGGTGCACATCTTGTACTCATTTAGAGACCACATTTCTAGTTGTATCAGCCAGAGTCAGTGGGCTCCACAATATCATCAGTGTGATCATAATTTGCCATGTCCCCAGTGCCAAGCTAACCAGTAACTCCCCAACTCTCAGGTCCCCAAGTAATAACCCCCAGGGTCCAAACTTAATCGCCCAACGTGGGCAACTGTGGAAATAAAACATGTCTATGCTGTGGGGAGAGGGGTCCACTCGCACCAGTCCAGAGCTTTGGATGACGTTGTGCCCCGCCCTTGGCTAGTGTGACCCCATCCCCGATCGCCCCTTGCGGAAAGTCATACGTTACCAATCGGAGTCTTCTGACGCTGCGTTCAAAGGTCATTCGCCGTTTGCGCTGTGATCTTAGGGAAGAGAAGCAGGCTATCAGCCGAGCCCGACACCTCCGTTGGCGTAGTCGAGCGGGTGGCTGCTGTCGAGTTGTCTCTTACATCATGTGCTGCCAGCGTGGCCTCCGTCAGGTGTTCTATCTGTCCGTTTTCCCGAGACCTGTCCGGCTTAGCTCCTCCGTTGATCAAGGATCCCCTTTCGCGACCGACATTCATAGCAGTTGCGTTTCTCTCGTCTTGGCGCAAGGGTCCTCCGCCCTGTGCATCTCCAAATGGGTCTTGGGTAGTCGGAGGTGTAACCGTTACTTCCATCCATTCTGCCGCCTCCTCAGGAGAGTCGAAGAAGTGCGATTTGTTGCCATGTATTATTTTGAGTCGGGCAGGGAACAGCAAAGCGTATTTAAGTTGCCAATCCCGTAGCTTGCGTTTCACCCCTAGGAACGATGATCTGGCCCTTTGTACCGCCGGGGTAAAATCAGGATACACTGAGATGGTTTTGTCCTCATATCGCAGTGGCGCCTTCTCCCTCGCAGCCCTCAGCACGGAATCTCTGTCTTTATAATGTAAGAGTCGCGCTATGAGCGCTCATGGTGGTGCTCCCGGTTTAGGCGGCGTCGCCGGCATCCTGTGCGCTCTTTCAACACTGTACATCGGGGTAAGGTCCTGCGGGCCCACAAGCTGTTTCAACCAGTACTCCACAAATTGAGTGGGGTTCCTCCCCTCGCTGCGCTCCGGAATTCCCAAAATTTGCACGTTGTTGCGTCTGTTGCGCCCTTCCGCATCGTCCATCTTGTCCCATAGCAGCTTGATTTGTTTTTCCATGCTTTCCAACTTCGCGGAATGAACAGTTTGTTGCGGGATGAGGTCATCCAGCGCTATCTTGTGCTCCGATACCTTCTCTGCTAGTTTGGTATGATCCGCTCGTAAGAGGGAGAGGCCTGTCGCCATATTGTCCATGCGTTGTTCCAGCGCTTCCCTGGATGCCTTGATTTCAGACCAGATTAGGTCCAGCTTAGCGTCTTGAGTGTTCATGCCCGTCGGTGGAATGACCTCCGCATTGGAGGATGTCAGCGGATCCTCCGATCCCGTAGATTGTAGTTCCGCGTTGGCACCGGAGTCCTGCGCCTTGGCCCTGTTCCGTCCCATGGCTGCCGGCGGCTAGATGGTTGTTTCCGTGCGTCCGGTGCGCGGCCGGGGGCAAGGTTGTACCGCAGCCGCCCGCGCGCTGCACACACAGAAAGCGCCGCTATCGAGCACAGAACCTCTTTCAACCTTAGGCAAGTGCTCCGTGTCCTTGCAGCAATGTGGCCAGAATATGTGTCCGATGGTATCCCTTATTTCAGGTAGTCATGCACCAGTATCTCCAGCCAGCCCTACTGGTGCTATTGTGGTGTCCAGAGCCACTCCGCTGCTACTCCGTTTGCTGAGGCAGAGTCCGTCGCCCTAGTATGCCCTCCCGGCTGAGACTCGTGTGGTGACCCAGACCGTCGGCAACAAAATGGCGGGCGCAATGGCGTTAGCTAGCCCTTCATCATAGGCCCCTGTGGTAACGTCGCAGTCAGTGGGTCAGGCAGCGGGCCACGGAGTCACCGACCATCTCCCCCGATCCAGCTCCCTGCGGCCAGGCCCCCAGCCCTGCTCCCGATGTCTGCCCGCAGGCGGATAAGGTCACCCCCGCCCCAGCGCCGCGCCCGACGCACGGGTGCCGCTGTGGGAGACGCCCGGTTTGCTCCTCCACTGACCAGGTTCGCACCCCTTCTCTACTCCGGTGTTAGTCCTGCAGGGCGGGCTGGTATGGCGGCTCTGTGGTGCCCGTGAGGTGCGGGCTCGCCGACCGTTCATCGCCGCTTCTCGCGGCTGCGCCCCGCAGGCAGGCGGGTTGATGGCCTCCGCGCCGGTGGCGTAACGCCTCCACTGTGGGCCGCGGTCGCCAGATGGAAGTCGGGCCTCACAGACGTCGGCCAAAGTGTTCGGCCTCGTAGGGGGTCCTCACCGGCAGCGGTTGGCGGCACAGGGAGTCCTCCGGTTCCGCAGCAGCTCAAGGGTATTTCAGGCGATCGGGGGATAGTGGGAAGCAGGATATTATGCTGGTATCGCGGGCAGCGGACGGAGCTTCTTCTAAAGCTCGTCCGCCATGCTCAGCTCGTGGCCACGCCCCCCGACAATTTAGCATAGTTAATCGCCACTGTTTGTTGGATAGTGGCTGCCAACTCCAACCCCAAATAAGTAATCGATTCCACCACCTGAATCCCAGAAGCGGTGCCCCTTTCCATATCTGCGTCGTCAGTTGTGCGGTTCAAGCTGAGAATACTGAATTACTGAATTACTCGGAAGCCTGAGGCCAACCCAAAAAGTTCCAACTCACACCAAATAAGCAAGGAGTGATCTCTTAGGGTTCTCCATTGCTGCCAAGATGTTGTCTGCGTATAAACGAATGGGGTGTGATTCCCCCCAAACTGTATCCCGCGAATCTCTGGGTTCTCTCTGGTCTCATGCCCCGCTGTATGAAGAAAGAGTTTGAGGAGATGCCATTAACTCTAATTGTAGCTGTGGGAGAGCTGTACCAGCTTCCAATCCATGCCCAAAATCTGCCTCCCATTCCAAAGTGGGACAATGCATGTTCCAAGAAGCTCCAATCCACGCGGTCCAAGGCCTTCTCGGCATCCACCGTTAGCCGAAGTGCATCCATATTCGTATGATGTGCCTTGTCAATTAGATGTAGTATACTTTTAGTATTGTCCCCGCTCTGCCTAGTTTGGATGAACCCTGCTAGGTCTGGCTCTATTATGTTTGGCATCAAGGGACCTACAGCCTGATTCATCAAGGTACCGTTTTGCGAGTCTCTAATAGAGATTCATAAGGAATCGCTATTAGAGACTCGCAAAACGGTATTCATGTAGGAATCGCAAAATAAAATGCGATTCCTACACATTCCTTATTTGCGATTAGCAAATTGCTAATCGCAAATAAGGAAAAACTCCCCATTCATTCCTATGGGCCAAAAGGCCCATAGGAATGAATGGGGAGTATTCCTTATTTGCGATTAGCAATTTGCTATTCACAAATAAGATAGCGATTTGAAGGGTGCCAGGGGTGTCCAAAGGACACCCTGTAGCACCCCTTAAATGCACATTTGAACAGGTGTTGCACACACACATGTCCAAAGGACATGTGTGTGTGTAACATGCAAAAGAAAAAAATGCACTAAAGTGCTTTTTACACTATTTTCGCAATTTACCACCAAGTCAGACTTGATGGTAAATTGCGACCAAATATTGCGATTTCGCAATTTCTAATTGGTTGATGAATTGCATTTAAGGTATCTCTATTAGAGATTCCTTAAATCCAATTCCTTGCAAATATGCGATTTCGGTAATAGCGATTTTTGCATTTGGGATGATGAATCCCAAATGCAAAAATCGCACTCGCAAAGGGCCAGATTCTCAGAATCTGGCCCTTTGCGAGCGCAAATCAGCTTGATGAATCAGGTTCCCAATCTCGTAGCTACAATGCTCATGAACAATTTCAAGTCCACGTTAAGCAGGGACATAGGTCTTGTACTTGTCCTTCTTGGGTTTTGGAAGCACCACTATAGCCGCCGCTAACATATTCGAAGGAATCGTCCCCGGTCCGCTAAAGGAGTTAAACACTCTTGTCCGCAACGGGGGGAGAGTGTGCCAAAATCTTCTGTAAAACACTGCTGAAAAACCATCCTGCCCCGGAGCCTTCAAGAGCTTCACCCTCTAAATCGCTGTCCAGAGATTCTGCTTAATCTGGAGTAATCTTGGATGTGTGAACAATTTGTAAATAGGATGGTATAATGTTCTCGGCTGGGGTTTCTTTTTTGTACAATTCTTCATAGAAGTCGCGGAAAGAACGTGCTATGTCCTCGTCCACAATAATTTCCTCCCCCGTGTGCCCCCTAAGGGATTGTATCTTTGTGTTTGACTTTGAGCTGCTTTATCGAGGTCTATCCCTGCTAATTGTGCTCTCATGGCCTTTAGCTGCCTCCACACCCTGGGTTCCCCTGTCTGACTATGTACCCTCTCTAATTCTTTAAGCTGTGAGGATATTTGTTCCCTCTTTTTCTTGCGCTCTTTATTCTCAGCTGCTGTGACAGCTATTAATTCACCCCTCACCGCTGCTTACAGTATCTCCCACACTACGGATATGGAGACCTCGGGGAGTCATCAATGTCAAGATTATCTTGGATACACTTGGTGAGTTGTTGCATCACTGCCTGTTTATAAAGCATGTTTTTCCAAGATCTCCAGACATCCCCTCTCTGCTGTTGTGGCTGCAGTTGTAAGACAAGGGTCACTGTGTCATAGTCGAAAAGTCCAGCAGGCTCAATATCTACCTCCTTCATTACCTTACTGATTTCAGTTGTACCCAGGAAGTAGTTAAGTTGCACATAGGACCTATGTGCATGTGAGAAGAATTAATATTACACTGTTTGGGGATGTGCCTCCCGCCACAGGACTACTATGCCCAACCCTTGTAACAGGTCTTTTCCATCCTGGGATAGCTCTCCCTTCTGGTTAAAACGACTTCTCGATCGATCCATGGCCCCTTTCCAAGACTAAGTTTATGCCCCCACCAAACAATGTCATGCATGTTTGGTTTACCATAATCTCCTCTAGGGCCGCCTTTAGAAATCCTTCTTGCCCTGTGTTTGGTACATATATAGAACCGACCGCCAGTGTCTGCCCCGCAAACTGGATCTTAATTGCTAATAGTATCCCTTTGATTTCTGCAACTTTGTCTCTCACCACCCCCCTACAATGTTTAGCAAACAGAATGGCACCCACACTTTCTTGTCTGGGGTAGACGAAAAAACTGTTGAGGGAAAGGCTCTTGACTTTGGCGGGGCCAATCTTTGCATAAAAGGTGCAACTCCTTGAGCAAGCTGATATCTGCCTCCGATTGCTCTGAGTAGGAGAGAATAGCACTTCCTTTAAAGAGGTTGTTAACCCCCTTCACATTAAGTGTAATGACCTTCAAACTATCTTTTGGCATGCCTATTAACTCAGCCTACATCCCAGCTGAACCTCACAGCACCCATTTGTACTTCTCTCTCCCAACCCTCCCCCTCTACAGTCTATCCCAAGGAATTACCCTGCATCCCTCGGAGATCCTCAATCTCCATATACCGGTGCTCCCCCATTCCCTCCCTAACCCCAATAGAAACAACATTAAACAATTCACAGCATAGTCCAGGACCCACGACTTGGATTCACGCGTTCTTAGTGAAACAAGTAGTAGGGTGCATTGTGTGGCCATCAAGCTCCCTCCCCGCTCCTACGATCCCTGCCTGCCCCCCGCCCGGCACATCTTAAGTTAGTTATCTGGACCCAGGCCTCTCAATTGCTGTCTCGCAGGTGGGACTCAATGGACATGGTTTCCAACACAGCCAATCTCTCTTGTGCAATCATCTCTGGATCGGGTTTTGTTGCTCTATTCGATGGTTTGCCTCCTCAGATCCTTCTCAATCACTCTCTCTGTTTTGGGGTGTCTCCCTTCTCTGATTCTTCCTGTTGGGGGTTCTCAATTCCCAGTAGCCTGCAGGTGTCTTATAGTGATCTAAGTTGGTGGAGTTTACCCTCCCACCTGAAAATTATTCTGAAAGGGTTGCCCCAGAAATATGCGATTCCCAATTTTCATAAGTGCATTGTGACCGGTCAAAACTCGCGTCTCTTCTGCAATGTTACTGAAGCCAGGTCTTGATATAAAGCTATGGCGCGGCCTTGATACGTTAGTGGTTGTCTGTCACGAGCAAGGGTAAAATTTGTTCCTTTAACTGAAAGTCCAGTAGGTCGCCAGTATGTCTGGTGGGGGGGGGGAGAGGGGTGGGTGCGGCGGTGGCCTTCGTTGCAGACCCAATCTGTGTGCCCTCTCTATTTTGATTTCAAAGTCTTGAGGCACTTGTAATATGTCTCCTAAAAGGCCTTGAAGCTATTCCGTTATGTCCGGACCGTCTTCTTTGGAGGGGACCACCTTCACCTGAATCTTGTTCCTATGCGACCGGTTTTCCAGGTTCTCAGCATGGGCCTGAATATCAATCTGTTGGGATCGGAGGCATATGACCTCCTGTTGGAGTGGTTCTACTTCCTCGTCGCTAGCTAATTCTTGGTCCTCTATGCTGGCCACTCTCTCCCCCACTGCATCTATCTCCTTTCTGACTTCTTTCATCTCATTTGAAAAGTCTCTTCTGAGGGACTGCAAGTCCTCTCTAAGTGTGTTAAGCAGTTGCTCCAGAAAGGACCAAATGACCGGCTCTTCCGCTTGCTCAGTGTCATGTCCCCCATGTACAGGCGGCGAGATATGTCCAGCTCCACCACTCGCTTCAGTTATCTTGGAGAACATTTCTTTCATGCTTCTGTCCTTTTTCCCCCATGCTGTGGACATGGTTGTTCTGGGTCTGCACGCTTGTTCCTTTATTTCCTTATGCCCGTCTTTAGAGCACTCCCATGCACTGTGCGTCCCTTTTGAATGCTGTACGAGCTCACGTGTTGTCTCTCCACTTCTCTTGTGGAGTATGACCGGTATGACTCTCTGTGCCTCGGTATAATCATATTTAATCTCCTGCTCTCACATGGCACTTTAGGAAAGCCTATGCCAGGGGTGTGTGCTCTTATTCAGCAGCTCTGGTCTTCCACGAGGGGAGACTCCTTGGTCCTTTGCATGTCCCTTCACTGCTCTTTGGCCCCCAACCTCTCCGCTTTGTATCTCAGCAACGTCGCTGTCTCTCAGGACCTCTCCAGCTCCGATCTTCCTCTTTCCGCTTCCCCAACTGCGCTCAGCAGGAAGCAGAGCGTGGTCCGATCTCACTCCTTCCGCTCCTTCCGATGATCGCCACTCCCAGCCTGAGGCGACCGAGCGCTTCTTCACCACTCCTCACCTTGATGGCTGAAGCCCCAGTGTTGGCAACTCAGGGCTTCCACTCCACTCTCCTTTCCACCAACGGCCGCCCACTGTCTACCGACCGCCAAATTCCCTGCGCCGCGCTCCGCTTCTTCTCCTCTAATCTCTCGGCGTTCACACTTGGTCCATAGAGCTCGCCGCCATTTTAAGATGTCACAATCATCAATTCGGCGTTCCCGGTCTGCCAAATCCGGGCGTCTAAATTCCTTTTCAAGGAAACCTTAAAATTCACGCTTTTCATTTCAGTTATAGAAGATGTCTGAAGAGGTAAGCAGCATTACTTTATGCGCTGAATAAGGACATAAAAGGCGTCTTTGAGTTATATGGGGTGGGCTGTCACAAACAGTAGCATTTAATTTACCAGTCCTGGGTATATGTCATACCACTTTACTAGGGACTTACCAGTAAATTAAATATACCAATTGGGTGCAAGTCAATTTTACAGTGATAACAGGAGTGAGCACAGACACTGGACAAGGAAGTAACTAATGTGTGTGTCCCTGTTGTGTCGGCGCCACCTGGACCGCAATCGGCAATGTGTCACTCTGTGACCCAAGTCCACCTACTTGAGCAACATGGACGTAAGGGGGAATCCATTACCCTACATTCATCCATACTTCCACACTTGAAAGATCAAAGACATGACACCTCTGCATGATAATGAATGTTTAATGTATATTCAGTGGAGTGTTGCAGCTGGAGCAGTACAGGGCCATGCAAATCCCACTTTACAATGTTGGCCCATGGAGGTCCAGCCAGAGTCCTTCAGGGAATGACAAGTCCAAAGGAAGAGGAAGAGTTCAGTCCGCAGTCTGATTGCTGTGTCATTGACGATCATACAGACTATGGTAGTCCATTGCGAGGTGCAAGGTGAGTGTCGCAGAGTATATCGGGGGACAGTGGAAGGTGATGATGCAGAGGGCAGAACCAAGCAGAAACCAGCCCTATGGCGGAGATGAATGCTACTGCGTCCTTCTTACCATGAAGGCAGGTTCATCCTCATCTTCGTCCACTGCTGTTTCATGTGCCTCACATGTGGGTAGTGGTGTTCTGTCTCCAGCACTGTGTGGTACTGACACTTCAGTCAGTGGAGATGTGGATGGAATGGTAGCAGCAGCATGCATCAGTGCCAGGCCTTGTGGCAGCAATGCCATTAGGATGGTCTTGAGGTCATTGAGGAACTCAGCTACCTCTCGCTGGTGTGCAGCCGTAGCAGCCGCTCTTTCCACCTGCGTCTGCTCCATGGTCTCCATTAACCTCCGCATGTGTCCCAACTCTAGTGTGACATCGCCAAAGCCACTCTGGACTGGACAGTTGTTCTTGTCTCTGAGTTAGGACTCCAGCGATATCAGCCATGGTCCATTGGAGAGCATGGAGCAGACTGTGGGTGTCCGTTAGGGGCTGTGAGTGGTGCCTGATGGGACTTAGACACCCACGTATGGCATCTAGTTTGGCTGCCATGCGGTCAAACCCCACCCGCACCTGTTCAGCCAGATTCTCCTGGCACCCCAACACATGGTGTTGGAAGGCCAGGTGTCCTTCGTGGGGGTCCTGGTAGGCAGCCGTGGTGGTGAGTGCTGCCTGCTCAGTGTTCTGTGCAGGGGTGGGGTCACCTCATAGCAGCTGGGATGCCCTGCTCCTGGAGGTGGACTGCAGAGGCTCTCCACGACCTGTTGGAGGGCATCAGAGGCGAAGGTGTGGTGGACCTCTTCGTCATTAGAGAAGAGAGGTTTGGGCTGCTCTGCAGGAGGTGTTTGATTTCCCTCTGCAATGTGAAAGGGAGATGCAGTTTAACATTATGTTCACAACTATGTTGTGGCATTGTACATGTTTTCATGCAGACTGTATGATTGTGTACATTGTGGCTGTTTGGGAGGAGCTGCCTATTTGATGCGGGACAGTGAACATCTCGACAACATCACAGATGTGTGTAGTACTTGTACATTATCAACTCACATTTCCCTGCAATGCCAAATGTGATTGGCCAGTTTCTATACACATGTCGCACCAGTTGTGTCCTGTGTTCTGTTGTGGACGTGTTGTGGTTTGTACCACATCGTTGTCAATGTTGAAGTGCTCTGCATGTTATGTGTGTGTGCTGCATTTTGGGGGAGTCACCCCTGCAGCTCTGATTTTGCTGCCCCCTCTCCCTTACATGCGGTGTGTCTTTGACTTCAGTGCTTATACAGTGCTGATATGTTGCATACTTGGGTACATTGTTCTCTTGGTGGGTATTGGGGGTCTGGGGCATGGTTTGTCTGCAGATATGCTCTACTTAATTGTGCATATGTGCCATTGTGCCCATCTCCCCCCGTCCCCCCAGTCCCTGGTCGGTACTCACCCTGGCGCTGTTGTGTCCGGTCATGTTGAGAAGTGTCCGGTCCCCCAACTCCTGCCACCGTCTCCCCACTGATGACTGTGGACACCATTTCCTCCATATTGTCCAGCTCCTCCTGTGGCACAGGACTTTCACCCACCTCCAGTCTGCATTGCTGCATTCCGGTTGTTTGCCAGTTTCTGCTTAGTTTTGCGCTTCACATCATTCCAGCGCCTCTTGACCTCTTCCATTGTCCTCTTCAGTACTCCGACTGCATTCACCTTGTCCACGATGGACTGCCATATTCAAGTTTTTGTTGCCAATGACACAGTGGAGGTGATGAATAGTAGTTGATGGTGTTCTATCACCTCCGTTATCAGGATCCTGTTTTCCTGCGGACTGAACCACTTCTTCCTACTCTTCTTGTCCTTGCCCTTCCTTGAACCCAAGGTCGAAGGTTGGTCCTCTGGGGCGCTTGTCAGGTTCTGGTTGGCCTCTGTACTTGCTCCGGCAACATCCATTATGCTTCGCTGTTGTTTGGCTTTGGTTTGTATGCTTTTTTCTGCTTTTATGGTGATTTTTCCGACCTGACGTGTGTGAATTGTCTGCCTCTCGCTGGTTTTAGCAGATTTTTGTATCGCGATTGGCCTCATCGCAACTGTTTTTGCGTTTGTGTTTCGAATTTTTGCGGTGTCGCGCTGACTTTATTGCGTACATTTGACGTGTTGTCCTGGGCATATTGCATGATACCGCTGTGTTGTGAATACACCGTTTACACAGCATTATTTTCCTGCAACTGTCTGCGATGTGGAGTGTTGCGTTAAGCTAATTTTTGGGTAATTCCCAACTGATAGCTTTTTTAATCATACCAGTGGCACCACACAATAAATGGAAACTGGGGTGCAAACTAGGTATTTTTAACACATATATTTTTACCCCGTTAGATTAGGAACAATATCCAAAGTGCTTCCTGGAATGTGGTTGAGCCCACCCCGGTTTTTAGGGACCGGGGTGTAACCCTATGATGAAGCATGACACGAACAGTGTGTGGGAAGGTGCATAAAAAAGAAGAACTAGGACTTTCCTTGAGAAAAGGTAGACACTTGTGCACTAAAGTGATAGGTGAAACAGTAGTATGATACTTTTGTTGTTGTGATTGTAGCTTGAGAGACTGTAAACTTCAGTTTCCGTTAAAATTGTTTCTCTCTTCCCTCACCCACACACACTAGTGTGGTTTAGAATAATAGCTACTTAAGTAAAGACCAGTGCTGACCACATCGCAGGGATTAGACTTTTGGAACTAGAGATGAGCCGTTGGAAGAAGAAGACCCAGCTTTAGCGGTACCTCATTTGACTTGGAGATACCAGGGAGGGATTCCACCATTCATTCCCAGGGTCCTCCTACACAGCCAGTGTCCACTCACAGCGGAAGGGGAGGGGAATCCTACCACCTATCACATATCCAGATCTGGAATTCACATTTTTAACTGGGAGCGTTAACTTCTCTGGCTTAGAGGACAGTTTCTCCTTCTGGTTTAGCAAAGGCCACTTGATGTTAACTGCTGACCACTTTGCAGGGATTAGTGATCTGGCAATTGACAGGAATAGTTGGCAGAACAAATGACAGCCTTATCAATACCTCTTTTGAGTTGGATGTGCCAAGGCGGGATTTCACTATTCATCCCCAGTATCCACCTAGATAGCCAGGCTTCGGTCACAGTAGAAGGGAGAACCAGTTTTGGCTCTGTCAGGTAACAAAGAAACCGTTGGAAGATGAAAGGGCAGCTTTATCTCTACCTCTTTTGAGGCGAATGTCCCAAGAGAGGATTCTCCTGTTCATCCCCACTACCCTCCTAGACAGTCAGGCTTCAGTCACAGGAGGGAAAACCAATTTTGACCCTGTCAGTTAGTGGAGTGCCCAAGAAGCTGAAGATAGGTCTAGTGGAATCCTGCCTTTTTGAAACAGAGGATACTGGGTAATTTTATAGTAAGGCAAAGTGGAAGTGCTGCAAAAGCATTTTGGGGACTGCAAGAAAAAATATAGAATTGGGTGGTAGATTATCTCCTGCTTATGGCTATTTTTGCAGGATAAATATGGCTCCTCAACCCCTACCTCCTCAGAACCTTCCTGGAAACTCCATATAAAAGGCCCTTCTGGTAGAAGAGTTGTAGCTTCTAACACCTTCCTCAGACAAGAAGAAAAGGACTCACACAAGAACTCAAGTACTCCGAAATCCTGCAGACACTCAGGAACTGGAACTGCTCTCCAAGGGTCAAGAGTTTGGACTAGTGTTTACTACCTTCTTGGACACAAAGCAGAAGGACTCCTGACTACAAGAGGGCCACCAATTGACAGAGTCAGGTGTTCTGCAGATATTCCCAAGGCTTGGTCTTTTTGGGTGTATTTATGGAGATTAAAAAATGATGGTTCCCAAAGCTTTGAAGGCAGCGGGAGCAACTAGTGTTAAAATACAATAGAACTGTGACGAACAAACATAATGTAAGACTGTTGGTCAAAGGTAACAAGGATGTCAACAAATCATCAATCAATAGACTTTGAAATCACGTTCAATCTATCTGAAACAATCCAGAAGGTTCTGGAACAAGCCAGAAGGTTCATGAACAAACCAGTTGGTTCTTGAACAAGCCAGTAAATAGACATTTATAGCACATGGTAATCCATCTGGAACAAGCCAGAATGTTCTGAAAACAGCCATGTGATGGTGGTAGTCATCTTTGATTTCAGGAGGGTATAAATATCACTCTCTTGGACCACACCCTGTGCTAGGCAATATGAGTTCCAGTGAAGGCATCACCCATGTTTCTCCTGCCGACCAATCTTACATGTGCATCCAAGAAATCCACTTACTCTGTGAACCTTGTGCTTCCTGGAGAGATGTCAAGACAAAAGAGACAAGAGAAAGCTAAGTACATTTAATGTTTAACTCCTTCATGCACGTTTGCATGTCAGGGTCCTGAATCATCAGTAAAAGAACTCCGTGGACAAAAATACACAATACTTGAATATTTACAAGATACCTAATTACTATTCAGTGAATCGCACAATCTGCGCTAACCGAAGAGAGACATTAAGGAAACCATGCAGTGTGTGCCAAATCCAGAGACTAGTTTAATTCTAGTGAAGAAACAACTAGAAGAAAAATAACTCGTTTTTTAAAGGATTCTCATATGACTTAAAAGGTAGATTGAGAGCGAAAATGTAATGATTGAAACAGTAAATCAAAATTAACTAATATTTGTTTAGATGACAGAGGAGCCTGAAGGGTGATACAAGGCAGCTGTCATGAGGTCTGAAGTTGGATGTTTACTTATTTTGTCCCATTCCCCCATTGCCTTTGGTGTTTCTCTAACTTGGCTGACCTTGTATCACAGGTAAGTCTCTCTCTGTCCAGTAATTGTGGTATCTGACACATAGTCATCCACTCCCCATTCGTTTTGTTTCAAAGGTACAAGTCCCTCAAAGCTGGGGGGTTTGTCTGTGAAACAAAAAACAAAACCCCCTTTAAAATAACAGTGGTTTTCTCCCGTCACAGGTAGGTATTTGTTTTGTTTTTTTGTCCTGCCTGGGTCTTGCAAGCCTTACATGGTGGAACAATGAATATTGGAAGGCGTGTAATGTTCTAATGATCATTAACAAGCAGCCAGTGGCTGGTAAAATATTCTGATGCAGAAACAGATTATGCTCTGCTGAAACCTGGTGGTTCCCCCACCTCTAAAAGAGACAGGCAATAGAAGTTCTGGTGTAGTGGGAGAGCTACCGTTTTGAAGCAAATCTCAAATGAGACCCTAAAATCTGTTTTAGCATTTTTCACCACAGAAGAAAACTCACTTGCTCTGTCATAGTGTGCCTGGAAATATGAACTTTGTGGGAACTCGCAATTCCCATATAATACAGCTTCACCGGTTTGTGAGTTCTTCCCAGGGTGCTCTACCCAATGTCTTCAATTACCCCAGAATATCCTTTCTCCTAAAAGTAACAAATAGGTAGGTGGCAATATCTTCGACCTAAGTAGACATAAACATCTGATATTCACCATATTTCTAAATAGGACAACTGGATCTATATGACTATTGCAGCAAATATTACTTTTGAGGCTTATATATATTTATATAGTGTGCACAACACTCTGACAGCATCTTTCAACATTTTGTGTGTGGATTCCTTGACGGGCTACGGTCTCTACCATCTCTCGGCAGAGTAGCCTTTCAATATTCATGAGCTGGCATTTTTCCTTTCTGCTGTCTTTCCAATTCCTAAAAGTAGGATAACACTCGGTGTTGAACTGGCTTATAACAGGAATGCAACAATAGCCCCTGCAGCCCCCGTGGTGTATGGATCTCCCAAACTCCAGGGGAACCCCTCCGGCACTGTGCACGGGCAGTGGGGCCCCATACTCAAAGCTCCTGATGGAGTCCGGAGCGTGGGGGGCCCCATTCGTGAACTGTTTAGGGGGGCCCTCTCAAGTTTTGTTACGCCACTGGTTTATAAGGCAATGAGGCAGTGATGTGACATATGAGTGTGTAGGCCAGTTTTTAAGCTGTTGGGGACCGGCTTTATGGCCTGGTTGGGCCAGTTTTTAAGGTTGATTTCCCTGCTATTACCACTTTTTTCAGTTTTATGCTTTACTAACGAGAGACACTTTTATTTTGGTGCCCCGGTCTATTTTTTGTCCCAGACCGACCCTTGTGGCATTACTTCAGATTGGATTAGGTTTTCTACTGCAGTAGCCTCCTGTTCTAGTCAGGCTTTCCTCTCTAAAATTCTATAACTTTCTAGTGAGTGTATGTTATCCAGTGCGATAGTAGGACCATACCACTATTGTAGAACCCCCTCTGCACACTCACAGACAGTCCCTTCAGTCCAGCCAATGATGAGCAGCTGTGATAGCGAGAGATCAATTGCCAAATGGCCCAGCTTGTCTTCACCTCTGACTGGCGTCCAAGTTTGCCAACGCAGTCCATTTTGAAACTAGCTGGAAAAGACAAGAAAACAGTTCTGTAATCTTTTATAACAGAATGTGAAGTGCACCCCCTTACAATTAGATCTTTAAACATGCCTCATACAAAGAAGAACTGCATTGAGCAATGGTTTACGTGTATTAACCAGGCTTTCTGGACCACCTGTCACCGTATGACGCTATAAAAGCCCTACTGCGTTTTCTTGTCATTTCTTTTAACGAGGAGTCTCAACAACGCCTTAAAATGTAAACGCTTTTCTGCGGGGGCAAAGGATGGGGTTGAAGTTCAAGCATACCTGGCACGGTGTTTTAACTCCGTTGCCATTTAAGCATGTGAAAAAATGGAAAGCTTCATTTCCTGCCGCCCCCAGATGTTTTGATTAGTGGCACAACGTATGCTGGTCAGATTCCGGGATTAATGATGGCTAATTTGCCCGAGGTTGGTATGGCCCAGGCGGCTGTAATGCCAGCACCAGATTTCACTGCCATATGGGTAAAAACAGCTGTTTCAATTACTTTCTGTGCCCAGATGTGTCAGACAATACGCCAGTGCTCTGCGGGGTACATTCAGCCGCTTGGCAGCTAATTACTTCAATCGCGTGTCGAAGCCTGGTGCTGCGTGCTGTAAAAGGGCTTTCTGAACGCAGACAAATGCCAGCTGTCATCGACTCTCATGGTGATGGGAGGACGGCAATTGACAGTCAGATTTTAACTTCAGCTCTCTGGCAGAAGTGGTAGGGAAGATAGATAGATAGATAGATAGATAGATAGATAGATAGATAGATAGATAGATAGATAGATAGATAGATAGATAGATAGATAGATAGATAGATAGATAGATAGATAGATAGATAGATAGATAGATAGATAGATAGATAGATAGATAGATAGATAGATAGATAGATAGATAGAGACAGACAGACAGACAGACAGACAGACAGACAGACAGACAGACACACAGACAGACAGATAGATAGATAGATAGATAGATAGATAGATAGATAGATAGATATTTTTATTTATTTTTAAAGTTTTATATAGCGCGAACATGACCACAGAGGGAATCAGAACGCTTTACAGATTACGCAAAAGTACGAGTACATGGAACACATAAATAAACATCAAATCGACAGGTAAAAAATATTTAGAATGTCCAACAGTCTCAAGAACATAGCATCTAAGGCACAGAACAGCATCAAATAGTCCAAGAGTCAAGTCGGGAAGGAGGTCTGGGGCAGATATTTTTTCATCAAGAGCTCTTTAACCTCTAATTTGAACAGAGCAGAGGATGGGATCACCCTGAATTTGGGGGGAACAGAGTGCCATGCCCTTGGCACCATACCAGAAAATGATCGATTATAGGTCTTTTTTTTTCTTGAATTTTTGTGGTTTGAGTAATAGGGTGCTGCTACTTCTAGAGTCTCTTGACCACATGAGAGCTCTAATTTCTGAGCGAGGTACATTGGGGTCTTGAGGTGGATGGCTTTGTGAGTCATGCATGCAAATTTCAGCTGTATCCGAGCTTCATAGGGGAGCCATTTCAGAGCTAGCAGGTCAGGAGAGATGTCGTTAATTTTTTTTGTGCCCGTAACGAGCCTGGCTGCCGCATTAAGGTTTACCCTAAGGGGAGCCGTTATCACTCCGGGCAGGCTACACAGCGTAGCACTGCCATAGTCCAGATTTGTGATCACCTAAGCTTGCACTGCAACGTTTAGGTCAAGATGCGGGAGATAAGGTTTGAGCTTCCTAAGGATGCTGAGCTGGAAACTGATGTGTTTTTGCATATTCAGACTCTTGTCTAGTATGATACCAAGCGAGGATGCTGAGTCAACGAGGTGAGGTCTGCAATTAAGAGCCGAAAGTTGATTCAACCATTGTTCAATGTCCGGTGATTGCTTATGGGGTGAGATAAGGAGGAATTCTGTTTTTAGAGCATTTAGTTTCAGGTGATTACGTGTCAGCCAGCTTTGCGTTTCCAGTAAGACTGAGTTAAGGGGCTGAATGTCCTCAGGGGAGGCGATCTTCAGGTATAGTTGAGTATTATCCGCATATATGTAATAGTGAATGCTGGATGATTTGAGCATTTCTGTTAGAGGCTCCATGAACAGATTAAAGAGCATGGGAGAGAGTGCTGAACCTTGGGGAACCCCCAGTGAAACCAGTGCAGGATGGGACAGGGATTGGTTCACCTTGAAGCGTTGGGATCTATTCAGGAGGAATGAGGAGAACCAATTAAGCACAGGCCCAGACAGCCCTATCCTGTGTTCCAGGAGGTCAATTAGAGTATCATGTTTGACAGTGTCAAATGCTGACGAAAGTTCATGAAGGAGCAGTAGGCACGACTCATTGTGGTCCAACATTCTTAACGCGCCATCAACAATGTGCATTAGGGCCGACTCTGTGCTATGGCCCGAGCGGAAATCAGATTGGCAATGGTCCAGGAGTTAGAAATGGTCGATGTGGTTGCAGAGTTGGGCAAGCACACATTTCTCCAAGAGCTTTGCTAATGTGGGGATGTTGGAGATTGGTCGGAAATTTTGAAGGTCCGGGGGATGGATAGATAGATAGATAGATAGATAGATAGATAGATAGATAGATAGATAGATAGATAGATAGATAGATAGATAGATAGTACTGCAGAACAGCAGAGATTTCTAAAAGCAAGAAGCATTTCCAATTCCTTTGAGTAAAAACTTACTTGCTTACTTTTTTCCTTACAGAATTTGCAAAAAAATATTATTCCCCAAAAGATGAACGCAAAATGTGTTTTTCACAAATAGTTTGTGTATTACTTTACTTAGCACTTCAAAGAAAGATGGGGTATGACGCTTTATAAAATGCCACTCCTATTCATAGTAGCCACTGTAGTTTAATGGACATTCAATTAATCACTATTTACTTCCATATCTTGTTTTGTGTGTACAGCCGTGTTGAGTGAAACATGTTGGAAGCGTTCTTTTTTCTACGCACCCCTCTCACTTTTATACTAAAAACAGGTAAATAAGAGATCCGTTCATCAAGCTGGGTCCACATATTTGCCAAAATGCCCCCTGAGAATGAGCTGACTCTGACCCGAATCTCAGAGCTAAATTCCGTGATGTTTGAGAGTTCACCACCGAATGAACTTTTTTATGCCTGACAGGAGTTGAGAAATGTGGGGCCTGCATCGGTCACGCCAAAAGTATGGCAGGCGCACCGGACCCCCTTGCGACCACAGAGGCGAGCCTGTCGTGCAGTGATGACGCGACAGGCGCGCCTCGACTCTCGTTGGTCCCTGCTCCTGAGCGTGACACAGAAGTGATTGAATCACTTCCGGGTCACTCGCGGGCGAAGGCCAGGCCGGTTAGAACCGGCCTGGCAGGGTAGTTGTTAAAAGGCTGGGGAGAGCGGGAGTCTGTCTCTTGACTCCGCGCTTCCCAGACTGCTGCACCAGCCTCACTGGGAGGCTGTAATTGTTTTTCTTTCTATTTCAGGTATTGCAGGTGTTGCAGGTTTCTAGAGTTTTGTCGTCGCATGAAGTGGTTGCAGCTGGGCGGATTACCTTTTCAGAGTATCGACCCAGGAATTGCAGTGCTGATTTCCCTTTGGAGAGTGCCAATGCTGGAGGTGCAGACGGCGTTTCTCTCCAATTCTTTGTGTCTTACAGGTGGGATTTGAGGACAACTGGACCCTCGACAGCGTCGCGGGACAGCGGCTTCAGTTTCTCCGATTTGGTGTTTGGCAGGCGGGTTTGAGGACAGCTGGATCCTCGGGGTAGCGCGGTGGAGTGCAACGAGAGCTGACCCGCGCTCCCTTTGCTGATGCAAGGCGGTAATTTCGGAAGGCGCGTACTGCGCTTCCTTGAGGTATCTCGGGGGGCTGTGCTGGTTCGCCGGGCATTGTGCAGCAGAGCTCTGCGTGTGGCAAGCGCTGTGAACACCTGTTTTGTTTTCATAAATATCCCGGGCTGAAGAAAGAGCATAATAATGGTAAACCCTCAAAAGCCTTTGCTGCTAAAATAAAGGTCGATGTGTATGGGGTAAATCAACAGCGGCATTATTTTAAGAGGGCAGGGGATTGTACTACTGCGGTGTGCTCAGTTCTCTTGGGGCCAGCTATTAGGTTTACTACTGATCGCGTCAACATTGTGGGGGTTTATTTACCGCACGCATTGCTTAGCGGTTGCTTTTTGGGACTGAGCACTGCATGTGGGGATTGTGTTCCATTCATAGGAGAGTACTACTGCCACATGTTGGTTCAATGAACAGTTTAGGCGGATGAATGAGTTATATGTGTTTGAAATACATCCTTTGGGTTGATAAATATACTTAGTGGACTCCACTTGATTGGACTTCTTTAGAAAGGTCTTTTGTTATCTTTTTTACATTTGAATATGTACTGTAGATCTGTGAGGGTAATTTGTTCATTATACCTGGGGGTACTACGGCATTGGTATCAAGTGAGTGCCAAAACACACTTGTATGTTCAGACATTGTAGATTTTATTGAATTTCACACCTTTGGTTTCACTTGCTCTAATCTGTTCCCGATTGTAGAGTCCAGATACAAAAAAGACTCATCTCTGTTGGCGTATCCGTGCAACTTAAGGGCATCGCTCGAGGACACAGACAGGCCTGCATTCCATCGCTTCTGTGAGCCGCACAGGCTTGAGACTACTCGCCTAACCTCCAGGTTAGCTGGTGTGGCGCGGCTCCAGTGCGTGGGTGCTTACGGCCGGTTTGTGAACCTCCAACAAAGGTAAGGACCTGGACAGTGTACCAGGCCTAAAAATACAGTGCGGTGTTTTGCATTGTAAGATTAAAATACTTAGGTGCGGGTAGCATTGTGGACTAAGTGTTTTAGTAACCAGCACTTTCAAAGTAACCCTACAATTGATTAGAAGCTATGGCCAGTAAGGCAACGCGAGGCGAGAAGCGCTCTCACATGGCATACGTAATGGAGACAATGATGCTCAAGATGGTGACTATGGAAGAAGGTTGATAAAATTGAGCAGAGCCTCGCAGATCTCAGAGAGAGGGTAGAAGGTCAAGGTGAGGCGGTAGAAAGGCCTAGGCGATCCATAGTGCCCCCTAAGCCCAGGGGGGGTTAGCTCCACTTCCCAGGTAGGCTAGGCCCAAATAAAGGGTAGTAAAAGGGAAGAATTTGCCAGTCCCTCAGCTCGGGGAGGAAGGGGAAGTGCCTGGTCCATCGGGTGTGGTTCTTCTGGGGGGCATTTGGGTGCCTCAGCCCCGGTGGTTCCGGTGGGGGGGGTTCCTCTGAGAGGGGTTCCATTAGGTGCCCCAGCCATAGCGGTTCCTACAGGAGGGGTTCCTGCGGAAAGCGGCGCGCAGGATCCAGTGGCCACGGGGGGTGGGAACCCAAAGGAATTTCCTGCGGGCTCTAGCCTGGTTCCACAGGATTTAGTGGCACAGTTAGCAGCAGTTCTCCCATGGTTAGGGAGGACTGGGATGTTGTCAACATCAGTTGGGGCAAAACAAGTAGGGGAAGACCCATTGGCTGAAGCAAAAAAGAGGGTGGCGCAGTTCGTTGCCACATCAGGCGGTGAGCCAGGTGAAGAGCCAGGTACTTCTTCTCTTCCCAAACCTACCGGTGGGGTTCCCCCACTTGAAATCAACAAAGATGTGCCAGTGAGCAGCCTGGCGAAGGAGAAGTTGATGGAGCCAGCTGGAGCGGCTTCAGTAGGTAAGGAAGTGACATTGCCGTTGTTGGGCGTGGGTGAATCATGCACAGGGAGGGAGAATCTGACTAGGTATGTAGCACAAGACGTGAAAGAAATTATATGGTCAGGTAGTTATGTTAACATGTTTTCTTTGCTCCTGGATGAAAGAAAAAGGGAGGAGGCAAGAAAACAGAAGTATTGGATGCTCCCTAGGGAATTGCATAGTGAACTGTTGAAATTCAGGATTGAGGAGAATTTGAATAACTGGATTAGAGGTTTCTCAGTATTCATGGCTGTGACAGCTGAACGTATTCCTAACATACAAGCAGAGATGGCATGTTATCAGCGTAGGATTACTATGGCTCATGACAAATATGGGAGCATAGGGTGGAAGGAGTATGATAGAAACTTCAGGAAAGCTAGGGCATCTGACCCATCCCTTTCCTGGCACCACGTTGACACAATCTCATGGTTGGATAAGTTTGGGCAAGGGCAATCTGCTAACCCAGTGCCGTCCTTCAACAGGGGTCAGGCATTCCAATCCTCTCAGCCCTTTCGGTCACCCCAAACCATGGGTCCTGCCTCTAGTCCAGGTAGCAGGGAGGACGAAAGGGGACATGTTGGGACTTTAATAGGCGGACATGCACCAGGACACCAGGCACGTGCAAGTCCAGGCATGCATGCTCTATCTGCGCTAACCCGTCTCACCCATAGTCCAAATGCCTCAAGAAATCAGGATATAAAGGAAGGAAGAAACAGGAGTGAAGTGAGAACACAACATATGGCACACTCACCCATTAATGTAACGGCTATGACCCCTTGGCTGAACAAGTACCCTTATCATTCCACAGCTAGGACATTCCAAGAAGGTTTTATGTATGGTTTTAGGATCCCTGCACTTGACTACATAGGGACACCAGATTGCAAAAATCAGCTTTCTGTTAGGACCAATCCAGGTGTGGCAGCAACACAAATTGAAAAAGAATTGCGCTGGGGCAGAATAGCTGGGCCTTTAAATTGTATCCCTGTACCCAATTTTGTCTGCTCCCCAAGAATGAGGAAGGGGAGTTCAGATTGATTCATAATCTATCGGCCCCTAAAGGCAATTCATTGAATGACGCCATCAGTGATGAGATCTGTAGTGTGAAATATGCTTCCTTTGACCAGGCGGTACATATGCTAAGGGTTTTGGGCCCCGGGGCCCTGCTAGCAAAATCTGATATTGAGTCTGCTTTTCGTTTGCTGCCAGTTTACCCATTGGATTTTCAACTCCTAGGTTTTAAGTTTCAGGACAAATTCTACAAGGATATATGCATGCCCATGGGGTGTTCTATGTCCTGCGCATACTTTGAGAAATTCAGTTCATTTTTGGAATGGGTTTTTAAGCAAGCGACAGGGAATCAGTTTGTCTTGCATTATCTGGATGATTTTCTAATCTTGGTGTCAGCGGGCTCCCGGGAGTGTGCGTGGGTACTGCAGGAATTTTGCGTGCTCATGCAGGCTTTTGGGGTTCCCCTGGCACCAGGAAAGACAATAGGTCCAACGACTACGATAGAATTCCTAGGAATCAAGTTAGACTCAGCACAAGGGTGTTTCCGGTTACCAGCTGAAAAGATTAGGAAATTCAGGACAGCATTGCAGCAATGTCTGGCAAAAGATAAGGTGACCCTGCATCAGCTACAACAGACGGTAGGACAGTTGAATTTTGCTCTGATAGTCATACCAATGGCACAACCATTCTCCTGCTCCATCTCACAGGCCATGGCAGGTCTCCAAGAAAAACACCACCACACAAGACTGTCGGTTGAGGTTAGGCAGGACATGCGTAATTCAATGGCATTCCTGCAGGACTTCAACGGCAGGGTAGTGTGGCCCGGTCCACCCACTACTTCTGCGGAGTTAGGTTTATGGACTGACGATGCGGGTAGTGTGGGATTGGGTGCCAAACTCGGTAAAGAGTGAGTGGCTCAACATTGGCCAGCCTGGTGGGTGGAGAATGGTGTGACAGCCAATATTGGTTTCCTGGAACTATTTCTCATCTGGGTTGCATTAACATTTTGGCATGAACGCCTGCATAATCAATCAGTGGTGTTCTGGTCGGACAATATGAATGTAGTTAAATGCATCAACCAACAGGCAGCACGGTGTAAAATGATCCTCCGCCTGTTGAAGGAGATAGTGTTGTTATTTATGAAATTGAACATCCAGTTTAGAGCTAAACATGTGCCCGGGGTCTTGAATAATGCTGCTGATGAACTCTCTCGCTTCAAGATGCAGGTTTTCAGGGAACACCTACCCTCTGCAGAAGCGACCCCAACATCCTTCCCAGAAGTACTCTGGCAGATTGGTGCCCCCAACTACAGAACCTTGTGGCAGCTAGCCTAGCTCCCAGGACCAGGAAAGCTTATGAAGGGGCGTTTTGGGCATATTGTGCATTTTTGGGAAAGGATTGGGCAGAATAATGGCATGACACAGGGGCACTCCTGCTTTACTTAGGTGCTTTAAATGAGGAGGGGCGCTCAGCGGCGGCGGCCAAGCAACATGTGTCAGCAATCTCCTTCTTCGCACAAACTAAGGGCAGGGGAGACCCCACCAACAGTTTCATTGTTCGGACAGCCTTGAAAGGGTTGCAATGCCTCCAGGGGTCAGCACCAGACACGAGACATCCAGTTGGGGTAGAGCTGCTAACATCTCTACTGGCGGCTCGACGTCATAAGCAGCACTACAGGGAGACTTTGCTATTCAGAGTCGCCTTTTCACTGTTTTTTTATGGGGCTTTTAGGATAGGAGAGTTGGTGGCTCAGAATAAACAGGATGTGCAAGGGGGTCTGCAGTTTCAACATGCAAAGGTGCAAGGCGACGCCTTATTGAAATCTATTAGGAAATCCAAAATGGATCAAGAAAACAGATCAAGAAGCCCGTGGCGAGGGGCTAGTACTGCACCGTGCACTTGGTAATCCTTGCTGCCATGTGACTCAGTTAGAAGCATTCCTACAGCAGAGACCTAGTATAAGGGGGGGCGTTGTTAATTCATGCAGATGGTACCCCGCTCACCAGGTTTCAGTTTAAGAGAGTCATGGAGATGACAGTACAGAAGGCAGGTTTAGATCCTAGTTGTACTGGAACTTATTCTTTCAGAATAGGGGCGGCCACTGAAGCAACAGCGAGAGGTTTTCACAGCAACAATGTAAAAATGATTGTGAGGTGGTCCTCCAATAGTTATAAGCGCTGTGTGCGGCTACACATGCTGTGAGTAGTGTATTTCGCGCAAGTACTGATGCATGTTCCATCTCTGCTTACATTTACTATTTCTCAAGCCTGTCACGTAGGGGGGAAACTGGCAGCGGCGCATCAGCAGCTACACTCAATACAAGGACGGGCACATCCACAGGAACCACGACCACATGTTGTTTGGATTATTGGCCATTCATATGTGAGACGTTTGAATGAATTTTTCTTTTCAGGAAGTTACAAACACAGAGCTGGTTTTAGGGTGTCATTTCATGGAAAAGGGGGTCTCTGCTTTAGTCAGTTCAGGGGTTTCATAATGGACCTTTTGGGTAAGGATGGGGTTCCCCCCAGTATCATTATCCTACACTTGGGAGGGAACGATCTGGTAAATCTGGGTAAAAGGGGGCTAGTGGAAGCCATAATCACGGAGGTGGGTTGGTTAGCTAAGACATGCCAAGGGTGCACCATAATATGGTCACAGATGGTACCCAGATTTCAATGGAGGGGGGGAGAGTCTGTGAAGGCGTTGAATCACTCCGTAAGGAGGATCAACAATAAGATAGAGAGGTTGTTTAGGTCTCCTCAATTACAGACGATCGCCCACGGGTGTATCAGGGGGGGAGCCGTGCTTCTTAAAAGACGGTGTCCACTTGTCTACGGTAGGGAATGAAATCCTGTTAGAGAATCTACTGGCATGGTTGGGGGGCTTCAGAGGCAGGGCATGACCTTTCAGTTAGCGATTTGGGGGGGCCAGATAGTCGGTCAACTATGCTGGCCTGTGGTGGTAAGGTCATGATTGGTGAGCAGTAAATTTAAGGTCCTTAGAGGGCGGCGCCATTCATGAATGGGGTCGCCCAAGGGGAGGGACAAGTGGTCTCTCTTAGAACTGCAGGGGCAGTTACAGCCGGTTGGCTGGATGGGTGCGGGGGAGGGGGAGTCACGCTCTCTCTAGGCTGGTTGGCCACCCCGCACGTGCACAATGGCACCAGTAAACGGCGCAGAACTGCAAGGGCCCCCTTTATGGAGTTAATAGAGCGTACGGGGTAACCAGGGGGGGAAGAACCCTCACGGTAAACGGGCCCTCTGCGCATGTGCACTCCTGCTGGAGGGCGTGGTTAATTGATAAGGATCTAACACCAGTAAGTGACCTTGCCGTAGGCCCAAATAGGATACGCAGAAAAGTAAATGCTGTATGATTATGGATGATATGTTAGATTCGGATAGGAAATACCTTTGTACTAGAATTATGTTAAGGATAGCCATCTGACATCTGTACTTATCAATTGTAATCAATGTAATGCAATGTTTTTCTGCGTGATTGTGTAAATATTGTTTACATTAAAATTTTGTTTAATTTTATGTTAATAAATGCGGCAAGGGGTTGTACGACCCCCGCTTCCAAAGAACTCTTCTCATGTCATTAAATAGGGTTTGATACGGGAGTAGGGGGTACAGGTAGTCCGTGGCCATACTCAAAGAGATTCCTGGTAGTCATCAAGTGTTTTATTAGTGCAGGCATCTCTGCCTGAACACGGGCGGAGGCATGGTTTGCCATGGAAGTTTAGGAACACCTGCAAACATGTACACATGCGGACATTCCTAAGCTCCTCCTTCACCTTTCCCAACCTAGCCAAAGATTTACTCCAGCAATGGACTAAAGTAAATTAATTTCCAGAATGAGAATGGAAACTGAGGGAAAAAAATGTGCGTTTGTAGAGGAGACTCATCCCCCCTGTGCAGACATCTCCACTTTGGTGGGAATAAAAGCCAGAGGGAATGCTCATGTGACATTCCCAGTAGTTGCATGTAAACCTGCACCTAGGACAGCTCTCCCGGTTTGCTCTGGGAATATAGAAGAATACCAAAAAATAGTAAATCTGTCGCCACGCGTCGAAGTCAGTCCATGGGTGCAGCTTTGTAAATCGAGCCTACTGTTTCCAATCATCATGGACCAGCTGGCAACCAGCACTGACGTTGCAGTTGAAGCTTCCATCTGACATGCGTGGATAATAAAAAAGTTGCCACATGCCTACTGCTTTGTTAGGTGCAGGCTTCATGAAGTATGTGTGTACTGCAGTGGGAGCCTTCTCATGTCAGCAGGAGCCCGACCCTTCATCTATGTCATACAGGAGAGCGTCAGAGATATGAAGTCATTCAAGACCTGTGCATTTCCACTCCTGATTTAGAAGTGGTAATGTACGTTTGCAATTCACTTTTAGATCTGCAACAGAGGGAGAAGGCATTTCTATCTTTTTGCTGCACACTTTCCCTGCCTCAAACCTGCATTATATCAAGACCACCATAGGTAAATTTGAGGTGAGCCACGTATAGTTTTCAGCCCACCTCCATATGCTCAAGGGATGCACATTAATATGTCATAGGTGCTGTAACGCTTCACGTATATATTGTGCAGCAGGAGCAGTCACTTGTGGACAAGTCTTTTTGAGAATGAACACGTGTGTAAACAACGCTTTCTTACCTAAATTGCTGTATCACAGATAAGGAAAAATCTGACCCTAGGTAATTATTTCATTGTACTATTGAGAATGGAAATGGCAATGTTGGGAGGGCAGTGGCAGGGTGTGTGGCACATAGATGTCGTTTTTGGGAGTTCTGTTCATTTTTAATAAACAGCACCTAGGTAAAGGGAGCTGGAGTGCAGTGTGAGTGTGTGTGTGTGCGTGTGTGCGTGTCTGTGTGTGCATGCGTGTATGTATGTGTGTGCGTATGTGTGTGTGTCAGGCCTGAAGCAAAAAAAAACACATTTCATGCATATTCTATACGATGAGTCAAAGCATCTAGGGATTTAAGACATAACTTTGATATTTGGTTATTTGTCTTCATGACTAGAAGATGGGATAGCATGATCAGCAGCTGGAAGTGGAAGTCATTGTGTGATTCTCCTCTCTTTCCCATGAGAGAAGAAACTCAGCTTTTGTACAGTTCTTTGAGAGATTGAACAAGGCGTGAGCAGTAGAGAAGAGTGCTATAAGCAAAAATGTATTTTGCCAAATTGATGGTGAGCATGGCAAAGAGGGAGAAAGAGGATGTGACGATGGTATGGGTAGATGTTGCCCTTTGCCCATACTGGATCTCACATTATTTATTTTACAAAGCAGAAAATGTATCATGGCATGTATTGCACATCCTACGTACTAGTAACTGAGAAGTACAACTCTATTAAGTGGACAAAGACAGTTCACAGCAGCAAGAAAATACCTCGACTTGCTGGAAGGAATATAGTGAAAGTCATCCCTTATAAAGCAAGAATGTTACAGGAAAATATAGAATTGAAGAATAGCAGAAGTGATTTCTGATAAAGTCTGGAAATTTAATGGTTAAGAAAAAGGCAACGATTTATGAACACCTACCGATTCAGGTGTTGATCAGTTGTGGTCTCCTGTACACCACTCTCAACTAGGACAAAAATAAATGGCTAGAAACCTTTGTGCCACTAAGTTGTCATGTTTCCAAGCAAATGTGGTCAAACCAGATACATTTCTCTTGGCCCAAGGCAGTGCAGAAATATTAGCTTACCAATATAAGTGGGGAAAAGTTGCAGGTGTCCCTTGAACCTCTCCTATAGCTTACCTAGAAAGGATCCATGTTAGGAGCAGACAACCTGCCAGAGACAACAGGTCACATTTCTGGGGCACTCACACAAGACATCTGGACTAAAGCTTATAGAGGCGTTCATTGTCCAAACTGGTACAGAACAGACACAAACTAATAGTAGCAATTATCACACTTACTGTGGCAATAGAAAATTTGAAAAATGTAAATTTTTATGAAAACATATAGTATGGTGTTAAAGGTATTTCTTATTCCTACAAAGGATTCTCTTCTATCTGTTTCCAGCAACAAATTAATTTTTATTCCATGGTGAGAGGTGGATTACATCAATCACATACTTGATACTAAGGCGGGTCTGGTGGCTTAGTGGACTAATGCGTCCACTTTAGGTGTGGGCAGTAGCGGTCGGTGGTGGGAGTATCTGACGGGCGGTGATGTGGGGAGGGGGAGGGGCAGGGTGAGGGGTAGTAATTTATGGATTACGGATTACGGAGGATTACAGGTAAGTAAATATATAAATATATAAAACAAATTTTGTTTCGCGCACTGCAACCCCAAATGCGATGTAGTGTACGCAACAAAATTCGTTTTATTCATTTATATGTTTACTTACCTGTAATCCTCTGTAAACCATAGATTATTCAGCACCAAGATAACCATTGTGGCAAATATGTGCTTTACAAATACACATGTTATGTCAAGGGAGCTGCCCTCAACTCACAGTCTCAGGCAAGCTCTATCAACTAGAGTGATCATGGAGCTGATTCTCACCTCTATGCCTGACACAGAAAATGTTCTGTTTGTAGTCCTTTCGCATGAGGACTGCGAGAAGATGTATTTCAGATTTACTGGATTTTGATTGTAACAAAAGACCTCCAGTGACTATTACTTCTGGAAGATAAGTGAGCCTGCTTACACTTCATTCTATCAACACAAGAGAAAGGTCCAAAGATGTCTTGTATTAATTTCAGATGGCCAAGCAGATACCAACTATATGGAACTTAAGTAAGATATCTAGTATACGAATAGGTATTTAAAAAATCATATGTGCACTTTCACCATAATATTCCTAACATAGTTAGGGTTTGCCTTTTTTAGGTCGAGGCTAGGAAGTGCTTGAACTGTCTCTTCGAGACATGTTATTTACACCTTGTGGGCTGACAGCCCACCCATTGCTTTTTCATTTGTTACTGTGATTGTCCTTTGAAAAGGATTGCTTACTAGTGGTTAATCTTTCCTTTTTGTCTATCCTTTTCATGCTTTGTTTTCTCCAATGGAGGACCGCTCAATTACTTGTAGTCTTACACTTGTCCCATTATAGAAACAGTTCTACGGGCGACTTTTTCTTCTTCTAACAGCACTTAACAGGAGCAGGCGCTTCGAGATCTGTTTCTGAAAACAGGGCTGTAATTCATGTTCTCATCTCATCACATAGCCTTCTTTCCTCCGGCAGGCTCACTTAGTACAAAATGCCCCCCATTCACTTGCCGCTCCAGCCTCATGCCACCTCACCTTCCACCAGCTAAACGCATGCGTAATCTGCTGCCAGGTCACCCGTAGTTGCCACTGTACAGTCAGGCAAGCCACAATGGGGTTTTCCTGACCTGCTCCGGTCTAGGTGGCTTGTTTCGGCCTATCTATGAACAATGCTGTGGGCTCTGAGCCCTGTCATCTGCCATGGAGGCTTATCTGTTCATTGATGTTGACACGTGGACTCGATTACATGTTACTACACAGAAACGTGTTATAGTCTTTGGTGTTCTTAGGTTTGTCCATAATCTAAATTGCTATGTTAAGTGGCAACCCTCTTGCAACATTGTTGCCCAGCTCTATTTGACATTCAAAGTCCCTGCTTTAAACAGGAACAGTTGAGTGCAAGCAATACATGTAATGCATGCATCTTATATCAATGTAACCAAGGTTGGCAAGTGTATTGTTGTGTTATTTTATTCCTCGCATATATTCTCTAATTTAATTGTTTGGACTAGATTGTAGATGATCATGTACACCACGAATCATAATTAGGGAACACACTATCCGCATAGCTTCAGTATGCTGGAGGGGACAGCTGTGTACACGTCCAATATTTGGCACAGGCTGCACTTGGAAACACTTATCCCAACTTGTTAACTGACGGTGCGGATTAATTTATAATCCACAGACAATAATGCAGAAAGGGTTCTTAAATGTTATTTTGCATGCAGTAACATCTTAGTTTTTTTTTTCTTTTTTTTTTTTTTTCTGCCAGACGTTTATTAATATTTCTTATTGCAGTACATATAGCATAGCCTACAACCCGTAGGGCCGGCTGCAACTTGTGGGTGTCCATGATGGACCAAGAGGCGCAGGTAACATATAAGCAGTCACACATCGGCCACCTTAGGCCGTAGCTCGTTGGCAGTAACCTTCGTGCCACCGGTGCTCCTATTTACAATATGCTTTCAAATGACGTCTTATTTTATTAAACATAAGAAAACATTTCAACTCTGTAAACTGGACATTGCTCATCGGTGTGTCCCATTTTGTCGGCTGTATCACCAAGGAACATGTCAGCAGCCGTTCTTCCGAAACCTATAATTAATGCACGCTGACCTCCGGTGTTTGGCAATAGTGTGGGTGTATTTGACACTCGTATGTGGTCAACACTTGCTACGAGGTATTCCGCCCATCAAGGGACAGCGGAGCCTCTCGTTTCATCCCTTCATAGTGCAGTGTTTCGCACGGGTGGTGGTGTGTCCTGTCAGTCTGCTGAAGAGACGTGACCCTCATCTGTCCTAATGTCTGATTCTGTGTTCGTGTATGCCTCCAGGCTCATGATCTATATATGAAGGGCAACTATCCAGTACAGTCAAACGGGGGGTGAATATACGGGAGTAGAGGGAGGGGGGGGGCATGGGTGGGGAGGGAGAGTGTGTGCAAGAGAGTGTCGCTGTGAAAGGTGGCCAGGAAGACACGTCAGTGGACCTTTGTGGTGTCACTGCATGCAGTAACATCTTAGTTAACTAGATTTCTTTCTACTTTTCCCAAAGTTCAGTAGAACATGAGTTCATGTATCCACCTAATTTACATGCTTGCTATATTTAAGCCCCGCGACTTTGCCCACACATCCATTTTATACGTAGATTGTCACATGCATTTAATGTGGTTTTATGTTGTGCTACATTTTTTTTTTTAAATCTTGTTATTAACAAATCAACAGAAAGAAACAAAAGACATCAGGTGAGGTGACAGTTTCCATAGTAAACTATTCAAACATCGCGCGTACGGAATGCATAAATCAAGTTATGGTTCAAGGGATCACGGGGATTCCTGCGCTTCCACTGTTGTTCGTTGCTCTGGTGGCGCACAAATCTCCCTACGATGGCTATTCCATGCCTCCCAGACCTTACCCCATTTTCCGGGACAGCCCCATGCGACATACACAGACTTTTCCCGGATCATGCACCATTCCAAATCGTCTGCCCATTTGGAAACTCTGGGCAACAGGTCCACTCCCCAAAGCTGGGCAATATTCCGCCTAGCTACCATACATGCCAGTGTCACCCATTGCTTACTGTATACATTCAGGTCTGTGGGTTCCCACACATTCAATATACATCTCCGGACCTCCAGTCATATTTCCTCTCCCAAGGCCTCTCTCATCTCATCATGAACCTTCACCCAATATTCCCGCACTACCTCACAATGCCACAAGATGTGCATGAAGGTGCCTAATTCCCCACAGCCCCTCCGGCACTCTCCACTCTCCGCCCGTCCCATACGCACCAATCTCGGCCCTGTAACATACGACCTATGTAAGATTTTCAATTGCACCAAACTAAGCCGCATCTGAATCGCCACCACCCTCGGGGAGGAAAGTGCCTCCGTCCAGTCTTCATCATCTAGCTCCATGCCATCAGCACTCCACTGTGTTCTGAGAAGTCCCAGGGGGTTTTCCATATGATTAACAAGCTTTCTATATATTAAAGAGATGGATAGTTTTCTCAGGTATGTGTCCATCAAGCACTCTATCCTCTAGGGGAGAAGCCTCTGGGATTGCGGTATCTCTAGGTACATGGGTTTGGAGAGCATGCCCAATCTGGAGGTACCGATAGTGTTCATTATCATGGAGGTTATACTGTTGCTGTAGGGATTCAAAGGTATGCATTTCATCCCCACCCCAAACATCCTTAATCTGAGAAATTCCAATGAGATCCCATTTATCAAATCCCTTGGACTTCCACAGACTACCAAGTTTCTCCGAGTTCCACAGGGGGATGGCCAAGGTCAGTTTCCCTTCCCAAGCAAGATACCTATTAGCATGCAACGCATGAACTGCGTGTGCCGTTGGGCCCGTCAGTAACAAACGCCCGGGCCTGGCATTGAGGGTCCTTGTGACATCTCCGCCTGGTGTCTGTCCTCGATCCATGGCATAGCCGGGGTCCCCGGGGGGTCCGTACATGATATGGTTCACAGTCGCAAGCTGTGACGCCCAATAATATTTTCTAAGATCCGGCAAACCAATCGCACCATCGTACCATGGGAGAGTGAGCTTGGTGAACGCTATTCTGGGTCTTCCGTCCCAGAGAAGCTTCCTCTGAAGAGCCTCTATTTCTTTAAAATAGGACAGGGGCACCGGATCCATCGCATTCTGAAGTACGTATAAAAATCGGGGAAGGGCCATCATCTTGAACAGGTAAAACAAAAAGATTCCCTTGGTGATACCTAAGTTGGATTTTATCTAAAAGACAATCTATTACTATTTTCCTGCTTGCTTCAATTTATTGCTCATATGAACTCACAACCACCATTCACCATAATTTTATGAACCCCACATTTAAGTAGAACCACAAAGGCACTTACAATCTATATATTAATCAAAACATTGTCAAGGCGTATGTCTCATTCGATATTTTATTTAATAAAAAGTCGAGAAACATCTGATGATTACAGTCAGTGGTTACAATAGTTTTTCTTTATCCCATTTACCACTGTTGATAGTATTTAAAAAAAAATCTCATACAATATCATACATCAGATTACACACAAATATTAAAAACATTAAACAAAAAACTGGTTAGAGCATGTAGACGCGTTTTGGTGGATCTTGCTAGTTCGCACTACCTTCTTCAGGACAATAAAACACAGTAATCTTTCTAAACTCCACTCATGACCCAGGTTCAGTTGCAGGTCCTCTTTATTCAGCTAAGGTGGTATCCTATGTTTGGCAGGGCTTTCCTATCGGAGGGTATGTTATTATCCGTCTCAGTTTAATAACTTTGCAGATTAATCCTGCTGTGATAAATTCTTAATTGCTGTAATGTCCCCCGGAGCAATTCTTTTTCTTGTCTTTCTTAATTCAATTAAAGAGGCTCAAAGCGGCGCTGCTCACTTCACCCTTCTTATAGGATTTCATCAATTGTCCTATATTTAGGTTTCACTTGCACGGCCGTATTTCTTCTCCTACTGCCCGTCCCAAAAAAATCGGGGAAGGTCCATCATCTTGAGCAGCACTGGCCTGCCCAGCAGGGATAATGGAAGGGCCCTCCAGTGCTCCACGTCCCTCTGAAACTGCTTCAGGGGAGGGCCCAGATTGTTTGCATAACGCAGCTTTGGGTCCAACGTTATATAGATACAGAGGTATTTGAACCCAAGTGGCGCTATCTGTATTGGTCACGACTGCGGGATCGCCGGTGGCTCGCCCACAAGGACAAAGAGTACTGATTGAGCCCAGTTGATAGCGAATCCAGAATATTTACCAATTATGGCCAATATATCCAGAAAACTACTCAAAGATGCCCTGGGGTTGGTAAGATAAAGCAGGATATCGTTGGCGTACAGCGAAATTTTATGCTCCCACTCGGGCGTCCATCGCAGGCCTCGTATTGACCGGTCCCACCGGACCCATGCCGCCAGGGGTTCCAGTGCAAGAGCAAAGAGTAGCGGGGACAAAGGGCATCCCTGTCTCGTGCCCCTCTCCAGAGGAAAGTCAGCCGACTTACATTTGTTCACAACTATCCTAGCCAAGGGATTAGCGTATAATAAGCGTACCCAGCCAATGAACACTGGTCCAAACCCCAATTTAGCCAATACTGCAAATAAGTATGACCACTCAACCCTATCGAACGCCATGGTGGCATCCAAGGATACCAGGACCGCCGGCTCGTGTATTTTGGGAGAGCCACGCAGGACCCTATGCAGCCTCCGCAGATTGAGTGCCGTATCGCGGCGCGGCATGAAGCCAGATTGGTCAGGGTGCACCAAAGTTGTGATCACTTAACTAGTCTAGTAGCAAGGAGTTTCGCCAAGATTTTGGGCTCAGCGTTGAGCAGTGAGATGGGTCTGTACGAGGAGCATAGCGTCCTGGGTTTGCCCTCTTTGTGGATTACCGCGATATTAGCCACCCGCTGGTCATATGGGAGTCGTCCTACCTCCCTACCTTCTATAAACATGACCCGGATGTACGGGGCGAGCTTATGGGCATTCAATTTGTACAGTACGATCGGAATTCCATTAGGGCCCGTTGCCTTCCCTGATTTTACCCCCCTAATCGCCTGCGCCCCTTCTCCGTCTTCGAAAGGGGACTCCAAGTAGCTCTTGTCGTCGTCGGACAGCTCAGGCATACGGATATCCCTGATTACCTCCCTTCATTCTGCCTCTGTGTACCCCCAACCGTGGTATACACCCCTTTGTAATAGTCCAAAAACTCATCCGCCACTGCCTGTGGGTCTGTGACCGGGCCGGTGTCCTTTCCCTGTAACTCGGGTACCAACCTCGAGGTCCATACCTCCCGTTCAAGCCACGCTATCAATTTACCGGCCTTGTCCCCATGCTCGTAGATCCGACTTTGAACAGCGTTATTCTGGGCGATCGCCCCATCCCTAGCTAAGTCTTTGTACTCCCCCTGTCGCAGTCTCAAAAGATGCAGATCTGCTGGAGTGGCTGATCTTGCCGCCCTCTCCTCCAATCCGATCACTTCCGCCTCCACCTTGGCTACCTCGGCTTGCCGCTTCCTTTTCTTCCCGGCAACCAATGATAGGACCACGCCCTTAATCACTGTTTTGTATGCTTCCCACAAGGACCGCGCCGAGTCCACAGTGCCCACATTCTCATGGAAGTAACGATCAGACTTCGTAACTATCTCTTTTTTGGTGGCTGGGTCCTTAAGGTGCCACGCATTGATAGGAGCTACTCTACCAACAGCAGGCTGTCCGAGTTCAACAGTTAGCCACATGGGGGAATGATCTGAAATACCCCTAGCAAGATACCTCGCTTCCCTAATTGCGGCTGCCATGGCCACCGGCACCAACACATAGTCCAGTCTGGACTGACTGTGGTGCGCAGCAGACACATGCGAGAAATGTACCCGCCAGCTATCCACAAGTCCCATTGTTTCAAGGATTTCGGGGAGCCACCTCTGTGAAAGCCTGAGTACCGGTGGCGGATATCGGTCAGTCTCTCCATCTAGCACCGCATTAAAGTCCCCCCCTAGTACCAGCAGGCCCTGGGGCAGGGCAAGAAAGACTGCACCCAGATCTCGGAATGTATCTGCTTGGAGGCCAGGCGGCACGTTTATGGACAAAAAGGTCACTGTTCTCCCTCTTCACCGCCCCGAAATGCCGACATAACGGCCCCTCTGATCGGACCACGTTACCTGGACTTCCATGGGAAAGGAGTTTTTCATCACGATACCCACACCCCGGGACCCCTTGGTAAACCCAGCGTGCGCAACAAGTTTATACCCTATATAAGGCCGATGCCCATCCCCAACTCGCAGTGTGCCTGTCGCCCAATAGCCACCCGTCTAGAAAACTAAAAGTAGTAGTGAGGAGATAACCAATACCCCACCCCTACACTTAACCCCCGTAGAAACATGTTAGGCCCTGCATTTATTGATCAAAATTTAAGTCCACCCTGCAGGAAAAAAAATGGCTGCTAGATCGCCCCAAAAAGTCGTATCTCCCCTCAAGCGTACACAACACAACTTCACCCCGTGTTACTGTTCCGTTCTCTCCTCCGCCTCACCGTGGTCGTGACCCTCAGCCCAACCGCAGGTCTACTGTCGATGCAGTCCGATGCGACCTCCGGATTGTCAAAGAACCAGGCCTTTCCCTCGGTCTCCACTCGCAGTCGGGCCGGATATATCATGCCATATTGCAGTCCCCTGTCACGAAGCTTCTTCTTCACTGGGAGGAAATTTTGTCTTCGTTTCTGCACCGTCTGTGTGAAGTCCGGGAAGAAGGAGAGCGTTGTATTTTCATAACGCAGTGGGGTCCTTGTCCTTGCCGCTTGCAGGATAGCATCCCGATCCCGGAAATTAAGCACTCTTGCAATCATCGGGCGAGGGGGCACCCCTGGTCTCACTCTAGGGAGTCCAGGCAAGATGGCCGCCGTCAGGCTGTAGGGAGAGGTCGCACTTTCCCCCCCCTCTCCAGAAATCTTAGCTCATTGATCCCTGCTGGTTATTAATGGTGAAGGACTTTGATGCTGCAATAACCTTGGAAATGCTTTTTTTTTGCCGATGTTGGACACATACTGCAACTGGAGGGGATGGTCATTGCAGTGGCTACTCTCGGCCAGGGTCAAACAATTAGAGCCTCAGACTACCTATCGGAGCCCAAACTCGATAGTATAGGCAGTTATTCGGTACTGTTGCTTTGGCTGGGGGACCCTGAAGCGAGTCATGGCGCCAAAGAATCAGAGGTCTGTGAAGGAGCAGAAAGAGCTGCTTGAGAATGAAAACGCGACGCTCAGTGATCCAGGGGTACCAACGCCTAATCTGAGGGCAAAATCTCGGCTAAAAGCCCAGACTCGGAGGGCTATGGGGAAAGCAGACAAACTGACGGAGAGTGCCAAGAAGAAAGAAAGGGAGAAGAAGGAAAGGGCGCTTGCCAGCAAAAAAGGAGGCAAGACCCAACTGATGAATCTGGAAGCAGGAAAAGAGACGGTCCTACGCCAGCCTACCTTGTATGAATCTTTCTCCTCGGTACCGGCTGTAACATCGATGCCAATCCAGCCCCAGCTGACTTCCCAGATTGATGATACAGAAGCAGCTGACAGCGCACACATCCAGGATGAGGCACGCAACGGGAGCTACGAGCAGTCGGCCGATGCGCAGGCCACGGGGATGGCTCCCGAGTTTCAGGATCTGAATTGTGCGGTAAGAGATGCGAGCGATGCGGGCATACGAAAGGAGGGCCCCGTGACTATCGACCATCAGCAAACCCAGAAGACTCAGCAGGCGGAACCCCGGGACTCGCAGACAGAGCAGCCGTCCGTGGACGCAGAGGTACGGAGAGACGGTCGTGAGTCTGCTAATTGGGGGAATTGCGAAGATAGAGATCTGGATGGTAAAAGTGGGGGCCTCCTTGACAAGAATACCACCTATAACATTGTTACATGAAGCCTCGGTGGCCCAGAACATAAACACTAGTCCCCCAGGCTGTGTAGATGAAGCCGCTGACAGCGGGGCAAAGGAGCAAGCTGTTGGGGAGGAATTTGGCGCTGGGATTCAGTCTGTGGCAAAGATAAACATTGAAGACTCGCAAACCATTAAGGGAGTCATGGTACAAGGGCTAAGCATGTCTTCTTTAATTCCTGGTTCGCCCAGCGATGACTGCTTTTATTCTGTCAACGATGAAGAGGGTGATAAAGAACGGGAGGAGGAGGAGGAGGAGGAGGAGGAGGGGTCCGTTTTAGGCTTAAGTGAGTGCTCAGACTCAGCTTCACCGTTGTCAGAGGGTAACACAGAGGACTCAGAGTTGGATACCTCAGAGGCAGAAAGGAGCACAGTAACCAGAGCCTGCCCGCGACGGAAATCAAATGGCACCAAAGGCAGATCACGTAACAGAACAAAAAAATCAGTAGGTCCTGTTCAATTAGGTGTGGCAAAAAAACTGGATTGGGACTACTCCACCACATCATAGCTGTACCAGGAAGGAGCCGGAGCCAGCTCACTACACCCTACCCAACCTATCCCGCAGGCTCAGAATCAAATCTCTAACTTCGACCACCTGTTTACAACATTAAAGCAGATGCAGAGTGAGGCCAGAGTCAAAAGCCGCAGAGCCAGGCAAGCTAATAAAAAAATGCAGGGGACACTGCGAAAAGTGAACAAGTTATATGCAGACATTGCTGGCCGAGTCATAGAGGTGGAAGAATGAACGGGGAAATTGGAAGATGAAGTCACAAAGCTACAGGAGGATAGACAGGAGCAGGAAAAAACATCATCAGACGTTTTATGGAAGCTTGAAGACTTTGAAAATAGGCAAAGGCGCAACAACATAAGATTACTGGGAGTGGGGGAAGGGAAGGAAGGGCAAGATGCTCGGGTATTTGTGATCGAGTTGCTTAGAGGAGCGTTCCCCGAAATAACTAAGTGGGACTGGGAAATTGAAGTCCAGCGAGCCCATCGGTTCCCCCTGATGCAAAGAAAGGGGAATCCATCAGATAAACCAAGGGCAATACTAGTGTACGTAGGGAATTTCTTGTTAAGAGAGGAAATAATGAGCAAGTCTAAGCCAGAGTCCAAGCGCACGTACAAGGATATAAGCTTTTTTGCCCGGCCTGACTTCTGCCATGCTACGGTTGAGAGAAGGTGGCGTATGAAACAAGTAATAACTCCATTCCAAAAGGCAGGGTGCGGGCATATTTGATGTTCCCATGTCGCCTCAACGTAGGGATTAACGGTCAGTTTAGGGTGTTTTATTCTGAACTCTTTTCCCAAGAGCACCTTACTCTGATGAAAGAGAACAAGGGACAGAGCAGTCAGATGGCAGCTGTGAGTCAGGCAAACCGTAAGACACAGAAATAGTCACTCCGGAAGGTCACTGGGAAGACACGGCTGAAAATTTGTTTAGATATCAGCAACAGGGGTCAGTATAATAAAGGGTGTAACTTACTGTATGTGAGAAAATGGAGAGGGGGAGGGGGGACAACCCGGGGCCACAGCTGTCACCTATAGGTCAGGATTTACCTATTTGCCAGTAAGGGGGGGTGGTCTCAAGGGTGGGTTGTCAGAGGGGGGGTACAGGGCACAGTACATTAAGAGAGCACAGGGGTGGATTAGGAAGGGTAGGTGGTTGGCTGACTACATGCAGTATTAAATTGTTTACGGAAGCAATAAATAAGGAAAGAATCAAAAATGAAAATGGTATAACATATCGTATGGACTGCTGGGTTGGGAAACTTCTAGATGTGTTTTAATGGGTACTCGACTAGTAACCTGGAACGTTTGTGGGGTAAATGATCGCCAGAAAAGGCAAAGAGTCTCTATCTCACTAAAACAGATGAATGCAGTCTTCGTATTTTTGCAAGAAACGCATATCATGGCCTCGCAAGGGTACCTTTTGGATCAACCAGGATTTTGTGTTTTAGCATATTCTAAACAAGGGGCTAGGAACAGAGGTGTCGCTATACTATCTAAAAATAAGAATGTAATAACTAGAAAGTAATTGGAAGATCATTGGGGTAGGTGGGCGCTGGTCGAGTGTTTGATAGAGGGGGAGTGGACCACCCTAGGGGCAATATACGGATCTACGGAAGATGATCCAGAGATCTTTGAGTTTTTAGATGTAGAGCTAGCTACTTGGCCCCCCGTGTTATACTGGCTGGTGATTTTAATATTAATGGAGCGGATGGGTTAGGGCCAGGGCCATATGGCAGATATCAAGGCAGGAAAAAAGGGTATACCATGCACTACTTAGCCTTGCAAGGAACAATGTGTTATCAGATGTTTGGGGGAAAACAAGACCGGATGATAAGGGGTACACATTCTACTCAGCCCCACATCAGATCTGTGTAAGGTTAGATTATTTTTATACGTCTAATTCATTGCTCTCCTGTCTAAAAATAGAAAGGCTCCCTCGGGTATTTTCTGATCATAACCCGTTAATGCTACACCTAAATCTTCCAACAACGACTAGAAGGGGGAGGGTATGGACTTTTGAAAGAGGGCTTCTGCAAGATGAAAATTATGTACTGCACATGTCACGATGAATTAAAACCTACTTTGAGATCAATAGGGGTAGTGCGGCAGTAGGCATTGTCTGGGATGCTTTTAAGGCAGGAGTGCGCGGGGAGACACTAAGTTATAACATTTTCCAACGACAACAGGAGCAGTTTAAGAATAGAGACTTAGCCAAGGCAGCTCTAGATGCAGAGGAGGAGCTGTCTCAGTGTGTGTTAACAGGGGCCCCGCTTGATCGTGCTCTCTTTAAGGTGGCAAAAGCAAAAATGGACGCAGAAGAAGATGTGACAAATAAGGCTGCTAAGATTTTTATGACGAACAGGGAGAGATGCTACGAATTTAGCGAGACAGTTGGGCGCACACTAGCCATCCGCACTAGGCGAAAGGCAGCTTCAGGAGAGGTAAGGGAAATTAGGGACACAACAGGTAGATTACTTACAGACCCCGACGAGATACACGAAGTGTTTAGGAAATACTACGCTACATTGTATGATGATCAGCAAGGTAGAGACCCTGAGGAAATTGGTACATATCTTGAGGACATTCCGGCAACGAGGCTGTCAGAGGAAGACTCTGAAGGGCTAGAAGAATTCCTTGGTCTAGAAGAGATTAAAGTTGCCATAGCAAATCCTCCTTCTGGTAAGGCGGCAGGCCCAGACCAAATCCCAAATGAATTCTTTAAAGTTTTCTGGGATGTACTTAGCGAGGATTTGGTAACAACGATGCAGCAGGCGCAGTCAGGGGACTCTATACCGGGCTCCTGGGGAGGTGCGGAAATTGTTATAATATTAAAGAAGGGGAAACCACCTACAGAGCCCGGATCATACAGGCCGATTACGCTAATAAACGCCGATACAAAGATCTACTCTAAGGCATTGGCAACAAGACTAGCCCGAATATTAGGAACTCTTTTGAGTAGTAACCAGCATGGCTTTATTCCAGGGAGGGGCACTACCCACCATACACGTAAGGTTATCACGCTATTTGATGCCACGGAAGTCGCAGGAGACCCGATGGCAGTAATGCTACTGGATGCAGAGAAGGCCTTCGATTGGGTCTCCTGGGACTATCTGTGGTTTATTTTAAGAAGAGTGGGTTTTAAAGAGGGATATGTCAAAGCGGTGCAAGCGTTGTATATGGCCCCACAGGCTTCTAGTCGAATCAATGGAGGTTCAACTCGCTCGCTCAAAATAAAGCGTGGTACAAGGCAGGGGTGCCCGTGCTCCCCGCTTTTATTTGCAATGTACATGGACCCACTGATCCGCAAAATTGAGATGTGTGAAAGGATCAGCCCGCTGACCACGCGCATGGGGCACTGTAAGATTCTCGCATACGCCGATGACGTGGCAGTAATAACATCTAACCCTACGGAGGCTATAGAACAGGTTGAGATCGAGGCTCGGAGATTTGGCCAGGTCTCAGGGTACGTGTTGAACACCTCTAAGACGCAGATTATAAAGAATCAACACGCAGATTGTTCTGATCAGCGGGTGGCTCAGAAAGGAGCATATTTGGGGATAATTATTACTTCTGAACAAGACACCTTAGTTGAAGAGAACATAACTCCAATAATGGCTAAAGTAAAGAAGGATTTAGATAGATTTCAGAATTTGCATCTCTCAATTGTGGGCCGAACTAATATTGTGAAGATGATGATCAAGCCCAAGTTCCTTTACATCTTTAGAGCAATTCCATTATTTTTTAAGCCAAATGGTTTAAGAGCTTAGAGCAAATGATTAACAGATTTATCTGGGCTAGGGGCAAGACTAGGACAGCTCTGAGATTTATGGCGCTCCCTAGAGTGAGGGGAGTGTGGGTGCTACCAGATTTAAAACTCTATTACTGGGCGGCCGCACTCCAGTACATGGTAGGTTTACTGGGGGGAGCTGAGGCGGAGGGACAGGATGAGTTTGGCACCCTAGCAATTTATGGTTTGGTTATGGGGGCAGAGGCGGAGAATTTATTCTTAAAACACACTGATTCGAGTTATTTTAAAAGGACACGATTCAAGACGATCCTTGCAGCACATAGCGTCTGGAAAGCATTCACGAAGAGTTTTGGCTTTGGGAAATACAATGCATACACAAGAATGCATGCTAATCCTACTTTTCCTCAAAATGTTTTTTCGGATTCTGTATTTAGAGAATTGGGGAGGCGGGGATAACGATGATCGGTGATGTCATGGGTTTCAAGGAATGATACAATTCTCGGAGCTGCAGACAAAGTATGGTTTAGAATCAAGACAATTTTTTTAATATTTGCAAGTGAGAAGCTATATAGCTAAAAAAAGGGGAGGCCTGGCAGGGTTTGGGAAAAACTCAGTTATGGAGATAATTCAAGTTGGCCTAGATTGCACGATCAAGAAGTTTTATTCTGCATTGTTAGAATCTAAGCAGGATGATATGGAAAGGAGTGCAGATAAATGGGCAACGAAGCTAGATGTGGGGGAAGAGTGCTTTTACCTCTCACTGGATATGGGACAGAGTATTCTGTGTTCAGCACCTCTCCAGGCACAACATTATAAAACCTTGTTCTGTCTATATTATACGCCTGCGAGAATCGCACAATGGGGAGGGACATTGGGAATTCGCTGCCCTAGATGTGGAAGCACGGACGCTGATCTAGCACATATCTTTGTAACATGCACTCACTTGCAGTCAATACAAAAAGACATAGAGGTGTTTCTTCACAGATCACTAGGAATAGGGATCACTTTGACTCCTTCTATAATTCTTCTAGGGGTCAATAATAATGATAGACAGATGAAAGGTGGATATTTTATCTTTGTTGCCATGGCAGTTCTGAGGCTATGCATTGCCTCAGCGTGGCTTGACCCTTTACCTCCGACATATCACCAATGGCGAGCAAAATTACTCTCGATATATAATTTAGAGATAGCAATTTATGCAAGAAAGGGGAAAAAGGGAAGAAAACTAGGCGAGCAAATTTGGGAACCAATTAAGCGGTGGAAAGAGGGAATTCCTTTCAACGTTGTTACAAATGTAATATAGTGTAAGAATTTTTGCAAAATATGTTGATGGTAACATTAATGTTTTGTTTATTCATTTTTGTTTATTTGCTGTGCCCTGTACATGTAAAAAAGGGGAAAAATGCTTAAAAAAAAAAGGAAAAGAATCTAAAAAGAAACCAAACAAAACGAATATTGATACTGGCAATACGATCGCAAAACCAACCCACCCCTCCCACCCCAACTCCCATCCCCCCTCCTTGCACCCCTACATAAGGCCGATGCCCATCCCCAACTCGCAGTGTGCCTGTCGCCCTATATCCCCCGTCTAGAAAACTAAAAGTAGTGGTGAGGTGGTAACCAATGCCCCACCCCTACACTTAACCCCCGTAGAAACATGTTAGGCCCTGCATTTATTGATCAAAATTTAAGTCCACCCTGCAGGGAAAAAAATGGCTGCTAGATCGCCCCAAAAAGTCGTATCTCTCCTCAAGCGTACACAACACAACTTCACCCCGTGTTACTGTTCCGTTCTCTCCTCTTCCTCTCCGTGGTCGTGACCCTCAGCGCGACCCCAGGTCTACTGTCGATCCAGTTCGATGCGACCTCCGGATTGTCAAAGAACCAGGCCTTCCCCTCAGTCTCCACTCGCAGTCGGGCCGGATATATCATGCCATATTGTAGTACCCTGTCACGAAGCATCTTCTTCACTGGGAGGAAACTTTGTCTTTGTTTCTGCACCGTCTGTGTGAAGTCCTGGAAGAAGGAGAGCATTGTATTTTCATAACGCAGTGGGGTCCTCGTCCTTGCCGCTTGCAGGATAGCATCCCATCCCGGAAATGAAGCACTCTTGCAATCATCGGGCAAGGGGGCGCCCCTGGTCTAGGCCTCCCCCCCGGCACTCCATGGGCCCTCTCGACAGTAAAAAAGTTACTAAGACCCTTTGGCTTGAGATGATTAAGGATGATATCTTCTATGAACAAGTCCGGTGCAGATCCTTCTGATCTCTCGGGAATTCGAAGAATGCGCACATTGTTGCGCTCGGCTCTCCCCTCATACTCATCGAGTTTCCGATCCGTGGAGTCACGCGAGGTCTTGAGGGCGCGCTCTTCCTGCTGCAGTTCTGCCACATCTTCCATCAAACTTGTGGTCTAAATGTCCAGCGACTTTACCTTCTCACTCGCCTTAGTGAGGTCAGCGCGAATCAGATTTACCTCTATTGTGACCGCATCCAATTTACTCTCCATAGATTCCATCTTACCCCCCAGGGAAGACTGGATCCCATTCATGGCAGCCATTATGTCTACCAGCGTTGGCTCAGTAAGGGCGTCAGGCACTTTCCCCCCGACACCTGAGTCTTCCTAGGCTCCACCAGGGACTCTTTGGGCATTGTGAAGCAGTCTAATTTGTTAGACTGCACCTGTCTACCCCCCTTTGATGTCCGGGTCATGGCCCTGTCAGAATCTAGCTTCGTCGCCATCGCAAGGGGTGGCATTCGACTGCGGCGGGTTGATGGCTTTAATTGAGCGTCTCTGCTAGGGAACCAGTGACTCCACTGCAGCCAAACGTGCACTGAAGACCCCAGCATCCGCAGGATCTCAGTTGGGGAGGCCTGCTCCCTCCAATACCTAGATGTTAGGGGTGCCCTCTTGAGTGTCTCGCCAGAGGTCAATACCTCCCCCCCGCAAAGGCCAAATGTGAGCTTTCACCTTCACAGAGCCACACTCTTAGGCAGATTCCAAGGCGGCCCCGGTTGGTTGCACTTCCATGCTGCACCAGGGCCGTACTTCCGTGCAGTGTAGTGCCGGACTGCACTCCCAACCAGCCGCCACTGTCCTGACACAGGATGTTACTGTCTCATGCCCAATGTGCAGGGGACCAACGCTGCCCCATCAAACACTCCACTCGGTCTTCACAGGATACCCGGCACCGATCTCCCCAGTACTAAGCAGGCTCTCCCACCACTGGCTCAGTCTGGGGCTTATACCCGGCCAAACGCCCCACAGTGCGGTCCCCGTCACTTATTGGAATCCTGCCATCCACACCTGGCCACGGGACTCGGCAGCAACTGTCCGCCACGATCTGTCTCCCGGCCGGCTGTGCCTCCACGTCTCTGTCCCAGCGGGTGCCGATGATGTCACTCACGCGGCATGGGTCCGCGGCCGGGCAGACTCGCCGCCAGTCAGGGCCGTCCCAGGCTGGGCAGAGTCCGCTGCACAAATGGGGCCGGAGCGGTGACTTCCGGTCTCCGGCCCCGATGTTGTCACACTTGCGGCCGGGGTCAAGAGCCACCCGAGGTCCCGGCTTAGGGGGCAGCAGGCCGCAATCATTACGGGCGGCAGTTTTCAGCAGCCCGACATCAGATCCTGACGGGGGTTGCTGCTCCGGGCGTCGCTTCTCTTACGCCACAGGATCTCCGCAGTAGAGCTCAGGATTGATGACAGGATAGCGCCAGAGGTGGCTGGGGTCTCGGGAGCCGAGAGCTCACGCGGCAATCATGGTTCCGCGCATGGCTCCTCCTCTGTGCTACATTGTTTAACACATAATTCACTTGTGAAACAGGCCATGGGCAGTGTCACAAAAGAGAGTTCAAACCTATCCGGGTTGCTTTTCTAAGACCGAGATAAAATGTCAGATGCTGTTTTGGAGTGTGCCACAAACTCATTACGTGCTCCAAGCTTTCTCCGGAAGGTAGTTGATTATTAACAGACCGTTTTCATTTAATTACTTTAGGTTTTGTTACACATCAGGTAGTCTAAATATTTCATTAAGTACTCTTCCATTTCACTCCTGCATTGAAAAGGTGCCTTTAGGCTCAGTCTAGGCACTGCACAAGGTAAAACCTGGTTAATAATGACTATTAAACACAGTACAAAATTACAGTAAGCTTGGTGAAACTACAAAGAATAAGACACATCCGTATTTACTTGCACATTTCAGAAAGAAGATGCAAAAATAATTAAATGCATCATGTCACTCCTGCCATTAATCAATATAGGTTTGTTTTCATTGCATCACTGACTTGTGCAGTTAGTGAAGGCGTTATTTGAATAACATTGTTTTTATTTGTTGTTTAACCCCTTCGCCATGGGGCTAATTCCCCTGCGGTGCGGGGGGAGTGGGGCTGCGCGTGGCACCGTGGTGCTCGTGACGAGCTTGGCTCATCACGCAGAACGGTGGCGCTGTGCTCATGACGAGCTGAGCTCGGCATGACCACGCCTGTTTCTTAGAACGCTCAGCATGGGAATTATCCCCGCATGGGAGCGCCGCGGCGGTCATGACGAGCTCAGCTCGTCATTAGCACCGAAGATGTTAAATTCTTTTAGGTTGCAGATTTGCCCTATTAGGGCATGAATTGCATTTTCAGTTATCATTAAATAGCACGAAAGCCTGACCTTGAGTGTGTGGCCATTTACCAGTGGCACGTGAAGTAACAGCAGATGTTGTAGCACCCAGGATAATATGCTGTATGGCTAAACACTTATAAGGTTCCGAAGGCAAAACCTATTGGCTATGCCAATGCTTGTTATTTGTAATTAAAATATGTGAAATCAGGTTGAACTGCATCATCTGCTTTTGAAAATAAATGCATGTGCACTTCTTTGCCATCAGAGGGAGCCATGGTATTGCGGGTGTGAGCACCCAGTGGTTTGATTCTTGATCTTTCAATTTTGTTGCCCTATTCCCGTTTCCAAGCAAATTCCGTATTATATGTGTGGCCCTGGGACTAACGGCTAGATTCATGAAGCGAAATTGCGATCGCAATAGCTGCGAATTAGCAATTGCGATCGCAATTTGAAGAAAAGGAATTCATGATAGTGAAATCTCAAAAAAAGCGAATTCGCTAAAGAAAAATAGCGAATTCGCAAATAAATTCGCAGAATCCCGGAGAAAGCCCATTAGCGAATCTGAAATTACGAGAAACCATGGATTCTGCAAATTCATTTGCGAAATCGCAAAACAATCGCAATCGCTATTCATGAAAAATCGCAAAATGCGTAAAGCCCAAAAATCGCTATTTGCGACGCGCAATTTAAGGAGAACCCGAATCAGGTGGTAATCAGTAAGGAATTTTTTCTTTTTTTAAAACGTCAACAAACTACCAACAGGTGCAGGCCTGACCAAACACACTTAAGGATATGCAGCTGGAGCATGAGGACTCTCACAATGCCAGGACTCTACATGGTGGTCAGGCGGTGAAGGCTACAGCGAGCAGCACGGAACAGACGTAGGATCCATGAGCGGATATACCGCCAGCGGGTCACCCTTCTGGGCCAAAGCAGGGAGCAAATTTACGCTAAGTACCGCCTGACTGGGGCAATGATCATCAAGCTGATCCGGGACCTAGACCCCCTGATGCAGCACCCAACAAGGAGGACCAATGCTGTGCCCACACATGTCCCGGTATTGTGCAGCCTGCACCTTCTGTTCTGGCCTCCGGAAGCTTCCAGGGGATAGTCGCTGTTGCAGGGGGGATATCCCAGCCCACCATGTCCCGCTGCCTAAGGAGTTTCCTGGAGACTATGCTGACCCGGCTACACCACTACATCTCATTCCCCACCAGCCAACAGGACCTGAATGAGACCAAGCTTCAATTTTACAACATTGCACTATTTCCACATGTTTTAGGATGCATTGACTGTACCCACATCCACATCAGCCCACCAGCACAAACGGAATACATGTACCGCAACTGCAAGTCCTACTACTCCCTCAATATCCAGATGGTGTGCAATGCAAAGACATTCATCACGGACATAGTGGAACAGTACCCGGGGAGCACACATGACTCCTTCATATTCTGGCACAGAGGCATCCACACACGACTGGCCAGGGGAGACTTTGGGGAAGGACACCTACTAGGTTTTGAAGAGCAGGTTCCGCATACTTCACAAGACTGGTGGGGCCATGAAATACGAGCCTGAGGTCTGCTGCCGCATCGTGACCGTGTGTGCTATCCTCCACAACATTGCTACTAAGCGCAGGATACCTGTAGAGATCTCTGGCAGTGAGTCGGAAGGGGACAACCGACCACCTGCACATGTGCGTCATGCACGCGGAGAGAATCCTGCAGAAGGACACAGGCGCCGTAACCTAATCTGCATGAACTGTTTCTAGTGCACCCACTCCCCACACCCAAGACTTCACTCATGCATGACTATAGTAATAATGACATGAGTCAGATTAAGTTTAACAGAATTTTTCTTATTGTTTTTTGCACAATAAATTGGGAATCCCCCAAACTGTAACATGATTGCCATATTGCATCAAATGTCCCATGTTCTTGAGGAGGGCATGCTTGTAGCAGCAGCATGGCCCTTCATGGTACCAATCAAATGTTCAATGCCGCCTCCGGGCAGATGCTCCCAACCTTCTCTCCAGCTCCTCCTCCTGATTTTGCCGTGAGGCAGCAGAGGGTCTTGTGCTGCGGCGGGGTGCTACCACCAGTGGCACGGATTGGCTACTATGGCTGGAATTAGCCTCACTAGTGTCGTTCCCCCCCCCCCGGCTGGGCATGGCCAGTTGCCTGCATACCCTGAACTGCAGTTGTCACTTGCTCCAGAGCTCTCGCGACGTCCTGACAGCACTGGACCATTTGCACCTGCATGGCCAAGGAGCGTCATGAGAGCTGGGAGGTCGCGTTGCCAATGATATAATTGGACCGCGTGTATGCAGACAGGCGGGTCAGCAGCTGCCGGTGTCTGCGCCGGTAGATGTCCCGCTGGCTATGCATGGCCTGGGTGTTGGCCTCAACAGCAGCTGTCATCCTCACCATACGGTCTGTCAGCTGACCAACATTCCTGGCGGTCTTGTTCAGCTGGAGATGTATAGCAGCGAGATGACGGGCTTGTGTCTGGTGGACGTGGAGCATACGGCGCTCAATGGAGAGGCCAGGTGCCCGCACGTTCACCCCCTGCCAGCGCGTGATAAGGTATTGCGCGGCTCCCTTACCAGTCAGCTGGACTGGCTCCTCACAGCCGCAGGGCGGCGGGTTTGTCTGCGTGCTGCTGCTGGTGTTGTCAGCCCCACTGGTGTTTGAGTCACTCGCTGTGGTACTGCTGCGCCTGTTGGCGCAGAGGTGGCACTGTCCAAAGGGGCAGGTGGTGTTATGACCGCTGGTGCGGCAGCTTGCCCTGATGGTCCTGGCTGTGGGGATGGATATACGTCTCCCTCAGTGTCCTCTGTAATTTCTTCGATCTGCAGGGCATCGCTATCCGTACTGGGTACTTCAGAGCCACCTGTGATGTAAAGTGAACGTTGATTAATGACATGTATCTTACACATTGAAGGTTGCTACATGCATGCAGGCTACCATTCCCTGACTCGCTGCAGGATTGACTCTCACTGAACAGGTCTGGCTGTATGGGGCTAGATGGTAATTGTGGTCAGACTACTTGTCCCACAATGCAATAGGGCTTTTGTGGTGTGCTTTGGCTGCATGACAAGGGTTTGTAATGGGATGATCTGGGGTCATGGACATTGTTAGGGGACAGGGTCGCAGTCGCATGGCACTTACCTTGTGTATCTTGGGTGGGACTGGAGGAGTTCAGCTGGATTACCCCCACGCATGCCTGCGGGTTCAGGGTGTCCTCTACTCGGTCCTCAAGTGGGGTGTTGGGTGGGACAGTGGGCTCCCCTCCTCCTGTCGCAACACGCTCCGCCAGCCTCTCTGCGATCTTCTCCTTGGCCCGCCCTCTGAGGTCGTACCATAGTTTTTTAAGGTCATCCACAGAGCGCTGGGTAACACCCACAGAATTCACTTTTGCGCGGATGCGCACCCAAATCCTCCTTTTATCGGCCTCAGGTACCCTTCTCGAGTCCTTCCCGAAGAGGCGGTTGTGGTCCTTGCACACTCCCTCTATCAGATGTTCTAACTTTTGTTCAGAAAATTTAATTTTCCTTTTCCTCCCTGTGGAAGTTTCACCAGCAGCTTCCTGTGACATGTTGTACACTGGGGTGTCACCTGGATTTCACCTGTAGGTATTCTGGAGGGGAGCTCTGGCAATGCTGCTTCCACTTCAGGCTCACAATGCTGAATGAGGTTGGAACCTGCCTACTTCCTGGTTGTAATGTCATCACTGTGCTCAGAATGCCACTTCCCGTTTTTGCGATCTCGCAATTAGCGAGATCGCAATTTGCGATTTCGGTAATTGCGAGATCGCCATTTGAACAAGGGTATTGGCCGATTCTGCAATTTGTTTGCGATTTTCGGAAACTCGCTATCGGCGTTTGCGGCCGATTGCGAATCGCTTTTTATAAACGCATTTTTTCATGAATGCTATTCTGCGATTTTTAAATTGCGATTCGCTTTTTCTCGCAATTTAGAAATCGCAGAATTTGACATTGATGAATCTAGGTGTAACTTATCAATAATCGATTAAGGTGTTCCGACTTCTTACTCCATCTCTTCTAACGTTTTATTGCTAAAAATTTTTTATCTGCAGTGCCTTCTATGTTATTTATGATGGGCCGGCCCTCTGCTGAACAGTAGACAAAGTCAGATATGGTACGCAATAAAAATGGGCAGTAGTGAGCCACGCCTCCTTTTGCTTTGACATTTCTTGAGGTCTAATAAGGGGGAGAGAGCCACTGCCATTCCTGCATCACTGAAGCTAATTATACAACGAGACATTCCAAGATTTTATTCTACTTCCTTCCATGTTTTGACATCCCATTGATTGAATCATCCCGGGCCTCAGTTCCCGTATTTGCCACCATTAAGAGTGCTTAGAAATAGGATGAATTATTTTAAGTATAATGTAAATCGATAACATTATGTTTATCTTTATAACACTGGTTTTGCAATGTTTTATCTATTAAGCATGAGGCACGTAGCAAATGTTAAACTGAAAAAAGTCCAAAATGGAAGATAATTAAAATGGCCAGGAATGAGTATACTAATCTACGTATGTAGTTCAAAAACTCAGACGAAATGAATGATAGCAATTATTGTGCACCTGGAACCCTTCATGAACTTGATTAAAAAATAAACAGGTGAACACGTTTGTTCAGGCCAGGGTATAAGGCAGTTCAGGAGGGCCGCGTCTCTTCATGGGGCACACCAACTTGAGGGGGGGCCCCCAATCCTCCCAAGGCCAATGAATGTCCGTGAGAGATTTGACACTCAGGAGCCCCTCATCACATTCTGCAGAGGGTCCAATCATTTTGTGTTACACAGGGGTGGTGGGTGACATTTGAAAGTGGTGGGGCGCAAAGTGATTTGCATACAGCACCGTAGCGAGCGAGCTCAGCGAGCGAGCCCGAACCCCAAAAGGGGGTTTTGGGGGGATAACCCCCCCAAGAAAATTTTGAAAAAAAAGAAGAAAAATCATGCATTTTCAAGCAAATTTGAGAAAGCAGGAAGGTTAATAAAGCAATTGTGGAAGTGCAGTTATTACATTAATAGATGGCATAACATAGGTAGCTGCTTATTCAGTATAACCACAGAGCTTCATACATTCCGTCCTATTATGCACAGGTGCTGAATTCAGACTATAAGACTTTCATGAAAATCTCAGCTCTAGATGACTGTTAATAGCTCGCTGTTGTATGTTAGGATTATAACTTACAAACTGCAAGTAACAAAAGGATTTCTCTGACAATCATTTGTAAACCCCAGACAGACTGATCATGATGTGTGTGTGTTCATTGTAAGCTCCTAACATAAACTGAATGAAACTCTGTCTGCGGAGGATGTGAGGAATCCTCGGCTGAAAAGAGAGAAAAAGGAAGGAAAAGGTGGAAAACAATGACAAAGAAAGAAAGCAGGGATGAAAAAAAGAACCTTAAATAGTAAGATAAAGGTGCAGAGAGTGCCTGGCAGTGGATGAAAGAGGCATGAGGTGAGATCAAGAGGAAGCTGCCTTGGTATTTGGCATCCCCCAAAATTCAATAATACCAGTAGTGAGCTTCTCAGCAAAATGTTGGGCCCCGGCACTTATTATTTAACAAATTAAGCACTGCCTGCCACACTTTGTAAACCTTGCTGACCACGGCTCACTCTGTGGACGCCTCTGACACCTTACACACATACACGGCAAACCCAACATATCCAGTAAAGCCCCATACCTCTGACAAACTGCAAACCAACTAACCCCCTCACATACTCAGCAAACACCAACCCACACAGCATTCTGCAAACCCCACTGACCCAAAACACAATGCACCATCCACCTTCCATGAGAAATTGCAAATCCACTAGCCCCCTGACACTCACCAAACCCCAAGGACCCCAGCACAAACAGCATACAGTATGACATGTATGCCCCTTCGTTTGTAGCACCTAATATACTTTTACAGCACGTCTTTCGGCCAACCTGTGATGTGCGTGTAACAGAAAAACAAATATTGTGTTTTCATTTGGAGACGCAGATATGTCTTCTTTCAGCACTGTAGTAAGAGCATGGTAGTGTTTTTGTGCTTAATTTATTTATTTGAAAATGTACTTCATCAAAACATTATGCATCACACACAAACTATACCGCACAGAGGCCAGACCTTCTTCACAACAACAAGCGTCCCGAGTACCGACGTTCCTATGGAGAGACCACCCTCGAACCCACTATATTCAAAACAAGAACAGGGGGGGGAGATTGCGCAGTGCTCAGATGTCTTTGCTTCGTGACACCTCTCCTTCCGGAAAACGATAAAAGCGTCGCGTGGCGAAGAGCCATAAAAAACATGACTGACTGACACAATGCAAAACAAATCACTTTCATAACATATACATAGTAAAAATGATATTTGTAAGCCATCTGCTCAATGTATGAATGTCGTAATGACCAGCCGAGGTGCATAAATATTTGTCTACATTATGGCGCAAAAACTCTCAGAACATGCTGCCTTCCTGATGATAAATCAGACAATATAAAAAAGAACTGCAAAAGTTAAAACTGTTTTGCATACAAATCGTGCTGCCAACATCGTTAATACTTGTTTTCATCTACCACATTGCCTCGTATTTGAACAGAACAAAACCTGTCCAGTTTAAACATTGATGGCACACAGAGCGAAATTTAAATTGTGCTCCCAAATGCTCGCAGGAACAGACACAGACAAGGGGTAAAACAGTGGGCTTGTAACAAAGCCACGGGGCTCTGATTGCACAGGCTGTGCTTAATTTTGACATAGGTTCCTGTAATTGCTACTCCTCCCAGCGGGACTGCAAAACCCATGATCCCCTTTGGCAGCCTTGTGTGTTTTAATTTGGTGACCAGTATTTTATGTGGGAGTTTAAAATGAAGGTGCTCCTTAAACTGATAGTCTGTGCCATAAACCATTTAATTGTTCACAAAAGAGGACTGAAATCCAAAGTCAAGTGTACAATTACGCAAATGTTGCAAATGTCAAATGTTAATAATAACGAGCAGCATGAAGTATAAAATAGTCATAGGCACACACGAGGCTCGTGCTGCTTAACACCTGCAGTGCAGGGGTGCTGGTTTGTTGGTGCAGGTGTTAAGCAGACTCAGGCCAGCAGTATCTCTTCGAAGCTATCTTCCCCCACACCTGCTGGGAGAGCGGACACTTCCAAAAAATATCAACGCGGTCCGTTGCATTACGAGACTCCATTGCCAAACTGGGAGTCTCGTAATGCAGGGTAGGCCAGGCCTTAAACCTGCAGCCCCATCCCACCCTGAGTCAGTCCAGCCTACAGCAGCCGACAGGGGGAGGGAAGGCCTCTCTCAGCAGGCCCAACAGTTATGGCGCTTCTCGTGCTGCTGTGTAAGTTTTGGCAATGATTATGCGCGCCTTAGCACACCAGAGACAGAAGAACACTTCATCATGACATTAATTTAACAATATGTCCTCTGCTCCACAAGAATCGATTCAATCGATATATAATAACTCAAATATTACTCACTAAAAAAAGAAGTCAGATTCGAAGAGAAGTCGTCGAGACCAGCCCTGGTCGAGACGAGAGTACTCTCTGTACAGTGTGTACAGTCAGTGCACTACGGTAGTGGCAGTGACGATGAGACTTGGAGTCGGAGCAAAGCTGAGCTCAAGATAGAATGCGACCACTCTCCACACAGCAGAACACCACGAGGCGAGTCGCAGGGGCGGAACCAACCACGTCGTCACCAGCAGCGCCGCAAATGGCCAATCACTGCCAGACTACAAGAAGTCAGGCACAGTGATTGGCCATTGTGCAGTAACTGTGAGCCACCCACGCGCGGCATCCAGTGATGGATTGCCCTGCCGGGTTGCGCGGTGACCGGCCAATCCTGGCTCTGCATGCAGCACCAGGATTGGCTTCAGTTAGTGTGCCCCCCAAGCCATTGGCTTGGGGGGCACACTAACTGCTCGCCCTGTCGCCTTTGATAACTCCGGGGCTCCTGTTAACCAGCACCCTCCCCGTCTCATTATTGCCAGCATGGGGGGAACATACATGCGCATGCTCGGGCAAGTTTCCGCCCTGAGCAGTAGTTGCGCAGCCAGTATGCAGTGTCTCGGTGGACTATTGTGGACCCTGTCAGTCAGTACTGTCTGTCACACTTAGACCAGCCCCAGCCCAGCCCCGCCGCCCGGCCCAGCCAGCCCCCTGCACTCCCGTTTCCGTCGGGTGCTGCCGGGATTCCCAGCATAAATCCTGACATTTAAATTTAATTTATACACAGTCACAAATTTAATTAAACGTGCAGCGGCGGGTCCATGGGGCTGGTGGGGCTACGCCCTTATGCCCCAATGGACGCACCGCTACTGGTGTTACATCACTACTTCTTTTTCTCTGTGGAGAAAGGATAACAAGCAGTTTTTAAATGAGAGAGGGTTCTCCATAACACCTCTTACAGAGCGATCAGGTCTCAATATGTCTTAATCGATCCATTTTCTTTTAACTGGTGCTGTGGGGAGGTGGAGAGGAGAGATATTGTGTAGTCTAATACAATAAGTCATATACAGTGAATATATATCATGCCATGTTATAACTGAATAATTTACAACAAGGGGTGGTGATGGACAGAGTCTCTGAATTAAGCAGAGTACTCTCACCCAGTCAAGAGATCAGGGCTAGATCCAACACCGTTTTTTAGCTCATTGCACCATCCCAGTTTCAGAACCTGGCTGTATGCAAATTAGTCTGTCCCTGGCCCAGTGCATCATGGGAACAGGGCAGACCAGACTACAAAAGCCAATTCTTACACTGGGAAGGAAACAAGCTTCCGGGGACCGGTTTCTGGCATTACAGCCGTCTTCGGCCCGGCTTGCTTGAATCCTGATGGTGCAATGAGCAAGGGACTCACATCTGAGTATACCCTTCCACGCTTAGGGTGGACAAAATAATTTACAACAAGGGGTGGTGATGGACAGAGTCTCTGAATTAAGCAGAGTACTCTCACCCAGTCAAGAGATCAGGGCTAGATCCAACACCGTTTTTTAGCTCATTGCACCATCCCAGTTTCAGAACCTGGCTGTATGCAAATTAGTCTGTCCCTGGCCCAGTGCATCATGGGAACAGGGCAGACCAGACTACAAAAGCCAATTCTTACACTGGGAAGGAAACAAGCTTCCGGGGACCGGTTTCTGGCATTACAGCCGTCTTCGGCCCGGCTTGCTTGAATCCTGATGGTGCAATGAGCAAGGGACTCACATCTGAGTATACCCTTCCACGCTTAGGGTGGACAAAATAATTTACAACAAGGGGTGGTGATGGACAGAGTCTCTGAATTAAGCAGAGTACTCTCACCCAGTCAAGAGATCAGGGCTAGATCCAACACCGTTTTTTAGCTCATTGCACCATCCCAGTTTCAGAACCTGGCTGTATGCAAATTAGTCTGTCCCTGGCCCAGTGCATCATGGGAACAGGGCAGACCAGACTACAAAAGCCAATTCTTACACTGGGAAGGAAACAAGCTTCCGGGGACCGGTTTCTGGCATTACAGCCGTCTTCGGCCCGGCTTGCTTGAATCCTGATGGTGCAATGAGCAAGGGACTCACATCTGAGTATACCCTTCCACGCTTAGGGTGGACAAAATAATTTACAACAAGGGGTGGTGATGGACAGAGTCTCTGAATTAAGCAGAGTACTCTCACCCAGTCAAGAGATCAGGGCTAGATCCAACACCGTTTTTTAGCTCATTGCACCATCCCAGTTTCAGAACCTGGCTGTATGCAAATTAGTCTGTCCCTGGCCCAGTGCATCATGGGAACAGGGCAGACCAGACTACAAAAGCCAATTCTTACACTGGGAAGGAAACAAGCTTCCGGGGACCGGTTTCTGGCATTACAGCCGTCTTCGGCCCGGCTTGCTTGAATCCTGATGGTGCAATGAGCAAGGGACTCACATCTGAGTATACCCTTCCACGCTTAGGGTGGACAAAATAATTTACAACAAGGGGTGGTGATGGACAGAGTCTCTGAATTAAGCAGAGTACTCTCACCCAGTCAAGAGATCAGGGCTAGATCCAACACCGTTTTTTAGCTCATTGCACCATCCCAGTTTCAGAACCTGGCTGTATGCAAATTAGTCTGTCCCTGGCCCAGTGCATCATGGGAACAGGGCAGACCAGACTACAAAAGCCAATTCTTACACTGGGAAGGAAACAAGCTTCCGGGGACCGGTTTCTGGCATTACAGCCGTCTTCGGCCCGGCTTGCTTGAATCCTGATGGTGCAATGAGCAAGGGACTCACATCTGAGTATACCCTTCCACGCTTAGGGTGGACAAAATAATTTACAACAAGGGGTGGTGATGGACAGAGTCTCTGAATTAAGCAGAGTACTCTCACCCAGTCAAGAGATCAGGGCTAGATCCAACACCGTTTTTTAGCTCATTGCACCATCCCAGTTTCAGAACCTGGCTGTATGCAAATTAGTCTGTCCCTGGCCCAGTGCATCATGGGAACAGGGCAGACCAGACTACAAAAGCCAATTCTTACACTGGGAAGGAAACAAGCTTCCGGGGACCGGTTTCTGGCATTACAGCCGTCTTCGGCCCGGCTTGCTTGAATCCTGATGGTGCAATGAGCAAGGGACTCACATCTGAGTATACCCTTCCACGCTTAGGGTGGACAAAATAATTTACAACAAGGGGTGGTGATGGACAGAGTCTCTGAATTAAGCAGAGTACTCTCACCCAGTCAAGAGATCAGGGCTAGATCCAACACCGTTTTTTAGCTCATTGCACCATCCCAGTTTCAGAACCTGGCTGTATGCAAATTAGTCTGTCCCTGGCCCAGTGCATCATGGGAACAGGGCAGACCAGACTACAAAAGCCAATTCTTACACTGGGAAGGAAACAAGCTTCCGGGGACCGGTTTCTGGCATTACAGCCGTCTTCGGCCCGGCTTGCTTGAATCCTGATGGTGCAATGAGCAAGGGACTCACATCTGAGTATACCCTTCCACGCTTAGGGTGGACAAAATAATTTACAACAAGGGGTGGTGATGGACAGAGTCTCTGAATTAAGCAGAGTACTCTCACCCAGTCAAGAGATCAGGGCTAGATCCAACACCGTTTTTTAGCTCATTGCACCATCCCAGTTTCAGAACCTGGCTGTATGCAAATTAGTCTGTCCCTGGCCCAGTGCATCATGGGAACAGGGCAGACCAGACTACAAAAGCCAATTCTTACACTGGGAAGGAAACAAGCTTCCGGGGACCGGTTTCTGGCATTACAGCCGTCTTCGGCCCGGCTTGCTTGAATCCTGATGGTGCAATGAGCAAGGGACTCACATCTGAGTATACCCTTCCACGCTTAGGGTGGACAAAATAATTTACAACAAGGGGTGGTGATGGACAGAGTCTCTGAATTAAGCAGAGTACTCTCACCCAGTCAAGAGATCAGGGCTAGATCCAACACCGTTTTTTAGCTCATTGCACCATCCCAGTTTCAGAACCTGGCTGTATGCAAATTAGTCTGTCCCTGGCCCAGTGCATCATGGGAACAGGGCAGACCAGACTACAAAAGCCAATTCTTACACTGGGAAGGAAACAAGCTTCCGGGGACCGGTTTCTGGCATTACAGCCGTCTTCGGCCCGGCTTGCTTGAATCCTGATGGTGCAATGAGCAAGGGACTCACATCTGAGTATACCCTTCCACGCTTAGGGTGGACAAAATAATTTACAACAAGGGGTGGTGATGGACAGAGTCTCTGAATTAAGCAGAGTACTCTCACCCAGTCAAGAGATCAGGGCTAGATCCAACACCGTTTTTTAGCTCATTGCACCATCCCAGTTTCAGAACCTGGCTGTATGCAAATTAGTCTGTCCCTGGCCCAGTGCATCATGGGAACAGGGCAGACCAGACTACAAAAGCCAATTCTTACACTGGGAAGGAAACAAGCTTCCGGGGACCGGTTTCTGGCATTACAGCCGTCTTCGGCCCGGCTTGCTTGAATCCTGATGGTGCAATGAGCAAGGGACTCACATCTGAGTATACCCTTCCACGCTTAGGGTGGACAAAATAATTTACAACAAGGGGTGGTGATGGACAGAGTCTCTGAATTAAGCAGAGTACTCTCACCCAGTCAAGAGATCAGGGCTAGATCCAACACCGTTTTTTAGCTCATTGCACCATCCCAGTTTCAGAACCTGGCTGTATGCAAATTAGTCTGTCCCTGGCCCAGTGCATCATGGGAACAGGGCAGACCAGACTACAAAAGCCAATTCTTACACTGGGAAGGAAACAAGCTTCATCACCACCCCCTTTTCTGTATCGTTTTTGGCCACTATAGGTGTGGCAGGGTATACTCAGACATGAGTCCCTTTCTCACTGCTCCATCAGGATTCAAGCAAGCCGGGCCGAAGAGGCTGAAATGCCAGAAACCGGTCCCCGGTAGCTTGTCTCCTTTCTGGTGAAGAATTGGCTTGGTAGTTTGGTCTGCCCTGTTCCCATGATGCACTGGGCCAGGGACAGACTGATTTGCATATAGCCAGGTTCTGAGCTGGGATGGGGCAGTGAGATAAATAACGGTGATGGATCAAGCCCTGATCTTTGGACTGGGTAAGAGTGGTCTGCTTAATTCAGACACTCTGTTCATCACCACCCCCTTTTCTGTATCGTTTTTGGCCACTATAGGTGTGGCAGGGTATACTCAGACATGAGTCCCTTTCTCACTGCTCCATCAGGATTCAAGCAAGCCGGGCCGAAGAGGCTGAAATGCCAGAAACCGGTCCCCGGTAGCTTGTCTCCTTTCTGGTGAAGAATTGGCTTGGTAGTTTGGTCTGCCCTGTTCCCATGATGCACTGGGCCAGGGACAGACTGATTTGCATATAGCCAGGTTCTGAGCTGGGATGGGGCAGTGAGATAAATAACGGTGATGGATCAAGCCCTGATCTTTGGACTGGGTAAGAGTGGTCTGCTTAATTCAGACACTCTGTTCATCACCACCCCCTTTTCTGTATCGTTTTTGGCCACTATAGGTGTGGCAGGGTATACTCAGACATGAGTCCCTTTCTCACTGCTCCATCAGGATTCAAGCAAGCCGGGCCGAAGAGGCTGAAATGCCAGAAACCGGTCCCCGGTAGCTTGTCTCCTTTCTGGTGAAGAATTGGCTTGGTAGTTTGGTCTGCCCTGTTCCCATGATGCACTGGGCCAGGGACAGACTGATTTGCATATAGCCAGGTTCTGAGCTGGGATGGGGCAGTGAGATAAATAACGGTGATGGATCAAGCCCTGATCTTTGGACTGGGTAAGAGTGGTCTGCTTAATTCAGACACTCTGTTCATCACCACCCCCTTTTCTGTATCGTTTTTGGCCACTATAGGTGTGGCAGGGTATACTCAGACATGAGTCCCTTTCTCACTGCTCCATCAGGATTCAAGCAAGCCGGGCCGAAGAGGCTGAAATGCCAGAAACCGGTCCCCGGTAGCTTGTCTCCTTTCTGGTGAAGAATTGGCTTGGTAGTTTGGTCTGCCCTGTTCCCATGATGCACTGGGCCAGGGACAGACTGATTTGCATATAGCCAGGTTCTGAGCTGGGATGGGGCAGTGAGATAAATAACGGTGATGGATCAAGCCCTGATCTTTGGACTGGGTAAGAGTGGTCTGCTTAATTCAGACACTCTGTTCATCACCACCCCCTTTTCTGTATCGTTTTTGGCCACTATAGGTGTGGCAGGGTATACTCAGACATGAGTCCCTTTCTCACTGCTCCATCAGGATTCAAGCAAGCCGGGCCGAAGAGGCTGAAATGCCAGAAACCGGTCCCCGGTAGCTTGTCTCCTTTCTGGTGAAGAATTGGCTTGGTAGTTTGGTCTGCCCTGTTCCCATGATGCACTGGGCCAGGGACAGACTGATTTGCATATAGCCAGGTTCTGAGCTGGGATGGGGCAGTGAGATAAATAACGGTGATGGATCAAGCCCTGATCTTTGGACTGGGTAAGAGTGGTCTGCTTAATTCAGACACTCTGTTCATCACCACCCCCTTTTCTGTAATGTTATAACTGAAAGCACCGACATTAAACTGTTGCCTTTATTTTTTACTTTGCAAAGTACACTAAAATTCAGCGTTCTATTGGGCGTTAGGGGCACCCTTTTCTGAAGCTGCGTGCCTTTCCATACCCATTCTGGTATATCCACATTCATTAGCAACTTCATTGCACTTTGCAATTGCTTTTGCGCTATTCATGTATGTTTCTTCAGCACATGGGGCACGCACGATGCCTTTATATCTCTTTCGCTTCCGCGGCCTGCACCAGGCACCTTCAAGCATGCCACACTAATAATATGCCATCCACCGACACTGGCACCATCTCTATAATGCAGTTTTATGGTATTCGACAGGAAGCTTGGAACTGTTACATAGATGGTGCATTTTGACCAGCAGATGCCTACATTTTGAATGTTTTTCTTAATTTTCTTAGTTTGTTTCATTAATGTACATATCGTTTTAAGGCTTTGCATATTCTACTTTGATACCTGATATAAATCGAACCCATGTGTGTTTCTTCCCCCTGTCTTGATGGGGGAATCTTAATGTACATTGCACCGTATCATATTTGTAAAGATGCATTATCCTTCATATGCTGTTTGTTCTTCCACTGTCCTAAAGAGGCTACGAATCTTAAAGGAGTGGAAACGTGTTTACACCACAACCTTGAAGAGTCTGCATTTCTTAAATCTTACAAAAGATAACCCTACGGACACACTCTAGGATACACAGGACTTACTAGTGGGTGTTCTCGCTATAGACTACCTCTTTTATGGAGCGTGCAAAAAATTAAGGAGCATGGCCATAGTATGTGCCGGAAGACTGCAGAGAGTTTTTAGTTGCTACACGAATCAAACAATTCAAATTTGTACAGCACAGTATAATTCACCCCCTTACTTTTTGTCTTGTCTGTCAACCAGACCCCAGGCTACACACGCCGCAATTGTGAAGGATTCGGATCTCAAACTGGGGCTTGATATGATCCCTTTATACACTCCATGGACGTAATGAATTTAAACCCATATATCTAGTGACTAGCTCATGATGATACAGCTGTTAACACTGGAAAGCGTTGTGAACACACCATATTTACAATAAGCCCTGATGAAGTTCCTAGTGTGACAGGAACAAACCGCGTTGGCTGATTTTAATTAATGTGCAACAATTAAAAAAAAAAAAGAAGATGATGGACTGAAATTTGCCACATTGAATTTCTTTTCCGGTGCACCTTCCATTTGAAGTATATCCTGTTTTCTGGCCTCCAGTGGCACCAAACGGTGGCAAATGCCAGAAGAGGATGCACAGAAAATTAAATTGAACTTGACGGGATTGAGGTGCAAAACCCATGGTCAGCCGCTGTTAGCTTTGTGTATATTCAGCTTTTGGGATATATTTGTTGGGTCCTTACCCACAGGCACCACCCATTGCTTGCTTTATCATCTGACTCACGTCCTACTCATAGTGTGGGTAGGCTTTCTCAACACATTTTCAAGTGGGGTGCATGATCTAACGGTTGGTCCTTTGGCAGTGCAGAGTCACACGGGTGTAGTAACCACATACATCTGTGGTCGACATGTTTCAGCCATTTCAAATGCCCATATGCTTCATTCGGATTTCTCTGGACCGTTATTTGCCCTATATCTTATGGTTGCTTATGCAGCCATTAAGGCAAGCTTTCGTAAATTAATGTAGCAGAAATCATGCTCACAACTTATAGAGACCATTGATTTGGACTATTTCCTTTGTTACGGTCTAAAATGGCCTACATATCAGTGAGGCTTCATAAAAAGATCGGGTGGGACCGTCCTTGAAGTCACACTTTCATCAAAGTACTGCGTCCGCGTCCTCACCTCGTTGGATTTCCGTAATCTTGGATCCAGCAATTTTAATCTTAAACATAATTCCAACACAATAGATCAAGTTCTTCACTTACAAACGCTTCGATCCCACCCACCCACATTAGGTGAGTAGGACGTGGGTCCAATGATGAAGGAAGTCATGGGTGGAACCTGTGGGTGAGGTCCTAAATGCTGTACAGACACTGATTTACTTTGGTGTAGATGTTGCAATTTGATAAGATATACATTAGGCCATGCAACAATCCTGTGGACGAATACAGGAAGAGTAACCCCCCATGGAGTTTTAAACTAAGTTCCATTATTTATACCTGGTGCCCACTTTGAAGAAGCAGAAGGTTCTGGAGGTTTCCACCCTTAAAGGGCTTAGAATTTCCTCCTTCCTGCCCTGACACTAGCTTGTCTGGGGTCACAAAAGGCTTGTGTATAACCCTTTCTGAGTGTGTTACGGCAGAGGCTTTGTGATGTGCAAGTGCGGTAGGTGACAGCCCCTTCACTCATTAAGTCAGAGATGGCCCATCCTGCCAACAGCTATTCTTCCTTTGTCTTACTGTACCGGCACCAATACACAAGGCCCAACAACCAGCTATACCTAGTCATGTGACCCAGGATACTGGTTGCAGGCACCAAATGGTTTGGACAAGAAAATGCAATTTTTGTAAAAGTGGCATTTTCAGAATTTTGTTTTAAAATTAATGACTGTTTTGAATGATAATTCTTAAGACACCAAACTCAGCATTCCAACATGCTCCCAATTGAAAGATATCATGTATTAAATTCAATAAGTTAACCCAATGGGAGAGGCAGGCTTTGCAGTAGTGAGTTTTTAACTACCAGGGTCTGTAAAAGTCAAAAGTGCATGCCCAACCTTTTAATTGCACTGCACCCTGCCCTATAGGCTATTTAGAATATATACTAGTGACTGTCGTCATTAGACCCATTCCGCACTACCTTTGGCAGAGATTCATCTGCCTTTGTAATCTTAATTGAGAAACATTTGCTTGAAATTTTCAAAAAGTTTATTAGTGTAGATTCTTTTTCTATTTTTCAAAAAAATAAATGCGTTTGCATGTATCAGGTCCAATCTTTGTTGATTCTTTTTTACTCAAACACTCAGTTCACTGATTAGATAAACTGAACACCGTTACACAATTAAAAGAAAAATTATCCTGTCCCAATGCATTTCGGGATGCTATCCTTTCGTCAGGGGCACTGAAAAACATAATGTGATAAACATGTTTAGCCTACGACCCTAAGCACACAGGGTAATTCGTTGATTAATTTACAAACTAGAATTGATGATTCACAATATTCGTCAGATATAAACATTTTCTACGCAAAAACTTGAAGTTGACTCTGTTAAACACGCTATGCAAAAAAGTACTGACATTCCATGATGGCCCTAATTCAATCAGTGTGACAAGAATTGCATGGTTAGAAATGTGAACCATATTATTCCATAGGAGAAAAGATTTGGGTGATTAAAGAACTGTGCTGGATAAGGAAACGATAATTGGCATGAGAAAAGTGACATAAATGAAAAGACTCACCATTGATGCTCACTATCATATGGTGCTTTATAAATGTTCAGACCCGAAGATCAGCAAATGTTCCACTTTAAACCTTGAAATTTAATGATGATACTATAGTTATGAAATGATCTTATTAATCAATGAAAGCTAGATAAGCTGACATGCTTACTTTCGTACCGTATTTGGAGAATCCATTGTAAACAAGATGTGTGTCATCGGTAAAGGTCAAGAACGATCAATTACTTGAAATCTTAGTTGGTTTCAAAACTTGAAATCTTAGTTGGTTTCCCCAACTAAGATTTCAAGTTTTGGAACAGATTCCACAGAAACCAGATCGAAATAATGAAATTTGGTTATCACGAAGAGAAATCTGGTGGATTGACTTTTTACAAACCCAAACACCAAAAGGTCTCATTGATAAAATTGACATGTCATGTTTTCTGTAAAAGCACGAACTTGGAAAATTTCTTTTTTTAACAGAGACTCTACAGACTACAGACCGATGAAGTCAAACATACAATGTCTGGAACTGCATTTAATTTAATGTCTTAGACTAATTTCATATATTGAAGACACAGTATTGTGTCTATTTGTAAATATAACATAACATCGTTTGTGTATTGAGGTATTAACGTAGTAAACTTGAGAGCTTTCCTGGCACGTCACGGTACACACGACGTATCATAGTCATCAACTTGGCCATTAACATGATAGCGTATAACAGAACCATATATGAACGCACATCTATTTATATTATCTGATCATGCTATTCAGTTTTTCGTCTCTTCTTTTTTTCAATTTTTTCTACTTTTTTATTTGCGTATCATCACAGTATATGAGAATTTTACAGAGTATTTCTTCTCTGTCTATAGTTTACCTTCTATCACTCACTTGGTCTTGATACTTTTATCCTAGCGTAGTTAGTATTCACTTGACTTGACAACAAAACAAACATAGGTATTTACATTATTAAATAAACATTGGTTTTGTCAATACGCTTCAACGGCAAACTTTTCCCTGTTCATTATTGTATCGCCGGAAAAAAGCCCGGATACTTCCGTAGTCCGTCGTTTATTTTGCAAACAAGCATATTCAGGCGAGATCCCGGAGGAACACTCCTCGACTTTCAGCCTTGGACGTTGACCGCGAATCGTGTACTTTCGCTGTTCAGGTATTTACGTTACCAAGCAGATTAACTTTTCGTGGCTTTCTGTGATCACCACTCACGAGATATGTTTACATCCTTTTACTTTAGACTAAGTACTGTAACTTCGAAAACTACCGCATCCATTGCAGACGCCAAACAAAGTATGCTAATCTTCTGCCTCAAATGAGTTTCAGCTTATAAACTATTGGTATTTGTTTATTTTTATCTTAAGTTCACCCAGTTTAAATCCAGAGGCAATTTATTTTATAATAATTTCATTCTGTTTTTTAAGAATGCTACCTTAACAGCAGCAGAAATTTCAATGCGAGAAAATTTCACGTATTCATGAAAGCAATTTTGGAATAGGTAAAAGCAAATTAAAATGCTACATTATTTTCTTTTTAGCTTAACTAGGAATAGCAGTACATTAATATATCCATGTGTATTTTGTAGAAGCAACAGTCCTGTCATACTGAGAATTTACACGAGTCTCGAGGGATCGCCACAAAAACCTATGTTCTAACACCTGTGATCGGACAGGTAACTTTGTGCCTCACTAATCAGTGAAACTATCAACTTATATTTACTTTCCAAAGCAGTTTTTTTAATCCACTATCTTGTCAATCTTTCAGCAATCTTAACCACGAAGATCGTTCTTGACCTTTACCGATGACACACATCTTGTTTACAATGGATTCTCCAAATACGGTACGAAAGTAAGCATGTCAGCTTATCTAGCTTTCATTAATTAATAAGATCATTTCATAACTATAGTATCATCATTAAATTTCAAGGTTTAAAGTGGAACATTTGCTGATCTTTGGGTCTGAACATTTATAAAGCACCATATGATAGTGAGCATCAATGGTGAGTCTTTTCATTTATGTCACTTTTCTCATGCCAATTATCGTTTCCTTATCCAGCATAGTTCTTTAATCACCCGAATCTTTTCTCCTATGGAATAATATGGTTCACATTTCTAACCATGCAATTCTTGTCACACTGATTGAATTAGGGCCATCGTGGAATGTCAGTACTTTTTTGCATAGCGTGTTTAACAGAGTCAACTTCAAGTTTTTGCGTAGAAAATTTTTATATCTGACGAATATTGTGAATCATCAATTCTAGTTTGTAAATTAATCAACGAATTACCCTGTGTGCTTAGGGTCGTAGGCTAAACATGTTTATCACATTATGTTTTTCAGTGCCCCTGACGAAGGGATAGCATCCCGAAATGCATTGGGACAGGATAATTTTTCTTTTAATTGTGTAACGGTGTTCAGTTTATCTAATCAGTGAACTGAGTGTTTGAGTAAAAAAGAATCAACAAAGATTGGTCCTGATACATGCAAACGCATTTATTTTTTTGAAAAATAGAAAAAGAATCTACACTAATAAACTTTTTGAAAATTTCAAGCAAATGTTTCTCAATTAAGATTACAGAGGCAGATGGATCTCTGCCAAAGGTAGTGCGGAAAGGGTCTAATGACGACAGTCACTAGTATATATTCATCCTTCAACTGTGGAGATTGGCCGCTCCTTCCCTCCCAGCACACCCTAGCAAAAGCAAGATAAAAAAGTGTTTTAAAGCACAAAACTGAGTAAAAGGAGTGCACCTCACAACCCCACATACTACTATAGGCTATTTAGGGCATACCCTGGGGTGACTTATGTCTTAAAAAAGAAGGTCTAGGCCTGGCAAAAGGTTTATTTTTACAGGTCGAAATGTCAGTATTAACTACACACAGAGGCTGCAATGACAGGCCTGGGACATGCTTAAAAGGCTACTTAAGTGGGTGGCACAGTAAGTGGTGCAGTCCCACCGGTAGCAATTAATTTGCGGGCTCTCGTCTCAGGTAGTGCCCCTTTACTAGAGACTTACAAGTAAATTAAATGTGTTACTTGCGTGTAAACCAATGTCGCCATGTCTAAAGGAGAGAGCATAAGCACTTAGCACTGATTAGCAGTGCTAAAGTATGCAGAGCCCTAAGGCCAACAAAAAGTATTCAGCATAAATGGAGGAGTAAGGCAAAAAGTTTGGGGGAAGACCACCTAAGGCTGACAGGTTTAACAGTTTTGTTTTAGAGCTGCTGGCCAGGAAGCATCCAGGACTTTGTGCACAGTAGGAAAAATGTATCTACATGCACATTTACGAATTAAAGTTTTTTCTTAATGTATTTGTTTGGATCATTGTTCCTTGACGCAGACAACTCATCAGGGAGGAACTAAAATAGTAATGGAATACATGCACAAATATTCACCATGTTATGAGTGATGTACTATGTGACGCCATCAGCAGTGCATTGTGAGGGCCAGAGTTATAGTTAGCTTAGCGAACTATAACTGCAGAATTTCTCTGTTTTTGTGGGAGTAAAATGTCAGCCTAACTATAACGTTCCTGAAACCTGTGTTTTTTTCAATGAATTTCTACGTTTTTTATAAAATGCTAATCCCTAACTGTAACATCTCTGAAACCTGTGTTGTTTTCAGTGTATTTCTAAGTTTTTTTAAATGCTAATCCCTAACTATAACGTCCCTTTAACCTTTGTTTTTTTTACTGAATTTCTAAGGTTTTTTAAATGCTAATTTCTAACTATGCATACATAGGTAGACCATGTACAGAAAGAGGAAGAAAGGCACAGAAAGAAGCAAGAGAAGTGAAGAAAGAGGGAAGAGAGGTGCACAAAGAGGACGAATTGTGCAGAAAGAACCAAGAAAAATGCAGAAAGAGGCAACAGAAGTCCAGAAAGAGGAAGAACGGTGGAGGAAGTAGCAAAAGAAGTGCAGAAAGAAGCAACAGAGGTGCTGAAAGAGGCAAGAGGGGTGCAGAAAGAGGCTAGAGAAGTGCAGAAAGAAGCAACAGAGGTGCAGAAAGAGGCAAGAGACCTGCAGAAAGAGACAAGAGAATTACAGAAACAGGCAAAAGAGAGAGAGAATAGGGGTGCAGACAGAGGCAATAGAGGTGCATAAAGAGGGAAGAGGGGTGCAGAAAGAGGCTAGAGGAGGCAGAATTGTGTAAGAGAGGTGCAGAAAGAAGCAAGAACAGTGCAGAAAGAACCACCAGAGGTGCAGAAAGAAGCAAGAGGGGTCCAGAAAGAAGCAACAGAAGTACAGAAAGAAGCAAAAGAGGTACAGAAAGAGGGAAGAGGGTACAGAAAGAGGTAAGAGGAGTACAGAAAGAGGCAAGAGGGGTGAAGAAAGAAGCAAGAGAAGTACAGAAGAAGCAAGAACAGTGCGAAAAACACCAACAGAGGGAGCAAAAGAGGTACAGAAAGAGGCAAGAGAACTGCAGAAAGAGGCAACAGAGGTGCAGAAAGAGGCAAGAAAGGTGCAGGAAAATGGAAAAAGAGTGCAGAAAGAAGCAAGAGGGGTGCAGAAAGAAGCAATGGGTGCAGAAAGAAGCAGGAAAGGTACAGAAAGAGGCAAGAGGGGTGCAGAAAGAAGCAAGAGAGGTACAGAAAGAGGCAAGAGGGGTGAAGAAAGAGGCAACAGAGGATGAGACGCAGGCAAGAGTAATGTAGAAAGAGGCAAGTGATTTGCTGAAACAGGTAAAAGAGGTACAGAAAGAGGGAACAGGGGTGCATACAGATGCAATAGAAGTGCTGTAAGAGGGAAGAGGGGTGCAGAAAGAGTCAAGAGGGTGAACAAAGTGGCAACAGAGGGTGAGAAGCAGGCAAGAAAAATGCAGAAAGAGGCAAGAGAGTTGCAGAAAACGGCAAAAGAGGTCCAGAAAGAGGGAACAGGGGTGCATACAGACTCAAGAGAAGTGCTGAAAGAGGGCAGAGGTGTGCAGAAATGTGCAAGAGAAGTTAAGCAAGAAGCAAGAGAAGTGCAGAAAGAACCAATAGAGGTACAGAAAGAGGCAAGGGGAGTGCAGAAAGAGGAGAGGGAAGTACAGAAAGAAGAAAAAGAGGTGCAGAGAGAGGCAATATGGGTTCAGAAAGAAGCAAGAGCAGTGCAGAAAGAACCAAGAGATATACAGGAAAAAAGAAGAAGGGTGCAGAAAGAGGCAAGAGATGTCCAGAGAGAAGCAAGAGAAGCGCAAAAAGAATCAACAGAGGTGCAGAAAGAGACAAGAGGCGTGCATAAAGAGTCAAGAGAGGTGCCAAAACAGGCAAAATAGGTGCAGAAAGAGGCAAGAGGAGAGCAGAAAGAAGCAAGAGAGGTACAGAAAGAAGCAAGAGAAGTGCAGTAAGAAGCAATAGGGGTGCAGAAAGAGGCTAGAGGGGTGCAGAAAGAGGCAAAAGAAGTGCAGAAAGAAGCAACAGATGTACAGAAGGAGGCAAGAGAACTCCAAAAAGAGGCAACAGGGTTGCAGAAACAGGCAAAAGAGTTGCAGAAAGAGGGAACTGGGGTGCAGACAGAGACAAGAGAGCTGCAGAAAGAGGGAAGAGGGGTGCAGAAACAGACAGGAGGGGTGCAGAAATTTGGAAGAGAGAGGCAGAAAGAAGCAAGAGCAGTGCAGAAAGAACCAACAGAGGTGCAGAAAGAGGTAAGAGAAGTGTAGAAGAGGGAAGGGGGTTATAAATGTGTAGGAGAGGTGCACAAAGAAGAAAGAGCGGTGCAAAAGTACCAACAGAGATATAGAAATAGGCAAGAAGGGTGCAGAAAGAGGCCAGAGAAGAGCAGAAAGAGGCAGGAGGGGTGCAGAAAGACACAAGAGAGGTGCGAAAAGAGGGGAGAAGGGTACAGAAATAGACAAGAGGGGTGTAGAAAGAAGCAAGAGAGATGCATTAAGACGCAAGAGAAGTGTGGAAAGAAGCAATAGGGGTGCAGACAGAGGCAATAGGGTTGCATAAAGAAGCAAAAGAGATGCAGAAAGAGGCAAGAAGGGCGCAGAAAGAGGCCAGAGAAGAGCAGAAAGAGCAAAAGAGGTACAGAAAGAGGCAAGAGAGGTACAGAAAGACACAAGAGAGGTGCACAAAGAGGGAAGAAGGGTGCAGAAATAGGCAAGAGGGTACAGAAAGAAGCAAGAGAGGTGCAGAAAGAAGCAAGAGAAGTGCAGAATAAAGCAACAGGGGCAGAAAGAGGCAAGAGGGCAGCAGAAAGGAGCAAAAGATGTGCAGAAAGAGGCAGGAGAACAGCAGAAAGAGGAAAGAGAGGTGCAGAAAGAGGCAAGAGAGGTGCACGAAGAGGGAAGGAGGGTACATAAAGAGGCAAGACTGGTTCAGAAATAAGCAACAGAGGTGCAGAAAGAAGCAAGAGGGGTACAGAAAGAGGCAAGAGAAGTGCAGACAGAATTAACAGAGGTACATAAAAATGCAAGAAAAGTACAGAAACAGGCAATAGGTATGCATAAACATGCAGGGGAGGTACAGCAAGAGGGACCAGGGGTGCAGATAGAGGCAAGTGAGGTACAGAAAGAGGTAAGAGGGTGCAGAAAGAGAAAAGAGGGATGCAGAAAGAAGCCAGTGAGGTACAGAAGGAGGCAAGAGAAGTGCAGAAAGAGGCAAGAGAAGTGCTCAAAGGAGCAACAGAGGTGTAGAGACAAGCAAGATAAGTGATAAAAGAGACAAAAGAATTGCAGAAAGAAAGAAGAGAGGTGCAGAAAAAAGCAAAAGAAGTGCTGAAAGAGGCAAGTGAGGTGCAGAAAGAGTCAAGAGAAGTGCCAAAACAGACAAGAGAGTTGCAGAAAGAGGCAAGCAAGGTACCGAAACGGGCTAAAGGAGTGCCGAAAGAGGCAAGAGAGGTGCAGAAACAGGCATGTGAGGTGCAGACACAGGCAAGAGGGGTGCAGAAAGATGCAAGAGAAGTGCAGACAAAATTAACAGGCATGCAGAAAGAGGCAAGAGAGGTACAGAAAGAGGGAAGAGTAGTGCAGAAAGAGACAAGAGGGGTGCTGAAAAAAGCAAGTGAGGTGCAGAAAGAGGCAACTGTGGTACAGAAAGATGCAAGACATGTGCAGAAAGAGGCAAGAGAAGTGCAGAAAGAGGCAAGAAAAGTGCTGAAAGAAGCAACAGAGGTGTAGAAAGAAGCAAGAGAAGTGATGAAAGAGATAACAGAGTTGCTGAAAGAAACAAGAGACGTGCAGAAAAAAGCAAGAAAAGTGCAGGAAGAGGCAAGTGAGGTGCAGAAAGGTACAAGAGAAGTGCAGAAAGAGGCACAGGCATGGGAGATGTAGAAAGAGGCAAGAGGGATGCAGAAAGAGGCAAGAGAAGTGCAGAAAGAGGCAAGAGAGGTCCAGAAAGAGGCAAGTGAGGTGCAGAAACAGGCTAGAGGGATGCAGAAACAGGCAAGAGAAGTGCAGAAAGAAGCAACGGAGGTGCGGAAGGAGGAAAGAGACCTGCAGAAAGAGGCAAGAGGGATGCAGAAAGAGGCAACAGTAGTGCAGAAAGAAGCAACAGAAGTGTAGAAAGAGGCAAGAAAACTGCAGAAAGAGGCAAAAGAAATACAGAAACAGGAACAACAGGTACAGAAAGAGAGAACAGGGGTGCAGACAGAAGCAAGAGAGGTGCAGAAAGAGGGAAGAGGGGTGCAGAAACAGACAGGAGGGGTGCAGAAATTTGGAAGAGAGGGGCAGAAAGAAGCAAGAGCAGTGCAGAAAGAACCAACAGAGGTGCAGAAAGAGGTAAGAGAAGTGCAGACGAAAGAAGCACGAGAGGTGCAGGAAGAAGGGAGGTGCAGAAAACAGAAGAGATTTGCAGAAAGAGGCAAAAGAAATGCAGAAAGAGGCAAGAGAGGCAGAGAAAGAAGCAAGATTGGTTTGCACACCATTAGTACCGATTTAACACCCACATTTAGCAATAAGTAACAGGTGGCCAATCCAGCTTTGCAAAGTGCCTTCCACCATGCTGTAACACTTGTTGCTGCATTTTCGGTAATGTTTGAGCTGTTTCAGCTAGAAACAAGGTTTTTTTTGTTCAAATCTGCAGATTATGCAGCAGATGATGGATTATGTGGCAAATGTGGAAAATGTCTAGTTATGCAAAAATCGGTGCAACCAAACAGTCGCATAATTCCATTGGCCATGCTTATACCTCTGACTAGGTCCAGAAGTTCTCCTCAGTAGTTCTTTCTATTTTTTGTCTCATTGAGTTCATCGTTTAGCTTCTATGAAAATGAAGAATACTAAACCTTAGGCTACCACTCCACAACACAGACTACCATAACACATAACCCCACTCTCTTTAATTCCTATACACTAAATACTACATACTTCCTATCCACATAATTTCACTGCACAACATACCACATAATTCCACTACACACATTTATCCATTCCACTCTAAAAAACATTGGTAAAAAACCTTTACCTTTACAAACACCAATAGCTCTAACTCCAGCAAATGCGAGACCTATTACCTTGCAAATGCCTCTTTAACTAGTAATCCCATTTGCAGAGTGGTGGAGAAAGGGGACTAGGCCTCCGACCAGCGCTCAGGAATTCCACTGCATAGGACTTACAGGAGGTACCAGGAGTGCTTCTTGGCCACCAAAGTCACTCAGGAGTAAAGTGGAGTTCATCGCCCAACCAGTAGTTTGCCAGGGCAAGCATCTGCTGAGTGATGGAGAAAGGGTGTGTGGCCTCTGAAGACCTCTTAGTAATCCCACTATGTGGGACTTACTAGAGGTAACAGGAGGGGTAGTTGGCCCCAAGGAAAACCTTGGGGGTCAACTAACTCTCCTATTACCTCCAGTACATCCCACACAGCAGGATTGGTAAGTTCCCATAGCAGGCCACATCCCCTTTGCCCACCACTCTGCAAACGCACTCCCTGGCACGTTCTTGGATGGGGATTAAAGACCCCTTCGCTGCTGGGGATCCTTAGGGGCCAACTAGCCTACCTGATACCTTCAGTAAGAACCAGATAGTGAGATTGCTGAGAGGTGGACACAGGCCATGCCCCCTCCCTACACCACTCTGCAAACGCGCCTCCTGGCACATTCTTGGTTGGGGAATGAAGTCCCCATGCCTCATGAGGGTCCCTGGGGGCCAACCAGCCCTCCTGTTACCTCCAGAAAGCCCCACACAGCTGGATTTCTGAGAGTGGTTAGAGGTCATGCCCCCTTTTTACACTACTCTGCAAACGCACCTCCTGGTGCACTGCTGCTTGGGGGATAAAGTCCACTTTAGTCCTGAGGTCCTCAGGACACAAGAGGATCTCTTCACCCTACCAGCAGTGAGCCAAGAGATGCGTTTGCAGAGTGGTGTAAAAAAGAGTGTTCCTCTGAATACTTCTTAGCAATCCCACTGTGTGGGGCTTACTGGAGGTACCTGGTGGGTTAGTTGCCCCCTAAGGACCCTTAGGATTCAAGAGGACCTAATCCCTCAACCCAGAATGCGCCAGGAGGCACATTTGCAGAGTGGTGCAGGGAGGGAAAGGGGCCTCTGGTGAGATGCGGGCTACTCTTTTGTGTGTTCTTTTTGGAAGGGCGCTGTGTGGCCCGCTTTCCTTAATACTTTTTGGGCCCTGGAGACTCACCCCAGGGCCTGAGCCATTTAAAAAAAATAAAAAAAAAATAAATGGGAAGGGGACCCCCCCAAGGCCAATTTTGGCCCAGGGGATCCCATCCCCTGGGGCTTTGCCTCTTTTTATTTTATGGGATGGGGGTCACCTGGCCCCCCTTCCCTGGGCAACTTCGGCCTTGGGGACCCAATACCCGGGCCTTTGCCTCTTTTAAAAAAATATTTTTTATAATATAGGAGGGGGCTGCGTGGCCCCCCTTGCCTGGACCACTTTTGGCCCTGTGGACTCTATCCCCCTGGGCATGGACAATCCTTTTTTACTCTTCCTGGGCCATTTTTGGCCCCGAAGACCCAATCCCCTGGGGCTTGGCCTCTTTGTAGGGACCGCGGTGGAAGCCCCAAGGCTCCAGCGGTCCCTGTCGGCTCTCCTCCTCCTGTGGGAGCCGGCATTGCTTTTTGGGCAGAAGGAGCTGCTAACATGGAGCTCCCTTTCCCAAAAGCAATTCTGCTTTACTTCATAGAAATGAGAGCAAGTTTCCTGCTCTCACTTCCATGAAGCAAAGCAGTGTTTGCTATGGCAGGGCGCCCCAGGAAATTGCTGGAGCTGGCCCTTGGTGTTTACGGTCCCCAGGGCCAAGGAGAGATCTAGGGCTGCGTGGCCCCCCTCCAACCTGTGTGTAGCTCTGGGGAGGTGGTGGTGGTCCCTGGGGCCAGGGTCTTCTACGGACCCCCATATTAGAATAATTTCTGCCCTGGTGAGGTTGGGTCTCTGGGGCAGTGTGGGGGAGCTCGTGACACCCCCCCTACCAAAAAGAAATGAAAGCCCCAGGGAGGTGGTGGTCATCAGGGCTGGGGGGTGCGAGGACCCCCGCATTTAAATATAAAAGCCCTGAGTAGTGGCGGTCCCCGGGGCATCATGGGCGGGAGGAGCCCCCTATGCATTTTTTCAAGAAGCCCCAGGGAGGTGGAGGTCCCTGGGACTGTGGGTGGTCCCGTGGTCCCATGCTAAACAATTATGGATTTTCCCCGGGACCTGCCCCACCCGGGCGCTTAAAACAAGCGAAGCGGGATTCATTATTTTTTTTTTTACTTTTCTGCTGGATGCGCAGACCCTATGTGAATCCCGCAGAATTGATTTTAAATAAAAAAAAAAATTCGCCCTGGGAGTCCCTGTGGCAGGCCTAGGGGGTCAGGGTGTTTCTACCCTACACCTTATCTTATTTTGTACATTTTTTTTGTGACCCGAATATGTAAGGGATACCAAGCACTTTATAGAACAGCTGGAATTGATAACTTGGGATACCACGTATGTGCTCATAACATTAGACATCACAAGTCTCTATACTTGTATTCAGCATACACAAGGGATAGAGGCAGTCAGGTATTTCCTGAATAAAAGACCCGCAAAGTATATGGAACACAGTACCATGTTGATTGAGCTTTTAGAGTTCTGTCTCAGGAACAATATATTTTTGTTCCAGAACGAGCTTTTTAAGCAAACCTCAGGAACCGCGATGGGAACCTGCTTCGCCCCCAGCTACGCGAATCTCTTCGTTGGCTGGTGGGAGGAGCAGGTGGCCCTAGCGGGAGACAACACCAAGTGGGCAGAACACATCGTGGCATGGCGTCGATATATCGACGACCTTTTCCTAGTGTGCAGGGGCTCCTCCGCACTTGCTGAAGTATTTATTAGTGACTTGAATAGAAATAATCTAAATTTGAAATTTACAGATGACATCAGTACCACGGAGGTACACTACCTAGACTTGAGGGTCTTCGTGAACGGGGAGAGGTTGGAGACGGCCTTATATAGAAAACCGATGGCCGGGAATAGCATACTTCATGCTAAAAGCAGCCACCCTCCAAATTTGATCCGGAGTATACCCTACGGCGAACTTCTCAGGTTGAGACGCAATTGCTCGCAAGACTCTGATTTTGCAAAGGCGGCAGAAGAATGCGTCATGAGATTTCGCGTAAGGGGGTACGATCAGGCAGAGTTAGAGAAGACCCGCATGAAGGTAGCTAGGATACCCAGAAAACAATTACTAGAGAGCAAGAGTAAGAAAGACCAATCATCTGAGATTAGTAATAAGTTTCGTATGATTACGACTTTCTCAGATCAAGCTAACATCTTAAGAAATTTACTCTAAAAAAACTGGCATATTCAACATCAAACATCACAAGAAGGGAGTGGGAAGCAATCAAATCTCTTCGGAATGACAAAACGATTGAGATTAAGCCCTCGGATAAGGGTGGGAACATTGTTATTTTCGGCAAGGAGAGCTATGAACCTGAGGCACTAAGACAACTAAGAGACACAGAGTGCTATGTCATGGCAAAGAAAGAACAATATGTGAAGAGTACCATGGAATATGATACACTACTGAACCAGTGGAAACTCGATGGTATGATCAGCTCAGAGGAGTACTCTTTTTTACATTGCGACTCCCCGGTTCTTCCCACTTTCTATCATTTGCCAAAAATCCATAAAAATGCCAAGAGACCACCAGGGAGGCCGATTGTTTCGGCAATCGGCAGTCTTCTTGAGAACACTTCTTGCTTCATTGATACATACCTGGAGAAGTGTGGCTCAATGGTTAGAGCAGGCAGACCTTGATGCAGAGCTCTGGCCAGGGACCAGGGTTCGATTCCCGCCTCGGCGGGTCTCCGGCTCATTAATTCCCCTGACTGGATATTCTCGCCTCAGTGCCTGTTCTGATCATGGGTCCCACGCTGCAACTCTGGGCAATAGCTTGCTTAGTCTCCACAACGGCCCCAAAAGTGCTGGGATGCATGGCTGCACCTAGGGGGTGCCCAGGAGTGGACATTTCCCAGGAAAGCCAGGAAGTGTTCCTAAGCGGTATACGGACAGCGCCGGGACACCTCCGGTGGAGGTAGCTGTGCGCTTTACAAATTCCGACATTTACATTTTATACCTCACCCCGATTGTGAAGGACTTACCCTCCTACGTGAGGGACACGCAGGACTTCCTATGCATTATGGACGGTATCTCATGGGAAAAGGATATGTTATTAATAACACTAGATGTTGTTAATTTATACACATGCATTGATCATGAAAAAGGATTGAATGCCACGAAGTGGTTCCTGGATAGGAAACAAGAAAAATTTCGGGCACACAGTGAAATGCTTTTGTGTATGATGAGATTTTGTCTGTATAATAACTTTTTCCTTTTCTCTGGCCAGCTGTATAAGCAGATTAGGGGTACCTCGATGGGCTTGTGCTTCTCTCCCAGCTACGCGAATTTATTCGTCGGCTGGTGGGAGAAGCACGAGGCGTGGGGAGGCAACAATGAAGTGTGGAATGAAAGAATTTTAATGTGGACAAGATATATTGATGACCTCTTTATTGTTTGGCGTGGAGATAGAACCTCGGCTGAGGAATATGTCGCCACGTTAAACAATAATGAGCTGAACCTAAAATTCACCAGTACAATCAGTGATGAAAGTGTATGTTATCTTGACTTAGAAGTATTTGTGGAAAATGACAATCTCCACACTAAACTTTATAGGAAGCCTACGGCAGGCAATGCCGTGTTACACGCGGCCAGCCACCATCCTAGGAGTTTGATCAAGAACGTACCATATGGTGAATATCTACGCCTCAAAAGGAACTGCTCAGCGAAAAAAAGATTTTCGAGATGCCCAAAAAGATGCTAGCAACAGGTTTCAGGCTAGGGGATACTCGAAAAACTTATTACAACAGGCAACCGTAAAAGCAGAGACCATCAATAGGAGGGATCTACTATTGGTGAAGGAGGCACAGAATGAGAACAATCAGGTTAGAATGATCACCACGTTTAACATCAAATCAGGTGATCTTGTCCACGCTTTCAAGAGAAACTGGCACATATTACAGACAGATAACATTTTTTAAAAACATCTATCTGATAGGCCAATGATCACCTATCGAAGATGCCAGTCCCTATCAGACCACCTAATCCATAGTCATTTCTCCCCCTCAATGGAATCCCCAGCTACTAACAGGATTAAAGGCTTTTTCCCATGCTTGCGCTGCAAAGCCTGCAAGTATAGTAAAAAAGTGAAAGAATATCCAGGTAGATCTGGAGAGTGCAAACCTAACAGGATGATTATGAAACATCTTAATTGCAATTCTGAATACACAGTATATTGTCTAGAGTGCCCATGTAAGAAGCGGTACATAGGCAGTACCATCAAACCCACAAAACTGAGAATCCTGGAGCATATGAGGGCTATCGCGAACAATGATAAGACCTATCCGGTAGCCCATCACTTTGCCGAATTCCATCGAAGCAATAAGGATTTACTCAGTTACTACTGCATAGACCAAGTCACACGGTCAGAACGTGGTGGAGATAGGGAAAAAGCACTCCGCATCACAGAGTCTAGATACATCATGGACCTCAAAACAATGACACCATGGGGCCTTAACAATGATGCAGAAATGTGGGTGCATCTCTGAGACCATATGGTTTTGCCACCCTGAACTTACTGATTGATAATGTAAATACTGTCCTATCTTCTATACTTGCAAAACTCCCAGGTAGAAATTTGTAAATATGTAAATATCTGTATCATACACATTTAGGATTCCAGCCCATACAGGGCCATACAACGTAAATGATAACAAACTGGGAAGTTCTTGAGCTTGTATATACTTTCTATTATCAGGGGATATACCCCAGTATAATAACTTTGGGAATCCAAATGAATTGATTTTTATACAGATATAGGTGAAATGGAACTTTATATTGTGTGATACATGATCAACTGAGTGTGCAAAATAATAATGAAATGTTTGTTGCTGTCAACGATTTTAATTGAGCACTTAAGCACTTTATTTTCGCCATTTTTAACCAACGTGGAATCGATGTAATACTACATTACAAGATGGCCACCATCTTCATTGTAATTAAACATCTTCTATGTTGATGAAACGAAACAGCGCGGTGGGTTTAAAATGGCGATCGTAGGTTTGCACAAACTGACACTGACGAAGCTTTTTAGCGAAACGCGTCTGTCGGGGGTGAAGGGGGTTTGAAAATAAATTGATTTTGACATCTGAACATCGGAGTGCTTGCCGTTCTTTCGACCAGATGGGTTGAATTGTGTGGGTATATATATATATATATATATATATATATATATATATATATATATATATATATATATATATATATATATATATATATATATAATCCTTGAATTCTGAACCTTGGCACCAATCCCCAACGTTTACACAAGTACAGATCACAATTACGCAGGAAATGTGAATTTCAAAGTGGTTTATTTCTCCATCGTCTCCAGTATGACGCGTTTCGGCTACGTCACCGCAGCCTTGTATATGTATGGTTCACCAAAATAGTCCTTAGTGGTGGCGCACAGATCAGCTGGTGCTCATGGCGAGAGAAGGACTAGTCTCACAAAATATTTCTCAGCAACTTGAAAAAATACGTGGCACTCTCTTCGGATAATTCAACTCTTTATTCATACCATCCCTCTCCTCCTCCTCCTCCTCCTAAGGACAGCACATGTGTATTATAGTGTAGGTTGGTACTATGCCTAGGAGATGTCCCACTTTCTTTGGAAAATTGAGAGGGAAACTAGAGAGACCTTCTTTGCATCCAGTTCTTGAGAGCAGCATTGACACGGTTTATTGTTCAGTGAAATGATATGATTTATATGACATATCAAATATTTGAAAGGGATAGATTTTTATAATCTTTCTTGATATAGCATGAAACATGTGGCTAATTTGTATGATTAGTTAATTATTGTCCAATCGATTTGAAAAACATTGCACAAAAGGTCCCATTTAGAAAGAGGGAAGCAGAAACAAACAAACAGGACATTAAAAGCGATGATGCAAGGTGATTGAAACATTTTGATCTTATCCTCAGCTACTCACACAAATACTGTGATAGATGACTAAGCTTGTTCTGAATACTGAAATACCTTTTGTACTTAGTTAAATTCATTATAAATATTCTTGCTAGAGAATATTACGGTCGGTAAAGGTGTAGAAGATGGGATAAACATGTGAAACGGTGCTTCAAAATGTGTTCTATATGAAACAATGTTAAAAAGTTCTTAATTCAAAGTGCAAAAAAGGAGGTCAATATATCATCTATTCAAACTAAATTCAATTAAAGAGATACGAAACACAAAAGAAATCAATCTAAATTTGAGTGGGCTCTTTAGAAGATCCCAGACCTCTGGAAATAAGCATCCACTTCACTTCTCCAGTGTTAATCATGCTCTCAATGTGTTCTATCTGCTGTTGATTTGTACTCCGATTTTCATTCTGCTTGGCAATGTGTTTGGTAAATAAGGAACACTCATCTGCGCTGGCCTGTTTTTGGCTGTGTTAACGCTACAGAGAGTTTGTGCGAGGTCATCACTATCAAGATGGGTGCCTTACTAAGGGAAGCATTCGCCATTTTGATTAGTGATTAATTATGCTGGTGATGTCATTGATAATCTATGTGAGTGGTTAATGTTGTGAATGATTAGAGATGTAAGTAATTAGAAATGTACGTGATTAGTGTTCTATGCGATATGAGAGAGATTTGTGATGTGAGTACTAATGATTATGATGTGCATGATTAGGGATGTGAGTGATTAGTGATGTGACTGTTGTATGGATGTGATGTGATAATGTTATGTAATCTTATTGGCATTTATGCAGTATGCTTTTGGCACAGATGTAGTGCATTGGAGATTGTAAAATAAATGATGGCAAATGTTAGGGCTGTTTGGGAGAATTTGCATTGCTCTTGGTGTTCAAGGTTCAATTTCAGGATTGCTTGTTTTAATTAGTTCGAGAGTGCATACCTTCCCTTATGATACGGGTATTTCACAACAGACATGCTGTTGCGTACTTTACTCGCCAGTGCCTTTTCTCAACAACTGTTCTTTGCACTTTAATGGGATATGGCAGGTATTTGACAGCATGGTAGATTTCTTTAGTAGGATAAAGTCAGCAGTATCATCTTAAGGATTTTTGGAGCCCCGGGCAAGACATATTTTGGGACCCCGTGTCTGTAAAAACTTTGGGGCAGATTTACAAGAAAGTAATGCAGCGCGGTTCAGCAAGTCATTTTGCTGCACGGCGATGTGTTTGTTTTGAAGCACAAGAATGTGACATATTTACAATGATATGTCACATCTTGCACCATGGTGCACAGATGAATGGTGCACATATGCCTACGTCGTTGGGAGATTGTTTTTCATTTGAGGTGATTTATTCTTCCAATATGTGCAAAAAAATAAGGAGAAATTAAAACATTTCTTCTTGTTGCACCTTGCTACGCCACCCCTAGGGTGGCCTAGTATTCTGACGCATTTCTAGATTCACAATTCCTCGTAACTCTCAAAATGCATCAGTGTACATGGATGTTGCGTGGGAACATAATGGGAGAAAGTACTAGCAACAAGTATATGATAATCGCAATTTAAGCAAATTCCAGGACCTCAATATACACAGTATTCAATAAACATTGTGCATCATTTTTGATAAATAACTTTGTCCATATCAATTGTTAATTTATATTAATAATCTTTTTATTTTAATTTTTTTAATTATTTGAAGTATCAAAAAAACCTTTTCATTTATAAAATCATCAATGCTGACACTGAAGTACATGTATACAACATCATTGTATATCCATGAAGCAATTCATGCAGTCAACTTGTAAAATACATTAGATAATTCATGACAATATACATTAAATTTGATAATAGAGAAGTCCAGATGGTTCATGGCAGAAGGGAATGCTGGCGGTAGATAACAACAACACCCACAGCAACACCCATGCCACGCCCCTTACATGCAAAGTGCTGCATGAAAAGGGGGGGTATTTACAAGCATAGATAAAGTCACGCAGGTTGGCTTTACCTGTGCTTGTAAATTCCACTTAGCAGTTGTGCCGCCAGTGCTTGATGCAACGTGGCACATCGGCAGCGCAAGGGGCTTGTAAATCTGCTTGTTTTAATTTTATTACCCACTTTTGTGCTACTTGTAACCCACATGATGCAAAAACAAACGTTTGGAAATGGGATTCACAAGAGGAAAAAGTTGAAATATGCCTTTCCAAGGATCACAAAAATTCTTAAGACGAGGGTGGGCAAAGAGAGACAGAGGTAGGCAAAGAGAAAAGGAGAGGCTCAGATAAACAATAGACTTAGGTGAGCTAGAGTGAGATAAAGTTCACTTTTCCAGGGGCACCTTGGAAGATGAGGGCCCTGGGCAATTGCCTTCTTAGCCTATGCCTTAAAACGTCTCTGAAAATCTGCACTATTGATTATGGCATGGTGTGACTTTTGTGACAGCTTGAGATCATCCAAGACAACTCGCATGGTGCAAAAATATTATGCAAGGTTCATGACGTCAGATAATATGACATCATAACATTTGAAAGCATAGTGTATAAAAGAAGCAGGTTTAACTCTATGGAACCAAGAGGTGAGAGCAAGGTTGCAAGCAAGTAGACAATCTTTAGTAGATAAAGGGATAGGTAGCATCATGAAACATCCCTCCATTTCTTTATTTACTTTTTCCCTTAAGAACAATTCAGTGGCAGGTGGAAATGAAAATGTACTCACACAAAGCTTTCTGTGTGAGTGAATCTACTCCTGCAGGCAAGAAATGGCGATCCAGAGCAGGAAACGCTTGCTGGACGATTGATTAAAAGAACATCTGACCTGAGCAGAGCGGTCACACCGCATTGCTCGCTTAGTGGTGCAATTTGCTTGATTTCCAAGCATTTTTAAACTTCCTAGTTTTTTATTTGTTTTTTATTTTATTTGCCTTTCCCCTGTTTTTAAGGGCTGCTCCTCACACTTGCATTATAATTGGCAAATCACTGCGTTTTGCGGGTCCCGGTTCCTTTTGTTTCTGCCTCTCGGCAGTTGTGCGGTTTGGCGGCCTTATTAGGTGAGGGAAGGACGCCAGACGTGTAGTGCACGCTCTAGCGCCCAAGGACGCTCGGCCTCCTCTTATGGAAGTCATGTTGACGCGCAGCGGTCACGCGCAGCAGGAACGCCGGATCTCCGCCGGAGTCACGCCAGAGTCCAGCCCGTCTGCGCCCGAGCGGAGCAGCGGGCGGGGCTCTTTCACTGGGATTACCTTCTCCTACTGTTACTAGGGTTTGTTACACGTCGCCTGAGCTTTGGGCTTTGCGAAAGGTACCCTGTGGTTGTCATAAAGTCTTTCCGGGTCGATACAAGGGTAAGAGACGTTGCCCTGGCTGTGGTTGGGTACCAGATAATGCCCCGGTCACTTTACCTATTAGGGAGTTGGACAGTGTGAAGCATCTCTGTCTGCTTCTAAATACTAGATCAGCACGCAGGCATGCGCAGGATATCTATGATCTCCTGGCCGCTGAAAAGCCGCTATGTCTGATGCTAACAGAGACCTGGTTTGAGGATTCTTCTAATCCCGATATAGGTACAGCAATTCCCCCTGATCATAATATCTTCAGGCAAGATAGATTGGACGGGAGGGGCGGGGGTGTGGCACTTGTGGTGAATAAGCTTGCCGCTTGCTCCATTATTCCCATGGATGCTATTACAGGATCTGAAGCCCTTGCTTTCTCTATAGCTTTGTCGCCGCATCAATCCCTCAAAGGGCTTTTGGTTTATAGGCCCCCTGGACCGGCCGGCTCTTTCTTTGATGAGCTTCAGTCGGCAATTTCGGCGCTGGCTCTGAGAGCGGAGCATTGCATCCTGGCTGGGGATTTCAACTTCCACATGGATGAGGGATCGGATCCTGATACGATCAAACTGATTGAGATCACGGCCCCCCTAGGCCTGGCCCCTTACCTTTTTGGACCAACGCATGAAAAGGGCCATACCTTGGATCAGGTTTTCTCCACGTCCCCCATTGAGGTCATGTCACTTCTGCCGGTGCTTTGGTCAGACCATAGCCTGGCCAAATTTCATGTACTAGGTACAAATAAGCCATCTAGTACCGCTCCTAGGCAGCTGGGGCGAGCCCCTAGGGCGTTTCATCGGGTGACTCCAGCGATGCTGGTTCAGGCATCTCGCGATCATCCCTGCCCTTTCTCGGGAGACCTGGAGAGGGATTTAGAGTCCCTGCAGGCATGGCTAACAGATAGGCTGAACGATCTGGCCCCTGTGACGGCCGCCCGATCAACATCGAAACGGGTTTCTGCCCCCTGGTTCACTGAAGCACTGTCGGCTTCTCGAAGGCAGTGCAAGGTGGCCGAAAGGGCTTGGCGCTCTCAGTACCATCCAGCAGCCAGGATTGTCTTTAGGACTGCGGTTAAGGCCTACCATCTGGACATTCTCCTGGAGAAAAAAGGTCACTTTGCAAGGAGGATAGAGGCTGCCTCTAATTCCTGCAAGGAGATTTTTACGATAGTCAGGGAATTTACGGCCCCGCGAACTAATTCGACTCAGGCCGCTCCCTCTGACTCGTGGGTTTCGGCTCTCGCCAATTTTTTTACCACTAAGATCAAACTGATTCAGGATTCTTTTCCTCTGAGGGTAGTTGAAGTACCACCGAGCCTCGAAGACGGGTCAGGTTCGTGGGCCCTCTCGGGCTCAGTCTTGGCGGATTTTCCGCCTATTTCAATTCCTTCGTCATTGGCACTTATGGCTAATCTTAAATCTGGGTCGCCTCTTGACCCTTGTCCGGCCAAATTCCTGGCGAAAATGACCGATGCTATAAACCCGTTGGCGAATCCGCTCTTGAATCTCTCCTTGAGTCGGGGGGTGGTCCCGCAGGCTTGGAAACAGGCGATGGTCATTCCACTTCTTAAGAAGCCTGGTCTTGATCCGGAGGCCTTGGCCAACTATAGGCCTATCTCTCTCCTCCCGGCGCTGGCTAAGATCCTGGAGAAGCATGTTCATATCGTGCTTTCTAATTTTCTGGAATCTCACAATCTGCTGCACTCCACTCAATCTGGCTTCCGCCCCAATCTAAGCACCGAGACGGCGCTTTTGGAGGTGTTTGAGGCCATCAAAGAGGCGCGGGATTCGGGGGGCAAAGCTATGCTTGTAATGCTGGACTTGTCGGCGGCCTTAGATACCGTCCCCCATGAGGCTCTCCTCATCAGACTCCATGAGATCGGTCTGAGGGGGACGGTGCTTAGCTGGTTTAGATCATTTCTGGCCGGCCGCCGACAAACGGTCTGGGCCTCACCCAGCTCCGCCGTGATGCCGCCTTTGGGAGTCGGAGTTCCGCAGGGCTCTGTGTTGAGCCCGACGCTTTTTAACATCTTTATGACCCCTCTGGCGGCATTGGCGGAGTCTTATGGGGCCCAGATCGTATCCTATGCCGACGATACCCAGCTCCTCTTTACGTGCAGGAAAGGAGAAGATTTTGATGGAGAGAGTATCCATGAGTGCCTTGGGCCTGTTTTTAAATGGTTCCAGCTGAACAGCCTCAAGGGCCAGTCAGATAAATCTGAGGTACTCTTCTTCGGCTGCTCTCACGATCCAGATTGGCAGGAATGGTGGCCGGTTAATATGTTTCCTCCAGCGCACTCGTCCCAGTTGGCTAAGCATATGGGGATCAAGATGGATAATGGCCTGACGTTAAGATCTCAGATCCTTGGTCTTACGGGAACTTGTTTTGGCCTCCTCAGGATGCTGCGCAAGTTCCTTCCTTTGCTATCAGTAGATCATAGGAAGATGACGGTGCAGGCCTTAATTGGCTCTAGATTGGACTACTCCAACGTCCTGTATCTTGGCCTGCCGGATTACCTTCTGCAACGTCTGCAGGTGGTCCAGAACTCGGCCGCGCGGGCCATTTTTGGCCTGTATAGGCGTGCCAGAGTTTCGGGACTCCTGCAGTCGCTTCATTGGCTGCCTATCCGGAAACGGATAGTGTTCAAGGCCTTGACCTTGGCCCACAAGGCTCCCCATGCTTCTGGGGCAAAATATCTCCAAAGGAGACTTGCCTTTTACCATCAGACCCGATCTCTGAGATCTGAATTACTGTTCCTTGCGGTGGTCCCTCGAGTAAAAAGGGCCCGCATTGGGAGCCGTTATTTCGGGTTGTTGGCGCCACAGATGTGGAACACGTTGCCTTTGGCATTACGCAGCACCTCTAACTTGCTGATTTTTAGGAAGGGCCTCGAAACTTGCCTTTTTGCCCAGTAGTTTGTTTCTTTTGATTGCTCCTGATCCACTTTGCTCTATTGTGTTGTGTTACTCTGCGATTGGGTTTTAATAAAAGCGCCGGGACACTCTATGGAGTAGCCGTGCGCTATAAAAGACAAAACTGACAAAACTAACGAAAGACCAGAACATTTGAAAATTCCCATGCATCTTCACATATAAGTACCAGGTGCTGGTTGGTTTATGTTCTTTAATACAACACTTAAATGGAAAGCACCATTAGCGGTTTGTCTACACTACACAAGGTTATTCAAACATTGATGCGGGTTACTGGTCCTCATGTTAATATTGTGATAGTGCAATGTGTGAAAGAAAAGTTCCTCCCTGCGTGTTTAAAAGTGGATTTTATGTTTCATTACAGTTCCCCTGACGAAGGGATCAGTTGATCCCGAAATGCATTGGGAAACAACCAAAGAGGATATTGTTTTTTTATAAAGATTATGTTTTGGTTTTTCATGTGAAAAGATTCATGTATCATGTATATAAAAGTTAAAATGACATGATTGCAGAGAGTCATTCGCAATAAAATCTGTGATATGATGGTTACAATGTGCAGTGTAATGTATCAAGAATTATAGAAGTGTATGGTTTAAACATTTTGTAAATTACGCAAAGGTTGTTTTGCACACAGCAGTGCAGGCAGGGGCAAGTGCACTCACACACTTGCAATGCACGCATAGTTTGAATCAGAGGCAGGCTTCCTCTTTACCACCCAGCAAGCTCAACCAAATAATTGAGTTTATATTGGATGTAAAACTTTACGCACTTAGATCAGGAGTGCGCAACATACCACCACATTTAAGGTATTTTAAAACAATGTTCTGCCCTTTGCCATCATGCAACTTCATTCCTCATCCCTACTTCTCATTCCTACTTCTCATCCATCATCCCTACTTCTCATCCTCATTCTCCACTCCTCTGCCCTAGGTCTCATCCATCATTCCTACTTCTCATCCACAATCCTTACCTCTCATCTATCACCCCTACTTCTCATCTATCACCCCCACTTCTCATCCCTACATCTTATCCATCATTCCTACTTCCCATCCATTATTACTATTTCTCATCCATCATCAAAGCCTGCACACATTGAAAAGAGGTTATATAATCTGAAATGATGTAGAGCCTTGAATTCACTAGACACAAACTGCACTGTGTGCAATGAGAATGCTGTTTTTTCAGTGGCTAGACCAACAGAAAGCAGCCCCCTATCTTAACTTTGATTGGCTGTTGCTATCAAATCAGTGTGAAGATATGTTTCACAACATTGAAAGTGGGTTGGTATGACTAAGGGAAGAGGAGTGCAAAGTAGTGATGATGGATGAAGATAATGGATGAGGTATGAGAAGAAGGGTTGTGAAGTAGTGTTGATGAATGATGGATGAGAAGTAGAAATGATGGATAATTCAAGAGAAGTAGGGATGAGTAACAGGGACAATGAATGATGGATAGGAAGTAGATAAGAGAAGTATGGATGATGAATGACAAATGAGGAAGATGGGTGAGAAGTACATATAAAAAATAGGGATGATGTATAAGAAGTAGAGATGAAGATTGGTTAATGAGAATTATGGATAAGGGATGATGCATGAGAATTAAGGAAGATGTGTGAGAAGTAGGGATGATAATTAGGGATTATGAATGAGAAGTAGGGATGATCTGTGATAGATGAGAAGTTGGGATGATAATTAAGGGTTATGGATGATAAGTAGGAATGATGGATGAAAAGGGATGTTTGACAGTACGACGCGTACCGTCACAACGCGTGCTTTAAAAACGCGTCCCTTACAACACAAGTCGTTACCACGACTTGCGTTGGGGGCGCGGATTGAGAATAGTATAATTTGCTATTCTAACACCAGTCCCCGTGGACACTAGGGAAGGTGTTAGAATAGTAAATATACTATTCTTAATCCTCTAGCGTCCTCCAGCGCAAGTCGTGGTTACGACTTGCGTTGTAATGGACGCGTTGTTAAAGCCTTGCGGAGTTAAATCCGCGTGGTAAAGGATGTTTCCTGATGAAAAGTAGTGTTGATTGATGAGAAGTAGGGATGATGGATGAGAACTAGGGATGATCGATTAGAAGTAGGGATGAGGGATGTGAAGTAGGGACAATGGATAAGAATCAGGTATGAGACGTATGGAAAATGGATGAGAAGTATGGATAATTTATGAGAAGTAGTGATGAGGGTTGAGAAGTATGGAAGATGACTAACACATGGATGATGGAAGAGAAGTAGGGATGAGAAGTAGGGGTGAGGGATGGAAGTATTGATAATAAATGAGAAGTAGGGATGAGAATTAGGGATGGTTGATGAGAAGTAGGGATGATGGATGAGTACTAAGGGTGCGAAGTAGGGATGAAAAGCAGGGATAAGATGTAGAGATGATAGATAAGAAGCAGGGATGACAAGTTGGGATTATGGATGAGTAATAGCGATGAGAAGTAGGGATGAGGAGTGAGGAGTGAGAATGCCCTAAAATTGATGTTGTAGGGTCTGAAATGTACTCATGACAAGGGTCTGAATAAATCCATTTCCACTTCAGGAATAGAAAGGGATATCCCATAAATTGATGCAGGTGGAACGTATAAGGTTTCTCAACAGGAAAAAAATAATTTAACGTATGGAGAAGAAAAAGAAAAAAGTTAGAAAGTGTGTTCGCTCTTCTTTGTTTTGCTACACTTGTATATTTTTGATTGAGAAAAATTAATTTGCAAACTGTTTCCATTGTTAAGTTAGGACTCGTGTAGATTTACAAGCATAAACTTGAAAAGTTTTAGAAATTCGAAAAATGTATAAATATGCACAAGTACTATGCAGTAATCATGCAGGTGAAGTTTACTTCTTTGTGAATTAGGCCCTATGTGTTTGCCTAATTCCACTCCCAACTCTGCCGCCATTTTGCTATGTTTGTGCTATAGGAAATTCCATATACATACATGGATAGCATATAACACAAGGCCTGGAGCTAAAGGGGAATACATTTCATCAAAGGTAAAGTGGGAACTGTTGCCGTCGACAACTACAGATTAGAAGGACTACAAACACGGTGACCATTCTCATACTCATGGTAGTATTTCAACTTACCGTTCCACCAAAATCTGAATTACAGACAACGGACATTTATTCATGGTATCTGTTGCCACTTACTGTATTAATAATGACCACAGCCTCCTCTCTGTCATTCTAAAGTCATATTAGCAAGATTCACTTTATATCCCAAGGCTCAGCTACTGAGTCCCAGGCAAGGTAATTGCTCTTTAATTGTTGCTCCTGGTTACCTTAACTATGTTAAGTGGGACCGAGTGCCCTGCCAGAACAACATTGTGTTATTAAAAGCACTTCATTGACTTTAAAAAATCAATTTTCATTTTAACTGATATGCTTCATTTTCAACAAAATGACTTTTAGCTCCTGTTCTGTCATACAAATGTCTGATTAAGTCTATGTTGAACAGAAAGTATAACTCTTATGGATATTTTTCCAAAATCTAAAGGTAGATAAATGCCCAGAAGTGTTGACTGCATGAGCATATTTGTAACTGCATATAATATAGAGGGGGCATGCCCTTAAGTTATAGGCTACAAAACTAATTTAAAAAAATCAAAAAACGTGCTTTGTAAACGATATGGTTGCATATGTTTGATTTTTTGGGTCCTTTGGATGTACACCCTCCAGGGTCTGTATTACTGACTGGGTGCACTGTTCTTTGTTTGCACCATGACGCACCTTTAAACAGGCCCACCCGGTGCAAAAAGGAACAGCTCACCCTATTATGATGAATGCACTACCCTCACGTCAGCCACGACCGTGCGCTCCGCTGGAGACAAGGCACTCAGTAAAATATGGAGCAGCTGCTTCAAAGCCATTCCATGTTTCACAGTGCAAGCGGCAATCCACCTCGACTATAAAGAGGGGTTAGAGATCCTCCTGCAGGCAGTCCCTTCTGTAATTTTATAGTGAACGAGGGCACAAAAATCTTTGCACTTGCCGATATTGCCACGAGACACAATCTGGAATATGTCCCCAGGTGCTCCTGACCTCATAGCTGTGACTTAGGATCAGTTCCCCCTCCCTCTTGATCATATACAACACATATTCAAACATTTAGGAGCAGACTTGCAAGCCCCTTGTGCCACTTTTGCTTCACTTTTACCATGTTAAAAGTGACGCAAAAGTGGCGCTCTGTATCGTCCCTGAAAATCCCCCCTAACCCGGCCCCACAGCCCCACCTCTGTTACCTGTACGGACCGTGGCTGCTATGCCTTTTTTTTCAATAATTAATTTATTAGGATTTTTATATGATACACACATGGCCGTAGAGTGTTAGAGGGCTTTACAGAGGAGATGCTCCATCTTGACATACAAGCAAACAGGTGCACTGTTAAATGGTGCATGGCAACTGGTAGGAAATTAATAGACTGAAGTTACATAGGCAAATTATGTACAAATCACCACTGGTCAAGAATAGCTATGGGAAGTTAGAATGTCTGAGTTAGTAGTATCTTAGTAGCAGTCAGGAAAAAAGACACAAATAGGTTCCATATGACATTCGAAAAGCCATTAAATCAGGAGTTGACTTCAGCCCCTCATCTCAGGGAACGAAACCTCAAATATGAATCAAATAGCTGTATATGCACATAGCTACGCCAAGTGTACGTTTCATATGGTTAATGGGAAAACATACCTGGGTATAATGCCCTCCTGCTGAGATGTTCATAAAACTGTCCCCAACAGGCATATCTATACAGTGCAATAGCAGAGGTCAGACAAGTAGTAGCCCTTTCGGTAGATCTACATGAATTACCATAGTTTACATAAACCTAAGAAATATAGGGCCAGATGTAGGTCGGCAAATACCGGTCGGTAACGGGCCGATTTCGGCCATTACCGACCGCTATTTGCTAATGGAGATGTAGGGGCCTTAAAATATACAGAATCAGTATATTTACTGATTCGGTAAATTTACCGATTCTGTAAAATACCGAATCGGTAAATTTACCGAATCAGGAAATACAGATGTAGGTGGCACTAAAAACAGTGCCACAGGCCATTACCGATTCGTTATTTACCATGTAATACTATTGCATGGTAAATAACTAATTCTAGTGTACATGCACATCTGTGCATGTACACCTGTGCCATGTGGCACACATACATGCCACATGGCACACAAGCCAGAAACAGGGGTGCAACAGGGTGTCAAAGTGACACCCTGTCCCCCTTGGCAAATCGGTAATTTTACCGAATCGGTAATTACCAAATCGGTATTTGCCATTGATTCCTATGGGCTTCAAGGCCCATAGGAATCAATGACAAATACCGATTCGGTAATTACAGAATCGGTAAATACCGAATCCCACCGATTCGGTATTTTTTACAGAATAATTACCTACATTAGATTTACTGATTCATGAATACCGAATCGGTAAAATTCGGTATTTATGAATCGGTATATCTAATTTACCTACATCGGGCCCATAGACATGAAAATTACAGCAAAGACCTTAGCCAAGATGATAATTACAGTGATAATCTCATTCGCTCCATTTTTATCAAAATATATGTAGTACTATGAGAGAGACTATGTGAGAGACACAGCACAATTTCAGGCGACTAAATTTGGCCACGGCAAACATACATAAATTGCAAGTTCCAACTGCGGTGATGCTGACTGACTTTGAAAAAGCCTTTAACACACTAAGTTATCGGTATTTTTTTAAGATATTGGAAAGATCAAATATTAGACCAGTGCTACTAAAATATATTTGCTTATTATATACAAACTGATAGTCTAAGTCTGGGTTTATGGCATCAGTTCCCACCTTTTCCTACAGTGGGCATGAGACTGTTATTTGGGCTAGTCATTGAGTCATTTTCTTCTTAAATTCATATGGATGGGCTGTGGTTGAAGGTCGAAACTGTGGCACCAGTTGTGCTGATCGTATCTCATTATATGCTGATCATCTGTAACAATAGGTCAGATAATCCAGATGGTCTACACAATGCTTGTTTGAAATTCTGGAAACACTTGGGGAAAAGACCGGGTTCCTGGTTAATTGCAATAACTCATGCATATATCCATTGAAAGCAGAGACAACAAACAGTAGACTGGCCAAGCAGATTACTTATTACCTGAGCTAGCTTTAATACCTGGGCATCCATATTACACATTGGCATGGGAGCTAAATCTCACTCCAGTTCTTATATTCATTAGGGTCAGTCTGACAAGATGGGACTCAATCGCCATAACAGGGCACTTGGCATTATATCAAATAGTCTCCTTAGCCAAAGTGTTATACACTATTTAAAAACACCTTTTCATATCCCTGACAGGATCCATCAGAAACTTAAGGAAGAGGTCAGGGCATTCACCTGGGCACATGAAATACCCCAGTTGGCAGTAGAGAAATGCCTTTTGTCATGGTATAATGGAGGCCTTGCCATGACAGATATTAATCTTTATTACTGTCCAAACCAGCTAATAGAATCGAATTACTAGATGTTTGTGAACAGAGATGAACCGGGCACTAGACTGAAGAAAACGGAATTAACTGAATCAGTCGTCATGCGTATGCTATACAGGGGAAAGGTAAGCTACACTTTGCCTCCAATTAGGAAGGTGTTTATTATTGCTGGAACAAGGCACTCAGATGACTGGAATGGTGTGAGAAGATAACGTAAGAAGCACCACCATAGAACATGGAATGGACGAAGCAGGTGACCTGAAATGGTTCTAGAGCGGGGTGCCATTGTCATTTCCAAAGTAGGAGATGTATGGGGGATGACCATGTGAAAGCCTTCACTGAACAGGCCAGGCCCACTATTTTGAGTGACAAAATACAAGGATCTGCAAATACTACCATTTAAGACCTACACTAATTTGCCACATTAAGACAGTCGGCCAAATTCTTGTCTATAACCTAGTGGAATTCAAAATAATAATCGACCCTAATAAAGATAGTAAATGTACTCACTCGCTTCTTAATAATGGCCTAGACAGACTGGAAACCCTACAACTGGATTGGGAGAAGGGTGTTGGCAGGTTGGATGAGGCTGATTGGAGGAAGATCAAGATGTCTGCCAGAATATTAGGAATTCTAGTGTAATTTAGGCTTGTTCAGTTTAATATATACACATAGTAGATTATTCACCTATGAGACTCTGGAAGATGGGCAGATACCATTGTCTGGTAAGTCCCAGATGCTTGACGCATAGAGGGTACTTCTACCATATCATCTGGTACTGGATAATAATAGAGAGGTGTTGGACACACATCACTCAAGCTCTCAGCAATACTACACAACTGCATATGAATGTGTTCCCCAAATTACTGCTGCTGTGTGTAATGGAAAACGGAAGGTGCCCCCTGCATATGAAAATAGTAATTGGGCTAGAATTTCAAAACAGGACATTGATAAACACTGCTCATTCCCACTTCTTCTACACTATGAGAGTAGCAGCAAGGTCTGGAGAGATGCGCATCACTAGAACAGCCAGTTTATGAGATGCAAGGTTGTCCACATAAGCAGCGGAAAAGCTTTGAATCCTGGGCTGAGTGTTCTGCCATTGAAATTTGATTATGTACTAATGATACACTTCATGGCCGCAAAAGAATACTGTTCTTTCATATTACACACATCATTACTTGTGTGTGGGTGTATTATGTTATATAATGTCATCCTGTTAATGCTTGTAATCAATAAACACAAATTGGCAACAACATTACATTCCAACACATGTAGGAATCAACTCAAGTTTAATTTGCAAAAGACAAATTAATGTCCAGTGGATTTTATTTCTCTTCTTGGTCTTACTATCTGAAGAAAGAGAACCATAGGTTGAGACCTTAGATTCAATGAAATGGCAAGAAAATGAGGGAGTACCGCATTGAGCCCACTTTAACAAAGGAGACCACCTTCACACCCTGCTTGTTCCTGTTGACATCATATGCACACGCTACAGGAAATGCGAGTTCTTGAACCTGCGCTAAATGGAATGCCTGTTTGTGTTTCATTTTAGGTGCAGCTTCTGTAGAAACTCACTTATGCCCACTAATCGCACTCAAAGAGTAAGATTGGATTATTAGCATTAATTCAAGTTAAACAATGCAGAATTATAAGGCAAAATTAGCACGCCTAAGTGTCTTTTACTTAGAAACGCTTGACTCTTACTTGGAAACAGTTTCACCAAAAGCAGCAGTCAACCTTACTGGGAAAGGTTTTGAATTAAGTGAATTTTAAAATATTTGAGTGCGACGTCTGAGCCCAAGAATTTCCCTGTTTCTTTGTAAGTGGTTCATGTAGAATTCGTGTATTTTTCTGGCCAAACTAATATGCCGCAAGACCATGGGAGCACCACTGACATCTACACCAGTAAACTTACAATTGTACACCTAAAGGAGGTGTGGCCTAAACGTGAAGATGGAGTTCAGAAGCTGACTTGGCTCAATGCACCAACCTCCTTAAAATCTTTTATTAACCGTCTTCTCAATGGCTCCTCCGACACCACATGACGTGTTCATACAGGAGGAGGGTGCTGGTAACCGGAGGTGTCAGTGCAATGAGAGCGGTGACAGAGCTCATTATGTGGCTGAGAAAGGCCTACCTACATCGTGGAAGGGCCAAGATAAAGAGGGCGGGGTGAGCACTGGCTGCAGTATGGTGGGCGTCAGTCCCAGCTTTATTGCCTGCATGGAGGCCTTGTGTTGGTTGTGGTCACCATCGAACACAATCCTCTACCCCATCCAAAAGCGCCTTTTTACAATGTTAATTCTAAATTTGCAACCTGTGGACAATAGCCCATACTACCACAATATACACCACAATAAGAGCAATTTGCGGTCTTAAAATTCCACAAATTATAATCTTGTGAAACAGGATTTGGAATCTACTGTTTTCTTCATGAAAAGGGCACTCTTGACTTCAAAAGCTCTATAGGAGCGACGTTTATGGTAGAAATGTGCTACACATGTGCCAATAGCATATCTTAATTCTTTTGTGTATCTAAGTTCCACTTAAATATGCAGAAAGATTTGTGAATATGCAGGGGTGGCTCTAGGCTCATGGCGGCCCTGGGCAGGGAGCTTAGGTAGGATGCCCCGGAAGAGGGGTCCGGGCGGGGCGGAGCCCCCCGGAGCTCAGGGAGGTGTTTTAATAAAACATCCAGAAAAGGCGTTAGATGACCAGTACCTGCGGCTGTTCCTACCCTTCCGATTTGTCTCAGAACGATTACATTTAGGAGGAGGAGGGCATTGTGACACACGACGTGAGGGAGTGGGTAGGGAAAAAATGAAACCAATCAGGAACCAGGAGGAACGCAGGCGCGAAGGCCAGTGAAGGGGGGGGGCTCAGGGTATTTGGAGGTATAACAGAGCCGGAGGCTGCCAAATCCCTGCCAGGGGCCACCACAAAAATATGTATCCATCCTCAGAGGATTATTATATTAAGGATATATATTGGCGTGGCGGCCCCTGGGGTTTGGCAGCCCTGTGCAGGTGCACAGCTTGCACATGCCTAAGGCCGCCCCTGGAATATGACCCAAGGTGTCTGAAGAGCTAAAACGAAGAAGCTATAGCTGAATTTACCTGTTGTGGTTAAATACAGACGGCCCTGAGAAAATGGTATCCAACATCGTAGAAGACTCTAAAATGTAATTTCCTGAGCTTCTTACAGATTACAAACTGGCTTGGGCTGTGAAATTCGAATGTGGCTAATAATTCTTTAGTACAGTCTCCTTTTTGTGTCTTTTACAAAAAGTAGGCACAACTTACAGCGTTTATCTTGTACTAACTAGTTGGATGTGTAGGGCACTGGCGCTCATTTTTGGGGACAGGGCTTATTTTTCTTAGATATTAACTCAGGGCAAAAGAGACAAAAAGCAGAAAAGTGAGAGAGAAGAAGGGAAAGAAGGTAGGAAAACACGTACAAAGTGAAAGAATTGTTAAACAAACACATGCAAATGAGAGATAAAGGGCCAGAGAGTGTTACGTGGATAAAGATAGAAGGAGTTCGAAGACTCGGCAGCCTTGGTATCCATTAACCCTGGCATTCAGCAGAGCGGTCCACAAATTAAGCATTGGACCTTAATTCATACATATGTATATCACAGACATCCGGCCCAATGGTGTGCGAGAACAGATCACATTATTATGGAATTGATGCACGAACAAGTACAGTTGTAAAAAATATATAAGAAAGCACTTTGAGAATCGCGCCGGTTTCTTGTGCAGGGCTGTTTACTGTAGCAACGTTTCCTTAAAACGCCGTCTCAGACTGAGGGTGTCTCAGAGGGACGTGTGTTATCTTTACTCTGCCTCGCCACATAGCAATATTTCAAACTAAACCCTCCGGATGTTTCTTATACAAGGATCTAAACTTCTGATACGTTCTAAATGTGACAACCTTGAAACCCAGAGGAGAGATCTGAGGATGGTTGGCTTCTCAGAACCTTTCCCCAGGGAGAAGCCAAGAATAATCAATTGTGGATAAATAGGTTAAAAGGATAGCCACATTGCAGGTTTTGATAAATTTAGGATTGACAGGTAGCCCTGAGCGGAAGCTTATATTTCGGGTGAGATGTCAAAAGATGAGGAACCTGGCTCGGACTGTACAGACATAGGATTTAATCAGGGCTTCCCTCGGGCACTGAAACCCCCACCTGATAAGGAGTCTGGAATCAAAGGGACAATGCCATCATTGCATGGATTTGAACTCTGAGGCAGCGCGCTCTTTGAGGCAGGAAGGTGCACCCAGGGCTTGCGAGAGCGGAAGCGGAGGGGCACGCGCGCCAGATTGAGAGAAGCGCGCGTGCTCTTCTCCCGGCCCCTGTAGCAGACCTGCAAAATTGGAGGGAAAGACCTTCGACTTTAGGTGAACAGCTAATAGAAGTAACATTTGTGATGGCTGAAGTGCAGTGGTGGTACTAGGCTGTGCCTTTCGTACATTTTATTCTGGGAGGCCATTATGCACCGAGGTAAAGAATCATTACACTAAGGGTGGCCTTGTTACCCACTCATTTAAGACATGTCAAGTGCACAGATTTTGATTGTCACTGTCAAGGAGAAATATGGGTTGATTGTCATTGTGTGAAGGCTGCTTATACACTCAAAAAAGTGTGTATGCGTGTCCAAGTGAAATACAGGCACCTTACCTTTGTTAGCTGTATGACACTGTCGGAAGATGGAGAAACTGTTAGTACAGACATGTTTTCCTTTAGAATTATTTTAGTATAAGCTTCATCAGTGAGGTTGGATTTTTTTGAATAGCTGGGATCCCAGGAGGCTCACCAAGGGTATTACATACTGGGTTATATCTCAGCTCAGGGTAGCCCCAGGCTGTCCCACACGATCACCCTGTGGGAGCGAAAATGAAAACTGACAGTAATATATGCATGTGCGGTTTTGAATATTTGGTTCAATCTTCTTCAATGATTTTTTTTTATTTCTGAAATTCTTTATTGTATATAGAAAAATATAATTTTACATACATGGAAGAGGCTTATACATGAGTGGAAAGAAGAAAAGAGAGAAAAGAAGAGAGAGGGGGGGGGGGGGGGCATTACATACTCTTGAGATCGTTCGCCAGTTCGTGGTCTCATAGTCCAAAAGTCTCATAGTCTGGTAGTCCATATTGCGCCCATTGGTATACCTTGGCGTTTGTTGTCAGGCGGCTTGCTCCCCGCGCCAGCTGCAACCAAAGTCACGTTCTACGGTCTGGAAGTGCATTCTCTCGGGTATTTCACTACAGTAGCCAGGTTTATTTGTTTTCGTTATGCAAATTCCTATTGTCTGTCTCGCTCTCTCTTTCTCTTTTGCATTATTCGAAAAGCGTGGGACAAAATTCTCAATAACAAGTCCATCGCAGTGCAACACGCTCACTACTTCATAGGAAAAGAACCTACAAAAGTGGTGTTCTGTAAACTGAGGCGATTCAATGGGACGTTTCTTAAACGGCGATCAAAACAGTTATTAAAAATAAGATACACTTTGGACAGAATCTCCAGGTAGTTGTCCTACTCCCCCAGCTTCTTTCGAGGACCAAGAGTTAAAGTAAGTTTCTGAAGTTGCAGGAATCCATCTTTGTGAGGTAACTTGCCTATAATTACCATCCAAGTGGAGACAATTGCATTAAAGAGCCAAAATCTCAGTCTAAGATGTAATGTATGACTTATGTTGTTATGTTATGGCATTTTATATAGCACAGTGGTTACTCCATTATGGAGTGTCCCCACACCGAATTACATTCAAGGCTAGAATCAAAATTGAGAGAGAGTAGGCGATAAGACTCTAGGGAGCGAGATTTTTCCTAAACAGTTACATTTTGAGTTGTTTCCTAAAGGCTAGTTCTGATGTCTGCTATCTTAGATATGAAGGTAAAGAATTCCACCTCTTATCTGCAAGGTTCTTGAAAGAGATACCTCCTTAGCTTTTTTTGTTGAATTTAGGGATGCAGACCATCCAGTTGCAGCTGATCTCAGACAGCGCATGGGGTGGCAGGCATGTTTCATGGGGTGGAGATGTGATGTATTCTTATAGGTTCTGTATCGATCCCCCTATTCCTGACCCTGTTCTGGTTAACAAGTTAACTAGCAGCCATCCCATGATGCAGAAACCGTTATCTGATGAAGCCACACCACGGCACAGGAACGTGTTATCTGATTAGGTCATAACGCTTGCCATCTAATTAGACAAGCAATATTCCTCCAGCCCCTGATAAGGCATACGGAGTTCTCAAAACAAATCAAACCTATGACAACCTGGGAAAAACCCTGCGGCCATTGTTTTGATTTCACCGAGAACTTCAGCAAAAGAATGTGCTAACGACCAGCTCGTATGACATCCTTATTGACGTATCTATGTCCATCCTTACGTCAATCTCGGCACCTTACAGGTATAAATATTACCGATATTGCCTTTAGCAAACACACACGGTGGTGACGAGATCGGAGCAGCCAGACTTGCCGAAGCCCAGAGCAGAGCAGACCCCGCTGGCGCAGCCCCGCCTTCCTGACGCGCTGAGAACGAGACGCTGCTTTCTCCTGCCGAGAAATCCAGCTCCGGCGCTTCCGGGTAGCCCTCGCAGGCAGCCTGGAATATCGAGACCAGAGACGAGAGATACCATCCCTCATTCATCCTAGATTCCAGGTACAGAACTGAATAACCCCTTGCAGAGACTTCTTGAGTCAGTCACTTGGCAAAACAAACTTAACTTAAACTGCTACTTTCTATTCCCGCCCACGTATTAGGCTTAGGTCAGGTACACTGGGGTGGGCGTATGTAGAAACACCAGTTGAGTACGATTAGTCAAATATATATGTGTATGTATCTATTTTATCAATTTTAAACCACCTTATGGCTTAGAAACCATATAAATGTTTTTACAGTATTATTTTATACTTCTGCTTTTATTGTATGCACTTTACTTAACCATAAGTATTGCGATAATATCGATCCATTTCTCTTGTATGAGAAAAGAGACTGATCAATAAATACCATCTTTTATTGAACACGCCCGTCTCTTCCTTTTCTCTACAATCTGGTGAGACTAAGAATGCACGTACTGACTGAGTAAAATAAGTTGTCTTTTGTTTTCACACGACTCTAGAGATACACTCTTGATTAGGGGAGAGCAAAGTTGTCATGTTCTATGGTTGTCAGAAACTAAATCCCTTCTTGTCTATCCAGGGAGCTTCAACTCCTCCTTACCTATTCGAGAAAGTTTCTAGTGAACTCTGAGCTAGCTGGCAAACCCAAAACTTTAAGTCTAATATCGACAATAGAAGACCTAGTTAACGTCTGGTCTAAGCCTATTGGGATAATAGGAACTACACTACATGGCGCCCAAACGTTTGGAAAGGCGATAAAACTAACGCAAGACATTAGAGTAACTCAGTCGTGCTTTTTCACTCAGACCCCTTTTTACCCATAATACTCCAAAGACGTCTGGAGTGGGTGAAAGGTCATATCCGCCAAACCTCGCAGGAGGAAACTCCTATGTATGGTTCTTGGTTTAGTCAACGTTGAAGGATACACTGTTCCAGAATATTGTGCATCTAATCTCTGTTTCCATAAGAAACCTGATCTGCAAACAAACAAAATAACCTTCCTGACAGTAGAATGTCAGACACTGAAGAAGAAAGAGAGATAGCTAGATTAGCAGCTGAACTCGTAGCAGCTGATAATACTATGCAAGAAGCAGACCCGGATTTAATACTCATCCCGGTCAACATAAGGAAATCTATAACTTTAAAACTTATAGAAAATGGACTGACACCTAGAGGTGGCACAGTCATATTCGTAATAGAGGCACACGAATATCGGCAGACAGAGGTATTCTATTCATGGATAAACTTTCCAGCAGCAAACGCTGTAACAAAGCACTTCCACCATTACAAAACAGAGGAACCTCCTGAAGAATACACTCCTTTCGAGGAGGTGGAAGTACCACTTAAATTTCAAGAGCACCTGCTCTTGTTTAATGGCGCCCTAAAACACAACAATCACATCACCAGGCTCGGTCCATTAGGTAGACCAGGAGCAACGTGGCCGGTCCTAGCCGGATACACACCACATCCAGACATCGAAAGAATGTCTGCAGCAGATGTTTTAGTACAACTAAAACAATTAATAAAAGTACATAGACAATTAGTCCAATATGTAATGCGGACTTCAACAATCCAACCAGCAATTAAAATTCCACAGCTGACCCCTCATCAGGGGAACACAAATAAAATTACACCACAGAACATACAGTCCTGCCTAGGTAAGGTACCAGCTAAAAGGGAACAAATACCATTCTGGTTAGCACAAAAAATCACCCAAATAGAGGCGGTGTTTCCAGACACCATTCCTGTGGATAAACACAGGATTCTGACTATCTGTCTTCCAATGGGAATCGCACCACACATGGAGGACTGTGACACTTGGGGTACAGTCTTTGCTTCCATCTACACAAAAACGCATGGTGTTCCATCCATCTCGGTAATACCAGATGTGCTAAAACAAATTCAAGATGAATACGGTCCAGAACCCGCTTTAACTCTTGGTATGAAATTACTGAAAGACTTCAAGCAGGTCTCGGCTATATTACTAGCCAATATAAAGGGAGAAGCAGCAAACGTGGCGATCCGCCAAAGGTTAAAAGAAACAGATATAGCAGACCAAACAGCTGAAATTGCCAGAATTATAGAAAAATCCTATGAGGAACTAGGTAGAGATAGTTTAGGTGGAATACCAGTAAAACCCCAACTGATTGAAAGTCCTGAAAAAATATTTATTAAAAAATAATCTAAACAGCCAAAAGAAGAACTGGGATGGAAACAAACAATCCAATCCAAAAGAAAAGAGATTCCAGTCCAGAGGAAGGTCTCCTAGGCGGAGAGAAAGATCTCCGGACCAAGGACCCAAGTCTCCCCAAAGTGAGCCCTCTGGGAAAAAATACAACCTTAGAAATAGGGATAATATAAAAAAACCGGATAGATATCAAGATTTTGATACACGTCCCTCTCAATCTTTTCAGACTTCCTCGCAGAAATCGGAAAGAAGAGGACGATCGGAACCCAGGGAAGGGCACGTCAAGTCCAAAGACAAGGAACCTGCTCATCCAAATAAGAAATTACAATTTCCAAAAAAGAAGGTAGCCAGTATTAAAGTATTCAACAATGCCGAGAATACTGAGGACACAGCTGAAAAACGGAGAGTGGGCTCAGACAATGCTAGACAGCGCAGCAGAAGTGAGCATAGCTCGCAAAGTCCTTATGAATCATCTGGAGACAGTGGACACGAATGAATACCTTCAAGTGGAAACTGCAGACACCAGAGTTAGCAAACCTCACAAAATATATGAAATAACATTACGTATAGAGGGGGATAAGACTAGAAAAATAAGGGGACTATTTTGAGATAATCTCTCCAAGGGCTATGACATCCTTCTAGCTGAAAAAGACTGGCCACCAGAGTTTGTCAGGGACTGCCCTCATGGCGAAGAAATAATTATGCCTGCCTTCTCAAATCATATCCCAATTCATAAAAAATACACACTTGCTAGAAAGTGGGCAGTAGCTCAAGCTCCTGCTTTATATAAAAATCACGTAGGATGGGATGAGGATTCTCCTCCTCACAAAATCCAGTTAAAAACACAACCTACTGCACAAAGACAGTACCCAATTAAGCAAGAAGCTAAAAAACAGGTAAAAGAAATCCTAGACCAATTAGAATACCAGGGGGTGATTGAAACTTGCACCTCACAAATGAACAACCCTTTGTTTCCTGTCTCCAAACCAGACAATTCATATCGTCTAGTTTTGGATTACAGACACCTTAACTCATGTTGCAAAACTTTTGCAGTGCAAAACTCGCATAGTGCAGCGCTAATGAATAACATAGTGCGCAAAAAAGTACAAAACAACATTAGACATCTCTAATGGATTCTTCTGTCAAAATATAGCACCAGAGAGCAGATATTTGTCCGCGTTCTCAATAAATGGTGCTCAAAAACAATTCTGTCGGTTACCCCAAGGGTTCAAGAACAGCCCAGGATTATTCTCAGCGAGAGTAACAGAATTACTACAAACATATGATGAAGAGGCATTATCTTATGTCGACGACATATACCTAACAGATGATGACTTGGATACTCACTTGAAGAGAGTGAACACCATAATACTTGGGTTCGCAGCAGAGGGTTACAAATTCAACTTTAAAAAATCTAGAATTGCCCATCTAACAGTCCTGTTCTTAGGATATGAATTATCAAGTGAAGGCAAAAGCCTGGCTGACAATTTCCTAGAGAAATGTGCCGTACTCCAAGCACCTAGAACACTAAAAAACCTACAGTCAATTCTAGGCTTCCTAAATTTCGGAAGAACATACATTGCAAATTACACAGAAAGGGTCAAACCCCTTTATGATCTAATAAAACCAGATTTAAAAAAAAACAATTGGACTCAAATACACACAGAAATTCTGAGATCCTTACAAACAGACATGTTAATTAAAACAAAATTAGAAACACGTGATAACACATGCAATCTTGTGATTCGAGTCATCCCAGGAAGATGCGGATTCACATACCTGACCTCTAACGAGGGAGAAAAGGTACCAATTGCATTCAAATCACACTTGTACACTAAAGCTGAAATGAAATTTAGCCCAACGGAAAAAATTCTAACTGCAACACAGACAGCTATAGCAAAAGAACGAGCCCTGGCACAAGGTAAACGAATAATAATCGTGACACCGATACCAGCCCTAGAGGCGGTAACAAAGGCAAGCATTCCGAATGCTAAAGCACTACATCCAAGGTGGATACAGTGGGCTAATTCTCTTGCTGCAACAGACGTGGTATACGAATTTGATCCCAACTTAAAAACACAAGAATTTCTCCAATACGAATTTGAATGTCCTCCGCCGACCGAAATTTTGCCTCTAGAACATTACGGCTGTATAATATACACAGACGGATCAGCACAACCCGCAGTGGGGGGTAAACAAGTTTACAGTGCTGCGTGCGCGATTGTTAAAGGTCGCTGGCACGAAGGGAAATTTAAACCAGCTATCACCAAAACACAATCTCTGGGAGATTGTACAGCTCAGCGAGCTGAACTACTGGCATTCAAGATGGCGCTTGAAAATACCGATCGAGAATTCCCCACACTCATAGTGTGCGATTCGTATTATTGCGTTCAGTCTTACAATGAATACTTGCAGATCTGGCTTCAGAATGGTTTTAAGGATGCAAAAGGAGGCACAATCAAGCATAAAATGCTCTGGGAACAAGTAGTTCTTTTACAAAAAGAACTACCAAAGACTCACGTGATACATACACTGAGTCATCAACGTGATGGCGTTCACGTTGCAGGGAATTCATTGGCTGACGAGGCCGCGAAGGCAGCTGTGCAAACGGCTTCCGTAGCTGCCATCACACGGTCAAAAACAAAAATAGACAGCGAAATATTACAGGCTGTCAGCGCTACAGAAAAGGATTCGATAGAAACACTCCCGAAAGGCTTTCCAGTAAAATACTCATACATAACTGATGCAAACAATGTTCCTTTTGCTCGAATCCCTGGAGTGGGGGATAGGGCAATTCCAAACATGGAACATAGGTTAGGACTAATAATAGCGGCACACGAAGGGCTTGCTTCTGTACATGCCGGCGTCTCAGCCACAGTATCATTATTAAAACAGAGATACTGGTGGCCACAAATGAGAAGACAAACACGGAACTATGTTCTAGAATGTGAAATATGTCAAAGAATGAAAGTATCAACGGTGAGACGACCAGCACAGACGCCCCTTCTAATCTCAGATAAACCATTAGCCTGTGTTTATCTGGACCACTGTGGTCCCTTACAAAGGGATGGTAACTATAAATACATCCTGATCGCAGTGGATTCATGCACGAGATATATATGGATGTGGCCCCAGCGATCGGCTGACGGCAGAACTGTTATAAAAGATTTGCGAGTCTTTATCGGCACATACGCAATTGGCATGCTGCATTCTGACCAGGGTCCTGCTTTTAGCTCTCGAGCTTATAAGGAGGCCATGACCAGCATGGGCATTGCATTGCGGTACTCTTGTCCATTTCATCCCGAGGGAAACGGAATCGTAGAAAGAAAAAACCGTGACATAAAGCAATCTATAACAGCAAAGGTATTAGGTTCGGGAGCTGGGTGGGTCAAACATCTAATAAGTGTCCAACGTAGTCTAAACAACCTGCCAAGAAATTCTCTGAAGGGATTCAGTCCGTACGAATTATTGTTTGGAACTAGGATGTTAGTCTTAGATCTTGACAGTCAGACTTCAGTGGTGAAGGAAAAATGCTTTGATATCAAAGATCGTTTGGCTATTTTGCAGGACTTAAACAAAACAAGAAAAGACCTGAGCAACATAAAATTGAAACAGCAGCCAACAACCACTGAAGAACCACCACCTGTCCCAGCAAGACCTGTCTGGATTCCAAAAGTCGGGTATCTAGTCAGAGAAAAGATCGCGGTAAAGAAGGAATTTGGGCCTTCTTACAGAAAAGCAGTTCCTGTCTTGTCTATCAACGGGACAAGATCAGTTGTACTACCGCCGCTTGCTGGTAAAAAGGAGAACCGAGTTGTATCCATCGACCTGGTAAAACCACAATCATGTGGCCGATAACAAACAGTAGGCCAAGTGGACTCCCGATAAGTAGCAGAACACCAAGGTTTGCTACAAATACAGAGGTCCAAACTAAGAGGCTAATCACATTCGAAACGCCTACAGAACAACAACAAGGACTATGCAACAATGCATTGGAACTCAGACCTCTAAAAACCCAAATAAAAACATTTAGTAGAGACACACCAACCTACAATGAAGTAACAAATGAATATGCTGAAGCTGCAAGAAACAGTAATCCTGAAGCAATTGGAACAATTGACAGAACTGCATCCGGCTACTTCATAAACTTCGATGATTCCTCTGAAGACCTAAGTGAATCAAAGACACAGCCATCAACAAAAACATTTAAAAATAAAGCTAAGGAACTTTTGAAACACCTGAAAGAAACCTATCTGATTTCTCCATGGATTGAATTTTGGGTGGGCTTTGGTGCATTTATCCTCATACTTTGGCTCATCATGGTACTAACTTTGGGACGCTTCATTGAGGGAAAATATGCTAAAATGGACACAGCAAGTCAGAAAATCAACTTGATCCTCAAGCCACACACATCTTCACACGTCGAGAAAAGAGAACTTTCTTCAGTCAACTTCACAACCAATCCTATACCAGGTGGGGTAGCATGGGACAATACTGACTACGAAATTTATGGTCTGGTTGAAATCCTGAAATATCCACACCAAATCAAGATCTCGTTAAGTGACTTTGTAAAACCAAGCTCATTTGCTGATGATTGGGACTTTGAAAACATAAATGATATGATGTCTGACTTAGTGATGTCTGCTAAATTTACCAAACATGATTATTTGCAGGGTTCGACAAATTATGATAGTATGTACTGTTACAACCACTATGGTAACCATTTTTTACATAAATCGGCACAACCTAGAAATGTTTTAAATTATAATCAATGGGAACATTGTGCAACCCCTCCAAAAGGAAGCTCAAGAACCTTTTACGACAAACATTCATACTTTTCAGGGTTCAACACAAGTAATGCTGAAACATTTTATTTCAAATTGTCAAATAAGACAGGGACAAAGATCATGCTAACAAACACGAAAATGATATATTCAGACTCATTTTTTGAACAAATGAATACTTTTGGTTTTGATTATTGGGACAAAAATGTTGAAGTAAAAAGTGTTTGGGGTACAAAAGAATGGCAAGTACAAGGTATAGAATCATTGTTTAGAGCCTGCATGATCCCAGAACAAATTATATTTTTAAATGACACTGTTCAACAAACCACCTGTCTTGGCTTAGCCAAAATCAAAGACTTAAATAAACCGTCTATTCCAAAGCCAACAATGGACAGCAATAGCTCTACAGATGAAGGGATAGACGTAAACTATGTATTAAACCAAAACAGAACACATCCTGATTGGAAACAATGGTTGATCTGGCCCACAGATACTAATAACTGTCAAGATAGATTCCTGAACAAAACACAGGGGTTCACATTGACCAGGCCAGACCCTAGATATTCCCAAAGACAACACCCAGGGATAATAACCACCTACAGTGTGGGCAAATTATGCCTTCAATGGCTACAAACTTCCACACTGACAGAAATTAAGCAACACCTAACTTTACTTACTGATGGTGCTGACTTGCGTGATTTCATTATGGGACCGCGCAAACAGCGTCAAAAACGCTTCATAGCAGCCTCTGTATACGCAGCTTACAACGAGGCCTGGAAGGTAACTCAAATTGAGACAGCAGAAAGTATACGGGAAATTGACCGTATTAATTTGGAAAAATCACTTTCTGTAGTGGACAATGGGTTAATGACTCTGTCCTCCAGAATTTTTTCTTTGGACAGCATTGTGTCTTCAGCAATCGACATATTATCGCAAGACTTACTGTTGTTACAACACGGTCAGTCTCAATTGCGTTCTATTGTACAGCTTGGCTGGACGTTACAAAATCTGCGTTCAGGCTATGTGCCTTGGCGTTTAATCAACACAACGTCACACTTCAATATCTTTAACCTTACTGATAAACAAATCAGTATGGCACAGAAGGGTGCTGATTATACAATCCTGAGCATTGAGAAACTCGAGAGATTACCAGTGACAATGTCAGAACGACCTGTCAGTGAATGGATAATACATGGGATAATTAATATTCCAATATCAACCTTCAGGTTTCAATACTGCCAAAAATATATACAGGCTGGCATGTACGAAAAATTGGGAAAAGGGTACATTAAGTCTACATGGAACTTGCCCTATTCACATGCATGTGTCAGTAATAAAGGACAGAAAGTGTTTCTTAGTGGCAATAATTGTGCGATGTCACTAAGCGGTACACTTCTGTGTAATGGAATTAGTTTGCATGGAGCCTGTGAAGGGAACTCAAATAACCTTTCATGTCACCAGCTAGGCACACCTGCAACAGAGATAGAACCATTTTTTCAAAGACTCTATAATGGGAGTTACATTCTAATTGTGGACCGCAGATGCTGTAGTCTTATGCCCGGGACTCCTTATCTCGTAACTACGACTGCGAAGGTCAAGTGCTGTGGACGCTTATTGTTCCCCAGCTCCTTTCCAGACAGGGAGGCAAGGGCATGGCCCAACTTGAAAATTACTTCTATTCGAATAGACACTTTAAGCAGAATGAAAACAGTGCTTCTTCAGACGCCAACCAGGCTCACGTCATCAAAAGAAACGTATGATCTCCTAGTCGCAAGGACGACTGCAGAGATTCACTCATTGTTATCAACTAATTCCCCCATACATTTCGCAGAAATCCTGAATGAAATCTTAAATATTTCTGATACCAGTGGAGTCTCAAAAGTATTTAAGACAGTATTTTCAATGGCATTAATGGCATTAACACCATTCAAAGCCATACTGGGTATTTTTCCAGATTTCGTCCATTCGATTTTTGGCGGACTTCCCCTCATTTTGGGACTAATTGCAGGAATTCTATTCTTAGTCCTTATATTTCGTTATGGCAAACCGTGTCACAGACAAAACACCTGCGACAAGGGAAGAAACAATCCGAGCCATTGGATACCGGGACCGGATATCAAAAATCCTGGGACTATCCCGGCTTAGAGACCTGAACATGACTTGGTTTCTTTCATTTCGACCAATGTGGCATCGATGTGTTTTACCTGTATTAAGGTGCTTGCTGTGCGGAGTAGAATGCTTGTTGGACACCTGTCTGACGCTACAATCGGATGCGCCTATGGATGCAGAAACATTGTTGGGTCCGATAACGGCTCATGCTTTGTGCTGCCCTCAACGGCTGCCAATCCTGATGACGGCATTCGTGGAGACTTCACCGCTACGATTAAGGGGTAGTGAAGTTCAAGATGAAAGCAGCATCGATCAGGTACGACCTTCTGTCAGCAATACTAATCAAAACGTCAGTGGAGACAATCATGCGCACGAATGCATGGTTACACCTTTTTCCGAGTTAGTGGAACTCTCCCAGGAAGCTGTTGACAGCTTTTTCGACAGTCTAAATGATATGATGTTCTCACCAGAGCAGAAATAGAGACTTTTGAGCAAGCTAGCACACGGCGTTCCCAACACCCTGAATTTGGCCTTCAACTTTAATGATAAAATTACATGAACAATTTCCCCTCCAGTTCACGGACAGCAATTTTTTCAGCAGCCCCAAAAATATTTTTATGACTTTTTCGGGACATTTATCATCTGCTTAAAGTAAGAACTATTCTTAGAGAACTCAAATTTCTATTTTTTAGAAACTTTATAGACATTAGCTGCCCGCTGGTATATTCATAATTATTTCTATTCTGTGATGAAATGGTCTCGAACTTTTTCTTCTGTATTAAGAGCCATTTTCATGTGTAATTCTCATATTCGATTAATAATAATGTATACATATGCGTGATTAATTTAGCATTATTCTACAGCTTGAGTGCATATAGTACATGTGAATATTTTTTTCCGTATATTACATAATTCGAAATGCATTATATGTATTTTGGGGTGGTAAGGTATACACGATACTCTACAGTATGTTTTACTATGCCTAGATTCGTAAACATGGCCATAGTTAGCGTGGAGTGGGTGTGATGTATTCTTATAGGTTCTGTATCGATCCCCCTATTCCTGACCCTGTTCTGGTTAACAAGTTAACTAGCAGCCATCCCATGATGCAGAAACCGTTATCTGATGAAGCCACACCACGGCACAGGAACGTGTTATCTGATTAGGTCATAACGCTTGCCATCTAATTAGACAAGCAATATTCCTCCAGCCCCTGATAAGGCATACGGAGTTCTCAAAACAAATCAAACCTATGACAACCTGGGAAAAACCCTGCGGCCATTGTTTTGATTTCACCGAGAACTTCAGCAAAAGAATGTGCTAACGACCAGCTCGTATGACATCCTTATTGACGTATCTATGTCCATCCTTACGTCAATCTCGGCACCTTACAGGTATAAATATTACCGATATTGCCTTAAGCAAACACACGCGGTGGTGACGAGATCGGAGCAGCCAGACTTGCCGAAGCCCAGAGCAGAGCAGACCCCGCTGGCGCAGCCCCGCCTTCCTGATGCGCTGAGAACGAGACGCTGCTTTCTCCTGCCGAGAAATCCAGCTCCGGCGCTTCCGGGTAGCCCTCGCAGGCAGCCTGGAATATCGAGACCAGAGACGAGAGATACCATCCCTCATTCATCCTAGATTCCAGGTACAGAACTGAATAACCCCTTGCAGAGACTTCTTGAGTCAGTCACTTGGCAAAACAAACTTAACTTAAACTGCTACTTTCTATTCCCGCCCACGTATTAGGCTTAGGTCAGGTACACTGGGGTAGGCGTAGGTACAAACACCAGTTGAGTACGATTAGTCAAATATATATGTGTATGTATCTATTTTATAAATTTTAAACCACCTTATGGCTTAGAAACCATATAAATGTTTTTACAGTATTATTTTATACTTCTGCTTTTATTGTATGCACTTTACTTAACCATAAGTATTGCGATAATATCGATCCATTTCTCTTGTATGAGAAAAGAGACTGATCAATAAATACCATCTTTTATTGAACACGCCCGTCTCTTCCTTTTCTCTACAATCTGGTGAGACTAAGAATGCACGTACTGACTGAGTAAAATAAGTTGTCTTTTGTTTTCACACGACTCTAGAGATACACTCTTGATTAGGGGAGAGCAAAGTTGTCATGTTCTATGGTTGTCAGAAACGAAATCCCTTCTTGTCTATCCAGGGAGGTTCAACTCCTCCTTGCCTATTCGAGAAAGTTTCTAGTGAACTCTGAGCTAGCTGGCAAACCCAAAACTTTAAGTCTAATATCGACAATAGAAGACCTAGTAAACGTCTGGTCTAGGCCTATACTATTGAAGGTATTATTCCAATGCGCAGAGCCTATTGGGATAATAGGAACTACACTACAGAGATATTTTGTGTCCTTGCCTTACAATATTCTGTGGACATAACACAGACCTTTGAAGGAGATCCTCTCCTAAACAGGGAGCCAATGGAGAGTCTCCAAGGCACTACCTGTCGGTGCAAATCTAGGGATATTAACAACATCCAATCCGCTTCTTTTTGCACTCATTTGAACATATATATATATGCTCCTCTTTGGAGCCCCAGATAGAGAACATTGCAATAGTCCAATTTGAATGTCACCAGCACCGGTCCCGCTGTCATTTTAGCATTGTCCCTGATGAGTCCTAGGATTTTTTCAGCATATTTAAAACTTCTCCTTTTTCATTCCAAGTCACCTACCCTGAAAATGGATGCTACAATTCTGAAATTGGGATTGCATGCTTGGAAATGCCTACATGGCTGTAATGCCAGAAACCGGTCCTCGGAAGCTTGTTTCCGGTCCAGGGAAGGCATGGCTTGGCAGTTTAGGCTGGACTGTTCCCATGAGGCACAGGGTCAGACTGATTTGCATATGGCCATGTCTGAACTGGGGTGGCAGAGTGGGCTAAAGAACGGCGATGGATTAAACCCAGATCTTTTGACTGGGTGTGAGTGTTTGATTGGTTCAGATGCTCCGTCCATCACCACCCCCTTTTGTACCGCTTTGGCCACCATAAGTGTGGCAGGGTATGCTCAGACGTGAGTCCCTTGCTCACTTTGCCACTGGATTCAAGCAAGCCGGGCTGAAGACGGCTGTAATGCCAGAAACCGGTCCTCGAAGCTTGTTTCCGGTCCTGGGAAGGAATGGCTTGGCAGTTCGGGCTGGACTGTTCCCATGAGGCACAGGGTCAGACTGATTTGCATATGGCCATGTCTGAACTAGGGTGGCAGAGTGGGCTAAAGAACGGTGATGGATTAAACCCAGATCTTTTGACTGGGTGTGAGTGTTTGATTGGTTCAGATGCTCCGTCCATCACCACCCCCTTTTGTACCGCTTTGGCCACCATAAGTGTGGCAGGGTATGCTCAGACATGAGTCCCTTGCTCACTTTGCCCCTGGATTCAAGCAAGCCGGGCTGAAGACGGCTGTAATGCCAGAAACCGGTCCTCGGAAGCTTGTTTCCGGTCCAGGGAAGGCATGGCTTGGCAGTTCGGGCTGGACTGTTCCGATGAGGCACAGGGTCAGACTGAGTTGCATATGGCCATGTCTGAACTGCGGTGGCAGAGTGGGCTAAAGAACGGTGATGGATTAAACCCAGATCTTTTGACTGGGTGTGAGTGTTTGATTGGTTCAGATGCTCCGTCCATCACCACCCCCTTTTGTACCTACATGTGTCAGCATGTCACATGTGAAAGTGAATATAAATCTCTGAAGAGCGACATATCAGCCGCCAGAGAAGACTACAGGAAGGCCAGGCTCGTCCTAAAGAAACTCGAAGAAGAGCTCCACTGGGCGACAGTCTTTGAGATTATAAAAACTTAAAAGCAAAGAAAATTTTGGAACTGAGTAAATAAGGCCACCAAAGCCATTAAACCACCAACCGCAACTAATATCTCTCCCGCTGATTGGGAGACCTATGTCAAAATACTTTACACTGCTCCGCGTGCTTTAAATAACAATAGCAGTAGCCCGTCCTTGCTTGACCAATCAATCCCCCCGGATGGTCCAATTTCCCCCGTCAAGATAACAACAGACGAAATAGCAGGAATAATAATGAAAATGCGCTCGGGTGGCGCCCTGGGACCCAACGGAATCCCCACTCAAGAATTCAAAGCCTCTGCCCAGAAATGGGCCACGATACTGACCCCTCTTTTCGAGGCCGCAATATTTGGAGGTCTTATTCCGGCCTCTTGGCAAGGATCACTCCTCGTCCCCTTCCATAAAAAAGGCTCACGCTCTAATCCCGACAATTATCGAATGATAGCCTTACTTGATGTGGACGGGAAGGCTTACGCCAGCGCCCTTTTAAAGGAACTTACAAATTGGGTGGAAAATAATAACCTTATCCCTTTCACTCAAACTGGCTTCCAAAAAGGCAGCCATATCGAGGAAAATCTGATTTGCATGGCTTATCTGATGGAAACCACCCTAGCTGCAAAAGGCAAATCGTTCCTGGGATTCATTGATTTTCACAAAACCTTTGACAGCGTGAGCCGGCCTAAACTGTGAGAAAAATTGGCAAGATGGGTCATCCCACGGTCACTACTGAATGCACTAATAGCCCTGCACACAGACACCTGGGTTAAAATAAGAGTAACATCGAGATGGTCTACTTCTAACAAAATCTACACTAGCAGAGGTCTAAAACAAGGGTGCACCCTTGCACCATTACTCTTCAACCTGTACCTCGCAGACCTTCCTGAATGGCTGTCCCGCTCCAGAGCTTTTCCCCCCGGAATTGAACAAAGAAAAATCCAAACTCTGCAATACGCAGATGACACCATTCTCTTGGACCAAACCCACGTGGGCCTTCAAAGACTGTTTGACTCCCTCGCCCAGTACTGTAACATCAAAATACTAGAGATAAATGTTACTAAAACTAAAGCAATGGCAATATCTTCCACGAAAATAAAAAAGTCCATTTGGTTTATTGATGGGAAACCACTGGAGACTGTCACTGCATATAAGTATCTGGGCGTCTGGATTGATCATAAAGGGAGATCTTCTGTGCATACTACTGAGATGCAGGCAGTTGCCCGTAGCTTGGAGGGGGCTTTCATAAGAACGAAGAGCGCTCTACACTCCCAGGATTTAGTCCCACTGATAAAATTGATTACTGCAAAACTCCTTCCCACAATCTCCTTCGGTGCAATAATGTTTAAAGACAAAATGTATAACTGGCTAGACAGAGCGCAATCATCATGTTACCGTAGGGTCTTTAGATTGCCAAACTCGACCTCCCACGCCCAAATTCGGAAAGAATTCTCCCTATCTTCCATGCGATGGATTATGAGCGCAAGATATATCTCCTATTGCCTAAAAGCGAAACAAGCTAGCCCTCTCTCCTTAAAAGATGCATATGGTCAATGGTCAACAACCCAAAAACATTGTGGAATAAATATTTGATATTCTGTCTCGAATCTCTCAAAGCAAAGGACATACGGTCAACTCCCTTGCCTATCGAGGCGAAATCGAAGCTTTTAGCCACACAAGCAAAAATCTTATCAAATGACTTTGACGCCCAACAGGTACTCCAGCTCTTCCATGGCTCAGGGGCCTCCAAACTATATGCCCCGAAAACTCTACCGTCCTATCTTGCATCCTCCATGAAACCACATACAAAACTTCAACTAATGAGATTCCGCTTCGGTTTAATTCCGCTGAAGGCATATAAGTTTGGTCAAGGATACAAGAAAGAAGCCACCTCCTAATGTCGTTTTTGTAACCAGGAAGAGGAAAATCTCATCAACATCTTGTGTATTTGTCACCGCTGATCCAGCGGGCTATAGAAAATATATCATAAACTACGCTACCCAACTTCATAACCTATAAACAAAATTCTATACTAAACATGGACCCATTTATGAACCTGATATATTTTGGGCCTACTGAATCAGGTGGTCAGAATAAATCTATATACACATTATTTACAAACTATAAACATTTTATACATTTGCAGAAAGAATATTGTCATTAGAATAAAACCCAACCATTTAAACGACCACCATAGGCGACGTGATCTAGCTAATGGTAACCTATACTTCTAAATAACCAAGACCAGCTTGTTTGTCAAAAGTAAGATTTTATTTTCTAAATTATGGTATATATGTTGTAAGTCTTATAAATGAAATTTATTTGTAATAAAGCAAGCATGATAGTAAGAAATAAGAAAAATACAAATTAAGCAATTGAATCAGTTTAAAGAAATTATATAAAGTTTAGCATTTCTAAAACCTATTTCCCTAACTGAGCTAAATAGACAGAAATTAAAGTAAAGTTCTTTGAGGATTCTTACGTGCTCCACGCAAAGTCCAGCAGCACATCACCCTCATCGGAAAGTCAGAAAGCAGCAGCCAGCCCAACCCTAAGGGCATGACTTTTTATACCTTTCTACGCTAACTAAACTAGCGAAGGAAAATTTTCAGAAATACTCGACGTCCCATTGGCTGAGAGTGACAAGTGACATGTCACCCGATTCTTAAAAAGTTCCACAAAATCATGTCTTACAAAGACCATTGTCTCTTCCACGTGAAGCCAGCGGCTTCCTGCGATTGCAACTTTGTTTTAAGTCATCCTCGCAGCTTCCATAGTCTTACAGTGCAACTTCCGCGGATGCCAAGTTAAGGACTGACAAAAAGTTCACTTTCGACCTTGGCCATGTCCGACAGAATGATGTCAGCTCATCAGTTTTTGCTTTGTGAATGCAGCTTCAATAAACGTTTTAATTCAGAATGGGCGTCTCGTGACTTTCTGCAGAATTATAGTTCAGCTTTTATTTTGCGGCTCAAATAGCTAGGCCTCAAAAGCAGGCAACTTATGATTTCTAGTATAAAACAAACACAAGAAAAGTATTAATGTAAGAAATAAAGTATATTCTGTATCCACCCCATGTTTTACTAATTAATTAACCCACCCGATTAATCAAAATGTTACCTAGCCATTGCAAACAAATAAAGCAGCGTTTATATTTACCAGTCTCCGTTTTCTATGAGACCCATATGCACCTAGAATAGTAGAAATGACATCACACAGACAAGAAAAAGCAAAACAAGCACATGCTTATTTTAAATATGCAGCAGTTAGTAATGACAAAAACGAAAACAATAAATTATTTTATTATTTTGCACGAACAAAAAGATGCAACATTTATGCACGTTTATGAGCACACATGTTAGTCCCCCCACGTGTAAAGTTTAATCTAGGTTGTATTAGTACGACATATCACAAATCATTAATAATTTTATTCATGTTATGGAAATGTGACTTTGCGAGTTTAAACAAAATTTTGTTTTCTATCTCGCTCCATCAACTCCCTCATCTGGTGATTAACAAATCACCACACCAGCACTCAAAATTTTGGTAAATTTAATTTTAAAGAAATCGATTCAAATTCATTGTATTAGTAAACCTAAAAGTCTGTTTCAGCATAATCCTTGCAATTAACATGACGTTCTCTATGTAACTCCTGCAACTCAATCTCCCTTTCCTCTTCTTTTCTGAGTTTATAAATTCTCTTCTTTTCTCTTAAATGCTTCTTTCTTTTATGCAACAAACAACCTACTTTAGTCAAAATAAAAATGAATATAATTATAATCAAAGGTGCCAGAATCTTGCCAAGAATTGAACTTCCGATATTATGAAACCAGTTTTTAATTGCTTGAAACCTATTTGAAAGTTTCCCAGTAAAATCTTCTTCTTCTAAAGGAATTATTTCAGAATGCATTTGTGTAATATTCTTAATATACATTTCAATATTTTTACTTTCATCCGGTATATATGTACAGCAATGTTGGACATGTAAAATGCCACAGACTCCTCCCTCTTTTGCTAGGAGTATGTCTAAAGCAAGACGGTCTTGAATTACCATGGATCTAATTGCAATAACTTCAACATTCACTAATTGAAATCCATCAGCAGTGTCAGTTGATAATCTATCAACTATAGTGGACAATTTTCTGATTCTCCCTGCATTTAGGGTTATACCAACAAAAGGTATTACAGCTTGGAAAATATCTCCCAGAACTTCAGTAAAAGTTTCTCTTTTAGCTCTATTTACATAATTATGAATTTTAAATAATCCTTCTGAATCTCTGTCAACATGAAACACTTTAGGAAACACAATTCCCACATAACAAGTTCCATACCAATGGTCTGGAAGGTTGTAGTAGGCTTTGTCACCACAGACAAAATAAATTCCAGGAAAGATAGGATCTTTTCCACCTTTAAATCCCCAACCTCCCAAAATCTGATAAGTATCTTCACAGTTGCTTGCACCTACAAAATAATTATCAAAAAGTGTGTTATCTCTTCTAATGCAAAGCTTTCCACTAACAGGTTTGTCTATGTGAATTGCAATATTTTCAAGCATTTTGCCATTTAATTTCTCATCCTCTTTTTGCCAGAATGATGACTTAGTCTGCTTGACTAATTCATTTCTCTTATAAATTGCTCTTCTCTCCTCAACCATATTCAAAAATTTCTTCCCTTCAGCACTTAATTTACATGTTAGATTATTCTTGTAAGCATACTCATAAGTGAGTTCGTTAGTAACAAGGAAATATTCTCTTAATTGTTTAGCTTTCTTATGCTTATTTAAAGCATTATCAATCTTGACATTAGCAAAAATCTCATCATAATTTGAATAGTAATATTCTAAACGACCAGTTTGATAAAATAAACTAGTTAATACACTACATGTAACAGCATAAGTGAGAGGAAGCATATTATATGTTACTCCCTCAGAAACAGAAGCGGGCAACTTAACGCATACATAACAATCCTTTGCATCCATTACCTTTACATATTCACTCAAAAGCTTTGTGAATGTATTGCTTGAAAAATCACCTATTGATTTATCTTGATGAATGTTAGGCTGATGATCAATTACTTTTGCAGATGCACTATGTTTAGTTTGGCTAACCAGAGCTTTGCTTGTTATGTTAACTTTGTGTAATTCTCTATTCATTTCTAAAGGTATAATCACAGCTAGTACCAACCAGAGCAGAACTAAAATGAGCAGACACACCAGAGTCATCTTACAGCATCTTTTAAAAACAGAGCATTTTGAAGTGCTCTCCTTAATGTAAGGCATTTTTAGGTTAGTTTTAGCCTCAAAATAAAAATAAAAAAAATAAAAATAAATTTTAAAATTTATATACACCCCCCTTTTAAAATATTTTTCTTTTTATAACCCTAAACAAGATTTCTTCGACCTTATGTCATACATAAGTTTTTCTTCTACTAGACAGTTTTTCTTCGACCGTGTGTCAACTAACAGGATTTCTTCAGCCTTATGCCAATTTAATAAATTTGTACTTCAATCATTGTCACTAATTTCTTGGATTTCGTTTTCTTCTTCACTACTATCATATATGTCTATAACAGGTGGAATTACTAAGTAAGTCCACTCAGGAGACTTGTATTTTTGGTTTGGTCTAATTATCCTCTTCCCTTTTCTTGATATCACTTCTATTTTCCTTCCAACTCCAATTTCTTTTCCAGGACTCTTTTGACTACTGATTTCTTCAACTTGTTCTATTGGCTTTTTAATCAATCTGACTCTCAATCTTCCACCAGGCCAGTAGTCTGCTTTTCTCACGTACTTTTTCTTTGGTTCACAATTATTTGATTCAGATTTCCAAGTCCTTTTCTTTCCGTTTTCACTTCCACCTTCCACGTCACTTTCTTCAGTTTCGTAGTCTGAAATTTCAATTGACTCAGGAACTTCTCTATTCGGCAATTTCACTCCTTCAGGAACTTCACTTTGTCTTCCATCACTGGTACTCGGTAATTCGTTCTCTTCCTCTTCCTCAATTACCTCTAGCTTCCCAGATTTCGGATTTTTGTTCCTTACTTCAGAGCTTGTTCTCTGCCTTTCGATACTCTCCTGGTCTGAAACTTCTTTTGGTTCAGCTTCTCTGTCTTCAATATAGACAACCGAATCCTCAGTTATCCTTCCTTTTAACAGATTCTCTTCACCTTCAGAATCTATTTCAATTATTTCTAAGTCTTTTCTTGTCAGATTTCCATTCACTGGCACAGTTTCCAGATGTCGACTTACTTGTCGATCTTCAGAATCTGGAATTACTTCACCTTCTGTTCTGTCTTCTGCTTCAGAATCAGAGTCATCTGTGGTATCACTTTCAACATCAGAATTCTCAGGAGTTGGTATTGGAATAGTATGACTTGGATGAATCCAACGCTTCAATCCTCTGCACTTTACAGCATTAGTAGTGATCAAGATTACCTGCCTAGGTTTCTGCCATCTAGGAGATAGACAATTCCTCCTCCGATGTACTTTCGTTCTGACCCAGTCTCCAGGTCTCAGATCATGTGTCAAAACTTTGTCATTTGATTGTGCTTCAGTTCCCACCTGATTAGACACAGAAGTTACCATATCAGATAACCTTTTACAGTAATCCAAAATTGCACTGTCATTTATGCTCAACAGTTTACCTACAGGTACAAAAGCTTGCCTCATAACTCTTCCCATCAAAATTTCATGAGGACTCAAACCTGTCTTTTTATCTGGTGTACTTCTTATTGACATCAAAACAAGTGGAAGAGCATCAGTCCACTTCACTCCTGTCTCTAGACACATTTTCCCAATTCTGTTTTTGATAGTTCCATTTATTTGTTCAACTACACCTGATGCCTCTGGTCTGTATGCACAGTGTATTTTCTGCTCAATACTCATAGCTTCGCAAATTAATTTCAACAGTTTGTTATCAAAATGACTTCCTCCATCACTCTCAATAGTGACTGGAAAACCGTACCTTGGGATAATTTCTCTGAGCATTAGTTTTGCTACTGTAATTGAATCACAATGTCGTGTAGGAAAAGCTTCTACCCACCTTGAGAACAAGCATACAATTACAAGTACATATTTCAAACAGTTGTGTAAGGGCATTTCAATGAAATCTATTTGTAACCTGGTGAAGGGACCACCCTCTCGACCAATTATTCCTGTCCCCACCACTGATTTTCTGTTTGGATTCATTTGTTGGCATGATAAACACCTTTGACAAAAAGATTCTGCAATGGTTCTAAATTTGGTATTGAACCATGTTTCTTTAAACAGTCTGACCATAGAATCTCTTCCTAAATGTGCAGGACCATGATATAATCTGGCCATGTCAGAAATCATGCAATTTGGTAAAACTACTCTGCCATCTTTGTAAACCCACACTCCATCTTCATCACGTTGTCTACAATCTGATCTTAACCATAGGTCTTTTTCTTCATCATCTGCTTCGTTTTGTAAATCTCTAATCTCATTCCATGTTTCTACAATAGTTGTTAGCATTAATGAATTTGAATCAGTTTCTGTACTTCTATTCCGATTGTAAGAATAATTTTTCCTTGCGCAGTACTTTGCTGTTTCATCTGCGAAGGCATTTCCTTTGGAAATATAATCAGTTCCTCTAGTGTGTGCTGCACACTTGACTATGGCAATTTCTTTTGGCAATTGTATTGCTTCAATTAATCTTCTAATGAAAACTGCATTTTTAATTGGTGATCCTGTTGATGTCATGTATCCTCTCTGTGACCAGAGTTGTCCATAATCATGCACAACTCCGTACCCATACTGACTATCAGTAATGATGGTAACTCTTATATCCTTTGATACTTCACATGCACGAATTAAAGCAATCAATTCAGCTACTTGAGCTGAACGAACTCCTTCAAGACATGATGCTTCTTTAATGTTTTCAACTGTACAAACTGAGTATGAAGCTTTCAAGACACCACCTTCGGATCTTAAGCATGAGCCATCTACAAAGTAGACAAAATCCGATTCAGGCAAAGGTCTGTCTTTGATGTCTTTTCTTGGTTTTGTGCAGAATTCCATGACATCTAAACATTCATGTTCTGTCTCAATGTCATTAACGATTTCTGAATCAGGCAGTAATGTAGAAGGATTTAGATTCAAACATCTTGAAATCGAAACATTATCTGCTCCCAGTATGATTTTCTCATACTTTGTCAATCTGCTACTTGTTAAATGTTGAGTCTTACCTCTTGTCAGTAATATTTCAACTGAATGAGGCACAAAAACTTTCACAGGAAATCCCATAATAATTCCTTCACTTTGTTCAAGACTGATACTTGTAGCTGCAACTGCTTTTAAACAACCTGGTAATGCTTTTGCAATTGGATCAAGAACTGCAGAGAAATATGCAATAGGTTTCTTTAGGTTCCCATGTCTCTGAATTAACACAGATAATGCACATCCTTCTCTCTCACTGCAATATAGTTCAAAATCTTTCTCATAATTTGGCATACCCAAAGCAGGAGCTTGGCATAAGCTCTTTTTCAAGTTTTCAAAAGATTCCATCTCAACATCACTGAGAATAATTGGATCTTTTACATCTGATTTGGTCAGTCTTTGTAGTGGTTTCGCAATTACTGAAAATCCACTTATCCATTGTCGACAGTAACCTACCATTCCCAGGAACATTCTGACCTGTCTTTGTGTTCTTGGCGGTAACATTGCTTGAATCATTTTTATTCTCTCTATTGTTACTTGTCTTTTTCCCTTTGCAATTCTGTGACCAAGATATTTTACTTCTTGTTTGCAAAACTGTAATTTTGCTGGGGACACTTTATGTCCTTCTTCTGCAAGGCGATTTAACAGAATTATTGTGTCTGTTACACAATTTTCTCTTGTCTTTGCAGCTATTAACAAATCATCAATATACTGCACCAACGTAGACCTACCTGGTAAGTCTAAATCTTCTAATGATCTTTTTAACAGTTCGTTAAAGATTGAAGGACTTTCTGTATAGCCCTGAGGGATTCTTGTCCATCCAAGGGTCTTACCTTGGAATCTGAAAGCAAAGATTTCATAACTGTCTGGGTGTAGAGGAACAGTAAAGAATGCATTGCAAAGGTCAATGACTGTGTACCATTCAGCATCATATGGAATCTGAAATAGAATTACTGCTGGATTTGGAACCACAGGACAACATGGAATAACAATTTGATTAACCTTTCTCAGATCTTGTACGATCCTAAATGTTCCGTTAGCCTTTTTAACTCCCATAATTGGTGAATTACAAGAGCTACTCTTCATTTCTTCCAATACACCTTGCTTGATTAATTTTTCAATTACAGGTGTAATACCTTCAATTGTCTCTGTTTTCATTTTATATTGTGGAGTGTTTGGAAATTCTATTCCCTGCTTCAATGCAATTTTAACAGGATCTACGTTTTTCATCAGACCCATCTCATTCCCAGTAAAATCCCATATTTCAGAATTCACTGTTTCTTTTAGCTCTTCAGGTAAATCTTTTTCTTCAATTGCAGGAAACAATTTTGTTTCGTCTGCTTCCATCATCATCATTGTCATTCTGTACAAACCATCTTCCTCCATTGTTTGTAATTCAACTCCTTCAGGAGAACAATATATTCTGCAATTCATTTTACATAGGATGTCTCTACCTAATAGATTTACTGGACTACTATTACAAACCACAAATCTGTGTTTGTCTCTGTAATTTCCAATTTCGACTGGTACTGGATCAGTTAAATCTGTTTTAATTTGCTGATTACTTACTCCGACAACTTGGATGGTATCCCCAGAGAGAGGTAGGTTTTCAATTTCCACTGATCTAACAGTAGAACGGGTAGCACCAGTGTCCACTAGAAAAGTGATGTCTACATCATTAACTTTCCCGTTTACATAAGGACCGGACTGGTCAACCTCAAGAGTGGCTCCAACAACACACTCTTCCTCCTCTCTCGGGCACCGTCAGCAATAATCATCAGAATCACTGTCTTGGCTTTCTGTTAATAAAAACTGTTGTGAAGCATTTTGCATTTGAACCCTTTGCTGTTTTTGCTGTTTTTGTGGTTTTATTACCTGTTCACATCCCTGAAATCCCACGTTTGGATTATATTTTTGAACTCCCCCACAATTCGGAAAAGGTGGTTGTGGCAACTGGTCCTGACGATTATTCACCTGTTGTTGTTGCTGTTGTTGTAATTGTCGCTGAATATTAAATTCATTTAACCCCTGTTGCATCTGTAGCTGTTGCTGCACGTTAACACCATTCTGCATCTGTGGATTCAATAAGGGATTCTTTAAGTTTCTAGGAGGATGAGGACACTCGTCCCTCCAATGTCCAATTTCGCCACAATTAAAACAAGGTAATCTTTGTTTCAGCTCTTCTATCTTTGGGCTAAATTTCTTTTGGAAATTATTACCTTTAAACTTTCCTTGTATCTGGTTCGTATTTCCAGTTTGAACAAAATTAGTGTTCTTATTTCCCATGCTGGCAATCTGTTGCTCAGCCACTTTTACCTGTGCCCACATGGCTTTCTCCTTCAGCTTTTTCTGTTTTACTTCTAATTCATCGCTACAATATTTTGCTTTTCTCAGAATATCATCAATAGATAGTGCTTGCCATCCGACAATACTAGTTCTGATCATTTCCCCAATTTCAGGTTTTAGTCCATAAACAAATCTATAGATAAAATGACTCATGTCTTTCTCATCTAATTTTTCATAACCACTGTATTGTTTAAAGATTAACAGTAGTCTTTCATAAAAAGAATGAACTGATTCTTTTGTTTCCTGCTCTGTTCTTTCTATTTTAACCCAATCAACTTCTTTGGGTGGAATTTTGTTTTTCATCCAAACAATTACTTTCTCATAAAAATCCATTACAAGTGGATTTGGGGCACCTGTTTCTTTAATTCGCTCAGGTTCTGTTTTTGGCCAACTAATAGAAATTTTACATTCTGTCCAAAGATCAGATGGAACAACAATGTCAAAAAATCCATCCAAATCAATCCACAGAACTTTTGACACTTTGATAAATCTATCGACTTGCCTGTACCACTCAACAGGTTTCTCTCTTAATTTAGGAAAATCATTTGTGAATAACAGAATGTCTTGTCTCGACCATGGGACATGAACATATCCTCCACCTGCAACTTCTCTCATTGGAAATTGTTTTGACATTCTTTCTAATCTTTCATCTTCCTTCCTTTTAGTCCATTTCACTCTCCATTTGTTCAGTTCTCCTAGCTTTTTGATATAGACAATTAAATCTTTAATGTGAACTATTCTTCCCATTGAGTTCAAACTCTCAATGTCGCTTTCTGAGAAATCTAATCTGTAATGTTTTGCAAAATTCTTTTGTTTACTCACATCGATTTCAAGTTCTGCAGCTAGATCCTCTAATTGATCATATTTATTTTTCGTTTTCCATTGAATACTTTTGCAAATGAATAATAGTTCATCATCCCGATAGTAATTTAAACTATCTGGGCCAATTGTTCCAATTATTAATTCTTCAATATTTGCTTTTAATTTGGCCACATCAAGCTTTGGTGTAGTTACCCTGACTTCAGGACTTCCTACATCTGACATAGCACCCATTGGTGTTTTTGGAGATAAATCCTCATTAAAGGTTAAATCAGGCATTCTCGATCTAGAAGTGTTTAATTCAGTCAAATCTGAATAAAATTTTTCAGCAGGCTTTTGAATTTCTGTATTTAAAGGAATAGTTAATCCAGTTTTGTTTGTATTTCTTTGATCAAATACAGGCTGAACAGGACCTATTGTTACTGGAACTGTGACAGCTTCCATGCCTTTTGTCATTCTTTTGATTAATTCTTCTTTAGACCTTAAGTATTCATTATAATCATCATCCTCAACATTTCTTGTTTCTCTTGCATAATCTTTTGGAGGTTCCCTTGCTCTTGGAGTCATTGAAAAATGTCTACCCTCATTTCGAGCATTCTCAAATTCTGGTCTTCTAGGAGTTTCAGTGATTTCACAATTATTTGGATAAAGTTTAGGAGCTTCGCTAATTGGAGGTGCACTCGGTGAAGTTTCAGTAGAAACCACCGGAGTAGACCATGATCTAGAAGGTCTCAAAGGCTGATTAGATTGTTTATTTTTAGCAGTTGTATATATTTCTTCCATAATTGCATCCTCAGATTCACTTTCCATAGATTTTCCTGTAGGAGAACCCATTACCATTTCATGAATTAAATACAATCCTTCACTCATGTTTCCCTGTCTCCACATTCGTAATCTATCTTCATGAGTTTCTCTTTTCCATGATGGATTTTTAGAAGGTCTTTTAATTCCACTAGCTTCTCTTTGTAACTGATACATTTCATCTTCCCACTCAACTAAAGCTTCAAATTGAGTTGGTCTCGGTTTTGGAACAAGAGCATTCATTTTTTCTCGTAAGTTTCTTAAAACTCTTACATTAAATGAACCATCATCAGGCCAAGCCAAAACACCATCGTTTTTAGTATAACGTTTCCAACTGTCGAACCATAAGACAGTATGATATCCGTATTCACCTTCCATGTACGCTGCAGGTGTTTTATACTTATGAAGTAGTTTACCACCTCGCGTTTCGATTTTCTTGTCAGGTGAAAATAAATTCTTAAATTTCTGAAATAATGTTGTCTTTTTCTCAACATGTTTAAAATGATAACTCATTTTCAAAAGTAAAATTTAATTCACAAAATCGTTCGTAAAATATTTCCGGGATGTTCCGCAAACAACCAATCCGTGCGCGAAACACACCAACAAGCCAATGGCAGTTGAGCTGTGTCACTTTTCAGCTCGACCAATAATTTTGGAGATTTTCCTAAGGACCAATCAGCTCACAGGCCGTCAGAGACTCAGGAGCCAATCAGAATACAGCTTGTGACGTAGGTCACCCAATCCCAGCGCGGCTCTGTGACGTACACAGCAGCTGCGGTTTCTCGCTTCTCACTCCTGGCGCTTACCCCTCCTTCACAAAATCTTTTCACAGCGCCATTTTAAAAACACTTTTCAGTGTAAATTAATTCTTAACAATGACTTATAAAGACAACATCTGTTCGTTTCACTAATTAGGATAGTTTACATACATTCAAGTATCCACACTTCGGAATAGACGGCGCTATTCACACTAAGGATAATATTCAATTGTCAGTAGAGTAACCTTACCCCACCCTTCAAGCAAGTATAATTATGAACTCGCTTTGCTCTGAACCCACCGCGAAGTGAAAGTTCTAAGAGTTCCACTTGAACATAAAATACAACTCAAACTCGCACTTTTACACGGAAAATTCCCTAAATTCAAACACACACGAAATCCGTACAGGACTCTCACCTGTTTATAGAAATCATGCACCGTTAGCAAAATAACGACGTTATCCGTACAGGGCTCTCACCTGTTTATAGATATGAAACATGTACCCGTACAGGACTCTAACCTGTTTATAGATAATCATGCACCGACGCTAATTTTACCCTTCATTCAAGCTTGGATATAACTATTACTCTCATCACAGTGAGTTTTATGGAAGGCGCTTTGTCCCTATTCTCATGCTGCTTTGATTTCTTAGAAAATCCTCACTATACAAGATTCAGACCTAGCCCTAAAACTGTGCTGCTCGGCGACAACACTATGGTACACGGCGATACCTCTTGTGATACTCGGCGATATCACTACAAACGAACAGATGGCTTGCGTGACTAATTTCTCGCCACACAATCTATACCGGTATAGCTTACAGATAGGCACGAAAAACGAACTTAACAAGTGTTAAAACATCAATCCTATTTGCATACCATGACGCAATCCTTAGCAACCAACATGTTACCTTGGTTACCGCTTAGCAACCATCAATTTCTGCTACCAGATAATTGATCCAGCGGGCTATAGAAAATATATCATAAACTACGCTACCCAACTTCATAACCTATAAACAAAATTCTATACTAAACATGGACCCATTTATGAACCTGATATATTTTGGGCCTACTGAATCAGGTGGTCAGAATAAATCTATATACACATTATTTACAAACTATAAACATTTTATACATTTGCAGAAAGAATATTGTCATTAGAATAAAACCCAACCATTTAAACGACCACCATAGGCGACGTGATCTAGCTAATGGTAACCTATACTTCTAAATAACCAAGACCAGCTTGTTTGTCAAAAGTAAGATTTTATTTTCTAAATTATGGTATATATGTTGTAAGTCTTATAAATGAAATTTATTTGTAATAAAGCAAGCATGATAGTAAGAAATAAGAAAAATACAAATTAAGCAATTGAATCAGTTTAAAGAAATTATATAAAGTTTAGCATTTCTAAAACCTATTTCCCTAACTGAGCTAAATAGACAGAAATTAAAGTAAAGTTCTTTGAGGATTCTTACGTGCTCCACGCAAAGTCCAGCAGCACATCACCCTCATCGGAAAGTCAGAAAGCAGCAGCCAGCCCAACCCTAAGGGCATGACTTTTTATACCTTTCTACGCTAACTAAACTAGCGAAGGAAAATTTTCAGAAATACTCGACGTCCCATTGGCTGAGAGTGACAAGTGACATGTCACCCGATTCTTAAAAAGTTCCACAAAATCATGTCTTACAAAGACCATTGTCTCTTCCACGTGAAGCCAGCGGCTTCCTGCGATTGCAACTTTGTTTTAAGTCATCCTCGCAGCTTCCATAGTCTTACAGTGCAACTTCCGCGGATGCCAAGTTAAGGACTGACAAAAAGTTCACTTTCGACCTTGGCCATGTCCGACAGAATGATGTCAGCTCATCAGTTTTTGCTTTGTGAATGCAGCTTCAATAAACGTTTTAATTCAGAATGGGCGTCTCGTGACTTTCTGCAGAATTATAGTTCAGCTTTTATTTTGCGGCTCAAATAGCTAGGCCTCAAAAGCAGGCAACTTATGATTTCTAGTATAAAACAAACACAAGAAAAGTATTAATGTAAGAAATAAAGTATATTCTGTATCCACCCCATGTTTTACTAATTAATTAACCCACCCGATTAATCAAAATGTTACCTAGCCATTGCAAACAAATAAAGCAGCGTTTATATTTACCAGTCTCCGTTTTCTATGAGACCCATATGCACCTAGAATAGTAGAAATGACATCACACAGACAAGAAAAAGCAAAACAAGCACATGCTTATTTTAAATATGCAGCAGTTAGTAATGACAAAAACGAAAACAATAAATTATTTTATTATTTTGCACGAACAAAAAGATGCAACATTTATGCACGTTTATGAGCACACATGTTAGTCCCCCCACGTGTAAAGTTTAATCTAGGTTGTATTAGTACGACATATCACAAATCATTAATAATTTTATTCATGTTATGGAAATGTGACTTTGCGAGTTTAAACAAAATTTTGTTTTCTATCTCGCTCCATCACCGCCTACGAGCCCAAAGAATCTTTTGGCTGAGACCAATCTGGCTTCTTCTTGGCATCAGGACATGTCAAGAAGCACTTGATGTTTGCATGAGGGGGGATTCACCTCAGATGGCGACACGCTTTGTAAAGTTCATCACAGAAATAAACTCCTTGATCTTACCATCTGACCAAGTCTGAGCTTTATCCTCTTTAAGCGACATTCCCATTGTTCTTTTAACCAACAAACCTACTGACTTTTTAAGAGACTTGAATATTCTTTTTCTACAACAGTCAATCTCGGATGCGTATATTGCAATGATTTTAATTAATTGTGCAAATAAAATTTTACTTACTTACTTACTTACATGTGTCAGCTGCCATGTCCACAATTCTAGAGGTAACATTTATAAAAGACCTGCGTCTTCAACCTCAATACTTTCTGGAAACATCTGCTAAATTAGACAATTTTCTACCAAAATAGAGGCCTATGCCCTCCGTCTTAAGAAGACACATTGTAGTGGAATGCACTAAACAGATTTATAACATTCATTAATTTAGAAATCAAACATTTTGTGATCTTGTTTGAATAAGGCGTGGAGGTATCTTGGAAATAGTTGCAACATAAGCTGTAAATTTCGACTACGCTTATTTGCCCAGTTTGGCACATTTCATATATTCATTCAGAAAAAAAATGTGAATGAGATAGTTGTCAGTCTCTCATTGATGGTTTTCCTTGGTGTAGATCTGTTACAGCATTGAACTCATGACCGTAGGTGAAGGTCAGTCTGGATAGGAGGCAGCATCACTCTGTGCCACCAGGATGGAGGGAGGGGCAGTATGAAGTAGCTTTGATGTTCCTATGTTCCTACTCACTCAACAAAGCAGTATATGGATCTGCTGTCAGTCATAGATGAAATGCAGAGGAGGCTGTGTGTGTGCAATGGCACAGACTGGGAGAGCAAGACTGTTGTAGTAGATACTTTGGTACTGATGACAATTGATGGAAAAACAGACAAAAGAACATCACAGAGAGCGGGTCACAGTCTCAAACACAAATAACAACCTTTCATCATGTAAAAGGAGTACTACTTTGTTAGTGAATAATAAGCTCTTTTTGCTATATGAATGTAGAAGCTGCTATTCTCTTTGGAAATCCATACACTCCAAGAGTCCAAAACTAATGAAGCAAGGTAGGTACAGCCTTATCCACCACATTTATCTGATCATGAAGGTATGTTTGAGGTCTGGGCATCATAAATAGGGGATTTTATGGAAAATTCCACTCTTTAGGTCCACCATAATTTTAGTTGGCGTCTGCAGACACAACATGGTGAGTAAAAAGCCCTCTGACGCTCAGAAACCTCATAAAGTAAATGCCACAGGAGTATCTAGGCAACACCCAGGACCATACTGGCCAATTACCCCATCAGACATTATCCTAGAGGGCTGGAGTCATTGCAGGACAGTTTTGAGGACTGATGACCACCATCTCTGTCTCCGGCTCCCTGGTGTTTTGGCTTATAGAATTATATTTAAAATCCTGTTAGGTCATCCTATGCTCTAGGTTGGTGTCTTGTAGAATCTTGTGTATGTCATCTTACAAAGCTTGGAGCTCTATGTAAATGACACACACAAAACATGAATAGGATGCAGAACAAATCAAACAGTCACCCCTAGTCAAGATATATGGGTTAAATCCATCGTTCTTTTGCCAACCATGCCACCCCAGTTTAGACCAAGCCATATGCAAATCATTCTTGACCCTGGTCCTCATGAGAACCGTCCAGCCCAAACTGACAAGCCAGGTCTTACCTTGACCATAAACAAGCATCCTGGGAATGGTTTCACAGTATTACCCCCTCATCAGTCAGGCTAGCTTGAATCCAGTAGCACAGTGAGCCCAGGACCCACGTCTGGGCATACTCTGTGCACTTAGAGCAAGAAAGCAAAAGACACACAAATGTTGGACAGAATGCAGAACAAATCAAACATTCAACCCCAGTTGCCACAGCATAGAGTTCTATGTAGTCATTTGTTCCAGAGCTCGAACGGAATTGTTGTGAGTTGCTGTTTTGAAGCCACCAATGTCAGTTTGTGATATTATGCTGTAAAGGTCTGGAAATAAACTGAAAGGAACCTTGCCATGGTGTGATCCTTACTGATGGATCTGAACACCGGCAACACGTAGTGCCTGTTGAAGACAAGTGAGACCACCAGCTGCTCCACGAACTCATGCAAAGCTTTGTTGCTGAGAAGGATTTGTTACTTACGGGGAGATTTCCTCTGATCCTGCTGCTTTTTGGAGGAAGCCATTGTGAGTGCCTGTTCGTGGTGTAGGAAATTGAAATAGAGGTTTTATACACCTCATTACCAGCCTCAGTGACGTCACGCTGTACTTCGTGAATAGGCCATTCTGAGTGTGACATGCATGGAGTGTGCCAACCATATTGGATCTGGGAGTCAAGTACGTTTTTGCGCCTGACATCATTACTCCATTTTGATTGTGACACACAGAGAGTGTGCCAGCCATACTGGATCAGGAAGACATCATGCTGCTGTGTTGGAGCAAGTTAAGTGTAGTTGTGACACACATGCATTATGATGGCCATATTAGCTGTGGCAGTAAAGCAAGTGAGTTTTTTTTCGGTAGGATTATTTCACTTCACCACTGCAGAAGTCACTTTTTTGATTGGGAAGGCTTAGCCTCTTTTTGATTGGGAAGGGTTGCATTGGGAACTGTTGTACTGTGAAGTGCTAATTTCGAAGATATTACATACACTTCCACACTATATTAAGGAAATGCGGTACATGTGAAGTGAGTTGAAACTGGATCGAATTTCGGAGATTAAGAGGCATCACGAATAGACTAGCTGAGCGGAGATATTTATTTCGAAATATTGACTAGGCATTATTTTATCCACCAAGTACAGTACATTGTATAAACTCACTGTCTGGGAGTCATTTTAAGGATCTGAATGCTTAGGACTTACTTTGTATGGAGTAATCTAGAATTTAAATTAACTATACTATATCATCCGGTTAAGTAACAATTTCCTTTTCCAGTTAGCATTATTTTTCTTTTCTGATGTTTTTAGGTGAGCATGGCGGCTGCAAATATCTCTCAGCCACCACAATTTTTATCTTACAAAGATGAACCTGTTTTACATGGAAGAGGTGGAAGCAGTTGTCTGATACTTATTTGTTTGCAATTTTTGGGGAGAAACGTTCAGCTGTAAGAAAAATTGCCATTTTACTACATAATTTGGGAATTGATGGCAGATATGCATTTGAGAGTCTAAGAGAGTCTGGATGCCATTCTTATTGGTCAAGGTGAAGGTGAAGTGAATAATTTGTATATGATGCTTGAGAAGCATCATTTTGGTTCACAAATTAACATTGTTCTTGAGAGGCACACGTTCTTCACAAGGGTGCAGGGGAATTTAGAGAAACTTGACAGTTATGTAGCAACAATTAAAACTTTAGCACTACTCGTGATTTTTGCCAATGTACTGGTTCCATGGTCAGAGATAAAATTGTTATGCACAAATAATGTAAAAGTTCAGGAAAAATGTCTTACAAAAAATCCTGATTTAAAGGAATCCATAGCCACAGTAGAAGGAATAGAAAATATGTATAAGTGGGTGCATGAGTTGAGAGTAGATAAAGGTAATGGTGCATATGAATTAGGAGGAGCTGTACATAAGATAAAAATGTCAAACAAAGGCATGGAGAAGGTGTTGACGGAACTTCAGATCTTAAGAAATCTTCTAGTAGTGACAATTCAAATTCTAGCAAGAGTGTTCACTTGAAATGTTTTCAGTGTGGGAGCGAGGGGCAGCTTTTGAATAGTTCAGGGTGCTTTGAAAAATTTGCCACATGCAAGAAATGTCATTATGCTTGAATGTGTCCGGGAAAAAAAGTGCAAGTGTTCATTTATTTTGAATGTGACAGAGAGTGTGTTGGTTGATGGTAACCCTTTGAAAATGCCAGAATTTGAGATTTTGGTGGGTTTAGGGAAAGTGGCAGCACTTGTTCATTTTGAATCACCTTATACAATGATTGGTGACGAGAACTGAAAAGTTGTGTTTGGTGATGATAAAATGAATATACTTCCACAAAACATGAATCCTGGTAGTTACGGTGGTTTGAAAATTGATGCTATGAGATATTCTGTAATGAAGATCCAGTTTCAGAGGTATTTGGGAATAATTTTAAATCTCAATCCTCGAGAAAAAGTGTAGCTATTATCTGTTGATGAATCATCTGATGATGTTTATTCTAAATTTCCTAAAGTGTTTGGGGGAGAACTTGGTTTACATAGAAATTTTGAGCAAAAGATTAATTTGAAAAATGGGGGTTGGTGCCTTTTATGTCTAAAGTGATGAAGGTTCCTAATTCAATGTTAATTTCTCTGAAAGAGAAATTGCATAGATTGTTGAAGCTGGGTGTCATTGAAGAAATAGAATCCTTGGAATGATTGGCCTCTATGGTGTAAGCCCCAAAGGATGGTGTTAAAAAGATTAGAATGGGTGTTGACCTTTGCGCGTTAAATAAGTGCATCTGGGTTGACAGGCAGTCCTTACCAAACATTTTTGAGACTTTGGCTTTGATTGATTATGCAAAGTTATCCAGTATCATGATTTGTCCTCCACATTACGTCAGGTTTTGCTGCATGCTGAATCCTGGGCATACAGATTTCTTTACATGCTGTTTGTTTTGGCATCTGCTGCTGCACATTTCTAGAGGATAATGAAGAAGGTCTTGGAGTGGCTGCCTATGGAGTTGTTTTAAAATAACATTTTAGTTTATGGCAAAGGTCAATCAGAACATGATGAGATACTATGGAATGTTCTGGGATATTTGCAAGATGCTGGTTAGTCAAAAAAAGGGAGACGTGTAAGTTCAAAGCTATACCTACACCTATACCTGAGAATTAGGGTGATTTACGTTCATCTTCAAAGCTTAGTAGAGTTCTGCTCAAAGTTTGTACTACAGATTTCTACCTTGTATGAACCTTTAGGACTTTTGTTGAAAAAAGGATTCAAGTTTGATTGGACTGATGAATGTAATTGACCTTAACAACCATCAAGCAGAAATAGGTGGATTACCCATACCCATGCTTGGATACTTTGATGCCTGTAAGAAAACATTTCTGTCTATTGATTCAAATATCAAGGGATTATGTGTGGTTATATCTCAAGTTGTGGATGGTGAGTTGAAGATGGTGGCTTTTGCTTTGCATTTATTGAAAGGTGCAGAAGAACAGTATTCTGTAACAGCGTGTGAAGGAATGGCCGAATATTAGGCCATTCTAAATTTCAAATTTTTTCTATAGGGAGTATCATGTACTGTTAAATCTAATCATCATCCACTTTCTCAGATCTTCACATGTAGGGGAATGGAGAATTTCTCTCCAAGAGTAAGACGAAAGATGGAAGGTTTGTCAGAGTATAATTTTTGTGTGAATACTTAACTGGATCCAAAAATAGTACTGCTTATTGTTTGTCAATGTATTGGTGGCCAGGATTGCCTAGTGGAGTATGTTGTGAAGGATTGTTGGCAATATGCTAATAATGATAAGTGTAAGAAAACGCTGACTGTCCCATAGTTACCAGGTGAAATTCCACTGGAGCCTTGGAACAAATTAGGTTTAGATATTGCATGTCCTTTGGAATTGATGTCTCATGATGAGCAGTATGTTTTGTTGTTGGTCGATCATACCTCCAAGTGGGTGGCTACCAAATGTGCAGCTTTTGTCAACACAGTGATTGAGTTCGTTAAGGATGAGTTTTCCAGTGTGGGATTCCCAAATATTTGATTGCAGACAATTGTACGCAATTTACTTTTCAATAAATGTGATTTATTTTAGGGAACTTTCAATCGTAATTTTAAGAGCAGCTCTATATTCTCCTCAAGGCAAAGGTTTAGCAGAAAGTAAGAACAAAATTGTGGAAAATTGTGCTCAAAGAACAATTTCTATGAAGAGTTATTTGAGCAATCTGTTGAGAGAGACATGGTGGGCTTATCATAACAAGCCTCATAGTATCAGTTTGATTTCATCATAATTCTCATTAAGAGATAGGTAGCCTCATAATATACTCAATCCAGCATGGTTAAATTTGAAGGTGAAAAAGGGATGTGCATGATTCTAAGGAAGGTTTGGATTTTTGTAGAAGAACTCATTAAAACAAAATACGAAGCCCAGTTTGATGTCAAGAATTTTACAATGAGGTATTTACAACACAGTACCTTTACCACACATTTTTACAACGAATATGCCTTTACCACGCTTGCCTTTATCATGTATATAAAGTAAGTATAAATGTTTGTGTGAGTGTGTGTATATATATATATATAAAATAAAAGGCGGATGTTCCACAAGTCCCGTGTGCTGCCAGACGTCTTGGGCAATATTCAGCGTGTTGCAAGTGTTTGGCAGTTGTGCTGAACCACACGCAAGGCGTGCACCCCCCACAAGTGTCCCAAGGGGGTCGCAAAAAGGTAGACCCTCGGACTACCCCGCATCAAGCCTGCATTGGAGAATGCTGTATATACAGTCCATACCTGCATGGAGCTACGCCCCTACTTCATAGATGTTTCCTTCTCCAGAACAGTCCGAAGTGCGAGGAAGGGGGAGAGGAGTGTGGATGTCATCACCTGAACCCCAAACAAGCGCCACAGCTCCCGCCAGACGACATGACACACCGGCTGCACAACACAAGAAATTGAGCCGGTAAATTGATTTCGCCGCCGGCATGCTTACGAAAGCTGCATGTTGGGAAATGCGGTTTACTTTCAAAGGCAGAGGCGATTCCATGCCGTGTTTGTCAGGCAACCCACACTACTTTAGAAGGTGGGATGGACAATAAATCATTGACAATTGGGAACTGCAAGCAGAGACACTACTCGACCAGGGGGGCATTTGAGAAAGGAAAAACCCCCGAAACGCGTCATGCCCATGGTCTGATGAGAAAATAAAAGGCGGATGTTCCACAAGTCCCGTGTGCTGCCTGTTTCTTTCTGTTGGAGGAGACGTCTTGGGCAATATTCAGCGTGTTGCAAGTGTTTGGCAGTTGTGCTGAACCACACGCAAGGCGTGCACCCCCCACAAGTGTCCCAAGGGGGTCGCAAAAAGGTAGACCCTCGGACTACCCCGCATCAAGCCTGCATTGGAGAATGCTGTATATACAGTCCATACCTGCATGGAGCTACGCCCCTACTTCATAGGCGTTTCCTTCTCCAGAACAGTCCGAAGTGCGAGGAAGGGGGAGAGGAGTGTGGATGTCATCACCTGAACCCCAAACAAGCGCCACAGCTCCCGCCAGACGACATGACACACCGGCTGCACAACACAAGAAATTGAGCCGGTAAATTGATTTCGCCGCCGGCATGCTTACGAAAGCTGCATGTTGGGAAATGCGGTTTACTTTCAAAGGCAGAGGCGATTCCATGCCGTGTTTGTCAGGCAACCCACACTACTTTAGAAGGTGGGATGGACAATAAATCATTGACAATTGGGAACTGCAAGCAGAGACACTACTCGACCAGGGGGGCATTTGAGAAAGGAAAAACCCCCGAAACGCGTCATGCCCATGGTCTGATGAGAAAATAAAAGGCGGATGTTCCACAAGTCCCGTGTGCTGCCTGTTTCTTTCTGTTGGAGGAGACGTCTTGGGCAATATTCAGCGTGTTGCAAGTGTTTGGCAGTTGTGCTGAACCACACGCAAGGCGTGCACCCCCCACAAGTGTCCCAAGGGGGTCGCAAAAAGGTAGACCCTCGGACTACCCCGCATCAAGCCTGCATTGGAGAATGCTGTATATACAGTCCATACCTGCATGGAGCTACGCCCCTACTTCATAGGCGTTTCCTTCTCCAGAACAGTCCGAAGTGCGAGGAAGGGGGAGAGGAGTGTGGATGTCATCACCTGAACCCCAAACAAGCGCCACAGCTCCCGCCAGACGACATGACACACCGGCTGCACAACACAAGAAATTGAGCCGGTAAATTGATTTCGCCGCCGGCATGCTTACGAAAGCTGCATGTTGGGAAATGCGGTTTACTTTCAAAGGCAGAGGCGATTCCATGCCGTGTTTGTCAGGCAACCCACACTACTTTAGAAGGTGGGATGGACAATAAATCATTGACAATTGGGAACTGCAAGCAGAGACACTACTCGACCAGGGGGGCATTTGAGAAAGGAAAAACCCCCGAAACGCGTCATGCCCATGGTCTGATGAGAAAATAAAAGGCGGATGTTCCACAAGTCCCGTGTGCTGCCTGTTTCTTTCTGTTGGAGGAGACGTCTTGGGCAATATATATATATATATATATATATATATATATATATATATATATATATATATATATATATATATATATATATATATATATATATATATATATATGTTGTGTGTGTGTGTATACATTATTATATATATGTGTGTATATGTGTATAAATATATATTTACATATATATATCACACGAAAGTCCTAGCAGTGCAGCCAACCATCACATCGGCGCTTTAACCAGGCAACAGACTCCAAAAGCAATACTTAGTGCGTTAACGATGTTTTAATCACAGCATCAGTTGTCCAAATGAAGCGTTTCGGCCGCCAGACATGCGGCCTTGATCACATGAATAATTCCCCTTGAATACTGGGGGTCCCTGGGGGCCAACTAGCTCACCAGGTACCTCCAGTAAGCCCCACGGAGCTGCTTTGCAGAGTGTTGTAAAAAGGGGCGTCGCCTCATTACACCTCTCTGCAACACAGCCCCGTGGCGAATACTGGAGGTTCCTGGTGGGCTAGTTGGCCCCCAGGGACCACCAATATGCAAGGGGAATTAGTTCCCCTTTCTGTAAAAGCGCCAGGGGGGTGGGTTGCATGGAGGTGTAAAAAGGGGCGTGGCCTCAGAACACCTCTCTGCAACGCAGCCCCCTGGCGCATACTGGAGGTTCCTGCTGGGCTAGTTGGCCCCCAGGGTCCACCAGTATGCACGGGGAATTAGTTCCCCCTCTGCAAATGCGCCAGGGGGCTGCCTTGCAGAGAGGTGTAAAAAGGGGTGGGGCCTGATTACACCTCTGAGCAATGCAGCCCCTTGGCGCATACTGGGGTTCCTGGTGGGCTATTTGGCCCCAGGGACCCCCAGTGTGCAAGGGGAATTAATTCCCCCTCTGCAAACATGCCAGGGGGCTGCGTTTGCAGAGAGGTGTAATGAGGCCACGCCCCTTTTTACACCTCTCTGCAACGCAGCCCCCTGGTGCATACTGGAGGTTCCTGGTGGGCTAGTTGGCCTCCAGAGACCCCCAGTATGCAAGGGGACTTAATCCCCCAACTTATAACGCGCTATGGGGTGCGTTTGCACAGTGGCAAAGGTAGGGGGCGGGGCTTGAGGTGATATGTGTGCAAACATGCCCTGTGGCGCGTTTTAAGTTGGGGAATTAATTGCTCTTCAATCCAGAGGTCCCCTAGGGGCCAACTTGTCCAACAGGTACCTCTATTAAGCGCCACGGAGCTGCGTTGCAGAGTGTAGTAAAAAGAGGGCGTGCCCTCTGAACACCTCTTTGCAACACAGCTCCCTGGTGCATACTGGAGGTACCTGGTGGGCTAGTAGGCTCACAGGGGACCTCAGGATTGAAGAGGAATTAATTCCCCAATCTAAAACGCGCCACAGGGCGTGTTTGCACACATGTCACCTCAGGCCCCGCCCCTTCCTTCACTATTGAGCACAATATTCCTCTAAAATCAGCGGAACTACGAATTCCGATTTTCTCACCTATTATCAGGAGAGACGTCAGGGTTGCATCTTTGAGCCCAGTACGGACCCTGAAAAGTAAATCTAAGCGTACTTACCAGTAACTTGTATTTCCTTCCATAGGAATCTATTGTGTGGTTTTCACCAGAAAAGTTTCTAAGTGTCTATTTTTGAAACATACAAATATTCCTCTAAAATCAGCTGAACTACGAATTCCGATTTACTCACCTGTTATCAGGAGAGACCTCAGTGCTGCATCTTTCAGCCCACTACTGATCCTGAAAAGCAATTATAACCATACTTACAGTAACTTGAATTTGCTTCCATAGGTTAACATTGACTGGTTTTACTTGGAAATTTTTCTCAGTGTGGAGTTTTGGAACTTTTAAAAAATTCCTCAAAAATCAGCCGAACTACGAATTCCGATTTACTCACCTGTTATCAGGAGAGACCTCAGTGCTGCATCTTTCAGCCCACTACTGACCCTGAAAAGTAATTCTACTCGTAGTTACAGTAACTTGAATTTCCTTCCATAGGCTAACATTGACTGGTTTCACTTGGAAATTTTTCTCAGTGTGGAGTTTTGGAACTTTTAAAAAATTCTTCACAAATCAGCCGAACTACGAATTACGATTTACTCACCTGTTATCAGGAGAGACCTCAGTGCTGCATCTTTCAGGCCACTACTGATCCTGAAAAGTAATTTTAATCGTAGTTACAGTGTTAGAACTTGGGGTCTCTAGTTGACAGAGGTAGGTATCACTGTCCAAATAGGGACCCTTGCTTCTAGTCAGGGTAAGAAGAAACACTCTAAGATAACCCCTACTCACCCTCTAGGTAGCTTGGCACGAGCAGTCAAGGCTATTCAGAAGGCTATGTGGAAAGTATTTGTACCAACACTCACAGTAACACAGTGAAAACACCACAAACTGACTCCACAACAGTTTAGAAAAATAAAGGTATTTAATCTAAACTACACAAGACCAAAACAACGAAAATCCAACATACACAGCTCAAGAATATGGTTGTGAAAGAGTTCTTAAGGTTGCGATAAAAATAATCCAGAGTTGCGTGAAAAGTTCAGAGTTGTGTCACGCTTAGCCAACAGTACCTTTAGATGCGACAAAGTTCCCAAAGCAGAAGCTGGTGCGGTGGAAAACAAGCGATGCGTTGTTCCTGAGACCTTGGGGAGGCGATGCGACAACCCCGCTGCAGCAGCGGGCGTGTTGCGACGAATCCGGTCTGTATGGGGAGGAAGGCCACTTGTATGGATTCCGGTGCGTAGCTTCCGTAGGAAGTTTGTTCTCGCAGAGGCACGATGCGCCGATCTCGTAGGGGCTGCGACGATCTCCGGGGCGACGATGTGCAATCCAGCGGCGATCTCTCTTGCAGCTCCTTGATGCAATGGCTCTGCGACGATGTTCACAGCGGCGTGATGCGGTCCGCAAGCAAGCGGTGCAGCGATCTCACCCAGCGGCGACAGGCTCTGCGACGACACTCGCAGCGATGTTAGTCTTCCCGCACCGGTCTGGTGCGTCCCGCAAATGAAGAATGCGACGGCTCTGGCAGTGACAACAGGTGCTGCGACGATCTCTGCCTTCATAGTGACAGGAATTTCCTCGCACTGTCGGGGATGCATCCGCAGTGAGCGAAGCTATAACTTTTCTGTAGCAAAGTCTTTAAAACTTGATTTCCAGCTCCCCAACACAGGTACAACTTCCAGAGGCACCACACATGGGCCACATACTCCAGGAAGGACATAACTCTCTCAGTAGAGCTCAGGGGAAGCTGGGGGTGAAGTCCTTGTGTTCCTGGGACTACAAAAACAGGGAGCTAGCTCTTCTCAGGCCCTTGGAGATTCCTTCAAGAAAGGGGACACAGCACAAAGCAAAGTCCTTCCCCTCTCCTTAGCAGTAAAGCAATAGCAGGGCAATCCAGCAGAGCAACAGCTGGACAATCTTCCTTCTTCAGTTTCAGCTTTCTCCTTGGCAGAGGTTCCTACTCGATTCCAGGGTGATCTAATTTTCTGCAGTCAGGGGTGCTGTACTTATACCCCTTAAAGTCTTTGTACCCTTTGTGCAGGAGGACTCTGAGCCCAGTCTGAACCAGTTCTGGGTGTTTCTTGAGCACTTTGTTTCCTGGCTTCTCCTTTCCTTTCAGAGTGAGGGGCAGGGTCGTCAGCCGCCCAGCAGGAGGTGGAGCCAGCATTGTGGAAGGCAGACACAGCCCTATTCAGGCCCAGATGCTATCTCCTCCCACCACTCAAGTTGCAAATGCAGTCATTCAGCCTCGGGCTGACTCAGCCAGCCTCCTGGGGAATCCCCAGCCCCTGTCACTCTCAAACCAAACAGTCAATCCACAAACAGGCCAAGGCACACAGAAAGGTCAGACAAGAGAACAGCAACCTTCTAAAAGTGCTATTCTCAAACACAGGAGTTAAAAAACACCTTTCCTAAAAGATGTGTTATTAAATTCGGAGTTCAGGGATACCAGACTTTTATGTCCTATCTTGCTCCTATGGGAAGATATGCTGGTAGCCAGTGTAGCCGGCATCCCCCATGATAGCCTATGGAGCAAGATAGCCTTGCAGCAGTGAAAAACAAAAATGGCTGTAATTCACTAACAGAGCATGTCACCTCCACAAGTACTTGCTCTACCGTTCACATACACTGCACCCTGCCCAAGGGGGTACCTTGTGCCTTCCATAGGGGTGACCAATGTGCACAGAAAGGGAAGGGTTAGGCCTGGTCAGTGGGGACACTGACCAGAAAGACATGGCAGTTCACAGACTGCACACAGGCACTGCGGTGGCAGGCCTGAGACACCATTTTAGGGCTACTCATGTGGGTGGCACAATCAGTGCTGCAGGCCCACTAGTAGCATTGTCATCACCATCCCTGGCACACTCAGTGCACTTTACTAGGGACTTCATGGTGATACAAATATGCCAATCATGTATATCCAATCACAATAACAATTTACGCAGGGAGCACTTACACTCTGACACTGATCAGCAGTAGCAGAGTGTCCAAAGCATCTAAACCAGCACAAAAGAAATCCAGCACGGTATCAAAAATACAGGAGGTAGAGGCCAAAAAGACAGTGGAAACCATGCCAAAGATGCCAGGTCTAACATACAGTAACTTGAATTTCCATTCTTGGCTAATATTGACTGGTTTCACTTGGAAATGTTTCTAAGTAGGGAGTTTTGGAACTTTAAAAAATTCCTCAAAAATCAGCTGAATACGAATTCCGGTTTACTCACTTGTTATCAGGAGATACCTCAGTGCTGCATCTTTTAGCCCACTACTGATCCTGAAAAGTAATTCTAATCGTAGTTAAAGTAACTTGAATGTCCTTCCATAAGCTAACATTTACTGGTTTCACTTGGAAATTTTTCTAAGTGTGGGGTTTTGGAAATGTAAAAAATTCTTCAAAAATCAGCCCAACTACCAATTCCGATTTACTCACCTTTTATCAGGAGAGACCTCAGTGCTGATCCTGAAAAGTAATTCAAATCGTAGTTACAGTAACTTGAATTTCTTTTCTAGGCTAACATTGACTGGTTTCACCTGGAAATTTTTCTAAGTGTGGAGTTTTGGAACTTTAAAAAAATTCCTCAAAAATCAGCTGAACTACGACTAACTCACCTGATACCAGGAGAGACCTCAGTGCTGCATCTTTTAGCCCACTACTGATCCTGAAAAGTAATTGTAACCATACTTACAGTAACTTGAATTTGAATTTCCTTCCATAGGCTAACATTGGCTGGTTCCACTTGAAAATTCTTCTAAGTGTGGAGTTTTGGAACTCTAAAAAATTCTTCTAAAATCAGCCGAACTACGAATTCAGATTTACTCACCTGTTATCAGGAGAGACCTCAGTGCTGCAACTTCCAGCCCACTACTGATCCTGAAAAGTAATTCTAACCATATTTACAGTAACTTGAATTTCCTTCCGTAGGCTAACATTGACTGGTTTCATTTGGAAATTCTTTGAAGTGTGGAGTTTTGGAACTTAAAAAATTACTCTAAAAGCAGCCGAACTACGAATTCCGATTTACTCACCTGTTATCAGGAGAGACCTCAGTGCTACAACTTTGAGCCCAGTACTGATCATGAAAAGTAAAGTACCAGTAACTTGAATTTCCTTCCATAGGAATCCATTGTCTGGTTTTCACCAGAAAAGTTTCTGTGTCTATTTTCACAAACTAAAAATATTCCTAAAAATTCGCCTGTATGACTTAAACACATTTTTTCAACTGTTTACAGGACATGCATCCGTGCTGGAACCAGGATCCACCACTGAGTAGGAAAAAGAAATGATAACACTACTTACCTGCTAAGTGAATTTCCTCCCATAGGATAACATTGGTGATTCTATGTGAAAAACAACATTCTAAGTGTCAACTTTTCAAATACAATAATATTCCTTAAAAATCACTACTGTAACTAAAACACTTTTACTCAACCGTTTACAGGAGATGTCCAAGGACTGTATCTAGGATCCAATCCTGTGGTTAGAAAAGTAATCCATAAAGTAACTAATTGCATTTAGCTAGAAAAACACATTGAGGTCAATGTTGCATTGTGTTTGAAATTGTGTTGCCCATTGCAACAACTGTAACTACTGTACTTAAAAGTCTATTGCCTATTTGCAAAGTATTTATACTAAAGAAATTCATTCTGAGAAAGTATATTTTGTAATGTACTGTATAATGTAATTACAATGTAATTTAAAAAATAAAATATCTAAAAATAAATAGTTTTATAAATGTAGTAAATCAGTATAAAAAATAACAATTAATACATTTAAAAATTGTCATTTACAAAACCTTCGAAATTCACTGAAAAACAAAGGTTTCAGGTCTGATATAGGTAGGAATTAGCATTTAAAAAACCTTTGAAATTCACTGAAAAAACCATAGGTTTCAGGCCTGATATAGTTAGGAATTAGTATTTAAAAAACCTTTGAAATTCACTGAAAAAACCATAGGTTTCAGGTCTGATATAGTTAGGAATTAGCATTTAAAAAAACCTTAGAAATTCACTGAAAAAACTGTAGGTTTTAGGGGTGTTATAGTTAGCTAGACATTTCACTCATACAAAACCATTTAAATTCCTCTGATATAGTTAGTTGTACTAACTATATCTCGCGCGCCCGCAATCCACTGCTGATAATGTCACATATTACATCAATCATGACATTGTCAGTGACATCCCTGATGACATCTCAAATGACATACACACATACATATATGTATGTGGGTAAATTGTTTTTACACATATATATAATTTTTTTTTACCTCAACACAAAATATACATATTGTATATATAAACAACCTAATAATACTTACCTTAAATAGCCTTTAGTCTGTAAATTCGTGGTAAAAGCATATTTTTGGTAAAAAAAATGCGTAGTAAAAAATGTGTGGTTATGGCAAGCGTAGTTTTTACCCGCTTTGCGATGCAATTAATCTGGCTCAGGGTTATTATTTTATTTTCAGTATTTTTGATTCTTTGTTCTGTATGTTAATTAATCTTATTAATGCATGGATGGGATGTGTGTTGTGGTTTGCAAATTTCTATTTTATACCTTGTTATGTCATCTTATGTTTTGAGTTGGTGTCTTGTAGAATCTTGTGTATGTCATTTTGCACAGTTTAGAGCTCCAAGTAGTCATCTGCTCCAGAGTTCGAATGGAATTCTTTTTTTTTTTTTTTTAATCTCTTTATTAGCATCAGATTGGTCCGTGCAAGCATACAATCACATAGTAAACTGATTACAATGAAAACTGAAGTGGTCATTATACAAAATAAGTAAGTGGAGGACGAGACCAATAATATTATAAGCATTGCAAAACATTCTAGAACTCTTATTTTCCTTTTTCCAGATCGTAATGAAAATCGCACGCGTGGAAAGTCAATGCAAAGAGATATAACCTTTTTCAAACATAACGAAAATGAATAAGCCTTCGTGAATTCTCAGTTTCTGTTTTGAGGGTGCCAATGTCATCTGGTGGTCGTTTGCTGTATATTTCAGGAAATTGGTGTGCAATTCATTGATCGATCTTAATACCCAGGTGTATGGCTAAAGGCACAAAAGTGTTAGATGACAGATTAACGCAAGAAAGAGGAGCGCAAGAAAAGAAAGCAAGAGAATGAATGAATGGAAAGAAGCAGAGAGGAAAGGAGTGGGGCTTGTCTAAATATTTTGGCAAGTTCTGCTTTTAGCTCCCAGGCAGGCCCTGCCCATAACTGCATGTTACCCTATATAAAGCCAAGTAGGTTTCTCATTTAATGTATTTTAAAGTCTTAAGTAAAAGAGGATCATGTCTCCTGAAGATATGCAGTGCAGCTCTACAACACCATAGTTTTGATTAGAATTTAGAGTTCATTTTGGATGCAGTGACACAATGATCAAAATTCTGTTGAAGTTTAGTAAAAAATCATGCTAATTCATAAATGTAGGGATAGAGAATCTGGAGGAAAGGTATGTATATTTTGTCATAGTAGCACTTGAGCACATTTAGATGAAAACTGTAGTCTAATAAGATATCGAGTGTAGGACAGAAAACATCCTGAAGCATCACAAAGCTTTCCTTTTATATTTAAGTGGTTCAATTACTTTGCATGCATTATGAACTTTATGTTGGATGTAAGGCTGGCATATTCATACCCATTATGCAAATAGATACTATAGGTCTGGAATGCCACCTGTTGCATCACATATAATGAAAGATTCTGCAATGGGTTCCAGTGTAGTTCTTCGTCTTGAGAATAAGTGTTGCCCACACGTACAATCAATAGCTCATTGAGTACAAATATTGAATTTAACCCATTTACCGCGGCGAACATTCTGCTGCGGTGCAGGTGTTCTAAAGGGTGGGTGGGGCTGGGTTGGCCAATGGTCGTGCACAGCACCAGGGAGGTAGGGCTCGCGTCGGCTGTTGGCTGAAGCGAGCACGGAAAGGGTTAAATCCTTACAAAACAGACTAAGCTTTTCATCCTAAGGTTTGTAAATGAGTGTGTAAACGTAAGTGAATATCAATTTATTTTTGTATTTATTTATTTATTTCATGTTTTATAGAGCGCGAACGTGACCCGTTAGGGTATCAGAGCGCTTTACAGAGTTAAGCAAGATGTTTACAAGATAATTCAAGACAGACGAAATCATGAGAGCGTTTTGCCATCAGAAGCAGAGTAATGCAATGAGAGGGAATACGCAACATGGGTACAATTTAATGGGTAAAAACAAACATTAGTGGGAGCAGAGACAGATTGTTCAGCACTAGACTCTGCCTCATAAAGTGAACAGTAAGGTACGAATGAGGTAGATGGAAATAGCAACAGCCATGGTACAAGATATTGCATAGGCTACATCAAGGAAGTCCAGATTGGCATACATATGTAGAGGTCAAGAAGAGATGCAGGTCGCTAGGCAGCAAGCTGTATAAGCACTGAGAATGTTAAGGAAGGAATTTTCCCATTAGGAAGGTCTTTGCTTCCTTTTTGAATCTAGCCAAGCACGGCATTCTTCTGATGTGGGGTGGCAGCAAGTTCCAGATTCTGGGTGCGGCCCCAGAGAAGGCTCTGTTGTATATTTTCTTCTTCCGGAAGAGGGGAGGTTTCAGAACAAAAGCCCTGGTGGACCCGGAGTGCCTGTTTCCTCCGGAGACCACCAATTTCTGGGTGAGATACACTGGAGAGTTAGAGTGTAGCGCTTTGTGTGTGACGCAGACCAATTTGAGCTGTATTCTGGCTTCGTATAGGAGCCAGTTTAGCGCTTTGAGGTGCTGAGAGATGTGGTCGATTTTTTTTTATCCTGTTAGGAGTCTTGTGTCTGCGTTGAGACAAGCATTAAGGGGAGCCATTGAGATCGTGGGTAGTCCTGCGAGGGTAGAGCATCCGGACTTTATCAATGGGACTTTTCTCCTTTGTGTCCATGTTCTTCTTGTCTTTCCACCCAGCATCCTCAGGTTACCAGAGGACCACTATAAAAATATATTTAACTCTCTAACTCCTGTGAGGCCGCTTGCAAGTTGTAAAACGTTCTCAAAGTGCATGATAGGATAATTATCATGCTCTTATTAACCATACAACAAAAGATCTTAGACATCTGAAGATTACCCATCTTCACTTGTTTGTGGGCCAGATTGCCATTCTGCCATGTATCCCTGTAGGTATCACGATAGGGGGCTGTTTTCAAAGCAAAAGGGGCAGCTATGACCCAACCACACTCAACGGTCCTATTCTAGTTGTGATTCTCTACACTGAGGAGTTGCTTTGAATATTTCTGTCAGGCTGACTTTGGTTTTTAATCTGGCCCTCCATGTTTCCATGCTTATTAAGCACATTTTTGCTTGAACTGTTGTCAGTTGCATAACAAAACTTGAAGGGGGGGCTGCAAGGTACATGGAGGGGCCCTCTTGTGATTTAATCAGGAGCTCTCAGGCCATAGTACTGTGCTGAGGCGCCCCTTGTCACCACTAGGGGATGCGGGGGTCCGTGTTACGCTACTGGCTGTTGTGTTCAAGACTGTATTGCTCCACTATAGTCTTTTAAAATGTTGTTCTATTATTCTGTTTGCCACATTTAATGACATTTAATGAGTGAATTGTTTTAACCAAAAGTTTCCAGCTGCACAATACTGGTCAGCAGGAAGGCACATGGTGTTAGTTAGTCACAGTTTATGCAGACCAGGAGTTAGAATCTCGCCAAGACTGACTCTGCCAATTATTCTTCAGTAAACTGAATATCTTTCAACAAGGTAATAGTATCACATGTCATTTGCGTATTGCCATGACCCATTTATATACCTCGAACTGAACCCATTATCTACTGCAGAGCTGTTGCCTTATAAAGGATTCATTATCAAATGTGAAACAGGGGGGTTGGGAGTCATATCTCTAATGACATTTTAGTATCCACACTTTTTAGGGTTTCTAGATTGGATACCTTTTAGGACTACACTTTCTCTCATTCTCCCATTTCACTGGAGACCAGGGAAAGAATGAGTGAATGAGAAGGACTTATAGAGTGTTCTGCAAATAAAAATAAGTGTTCCGGCACAGCATGTGTAGCCCAGGTATGGAACCCCAAACAGAGATCTTACTTCCCTTACTGACATTTGAAGACCTGGCTAGTAATTTGAAGACCTGGCTCTTTTAATGGCATGTGGCTAACAACTCTGCTATCCAAGTGCCGAGATGCACTTTCGAGGACGAGTTGTTGCGCTATACTAAGTTATTGATAACATAACATAAATGCACCTCCCCCCGAGGTTAGTTTTTTTATGGAAGGTGAGCTCGGAAGAGAACAGGCACAATCTGCGAGGGAGCTCATTCCACACCTTGGTCATAAGAAAGGGAAAGGCTTTTTCTAACCCTTTTGCCTTTTGACATGTCTAAAGCACAAGATTTGGAGGGAATATACTGGGCGAATCTCGCTACGACGTCCTACATAAACAAGCCTGGTCATGGGGACCGACAAGGGAGCCCTGCCTGCCTTCCAGCCCTTATCATGAAAAGTATATTATCCAATTTTTTAATTTTACAATTGAGTGTTTTGTCCTTATAATCAAGAATCATCTCCATCACGCTGCCATCACAAATCCTTTTGGAAAAATGTATTTGCATCACTCTGAAATAACGTCACCAACTAAATAACAAGCATTTGCAATGCAACGGTCTCGCCTTTAGGAAACTTTGAAGTATTTAGCCATGCAGCACATTATGTACATATCGTTTAACACTATGTGTAACACCCCCTTTCCAGACTCCAATTAAAAATATCACGTCACTCCTGAAAAGTGCAGGTACTCTCTTTCTCAAAATAAAAAAGTACCAGTAATTAATACCAGACAGTACCGGGCCATTTAAAGCACTGGTTTGAGTTGTTCAACAGGAAACTGAACTGCAATTGAATTACATTAAATGTAAAAACACATATTGGACCCACAAAGAAGAACAAGGCTTCAAACGAAAATAAGTATTTATATTATAATCAGTCATAGCTAAATTGCCAAAAACGTGATACAATAGTGAAAGGTGAAGCAGCATAGTGTTCACTTGATTTTAATGAGCAAAAAGCGCTAAAAGACATCGGTGCAGCAGGTGACAAGCAATGGCTCTTCGAGATTTGTTGAAGATTTTAAAATAGCTACAGTAATTCATTCCCGTGGTCAGAGTAATGTAAGCCAGTCCAAAGTTCTAATGATGACAACGTTTCGAACCGATAGCTGAGGTGCAAGTGATCATCATGAGGACTGAGTCCAAGACATTCACGTTTGTAGCAACCCTTCCGTCATGAATAGATGTGTGCTTACTGGCGTATTTTTGGAAGAACTCAAGGCAATTGGCTCACAACTAAGGTGGCACTGCAGAAGGAAACTGTATTGAACTGACTTATCCTGCACTACCCACATGCTGAATGCATCTGCAATTAAGGAGTTACAATGTGCATGCAGCTCAAAGGTAGGACAGAAACGTCAGCATGTGACTTCGGGCAGGACTTTCATGTTCCAGAAAATCGAGTCTTAGTCTGACCATGTCATCCCACTGGCACTGCTTGGTAGGCCTAAAGACTGATGGGTCAACAGACATCACACATGTGCAAGGGTGGACAAGGTCAGTGGGTAATCTATCATGTTTCAGGAACACGAGTGAGTTGTATTTTCCTGCATATTTCATAACATGAGAGGTGTCCTTGTGACAAGGGTTACCATGATATTGATGTTTGGGTTGAGCGTGAGTCTGCTGGTCTTTGTGTCCAATGCTTTCACAAGTTGATACATGTGACTGGTTCGATATACTGGAAAGAATGGTGCACCGAGTGTACTTAGAATGTGCAAGAGGGATAGAGTTGGCAAATCAGGGTCGGTACGCTAGGCAGACAAAGAACATTTTGGAGAAAGCATGCCTTTTGACTGCCGCGCGGTAATCAGTCAAACAATCAGTATTTGTAAAGGGCTGCTAATCACCCGTGTGGGAATCCAGGCACCATTCAAACAAAAGAAGGAAAATCCAGAGAAAAAAATTACTCTTTAGAGGATTTTACTTCCCCCTACAACGCTCACATGGCATGACGTCATGCCTTAACTTCTCCAGTAGTGAGAAGTGAGCAGTGTGAGCACTCGCACACTGATGTGCCTGCTGTCACTTTAGTCCGGAAAAAAAGAGCCCGATAGAGACCCGTTTCGAGGCCCCTTTTGAAAAATTGCTGGTGGTTTCCAGTGCGCTGTCCCTGCAAATAGAGACAGTCGGTTTCCAGTGCTCCGTCCCTGCAATAGAGATTGTCGGTTTCCAGTGCGCCGACGAGACTACTGGTCCCGAGACGAGGGCGACACTTAGCATCCAAGCCCTTGCGGTTACTTGCCAATGGGAGACACACCAACATGTCAGATTTTCCTCCAAACACAGCTTCCGCTTTAACGCATCAAACACCTCAGAGGTTCTCCCCAAAATGTCAGTAGGACCTCATGACAATGGCGAGCTCCCACCCCAGCCAATCATAAGACAGGAGGTACAGAAAGGAAATCACAACATGAAAAAAGCAGCTCTCACCTGCTCACGGGGTCTCGCCCGCTCCTCCTCCTCCACCTTTAAATCCGGATGATTTCACAAAATAAACAGATAGCTACGGCGGGTCAGAGCGGCCGAGCCATGCCGGTCTCCCCGCCTCAGAATGCCATGGTTTGTTTTCCTGTTTCCAAGTTACAACGCCCAGGGAGCGATGTCAGCAACGCGTAGGGACCCCGGCACTAATACCCCGCAAAGAGTCCTGAGTTTCAAAGGTACAGGTATCCGGACTTTACAGTGCAAACCGTGGAGAGGAATGCAGAGGGATTTTAGATTAGGCGTCTGCGTCCCGCTGGTAATTTGCTACCCTTCTGTAGAAGTTTTAGCACTCACCCACATTGAAAACCAAAATGGTTAGTCCGGCAGGGCGACGTGAGCGAAACCGAAACCTTCCATGGGGCGGGACTTCCGTCTTCGGAAGCCCGCGCACGCGCCCACGGAGAGAAGCAGTGCTGGTGACGCGGGGCTCCCATGCCCGAGGGAGAGCCCCGCGGAGGCTGCAAGAGTTTAGAATGGCGGTAAGTGGGGCTTGGGGGGAGGGCGCTTGTATGTATGCGGCGGCCAGGGGGGGTTATGAATGCGGCGATGGGGGTCTCTGTATGTGTGTGTGCGTGCGTGTGTGTAGGTGTGCTCCTGTGTGTGTGCGGCGGGGGGTGCCGGTGAGTGGGGGAAAGTAGGGGGGGTGCGAGCATGTGTGTGTGTGTGTGTGTGCCTTCCTGCCTGCGTGTGCATGTGTGTGTTCAGGGAATCTGTGGCAGGGGACGTGCACGGCGCCGGGCTGGGCGTGCGTGCCCATGAGGTCAAATCTCAGGCAGGAGAAGTGCGTGACAGTCTGCTGTCCACATTCCCCCAAAAGTGACAACATAAGTTGTCTCGCCCTAGACAGCAAAAGCTTCGCTTTTGCTTTCGTCTAGGCGAGACCTAAAAAGCATTGAAAAGTTCTGAACCACACTCCCTGCATCAACTCAATATTTGAACATTTGACTCTCTGGTCATGGTGAAAGATCCCCTCCAGAAGAGTTTGTATGACATCCCAATTTCTACAGAGCTTTCCCATCTCTAGATCAGTATCTTGTAGGTGTCTGTGATTAGCCAGGCAGTCTCCCTTGTCAGTCCCCTTTTTTATGAAGGAAGTCATAGCGAGATTCACCCATTATATTCCCTCCAGAGTGCTGTGGTCTGCTTCTGCCTGCCTGCTGAAACCTTGACCCTTGGTTGAAGGCCAGCACTCTCCCCAACAGCTCCGCCTTCCAGCCAGTCCGCTCCAGCACTAAGCCCTGTCCTGAGCAGGGTCCGAGCGGCAGCCCGTCCCAGCGCCGCAAGTCTCACCTTGCCTGCAGTTCGTCCATTTTGTAGGGTATTTTCCCCTGTTCCTCATTTCTGCTCCTCGCTGTTTGCCTCTGTAATTACTGAATTCTCTGTTTGCCTCTGTAATTACTGTATTCTCTGTTTGCCTCTGTATCCACGGTATTCTGTGTGTGTTCTGTTTTATTTTTTCCCCTGCGTCAGCTGGCCAGTTTCTTCCTGCCACTGCTGCCCTGCGCCCCCGATCCAGCCCGCTCCCACCTCCCCACCCCTGCTCCCGCCCCCTTCCCCTACATATGGCGACCGCTGCTGGGGAGCGCACGTGAAAGCTTGACCCTTGGTTCAAGGCCTTCAATAATGAAAAAGTGATGCCTGCGGTACAGTTTTTTATATATATGTTACTTATAGGACAGATACTACCAATTATCTTTCCTTGAAACAATGTATTATCCAAAGAAATAAATCAATCTTGCGTTCTGGGTAAACTTCATTCCTCTACATGTATGCCAACCAAAATAATAAATCAAGAAAAAATGTTCAAAGGTTGGTTTGCATATTTTGTTTAGTAAACCATATCTTTTGCCAGGGAAAAAAATGCTCTTTTCTTTTTCTCTTATTTTGAACACATATATATACAAACATTTAACAAATATATATACACATATACACAATATATATACAAAATCACAAAATACAAAATAGAAAAATAATGAATCAAAAACAACTCTTGAACCGTACTTATGGTTCTCTTGCCCACAGTTATTTCAAAGAGGGATGATAGCCTATAGTTACATAACTACATTCCCTATAAACAGGTCACCAAAAACACATATAATTTCTTGTAATTTCATATGTTCAATCTCAATTCTCTTGTATTGGTGCCATAAACAACAGTCAACGCGTTTCAGCCTCTCATTACTCCAGGCATCTTCAGGACTTTGGGCAACTCAAGACTCAACCTTTACTACAGATATCCACCTGACGTAAGGAATTTCTTTATCTTTTTTTGTCCGCAATTAAACCACACCACAGTCTGTAATGTGGAAGTGCTCGCTCTTCACGCCAAAAGACAACGATTCTTTGTTATTACATGTAGAGTCTCCTATCCTCTAACGTCTCTAACCTGGTTCAAGGCCAGCACTCTCTCCAGTAGCTCCGCCTTCCAGCCGGTCAGCTCCAACACTGAGCCATCTCCTGGGCAAGTTTCAAGCTGGCAGCCCGTCCCTGCGCCGCAAGTCTCACCTTGCTTGCAATTCATCCATTTTGTAGGGTATTTTCCACTGTTCCTCATTTCTGCTCCTCACTGTTTGCCTCTGTAATTACTGTATCCTCTGTTTGCCTCTGTATCCACGGTATTATTTGTGTGTTCTGTTTTTGTTTTTTCCCTACGTCAGCTGGCCAGTTTCTTCCTGCCGCTTCTGCCCTGGTGCCCCGATCCAGCCCGCTCCCGACCCCTCCCCTACATATGGCAACCGCTGCGGGGGAGCATGCGTGAAACCTTGACCCTTGGTTCAAGGCCAGCACTCTCCCAATCAGCTCCGCCTTCCAGCTGGTCTGCTCCAGCACTGAACCCTCTCCTGAGCAAGGTTCTAGCCGGCGGCCCATCCCTGCACCGCAAGTCCCACATTGCCTGCAGTTCCTCCATTTTGTAGGGTATTTTCCCCTGTTCCTCACTGTTTGCCTCACTGTTTGCCTCACTGTTTGCCTCTGTAATTACTGTAGTCTCTGTTTGCCTCTGTAATTACTGTAGTCTCTGTTTGCCTCTTTATCCACAGTATTCTGTGTGTGTTCTGTTTTGTTTTTTTCCCCACGTCAGCTGGCCAGTTTCTTCCCGCCGCTGCTGCCCTGTGGAACTGCCCCGATCCAGCCCGCTCCCGCCTCCACACCTCTGCTCCCGCGCCCCTCTCCTACATATGGCGACTGAAGGCACCCCTAAGGCAAGCTCATTTGCGCCCGTCAGCGACCTGACCGCAGCCAGCGTCAGGAACCCTGATTCTCCCAGACCCCACCGCTACGACTCAACCACCCTCCATGCACGCAATCCCGGAAGACACACCTACTGCGCAGGAACCTCGCCGACCACCACCCATGGGCAGTTCTCTTGCAGACCCTGCCGCAGATCCTTCACCATCAACAAAGCTCCCGCAATCGCCGAAGGACCGACTGCTGCACACACAACTGAAACCCTGATTTGCATGCTCCTCAACGTGGGCTCCCTGCATGGACACTCCATCGAAATCTGAGACCTGATTGACAGGCTATCGCCCGATGTCGCCTTCTTCACGGAAACCTGGACCAATGCCCCCTCTGGCCCGACATTGCCATGGCCATCCCCGACGGCTACAAGATCCAGAGAAAAGACTGCCTGCACTGTCCAGGAGGAGGACTCACCATCACACACAAGACCCCCCTCTGACTCTCCACATCCAGTATGAGTGACCCCCACTACAACTTAGAACACCTCCACTTCCAGATCCAGACCAGCCCAGGACCATGCTGCACGGCACCCTCATCTACAGACCACCAGGACCTCGCACCCAGCACACCGCTACCATTGCAGAGCTCGCTGCACCCCAAGCCATCACCTCCACGGACTACATTCTACTAGGGGACCTGAACTTCCACTCGGACAACAGCCACGATCCAGACTCCACCACTCTCCTCGACAACCTGGGATTGAAACAGCTCATCAAAACCCCCACCCATAGATCAGGTCACACCCTCGACCCCATCTTCGCAGGAGGAACAAACATCAGCTTCAGCCACACCCCCCCAGCCCATCTGGACGGACCACCACTGCATCCACTGCATCCTCTTCACCTTCAACACCACCACCGTACCGAAGCCCGCCCTGCTCCTGCCAAGTCGTAGCTGGAGCAAGGTAACAGAGGGGCACCTCATTACCACCCTCGGCCAAGACCCACCCAGCACCACGACAGACTCCAACTCCACAGCCAGGGAATTTCACCCCTGGGTCTCCTGCTGCGCCAACAAGCTGGCAACCCTACGCCATCCCAAGCCACCAAACCACACCCTCTGAAGGCCGCCTGGTACACGACAGAACTTCTAGAAGCCAGACACTCCTGTAGACGCCTAGAAAAAACCTGGCAAAACCATAAAACCACGGAACAACCACAAGAACACCCTGAAGGAATATCACCTCCTTCATAAGAGACAAAGTCCAGACCAACGCTGACAACGTCAAAGAACTATTCAACGTCATACAGCAGTTCGGAAAATGCACCTGTGAAGCCCCACGGACGTCACACTTTCCCAGGAACTCTGCGACAAGCTCAGCTCCTACTTCCATCTGAAGATCAAGCTCCTCTATGACAACTTCAGCAAACCAGTACCGGACACCACCCCCCTACACACCACCCCTGATAAACCAACCATCATGTCCTGAGATCCCGTGACCATCGAACTTATCACCACAACCATGAAGAAAACTCACCCAGGCGCCCCAACGGACCCCTGCCCACCAAACATCTTCCACAGAACCGCTGCAGCCATTGCACCCAAACTTGGATGCACGATCAATGCCTCCCTCAGATCCGGCATCTGCCCAGATGACTGGAAACGGGCGGAGGTGAAACCACTCCTCTAGAAACCCACGGCCGACCCTACTGACCTGAAAAACTACCGGCCCATCTCTCTCCTCCCCTTCACAGCCAAAGTCACCGAGAGACTTGTGAATGCCTAGCTAACAGCCTTCATCGAAGAGAACTCCATCCTAGATGCCTCCCAGTCTGGATTCCACAGCAACCACAGCACCAAAACCGCCCTCCTTGCCACCACTGATGACATCCACATGCTACTAGACCAAGGACACACTGCGTCCCTCATCCTTCTAGACTTATCTGTAGCCTTCAACACCATCTGACATCGCACGCTCGCAGCCAGACTCCACGATGTGGGTATACAAGGAGCCGCCCTCGACTGGATCCAACCCTTCCTCCCTGGCAGAACCCAGAGGATTCGACTCCCTCCCTTCCTCTCAGAACCCACAGAAATCAACTGTGGAGTACCCCAGGGATCTTCACTCAGCCCCATGCTCTTCAACATCTACATGGCCCCTCTCAGGGCCATCATCAGAAAGCATGGCCTCAGCATTGTATCCTACGCCGACGACACCCAGCTCATCCTCTCACTCATGAACAGTCCTGAAGACACCAGACTCTGCTTCCAGGAAGGAATGAAGAACGTTGCCGCCTGGATGAAAGACAGCTGCTTGAAGCTCTTCTCAGAGAAGACCTAGGTCCTTATCCTCGGACTTTGCACCTCCACTTGGGACAACACCTGGTGGCCCTCTCCCGTCGGGAACCCACCCACCCCTACTGACCACGCTCGGAACCTCGGCATCATCCTCGACTCCTCCCTCTCCATGAACCACCAGATCAACGCCTTTGTTTTCACTAGTTTCAACTGCCTTTGCATCCTCTGCAAATGGATCTCCCCCGACTACAGAAGAACCGTCACCCACACACTCATAACCAGCAGACTGGACTACGGCAACGCCCTCTACGCCGGAATCAACCGGAATCTTCAACACAAACTCCAAACCATCCAGAACGCCTCAGCCAGACTCCTCCTCGGGAAACCACATTTTGAGCACATGACCCAACACCTACGAGGCCTCCTCTGACTCCTCGTCAAGAAGAGGGTCACATTCAAACTCCTCACCCACTCCTACAAGTCCCTCAAAAACATCGGACCCAAATACCTCAACAAGAGAATATTCTTCCACGTCCCCAAGAGGAACCTCCTCTCCGCCGACCTCACCCTAGCAGAGGACCCCCGCATCTGCAGAAATAGAACCGTGGGAGAGCTTTCTCCTACAGCGCAGCCAAGACCTGGAACGAGTTCCCTGTGAACATCAGACGCTCCCTGACCCTGTACACGTTCAGGAAGGACCTCAAGACCAGGCTCTTTGCCTAATCCAGAGCTGCTTCACCCCCCCCCCTTTCCCCCAGCGCCTTCAGACCCTCACAGGTGAGTAGCACTCTTTACAAACCCCTGATTGAGTGATTGATTACTACTTCTGACGAGGCATCAAAGCACTTTTTCATTAAGTAGCACGCTACTCCAGAACCCATAAACGATTAGTGGTGAATTAGTATAATGAAATATGAAAGTCATTTGAGTGGTGGATATGTTAGTCAGGTATTTGGTTTGAGAAGGATAGTGGAGAGAGAGGGGGCGCTAGAGGGCGCACGAGCAGCATGGCCGCACTTGTGTGAGGCTCCTGCAGCCTGTGCCGGTATCCTGCAGTTATCCTGGCTAAATCACCTCCGATGCCGAAGAAATTTGGTGTGCGTGCAGAGAACCCCTAATGTGACGCTCGCTGAAAATTTGAAGCGATTCGGACCGGTACTTGCGGAGATATCACCGTGGGAATATCCGACCGACTGCTGTAATGGAGCCTACATTGCGCGCACCTGGGCGCTGAGGCTACGCAACACCGGTGAGCCCACGAGGTCTACAGGCCCCGGCCTGAGGGAGAGGGAACGGCCGTGCCTAACTGCTGCTCAAGAGGCCGAGAAGAGGTGCTGTGCACACGGATGCCCGGCTTGGCATTCTACCACAGGGCAGAGGTAATCCTGCGTGGCCTTACGGGGATCTGAGTCCTACACGGACTGAATAGTGGCGCGAAGAGATAACAGGCTGGCTGAGACTATAGGAGGTGGTGCACCTCGACAAGTACTCTCTCTGACTCTATCCTCCGGTTCACCCCCCACCCCTCCATAGAAGGGGGCGAAGCGTGCTGCTACACCGTGCACTGTATGGGTCGGCGCTGGTACGGATGCCTTGGAGCCAACAAAGAGTCTGGGCGCGACGCGGAAGATCACGTCTATAGCACTCCCCGGTGAGATTGGTGTGCAGTGCCTGGAATTCACGCGGCGGGCGGCAGTACGTGGTTGCAGACAGGGAGCGCTATACCATAGTCCACGTGCAGAGTGGACCATAAGGGGCACGTCATGCTCGGCTCAAACTGATCTATGGACCGGTGATACTGGGCTCACAGTACGAAACGTGACCGGCCGGGCCATAGGGACTAGGGACTGGAAAACACGCGGAGCCACAACTAACCACTGAAGCCTCCGGAGAGACGCGCGAGGCGCTTGGGATTCCCGCTCCGCGAAGAATAAAAAAGTTTGTGCTGTTTTGAATCTGCCGGAGGTAACTGTGATCTTGGGGGTGCAATTAGTGGATTACTCGAATCCCATTAGACGCTGTACTATACTGTTGAGGGCGCAAAGAAACTGAGTGATTCCGAAAGGCCGCCAACGGGCCATCGGCGCTGTGGTCTTGCAGGACTAAGTCAGACATACCCTTAAATACCATCTACAACATAAAAGAACGGAACGTATAAGAGGGCACAGTGAACCTGCGGACATATATGCTGGAGGTGGTGAGACTATTGCTAAGGACCACAGCTCCACTTGGTGGACTCGGAGTTGGAGTGGAGGCCTGATCACTGCCATTGTAACAGTTCATGACGGAGTCCTCTGGATCGCCTTGTGGTGGAGGGAGTAAAGGGACCTCTGCACCTAGGGGCAAGTCAGTTAAAGCCGCTACCATGGGACGATCGGATACTAGGCAGCCGAAATTGTCCTTTGACTCTGCCCAGTCGTCGAAGAAAAATACGCGGTTGGAATCTGATGCCGGAGGACCACAAAGCGGATCTGCAGCTGGGACTAGCCGTGACATAGCTGCGCCGGATATGCACCTTTTACTGCAGGAAATGAAGCAGGGATTCGCGACGGTGGTGGACAAGGTGGATCGGATATCCTCCAGAATGGATGCTATTGCACAAAAGATGGACGTTCATGAGGAACGCATCACAGAGGCGGAGAGGAGGATTTCGGACAATGATGATGCCACGGCGTCCCATGCTACCAGACTGGCAAGAATGGATAACATACTTCGGGTAATAGCAGCAAAGAACGAGGAGTTAGAAGCGCACAGCCGTCGCAATAATATACGCGTGGTTGGTGTGCCGGAATCGACAAACACTGGGAGGATGGAGGACTATGTGGAGAGGATTCTGAAAACAGCAGTGGGGGAGGAGGCATTTTCGCAGCAATTCATTGTTGAGAGGGCGCACCGCTCTCTAGGACCTCAGCCAAAACCGGGTGCACCGCCAAGACCGATCATAGCACGGCTCCTGAATTATAGAGACCGGGATACTGCACTAAGGGCTGCAAGGAACACAAAACAGCTGACGTGTGACGGAGTGAATTTTACTTTATACCCGGACTTCACGCAATTGGTGCAAGACCAAAGGCGGAAGTTTCTAGATGTGAAGAGAAAACTAAGAACACTGCAAATTGATTATGCTTTACTGTACCCTGCGAAGCTCAGAATTACGCATCAGGCGAAACAACACTTTTTTATGAATCCACAACAGGTTGAGGATTTTCTGAAAACATTGAGGAGAGAGCATGGAAAGCGTCCTGCAGAGGAAGGAGCTGAGGAAGAAGGGGTCTAAACTTACCTTGGATGTTGCTGAGAATTATTGCTGACCGCAAAGTACCAAGTTTGAGACATGTTGAACACCTTTAATTGTGCTACTACGTTGGGGACTCTGAATAAGCACGACTATTATGGATACCAGAGACTGTTGTCATCGGCGTTGGGGCTACAGGTGGTAATGTATGCCAGGCGACACCCCCTTCCCTCGAGGAGTCCTCCGTGGGGAGGTTCAGATCGATGGGCGGGGTGAAGGGGGTTGTGAAGTGCGCACCTTAGATGGCCCCACCAGGGTGTGCCCCACTGACATTGTTTGTTACACTGCAGCTAATTGGGGGTTTGCTAGCGGTGCTGAGGGAGGTGGGGGGATGGAATGCTGGAGAGTTGGGGTTGCTTCAGTGGGAGGAGGGTGGGCTGGGGAGGAATGCGGTATTACTGTTTAGAGGTTGTTGGGATAGGATGAGGGTTGTGGTCGCTAGACTACTGCTTGGATGGGGGAGGGAGGTGTGTGGAGGGTTGTTTGACCTGGGTGGGGGGAGGCGAGAGATAAGGGGTGTGTTTGAGGAGGTTGGTTACTACGACCAATGGTTACACAGGAAATTGCATGTCCATTGGAGGGATTGCTATGAGATGGCTAGTGGGTGGTTGGAGCAGGAGGGAGCGTGCATCATTATGGATGTCGCATATGCTCATGGCGGATGAGTCTCGGAATAAACTATCGATATTGTCATGGAATGTGCGGGCATTAATGATGCTAGGAAAGGAAGTAATGTGCTTGCTTATCTGGATCGGCATAATGTACAAATCGCATTGTTACAAGAGACGCACTTTAGGCCGCGACCGGACCCAACATTTGCTAGAAAATGGGCTTCGATCAGGAAATTTTCATCGTATTCCTCGTACTCGAGGGGTACCGCTGTGTTGATCAAAACTTCAATTGCTTTTCAACTGATGGGCGAGATTTTGGACCCTAATGGTCGCTTTGTACTTTTGTGGGGAAGGCTGGGTACGGATATTGTTGTGATAGTGAGTTGCTATGCTCCTAATATTGACACTCCGGATTTTTTCACGACACTTTGGGGGCATATATTGGGGGTGGGTGCCACTCATATCATCTGGGGTGGAGACTTTAATGTAACATTGACTCCTGGTCTGGATAGGTCGGACGGCTGCATGCAATACAACAGGCAAGCGTGCGATGTGCTGGTAGGCATTATTGAGGAAGCTGGACTGGTGGACAGTTGGAGGCACACGCATCATGCGCGTAGGGAGGGCACACACTTTACATCACATACTAATACCTGGGCTAGATTGGACTACTGCTTTGTGACGAGTGGACTCTGTGAGGGGATAGGTACGGTTTTGCATTTGCCCAGGACCTATTCTGATCATTGCCCGGTGCTGCTGTCTCTCGCTGTACCGGGACATGCTCGTATGAGACCTCCATGGAGGATGTTCCCCTCCATGCTACTAGATACAGTATTTAAGACAGAATTGGGAGTGGAAATTGAAGATTTTTTCCCCCGAAACAGGGATTCGGTTGCTAATGTGGAAACGGTGTGGGAGGCATTCAAGGTCACAATCAGAGGGATGTGCATATCCAAGGGAGGGGGGGGTATTGAGAGATATCCAGAGGACGCTAAGTAGACTAGAGTGCGAGCTGAGAGGACTAGAAACTGACATGACGAGAAGACCTGACGTGGTGCTACATAAGGCATTTAGAGATAAGCTATCTGAGTATGAGGAGGAGGTGGCAAGAGAAGTCAACTTCAGGGGGAAGTATTGGTCTGCACGGAGATATTGCGAAGGTGAACGGCCAGGCAAGGTGTTGGCTGCCATTACGAGGAGGCCACGCTTTAGTTCCAATATATTGGAGATTGTCACGCCGGAAGGGGAGAGATATAGAGATACTGAGAGTATTCAGAGGGAGTTTCTGCTGCATTATGGTCACCTCTATACTTCGCAACAGACCACTGTGGAGGGCATGGGCGACTTTCTTGACGACATTGCATTGTGCTGGCTCAGTGATGTGCATAGAGCATTCCTTAGCGCGCCGCTGGAGCTAGACGAGATCCGCGACGCGATCATGTCATTGGCTAATGGCAAAGCGGCTGGACTGGATGGACTCCCTGCGGAGTTTTATAAATGTTACATAGATATCCTGGCACCGGTCCTTAGGGACGTTTTTATGGACTCATTGGAAGCTGGGGTGTTGCCGGGTTCGATGAGGGAGGTGGTCATTACCTCCTTGTTGAAGCCGGGGAAGGACCCGACGGACACAGATTTATACCGACCGCTATCACTTATCAACTGCAATGCGAAAATTCTAGCCAAAGTCCTAGCGACGCGTCTTTCGTTGATCATGACTAAGTTGGTATTGCCAGATCAAGCTGGTTTCGTACCGGGCCGTGCCACCTCACATAATCTCAGAACGCTGTTCTCTTTAATACAGACGATTGCCCCGGAACTTCCAGTCGCTGCCGTATTTCTGGACGCCACGAAAGCGTTTGACTCGGTAGAGTGGTCGTACCTGTTTACTATATTGAATAGAATGGGGTTTCCTAAGTTGTTTGTTAGCTGGGTGGAGCTGCTGTATACCGCACCGACGGCCAGAGTGGTTGTAAATGGATTGCTGTCGACCCCGATGCCGATCACTAGAGGCACAAGACAGGGTTGTCCCCTTTCCCCTCTGCTCTTCGCTATAGCGATAGAGCCACTGGCATGCCGTGTCCGGCAGCTGCACAGAGACAGTGCCTTTCGTTGCTGCCAACGCCAAATTGGTGTGTCATTATATGCGGATGACATCACGATATATGTGAAAGACCCGCAAACTAATCTTAACCCTATTTTACGTGAATTTCTGGTTTTTGGACGGCTGTCAGGGGTGCAAATAAATTGGAAAAAATCCCAATTCTTCCCGCTCACGGGCGCTGTTCAAAGGTATCAGCTGGACTATCCACTTGAATGGTGCGATTCAGATCTGAAATATCTGGGAATAGTGATTTCCTTGAGTAAGGAGGAGACACTGAGGATGAATTACGGGGTGGCCATCTCGAAACTGGCGGATAACGTTACAAGATGGAAAATGCTGCCGCTCTCAATGGCAGGTAGGGCATCGTTGATAAAGATGGTGATACTGCCACAATTTTTATATATATTTCAGAACGTGCCTTACTTCCCTGGCACTTTCTTCTTCAAACAACTGAGATCGGAACTCCTTCGTCTTTTCTGGGGGGGTAAACAACCGCGGCTGCGATGGGACATACTAACCCAGCCTTATGAGAAAGGAGGTTTCGACGTGCCGGATTTCGAAACCTATTATCTTGCTGCCAGGGCACAATACGCCTATCACTGGATTAACCCCACGCCTTTTATGCCACAAGTCGCTGCAGAGGACTGGATCGCAAGACCTCTTCCACTTAACGGCCTGATACAGGGTACGGGGCGGGACATAGACACACCATTTACTACGGTGACGTGCACTATAGACGCTTGGAATCGAATTACGAAGCTTCTTAAAGCTGAACAAGTGTACTCACCTGTGTTGCCCCTCTGTGGTAAATAAATAATTAATTACCGGTACTATTTTTCTATGCATAAAATAAAACAGATAGCTCAATAAATAAGAGGCAGGATCCGGGGTATCTGAGTCGAACAGGCTTTAATCAGGCATAAGGGAAGCGACAGGATCGGAACAGCCTGAAATAGAATGGCATGGAATGGCAGCTGCAATGTTTCATCAACATTACATAGTATATATAGGAAAACATTACAATTGCATTGAATACAGTAGGCGTAACAAGTGACAAACGTAAGATAAGAACAAATGGGCGTACAAATAAGGCGTGTACGTAGACATGTGATGAAAACGTCACAGAAGTGTCATAAATGGGTGGATACATGGAGGGGGCTACCTGGGCAGCTGGAACCTTTAACCTACTGGTGCGCGCAAACGGGCCATGACGTGTAACTAGGGAGAGCTGGGGGCTCTGACTTCTGCACTAGAAGAGGAGACTAAAGTCTAAGATGTCAGGACGACATGTACCTATATCATATCTGGTATCTTGTGTTTGGAATACATGTTGATAGAATCTAAAAGTCATCAGAGCAAAGGCTACTTGACACTAAGGCTGGTGCATGCATATATTCTCCGTGTATTGCGTGTGCTATGAATCTTCTATGGATACTAATTCAGTAATTCACTTGCATGGAGACAGAAAGACTAGACTATAGCTGAAGATGTTTATGCGGTTCGTTAGCTTAGGAATGTGAAGACGGAGAGCTGAACTGATAACTGTAGGCATAACATATTCTTGGCAGACAGGCAGGCAGAGCCAGGCCGGGCACCGCGCTGCGCGGCAAGAAGTAAGCGAAGGGTCAGGGATGCGGGAGGGGCTGCATCGCTCCTCGGAGTAGTTTCAGGAGACTGGAGCTTGAATCTGGTGTTCAGGCCCTTTGAGGCCTAGAAACGGGGACAATTCGATAAGTCTAACGGGCATAATGTAAAACGTTGGCAACATAGGCCTAGAAGCCTAATTCACGTTGCTTTCACGGGGACCGGATAACTGACATACTAACGTTGGACACAACTATAATTGCGTCTTTAATCGATCATAAGGTGATATATGCATATCGATCATGCACATATAACATAGGATGGGGAACACGTAGGCACACATGACAAGGCAAAATTCAATTTTCCTCATTCCCTCCTTGTGCCCTACGTTTCCTTCAGGAAACATCAATAGTCATGATACCATCTATCTGTTCATATAGCATCATTTGCTCGTCTTGAATTGTCTTGGAACGGGACTTAGAACTAGGAATAGAAGAGGTAGCGCACAAGCCGCAAATCGCAGGGCCACATTGTAAACATAGGCAACAACTGAATATGATCATTACTACTATACCCAGGAATGACAATACTTTCCATCCCCAGGCAGATATTATACTCCAGAGCCAACCGGACCATGTCCAGGTGCCTGGATTCTGGTGTAACTGATGGGCTATTTTATGAAGTCTGGTTATAGCTGAATAAACAGACGGTGCGTTATTAGGAATGAAAATGCAGCAACTAGATCCGATGACTCTACAAGCTCCGCCCCTATCGGCCAGTATGACGTCAAGAACGAGACGATTTTGAAGCATGACAAATCTCATAGCAGATTGTTCTTCGGTTAAGTTACCTAGAGCGGAAGTAGTCTCATTCACTACTGCTTCAAGGGTTCTGGTTAGCCTACGTATTAGCTTACTATTCTGGACAGGACCTATGAAGAAAAAGAAACCTTTATTGAAGTCTTGATACTGTTCTAAGGCAGTTTCAGTTTGATCGACAATTGGGGACTCGATCTCCCTTCTATGTCTAACGTGTACTAGATGTGTGTTTCTGTGATAATCGGATGGGGCTAGAAAAACTGGTGGCAGTAGGAAGGCAATGTAACATGTTCCATCCCAATCGAGAGGCAGACGTACATATGCGGTCTGACCACATACAAAATAAGAATGACGTGAGGCTTTGAAAGTAGATTTCCCACTGTCACTATACTCGACCACAGTAGTACAATCACTGTGTCCTAGATGTACTGAACCATTCTTTCTGACACATAATTCGCCTTTCACTGGTAGGACTGTAATAGCAGGCAAATCTGGAGTAGTCTCGGACTGAACATTCAAAACCATGAAATTTGAGGAATAATTACCTAGATCATATACTTCATTTTCTAGATCTAACCCTGTTCTATGGGAAAGTCCTTCCTTGTCTGGGAAACATGTTCTATTCAGAAGGGACATATCGTTTGAGGATGACGTTAACGTGGACCATGCTCCACATGAACCATTGTGTGAAAACGGATAGGGAAAGAGTGGCAGAACTCCCTTCGGTGTCTGGAAAGGGGGGAGTCGACCCCACACCCAACAATTAGTAGCATTGCTAGTCTGGTGTGAATAGTGTAACATATGGATAAAAGTATTATTGCGCATAGCAAGACGATAGGATAACTCGTGAAGAGGCAGTTCACTAAATGTGTGCTCTACCGTAACATTAGAGGAAAAATGTACATGTGAAACAGTAGGAGGAAAACATAGATGTAAGGCATAACTTATGCAGGTAACCATAAGACTCAGGAATAACATAATTAATAGAGTAACAGTGCATCGACTTCGAAGATTCTTTCGATAATGTGTTCTCTTAGAGTTTCGACTAACTCTCTCACTATGTGGGTCTATCTCATACATGTCAGGAACCTGTCTAACCGTTTCACCCGAGAGGGACTTAGACAATTAAACTGGCTGACTTACTAGACCTTAATTTTTCTTTATATTCCTGCTGTGGAGTTTTCTCTAACAGGGGAAGTTTAGAGTCAGTATCTGGGCAGTCCTTGAGAACGGGGCAGTCCTTGAAAAAAGTCTTTGGACGGAGTCCATGAAATCGCTTCACGTGACTGGAATGCAACCAGCCTTTGCGGCCCTCCACCTTGATCGCAGTCCTTGTTGTCATCAGAACGAGCTTTGGTTCTTTCCAGCGGGGCTCCAGCGGACTTGAACGATCAAAGTTCCTAATCAGAACGAGGTCGCCTGGTATGACCTCGTGCGGTTTCACTTGAGTGTTGTCTGGAAAAGCAGCGGCAACCTGTGAACGACAAGAGAGTAGTGCAGACATCAAGGAAGCCAGGTAATCTGTCAGCATATTACTGTCAACATCGGTAATTGTACGTGGCCTAGGTGTACCCCACATGTTTGGGGGACGACCGAAAACTACCTCGTAAGGGGACAGACCTGAACGGGAGTGGGCAACCATTCTCATGTAAAAAAGGGCGACTGGCAGTGCTACCATCCAATCTACGCCTTTCTCTGCGCAAACTTTTGAAATGCGGGTTTTCAGGGTCTGATTATGTCTCTCGACGAGACCAGCTGCTTCAGGATGTCGTACACAGTGGAACTTCCACTGGTACCCTAACAGTAGGGATACTTGTTTCATGAGCTCGGAGGAGAATGGCTGGCCGTTGTCTGAATACACGACCCTCGGTAATCCATAGCGGGGGAAATACTCACGAACCAACTGCCTGGCAGTGGTCGCGGCAGTGTAATCTGGGACTGGATATGCTTCTGTCCATCTGGACAAAGCGCATACAACTACGAGGACATACTTGAAACCTCGACATCGATCCATCTGAATATAATCCATCTGGAGGACTTCAAAAGGGTGGTCAGGAGGATAGAATCCACCTTGTTCCACCGGAACACCTTTACCTGGATTGAACTGACAACAGATCATGCAGGTACGCACTTTTTGTTTGGCTGCTGCTCGTAAATGTTTGTTAAACCAGAGGTTCTGAATACTGTCTAACATGGCTTTTTCTCCTAAGTGTGCTGGACTATGTGCGGTGTTAATAATGACTTGAACCATAGAGTCGGGGAGAAACCATGTGGCTTTTCCCTTCGTCAACCATCCCTGATCTGTCTGGACCCCTCCTTGTTCAGACCATTTCTTGATTTCGTCTGGGGTAGCATGTGACTGTATATCTAGTACGTCTTGTGTAGGGTCCTTAACTGTCATACAAGTAGTCTGATCTGGAACGTCTGTCTGTGTCGTGTTAACTGGAATGTCTGGAGTCTGAGCTGTAAGCTTGGCTGTTCGATCTGCCAGGTCGTTACCTTGAGAAATGATGTCAGTGACTTTCGTATGTGCTTTGCACTTCATGATAGCGATAGCTGTCGGTAAATGTATTGCATCTAACAGAGCTTGAATGAGGGGGCCATGCTGAATCTTGGTTCCATGAGAAGTCATGAAACCTCTCTCTTGCCAGAGTATTCCAAAGTCGTGTACGACTCCGAACGCATAACGTGAATCTGTGTATATGTTTACTTTCAGGTTCTTGGCTCGTATGCAGGCTTGGGTCAGAGCGACGAGCTCTGCTGCTTGAGCAGACAGGGTATCAATACGATGTGTTTCTATAACTTCAGTTTCAGTAGTCACTGCATACGCGGCTACTAACTCTCCTGTACTTGTCCTCATACATGAACCATCCACATAAAGTGTCAGGTCGGGATCAGGTAATGCAATGTCTGTCAAGTCTTGTCTTGGCTTTGTCATGGTGTTAACAACTTCCACACAGTCATGTGTGGCAGGATTTGAAGTAACTGAGCGTAACAGTGTAGCGGGATTTAAAATGTTGCAGCGTCTGATTTCTATGTGTGGCTGAAACAGTGTCAGTTCATAACCTGTTAAACGTGCAATTGTCAAGTGCTGAGTCTGTGTTCGGTTCAAAAGAACTTCCACGGAGTGTGGAACTTGTACTGTCAGGGAGTGTCCTAACACTATGGAATCACTTTGTCTGATAGCTAGAGCTGTGGCTGCAACTGACTTGAGGCACGCAGGCAGAGCCTGGGCCACCGGATCTAATGTGCTAGAGAAATAAGCACAAGGCTTGTGTTGTCCTGCTTGATCTTGTGTAAGAACAGACAATGCTGTACCATCACGTTCAGTGACAAAAAGTGTAAAAGGCTTACTGTAGTTTAGTGTCGCTAGAACAGGTGCTTGGCATAAAGCTTTCTTTAACTCATTGAAAACAAGTGTATGTTCTTGGGTCCAGGGGAGGACAGTCAATGTGGCTGCCTCCTGTGTCGTTAACTGTATCAGTGGCTTAGCTAGATATGCGTACTGAGGAATCCATTGTCTGCAGTAAGAAGTGAGGCCGATAAAAGCTCGTACCTCCTTCTGAGTCTTGGGCTGTGGAAGATGTGCTATTAACTGGATACGGTCTGGTGTCAACTGCCTACCCCTCTTGGACAGTAAGTGTCCAAGGTACACCACTTGCTGGACACAAAATTGCAGTTTCGAAGGGGACACCTTGTGCCCCATCTCGGCCAGGAAATACAAGACTGTAAGCGACGCACGTTCGCAGTCACGTTCAGAACGGGCTGTGATCAATAGATCATCGACATACTGGAGCAGGGCAGTGTCAGTTGGCATGTGAATACTGTCTAGTTGTCTTTTAAGTGCTTGACTGTAAATACTAGGACTTTCTGTGAAACCTTGAGGAGCTCGTGTGAATTTATAGCTTCTTCCATTTAAACAGAAACCGAAAAGGAATTGGCTGTCTGGATGAATGGGGACACTAAAGAATGCGTTCTTGAGATCAATAACAGTAAAGAACGTAGCTTCGGAATCAATGGCAGTTAATAGGGAAGAAATATCTGGAACCACTGGGTACTGGGGTATGATACATTTATTAAGTTCTCGAAGGTCGATCACTAATCGATAAACTGGAGGTGCATTGGGATCAGTACGTTTAAGAATCGGAATGATAGGAGAATTACATACATTGGAGTCAGTTTCTACAACCACTCCTTGAGCAATGAGCTCGTCAATAATTTTGGATAAGGCTGCTACAGCCTCAGGTGGGAATTTGTACTGTCGGATTCGTGGTAATACAACACCTTGCTTCAGAGTGACACGATATGGTGTAATGTGCATACAACCTACATCAGTTGGACCTTGCGCCCATAAATGCTTTGGTACATTCAGTAATCTTGGATCAAAATCACGCAATACATAATGACCTTTAAAATCACGTAAAAACAATCTCACACCTTCTGGGGAACAGCATATAACTGCTCCTAATTCTTTCAGGGTCTTAATACCTAGTACATTTTCTGGACATGATTTCGTAAGTAACAAGTCTGTAGTTCGGGACAATGGACCAACTTCTAGGGAAACTGGTTTCGATATTTCATTAACAATAGGCTTTCCTGAAAATCCAAGGGAAACATTTCTAGAGCCTGAGAGTGGAGCCCCTGGAACCTCGTCATGACTGATGGTAGTCCTACTTGCCCCTGTATCAATCAGAAACTTTCTGTCTTTCCCTAATACTTGACTGTGTACATAGGGACCCTCTTGATCTACAGGAACCTCGATGAGAGGCAAGCCAACCTCCCTCTCTAGGCTGTTTCATGAATACTGCTGATATTCTGGATAATCTGACTGTGCGTACTGGTACATCTGTTGTGTAACGTGTTGTGTGGCAGCTATAGGCTGCGGTACTGTAACTGTCTGTTGTGCGTTCTGCGGTGGCTGGGCATTCTGCGGAACATGTTCTTGTCTAGGAGGACGTGGTCTCTCTTTCGTCTTACCTGTAGCTATGTTGTGTTTCAGAACTGCACATTCGTTTATATAATGACCTGGCTGTTTACAGTAATTGCAGGTCCCTTTAACAGGAGCTGTAAAATGACTAGTTTGACTCGGACCCCTCTTCTGACTGTCTTGTGGAACAGACTGTGCAACCAGTACTTTCATTTTCGTGTCTTTCATACGTCTCCTTTCGTGTTCTTGCTCTTCCCTGATTCTGTTCTGGTGATACTGTAGCATCTGGAGCATTTGTGATGGAGTATTAGCTTGCCAGGTACTTTCGACTTTCAATACTCTATTTTTAATTTGCGGTAAAGAATTATCAACTAGTTTGGTAACAAAAAGATGTGGATACGATTCACTACTTGTTTTCAGGCCGCTATTTATAATGAAACATTTCTCAAATCTAGAATAAAAATCACTAGTGTCTTCATCTTGTTTCTGTTTACAGGCTGAGATGGCATCCCAATCTTCCTTTTTCGTGGCTAGTAATCTTGGCAAGACCTGTATTAACAGTTCGGGTAATTCTTTGGCTTTATCCCCAAGACCAGTTCCTGGGACTCGTGTGTTATCTTCGGTCTCTAACGCGGTCCAATCTATCTTTTTCTCTCCCACCTCCCATTCTTTTTCTTTAAGTTTTTCATATATGCCCGCAGGCAACAGGACCTTTAACATTTTAATGATATCAGGATACGTGTATTCTCCCATACGGAGCATGTCCTTTAATTCTCGATGGAACCCTGCTGGATCTTTATCGTGACAGGGTATTAACTTTTTCATTTCTAGAAGTTCTATTTTCGTGATAGGGGTGTAAACAAATACTCGTTCGAGATTTCCTCCCTCTCCCTTAACTGGATGTACTTCTCGCAACGGATTCTGTCTGTCTATGTAGAATGATTTTCTTACTGGGGGTGGAACAGGAACAAAAAGTGGATTCAGGAACGTTCTGTATTTATGGCGCTGTTCTAAAATGACGCTAATTAAATCGGTACCTAGACCTTTCCATCGGTTTAGGAGTAACTCGTTCAGTACATCATGTAAAGGACCTGGATCAGAATGCTGATCCTCATACAGTGTAATGAGGTGCTGGATCATATACATACCCACCAGACGCTGCTCGGCTGGGGGCAGTTTCAGAAACATTTGAGCCACTACTTCGTCTGGAAACGTGGTAGAATCACTAACCCATCGGACTGCTGATCGGGCTAGTTCTTGTTCATGCATGGTACTAAGTTCACTATAACCTATTCGTAGTTTCAGAATTTTATCTGTAGCCTGGAATATTTGTTCAAGAGAACACTGTTCTGGTACGGAAGGAGGAAAAACTTTCTTGTAATCTAGGCGTGTGTGTCTGTCGGAAAATCTCGTTCTACCTACATACGCAATTCTAGTGGGGATCTCGCTGTCTACCTCTTCGTTTGAAGAGTCATTCTCTTTCTCGGCTACTCTCTTTTCTTCCTCCTTCTTGTGTATACTTATTATTTCTTTACGAATCTTTTTGTACATGGATTCTATACAGTTTTGTGTTCTGTGTTTTCCTTCTGATATATTGTCACTCCATCTTGTCAGGACTTTCATATCTTCTTTGTTTTTATCAGGATAATCTTGTTCTCTTATTAAACAATTTATCAGAAATTGCAAAATCATGCCTTGAATCTCGACTTTCCTGTGTGCCATAGCTTCGTGAATACTTTCTGGATTCTCCCCTGTTTGAATAAAATGGTATATTCTGTCTAGATGTGGTTCCATATTCGATATGGTAACCAAGAAGCTTGCAACTCGACGTAAACGTATGGAATATATTAGCATGCTATCTTCTCCTGGCACTGGATCATATCTACAATCAGGTCCGCACTCTGTAAGATACTTTCGGAGGGCGTCATACCTAGCCAGTTTTGGCGTACGCTGTAACGCTACATCTCTGAGCGTCCGTCGCCTTGTTTGAGGCGGGGTGATAGGAGTACCTCCCCCTGCTCCTCCTGAACTGGAATCGTCTGTTAATACTGTACGTGCTGGTAAAGTGACTGGTACAGTAGGAGTACGTAATGTGGGTTGATCCTGGGGGACTGGCGCATGGACAGGACCAACGACTGGAGGCACAGGAATTACATTAACAGGAGGCTGGACTTGAACTTGGACTGGCGGAGTAGGATCTGTATTAGCATATTCTGGGACAGTGTCGTCTAAATAGGAAGAAAGAAAAATTTCAGCTGCAGTCGGTTTATGACGCAGTTTAGTCGGGACTAATGGTGGCGGTAAATTATGGGGTGCTTCCGGGGTCGCCTTCGGCAAACCCTCGGCGAGAAGAGGATACATACCTTTGATTAGGGCATTTCTCTGTCTGTCTGATTGTTCTGCTCTAACTCGTTCACCTTCTTCTAGAAGTTCCCTTTCTTGGGCTTTTTCTGAGGATTCTCTACTTAATTCTGCTTTTCTAAATTCTTTTTCGGTTCTTTTATGAGATTCTTTGCGCCATAATTCTATGGCATCTTTCTGGGACTGTCTGGCTTTCTTTTTCCATAATGCTTCTTCTACTCGCATGATGCACTCGGCATCCCATGTACCTGATACAGGCCATCTATATTTCTCTTCAAGATTCTTTGTATAATCCACCCATAAGTCTAGATATAATATGCCATCTAAGCCATGCTTGTGATACATAAAGTGTCCAGGACTGTCCCTAGGAGGGACAGGAACTGCTTCTTCGAGTAACCCTTTTCTGGTTTTTATCTGACATAACTTTGAAAACAGAGGCATATTTGAGTCGTACTTGAATTAAACACAATACACAATAATCACAGTAATGAAATGGCAAACAAATCACTCATACCACGACATAGAAATACATTAATAACAGTTCGAACAGAATTCTACCTGATACACTGAAAACATAACGCTTGAAGTTCTCGAGAAACGGACTTACTAGAATTACTGGATGCACTGCCAAAACAGTACAGAACATACCGGTCTCATAAAGAGACACGTCATACCGTATCCACCTAGATGGACACGTCGGACTGGATCTGTGTACCCAAACCCATCGGACCGGAGACAAACTAATGACCCCGTCTAGATACTCCCCCAGCAACGGTACTCACCGGGAAGCAAAACTTGAAGGCCTCGGACTGGACTGGACTGCTACGACGTCTGGTTACTACGCATGCGCTTTGAACTTCGGGCTTCAGAAACAGGTGGGCCTCCGGATACCTCGGACCTTGCTCTCTCGGCTTGGGCTCTGGTCGGGACGAACCGCATTCCTCACCGCCTCGTCTGGATGCCGGACCGCAGTCTCCGTCTCCTCCGTGGGCCTGAGGGAGACTTGATGAAGCAGAAATATCTGCACGTGCACGGTAGAGTTCCGTCACGGCTGTAGAAGGGTCAGGGGGCCTGCGTTACATCGCCGGCGCGTGGGGAAGGGGCTCGTCCCTGTTCGGGCGCCATTATGTGGTAAATAAATAATTAATTACCTGTACTATTTTTCTATGCATAAAATAAAACAGATAGCTCAATAAATAAGAGGCAGGATCCGGGGTATCTGAGTCGAACAGGCTTTAATCAGGCATAAGGGAAGGGACAGGATCGGAACAGCCTGAAATAGAATGGCATGGAATGGCAGCTGCAACGTTTCATCAACATTACATAGTATATATAGGAAAACATTACAATTGCATTGAATACAGTAGGCGTAACAAGTGACAAACGTAAGATAAGAACAAATGGGCGTACAAAGAAGGCGTGTACGTAGACATGTGATGAAAATGTCACAGAAGTGTCATAAATGGGTGGATACATGGAGGGGGCTACCTGGGCAGCTGGAACCTTTAACCTACTGGTGCGCGCAAACGGGCCATGACGTGTAACTAGGGAGAGCTGGGGGCTCTGACTTCTGCACTAGAAGAGGAGACTAAAGTCTAAGATGTCAGGACGACATGTACCTATATCATATCTGGTATCTTGTGTTTGGAGTACATGTTGATAGAATCTAAAAGTCATCAGAGCAAAGGCTACTTGACACTAAGGCTGGTGCATGCATATATTCTCCGTGTATTGCGTGTGCTATAAATCTTCTATGGATACTAATTCAGTAATTCACTTGCATGGAGACAGAAAGACTAGACTATAGCTGAAGATGTTTATGCGGTTCGTTAGCTTAGGAATGTGAAGACGGAGAGCTGAACTGATAACTGTAGGCATAACATATTCTTGGCAGACAGGCAGGCAGAGCCAGGCCGGGCACCGCGCTGCGCGGCAAGAAGTAAGCGAAGGGTCAGGGATGCGGGAGGGGCTGCATCGCTCCTCGGAGTGGTTTCAGGAGACTGGAGCTTGAATCTGGTGTTCAGGCCCTTTGAGGCCTAGAAACGGGGACAATTCGATTAGTCTAACGGGCATAATGTAAAACGTTGGCAACATAGGCCTAGAAGCCTAATTCACGTTGCTTTCACGGGGACCGGATAACTGACATACTAACGTTGGACACAACTATAATTGCGTCTTTAATCGATCATAAGGTGATATATGCATATCGATCATGCACATATAACATAGGATGGGGAACACGTAGGCACACATGACAAGGCAAAATTCAATTTTCCTCACCTCACGTACCACCCTGGTGTATCGCTCCTACAGGAGGCGGGCTTTCAGGTGATGTGTAAACGCATAAAAATTACCATGTGGGGAGATCTATTCCTCAACGGGCAGTTCCGTACCAGGGAACAAATGTTTCAGGATACTATGCCTACTCCTCTAGAGGTCAATCAATCAATCAGTGACACTTATAAAGCGCGCTACATACCCGTAGGGTCTCAAGGCGCTGGGGGGGGGGGGTGCCGCTACTGCTCGAACAGCCAGGTCTTCAGCTTCTTCCTGAAGGAGAGGTGGTCTTGGGTCAGGCGCAGGTCGGTCGGGAGGGAGTTCCAGGTCTTGGCGGCCAGGTAGGAGAAGGACCTTCCTCCTGTAGTCGTTCTTCGGATGCGGGGGACGGCGGCGAGGGCGTGGTTGGCTGATCGGAGGTGGCGTTTGGGAGCGTAGAAGTTGACTCGGCTGTTGAGGTAGCTCGGGCCTTGGTCGTGTAGGGCTTTGTGTGCGTGGGTGAGGAGGCGGAAGGTGATTCTTTTGTTGACGGGGAGCCAGTGAAGGTCTCTCAGATGTCCGGAGATGTGGCTGGTTCGTGGGATGTCGAGGATGAGTCTGGCTGAGGCGTTCTGGATCCGCTGGAGTCTCTTCTGGAGCTTGGCGGTGGTACCGGCGTAGAGGGCGTTGCCGTAGTCCAGTCGGCTGGTGACGAGGGCCTGGGTGACGGTCTTCCTGGTCTCGGTGGGGATCCACCAGAAGATCTTCCGTAGCATGCGTAGGATGTTGAAGCACGCCGAGGAGACGTTGTTGACTTGCCTGGTCATGGAGAGGGAGGAGTCCAGGATGACGCCCAGGTTGCGTGCATGGTCTGTCGGTTTGGGTGCGGTGCCCAGGGCGGGAGGCCACCAGGAGTCGTCCCAGGCGGAGGGTGAGGAGCCCAGGATGAGGACCTCCGTCTTGTCCGAGTTCAGTTTCAGGCGGCTGGTCGTCATCCACTCGGCTACCTCTTTCATCCCTTCGTGCAGGTTGGCTCTGGCGGCGGCGGGGTCGTTGGTCAGGGAGAGGATAAGCTGGGTGTCGTCGGCGTAGGAGATTATGCTGAGGTTGTGTTTGCGTACGATGGCCGCGAGGGGGCTCATGTAGACGTTGAAGAGGGTGGGGCTCAGAGAGGATCCTTGGGGGACGCCGCAGATGACTTCGGTGGCCTCTGACTTGTACGGTGGTAGGCGGACTCTCTGTGTTCTTCCGTCGAGGAAGGAGATGATCCATTCCAGTGCCTTCCCCTGGATTCCGGCGTTGTTGAGGCGCTGCACTAGGGTGCGGTGGCAGACCGTGTCGAAAGCCGCGGAGAGGTCTAGGAGGATGAGGGCCGCTGTTTCTCCATTGTCCATCAGGGCTCGGATGTCATCGGTGGCGGCGATGAGGGCGGTCTCGGTGCTGTGATTGGCTCGGAAGCCGGACTGTGAGGGGTCGAGGGATCCGTTCGTCTCGAGGAAGGCGGCCATCTGCTTGTTGAAGGTCTTCTATTACGTCAGACTTAGACAGGGGTTGAGAGCTGTCTTGCCTGACTTTCCAAGGGAACCTGATGTTGTTCTGCCATTGCACGCCATGCTGCTGTCCGATGGCCGCCATCTTGTCTCCAGGTTATATAACAATATCAGATTGCAGGACCGAGGGCCTGAGAGCTCAGCCCGGCGATGTTGGAGTGAGGAGCTGGGCAGGGATATCACTGACGATCAATGGCACTATTGTTGTGCCATCACAGCTAAAATCTCGTCTAGTAGCAGGTTGAAGATTATTCATTTCAGGTTCCTACAACGTTTTTATTATACGCCTGTCAGAAAACTATGATTTTATTTAGCAGACAACGATAGGTGTGACCGCTGCAGCGCGGAAGGGGCGGGATTTGTCCGCTTAGCATGGGAGTGTCCTGGTGTGTACGACTACTGGTCACAGGTGCAGATAGCCTTACAGGGTATGACTGGAGGGACGGTCAATAGAGATCCGTTATTAATGCTGTTGGGGCACACACGTGATATCCCTAAGCCTGTTCGCAGGTTTATGGATGTTGCACTCCTATTAGCCAAGAGACGTGTTGCGTGCCGTTGGGGGAGAGGGAGGGCCCCAAAGTTTAAGGAGTGGATTGCTGATATGGTTTATTGCCAGGATCAAAACAATGTATATGCTGATTTGTTACCTGTACGAAGCAGACCAATTGATATATGGGGCCCACTGCAGGCCTATTTAGTGAAAGAGGCAGCGGCGACTACAGATTCGGACAATGACAGTAGAGAGTAAACAAAACTGACGACAACTCACAAACACCCAAAAAAAAACAAAAAAAAAAAGGGAAATAACAAAATAAGAGAAAAAAGAGAAAGGAAAAGAAGGAGACAGAGAAATGAGATACTTGGTTACTGTATTGTATTGTGGGGATAATTTGCTAATATACTGCTTATGGGATGATAATTGCGGGCTCCCGGCCTGCTCGGACTGGCTATCTGTCATATTTGCTTGCATGTATACTGAGGAATGCAATGTGAACCTGTGTAACCTACCTTAATGTCTTACCGTCTTGTTGTTCATCAAGAAAACTTAATAAATAAAAAATAAAAAATAAAAAAAAAGGATAGTGGAGAGATAGAAGAGGGAAAAAGGTTTACAGTTATATAGGGCTTGCTATCCCTGATATGGTGTTGAAGCGCTTTTTCGGTGAGGAGCACGCTACTCCTGAACCCATAAAGGATTAGTAGAGGAGAAATGTGTTACTGCGTGGTGCCTTGCCACTGTATTTTAAATGTGAATAGTGTTTGGGAACATGTACAGTTAAACACATGCGCTATGAAAAATTCTGGTTTGTAAGTATGGTGGTAAAAACAGCAGACTCTAGAGCGGCACACTAGCGTACCCCACACAGCCCCCTTGGACTATCCTGCTTAAAGATGTTGATGGAATTCTAGTAGAATCTGAATTACTCAAATGGGGTTTCTATCAAGGAAACTACCTAAGTTCACCCTAGTTTGGAGATTGCACACAGTGTGATACAGACCAGCTGCCTAGACGGGCACTTCAGATAATGAGCCCCAATGCTTCACACGCAGCCAAGTTAGGTTGGCCAAGTGAGACAACGCAGATTTGAATCAGCTTTTGAAATGAAATTATATCTTGAGGTAGACAGAGCCTGCAGGACTATAAAATAAATACCAGGCTCACACAGCTTTGTCAGCTGTGTCCTTGCTTCTACATTCCTACAGCTGGTGGGCGCCAGTCACAGGCAATTTACAACTTTGGTGCCGTTCAACTTTTGAAATGATACCAAGGTCTTATTCTTTCCCCTGCCCTTTGCTAGCAGGGCGCAGCAGTGCAAGACAAGGAGCTACCTCAACAAGTCTTTCCCCGCCCACATTTACTTTATATTTTCATTTTTGTCATATGGAAGGCCAAGAGAAACCTTTAGAGGGAGGGAATCCCATCTAAATGATCCCACTTGTTTATAAACTGAGAGAGTGTTAATGCGGTCAGGCTCAGCTGTACACCCCCAAAGCACACCGAGGCCAGGGGTCTGAAAGGGGGCGAAAGAAAATGAGGTTTTGTTCCCATTCTGTGCGTCTTTCTCCCTGAAAGAAGCATTCATCCTCCGCCGAGGGGCCTTTCTTTCACTATGGAGGCCTTTCTCTGCTTCTGGCCCTGATGCCAGCACTGGCTGCAAGGCCCGAGCTGAGAACAAGGCCTTTGATGCCGACCTCCCACTACCATTGGCAGACCCTCCTCGTTACTTGTGAGGCGGGATCAATAAGGACGTGGATGGAGGGAGGGGATGAAAGCGTGGACAAGTCAGACATGACATAATGTGGAGCAATTCCTGCCAGTCCACTGGATTTATTTATTCCAAATCACTGGATCAGATTTAATCTAGGAACAGCAAGCAGTAAAAGTCCACAACGGTGACTGCTACAACACCAGCCCTGACCTTCATAGGGGATTTTAATTTCCAGTTAATGTAATAAATATGATAATAATACTACTCCTGATAATTTCAATAGAAACAAACATAATTACATCAAAGGTAATAACCTAGTACTAATAATAATACTGGGGGCAAAAAATAATAATAATACAATAACAACGAAAGCAACAATATTAATAATAATAACTGTGAGTGTATATATATATATAGACGCAGCAAAGTGACTTGGTATTTCTATACCTTTATTTATTAATGAAATTCTATAGTGAACTTATATTACATGGCATATAGCAACTAAGTAGTGGATACTAACACAAAGTACTTGAAAAGAAACACCAAACATTAAGGACCCAACTACGACTTTTGGAGCAGTGGGAGCGGGTGGTACGCCACTGCCACATTCCTGCTGCGACAAAGCCTTGGTTGGGCCACTGACAAGATTAGGAGTTTCTGGTGGGCTGGTTTTTGGCGTTCCCGCGGCTGTGCCTCTAAAAATGGGCACCGCTATGGAAACGCTAAAAACAGTTCCTGCATGGCATGGACGGTAAAGCCCATGCTGTGCAGGAACTGGTGTGCAAACACACAGGAGGGCACGTCTACATTCACAAGGCATGAGGCACAAGGGGGCCCTGTAGGGCTCTCTTTGTTTCCAATCCTGGTATTCATGGAGGTGGAATTGCCATAGAAACCGTGGCGGACAGTAAACTAGTAATATGCTTGGGGGGAGCACGCTGGTCCCACTAACTATATTGCAGCCTCAGAACTGCCATGCCACCGCCAGGGAACAGCGATTCTCTGGCGGCATTGGCAATCCCATAGCGGTCCGACTGCCAAAGTCTTAATGGAGCGATCAGACCGCCAGTGCGGCGGTGGCTGGACCAACACACCATGCCACCACAAGCCTGTCAGTCCTCGGATCACCAGACTCGTAATCAGTGTCAGCTGTCTCAAACAAAAAATGGTGGGTAGGAGGAGGCGGTGCGCAGGGGTGCACGGGACAGGGAGCACGAGGGGGTGAAGAAATATTTTTTTTTTAAAAAGAAAACTTACCTGCAGCTACCGGCCACCTCCTGTGCCGCGCCTCGGTGTTCTTCCTTGTCCCAGCAGATACTGGTACTACGTCACAGACTTCCTGTGTAATCCCCGCGCTGCTCTCATACTATAAGAGCAGCGCAGGGATTGGCCTGAGTGGGCTGAAAAGATGCTCCACCCAGGACAGGGAGACTGTGCTGTTTCTCCTGCCTGGCTGTTCAACATAGCTGGGTTGGAGAAACCTAAGTGCCAGCCAAACACAAATGCGTACTTAGAAGTGCACAAAGCTCTCCTTCTCCCTCCCATGACCCTGCCCTACCCCTTCCATCTGTACACTGGCTCAGCATGCAACTGAAAATAAAACAATTAAAGTATATCATTTTATTTTTCAGGTGCTGGCTCTGAACCAGTGGGGCCATACTCCTCTGCTATTACGGAAGGAGCCGCCCCTGCTCGTAATCAGGCCCTAAGAATTAGAGTGCATGGAGTGACCATGATGTGCTCTGACTGTGTGTATGATGATACCCAATGGAAAGGGCAGAGATGAGAGGAGCGGGAGCTTCATTCCTGTAACATAGAACAAGTACCCAAAGATGGGGCATGCACAAGGAATTTCAGCCCTGGTGAGGCCATGTTTTGTTTGTGATCCTGGATGGTGGGCAAGAGGGTCAAGGGAGACGGTCAGCAGTAGGGTAAGGAGAGTGCACAGTAACTGAGAGATGGCATTGTGGCTCAATTATTTTATATCCATTTTAAAGCAGAGTTGGGATAAGGGCAGAAACCTCCACATTCCTTAATACAAAAAACAGTGCCCTTGAACACACCTGATTTCTTTTTTGTTTTGTATATACGCTTCAAGCCAGCTAAGGAAGGATGTTAATGTGCGTGAGTGTGCAGCTAATGAAAAGAGCGTGGTGAATGCTCACCTACATATTAATGTATTATGCTACGAACTGCAAAACAAATCTTTTTGTTTGTTTATTTAGAAAGCTCAATCATGTATTTATAAAGCTCCAACATGATGCCATGCATCTGCTTTTGCAAAGCCAGGGCGATGTACAACCAACCAGAAAAAGCTCTTGAATTATTTCAAAGAATAGAACACAGACCTTAAACGTCTTTCCCAACCTGCACCCGGTGCCCGCCATGAATCCGTCCACATTCCCTTTGGAATACAAATAATTATTTTGTTTCAATGTGATTCTATAACCTCTGAAGAGACACTGCTGTCACACAATATAATAGCGCCAAATGATTGCAAAGAAAGTCTTAGATTGATGGCATGGGTGGACTGACTTTGTAACGAAATAAGCTTTAAAGGAAATAACCAAATTGATATTGTTCTGTTACTCCTGGGAATTTTTGACCAACACCATTTGTCTTGTTAGTTTCTTTGTACATATTTTGGGATTTTGGCACTTCTACACTGGGAATTTTGAGTTGTAAGTAAAGTTCATTTTGCAAAATAAGCTATTAATTTTGTAATGGTAGTGCGTATTTGGAGACGGCAGAACTGCACTGAAAGAAATTAATTAATTAGTATTTCAAACAGTGTGTGGATTATATCCAGCAGGGTCCTGTTACGATATATTATTTGTATTTGTAACTTGAAGTTTCTTCCTAAATTTTGAGAGAGATCCAGCAGAACAAATAGATAGGGGAAGTCTATTTCAAGCATTGGGAGCCAGTCAGTCCTTAATTTGTTATACGAAAAAAAAGTGCCTGGCCCAAATATTTCTCAGGTAGCCAGTGCTCTTGCACCACCCAATGTCCCTTCCAGTGGTGCCATATGCAGGTACAAATGCTACCTCCTAACCATCACACTCCTATATTTGTGACAATTTCTACTATTCCAAGACTCCCAAAGAGGTAAGAATCGGTTGAAATGTGTCGGTATTGTGTTTTTAACAGTATATTGAAATTTTAAACCATTGACCGCGGTGCGAATTCCACCGCAGTGTGGGCGATTTAATTAATAGGCGGGGTTCGGTCGGCTCCCGGCCGTCCTCTGCAAATGCCCACCGTCACGTGGGAAGGCCGAGGGCCATCCGCAGCACCGAATGGTTTAAACAATCAGCTTACAAACTCAGCCTAAAAAATAGGCAAGGAGTCCGCATTTATATAGTGCAACACTGTCACCCCTAAGGGTATCTGGGCTCTGGTGGTGCTGTTTCTCCATCAAAAAGCCAGGTCTTCAGCTTCTTCCTGAAACCCACCAGGAAGGGTGCTGTACAAAGGTGGAGGGGCAGAGGGTTCCAGGGCTTGGCAGTAATGTAGGAGAAAGAGCAGCCCCTTCTATGACTGTGAAGGATGTGGGGGGGTGTGAGAGGGAGAAAGAGGCAGATCACAGGTGTCTTGCGGGTAAGTGGAAGTTCAGTCGATGATTGATGTAGGTTATTAAACTGGCATCTCTTCTGAATGGGTAGCCAGTGAAAGTTTGAGGTGGGAAGTGATGTGGGTCCATCTGGCGAGGTCCAAGATGTGGCTGACACTGGTGTTTTGTAGGGTCTGGAGTCTTTTGAGGGGCTTGGTGGAGATTCTGGCATAGAGAGCATTTCCATAATTCAGGTGGCTGGTGACGAGGGCCTGCATGACTGTCTTTCTGGTGCTGATTGGGATCCATCTAAAGACTCTGCAGAGCATGCAAAGAATGTGGAAGCAAGAGGGGGGACCTCATTGACTTGTTGTTTCATGGTTTGTTGGCTGTTGAGGATGATGCTGAGGTTGCGTGCATAGCCTGTCGGCATGGTTGTTGGTCCAAGTTATGCTCGCCACCTGCTGTGGTCCCATGCAGAGGTGTTCTTCCTTAAGATCAGTACTTCTGTTTCATTGGAGCTGAGTTTGAGGCAGCTGTCCCTCATCCATTTGGCTACTTCGATCATGGTGCTGCAGAAGTTGGTTCTGGTGTTAGAGGGGTCCTCGGTGAGCAAGAGGATGAGTTGGCTGACATTGGTGTATGAGATTATGTTGAGTCAGTGGGATCTGACAACATCTATGAGGGGGTCATGTAGATGTTGAACCGGGTGGGATTGGCGGATGGTCCTTGGGATACGATGCTCTTGATGTCCTTGGGTGCAGAGGTGAAGGGAGGCAGTCTGATGCTCTATGTACGTCCTGAGAGGCGATCCACTTGGGGATGTTTTGCTGTATCTGGAGTCTGTCAATGAGGGTGTGGTGTGATACAGTGTTGAATGCAGCAAAGAGGTCAAATGAGATCAGGGCCGCAGTATCTCCCTGGTCGAGAAGGGCTCAGACGTCGCCTGTGGCAGCATTCAGAGCAGTCTCAGTGCTGTGGTTGGTGGGGAATCCAGATTGTGAGGTGTCAAGTAGATGGTTGAGTTCTGGGTATTCGGATAGCTGTTGGTTGATGGCTTTCTTGAGTACTTTGGCTAGGTAGGGAAGCAGGGAAATAGGTTGGTAATTTTTGAGGTGACTGGGGTGGGAGGAGGGCTTCTGCAGGAGTTGTTTGACCTCTGCATGTTTCCATCTGTCTAGGAAAGTTGCTGTGGATATGGAGGTGTTGAGGATGCTGGTGAGTTCCTTGCTGATGGGGAGGGTTCAAAGGTTGGAGAGATTGGTAGGGAATTGGTCGGTGGGCATCTTGGAGTGAATGGACAGCATGATGTTTGTGGTGGTCTGAGTGGTGAGCGAGGACCAGGTGGTTATCGTTCGACTGGTGTTCGCTGGCTGATTGCGGTTGTAGAGGTCAAAGATGATCAGTTGAGGGTCGAAGTTGTAGTAAATGGTGGCAATCTTGCTATGGAACCAGTATTAGAGGGTGTTGCAGAGTGCCTGTGAGGGTTGGATGGCGTTTTCTGTGACTGGGGAGTTGAATAATTTCTGGATAATTTCGAAGAGTTCCTTCATGTGGTTCGCCGTGGGGTCGATGCGTTGAGTGTTGTATGCTCGCTTGGTTTTCTTGATGCATCAGTAGTAGTCTCTGAGGGCAGCTTTCTGGGCGGTAGCGGCTCTATCGGAGGGATCCTTGGTGATGCGCCATCTCGTCTATAGTCTGTAGCAGTTGCACTTAGTGGTTCTGAGCTCTGGGATGTACCAGCCAGATAGTTTTGTTTTTTTTGGGGGGGGTTTCAGCAGGGCGAGCTTGTTGGCGCAATTGTTGATCCAGGCGGAAAGGTTCTGGACAGCCCGGTCGAGTTCTGCTAAAGTTTCAGGTTGCATGGTGCCAAGGGCCTGAGTCAACTGCTTCTTGGTGACCTTGCCCCAGCTGCCCTGGGTGGAGCTGTGGTGCTTGACGGAGGTGTTCTGGTCATCGGAAATGGTAAAGTGACCGATGACCTTGTTGGTCCAGGTGAGCTCAGTGTGGTGGGGGGAATTTGACTCGGTCGCTGGAGGTAAAGATGGCGTTGAGTGTGTGTCTAGCTTTGTGCGTGGGTTTGGTGACTAGTTGAGTAAAGCCAATGTTGTTGAGGTTCTTCAGCAGAGGGACTGGCCATTGAGCAGTAGACAATGGCGTTGTTCCTGATTGCTCGTGGTCCTCACAGTGGAGGTGGTGCAGGGTCTGGTGCATGCCTGTGGTCAGTAGTAATGTAAAGAGATTTTGGGTAACCCAATAAACCCTTGTAGGCTTGGGCAATGGATAGTTCAAAATAGGAAATGGCTACAAAGGATTTTGTTTATAGACTAAGTACATCTGATTAAACGTATATCATTCAAGGGTTGATTGAGCAATTGAACCCTGTTGTACCCACAGGATAACTAAATCATTCTTATGTTGTTCATAGGCATTCAATGAAATTCGAATAAGGAAAAGGAGAGTAAAATAAGCACACAGCAAATTAATTTTATCTGAAATTAATTTTAGTATTGAATAGATCAAGGAATATAAATCATGGGGATAAAAAGAGATACATCAAATCTTAGCAGTTATGAATAAATGTACATATAAATCAACAATTCAATTCATAACATATCAACAACTCCATGGGAAAAAGGAAGAAGACCAAGTTCACTGGTATACAAGGGAATCCTTCATGCATTAATGCTGTGAAGGGTACGAGTACCCTTCACAGAGAAAGTTTCAAGAGCAGGAGACCGACGTTCCTGCGATTAATACCACAATAAATAAGTCTACCCAGACAAGACTTCTAGCAGAAACATCTTATCCGCAGTTACAATTGACATTATTTATCACTGCAGAATTTCCAGTTGAATATACTGAAGGTGGCAAACAAGTTTGATTTCCGCCCTGTCTTTTCAAAGGGGCTTTTCTCGAAAAATGTAGTCCTGATGATGGTCTTATTGATGCCTACAAGCAAACGTCGACCTAATCACCATCTCCACAGCATTAATGCATGAAGGATTCCCTTGTATACCAGTGAACTTGGTCTTCTTCCTTTTTCCCATGGAGTTGTTGATATGTTATGAATTTTATTGTTGATTTATATGTACATCCATTCATAACTGCTAAGATTTGATTTATCTCTTTTAATCCCCATGATTTGTACTATTTGATCGATTCAATACTAAAACAAATCAGATAAAATTAATTTGCTGTGTGCTTATTTTACTCTCCTTTTCCTTATTCGAATTTCATTGAATGCCTATGAACAACATAAGAATGATTTAGTTATCCTGTGGGTACAACAGGGTTCAATTACTTAATCAACCCTTGAATGATATACGTTTAACCAGATGTACTTAGTCTATAAACAAAATCCCCTGTAGCCATTTCCTATTTTGAACTGTGGTCACTAGTAGCAGGAAAAACAGCAGTGGTGGCAGGTGAAGGTTCCCTTGGTTAATCACGGAGAGGTCATGAAGAAGCTGTTGTTGCAGTTTCCAAGGTCTAGGGTCCAGAGTTTCTTGGCTTAAGAGAGGATATTAAATTGGCTTAAGAGACAATATTAAAACCAAAATATCCAACAATATATGCCAGTGCTGTCATGTAAACATTGAACAATGTGGGGCTCAGGCAAGATCCCTGGGGCACCCTGCACAATAGTTTGAAAGCATCAGATTGAGATGGTGGGAGACATACTGATTGGGTCCAGTGAGACGTGAAAGAACAAAATATTTGAAGAGGAGAAAGACAGATACCTGCATCAAAAAGGCCCACTGTAGAATGGTATGCGATTCCATGTCAAAGGCTGCCAAAAGATTCAAAAGGATAAGATCAGGAGCAGCACCCTTATGGATGATAAGTCGATGCCATCTGTGGTGGCAAGGAGAGCAATTTCCTTGCTATGAATGGCTCTAAAGCCAGATTGTGAGAGATAGAGTAGAAGGCGAGTTTCGAGGTGACTTGTGTGATGCTGGTTGACTAGTTTTTTCAAAGACTTTGACTGGGAAAAAAGGAGGAAGATAGGTCTGTAGTAGGACAAGGTAATAGGATCAGTTAAAGGCTATTTAAAAAGTGGCAAGACCATATTATATTTATATTCAATGAGGTAAGCAGCAGTCAATGGCAAAAGGTTAAAAACAGTGGTTATTGTCCATTGAGTTCATGACAGAGAGAAAAGACATAGTGCAGTCAAGGATTATCAAGGTAGTTAGATTTAACTAAATGCATGGTTCTCATGAGAGGGAGTCAGGTTCGGGATTGCTGCCCTTGAAGATGTAGAGGAGGGTAAACTAGTGAAGTCCAGAGAGTGTAGAGTGAGTTGTGGTGCGAACTAAAGCTAAATCTGCTTGATCATATCATAGAAATAACTAGGAAAGCCATAACAAAGGTATGGGAGGGGAAGGAGCAAGAAGAGGCAGACGGAGTGGGAGTGATAAATTCCTTTACAATGGTGAACACATTCTTAGTGGAATTGACACATTCCTGTATCCAGGAAGTCAGGGAGAGGTACCTGGCCTATCTGTGATGTGGGAATTATTAAGGAGCTCTGACTTAAAGGTGCATGATCATGAATGTTCAGTGAGCTGTGTCAGTGCCACTTAAGTTGTTTGTAATTGTATTTAAGCTGTCTAAAGCAGTCTGAGGCCATCTGTATACCAACGAGGATGGGGTTTATGCTCTGTTATGTCTTAAATGTGGCAAAGGTATTAGCTGCATTTTTAAGCCACGGGTTGAAGCTAGTGATGACAGAGCTTAACAAATACCTTCCTCTTTTTCCACTGAACTGTATACTGAATTCTAGCTGTCCATGGAGATTGTGTTCCACTGCTGTGTATTAAGATTATGTGTGGTTGCATTGTTAGGTTGAAAGAAAGTCATATTTAGGATGATTAAAAAATTATCTCTCTGTGGAGGGGTAGGGACCTCTCTATCCTAATGTGAGAATAGACTAGATCAATATCTGCCTTTTCTTCTTTAAAATAAATCTAAGATTTTGCCTGGTTGTAACTCACTCTTATTCTTCTTCCTAGCAATTAATTCCAGCATTACCTTCTTCATTGATATGTCTCTGTTGTATCCCAGCAACTGTTCTAGTAACTGGATACTATCTCCACTGTATTCTAGATTTTGGATTCCAGAGTCTGAGATCAGTCAGTTGCTGAAGAGGGAAGGCATAGCAGGGATTGTTGTACTACACATAATAAACCAGCTATATTGGTATTCTTGTGTTTGGTGATTTAAAAGTGGTGATGAGGATGGGATACCCTATTTCCAGAGCACTTCACATGTGTGAAGATTTGGAGCTGGTTCACGGATGGTGAGAATGAATTGTGACAACCCCTGGTTCTCTACTCTCATGTAGAGACTGATTCCAGGACTGTTGTGCTGACAATTCCACCCTGGTGAGTTACTGCATTTTGAGAAGGACCAGAGTGCAAATTTGTCAAGTTTGCACTGTGTGTACCGATCGGCCCATGAACACAATGCATGCACGAGTTGGGGTGAGCATTACACTCAAGCTACCTGTTTTATTCAAGCGTTGTACACATGCCACTCACAGGAGGCAAAATCGAGACTTGGTGGCATGGTGGAAGTCTTGTGCCATCCCTGCAAGTAAGAGTGGCAGTGCGGGGTGGTGCGTAGGTCTTCTGCTGGTGTGGTGATTTGGAGCTGTGACCAGCTGAACAATCGCAGCCTCCTGGAGTGTTGGGACTTGGTTGACTGCGCACACATTGTCACTTTGGTGAATGCTGTTCCACTTGACCACACAACACGCATACAGAGGTTTTGTGTGATGTCACAAGCTTCATCAAACACTATCTCACATGATCACGCAGTCCATGTACAATGGAGTCTTATGGCATACTACGTTACTAGGGTAACCAACACATTGTGCATCTTGTAAGCTCAGCATGTCATGTACTGTGTGCTGGAAATATGTAAGGATATGAACAAAGCAAACTGTTGGAATTGTTTTTCCTGTGATCCAGTGAGAGAGCACTTGAGCATATGAGTGACACTGGTGACTACTTTGTTTATTTTAGTTTATTGTGTTAAATGCTGTTGCTGATGTTGCATACACGTTGACATTGACCACATTATAAAGTGAATGTTAGTAACTGTGAAAGTATTGTCCTTGCATTAACCCTTTGTTGGTAACTGTTGTCTACGGTGGTATAATTTCAGTGAATCACATCTTGCTGTTAATTACACAGTGAAACCATGGATGCCACATCAGAAATTGTTCCTCCTAAATTCTTACAAAATCCAGGGGATCCTTCTATGTTGTGGAAGGTCTTGCACAAATCTTTGAAGACATTCCTGGAAGCAATAGGGGGGAAACTTTTGTGGCATCACACAAAATGGTGCTGTTAAAACATGATTTGGGTTTTGAGAGCAGGAAGGTTTTAAAGACCTTACCAAAACGGATACCTGCTACTTCAACCAACCAAGAGTGAGAGGTGAAGAAGAGTCAGAATCGGAGGAGGTAACTATGAATGAGTATGTACAAGTCATGAAAGCCCCGGAGGAAAATTATGGGAAGAAAACTAGCCTTGTAATGGAAAGGCATGCATTTTTTTCTAGAGCTCAATAACAGGGGGAGACAGTGGAACAATATATATCAGTACTAAGAACTTTAGCTGCAACATGTACATTTAAAGACTTACAGGAAGAGATATTCAGAGATCCGTATATTAACAGACCTAGCAATATTTAAAATCAGGAGAGGTTTTTGGAATTAAATGATCGCTCTTTTCAAAATACCATAGACATTGCAAGGCGCATAGAATACACATCTAGATGTGTTAAGGAACTCAATTAGGATCAAGGTAAAGACAAAAGCAATCTCAACAAAGTGAATGTGTTTGTTTTCCAGGAGGATATCTGAGTTTGGGGTGCAGATATGGATAGTCATGATGGCATCCTAAATGAAGTCCTGGAAAAATTGCAAGATGCAGGTTTAACAGTGAGTGTTCAAAAATGCATATATTTGGGGTGATGCAGGTTGAATACCTGGGAAAAACATTATCAGGGGTTGGAGCAGAGCCCAGAAAGAAATTACCTGAAGCAATAGAATGTGCAATAAACACAAGGTGAGGGGAGACCCAGTTATTTGTGACAGTGTCTATCTTGCCTGTATCTGACCCAAGTGAGTGCAATGCACCCAGGTAAATCGGTGCTTGCTTCTCAATTTCTCAGACAGTAAACTTTCTCTGTATTCTGTGTATTTTTTGGAGGGTGTAAAAGTAGTGTGATCTAGGGTTGATGTTTTGTAGGAAATCTCCCTCTGACTTTTTATCCATCCTTCACTTTCCACCTCTTCTAACAAGTTTGCAATTTCTAGTTTCAACAATGGTGTTGGATCTGTGGATAGGATCTTGTTGTTGTGTCTGTCATTTAACAACGGTAAGCATTCAGTTTTGTATGCTTCAGTATTCTGGATGACAATGCTTCATTTCATTGTATAAATATACATGCTAACCAAACGCGTTAAACAATTTGTGTAAGAACCTGATCCTAACGCATTTCTCTTTTCAGATTCCCTGCTTCCACATAAAGGACCACCAATGCTGAAATTGTGGAATTTCTTCAGATCACAACTTTATAAGAATTAATGATCTAGCTATTAAAACGATAATATACAATTGCTTTTTTTTGCAGGGGGCCAATGTTTAGAGCTGATGAATACCCCAAAACCACTGTCTGGGTATTCATTGGGTGATCTAAATCTAATGTATGGGAACAATACTTATCTATCTCAGCAGAAAAATTGTCTTAATCTTGAACAGCACCATATAATTTGTGTCCAACTAACCCCCTCTCCAATAAACACCTAAAAATTAGCAGGAAATTGGGGGTTAATTTTGTGCAAAAAGGATAGTGTTCTATAAACTAACCACTTGGCATAAAATTGCATTCGCCGCAGATGCGCTCCCTTCAACAGGGTAAAATGAAACTCATTTATCTTATCCCAAGTTGTTATTGAAATCTGAAGATCTTCTTTAGACTGCCAATTATTACGCGCCTTCTTGTAAACCATAGCATTTTTATTTTTCTGTAGAGAGGAAGCCCAACAACTGTTAGATCTGCGAGCACTACATTTTATCAGGCCCTCCGCTAACTCCAGAGTATCAAAAATAATACTGGGATCCTTATCCCATAGAAAATGTCTAATCTTGATAAAGGGCCATTGCATCGTTTCTTCAAAATACCTGATATTAGGTCCAACTTCCCTCCAACATTTTCAATTTCCTATATCTAAAGAAACTCTAAGTACAACACCCATTACTCATCTACCTAGAAACAACATTTTTCTCTAAGAGGTATTGATCTCCAATATATAAATATCTGTCAAATAAGTCAACCCGTTAATAAGAGGGATATCATAATGCTTAAACATTTGCTCCTTAAGCTTAATGGTCCAATGTAGAATCTTATATCTAACTTTTTTAGGAGCTTTTGTGAGATGTAAAAATTGTACATTTTTGTATTTCTGAATAAACGATTCTAGAAAACAATTATCAAACAATCCTACTCCTGGGGCTTAAAACACCTATATGTAGTATGTGCAAAATTCACAAAATAATATTCTTTCAAGTCGGGGAGGGCCAGTCCTCCTTCTTTCACTACCCTGCATAATGTGGCTTTTTCCAATGTAGGAATTTTATTAGCCCATAGAAAAGCAGAGAAAATACCCTGCAGCTCTTTTAAAAAAAATAATCTGTAGGTCATTGGGAATATCAGCAAACAGAAAATTGCACAAAGATAAGACTGACATTCGATTCAGAGCAGCACAGTCCATTATTGAGAAAGATAAATTAGACCATTTTGTGAACAACCACTTAATCTTACTTATTAAGGGGACATAATTCAAAGGGTATAACTCATTAATATTTTCTGAAACATATATCCCTAAATACCTCTTGGGCCTTGAGTTAACTAAAGGATGGAATTTAATAAGTAAAGTGGCTAGTGCTCTATAACATAATAAAATCTCAGTGTTTAATGTATTTTTTCATGTAACCTCCCAATAATTGCTATTCTTGAAAAATTTCGAACACCCTCTTTTGGTTCTCTATACCGGGTTTGAGAAACACCACTATATCATTGGCATATCATTTAATATTGTCATCCCCTTCAATGGTGGCGCTACATTCACGTTGATTCGGACAGCTTTAGCTAATGGCTCTATAAAAAGCTAAAAAGTATGGGTGACAGAGGAAAGCCCTGTCTTGTACCTCTGCTCACCTTGCAAGTACCAACATTGCGAGAATTGAAAATCATTTGTGCCGAAACTCCTTTGTATAGTCTAGATAGTATCTAAATATGTGGGAAATCCGAACTCGCCGAGGAGAGTAAAAAGTCTTTCCCAACACACTAAATCGAAAGCATTTTGGGCATCTAATACAATAACCAGAGCCGGTATTTTATTTTGTAAAAAAGAATCCAGAACTTCAATCAAAAAATACATATTTAAAAATAGCTATCTACCAGATACAAAATCGCACTGATCAGGGCTTCTAACGGAGTCTAAAATACTACTCATTCGGTTTCCTAAAAGTATGTTATAATCTTGTAATCTACATTTAAAAGACTTATAGGCCTGTATGAATCAACATTTTCTTTATTTGCCTCAGAAAACTAACCACAACTGGAGTGAGGAATGATGCAGGTATTTCTCCCCTTCTAAAATATGATTGGCTATTTTTAAAAGCTCAGGGTTTAAAACTGATGCAAACTTTTTATATAGTTCAGCTGGCAATTCATCTTCTCCACAAGCCTTACCATTGGCCAGTGATTTCACTATGGCCTCTATTTCTTTAAGAGAGATGTTAGCTACCAAGGCTTGTACTTGATTAACTACAACTTAGGAATGGGGATCTTACTAAGGAAACTTCTAAGTCTCAAAACCTCTACATCCTGCTGCACACTGTTTATTGTTTCATAATGTGTGGTAAGGACTGTAAGATGCTGTTAAGGAAATGTTACGGAGTTATCGTTACATGCCTCATACGGCCATGCAGCGAAACCCAAATAGTCTTCTGAAGGTGGGACAAGCTGGCAGCAATGTGACACCTGCATGGAGGAACAAATCCAGCACTAAATGTGTTGATAATAGGAATCTGGAACGTAGGGTTGGAAAATATCAGGAAAAGTATGTAGGTAGATACAATGACAAGTTGAAAAACAGTACACGCAAATTCACGAGTGGTGATTGGGTGAGGACCTTTCTAACAGGTGGTCAAATGTCAGGGTTGTCTAAATAGCCCAAGCCTAAGCAAGTCAAGAGAGTTGTTGGAAACAATGTGTAGTTGGATAATGTGAGGAGGTGGAATACTCAGAGAGTGACTTTGTGTAATGATTTTGAACACAATGTTTGGTTAAAGAAACAGGTGGAAAGGTCTCAAGGGCTATTCCAGCACTAGAAGTGGGAAGTAGTAAGTGGGAATGGATCAAGAGTAAACTATTTTGGCAGAAAGACTATATATGTTCACGATATATGAGGTATATTTCAGGATGCAATTCCATTTGGATTTGATGTATGTATTTTACATATTCATAAAATGTTATTTATATTTTCAATGGTACTGTATTTAGAGTTAAGGTATGTTTTTGCTTTATTATTAGAAAAGAGAGATATGTTGTATCCTATCAACTGTCCTTGTATCTGGTTGCTATATCCACTGGATTCTAGATTGTGGATTCCAGGGGCAGAGAGCAGGTGGTTGCTGAATGGAGAAGACACAGCAGGGGTTGCTGTGCTGGACATCATAAACCATTTATATTGTTCTTCATGTGTCCTGATGATTTAAAAGTCTCCTTTAGAGTACACTGCAAAAACTCAAATAAAGATAAGAGAAATCACAAGTCAATTTGTGTTAACAAGTGGAGTCTGTGCCCTCAGAAGCTTGAGCTGTGTGTTTAATTGAATGTATTCTAGAATGCCATGTTGATATAAAGATGGACAATTATGACAAATAAGAAAGAGCATTTCCTCAAGCCCCACACACTTATTGGGACCTGTTGTTTCAGCATCGTGCACTATGAATATAAAGAAAAGTTATATGCAAACCATAATGTGTCAGGTTGCCAAGCAGGGTGAGATAAATGGTCATTCCTTCCTGGTGTCATTGATATTTTTTAATGATTGGGGCTGTTGAGGCTCTTTACTGCCTAGTACCATTTATATTCATTAATGGCTTTGGCATCCTAGGCTTGATACTGTACAAAGATTACAAAAATAATATAAATATAAATATATATAACAATTTAAAAAACTACAATATTGTTAATGTTTTTTAAATAAATTATAAACAACATTAACTAAAACAATTCAGAAAATTATTGGATAGCGGAGGGAAAAACATGACTATTCCCACTCCAAAGAGTGCAACAGTAGGGAAAGTGCTGGATAGCGTAGGAGTAAAAATTACAATTCCAACTCCAGAGAGAGCAACAGCAGGGAAAGTGTTGGATAGCTTAGGGGTAAAAATTACTATTCCCACTCCAGAGAGAGTAACAGTCGGAAAAGTGTTGGATAGCGTAGGGGTAAAAGGTGTATTCCCACTCCAGGGAGTGCAACAGTAGGGAAAGTGTTGGTTACTGTAGGGGTAAACATGTGTATTCCCACTCCAGAGAGTGCAACAGTAGGGAAAGTGTTGGATAGCGAAAGGGTTAAAATCACTATTCCCACTTCAGAGAGTGCAACAGTAGGGAAAGTGCTGGATAGCGAAATGATTACAATGACTATTCCCACTCCAGTGTGTGCAACGGTAGGGAAAGTGTTGGATAGCGTAGGGGTAAAAATGACTATACCCACTCCACTGAGTGCAACAGTAGGGAAAGTGTTGGATAGCGCAGAGGTAAAAATTGCTATTCCCACTCCAGAGAGTGCAACAGTAGGAAAAGTGTTGGATAGCGTAGGGGTTATAATTGCTATTTCTACTCCAGAAAGTGCAAAAGTAGGGAAAGTGTTGGATAGTGTAGGGATAGAAATTACTATTCCAACTCCACAGAGTGCAACAGTAGGGAAAGTGCGGGATAGCGAAATGATTAAAATGACTATTCACACTCCAGTGTGTGCAACGGTAGGGAAAGTATTGGATAGTGTAGGGGTAAAAATTACTATACCCACTCCACTGAGTGCAACAGTAGTTAAAGTGTTGGATAGTGTAGAGGTAAAAATTGCTATTTCCACTCCAGAGTGTGCAACAGTAGGGAAAGTAGTGGATAAAGTAGGGATACAATTTACTATTCCAACACCAGACAGTGCAACAGTAGGGAAAGTGATGGATAGCGTATGGGTAAACCTTACTATTCCCACTCCAGAGAGTGCAACAGTAGGTAAAGTGTTGGATAGCGTAGTGGTAAAAATTAATATTCCAACTCCAGAGAGTGCAACAGTAGGGAAAGTGTTGGTTAGTGTAGGGGTAAAAATTACTATTCCCACTCCAGAGAGTGTAACAGTAGGGAAAGTGTTGGATAGCAAAATGATTAAAATGACTATTCCCACTCCAGTGTGTGCAACGGTAGGGAAAGTGTTGGATAGCCTAGGGGTAAAAATTACTATACCCACTCCACTGAGTGCAACAGTAGGGAAAGTGTTGGATAGCGTAGAGGTAAAAATTGCTATTCCCACTCCAGAGAGTGCAACAGTAGGAAAAGTGTTGGATAGCGTAGGGGTTATAATTGCTATTTCTACTCCAGAAAGTGCAACTGTAGGGAAAGTGCTGGATAGGGAAATGATTTAAAATGACTATTCACACTCCAGTGTGTACAACGGTAGGGAAAGTTTTGTATAGTGTAGGGGTAAAAATTACTATACCCGCTCCACTGAGTGCAACAGTAGAGAAAGTGTTGAATAGCGTAGAGGTAAAAATTGCTATTCCCACTCCAGAGAGTGCAACAGTAGGGAAAGTGTTTGATAGAGTAGGGATAAAAATTACTATTCCAACTCCAGAGAGTACAACAGTAGGGAAAGTGTTGGATAGCGTAGAGGTAAAAATTACTATTCCCACTCCAGAGAGTGCACCAGTAGGTAAAGTGTTGGATAGCGTAGGGGTAAAAATTACTATTCCAACCCCAGAGAATGTACCAGTAGTGAAAGTGTTGGATAGCGTAGGGGTAAAAATGAGTATTCCCACTCCAGAGAGTGCAACAGTAGGAAAAGTGTTGGATAGCGTAGGGGTTATAATTACTATTCCCACTCCAGAGAATGCAACAGTAGGGAAAGTGTTGGATAGAGTAGGGATAACAATTACTAATCCAACTCCAGAGAGTGCAACAGTAGGGAAAGCGTTGGATAGCGTAGGGGTAAAAATTACTATTCACAATCCAGAGAGTGCACCAGTAGGTAAACTGTTGGATAGCGTAGGGGTAAAAATTACTATTCCAACTCCAGAGAATGTACCAGTAGGGAAAGTGTTGGATAGCGTAGGGGTAAAAATAGTATTCCCACTCCAGAAAGTGTTGGTTAGTGTAGGGGTAAAAATTACTATTCCCACTCCTGAGAGTGCAACAGTAGGGAAGGTGTTGGATAGAGAAAGGGTTAAAATTACTATTCCCACTCCAGTGAGTGCAACAGTAGGGAAAGGTTTGGATAGAGTAGGGCTTATAATTAACAGTAACTTATCTATAAATACCAATAAATTAAAATTAATAATTACTTTACTAATATTAAATTACTTCTCACCCTACTCCCCAATAAACACACAACCCGCTCCAATAAAACATTCATACAATCAATATAATTATCAATTAATAAAATTAATTACCAATTAATACATATTAAACAATAAATTAATTAGCAATAACAATAAATAACAATTATTAATTACTTAATTACAATTAAATTACTTCCCACCCTATTCCCCTATAAACTCACAACCCGCTACAGAACGAAAATGCAGAATTTGATTAAAATATTAATAATTTTTCAAATATATGAATTAATTTACTATAATTAAATTACTTCCCACCCTATTCCCCTATAAACCTAAAATGTACTTTAAACAAATTACTAACTTCTAAACAATTGATACATATATTTTCAAAAAAATACAAAACATAGCAAAACATGCGGAACACATACATATAAAAAGCATACTAAAATACATAACACTAACATAAACATCGATATTATTAACATCAATATTTTTGCTATCGCTATTACTAACTTTGATATTAACAAAAACAATATTTCTTACTTTCAGGTCAATATTCTGGTCACCGATATTCTTGATGATGATATTCTGTCCCTACAATATTTAAAACTCAATATTAATGCAGGTAGAAATAAAAAACTCTATATTATGTCTGTACACCGTGCTTGATGTTGGCAGCAGAAGCACTAGTCTTTCAACTGCAGTGGGCTGCTGATCTCACTTGATGCTTGATTTCAGTAAAAGGCGATGAGCTTTACCGATGAGATCCAAATATGGAGACTAGGGAACCCCTTCCACTCATGGGTCACTCCTGGTTTCGGTCCCTGGTCATCAGTTGCTCTTTTTTGGCTCTTCCCCATAATGGGAACATACTGGGCTTCCCTTTCTGGACCACCACTCCTGGTGCAGGCCAAGCACACTCATTTTCTCTTCAAGTCGGCAGGCAATCTATGAGGTGGTAGGCAGACTCTCCCCTCTTCCAGCAGACAGTACAGGCTTCAGGGGATGTCCCCTCTTCTCCCAACGACTGTTTGTCATGCAGGCTTCAGCCTTGATCACACAGCAGTCCTTTGAGTAATTGCTGGAGTATTCTTTTCTTTGGTCATGAAATACTTGAAACTGGAACATAGTAGGGTGGTTTGGATCCCACTTACATTCTATCTTAAAGACAAGGTATGTGGATCTACTGACCAATGTTTCTGAAATGGTGGTGTTGGATCTCCTTCAAATGTAATTTCAGACTGCTCTCCAGCCACAGCATGTGTGCAAAGTGACAGCTCTCCCAGCAGATGGAAATAGGATTGGTTCTAAGCAGGAGTATCCAAAACATGAGTGCAATGAAGTGTGAGTTTCTGCACCTGCCTGTCATTACCCTCTTGAAGTAGTTCTACAGACAAAATGTAAGACCCTGCCTCAATACCTGCTCACTTAGAAAATCACAAACTGCAGTCCTGCCACTCACCATTAACATCTACCAAATGGCAGGGCTCAGGAAGAATTAATCAGTAGCCTATTGCTTGCAAGGACTTCATGGACCTTATAAACCAAGTCCTGTCTTGATCCCCCACACTTCAGAGTCTGAGCCTCCACCCACCAGCCCCAGCAATAAAGGCAATACACTTCCAGCTTTACTCATCCTCCATCTTGTACCATGCTAATCTAGGGGCATCCAAAAGAGATCCCACTGGCCCCAACATGCAGATTCACACAACATACAGATTCGACTCCTATACAAATAATACATAAGTACTGCACATACACACTACCGAAATGAACATCACATCACGAGGTTCTGTGTTTCAAATAACAAAGGAACTTTGCACAGGAGAGGTCAGAGCTGGTCAAATTCTCAAAACACAGTGCGCTTTCACCATTGCTTTGTGTGAAGTACCCATGGAAAGGATTGTAGTCCACTATCTAGGATGGGAGCACATTTGACGTACCCCTTAAGGTTACAGGACAGGTTCTCAACCTTGCATTGTCAAGAACAGGACGAGCGGGCTAGATTAGTGTGATGCAGGACCAAGATAACAGTCAAGACGCCAGTTTTACATGCAGTTGGGCATTTACGGGTACAGGCCTGTTTGTTATGCAGAGGACATCTTTGTCCAAACAGCTACTTATTACGGCTGGAAAATGGATCTTCATTCCTTCCCGGAGTCACTATTAATTGTTGTTAATTCTTTAGGCAATTAAAGCTCATTATTGGCTAAGGGCATTTATGATTACTGCTGCATGAGACCACTGATGATCGTTAATGGGTGGCCTCTCTGAGGCTCATTAATGATTGGGGCAACTAGGACTTTTTACTGTTTGTTTGGCACGGTTGATGTTCATTACTGCCTGAGAACATTGGTGGACATTACTACCTGTGGCCATAACTGCCTTAGATCATTGAGGCTCATTATTGTCTAGAACCATAAATATTCATTCATAGCTAAGGCCATGGAGGCTTTTAGTGTAAGTGGTCTTTAATGTGCATTGATGTTCATTGATGAATGTGACCATTATTGATATTCTTTACTTCCTGGAGAAACTGATATGCAGTACTGAATGGGAATACTGAAGGTTATTACTGCAAGGTGCTATTAATGTCGATTACTATCTGAGGCCATTGGTGCTCTCTCCTCCTTAAAATTATTAATATTTATTTTCCCTTTTCTCTACTATTCATTACTTCTAGGGAGCAATATTGATGCTCATTAGTGTTTGCTGCCAGTAAAGCTAACATATAGGACATATTATTCCAGTACTTAGCAAAGAAATAGGAGGAAGAGTGCGCATCCCCCGATGTTTCCTGATAAGAACCATACGGATCAGGTGAGGAGAGGAGGAACAAAAGTTTCTTAAGTCACATAAGGAGGTATACACAGCTGAATAGTTAGATACTATTTTTGGAGTCCCGGATGACAGATGCAGAGATAGGTAAATAAAGAGTTTTTATCAAGAGAATGCCAAAAGATATGACTAGATATAGCGCATTCAGAAGGGAGTTTAAGCAAAACTGTCTCCACAGTCAATTTGAAATAGTTGGACTCTGTATTTGAGGAAGTTTGAAAGACTGAGAACTAAGAGTTTCCCTGGTAAACACAAGAGAGAATAAATGCCTGAATAACAGCTTTACAACAAACCATAGTAAAAAAGTGGAATGATTTCATGGAGCATCCTGATTTAGAAACAGCACGTTTAACCTGTTTAATCCTCTTTGTGTATTTTATCCAGAATTTTTGGGCCCATGGTAGGAGAGTTTAGGTTTCCTCCTTTACTGGATCAGTAAATCACTTACTTTCTAACTGGGTCTTCCAATGGATCTTTTATGAGCTGCACTGAGGGGAAAGAGAGTTGACATTACTTGTCCGATCAATGTTCAGTTTTAATTAACAGTGCAACCAATTTGGCTACACAATGAGGACCAGGAATCGGTATGCAAGTTCAATGACTTTTTTTTCAAATGAGTAATTAGATTCAAATAGATCATTCTCAAGATCATACGATTTAAGTACCAGATTGCAACAGGTATAACAAGTCTCCTGAAGAAATTAAGAGGACCCAGAATGAGACATACAATTAACTTGGTTGCTCCAATAGAGAACAGTAACATGAGAATCTGATGCTCAGAAAATATACTCAATTGGTCTTTTCTGTGGACTAGCAATCTAATTCTTCCAAGCACAGAACAAGGCACAGAAATACTCAAAGTTTAGAGATCAAATAGCTCTATAGAATATGATAGGGATAAGGCACAAGAATATTAGCAACACCAGCAGTAGCATTGCAGTCTTAACCACAGAGGAATTTATTAACGAGTCCATTCAAAGGCTATGGGGATTTGGGAAAATGGTTTGGGTAGGAGTCCAAGGAAGGTACTGCATAGGATCTACAGAAAAGGGGGTTCAGTAAGAAACATCCGAAGTCCTTGGCAGGATTCAGGGGCTAGTCTGAAAATGCTCTGGCCAAGTTCAATAGGGAAGGCAATAAGTTATAGTGCACAGGTTTGTATGGCAACACCACTTTGGTTACATCATCAATAGAAGTCCATTGTATTTGTTTCTTTCTGTTTGTGAATTCTCAGTAGAGAAAAATCCCACACTGGACATGAGAACACTGTCTTGGTCACACACCCAGGCTAGAGCATAATAGTGTTTTATTTGTACACAGGTTTCTCACGTGCTCATAGTCAAATTTCTTTCCCAGACAGGTATTTATTGCTATTATAAGAAATTTATATATTCTAAGCTAGCAATGCATGAGAACCCCAGCAAGAGTCAGCAGAATATGGGAGCACAGTAAATTTTAAATGAAATACAGTGAAATAAAGGCCTTTTGAGAAAATGCTAAGTTAAGACATTAAGGGCCATATGTATCAATGTTAGGTTTTGCGACTCTCAAATAGCGAATTTTTGAGAATAGCTATTTGAGAATCGCAAAACTGTATGTATGTAGGATTTCCAATACATTTTGTGAATCCTATATATTCCTTAATTGCGAATCGCAAATTGCGATTTGCAATTAAGGAATACCTCGCCATTCATTCCTATGGGCCTAGAGGCCCATAGGAATGAATGGGAAGGCATTCTCAATTTCAGGACCATCTCTCCTTCAGGAAACAGCTCAAGACCTGGCTCTTCGAGCAGTAGTGGACCCCCCCCCCCCAGCGCCTTGAGACCCTTACAGGTGAGTAGCGCGCTTTACAAATTCCCTGATTGATTGATTGATTGATTGATTGATTGATTGATTGAATTTGCGATTCCCAATTAGGGAATCGCAAATTGAGAATGCAATTTCAAGTGTGCCAGGGTGTCAAAAGGACACCCTGTTGTACCCCTGAAAAAAGCATGGGTGCACATGTAGCGCACATACATGCCCTAAGGGCATGTGTGTGCGCCATATGCCACTTTGAAAAACGCAGAAATTTGCATTTTTAAAAGAAATCGCAAATTACCACCAACCTGTAGTTGGTGGTAATTTGTGATTCCTTATGCCATATACGCACAACTTGGGTGCTTCATACATTCCATTTAAGGTATCGCAATTTGCGATTCCTTAAATGCATTTGCAAAAAAAAGAATCGTACATTTTGCAATTCCTTAATTTGCGAGACAGTTGTGCTTTCATACATAGCACTAGGCCAAATTGCGATCTCAAACACTAAAATTCTGCAAAGTTTAGCATTTGCGATCACAATTCGCCTTGAAACTTATGGCCCTTAACCAATGATGCACATTTAATATGTATGTGCACATTTAAACATATACAGATATAATATTTCTTTAGTATGTTTAGTTCATATTGCATAGATCACAGACTAAGCAATCATACTACACAAACATAGGTATAGATGAGAACTATCTTGAAAGTACATACATGTAACATTAATGCATACATTGAATACATTTTGTCGTTTAACCTATGAATCCTACATATATAAGGATCATTGAACGATGTTCCTAATAGTTACACAGACAATATAGCACACATTTAGGAATCGTGAGTAATGTTTCAGCCTGTGTTAAAACTATAATTCCATTTGGTTGCAATGAAGCATATCCTTTTTAATATTGCATGTCAGTCACTTTATTTATCAACATCAAATAATTATTTTTTGATTATTTTATTAAATGCATCTCTTATTTAGTAAAGACAGCTAAACGCTCAAAAGTATTTCTTTCGACATTGGTAAACATTCTATGTAAGAACTGTAAATGCTATCTACATTAAAGAGTCTCCTGCAACAGCAGTGTCAATTACAACACGTGCATGAATCATTATGACACGTAGGACTCATATGCAGAGTGCACGTTCAATTTCTGTGTCAGGTATCATTTACATTTAGGTTTGAGTGACTTGTAAAGAGTGGGCATTTTCGCTCTGAACCAAAAGCAAATGAGTTGTAGAATATAAATCCAAGATTTTTTGCAGAGTTGAAGGCATGGAACTAACTCAAGCGACCACTAGACAATGTCAAGAGAGAGGGAGGCACTGTGTCTATGGGAACCTCTGTTTTGTTTCCATTTAATTTGAGAGCGTTAATCTTATCCAAGCTGCAAAGCACAGGAAGCAAACTTGGAACATGCAGGAGGCCATCATTGTCATTGAATGAAACATCAATCTAGGTGCCAACAGCACAGGAAATAATCAAGAATCCAAAGTTGCGATTCAGTGCTGCCAATGGAATGAGAAAAAGATTTAATAATGTAGGACTAATGGATGAGCATTAGTTCTACAATTCATTGTTACTGCCTGGGTCTAAGAACCTGGGTCACAGCTGCATGGGCAAGATCCAGGACAAAGTCGGGGCCATCTAGCCTTGGGTAATACTAAAGACCAAGATATATTTTTTAATTAATTGCAAAACGGGTCAATGTTGATGTAGAAAGAATATCATTATAGGGAGATTTGAAGGGTTTCCCTAACCAAAAATCAGTTGCATTTTGTATTCTCTTTCAGTGTTCCCACACACTGGGAGAAGACTGCAGAGCTAATGACATTTTGTAATAATTGTTCTTGAATTGTAGTTCTTGAACTGCCACAGTTCGACACCTTTGTGTTTTATCTCTTTTTTAATGCATCCCAGTGAAAACACAAATATGGGCAGTTGAAAACAGCCTTTTCTTTTTTCACTTGCATCTGGGCTCAACAATGATCATTACTGTCAAAGTTCACTAAGACTAGGGGCGTGGCTTGGCGCGCAAACGGAATGGCCGCCTAACTGTACGGCTCCCGTTTCCTACACCATTAATCCTGCACTAATCCTCACTGGCTGGAGGGCTGGCTCTCCCTACCTCGGCGGAATCGACGGAGCACAGGCTCGGCCACCCTCGACCCTGATTACAGATCGCTGGGAGAAACCTCCGATCGGCTGCCGGCAATGAAAGTTTTGCCGGCGTAGCCCCTGGAACTGCAGTGACAGGGACCTCGGCTGCAGGCGATAACGCGAGGCCGGTGCGGACCACGAGGAGGAAGGCCCTGGACAGAGGCCTTGCTGAGGGAGATCCTGACCTGCACAACGGAGGACCCTGCCGGAGGGTCTGGAGCCGCTGCTCCCCTGAGCGTGGTAGCATCGAGAGACCTGGCCGAGAGGGTGGCTGCGCCGACGGCGCATGGTAGACTCGATCACCCCCTGACAGCGGCTGCGGCACACGGCGGGAGAGGAACGGGCTGCTCCATCGGCGGAATGACCATCACCGCGGCGCAGTGAGTACCCGACCAATTTGCTGTGACCCGCCATTGGGATCGGACTGATATATTACACGCCGGCATACCTGTGGCGGCGGTACCTGCGCTCCGTGGCAGAGGTGCTGTCTCGTCCCTGCCGCGGCTCGCCGGGGCCTGGCCCCCAACTTGAGACTACCTACCTGCCTGCATTAACCTGGTTGACTTGGAGACTCATGGCACAGGGGTCCCGGTGTGCTGCCATTAGCCAGAAGGAGCGCTGAGATAGTACTGGAGAGATCCGATCAGTGGGGGGCGAGTGTGTGCTTTGGCTGCCCCTAATCCTTGCTTCTACTGCCTAACACATGACTAGCTGCCCTCGTCTGGTCATCTGACCCTGGGCACTGTGAGCATCTGACCGCGAGGCCCAGAGAAGTCCGACGCTCCTTGGCTGAAACGTGCTGTGTGAGGACTGAGTGGAGTGGGGCCGGTCACCTTGCCTAATCACGCACCAGATCTTAACCGCCTTGACAGATTCCACGAAGGTGGCCCAGGAGCGACGTAGGGGCACCATGGTGCGCCCGGAAAACCGACAGTCAAAGCTCAGCTTTGAGAGCTCCAAGAAGGGAACGAAGACGGGGGTGGTGGAACCTGGGCCTAGCGGCACGGACCTGGCCGCTATACCCTCCCCCACAGCCACTTTGGATCTGCAAGGCCTGTTCCAGGAAATGCGTCAGGGCTTTGCCACGGTGGTGGAGAAGGTGGATAGGATGTCGTCCAGATTGGATGCATTAGTGCACAAAGTCGATCAACACGAGGAGAGGATAACCGCGGCAGAACAGCGAATCTCGGACAACGACGACCTCACTGCTACTCACACCTCCCAACTTGCTCGAATGGATGGTCTTCTGAGAGTCATAGCAGCCAAGAATGAGGATTTGGAAGCCCGTAGTAGACGTAACAACATCCGCGTCCCGGGTATTCCGGAATCCACAGACACTGGTCGAATGGAGATTTACATCGAGGCGCTCCTCCGGGCGTCCATAGGGGATGACGCCTTCTCACCTCAATTCATTTTGAAGAGAGCTCACAGATCCTTGGCTCCTGTTCCGAAGCCCGGGCTGCCACCTAGACCAATTATTGCTCGGTTATTGAATTACCGCGACCGAGATGTTGCCTTGAGAGCTGCAAGAACCAAACGCACCCTGCATTACAATGGAGTTGCTTTTTCCCTGTATCCTGACTTCACCCCCCTGGTGCAGGAGGAACGGCGGAAATTCTTGGCCGTCAAAAAGAAGCTGAGAGAGGCCCAGATGGATTATGCACTGTTGTACCCGGCAAGATTGAGGGTGACACATCAGGGCAAGCAACGCTTTTTCACGGAACCGAGTAAAGTGGAGGAATATTTGAGACAACAGCGCAGGGCACAGAGAGGCAAGCGGGATGAACATGCGGACTCGGATGTGGAGTTGCCCCCGGCAGACAATAATGATTGAAGTACCTACATTCCCTGGACGACTCTGCCCTGGGGCTGCATTGCTATATCTGTCTCACATCTGCTGCCTCTAAAGGCGTTCTTGCATTTATTGGGAGTTGCCATCACCTGAATCCACTAGCAGTACCCAATATGTAGGAACTGCCCCCTCTACCCCCGCCTCTACCGTGGACGGTACCGAATGGGAGGCTACCGGGTGAGGGGGTGGCTGTGCGCTATTGCTGATGTTCCCCCTACTGGAGTACCCCGACATTGACTACTGGTTGCGGGAGTTCTGGGGGTGGGGGAGGTGGGTGGGCATGGGACTGAGTGGCTGCTGGCATGATTGGGATGCAGTAGTGGGAGGGGGGATGGGATCTGTTACAGGGGAGGTTGTTTGGCTGATGACAGCAGTTGACTGGATGTACAATGTCTTCCATGACTTAGTGCATGAGCTGCTGCGAATTTTGAACTCGCAGCGGCACAATGTTTGTATCCGAACGTATCAGGAGCATGGCTAATTCTGCAGCTGATGCACAATTGAAATGTTTGTCTTGGAACGTCCGAGGGCTCAACGATGCTAAGAAATGCAGAAATGTCATAGCGTATCTAGATCGCCACCAGGTGCAGCTTGCAATGTTGCAGGAAACACACTTAGCTCCCCGAGGTCGCATGTCTTTTGGCAGTAGATGGACCACTACCCGGTCATTCTCCACGTATTCCTCATATGCAAGAGGAGTAGTTATCCTGATTAAACGTACAGTTCCCTTTCAGGTGTGTGGTGAATTGGCGGACGTGGAAGGCCGCTATGTATTACTATGGGGGCGGCTAGGCCGCGACACCATCACCTTGGTTAACTGCTATGCCCCGAACCTTGATGTACCTTGCTTTTTCACCACCCTATGGGGTAAAATTCTGGACATAGGGTCCCGCCACGTCATCTGGGGGGGGGATTTCAATATAGCGTTGGAGCCTCACTTGGATAGGGCAGATAGGGAGACGCACTACAAACCCAGATCAAGAGAAGCGATAGAGGGTGTGCTCTCAGAAGGTAACCTATTTGATGCCTGGCGTCAGCTACATCCTGGCTGTATGGAGGGTACCCACTTCACATCACAGACTGGGACATGGGCACGACTTGATTACTTTCTCCTGACTAGAGAAGCGATAACGGGAGTGACTAATGTTACACACCTTCCAAGATCGTACTCGGACCACAGTCCGGTACTGCTGACTTTAATAGTCCCCGGCTGGGATAACCCTAGGCCGCGCTGGCGTCTACAACCGACAGCGTTGCTGGACGAGGTATTCCGTGCCGAACTGGGGGAGGAGATCACTGCTTTCTTCCCAAGAAACAAGGGAACTGTTGATTCTGTTGACACTATTTGGGAGGCTTTCAAGGTTACTATTAGGGGCCACTGTATGGCAAAGAGTTTCGGGGTGTTGCGCGACATACAACGCACAATCCGGAAACTAGAGGATGAGATGAGGATGTTGGAGGCGCGGATGGTGGAGGGTGATGCCTTAGCCGCACACGCAGCATTCAGGGCTAAGCTCACGCAGTATGAAGAAGAGGCACACAGGGAGACTAGGTTTAGGGGAAAACACTGGCAGGCGAGGAAATACTGCGAGGGAAACAGGCCTGGCAAGGCGTTAGCCATATTAACAGGGATGCCGCGCGCTGACAATACTATCCTTGAAGTGGTCAATAGCCAGGGTCACACTGTCAGGGACTCAGAGGACTTGTTAACGACTTTTGTCTCCCATTATCACACACTATACACCACAGTCACTCACCACCCCCGACATACAGTATGATGACTTTCTGGGTGACTTAGCTTTATGCTGGCTTAGCGATGTTGACAGACAATTCCTCGCTGCCCCTTTTGAATTAGATGAAGTTAGGGATGCGATCATGTCACTTCAAAACGGGAAGTCGCCTGGATTGGACGGACTTCCTGCGGAATTCTACAAGACCTATGTAGACACCATGGCTCCGGTCCTCAGAGAGGTCTTTGTGGAGTCACTCGCGGACGGCATCCTTCCTAGATCCATGCGCGAAGTCGTCATCACCTCCTTATTGAAACCAGGCAAAAACCCCGCTTCCTGCGACTCATATCGTCCCCTTTCGCTCCTCAATTGTGATGTAAAAATACTGGCCAAAGTCCTAGCCACCAGGTTGTCTCTCCTTATGACCCGGATAGTGTTGCCGGATCAGTCTGGCTTTGTCCCGAGCCGCTCCACATCAAATAACCTGCGCACACTTTTCTCCCTGCTCCATACGGTCCATCCGGACCTCCCTGTCGTGGCGATCTTCTTAGACGCCACAAAAGCGTTCGACTCAGTAGAATGGCCTTATTTGTTCTCTGTCTTGACCCGCATGGGATTCCCCACTATTTTCATATCCTGGATCCATTTACTGTATACGCACCCCACGGCCCGAGTCCTGATTAATGGTCGTCTTTCTGCACCACTCGACATCTCAAGGGGTACCCGACAGGGATGTCCGCTGTCTCCCCTGTTGTTCGCGATAGCCATTGAACCTCTTGCGTGCCGACTACGACAGCTTCATGGTGAAGGAGCGATTCGCTGTCTTCAACGCCAGATTGATGTCTCATTATACGCAGATGATATAACGCTGTTTGTTAAGGATCCGGTTCACAACTTAAATCCCCTGCTCAGAGTATTTGTGGTCTTTGGACGACTGTCGGGGGTACAGAACAATTGGGCGAAATCCCAGTTCTTTCCACTCACTGAGGCCGTACCCGACTTTCCCTTAGACTACCCCCTCGAGTGGTGCAGGTCCGAACTTCGATATCTGGGCATTCAGATATCCCGCGACAAAGACGAAATCCTGCGCTCTAATTATGGCGTCGCTGTGACCAAACTCACTGCTCTAGTGGACCGATGGATCTCCCTTCCCATTTCCATGGCAGGACGAGCTTCCCTGGTCAAAATGGTGGTGCTCCCGCGCTTCCTTTATTTTTTCCTCAATATCCCCTTTTACCCAGGGGCCTTTTTTTTCCAGACCCTGAGATCGGAACTTTGCTGCCTTTTTTGGGGAGGCAAGGGTCCGCGACTTAAATGGTCCGTGTTGATATTACCATATGATAAAGGGGGATTTGACCTCCCAGATTTCGAACTCTACTATCTCTGTGCACAGGCGCACTATGCATATCACTGGCTTCACCCTGCGCCTTTCATGCCTCAACTGGTGGTGGAGGACTGGATAGCCAATCCCCTGCCTTTGAATGGCCTCCTTCATTGCCAGCCCTCGGCCATAACGACACCTCATACGTCAGTCACATGTACTATTGATGCATGGTGCCGACTGGCTAAAAGACTCGACTGCAGATTATTATACTATCCCCTGCTACCATTGACGTATCATCCTGGGCTCACATTACTACAAGAGACGGGCTTCCAGAAACTCTGTGCGGTACTGAAGATTGCTTGTTGGGGTGACCTCTTCACAGCAGGGCGCTTTAAAACTGCGGATGTGTTCTTTAAGACACATGCTCGCACCCCCCTTGAGGTCTTCTACTACTTGCGACTCCAACAAGGTATGCGCGTCATACTTCCTGATTTTCCTACAGAACCTGGTGTTCTGCCCCCGCTTCACTTCCTACTGAGCTCGCAGGATGGCTCACACTTGGTCTCGGGTATGTACCGCAAAGTTAGGACGAGCGGCTCGTCACCGGAGGTCTCAGCGAGGACACGATGGGCTACTGAACTGGCTGTGGATGTTACTGATGACCAATGGTTGTACTGCTGTACACTTACGGCTAGAGTGTCGGAAAGCTGCAGACTCAAAATAATTCATTATAAATTCTTACAGCGCTTGTATTATACTCCTGTGAAAAAATATAGGTTTCAATTAGCTGACACAGACCGTTGCGACCGCTGCCGCGCAGACCATGCCGACTTCTTGCACCTTGCCTGGGACTGCCCATCTATACAGGTCTACTGGCAACAAGTACACACCGCCCTAGAATCCATATTAGGGTCCACCATACTACCAGACCCGCTCACCATGCTGCTGGGACATACACCACACATCCCCTCACAGCATAGGAAATTTGTGGATACTGCGCTCCTCCAGGTGAAGAGGCGCGTAGCATGCAGATGGGGTCGCGGCAGGGCCCCGAAATTCAAAGAGTGGTTTACTGACATGACATACAGTCAGGACCAACACGCGACTTTCGTTGAGTTGCTACCAATGCCTACCAGGCCGAAAGACATATGGGGACCTCTAGTTACTTACCTTCAGGCTCAGATGGCCCGGGATGATAGCCCGGAGAGGGACACCAATGGAGCTGGCAGTCTTACCCTGACATAATTTGTCTCAGTCATTTAATGATGTTGAATTGATTACGCTATTGTTGCTATTGAATTGCACTAGGCATGTCTATTCCCCTTTGTTCTCATATTGCATTGATATTACCTAATGTTATCTTACTCATTTCAGTTGCATGCATGGCCTGATCCCTCTATGAAATGCCGCTTACCCTATCCTCTACCTCTTCTGTATTTACGTCATTACCCCCTCACTGATCTTCGTATGGACCCCACATCCTGTTGCACTGTTGAAGCCCTGAACGAACCATTGTGCATTGCTCCGTTATAACCGCTATGTATGTTAGCTACTACTCTATGGACCTTGTTTTCCAGTCACTGTAACAACACCTTGCACGTTTTGTGTTGTTGTTTTTACTCTGTTTTGGAAAATGCCAATAAACAAAGTTTAAAAAAAAAAAAAAAAAGTTCACTAAGACTCACCAGTGTCAGGGACCATTTACTTATTTATTTATTTTTATTTATTTATTTATGTAATGCGATTTTCTATAGCGCGAACATTACCCAAAAGTGTCAGAGCTCTTTACAAAAGAACCAGTTGCGATACATAAGGGTTTAGGATTACATGAGTTACATAAAAGATACAAACATGAAAAAAATGGAAATGTACAAGGTGTAAAGTCGCACAGGGAAGAGATACAAATAGAAAAAATTGCAAATGTACAAGTTGTAAAGTCACTCAAGGAAGAGATACAAATGGGTAAACTCTAAGAATCACAAAGGAATTGTAGTGAGTACAAAGGTCTACTACATATACTAGTGGTTAGAGTCATCTCTATATACATATATATACAAATAGAACATTTTCTCAGGATTCCATTTTACCAGCGATTCGGCTTGGACAAGTAAATATCACATATTTATAAAGTGAAAAGAGAAATAAACAAAATAAAAAATACAATAAAATTAAAATAAAAAGGGGTAGAGAGCGGTATGTGGGGGAGAAGAGTTGGAGTCTGAGATTGGTGAGAGGTGAGAAGGGGAACTGATGGGGAGAAAGAGATAAGGCAGGCCAGCGTAAGTGAAATGTCTGAAGGTCAGCAGGATGGAATCCAAGGGACCAAAGGAAAGGACAAGAATCAACAAAATGGCGGACCCGGGTCGTGGCCATCGATGGAAACCATCTCAACATGGCAAGATACACCCAGGGCAAGAACGACAACAGGAGAGGGTCCCAAAACGGCGGTGCGCACACAAATTCCAGTCCAAGAGTTACGAGGGCCGAGTCCAAAGAAAACCAGGGAGCCGACCCAACAGAGGAAGAACAAGAGGGGAAAAGGAGCCAGACAGTCAAAAGGAGGAGCATCTTTAGTATTTGCACCTCCTTTCACCACTGCTGCACACACATGATCCCTGGTCTAAATGCTCCCACGCTCCTGTACTGGGCACCACAGTCCACCCGTGTCATTAGCTGGAGGGGTGGTAAAACAAATCCTCAGGTCTCCACCCAGATTTCATGCTTGACAAAAAGCTGATGTCTATCTTGGCTCTCCCCGGGGGGGCGTTAGCGGCTTCTTCAAATGTAGGGGGTGAGCGCTGTAATTAAAATCCCCTCCCGGTCATGTAATCTGTCCCGGTTTCCAAAGGGTTAGTTGGGGTGATCTGGGCTATCCAGTGGGTGTGCAGGATGACGGGTACTAGCGTGATGGTAGATGGGAGCTTCTGTGGGATCCTGAGGTACGGGAGAGTGTTGAACATTTGCAAGCTGTCCACCAATACCCCTGCCATGGAAATGTCTTACTGCTAGATGCAACTGTTGCAGGGATTCTGTTCGGGAACAGAACTATGCTTGGGACCACAGAACATCATCATCATCAATTACGTAACCATAAAAGTTTAAGTGCAATAAATACATAAAATACAAATAAAAATAGCAGCAATCTTCGGTGTACAGACCCATGTCCAATAAATCACCAATTAATCATGATACAATATCCTCTGGAGGGACAATAGGCGTGAAACAACTTAAACCTCCAGAAATCCTAAAACTGGACTAAAGGGGTCTGCCATGTTGAATGTCTAGTCCATGCCTATCTGAGGATAACTTAATCTTAAGGCTTGTGACTGTTTAAAATGGTCGCAGTCTGCTATTGCGTAGTTCAAAGCAGATTGCACAGATAAAAAAAAGTATTACCACCCACAACATAAATCTATTTATATACATCAAGGTTAAAAATGGGTGTTGGGTTTTGATTAAAATACTCGGATAAAAACCAAGGGGCCCATTAGGATGTAGGGTGGATCGCCACTGCCCGCCTGGTGGTGGTGATCCGCCCTACATTCTTACCCGCCCGCCCCCATTCCCCCCGTCATATTAGTATGGTGGGGGTATCGCGGCGGACGAGAAGACCGTCTGCCACATTTCTGCCCGGTCGACAAGTCGACCGGGTAGAAATGGTTTAATATGGGGGCGGTGTCCTAGACACCACTATCCATATCAGGATGAAAGGCGGGAGGCAGCCTGGAAAGGCATGCTGATTTTGAAGTTGGGGGCCCGTTTCAAGCCTCCAGGATATTGAGGAGGTGGGGGGGGCAGATGGGGGGTATCTATGGTACCCCCTGCATGTGTATGCACAACATGGCAGGCAGCGCGCAGTGCCTGCCATGTTATGCATGCATATGCACAACATGCATTTTTGGCATTGTGGCAGGTGATTCTGAAAGCACCGCCCGCCACAATGTTAAAAATGTAGGATGTGCCCGCCACACTGGCGGGCGCATCCTAATCACCCCCATCGAACCGCCGCACTTATGGCGGATGGTCCCTTTTCACGTTAGGATGGCATGCGGACAAAGTCCGCCCGCCATCCTCATGATGCCCTAAGTCTTTGGACCATTAACAGAAAGTACTTTTCTCAAGTGCAGTAATAGTTAGCAATAAAAAGTTAGTTAGTCCCCAAACTCCTCTGCCAAAGATTCCTAGCAAGTAAAAAGCATTAATACTGTTTAAAAAGACCATGCACAGCAAACAAGCCTGACCTTTCACTAAGGAGCAGAGAAATTTAGCTTAGCTGTGGGTATTATAATCATAAGAATACCTTGCGTACACACCACATAGAGAACAAGAATCTAGAGACAGCAAAACTCGTTGGCTGTTGTTTGTAATACTTCAAGAGCCTAAATGCTTCAACACAATGTGGGGTCCCCAAGTTTCTGCACGGTTGTATCAACTACCTTGATCTGGATTTTTTATAGGCAAAAGAAACATACCTGGAGCTCTGATTCTTCAGCTTCACCACAGGCTGGTCGCCCTAAAGAAATGGTGACAGCCCATTTGTTGGAAAATGAACGTAAAGGAAGCAACCCATGCCTGAATTGGACATAGATATTTCTAGCTAGGGCTGCCTGAATTTCATCTAGGAAAGGCTAAAAACTATAGTTGTCTTTTATTCCAATAACAGTTGTTGTCAGTAAACCTAGTGTTGAGCTCCCATAAAGGAGAGTGAGTTTACGCCCCCTACAGCTTCTGACAAGTTTATTCCTTGATGTTGCAGGGCAAGACTCTATTGGATTGCTCCACATGTTCATTTTGCCAGAACATCTGTATGTACAGTACTGAGTCACCATACCACATCCGTATCCACAAGCCTGAGTCCAACTAGCTAAAGTGCCTCACTTGCCCTCCTAACCTTTGGGAATTGTCACCCCAGAACCAAACCCTCCCGACCTTCTCAGGGATCACAGTAACAGGACACTCCCTTTCGCTCTCTCACTCGTATTTGTCCACAATCAGATAAAAAAGAGACACAAATGGACTTTACAATGTTTATTTGTGCTATCGATGTTCGAAATGGGGGTCTCTAGTTTGCAATGGTTTGCACCTTTGTCCAAGTAGGGACTCTTCTTCCTAGTCAGGGTAAGGGGGATACACTTCTAAAATAACCCCTGCTCACCCCGTTGGTAGCTTGCCATGAGCAGACAGGCTTATCTCAGAGGCAGTGTGTAAAGCATTTGTGCACACATACAGTAATACAGTGAAAACACTACAAATGGACACCACACCAGTTTAGAAAAATAAGTAATCTTTATCTAAACCAAAAAAGAACAAAATGACAAAAATCCACAATACAGTAAACAAAATATGACTTTTAAAAAGTAGAAATAGTTCTGTTCATTGAAAATGGTGGATGCAACACTTTCAGCACAAAGTACTTTGGATGTGTCAAAAACACAAGCAAAAAGGGTCGCAGAGAAAGTGATGCAATTGTTCCTTACACACAGGGAAGGTGATGCTTCGGTTCCTTGCTCCAGGGATGTGATGCATCAGTTCCTTACTGCTGCGTAGGGGTGGTGATCTGTCAGTTCCTTACTGGAGAGGAGGAGATGCGTCGCTTTCTTACTGCGTGGGGAGGTGATGTGTCCATTTCTTACTGCGTCCCCCAGTGATGCGACAGACCTGGTGCTTCGATGTGATGTGTGACGATCATGGATGATGTGAGGCGAGAAGATCTGGGATGCTCTGCGACAATTCCAGCCGCGTCCCCTCGAAGCGTCGGTTCTTACACAGCAGGGCCTATGTCAGAGTTGGTGCAGTGATCTCAGACCTCAAAGACTGGTGCACAGGACTTGTCGCATGGCAGACACATTAGCCGCGGGCCGGTGCTGCATCAATTCTTCGGCTGCAGCGATGTGTCAGAAATTCTTCTCGCACCGCTGTGATGCGTCGGAACCAGGCAATGCGTAAATGTTCACAGTTCTTAAATCTTTTGTAGTTCCCAGCCCCAGAAATAAACTCCAGAAGCCCATAACACTGGCAGGCACCTCTTGGCAGGTCAGAACTCCCATCAAAGGAGTTCTTGAGGGACAGGGGGTGAAGACTGCAGAACAGGAGGCAAGCTCTTCAAGCTCCTGGAGATCTTCCTCAAGCAGGGGATACAGCACACAGCAAAGTCCTTGTCCTTTCCTTGGCAGAAACATCCACTGCAGGCCAACCCCAGACTGCATACTTCAAAGGGGCAGTACTTCTCCTCCGTTTCCCCAGCTCTTCTCCTTGTCAAAGGTTCCTCTTGAATCCCAGAAGTATCTAAATCTCTGGGGTCTGGGACCCAATATTTATATAGCAAAATCATTTGTTCTCTGGTGGCAGAAAAGCTCTTTGCCCAGCCACAACCAGTTCTGTCCTCTCTGGTGCAGCTGCCCGGCAGGAGGTGGAGACAGCAGTGTCCAAGGCAGACCAGGCCTATTCAGGTGCAAGGAAATCTCCTCCCCCTAATCTAAATGCAGCCCAGGTCTGTTCAGCCCAGCCCTGACTCACTCAGGAAAGGCAGGACACACATCAACCCCCCACTACTAAAGCTAACCGTTTATAGACTATTGATCTCAAGGTTCAGTGGTGGACCCGGTACCTTAGCATACATAGGTGGCTGTTCTACATCTCTTCGGATGCAGTGTTCTTGTCTCTGAACCTTCTCTCAGTGATTTTGTTTTTTCCCTAGTTATATGACATGATAAGTGTATTCAAAACAGAATCTGCATTCTCCTATTATGTCTAGGTACTAGGTGTCTAGGTGACCTTACCTAGGCTGTCCAGACTAAGGGCCTGATTATGACTTTGGCGGTGTGGGAATGGGCCGTCACACCAGCACCCCACTCTTACACTGCCACGTTGACCACCCACCAGGTACCAAGTCACTTTGTGGTCTGGCAGGTGGGTGGTGCAGCATATTTTAGCCTTTGAACTGCAGCACAAAAGGACCGCCAAAGCAAGTTCCTGCACAGCATGGACTTTGCAGTCCATGCCGTATATGAACTTGTGTAAAGGCACACAAGGGGGCACGCGATGTGCCCCCCTGCATGCACACCCATGCACTGGGTCACCAGGGGGCCCTGTATGCCCCTCTTACTTTCCTGACAACCACACTTTTCATGACGGGCTCACCGTCATGAAAATTGTGGAGGTCAGGAAAGTTGTAATATGCTTGGCGCTGCTGCAGCGGTACCACCAGCATATTGCTGCCCCAGACCACCCACCACTGCCTAGGGATCAAGGATCACTGGCAGTTGTGGCGGTCCCATGGTGGTCTGACCGCCAAAGTTGTAATATGGCCAGTGCAACGGTAGCCGTCACGCCACCGCGGGGTTGGCGGTCCTATAGACCGTCAAAGTCGTAATTAGACCCTAAGTGCCAGGAAAATAATAAAATGCAAAACCATATGCTGGTTTTGTGTGAATATACTATGCGGCACAAAAGCAAACCTGATTATTAATGAAGTGTGCAAACCAAAAGTGGCCTACAACATGCATAATTAGGTTAGCATAGGGAAAACAACAATGAGCCATGTGAGAAACACACAACACAACTAGCATTCAATACTTCTCTTGGACTTTTGAAATACATTATTGTTAGGAGCTAATAGGGATTATTGTTAGTGGTTGGGGACATTGATGTCAATTACCATATTGGGCCTCTGATGCTCATCACTACCTGGGGTCATAGAAGGTCATTATAGTTTTGGCTCATTCCTGCTTGAGATTGATACTGACTTTTACTAATAAATGAGCAAAGCACCACAAACCAGTGACCCACATACGCCTACCCCTACCTCCCAGGCACCTCCACTCAGCCAGACTCTCACTAGCACACGTACTCCCCATTCAGAAGTCCAAAACCAGAGGCTGCACTTCGTCTTACAGCTCCCCTAAGGATGGAACGACCTGCCACATCACATCACAGTGTCCTTATCATTTCTTGAGCCGAAGAAATGGCTCTACGAATAAATGCACCAAAGAAACAGCTGCCTTCCCAACTGCATAGCGCCTGGATGCCCTCAAGGGTGATGAGTATGCCAAACAAATAAACAACATAATATAACACAACTTTGATTCTGATTACAGCCCGGGGCCATTAATGCTTAAAAGTGCCTGAGGCATAAATGTTTTTTCACACTGCAGCCATTGATGCTTAACACTGCATGGGGCTATAGGCACTCATTGTTTCCTGGGTTTAAAGATGTTCATAACTACATGAATCCATTAATGCTCATTACTGCCTAGAATCTTGTTTTTTTTTTACATCCATGAGCCAGTACAGTCATTTATTTGTATTGCTACCGATGGCCCTGAATTCACATTGCCATTATTGTCTGGAGCTATTAGTTATGCTGAGGTCAGAGGGGTGGAGGAGAGGATACATGAAAGGCCTTCTAAGATCCAGGGGATGTGGTTTGGTGGTCAGACAGTCCTTCACATTTTGGCCGAGAGAAATGTTCAAAGCATTGTCACACCGCACTCTGGGGCATATTATCAAGGGGCTTTATCTCCGCTTTTTTGGCTTTAAAAGCCAAGAAAGCGGAGATAAAATTATCTCCCTATTACCAAGCTGTCGCTAACACCAGTTAGCGACAGCTAATAGGAGATAGTGACCATCTTGGGCCCCGCTTTGCATGTCAGTGATATTTATCACTAATGACATGCAAAGTGGGCGTGCCAAGATGTTAGCGACTGAAAACAGTCGCTAACATCGCTATCTCCTATTACCAACTTTTGGAGATATTCGTGCTAAGAACAACTCGTTTTTACCAGTACTAACAAAGAGATCCAACCATTAATCAGATGGCAAACTCATGTCGCTGCCTATCTCATGCATGTGATCATTTCCTTTCTTATTGTTATCTATGTTAAGTAAAATGTAACAAATGTCTTTCACATTCGATTGTGTTTCTCAATGGCACAAAATGTCTTGAGTACAATCATATATGCAAATGAACAAAATGGCCTTAAATATTTCAGGACGAAATTCTTTATCTTACTCTCGGTTCTGCTCTTATTTCAGTATATCATTGCCTGAAAACACATATGTTTTGCTCAAGAAATCAGTGGCGGGCCCCCATAATGTCAGAGGAACATCACCCCCCTACTGCCAAAAAAGTGAAAAATAAAACGGTAATAAATTACCATTTTATTTTCCACTCCTCCCAGTCTGAGCAGTGTTTGGGGTAGGCATTGCTGCTGAATGGCAGCATGGAATGGTGCACACTCCACCAGTTTACACTGCACAAGTCGCTTTGGCTGACTGTCTTGCGGCGACCAGCCTGATATGCACAGTGTGAACCTCTCCACCTAGCTGTCTCAGACAGCTGGGTGGAGTCTGCTGGAGCACTGAGGTAGCCCGCTCCAGCCAATCCTAACTCTGATCTCATGCTGCTCATTGCAGCATGAGAGCAGCATTGGGATTTGAGAAGGGGTTTGCCTGAGGCTCCATGAAGTGCCCTAGCTTGCACTGATGCCAGATGAATGAAGGAAACTCGTATTAGATTTTTGCCCTCCACTGGGTTTGCCTCTCGGTCCCCCTGACACCCCTCCAGTTTTGAGGGTCACCACCTTCCGCTGAGTTCAACAAAGGTGTCTTACCCTGAACTAATTGCCCCTGTGCTTTTTTTCCTTAAAAATGCTCTTATTTTTTATTTCTTCATCAGGTCAAATGAGTGCCCTCCTAAAGAGCTGTCTTGGAAGTTGGAGCAGGCAATTAGTGAGACAAAAATAGGAAATACTGGAACAAGTCCGGCGCAAAAGGTTGTATGCCTCTTAAATTCTAAATAGCATGCAAGGACACGTGTTTAGTGTGTGGCTTACACAGCCTAGCCACACCCAAGATGGTTGTCTCTTGCAAGAATGCACTATACCAGAAACATCGCTTGATGGCAAAAAACACCTCTCCTCACATCATGCGCTTTCGGCGCTTCTGCCTAAATGTTCTGGCTAGCACTATAAAACATAATGGGATAATCAAATCCCTTCTATTAGGGAAGTGGAAGCAACCAAGGAGCACTCACAAAGACCCTAATTAGCAAACAGAGGGGCTTGTCAATACACCAACCCTTATAACAAGGCAATCTATTTTCTGCTGCACCCACCACCCTCACTTCACCGTATCACTGTCTTATCCTACTGAATTGTAACCATTTTCACCTCTAGAGGTTTGAGATTTCCATTAAGGAACACTTAAAATTCAATTTTTTGGCAAGGCCCAGAGGCCAATATTATGCATAAACCTTTATTGCTCCTCACACACAGCAGCAACAAGAATCTATGAACTAGAACACATTAGAACTCTAGAATATTGAACATGCATATAACCCATGCACTGATAAGTACATCCATTTAATGTCCTTAGTATTTGTATGAGTCTATTTGGTTTTAAGTTATTGTCTTTTTTAGTAATCTATGGCATAACAGAATGGCTGTGATTGTATTTAAAATGTTTGGTTGGTTGCTGTGTTTTGAGCACGGTAATTTGAGGTTTTAATTTGTTAACGGTATTGTGAAGGATCATTGTGTTTGACATTTGAATGGGGTTGCCTTTGGGAGGATTTTAACCCCTTCACTGCGGCGGCTATTCCGCCGCAGTGCTAAGGGGGCGGGGCGGCCGCACGGCGGCCGCATGCTGGTGACGGAACCGCTCCGTCACCAGCGTCGGTTGAGCTATGCTGGTGACGGAGCGGTTCCGTCATGGCCCGCCCCGCTCAATAGAACCCTCAGCGCAGGCGCGGAATTCGCGCCGCGCATGAGTGTTCTATCGAGCGGGGCGGGCCATAACGGAACCGCTCCGTCATCAGCACAGCGCACCCGCAGCTGATGACGGAGCGGTTCCGTCATCAGCGTGCAAGGGGTTAAAGGAGCTTGTATTTCATGGTGAGCACGTGAACACGTGTAATAGTGTAAGGAAAATGCAGGCGTATTGCTGAAGGGAAACGGTTCTTACCGTTGGCCTTTCAATTTGGACTGTGCGAGGGGGAGCGAGGCTGTGGTGAGTGAGGAGAGTTGAGCGTTCCATTGAAGATGCCCTGCTCGCCCGCATTGTAGCTCCGTCTTTGCAGCCTCGATGCGTCTCCTCAGTGAGCGCGGAACGTTCGATTCTGTGCACGCATTGAGGATTGTTTATTGATTGTTTGGGGCCACCGTACAACACGCAGCATGTGGCAGCCATTTTAGGTCATTGGGAATATGTATGAGTTTAGCATGGCTTGGAGACCGCCATGTTTTGGGGTGTACGATCGCCCAGCTGCGTGAAGGGAAGGTTGCTAGTCAGACGGAGGTCGATTGAATTTCATAGTGCAGGAGAGCAAATCGGGTTATTTATTTAACTAGAAAGTGCAGGTTTATTAGAATTTAGAGGAATTGTTGTAGTGTAAAGGGACTTGTTGAAGTTGTAAATAGGAGAAGACTACAGAATGTTTCTTTTTAGGTGAGTATAAGGATTACATAATTTGTTTTTTGTAGTGAAGGTAGCTAGAAAAGGTAAATTACGATGGAGCAAGTGGAAGGTTCAAGATTTGAAGACAAATTGAAAGTATATATAGACAAGATGTTTGGGGAGTTGACAGTGTCTTTGGAAACGAAAATAGAAAGTAGTGTAGAGAAAAGATTGAATGAGAAGGAGAGTAGGAAGAGGTCAGTAGAGGAGGAGAGATTTTTGTCCACAGAGGAAGTGGAGATTGTGGCCAGTGGGTCAAAACAAGCTAGAGTTTTCCTAATAAGTCTGGCCGTGACTCGAGGTAGGGATTGGATAAGGGTCTGAAGGGTTGTAAAGGCAGATTGTTTGAAGTTCTGGGGCCCCTCACAAAGGTGTTTGATTTGTGCGAGGAGGAGCATACAAATAACACAGGAGTGGATGTGGAGGAGTTACGCCAGTAGGTGGAAAGAGCTATTTGTCTGCTGGGTAACTCGAATGTGGCCTTGTACATTGAGAGGCCCAAAAGTATCTGGTTGAAGATCGATCCCAAGTTGGCAGTATTGTTTAGTAAGGAGTTTGGTGAGCGGAGTGAAGGTATGCTCTTCCAAAAAGAATTTGTCAGAGACATGTCCAGGTACATGGGTAGCTTTAATACTTTGCAAAAGGTTATAAGAAAGATTTTTGGTGTGGCCGGGAGAATGCAAGGTCGATTTCTCGGGCGTGGTTTTGGATACGGTTACAATTTCCCTTGCCAGATCAGGGAAGGTTCTACCTACAGAAAAAGAGGATGAGGTCCCGTGGGATGCGTTAGGAGAGGAGAGTAGGAAGCTCTACAGGTAAGATGTCGCAAAGACCTTATTTCTATCCATATAAAATTGGGCAGCAGACTAGCCCAGTTTGTTTCAAGATGGAGAGAAATAACCCAAGATCCATGGGTCTTGGAAACAGTGGGGGGATATTGTATAGATTTCATGAAGATTCCAGTGCAAGGGAGTTGTCTGAGTTTGCTGAGATTGCAAAGGATCTGGAGGAGTTAGTGTCACAGGAGGTAAAGGCTTTGGCCGAAAAAGGTGCTATTGAGGTTGCAAAGGAGGTTCCAGGGTGTTTTGTAAGCAATATATTTCTGGTGGAAAAGAAGGACAAGGGAATGAGGCCAGTGATAAATCTCAGAGAGTTGAATGATTGGGTGTGCTACAGCCACTTCATAATGAAGGGCATCCATATGCTGAGAGATCTGTTAAGAAAGGGAGATTGGATGACCCGGTTAGATCTGAAGGATGCATATCTGATGGTTCTAGTGTTTGTGGAGTACAGGGATTAGCTCCAATTCAGGTGGAAAGGCAGTCAATGGAGATTCAAAATTCTCCTGTTCGGTCTGACATTGTCGAAGTGGTGTTTTACGAAAGTGATGAAACCGGTAGTGGCATGATTGAGGTCCAGGGGTATTCAGTTGATTGTGTACCTGGACGATATTCTGAGTATGGCGTAGGAAAGCCTTTTGCCGTTACAGCAGATGGAGTTTGCAATTAAGGTTTTGGAGGATTTGGGTTTTATTGTGAACAGAGAGAAAGTGTGTGTGAAGCCTGCTCAGGAGATGCAGTTTTTAGGTTTTCAGATTCTGACCTTGGAATGTGTGTTAAAGTTGCCTATGGAGAAAGTGAAGAAGATTCGCAGGGAAGTGAAGAGAGTGAGGAATTCGAAATGGATAACATTGCAACGTTGCAGAGGTTGCTAGGTCTGCTCTCAGCTTCAATTCAAGCGATATTTCAAGCCCGCTTCACTACAGGGTGTTGCAAAGACTGAAAGCGTATTATTTGAGGCAGAGGGCGAAGTATTCGCAGAAAGTGAGGAATCAAGAGACCCAGGGAGAGTTGGAATGGTGGTTGATGAGTCTGGAAGTGTGGAATGGAAGAGCAATCTTTGGGGCGGCTACAGAGGTGGTGATAGAGTTGGATGCTAGCCTGTATTAATGGGGAGCAAGATGTGGGACTCTGACGACTGGGGTCTGTGGTCCATGGAGGAGAAGAGTTTGCATATAAATTGTCTCGAGCTCCTGGCGGGGTCCTTTTCTGTCAAGAGTTTCCTGAAAGGACAACCCAAATGTTGCATCCTGTTGAAGATGGACAACATATCGGCAGTGCGTTATATCAACAAATCGGGGGTCCTTCCTAACATGGGTTTAGCGGACTTGGCAAAGGAGTTTTGGAAATTTTGTTTGGACAAGGAGATAATGGTGCAAGTGCATTATTTTCCAGTGAAGAGCAATGTAGAAGCAGATTATAATTAAATGTATGAGAGGGATGTGAGCAATTGGAGATTGAACAGGGGGTGTTCCTAAGATTACAGGAGAGGTGGGGTCCACTGCAGGTGAATTTGTTTGCAGACAGGATGAATGCGCAATTAGAGGAATTTTACTGCTGGAGACCAGATCCAGATGCGAAAGGGATAGATGCCTTTCTGCAAGAGTGGAGAATGAGGAGGGTTTATGTGTTTCCTCCGTTCTCGATGATTCCGAGGGTGTTGATGAAGAAAGCAGAATTGGTGGTAATTACACCGCTTTGACAAGCCCAGGTGTGGTTCCCGGATGTAATGAGCTTGTTGGTGGAAGACCCTGTTTTGCTACCGAGTTTTCCAGAGGTGCTGATGGATGCACAGGGGAACATTCACGATCTAGTGATGGCAGGGCAATTAAGGCTTTTGGCTTTGCCGATTTCAAGAGAGTTTGGCAGGTGTCTGGATTATCAGAGGAGGCTTCAATTATAGATACAAACTATCTATAATTCTTTCCCCCTGCCCCCCAAAGACGGTGTTAAATGGTGGAGTTGATTCGCTCTCCCTAGTTCCCAGCTTGAAAATGTTCCCCTTTTGGATCTTGAGACTTTGGAGGAGCTGCTCAAAGGGCTTAAATCGGGCTCTCCTCTGGATGTGGCACCTCCTAGTGTTCTTCAAAAAGTAGCTGAAGTAGTGTCACCTGTTATACTGGATTGTATAAATTCCTCATTTAAAACTGGGATTGTGCCATTGCAATGGAAACATGCCAGAGTTAAAGGGCTTCTTAAAAAGCCTATGCTGGATCCTGAGAATTGGGGAAATTACCGCCCAATCGCCCTGCTTCCAGGGGTCACTAAACTCGCGGAAAAATATGCCAACCCAATCCTATCCGCGTTTTGGGAAAATAATGAACGGTTACATGCCACACAGACTGGTTTTAAACCCCGACAAGGAACAGAAACAGCTTTGCTGATTGCAGTAGAAGAAATCAGGAAGATCCTTAACGACGGAGGCTGCACGGCTTTTATCTTGTTGGACCTCAGCGCAGCCTTCGATACCGTTAACCATTGCCTCATGATACAAAAACTGAGTAATGCTGGAGTGACTGGACTGGCACTTAGGTGGCTTCAGTCTTTCCTTCAGGAGAGGGTATACTCGGTATTTGAAGGAGTTTGCTCCTCGAAAGCTATATCATTGACTTGTGGGGTGCCCCAGGGATCTTCCCTGAGCCCCACGATGTTCAATGTTTATATGAGTTTGTTGGCAGAAACAGTACTCCTATTTGGGGTACAGGTTGTATCTTATGCCGACGATACTCAATTGATTGTCCCCTTAAAACAGTCTAACCGCTCCGACCCTGATCTGGAGACTTGTCTTCAGAAAGTTTCGGGATGGATGGGCAGCTCCTTCCTGAAGCTTAACGGAGCTAAGACCGAGCTTATGCTCTTTGGGAATCTGCTCCTTTAAGCATTGACCATCTGTGGCCTTATTGTTTGGGTTCCCCCCGGCTCCTAAAAACCGAGTTAAGAGCCTAGGAGTATGGATCGATTGCAAGCTAGATTTTGGAGACCAATCCCGCAAAGTGGCAGCACACTGCTACGGATTGCTCAGAAGGTTCAGGAAGATACTCCCTATGCTTCCGTTTGCAGCAAGACGATTAGTGGTACAGGCTATTGTATTGTCTCGGCACGATTATGCTAACGAGCTATATCTGGGAGCCCCCTTGACCACCACCAACAGATTACAAATTGTACAGAATTGTGCAGCTCGTATGCTAATGAATGTTGCTAAACACCACGTCGGCTCGGCCGGCCCTGTCCTCTCTTCATTGGCTGCCTGTTCAGCATAGAGTTCAATTTAAGGCCCTCTGCATTATTCACAAATCGCTAGTAGGAAAGGGCTCACCTTTAATCTGTTCTTGGAGTCAACGTTATGTACCCAATAGTACTCTTAGGTCAGGGAATAAAGGCCTACTGTGTGTGCCTAAAATCAAACATGTGCAAAGTGGAGGGCGACTATTTTCATATAATGGACCGAGACTCTGGAACACTATTCCATTGTACATACGTTCCAAATCAGACCATCTTAAGTTTAGAAAACTGGTGAAAACTTTCCTCTTCCAGTAACTATCTCTTGGAACACCGGGTGTCTTAGCGCTGGGATGCCCATGGGTAACCATGTGCTCTACAAATGGTCTTTCATTCATTCATTCAATAATTCAGAGCTCATCAAGGGGTCTTGGGCGCCAGGTACAACTAAGGTCTACAGGTCAGCATGGGGAAGATGGTGTGGTTGGTGTGCTGAGAGGGACTTGTATCCCGTATCAGCTTCTGTAGTTGAAATTGTGAATTTTTTGTTGAGTTTGTTTAACCCGTTAAGTGCTGCCGTTGGCCGTTGAACGTTCGGAGCACTACCTGGCTGGTTCTGCGCACGTTCAGCGGCCGACGCAGCCCCACCCGTTTTTTAAAACGGCTGCACTGCCGCGAAATCGCGGCAGCGGCCAATGGGTTAAAAGAGGTTCAGTGAAATTGAGCAGATCCGCAATTTCAGCTGGTCATGTGTTGGTTGAAGGAGTGCAAGTTGGTCAAGACGCCCTGGTTAAAAGGATAATAAAGAGTGTTCGTTTGGAGTTGCCACCTAAAGCAAAGTATGCTTTTCTTTGGAATGTTTCAGTTGTGCTGAAGGAGTTGGATGGCTGTGGGTCCAATTCGGGTTTTTCAGTCTAAAGTCGTTGTCATGGAGGTTAGCAGTGTTCTTATGTTTGGTTTAATTTCGAAGAGTGTCAGATATTAGGGCTCTAGATGTGTCTTTGAGGAGGGAGTGTGTTTTGAGTTGCGGAAAAGAACCAAGACTATGTCTAGCATGATTTTTTACCCCAATATGGAATGGCATAGCAATGTTTGTGTGGTACGCTGTTGCAGGGAGTTTGAGAAGAGGCTGGAAGGACTGAGAGAGTGTGGTTGTTCACAGCTTTTGATTTCTTTCAGGAAATTGTTCAGAGCGGTATCGGCACCAACTTTAAGAGAGATGTGTTAAGGAGTGATGAGTAAGGCAGGTGTGGATGTGAGTGTATTTGAAGCTCATTCAGCAAGGAGTGATACTGCAAGTAAGGCCTTTATGTGCCAGTTTGAGTGGTATTATGGAAGCACCGATTGGTCTAATGATTTGACTTTTAAGAAGTTCTATTTTAAACCTGTGGAAAATGTGTTACAGAAAGTATTGAAAGAACTTTAAACATGCATAATATTGGCCTCCGGGTCTTGCCATAAAATGCAGATTTTCCACAGTTTTAATGGGAAGAAAATCATGATTTAATCAAAGGCAGGGAGGTTAATATTATCCCTCCCATTTTATGCCCAACACGTTTGACATATTTTATGTGCTGTTTGTTTGTTGCTTAGGCCAAAGTTAAGAAGAAGGAGATCGACGTGGGGGCCAGCGTCATGGAGTTTGGATTCAGGGGTTTGTAATTCACACTTCATCAAAAGGACTTTGTTTTATGCACAGCAAAAATAAGAAGGAAGATGGCTGCCAGTGCATGGGTTATATACATGTTCAATGTTCTAGAGTGCTAATGTGTTCTAGTTCTAAGATTCTTGTTGCTGTGTGTGAGGAGCAATAAAGGATTATGCATAATATTAGCCTCCGTACCTTTAATAAAATAATGATTTTTGTCTCATTAAACTGGAAAATCTACATTCACTAAGTTAAGACTAATATAAGACAGCCATGTGTCCAACATAAAATCACAGAGAATGTAATATATAGCCTTCACTCTCAACATAAACATGCATTCTTTATATCTAACGATAAAACAAGAAATCAACTATAAAATAAATCACTAATATTAACACTACTGTACACATATGGGCAAATTATGTTCTAAGTGGGACAAGAAGTATATTACCACCACATAAATCAAAACCAAAATCAAATAGATCTAATTAAGAGCCACTTAATGCTGTAGGATGGAACAAGGTCACTGTAGAAACAAACCAATGGATCATGCTTACAATGTAACTGTCTTTCAGGAATCAACAACACATAATCAAATGATTGCACTGTAACTCACTACACAATCAATCCATGCACTAAGTCACCCAATGACTACAACTTTTTTAACTGGTTAATGTCCCCCTTTTTAGGTTCTGCGTTGGACAGTGTGTTGGTTGTGCCTACATCCTGCCAGACATATTTAAGAATGTTCCCAGTTGGCTTTATTGGTCAGTAGACAGGGATCAGGGTATTGCTGAAGGCATATGGGGCTTTGGAGTAGGCTCTCCCTTGCCAGAGATGAAGGTGCATTGGTGCCCAAACACTTTAAATGTATATCTAAGTCTACAGTGTATCATGATCTGTAGGTTGAAAGATAGCAAGGACTGATCTATTGTGGTTGGGGCATTATAGGCAGAAGCAGACCCTCGTACGCACATATAGAAATAGTCCTCAGTGGTTGCATAACAACATTGTGACCTTATTTTTTAATACATTAATCTAATAATAAATTAATATTTTGTTGCATATATGACCTTTGATCTACAGGTTACGCATAATTCGCACATGGGGTACATCTGTATGATTAAATATTACTGTTTTGACCTCAGACTGCACTTGCCAAATGGATGCCATATTTACGTAAATTTCTTTGTCCTTCTTTGTTTTCCATACTCTGTGTATTGCAAGTCATTACCCACAATACAGTGTCTGATCAAGCTTGCTGTGCAAGCAAAACGAGTAACTGGATTAAAACCAACTTCTGGTGAAAAGCAATATACTCTGAGTGATTGCATTATTGGACTAATTTTGCAATGCAGAGTCCTGTATGCTCCACCGGCTGTAAGCGATCCTCTGCACAGGGAGGGGGAAGACAAAAGGAGCAGCAACTGAGAAACCTCATGTGTGTGTGTATATATATGGGTTGAAACAGTACAGCCACAAACAGTTGTGCTCAAAACGAAATACGCACAAAAACAATACAGTTTCGTGTTGAACGTAAACGTAAACAAAAGGAAGCCGGTTGGTTTTTCAATGAGTAGCCAAATCGAGAGGGTTTTTTCCAAGAGAAAAAATGGAAATTGTTGATTATTGGAATAATACAATCTAGAGATGTTTGCTGCCACAAATTGTATCTCCACAATAGTACGATATAAAAAAATACATAGATACATGCATTGATTGATGACCACAACCTCCATAAACCTTTGCAAACGCAATAGGTAGTGACGTTAGAAGTCACATGTTTGGCTTACTATTCCTTATAGGATGGTTTGAATGTAATGTGATATCAACCGTGAGCAAGTTGACTGTGTGTAACGAAACGCGTTGGTACTTTTTGTCACTGTATGCTGCTGGTTAATTAAAATGAACTGAGAAATACGAAGATCCTGTGAGTGTGTCCTACTTTTCCGAGGAGGAAGCTGTTGGTATATATATATATATATATATATATATATATATATATATATATATATGGAATATGCTCACAGAAAGGAAAGACGAGGGTATCCTCCAATGGGAAGAGTATTGTTACTTGAAATGTGATTACCCCAGAACCCCTATTTTCTACCTTTTACCAAAGGTCCGCAAAAGTCCCAATACACCACCTGGGAGACTGATTGTCTCCTTGATAGGATGTGTCTCTGAACACATCTCCAAGTATATAGACCATTTTCTTCGTGATTATGTGGAGATGTTACTATTATATATAAGAGACATAAAAGACTCCCAGGGCAAACTCAGCAACATCACCTGGAAAGAGGACTTTCCCATGATCACAATGGATGTAAATTCTCTTTACCCTATTATTGATCATTCACTGGGTATACAATGATGTCAACACTTTCTCAACAACTGCAACATTTTCTACCTGGAACACACTGAAATGTTATTGAAACTTATGGAATTTTGTCTCCTTAACAATATCTTTCTATTCAATGGCACAATGTACAAGCAAGTCCCTGGCACTGCTATGGGCATTTGCTTTGCCCCTAGCTTTGCCAACTTGTTCTTTGGCGTGTGGGAAGAGGAGGTCTTCAAGAAACTTAACCCAGATCCCAATGGTAATAGGGTCTTCAGATAGTATAGGTACATTGACGATCTGTTCATGGTGAGGAGAGGGAGTGAGGAGAGTACAAAAAACACCATTACCCAACTCAATGACAACACTTTCAACCTTATCCTCACATACACCATGAGCAAGAAACAGATCACATTTCTTGATGTGGTATTTGAAATAGAGAATTACCAAATGGACACCAAACTCCATAGAAAAACCACAGCAAGGAACCGTTGTCTCCATGCTTTCAGGTGCCACCCTGAGATACTCAAATGGAGTATTCCATTTGGTGAGCTGCTGAGAGCAAGGAGAAACTGCAGCACACAAGAACATTTCCTAAAAAAATTCCTAGCAGAACAAGAGAACATAATCACAAGATTCAAAGAAAGAGGGTATCCCAACTGGTTACTGTCTAAAGCTAAAGAGAAAGTTAGCAAAATCAAAAGAGAGGAAACATTGGAAGACAAACCCACCCAGAGGAAGACACTACCTCCAGAGTAATCCTCACGCACAATAGAGAATCTAAAACGATAGCAAGAATCCGAAATCGTAACTGGAACATCCTTTCTAGTGACCCATCCCTAGGTCACACAATACAGGATCGACCACACATCACATGCAGAAAAGGAAGAAATCTTAGATATTTTCTAGTTAGGGGGGACATCACTAATACACATTTAAAGACACAGTTTGGTCTGCAGGGATGTTTTCCCTGTGGCCACGGTAAAGCTTGTAGGAACAGCACTATGAGGAGAACATATCAGACTCCGACAGGGGAAAGAATGATCAAACAATTCTTTTACCTTGCTTTCTACACAGTTTCCGACCACACCTTCATCAACAGACTTTACAACATTGGCATTCATCAAAACGCCCTCAAGTGGATTTCCTCTGTCCTCACAGGATGCACTCAGAGCATCCGGCTGCTTTTCTTCACCTCCAAACCCAAGGAAATCTTATGCTGCATACCCAAAGGATCATCCCTCAAACCCACCTTGTTCAACACATACATAGCCTCCCTCGCAGACATCGTCAGATCCCATGGCCTCAACATAATTTCCTATGCAGACAACACAACTAATCTGCTTGCTCACCGAAGACCCCTCCACCACCAGAATCAACTTCTGCTACGCCATGACCAATGTTACCAACTGGATGTGAGACAACCGCCTTAAACTCAACTCCGACAAGACAGAAGTACTGATCTTTGGGAAGAACACAACCGTATGGACCACATTTTGGTGGCCAGAATAACTCAGACAAACACCCACACCTACAGACCATACACACAAGTCAACAAACTTGCCTCCTCCTGCTTTCAGACCCTTTGCATGCTCCGCAGACTCTTCAGATAGATCCGAATCTACACCAGAAAAACTGTCACTCAGGTCCTCGTCACCTTCCGCCTTGCCTACGGCAAAGGTCTCTACCCCGGCTTCTCCACCCAGCTCCTCAAAAGACTCCAGACCATATAGAATGCTGCAGCCAGACTCATCCTGGACCTCCCTAAACGGACCCACATCACTCTCACCTCAGAAATCTCCACTGGCTCCCCATCCAGAAGAGATGCCAGTTCAAGATCCTCATGCACACCTGCAAAGCTCTGCATGACCAATGTACATTAACCAACAACTGAAATTCCACCTACCCGATAGACAGCTGTGCTCCCTCTCACAAACCTGTGCGCACATCCCCTGCATCCATCACTGCTGCAGCGGGGGCCGCTCCTTCTCCTACAATGCCACAAAGAACAGGAATGACCTACCCCTCCATTTTTGAAAAGCACTCTCACTGGCAGACTTCAGGAAGAAACTGACCCGACCCTTCAAAGGAGACGTTGCAACTACAGCACTCCACTAGGGTTGACAGTGCTGTGCTATACATTAATGAATATACTATTCAAAACATTGATATTATTTCAAACGATATTACTTACCTCAAAAAACAGTATTATTGTCAATGATATTTGTGCATCACAATATTTGTGTATCACAATATTTATCTTCCGATAAATCTGCCTCCAGATATTTTTAAATCAATATTTTTTCCAAACACCTTGTGGGAAAGGCTGGAGGCAACCACAATTACTTTCTCCCAGATGTCCAACCTTGGAAACCTGGAGCAAAAAATCATCGTCGGATGATGTCCAGGTGCCTCAAACTTAGCAGGCACTCAGAAAAGTTCTCTGACCTTTGCCATATGTCATGCTTTCTGACTTCACCAAACTACATGGGCAAAGTTCAAACTTTAGAGGCCTATCTGGAGGTCCGGCACACCAGATAACGATTAGATCGCTGTGTAGGCAGTCAGAAACTGCCTTTTTCAACTGCGGCTTGTGCAGGCACACAGGAAAAGGGCAGTTTGTGCACATCCATGCACTGTGTGCCAGGCACCATGTGGTGGCTGGCTTACGGTCCATGGATGCGTGGGGAGTACTTCATGTGTCCCCCAGCCCACTTAGCACTTAGCAGTGACCTACACGGGATAGTCCCTGTTTTGGGCCACCAAAGTCTCTTGCCGGCTGCCTTTTCATGGTGGTGGGACTGCCATGAAAAGGCAGTCAGAAAGTGATATCCTAATCTCTAATGTGGTGCCTGCACAGGCACCACCCCCATTGTAGGGTTAGGAATCAGACCGCCATCCTGACGGGATCTTTGATCCTGTCGGAGGTGGTGGACCTATCCCCAAAGCTCTACCCTTAGACTGACTGTATTTTAATCTTGCGGCCAGATAATTTCCCAGGATGTTAGACGCGCCGCCACCGACTGCCTGTCATTGGTGGTGTTCCTTAAGTTTTTACAGCAAATGCCACATATTTTTTTTCTCACAAATGCATGGAGATGGAGCTGCTAATGAGCACTGGTTTGCCACTACTAACTTATCAAAACGAATTTGGTATAAAGAAAAGCTAAAGAGCAAATAATGAGTTCAAGATTTAGCATGACTAATTCTGCAATACACCAGACAATTCTACCTCCAGAATTCTTTTAAGGTATGTGCAGGCAATGACATCAATAGTTTTGCAATGTTGTTAAGTTACTGGTCTCTATTTTGTCCTTGTACTCTAATAGCATTATTTTGAGGTCTCGGCTTAGAGACGCGCGAAGCGCGTTCTCGCCAGAGAACTATAGCAATAGTTTCAGCCGACAAACCTGACAAGAGCTGGCCACGCGCCCAGCATTGTGAATGGGAGAGGGAGCGACAAGAGCTGGCCACGCGCGGATTTGGTCGGGAGCACGCTCACGGCGGCGACGGCATCTCCGCCGCGCGCCGATGACAGCTCTCTTCCTCAGCAGCCTTTACCTGGCTACATCTGCCGCACCTGATGTGCCCCCTGAAGTCCTGAAGTGTGCGCTGTGCGAGTCTCACCCGCATCACGACTCGCACAGCCTCTCTGCCTCGCCTGCGCCCTGGGTCACTGAGCGTACGCCAGGCGGCGTGGGCACTGTAAGCGCACCACCCTACGAGTCGCACCTGCCTGGTACGACTCGTACACTCACTTCGAATCGTACCATCTCCCAAGTACGCTCCCGAGTATGCATCTCACGCGGGATGCGTGAGACTCGGTAGGTTCGTGCCCCGATCGGCGTACGAGGCGCACAGAGGTGTTCAGGCCTCACGGACAGTGCGTCCCCGCCTTAGGTCTTGCCTGCAAGCTAGGGAGATAATTTCAAAAAGGGGGTGGTGATGGACAGAGTATCTGAGTTAATTAGAACACTCCTACCCAGTCAACAGATCAGGGCTTGATCCATCACCGTTTTTTAGCTCACTGCACCATCCCAGTTCAGAACCTGGCTATATGCAAATTAGTCTGTCCCTGGCCCAGTGCATCATGGGAACAGGGCAGACCAAACTACCAAGCCAATTCTTCACTGGAAAGGAAACAAGCTTCCGGGGACCGGTTTCTGGCATAACAGCCGTCTTCGGCCCGGCTTGCTTGAATCCTGATGGTGCAGTGAGCAAGGGACTCATGTCTGAGCATACCCTTCCACACTTATGGTGGCCAAAATAATTTCAAAAAGGGGGTGGTGATGGACAGAGTATCTGAGTTAATCAGAACACTCCTACCCAGTCAACAGATCAGGGCTTGATCCATCACCGTTTTTTAGCTCACTGCACCATCCCAGTTCAGAACCTGGCTATATGCAAATTAGTCTGTCCCTGGCCCAGTGCATCATGGGAACAGGGCAGACCAAACTACCAAGCCAATTCTTCACTAGAAAGGAAACAGGCTTCCGGGGACCGGTTTCTGGCATAACAGCCGTCTTCGGCCCGGCTTGCTTGAATCCTGATGGTGCAGTGAGCAAGGGACTCATGTCTGAGCATACCCTTCCACACTTATGGTGGCCAAAATAATTTCAAAAAGGGGGTGGTGATGGACAGAGTATCTGAGTTAATCAGAACACTCCTACCCAGTCAACAGATCAGGGCTTGATCCATCCCAGTTCAGAACCTGGCTATATGCAAATTAGTCTGTCCCTGGCCCAGTGCATCATGGGAACAGGGCAGACCAAACTACCAAGCCAATTCTTCACTGGAAAGGAAACAAGCTTCCGGGGACCGGTTTCTGGCATAACAGCCGTCTTCGGCCCGGCTTGCTTGAATCCTGATGGTGCAGTGAGCAAGGGACTCATGTCTGAGCATACCCTCCACACTTATGGTGGCCAAAATAATTTCAAAAAGGGGGTGGTGATGGACAGAGTATCTGAGTTAATCAGAACACTCCTACCCAGTCAACAGATCAGGGCTTGATCCATCACCGTTTTTTAGCTCACTGCACCATCCCAGTTCAGAACCTGGCTATATGCAAATTAGTCTGTCCCTGGCCCAGTGCATCATGGGAACAGGGCAGACCAAACTACCAAGCCAATTCTTCACTGGAAAGGAAACAAGCTTCCGGGGACCGGTTTCTGGCATAACAGCCGTCTTCGGCCCGGCTTGCTTGAATCCTGATGGTGCAGTGAGCAAGGGACTCATGTCTGAGCATACCCTTCCACACTTATGGTGGCCAAAATAATTTCAAAAAGGGGGTGGTGATGGACAGAGTATCTGAGTTAACCAGAACACTCCTACCCAGTCAACAGATCATGGCTTGATCCATCACCGTTTTTTAGCTCACTGCACCATCCCAGGTCAGAACCTGGCTATATGCAAATTAGTCTGTCCCTGGCCCAGTGCATCATGGGAACAGGGCAGACCAAACTACCAAGCCAATTCTTCACTGGAAAGGAAACAAGCTTCCGGGGACCGGTTTCTGGCATAACAGCCGTCTTCGGCCCGGCTTGCTTGAATCCTGATGGTGCAGTGAGCAAGGGACTCATGTCTGAGCATACCCTTCCACACTTATGGTGGCCAAAATAATTTCAAAAAGGGGGTGGTGATGGACAGAGTATCTGAGTTAATCAGAACACTCCTACCCAGTCAACAGATCAGGGCTTGATCCATCACCGTTTTTTAGCTCACTGCACCATCCCAGTTCAGAACCTGGCTATATGCAAATTAGTCTGTCCCTGGCCCAGTGCATCATGGGAACAGGGCAGACCAAACTACCAAGCCAATTCTTCACTGGAAAGGAAACAAGCTTCCGGGGACCGGTTTCTGGCATAACAGCCGTCTTCGGCCCGGCTTGCTTGAATCCTGATGGTGCAGTGAGCAAGGGACTCATGTCTGAGCATACCCTTCCACACTTATGGTGGCCAAAATAATTTCAAAAAGGGGGTGGTGATGGACAGAGTATCTGAGTTAATCAGAACACTCCTACCCAGTCAACAGATCAGGGCTTGATCCATCACAGTTTTTTTAGCTCACTGCACCATCCCAGTTCAGAACCTGGCTATATGCAAATTAGTCTGTCCCTGGCCCAGTGCATCATGGGAACAGGGCAGACCAAACTACCAAGCCAATTCTTCACTGGAAAGGAAACAAGCTTCCGGGGACCGGTTTCTGGCATAACAGCCGTCTTCGGCCCGGCTTGCTTGAATCCTGATGGTGCAGTGAGCAAGGGACTCATGTCTGAGCATACCCTTCCACACTTATGGTGGCCAAAATAATTTCAAAAAGGGGGTGGTGATGGACAGAGTATCTGAGTTAACCAGAACACTCCTACCCAGTCAACAGATCAGGGCTTGATCCATCACCATTTTTTAGCTCACTGCACCATCCCAGTTCAGAACCTGGCTATATGCAAATTAGTCTGTCCCTGGCCCAGTGCATCATGGGAATAGGGCAGACCAAACTACCAAGCCAATTCTTCAATGGAAAGGAAACAAGCTTCCGGGGACCGGTTTCTGGCATAACAGCCGTCTTCGGCCCGGCTTGCTTGAATCCTGATGGTGCAGTGAGCAAGGGACTCATGTCTGAGCATACCCTTCCACACTTATGGTGGCCAAAAAATAATTTCAAAAAGGGGGTGGTGATGGACAGAGTATCTGAGTTAATCAGAACACTCCTACCCAGTCAACAGATCAGGGCTTGATCCATCACCGTTTTTTAGCTCACTGCACCATCCCAGTTCAGAACCTGGCTATATGCAAATTAGTCTGTCCCTGGCCCAGTGCATCATGGGAACAGGGCAGACCAAACTACCAAGCCAATTCTTCACTGGAAAGGAAACAAGCTTCAGGGGACCGGTTTCTGGCATAACAGCCGTCTTCGGCCCGGCTTGCTTGAATCCTGATGGTGCAGTGAGCAAGGGACTCATGTCTGAGCATACCCTTCCACACTTATGGTGGCCAAAATAATTTCAAAAAGGGGGTGGTGATGGACAGAGTATCTGAGTTAATCAGAACACTCCTACCCAGTCAACAGATCAGGGCTTGATCCATCACCGTTTTTTTAGCTCACTGCACCATCCCAGTTCAGAACCTGGCTATATGCAAATTAGTCTGTCCCTGGCCCAGTGCATCATGGGAACAGAGCAGACCAAACTACCAAGCCAATTCTTCACTGGAAAGGAAACAAGCTTCCGGGGACCGGTTTCTGGCATAACAGCCGTCTTCGGCCCGGCTTGCTTGAATCCTGATGGTGCAGTGAGCAAGGGACTCATGTCTGAGCATACCCTTCCACACTTATGGTGGCCAAAATAATTTCAAAAAGGGGGTGGTGATGGACAGAGTATCTGAGTTAATCAGAACACTCCTACCCAGTCAACAGATCAGGGCTTGTTTCATCATTGTTTTTTAGCTCACTGCACCATCCCAGTTCAGAACCTGGCTATATGCAAATTAGTCTGTCCCTGGCCCAGTGCATCATGGGAACAGGGCAGACCAAACTACCAAGCCAATTCTTCACTGGAAAGGAAACAAGCTTCCAGGGACCGGTTTCTGGCATAACAGCCGTCTTCGGCCCGGCTTGCTTGAATCCTGATGGTGCAGTGAGCAAGGGACTCATGTCTGAGCATACCCTTCCACACTTATGGTGGCCAAAATAATTTCAAAAAGGGGGTGGTGATGGACAGAGTATCTGAGTTAATCAGAACACTCCTACCCAGTCAACAGATCAGGGCTTGATCCATCACCGTTTTTTAGCTCACTGCACCAACCCAGTTCAGAACCTGGCTATATGCAAATTAGTCTGTCCCTGGCCCAGTGCATCATGGGAACAGGGCAGACCAAACTACCAAGCCAATTCTTCACTGGAAAGGAAACAAGCTTCCGGGGACCGGTTTCTGGCATAACAGCCGTCTTCAGCCCGGCTTGCTTGAATCCTGATGGTGCAGTGAACAAGGGACTCATGTCTGAGCATACCCTTCCACACTTATAGTGGCCAAAATCATTTCAAAAAGGGGGTGGTGATGGACAGAGTATCTGAGTTAATCAGAACACTCCTACCCAGTCAAGAGATCAGGGCTTGATCCATCACCGTGTTTTAGCTCACTGCACCATCCCAGTTCAGAACCTGGCTATATGCAAATTAGTCTGTCCCTGGCCCAGTGCATCATGGGAACAGGGCAGACCAAACTACCAAGCCAATTCTTCACTGGAAAGGAAACAAGCTTCCGGGGACCGGTTTCTGCCAGAAACCGGTCCCCGGAAGCTTGTTTCCTTTCCAGTAAAGAAGTGGCTTGGTAGTTTGGTCTGCCCTGTTCCCATGATGCACTGGGCCAGGGTCAGACTAATTTGCATATAGCCAGGTTCTGAGCTGGGATGGTGCAGTGAGCTAAAAAACGGTGATGGATCAAGCCCTGATCTTTTGACTGGGTAGGAGTGTTCTGCTTAATTCAGATGCTCTGTCCATCACCACCCCCTTTTCTGAATCGTTTTGGCCACCACAAGCGTGGAAGGGTATGCTCAGATGTGAGTCCCTTGCTCACTGCACCATCAGGATTCAAGCAAGCCGGGCCGAAGACGGCTGTAACGCCAGAAACTGGTCCCCGGAAGCTTGTTTCCTTTCCAGTAAAGAATTGGCTTGGTAGTTTGGTCTTCCCTGTTCCCATGATGCACTAGGCCAGGGTCAGACTAATTTGCATATAGCCAGGTTCTGAGCTGGGATGGTGCAGTGAGCTAAAAAACGGTGATGGATCAAGCCCTGATCTTTTGACTGGGTAGTAGTGTTCTGCTTAATTCAGATGCTCTGTCCATCACCACCCCCTTTTCTGAATCGTTTTGGCCACCACAAGCGTGGAAGGGTATGCTCAGATGTGAGTCCCTTGCTCACTGCACCATCAGGATTCAAGCAAGCCGGGCCGAAGACAGCTGTAATGCCAGAAACCGGTCCCCGGAAGCTTGTTTCCTTTCCAGTAAAGAATTGGCTTGGTAGTTTGGTCTGCCCTGTTCCCATGATGCACTGGGCCAGGGTCAGACTAATTTGCATATAGCCAGGTTCTGAGCTGGTATGGTGCAGTGAGCTAAAAAACGGTGATGGATCAAGCCCTGATCTTTTGACTGGGTAGGAGTGTTCTGCTTAATTCAGATGCTCTGTCCATCACCACCCCCTTTTCTGAATCGTTTTGGCCACCACAAGCGTGGAAGGGTATGCTCAGATGTGAGTCCCTTGCTCACTGCACCATCAGGATTCAAGCAAGCCGGGCCGAAGACGGCTGTAATGCCAGAAACCGGTCCCCGGAAGCTTGTTTCCTTTCCAGTAAAGAATTGGCTTGGTAGTTTGGTCTGCCCTGTTCCCATGATGCACTGGGCCAGGGTCAGACTAATTTGCATATAGCCAGGTTCTGAGCTGGGATGGTGCAGTGAGCTAAAAAACGGTGATGGATCAAGCCCTGATCTTTTGACTGGGTAGGAGTGTTCTGCTTAATTCAGATGCTCTGTCCATCACCACCCCCTTTTCTGAATCGTTTTGGCCACCACAAGCGTGGAAGGGTATGCTCAGATGTGAGTCCCTTGCTCACTGCACCATCAGGATTCAAGCAAGCCGGGCCGAAGACGGCTGTAATGCCAGAAACCGGTCCCCGGAAGCTTGTTTCCTTTCCAGTAAAGAATTGGCTTGGTAGTTTGGTCTGCCCTGTTCCCATGATGCACTGGGCCAGGGTCAGACTAATTTGCATGTAGCCAGGTTCTGAGCTGGGATGGTGCAGTGAGCTAAAAAACGGTGATGGATCAAGCCCTGATCTTTTGACTGGGTAGGAGTGTTCTGCTTAATTCATATGCTCTGTCCATCACCACCCCCTTTTCTGAATCGTGCAAGCTAGGGAGGGCGTGTTTGGAGCCTCTTGTTACCCCCTAAAAGAAGAAACAGTGCCTGAGGCCCAGTAAAGTGGTTTTAGGGGCATTTAACACTGTTTGAAGATTGAACATTGCTAGTAAAAACTGTGACAGCTGTGAGCCCGTGCCGGAGGAGCATCATCAGAGCTGTGTGAATAATAACAGCTGTAAGCCCGTGCCTAAGGTGCATCAGAGCTGTGTAAATAATAACTGCGTCAGCCCCGTGCGTGAGGTGCATCATCAGAGCTGTGTGAATAATAACACCTGTGAGCCCGTGCCTACGGTGCATCATCAGAGCTGTGTGAATGATAACTGCGTCAGCCCCGTGCGTGAGGTGCATCATCAGAGCTGTGTAAATAATGACAGCTGTGAGCCCGTGCCTAAGGTGCATCATCAGAGCTGTGTGAATAATAACAGCTGTGAGCCCGTGCCTAAGGTGCATCAGAGCTGTGTAAATAATAACTGCGTCAGCCCCGTGCGTGAGATGCATCATCAGAGCTGTGTGAATAATAACAGATGTGAGCCCGTGCCTAAGGTGCATCATCAGAGCTGTGCGAATAATAACTGCGCCAGCCCCGTGCGTGAGGTGCATTATCAGAGCTGTGTGAATAATAACAGCTGTGATCCCGTGCCGGAGGTGCATCATCAGAGCTGTGTGAATAATAACAGCTGTGAGCCCGTGCCTAAGGTGCATCAGAGCTGTGTAAATAATAACTGCGTCAGCCCCGTGCTTGAGGTGCATCATCAGATCTGTGTGAATAATAACAGCTGTGAGCCCGTGCCTAAGGTGCATCATCAGAGCTGTGTGAATGATAACTGCGTCAGCCCCGTGAGTGAGGTGCATCATCATAGCTGTGTGAATAATAACAGCTGTGAGCCCGTACCTAAGGTGCATCAGCAGAGCTGTGTGAATAATAACAGCTGTGAGCCCGTGCCTGAAGGGCATCATCAGAGCTGTGTAAATAATAACTGCGTCAGCCCCGTGCGTGAGGTGCATCATCAGAGCTGTGTGAATAACAACTGTGAGCCCGTGCGTGAGGTGCATCATCAGAGCTGTGTGAATAATAACAGCTGTGAGCCCGTGCCTAAGGTGCACCATCAGAGCTGTGTGAATAATAACTGCGTCAGCCCTGTGCGTGAGGTGCATCATCCACATTGCTCAGGTCACCCAAATTCCTGCACTCTCTACCACACTGCTTTCAAAAACAGCATACTCTTGCACACACTCTCACTGCTCACCAATTCAAAGTTTGCTAAAAATTTTATGCAACGCATTGTCATACACAATGCCAATAACTCAAACATTAATGCTGCGAGACCTATTGCATTGTAAATGCTTGTTAAATGATGCAACCATTTTGATATTATGCAATCAGGACGATCCCGAACTTTATGCATGTACTTAAAAACGTTTACTGGATACGTATGTGAATGTTTTAATGATTTATGTTCTATTTTATGAAACAATGACTTTGAAAAGCAAACAAAAAATATATCTTCAAAAGAGCACATAACAGGCTTGACCGACCATGGCTCAGATAAAGCTATTTGTTAAAACCTTCTGTGTCGCTGGTATATAAGAGGTGTTAACGCGGGATTACTGGTTACTAGTTACCTTACCAAATCCCAAACTATGTCGACTGAATCGTTGATACCTGTCATTGAGTAAAAGGTAATCTTACAATGAATCAATAAATTTAAGAACTTACACCACTCTAAATGACCACTGACCAAATTTTAAGTTTCAAAGATTTAATATAAAGTCAAAGATAACTGAAGATACAAACTTCTCAAAATGAGATTAAGAAGATAAATCGGTATCACTATGAACATGAACTTTTTGAATAGTCTGAGTCTGAAAAACAGAATAATAAGTACAAGCTCGAAAACCATCAGGGTTGCCAAAATGGATACAAGTTGCAACCTCAAAGTCATTACAGAAAAGAAAATTAAGGTTAGTCTGTCCCTACCCTATACTAAGTGACATCCCTACTTAGCAAGATCTTTACCCCTCTAGGTGTCAGCCGTGGTGACTTCCTAAGAAGATCACGCACTTCTCTTTGTCTCTTCTCTGATAATGGGTCTCTCCTGATCAGCCTATCTGCCTACCCATCCGCTTCCTTAGGCTCCCAAAATCATCTGCTCTGCTCTCCTCCCGGGTCTCTTTCCCTAATACCAAATCACATTTCCAATAGAAACGCCCCTTGGGACGCCCCTCACGTGGTACATCTTTGCGCGGCAAACTCCATGATGGTACTCTTGAAGACCCTCGTTAAAGTTGACCTTGGTTCCCAGGCTTCTTCTCCAGTGCGCTGATACCCCCTGAAATTCCTGGAAACTCCTACAGGCCTGCGCAAGGCGCCACTGAACAAAGCCCCTTTCATTCTAGCTGATTAAGACCCTCGCACCTGCATACAGCTCGTCCTGCAGTGGGCCTCAAATTCCAGACTCCACCATATCTATAGGTCATAAAATATAAGCGAAGCTCTGTACTTGACACCTCTCGACTTCTCCTCTAACGAGCACATGGCACATCAAAGGAGATGACATTATCAGTTCAGGCCTACTTGATTTACATGAAGCGAGTCCCTGCACTCTGAAACCATTTTACTTGATTTAAACAGCATTCTTAACTAACATACATTTCTTAAAGTACACATCTATAAAGCATATATTTCAAACTAAATTCGATAGTACATTTTGGAAGAACCACGTTAACCCCATCCCACATTATTTTAGCAGCACGTTTAGATTTGCTTGTGAATTGCCATGAGGCCTACACAATATACTGGATTTTTAGAGTTACATTCAACTCTTACATTATTCCTTTAACATGAGAACGTGAGGTTTTCATATTCATCCCAAACATTTCTACATTAGTCTCACACAGTTATGATTATTGTTACTCTACTCAAACATTCTATGCATTTCACTACTGAATATAAGACACTCGGTGTATTTCACTTCTAAATATAAACACTCTGGTGCAAAGTACATGTTAACTAACTACGTGCTTGTAAATATGGTACACTTATACATTTTTTTCCCCAAACTTGTGCTCTCTCAGTCCCCCCTTTGATGACCTTCTGGGGTCATCACCATCAAGACACAGTGGCCCACATGCATCAAGCATTTTTGCAGTCGCAGACGGTGCGATTCCTTAAAATCGGCCGTTTGCGAATGCAAAAGTGCTTGTTGGGATGCATCATGCCATTTTAGAAGTCGCATCTTTTTTACGATTTCTAAAATTGCGTTAGCATTTAAGAAATCGCAATTGTGCGATTTCTTAAATGCTATGCATCATTAAAGAAAAATATGCGTTTATTTAAATTGGAAGTGCAATTTACCACGAAGTTCAACTTCGTGGTAAATTGCGAAATTGATTCAAAATGCACAAAAATGCATTTTTTAAACTGTAAAGTTACACACACACATGTCCTTAGGACATGTGTGTATGTAACTTATGCTGAAAAGTACATTTCAGGGGTGCAGGGGGGGGTCCTTTGGACCCCCCCCTGCACCCATGAAATTTTCTAAGTGCCACTCGCAATTTCCATTGACTCCTATGGGCTTTGGCCCATAGGAATCAATGGGAATTGCGAAAATTAAGTTAAGAAATCGGTATTTCTTTGGGATTCGGTAAAAAATGCGATTTTTACCGAATCCCACAAGAATACCGAAAATATTGATGCATATAATTTTGCATTTCTTAATTTGCGATTCCTTATTTTTCGCAAATTAAGAAATGCAAAAAGACACAATGATGCATGTGGGCCTAAAAATGTAGAACCCTTCAAAGTGAAGTCATGGCTGTGCCACTTCTTTTCATACTCTCTAATGCTTTCAGACTCTTGTATTGAGTGTCCTGCATCGCTGTCAACTCTTCCTCCTGTTTCCTCATAGTTCTCTGCAACCTATTTGCTCTATAACATTGATACAAACGCACCAATCCCCACAAAGTGATTACACAAATCACTATTATGATGATGGGTTTCAGTATGTACCAAACGATACCCTTTCCTAAGTTGGCAAACCAACTTCCAACTTTACCCATTCCATGACCTACTTTTTCCCACACATTTACCTTTGCCAGGTCCTCAATTTCGTAGTGTATGGCAGTGATGTTTTGTATATACTTCTCTAGAGGTTTTGAATTGTCTGGAATGTAAGTGCAGCATTCCTGGACCTTCAAAGCCTTACAGACTCCTCCCTCTTTAGCTAACAGAACGTCTAAAGCAAGTCGGTTCTGAAGAACCATTGCCCTAATCGATTGCATCTCCCCTTCTATCAGCATCAATGATCTTGCAGTACTGGCAGATAGCCTATCTACGACTGTAGCTAACCTCCTGATCTTAATGTCATTCAATATCAGTCCCAAGAAAGGGAATGCAGCACCGAGTACATCTCCAACTACTTCTGCTGCACCCAGCCCTCGCTTCCATCTAGTTGGTATTTCTTTCTTTGGCGTGTCTAAATTCTCAACATGATATATTTTAGGGAAGACAACAGCCAGATAGCATGATCCGTACCAATTATCTGGTAGCTTCACATAGGCATTTCTTCCACATACAAAATATACATTTGGTATGGCTTGCATCCCCTTCAAAAAGTCCTTAGAATAGTACTCCAATTGAAAGGCATGTTCACAATTGACTTGACCTACATAAAAATTTTCATAATAGGAGTAACTCCTGTGTATGCACAGTTTCCCCCGTTTCTCCTTATCTAAAGCAATTGGACCAATACTACCTTTTCTTTGATGTGCCCTTTCCTCCTTGGTCCAATCTGTTTCCCATTGTCCTGATGCCTTCAAAATCTTCTGCCTCCTGTATCTAGTATCTACCTGTCCTATAAACTTTTTCTCAACTTCTGATATTTGACAAGTCAGATTGTTTCTTCGAGCATGTGAAGTATCTAACGTTTTCCATGGAATAAACCATTTGTGTAATCTGTCTTCGCTTTTGTAATAGTCCCACTTGTTCAAATGCTTGAAATTCGGGACCTCTGGCAATGTCGAGTCGAAATTCGAGAAATAATACTCAAATCCATCTCGTCCATAAAATATGCTCAACAACAAACTACATGTGATTCCATATGTCAATGGAAGATGATGGTACCTGATACCCTCCTCCACAGAAGCTGGTAATTGCATACAAACGTAACAATCCTTCACTTCCATGGCATCAACATATTCATAAAGCAATTTAGCATAAGCATTTGACTTGTAATTTCCCTGTGACTCATCTGTATGTAGCCTTTTTATTTCTGCATCTAACAACGCTTTGTCTTTATCATTGATGTTTCCCTTTTCCTTAATAATGGTAGTTTTCGGTGTTGACACTCCCTTGACCTCCTTGACTGCAGTTTCATCCCTCTCGTGTCCCACTAGGAATGAAATAGTTACCACTAAAATTATAAGAGAAACCACTACTCCTAAAAATGTAACAACTATACATTTTGCCCTGCGGTTCGGGTTGCCAGCCTCCATGTTCTCAAACAGTGCAGTTCTTGACTTTCTTCCAGCATTCACTTCTTCTCTTTCCTGAGCCAAAAGTCTTTCTTTCTCGCAATGTCTTTCTTTTGAACACTTGGAAGCTTGACAATTTATTTCCGCAAAACAGTTCAAAGTCCCGTAGAAATTAGACAACCCTAGCCCTTCTCCATCCACTAAAAGGAAACCCCTATCACTTTGCTTCTTCCACTCGGCGCTAGGTTATCTTGCAACAAGTTTACAATTTCTTTTCAGAAGTCTTATTTTCATCTAAGGTTATGTATGGCTCAAGGAGGGACACTACGTCTTCATAAATGTCCATCCGAAGTATCATTCCCTCAGGTTCTGGGCAGTTCGTACCACAACATGGAAAGTCAATTTTTTCTAGGATTATTCTCCTTATTTCGCTTTGGACAAGTGGACGGACGAAATTGAGAGTTAACGTTTTTTCAATTTCTACTCCTGGTACTATCAGCTCTACATCCACAATCACAAAGGGGTCCGTTCTAATCAGGATCACTTTCTTCACCTTTCCAGTTCTGCGCCCCCTTGAAGACATTCGCAATATGGTATTAATCCACAACAATGAGTGCTCCTAGAATTTCTACTACTCGCTCAAGCATTTCCAAACGAAGAAGAGTTCCCTCCAATATTGGATAACGTGAACAGCAAACTGGAAACTCAACTGTCTCTAAAATCAATTTTCTTATTCCGCTCAGGAGAGCAGGATGAACGATGTTGAGTGTCAGCAACCTTTCGGTCTCCGCTCCTGGCAGTAGAAACCTTATTTGCACTGTGATGATCGGGTCAGTTCTGACCAGGTCCACTTCCCGGATCCTCCCGGTTCTGTGCCCCCCAGACATCTGCAACGAGGTAGGTCCAGTCGGGAGTAGAGTATCTTCTACTAGGCACTCGCACCCTCCTTGATCTTCTAAGGCCCTCCTCGGCTTGATCCTGGATATCTTCTTCTGGATCTGAGTCTTCGGATATAGGAGTAAGCGTTTCTTCCTGGGCCGACCTCAAACTTAGCCTTCTTCTCCTTGTTGGCCAAGTGGCAGCTCCAAGCCTTATTCTCCTATTCCTTGTCCTCTCACTTGGTTCTTGGTCGCTCTGATACGGATCTGAGTCTGAGTCGTATTCACTTCTGCTCTCTCCTTCAGTTGCGTCTTCCGTCTCACTGCCGTCCTGCCTTCGCTCTTCTTCTGAATCCGATGCGTTCCCAACTTCTTCCGACACCCCCTCAGCTGCCTCAATCCCTTCTTGCGACTCTTCTTCCACTTCCGGGCTTTCGTCTGGGGTAGGAGCTGTTCCTTCTAGAGGTGCTGGAACTCTTCGAGTATGGGATGCATGGATCCAATTTGGCAGCCCCCCGCACTTCACCGCGGGGTTCGTTATCAGGATTACCTGAAAGGGCCCACGCCAGCGAACATCTAGGCAGTTCTTCCGGACGTGTTTTTTAACCAAGACCCAGTCCCCTGGGTTCAGGTCATGACACAGGTTCCTCGATGCTGGAACTTCAGCCGCATGCACCTGAAGGGACACAGAATGGATGGCGTCAGACAGTCCTTTACAATAATCCAAGATCAGATCATCTGTAATATTCAATAGGGCAGTAGTTGGAACTGTGGGAAGTCTCATGGCCCTCCCCATCAGGATCTCGTGGGGAGAGAGACCTGTCCTCCTGTCAGGTGTGCTGCGCATGCTCATGAGCACTAAAGGAAGAGCATCTGGCCAACTCAAAGATGTGGATGCCACTACTTTAGCCAATCTATTCTTCAATGTGCCATTTACTTGTTCCACAATTCCTGAAGCTTCTGGTCGATAACTACAATGCAGCTTTTGATCGATATTCAGTGTGGAGCACAACATCTTCACTATTTCGCTGTTAAAATGTTTTCCTCTGTCAGATTCCAAAGAGGCAGGCACCCCGAAGCGCGGTATCAACTCCCTGAGCAACAATTTAGCCATTGTGAGTGTATCGCACCTACGTGTAGGGTACGCTTCAACCCATCTGGAAAATACGCATACAATCACCAACACATACCGAAGGCGATTAACTCTTGGCATTTCGATGAAATCTAGTTGCATTCTATTGAAAGGCCCCCCCCGACCTCCCAATGTGACTCTGGGTGACTGGTGTTCGTTTGCCTACGTTCAGTTGTTGGCAGGTAACACATCGCTTGCATACTGATTCTGCTGCTATTCTAAATTTAGGGCAATACCAAGTTTGCCTAAACACTCTCATCATAGCATCCCTTCCTAGATGTACTGGACCATGTATTTCTCTCGCCATGGGATTAGCTAATTCTTCAGGTAACACAGCTCTCCCATCTGCTGAAACCCAAAAATCCATTTCGCTTCGCACACAACCTGCTATTTCCCATGCCTTTTTCTCTGTTTCAGGTGCGTTCTCCTGCATTATTCTTAAATCCTCCCAAGTGTTTACAGTTTCTAACATCATGCTTAATTCAGTCTTTTCTTCTGCACCTTCTATTTCCACCTTTGAGAAAGAATAATTTTGTTCCGCACAATAGCGTGCGACTTCAACAGCGTATCTGTTGCCTTGTGACACAAAATCTGTATTTTTAGTATGTGCTACACACTTTACTATTGCGATGTCCACTGGACCTTGTAATGCTTCTAACAACAGCCGCACACATTCTCCATTTCGAATGGGCGAACCAGAGGAGGTCATGTAACCCCTCTGAGACCACAACTGCCCGAAATCATGAACCACAACGAAACCATATTGGCTGTCAGTGTATATGGTGACTCTCTTTCCGTTTCCTGCTATGCAGGCACGAGTTAGGGCAATAATTTCTGCTACCTGTGCGGAATGTACTCCTTCCAGGCAAGCGGCTTCCACAACTCCAGTAATAGTACAAACAGCATAAGCTGCTCTCAACCGACCAGTATCGTCTCTCAAACATGAGCCATCAACAAAGTAAATTTCATCGGGGTCAGACAACGGCTCATCCACAATATCTGGTCTGGGTTTCGTGCATAGTTCAGTCACATCAAGGCAATCGTGGTCTTCACATCCTTCGCCTTCTATTACAGTAGGTAATGGCATCAAAGTAGCAGGATTCAAGACAGAGCATCTCCTGAGGGTCACGTTCTCCGCAGCAAGGATAACTTGCTCGTAGCGCGTGAGCCTACTATTGGTCAGATGCTGCGTCTTCGTCCTGGTCATTAGCAATTCAACTGAATGTGGTACATACACCACTACTGGATGTCCCATCACAATACTCTCGCTCCTTTCAATGCTGACACCCGTTGCAGCAACGGATTTGAGACATCCGGGCAACGCTGCGGCTACTGGATCTAATGTAGCCGAAAAATATGCAACTGGTCTACGGGCATTTCCGTGGGTCTGTGCCAAGACTGACAAAGCACATCCCTCTCTCTCACAGCAATAGAGTGAAAAGGATTTCTCATAATCGGGCATTCCCAGAGCCGGAGCACGACATAAATCGTCTCTCAGCTGCAAGAACGCCACCAGACATTCTTCATCCCATGGTACCGGATCACTCACCTCCTTGTGCGTCAGTTTCTGTAAGGGCTTTGCTTTCAGTGAAAAGTTAACTATCCACTGTCGGCAGTAACCCACCATTCCTAGGAACATTCTAACTTCTCTCTGTGTTGTAGGCGCATTCATTTTCATTATCGCCTCAATCCTCTCCGGGGACACCTTACGTTTCCCTTTTTCTAACCTGTGTCCTAGATACTGTACTTCTGTCAAACAATACTGCAACTTGCTTGGAGATACCTTATGTCCATTTTCGGCTAAATGGTTCAGTAAGGCAATTGAATCTGCTTTACAGGCTTCCTCTGTCTCTGACGCAACAAGTAGGTCATCTATGTACTGGACCAGAACCGAGTTCTGCGGCAGTACTAGATTTTCGAGATTCTTCTTCAACAACTGATTGAAGATGGATGGGCTATCTGTGAATCCTTGTGGGATTCGACACCATGTTAAAACGCGATCTTCCATTTTAAAAGCAAAAAGATACCTGCTCTCTTCATCCAATGGGATTGAAAAGAAAGCCTGGCAAAGATCTATCACTGTGAACCATTCTGCTTGACATGGTATTTGAAACAATATCACTGAAGGATTCGGTACCACGGGACAACATGAAACGACTATGTTGTTAATTTTTCGTAAATCCTGCACTATCCTGAATTTCCCGCTAGGTTTCTGCAAACCCATAATCGGGGAGTTACAAGGACTACCCACGATTTCTTTCAGTATTCCCTGTTGTATCATTGACTCGATCACAGGTTTTATTCCCGCAATCGTTTCCTGGGACAATTTGTATTGAGGCGTTCTTGGAAACTCAACATTTGGTTTTACCAAAATTTTTACCGGTTCTACCCCTTTAATCAATCCTATATCTTCTCCTGTGAAATCCCACACCTCTGACGCCACTGCATCTCTTAAATCTTGGGGAAGATCTTCTACAGTCAGAGTAGGATATAGTTCTACACAGAATTTTGAATTGGCCACCTTAAAGGTAGCATCATCATCGGTAGTCTGTACCTCCACTCCTTGCGGGGTGCAGTATATGGTGCAATTCAATTTGCACAACAAATCCCTTCCTAACAGACATACCGGACTCGAGTCACAAACCACAAACTGATGTTCGTTCATGTGGTTTCCAATTTTCACAGACACTGGTTCTGTCAAGGGACTAGTCATTCTTTTGTTCGCGACTCCTACCACCTGAATTGTTTCCCCTGACATCGGCAAGTCTGGAACCACCGCTGATCTCAGAGTCGAACGAGTAGCCCCAGTATCCACTAAGAACGTAGTGGGACACCCTGCCACTTCTGCCTCAACAAATGGCCCTCTTTGATCCACTTCTAGGACTGCCCCGAGGGTACAGTCCTCTTCACTGCTCACACGTTGTCCTGTCAATGGATCAATGTAATAACACTTTTCTTCCTCGATGAAGAGAGGCATCTGCTTAAAGACCTTACCCCCTGTCGCTACTTTCGGCGGCTGTGGGAACTGGGCCCGTGGGGCCGAAGTCCCCCCTTTGGCCACCTTGCCTCCTGGAACTGTCACCCTTGGAGTTGGGACTTCTTGAACCTGCTCTTCTGCTTCTAGCTCTCCATTTTCAGGGTTAAAGGGACACTCGCGTCGCCAATGCCCCACCTGGTGACACTGATGACACTTTGTTGTTTTCTTTAAAGTGGCAAAGTCTATCCTAGGTCTCTGCCCTTCTTCATTATCCTTGTTCTGACCGTTTGGTTTTCGTCCCATCCCCTGCTTCTGCTGGCCACCCTTCCCAGCGGACTGCATTTGCACCACCATCAATTTCTCCTTTAGATTCTTGGCTTTCGAATCTATCTCGTCACTACAGTACCTCGCATAACGTAAAATCTCATCTAGTGGTTTGTTCTGCCAACAGATTAAATGTTGCTGTATCATCAAACAAATATCAGGTCTCAACCCCAAGACAAACTTTGACACAAACTGCCCTATATCTTTGGGATCCATTACATCTAGTCCACTGTATTGCTTGAATGTTTTCAATAATCTTTCATAAAACTCGTGAACGGTCTCCTTGGGTTCTTGCCTTGTTCGGTCTATTTTCACCCAATCTATGTCCTGTGGTGGTACCTTATCTTTCAGCCATGCTATTACCCTTTCATACTTTCGCATGACAATCTCGGACGGTCCATTAGTCCGAGCATCCCTCACTGGTTCAGTATTTGGCCATTCAACACTAGTCTTGCACGGGGTCCATAAATCAGATGGGACCACGATGTCAAACAACGTGTTCAAATCTATCCACAGTACTTTCGAGATTTTGACAAACCTCTCTACCTGCTTATACCATTCTACTGGATTGTCCCTCAACTTCGGAAATGAGTTGGTAAATGCAGCTAAGTCTCCTCTACTCCAGGGCACATGTACATAATTTCCATTTGATATTTCTCGCAAAGGGAATGCCTCCATCTGCATTACCCTTCCCTCAGGGGTCATCACATTTGTACTTCGCCTAACTGTGCCCTTTTTTGACCACCTTTCTTCCCATTTGTCCAATTCTCTCCACACTCTTATCCCTGATACCAGCTCTCTTATGTGTGTTTTTAATCCAGTAGTTCTCTTCTCATCTAGATCCTGGTCTGCGTACTGTAATCTGTGGTTACTCTGTAATGCCCTTGTCCTAGATAAATCCACGGCATACCTGTCTGCCAAATCAGTCAGTTTCTCATGAAACGCTCTAGCTTTCCTAGTAATATCCTTTGCCATGAACAATAACTCATCCTGTTCATACAATTCTATCCTTTCCAAAGGCAATGTTCCATCTATTATCTCATCAACATCTGATTTTAAACTAGTAACATCGAGCCTTTTTGCCTTAATTTCAGCTTTCAAGACACTCAATTTAGCTCCTCCATCCGCATCTCTCCCATCCCAGCTCCGAGATCTACGTTTAGGTATTGGTGAATTATAGGGAGTCCTCCCCTGTTCCCATCTCTCTAGGTCCCATGCCTTTCCATCTTCTCGGGGTGGGTGGTGAAACACTCCTTCATGCCTCCTAGCCTCTCTCTCCCCATCCTGGCTAGTTTCACGGGATGCAGGGCAAGATGTTCCATTACTCCCTCTTTCTTCCTCATGCATCTGTGTCCTCCGATCACTCGATGTATGACGTGACCTTTCACTGTTCCCTCTTTGCCAGTGCTGTACATTTTCCCCAGGTGCGTGTGAGTGATGAGTGCACCTAAACCTATCTCTGTACTCTTGCGTTCTTTGGTCTCCCTCTGTTTGCGTGAGGCGAGACACTTCCTCACACTCCATACTCCTCGTATTCTGTTCCTGCTGTTCTCTCTGAATTGTAGGACATGCATCCCCTCTATTCTCGGGACTTCGGCCTTCCCGACCCTGACTGCTTTCGCTGGCCCCACAGTGAGATACAGTCCCGTTACCCCTGCTTTCCCACTCTGGTTCCGTTCTTGTCCTGTTACTCAGGGATACTGTGGATCCGTCCCATTCCCTCAAATCAGCTCTTAATTCTGAATAGGGTCTTGGCCGCGGTCCCCTTAGATCCATTGGTCCTCTCGGACCTCCCTGTTCTGAATTGGGACCGACAGTTGTGTCTAATGGGGAATTCCATGTTACCGATCCTGGCAATTGCTTCCATGCATTTGTCACGTTATTCCTCCTTTCCATCTCGATCCTTTCTCTATCCAATTGCCTCTGTTGTTCCTCTCTATCTCTCTCAGGGTTATAGATAGAAACTATGGGTTCTATGGTAACAGGCACTTGAAGAGCATCTGGCAATCCAAAGGACTCAACCCTTTCGGTGGCTGGCATTTTCTGCACCACAAACCTTCCCACTACACTCTGTGCTGTACTAGGTTGAGGTGTCTCCCCACCTTTGATAGGTGTCCATTCCGATATAGGGAGTGGTGTATACCCCTCTATGGCATTCCCATCTTCCCTTGCAAGCCCTCTATCTTCTATCTCCTTAACTCTCGGAGGTGGTCTATCCATTAGCAATCTGTTTATCAGATTGTCCTCCGACTCGCTTTCTTCGTCTTCTTCCATGAGGTTTCCTCCTCCTCCTGCCACCTCCCTCATCGGATACATTTTTTCCACCTCAATAACCTGTACCCTCCAACGCTTTGCTTCCTCATCCCATTTGGAATCTCGCACTGCTCTTACCGATCGCGTCAGCCTTTGTTGACGCCTGTTCAAATTTCTATCGTGTGCAGCCCTAATCCATGCATTAAGGGCCTCAAACTGAGTTGGTCTGGGCGAGGGTTTCAATGAGGACATGGTTGCTTTTAGCCGATGTAACACCTCTAACTTAAACGTCCCGTACCTCGGGAACTGCATTTCCTCATTCCCTTCCGTAAGCTTATTCCAAGCCCCAATCCATAATATGGTATGCAGCCCCACATTCGTTGCCATATAGTGAGCTGGTGTACCCTCCGGCGGAGCCTCCTCCCCGTAATAATGCTCACTTCGTTTACGTTTAAAAATCCCTTTCAAACACTTAAAACACTTCATGATTTCTCTTTTCTCCGCGTTTGTTTACTTCCTGATGACAATCCACCAATCTCAGCGCCGTTCTTACTAACTGGCCTATCCGTACGCGACTTTCCTCCGACGTCACTCTAGCCGCCCAACCAGAGCGCGGCTCTAGCTAACGTCACACCAACCGCTCAATCACAGCGTCCCCCTTCGCAGCAGTTCCCCTCCTTTCTCAGCTCGTCTCCTCAGTCATGCACGCGTCCCATTCATACTCTGAAAAATGATTACTTCCGTCCAAGCGATCACCTTTCTTGACTGTACGCCCACAGTCTTTCTGTAGTTGTCACCTTAACTTAGCGAAATATCTTTCCGTTTACTTCCAGACAATCGCCTTCTCCGATAGGTTACTCACACACAGTAACTTTCGACCAGCGTCCGTTACTCATACACTCACTCTTACACTCCCCCTATCTTGGATCCACGGCGGTCAATGGTACCTCGTGACCTCCGTACTATGGTCGACAACTACCCTGGATGTTCGATACACCCAAAACCACTTAAGCTCTGGCCTGAACTTAAGATTTCACCAGTTCACCCGTTTACCAGGTAACCAGTTTACCAGGTTGCGCGCGCTCACAACCTTCTCTCATTCACACTACAGGCATTCAACTTCGCAAGACATTACAATACAAATACAACACAAAACACCGCAATCTGTTCACGCATGACCCTTTTTATACTCACTCTCCGATACTGCTGCTTTTCTCGCACCGTCTGCACCTTTCGGCACACGATTCTTCCGCTGTTCGTCTCTCGACGTCTAGGGGCCTTGGGGTAAACTAACCTCTCTAGATTACCTTCCTCAAGAAGATAACCATCCTCACTCTGCTACCAACTGTTAACGCGGGATTACTGGTTACTAGTTACCTTACCAAATCCCAAACTATGTCGACTGAATCGTTGATACCTGTCATTGAGTAAAAGGTAATCTTACAATGAATCAATAAATTTAAGAACTTACACCACTCTAAATGACCACTGACCAAATTTTAAGTTTCAAAGATTTAATATAAAGTCAAAGATAACTGAAGATACAAACTTCTCAAAATGAGATTAAGAAGATAAATCGGTATCACTATGAACATGAACTTTTTGAATAGTCTGAGTCTGAAAAACAGAATAATAAGTACAAGCTCGAAAACCATCAGGGTTGCCAAAATGGATACAAGTTGCAACCTCAAAGTCATTACAGAAAAGAAAATTAAGGTTAGTCTGTCCCTACCCTATACTAAGTGACATCCCTACTTAGCAAGATCTTTACCCCTCTAGGTGTCAGCCGTGGTGACTTCCTAAGAAGATCACGCACTTCTCTTTGTCTCTTCTCTGATAATGGGTCTCTCCTGATCAGCCTATCTGCCTACCCATCCGCTTCCTTAGGCTCCCAAAATCATCTGCTCTGCTCTCCTCCCGGGTCTCTTTCCCTAATACCAAATCACATTTCCAATAGAAACGCCCCTTGGGACGCCCCTCACGTGGTACATCTTTGCGCGGCAAACTCCATGATGGTACTCTTGAAGACCCTCGTTAAAGTTGACCTTGGTTCCCAGGCTTCTTCTCCAGTGCGCTGATACCCCCTGAAATTCCTGGAAACTCCTACAGGCCTGCGCAAGGCGCCACTGAACAAAGCCCCTTTCATTCTAGCTGATTAAGACCCTCGCACCTGCATACAGCTCGTCTTGCAGTGGGCCTCAAATTCCAGACTCCACCATATCTATAGGTCATAAAATATAAGCGAAGCTCTGTACTTGACACCTCTCGACTTCTCCTCTAACGAGCACATGGCACATCAAAGGAGATGACATTATCAGTTCAGGCCTACTTGATTTACATGAAGCGAGTCCCTGCACTCTGAAACCATTTTACTTGATTTAAACAGCATTCTTAACTAACATACATTTCTTAAAGTACACATCTATAAAGCATATATTTCAAACTAAATTCGATAGTACATTTTGGAAGAACCACGTTAACCCCATCCCACATTATTTTAGCAGCACGTTTAGATTTGCTTGTGAATTGCCATGAGGCCTACACAATATACTGGATTTTTAGAGTTACATTCAACTCTTACATTATTCCTTTAACATGAGAACGTGAGGTTTTCATATTCATCCCAAACATTTCTACATTAGTCTCACACAGTTATGATTATTGTTACTCTACTCAAACATTCTATGCATTTCACTACTGAATATAAGACACTCGGTGTATTTCACTTCTAAATATAAACACTCTGGTGCAAAGTACATGTTAACTAACTACGTGCTTGTAAATATGGTACACTTATACATTTTTTTCCCCAAACTTGTGCTCTCTCAGAGGGAAATCATGCATTTTTTATTGTAGATTTTCGAAGTTTTACGATTTACCAACAGTCTCATATATGGAAGAAATTATATTTTCTAACACTAGCTAAGTGAAAGACGTTCCCCTATTAGCTAAGGTTCTGGAGTCATGACCCTGCAACCATCCTTAGGCACTGCACGAAAATAGCCTTCGCTTGGAACCACCGGGACCTCAGTAAATATTTCTGTGGGGAAAACAAATCCACAAACGTACTGCCTTTCTTGCACAGTAACTGGAAAAGCAAGTAGGTGCAACGGTGTGCTTCTGGCCCCAGGCTTTAACTGGTTACTATGCTGTGTTGCGGGCCACCAGGCATTATGAATGTGTTTTAGACACTGAAATAATCCCTACTCTCCCCAGTGGCCTTGACCTGGTTGCTACAGAACAGAAGGTCCAAAAACTATCCTAATTAGAATATCCTCATGCTAGAAATGTGTTTCACACTTTTTACATTTTCCATAAGCATCGATCAGTCTTGCTAGATTGTGGGTTCAGCAAATGAATGAATCACATGCAGGGAATCTTCATTACACTGTGCCCCATGTATTCGTTTTACTGTTGAGTCAGGGACTTCAGGTTATTTTTGATTGTAACAGATAGATAATGAAACCCTCGAGTGTGATAAATAATACCTTTTATGAGTTTCTGGGGAATAACATGCGGATTTCCGTCTTTAAAAGCAAGTACTGTACATTATTCCCTTGTTAAATTCTGGCAGGTTTGCGTGAAAGAGTGAAATATATAGCACATCCATTAACACCAGATGCAATAAATAACACCCAACTTATAATTTGGGCCCATGCACAAACAGGGGTTTACCAATAGGGGTCGAAAAAACACTGACCCACTCATAATTATAGCCTTATTTTCTTATTCGGTTAGCTGTGTGCACTTCGGTAGACAGGCAAACTGTTGAACAGCAACAGAAGTTTTATAAACTAAATTTAATTTTTAAATTTTAAATTTAAATTTAATTTAAACATCCTTGGTTTATGGAAGATAAACAATGAGTGTATCTTACTTCTTTTAGCATTAAGCCATACCTGAGAAATCAAAAAGTCAGTCACTTTGTTTGAAAAAGGGGGCTCAAAGGTAGAATTGTGATGTGGAAAAAAAAGGGTCAGTTTAACAAAGTTACCAATAAGTCACCCAGCCATTGTCTATTTCTTCTTCTCCTTTGCAAAAGACTGTATTGTGCAAGGGTATGTGTGGGGATGTACACTTCCACCTAAATTCATATTCTGTGATCGCGTTCCATGGAAGGTGAAATAAATTGGAGCGAAGGAGGGTTGGAAGTTCTGTCATTGTCAGTTGCCAGAGTCAGTTGCTGGGGGAAGCTGACGAAGACGGTGGCCAATAAACATATCTCTTAAGGTATCCTAAGTGAATCACAGACAGAATATCGAGAGACAAAAAAATCGACCTACAGAAATATCAACACAGAAATATTGAAATCAAGAATATCAACATCCTATCTACATTATGGTAAGTACAAAAATATCAAAAAATAATATTGATGTCAAAAATATCGTTATTAAAAATATTGTTTGTTTTAAAATTTACAAAAACAATGTAAAAATAAAGTAAATAATACATATAATTAAAATAAACATAGTTAAAAATATTTTTAAATGTTTAAAAATTATAACTAATATATATATATATATATATATATTTATGTATATATAATGTAAAAATAAATTAAACATTTACATATAATATATATATACTTAGTTAATATCATTTTTATTAATTATTTTAATGAATTATACATTGTTAAAAATATCTTATAAATTACAAATACAACTCTACACATAAAACAATAATATAAATGAAAATTAAATAAATATATATAACAAATATTACAAATTACTATTATTTTTATTATTTTTAAAATGAATTATATACTACAATAACTAAAATAAAACAAAAAATATTAGATAGCGGAGGAAATCAAATTACTATTCCAACTCCAAACAGTGCAACAGCAGAGAAAATGTTGGATAGCATAGTGGTAAAAATGACTATTCCCACTCCAGTGAGTGTAACAGTAGGGAAAGTGTTGGATAGCGTAGGTATAACAATTACTCTTCCCACTCCAGTGAGTGCAATAGTAGGGAAAGTGTTGGATAGCGTAGGTGTAAAAAATACTATTCCAACTCCAGTGAGTGCAACATTAGGGAAGTGTTGGATAGCGTTGGGGTAAAAATTACTATTCCCACTCCCGTAAGTGCAACAGGGCTTCAAAAGTTTGTTATTTTCTATGTAATGTATTTCCTATGTACAGGTTCCAATCAGAGAGAAAGTTTTTAACTCCTTTCGAACAGGACAACCGCATACTTGTGGGGGAGATACATATCCCATAACCTCATACTGGAGGGGCCATGAACAGTGCGTCTTGGTGATGCTTGGCTCTCTATCTGTTTTCAGACACATGACTTTGACTAGGAGACAAATTATCTACTTACTTTCTCTCTGATTGTAACCTGTACATAGGAAATACATTACATAGAAAATAACAAACTTTTTAAGCCCTGAACAAGTCTCATAAGGGACGAAACGCGTTGGCAGTTTTGTCGATTGTGCACCTGTATTTTTTATGGAATAAAAGAATAAAGACATCATCTCCTACAATCAAAAATATGCTTTTCTTCGTATTTGAGCTTGGGAAGTTATCGAAATACAGTTCAAATTGCTTTGGATTATGAGCAATATTTTCTTTCATACATTGGGTATTTGTGTTTTTCAGGTGCAAGGCCATCTGTGCTGATATTTAAAACTCGATATTACTGTAGGTCGATAATAAAAAATCAATATTATGTCTGGCATGTTATGTTCATCCACACCATGACAATCTTCGTGACGAGTAATATTGCAAACAGAAACAACTTTTGAATGAATAATTGAGAGCAAAGGAAGTGATGCCACTGATATGACTCATTGTAATCATATTTCAATTAACCCACTTGACTTCTCAGAAGATACTACCAAAAATCAATATTATGTCTGGCATGTTATGTTCATCCACACCACGACAATCTTCGTGACGAGTAATATTGCAAACAGAAACAATTTTTGAATGAATAATTGAGAGCAAAGGAAGTGATGCCACTGATATGACTCATTGTAATCATATTTCAATTAACCCACTTGACTTCTCAGAAGATACTACCAAAAACTTAGCTGGTTAAAATGCTGCCCAACCATTGGCTACATTCTTCTCTTTTAAAAAAACTTTTTATTAATATTTTAACATAATGCCATGGATATAAGTAAGACATAGCAATTGCTCTTACCATGCAGCACTAAGAATATGACATTATTCAGCAATCCAACCCAAAAGAGAAACCCTTACACTTTGATGTCTAAATAGTGTTGTCTGGCTTCTTGCAATACTCCTATTTGTTTCTCATCCAACATCAAATCAGCTCTTTTCAATGTCAATGTGTTGTAGGGTGCTCCTTCCCAAATATATCCCACTAACCAGAGTACCTATAGTTGTTGGTGGTTTTCTGAATGTTGTATGATAGGCACAACAGTGTCCATGGTTACTCCATATGTAACATGTGGGGCAAGAAACTCCTTTGCAGAAATATGACAGGGTATTCCACTCCAAAGCCTATCCACAAGTGTCACCTTTCCTATTCTATAATTCCATTGCACCATAATTTTGGATCCTCAGTGGACCGCCAAGACTGATCAGTTAGGCGTGGGCCATCAATAATGCAAAATCTATAAATCTGCATTCGCTATAGACATTTGAGGTCCTACCATGATTGTAAATAGACACGTTTCCAGTGTGTACTCTTGCTCTAACGCCTTAATTCAGACAGCAAGGTGGTGATTGATGTCATTTGTAGCGGTACAAAAGTGGGTGGTGATGGACGGAGCATCTGAACCAATCACACACTCATACCCAGTCAACAGATCTGGGTTTAATCCATCACCGTTCTTTAGCCCACTCTGCCACCCCAGTTCAGACATGGCCATATGCAAATCAGTCTGACCCTTTGCCTCATGGGAACAGTCCAGTCTGAACCGCCAAGTCATGCCTTCCCTGGACCGGAAACAAGCTTCCTAGGACAGGTTTCTGGCATTTCAGCCGTCTTCAGCCAGGCTTGCTTGAATCCAGTGGCAAAGTGAGCAAGGGACTCACGTCTGAGCATACCCTGCCAACTTATGGCAAACAAAGCGGTACAAAAGGGGGTGGTGATGGATGGAGCATCTGAACCAATCACACACTCAAACCCATTCAACAGATCTGGGTTTAATCCATCACCATTCTTTAGCCCACTCTGCCACCCCAGTTCAGACATGGCCATATGCAAATCAGTCTGACCCTGTGCCTCATGGGAACAGTCCAGCCCGAACCGCCAAGCCATGGCTTTCCTGGACCGGAAACAAGCTTCCTAGGACCGGTTTCTGGCATTTCAGCAGACTTCAGCCATTGCCGTCATTTTGTAGAGCGCACTATTCACCCGTGAGGGTCTCAAGGTGCGGAGCGGGGGGGTGATGCTACTTCTCGAACAGCCAGGTCTTGAGAAGTCTCCTGAAGGTCAGCTGGTCCTGGGTCTGTCGCAGATGGATGGGGAGAGTGTTCCATGTTTTGGCAGCGAGGTGGGAGAAAGATCTGCCGTCGGAGGTAGTGCGGTGAATGCATGGAACGGCAGCGAGGGAGAGGTCAGTGGAGCTAAGCTGGCCGTTCGGGGTATAGAAGGTGAGTCATTTGTTGAGGTGTGTTGTGGAGTGCTTTGTGAGCATGGGTGGGGAGCTTGGAGGTGATCCTCTGGTTGATGGGAAGCCAGTGCAGGTCTCTCAGGTGGGCAGTGATTGGGCTGTGGCAGGGGATGTCGAGGATGAGGCGTGCAGAAGCGTTCTGTATGCGTTGAAGTATTTTCTGGAGTTTGGCCGTGGTTCCCGTGTAGAGGGCATTGCCGTAGTCCAGCCTGCTGCTGATGAGGGCCAGGGTGACCGTCCTTCTGGTTCCGGTGGGGATCCATCTGTTGATCATGCGGAGGGTGCTGAAGCAGGAGGAGTAGACGGCGTTGACTTGCTGGGTCATTGATAGTGATGAGTACAGGATAAAAATCCAGGTTGCGTGCGTGATCGGTGAGAGTTGAAGCAGCTCCCAGCGTGGTCGGACATCAGGAATTGTCCCAGTTGGAGGGGGTGGAGCCGAGGATGAGGACCTCCGTCTTGTCAGAGTTCAGTTTGAAGCGACTGTTCTTCATCCATTCGGCGACGGCCTTCATTCCTTTGTGGAAGTTGGTTGTGGCGGTGTCCTTGGTGAGGGAGAGGATCAGCTGGGTGTCGTCAGCATATGAGACGATGTTGAGGTCATGCGATCGGACGATGTTAGTGAGTGGTGCCATGTAGATGTTGAAAAGGATCGGGCCGAAAGATGATCCTTGGGGTACGCCGCAAGTGATCTTGGTGGCTTTGGATCGGAATGGAGGGAGGCGGACTCTCTGGGTTCTCCCGGTGAGGAAGGAGGTGATCCAGTCCAGGTTTTTGTCGCAGATCCCTGCATCGTGGAGGCGTGTGTGTAGGGTGTGGTGGCAGACAGTGTCGAAGGTGGCCGAGATGTCCAAGAGTATGAGGGCTGTGGTTTCGCCGTTGTCCAGCAGGGTCCTGATGTTGTTGGTGGAGCTGATGAGGGTGGTTTCGGTGCTGTGGTTGCTGCAGAATCCGGATTGGGATGGGTCCAGGGTGTTGTTCTCCTCAAGGAAGCGAGTCAGTTGCCTGTTGACAATCTTCTCAATGACTTTCAACGGAAAAGGGAGCAGGGAGATGGGCTGGAAGTTCTTGAGGTCCTTTGGGTCCACCTTGGGTTTCTTGAGTAGGGCGTTGATCTCTGCTTGTTGCCAGCTCTTCGGAAAGGTGGCGGTGTCGAAGGAGCTGTTGACTATCTTCCGGAGATAGGGTCATGATGGTGGAACTCACTTTGTTGAAGATGTGGTAAGGGCAGGGGTCAGATGGTGAGCCGGAGTGGATGGTCTTCATGATTTTGATGGTGTTGTCGTTGTTGACCTGGTTCCAGGAGACCAGGATGCTGGAGGACGGTGAGTGTGGGGTGTCGGGGGGTCTGGGTGTTGAAGCTGTCATGGATGTCTGCGATCTTGTGGTGGAAGAAGGTGGCTATGGAGTCGCAGAGGTCTGGCGACGCTGGGATGATGTTGGAGCTGGAGCTGGAGTTGGCACAATGTTGAGGAGCTCTTTGCTGTTGTGTGCGTTGTTGTTCATGCGTTCCTTGAAGGAGGTCCATTTGGTGGTTCGGATAGGTTGGTGGCGCTTGCGTCTGGCGTTCTTGATGGCTGTGAGGTTGTCTGGTGTCTGTTTGTGGTGCCACTTCTTCTCTAGTCTTCGGCAAGTCCGCTTGGATGCCTGGAGGTCGGTGGTGAACCAGAAGGCCCCCTCTGTCGGTGTGTCTGTTTGAGGGTTTCTTGATCGGGGCGAGAGTGTTGGCGCAGGCACCAATCCATTGTCTGTAGTTGTGGGCTGCTGTGTTGGTATCGGTCGTGTTGATTGGTGGGTCTCGGGAGAGGATGGTGATTAGCTGGTCTTCGGTGACCTTGTTCCAGCTGAGATGGGGGATTCATTGCGGGTGCATGTGCATGGTGTGTTTCTTGAAGGAGAAGTGGACACAGCGGTGGTCGGTCCAGTGGAGTTCGTGGTGTGGCTGAAGGTGACGTGGTTGCCTGCGGAGAAGATGGGGTCGAGTGTGTGTCTGGCAGAGTGGGTGGGTGTCGTGAAGAGCTGTTTGAGTCTGAGGTTGGCGAGGTTGTCGAGCAGGGTGGTGGAGCTGCTGTTGTTGGCATTCTCGAGCTGGAAGTTCAGGTCTCCGAGGAGGATGTAGTCTGTGGATGCGAGGGCGTGTGTGCTGATGATGTCGGTGATAGCGTTGCTGAACAGTGCCCAGGGTCCGGGGGGTCTGTAGACGAGGGTTCCTCTGAGTGTGGTGTTGGGATCGGTGTCGATCTGGAAGTGCAGGTGTTCGGCAGCGCTGAGGGTGTCTGCGGTGCTGGTCGAGAATCTGAGGTTAGTCCTGTGGACGATGGCGATTCCACCTCCCGGTCTGTTGGTGCAGTCCCTGCGGGTGATCTTGTAGCCCTCTGGAATGGCTATGGCAATGTCGGGCACCGAGGAGGGGTTCATCCAGGTCTCCATCAGGAAGGCGATTTCCGGGGAGGATGAATCGAGTATGTCGCAGAGTTCGATGGCGTGCTTGTGTACAGAGCGGGTGTTGAGTAGTATGCATCTTAGATGATTGCGGCCTGCAATGGTGGGGGAAGCAGGGCGTGCAGGTGTTTGCTGGATGGTGAAGCTGCAGTTACTGCAGGAGAAGAGTCAATGGGTGAGTTCAGGGTGGCCTGGAAGCAAGTGGAAGATCAGCCGGTGTTAAGTTCGTGGAGGATGTTGGCGTCGTAGCAGCATCGGGCGCAGACGACTTGACTTAGGCACGCCTTCAATGTGCCTGCGGCGCGACCGCACATCGTTCGCCATAAGTAGGGGAGGGGGGAATGACGTGCAGCTGGGAGGCGGGGGCAGAAAACCAGTGACGGGAGAAAACCACAATAGGGTAAAGAGAAAGGCACAATAACCACCTGGGGGTAGATTACAGAAACAGTACGATGAACATTACAAAAACAGTAGGATGCAAAAACACAGGGAAGAGAATACAATGCAAAACACAGGGCAGAGTTAGCAAAAGGCAAGCATAAGTGGCAGAGAGCAGGATCGAACCATACCAGAGTGGGGCTTGCGGCACAGCACAGCACTTCAGAATGTGTCAGATGGCCACAGATGAAGATCTGTTTCATTGACAAGACAAACTTCAGGGTATGCTCCTTAACAGAAGCCATTGTACCTCTAATGCTAAGTGTTTGAACTTTGCAATGCGCACAGCGGCACATATCCCACTATTTTATACCGTTCTTAGTCATCTATTTGTCCATGCACCACAAATGTAAATGGGGTGCATAAGTAACTTTCACTCCCTTTCCTATATTGTATCTGACCTAACACTCTATTTGTGTATGAGCCAGTAATATTGTGGAGTGCTTCCTGTTTGTACCGCCCAAGCGGTAAATGGAAGTGTGTATGGTCTAAGTGCTCTGTTCACAAAAGTGTTGCATTGAATTAGGCTCCCCTCACCATTATGCCACCCACAGAAGGGCATCTCTAGATGTAACATTTGAATGCAGAATCCCAGACAGAAGGCAAAATCAGTGTTTCGCATGCCACCCCAGATCTTTGTAGGTAGAAGTTATAGACTACTAATTACCGAATACTCATCACAAATAGTGGGAGGCAACACCGGAAGTTCATGGCTTAGGTAAAATTAACCCCCAACACTTCCCTAATACATTTTAATTCCCAAATATGTAAAGGTGATAGGTTATCGTTGTATGCCCAATATGCTAGCCAAGGCAGAAACCTGTCCTCACCCCTCATCAAAGGAAATAATAAGGGCTTACATCTCATGTCAAGCTGGGGGATAGAACCAGCTTGACTCTGCAAATCAAAACCTTTAATGACCGTAAGCAAGGATGTGTGCTTGCACCATGTTTAGTTAATCTTTAAATGGCAGATTTGTATCAGCATTTGGACAATGTTAATGCACACCTTCCAAAATTTGCAAACTGCCATTTAAAATGCCTACAAAATGCTGACGACATCATTTTACTTAGCCATAAGGCCAAATACTTACATCAACTAATTAAGTATTTGTACAATTAGATAACAACAATCACCAGGAACTGAATATTAGGAAAGCCAAAATAATGACTATGGGGCAGTTCACCTTCAGACACCGAACCTGGCAATTAAGGGGAAAGCCTATTGAGTCAGTCAGGAATTACAAATATCTAGGCATCTTATTTGATTGTAAAACCTCATTTAAAGGACATTTTAATCTTTTAAGAGCTAAATCATGTTCCTCTACTTTTATTTTCAAATCACTGAGTGACAAACTAATGTGCCCAACCTATGATCATTTAGTAAAAATCATGGGGGCAAAATTGATTCCAGAGCTAGCCTACAGCTCAGTCATTGTTCGAGGTATGGACCCTATCCTGTTACATGTACAATGAATCCTGTTAAAACCACTGTTCTTAGAAGAAGAAGTGAGAACTTGCCGACAAGCTATTATGTTATGTTTATCGGACAGGTCAATTCATTTGATGTGCCGACTTATTGCGTTTTTGAATCTACAAGGCTTATTTTTCTTGCGCTTCACCTGTTTAAAACAATCTATGCTTCACGGTGAAACAGCGATAGGAAGATAAGCACTTTAACTCTACCTTTTATTTGTTTTATCCAAAATTACTATCAAAATGCAGTACCTCAAATAATGTTTATTTACTAGATTTACCCCTAATATTTTAGTGTTTAATCAGGTATTTTTAGCATTAGGTTGTATGAATCAGTTCAAACCTAACCGAAATTGTTTAATACCTTAAAGGTTTTTATTATCTTATAAAACCTGCAATTAATTGGAAAACCTTATGCATTCCAGTGCCACCTTGTACTGACTCTTGAATTCGATTAGTAATGTCTTCTAGGGGATATTTCTTATAGACTTGGAGTATCTATTACATCTTATCATTCCTAGACGAATAGTAATGTAAATTTGGAGCTCTAGGTCATGTGAATGAGTTAAAAACCATCTAAACTTGTTTGGTGACTAAACGTTTTTTTATCATATAATAATGTTATTAAAGAACTGTAAACAATTAAGCACTTTGGCGCAATCTTGACTAATGTTTTTGGGAACCATTTCTTATGGAATTGAGGAATCTGTCAAATTTACTCTTATTAGATGTAAGTTGCCTGAAGCCATTATTCCAGTTTACTGTGTTTTAAATTAGATTGTGATTGGCATTTTTAAAATGTTGTTTTATTAAGTTTTTTCTATGTTAGCCGCAACAGGAGTTGGCAACCCTATCTGACGCCAGCTATCCAAAATAGCCCTGCCCTTTCTAATGTTCACCATTTGATTGGAATACACTATTTGACTCAATGTTCACCAAAATGTATCCAAAGTCAATGTTGCATAAAGAATGCCCCAACTAATGGTGTTAAATGTCTGTCTTTCAGTGTCAAGAGATGCATTACTGCTTCCTACTCACCCCCCCCATATTTCCAATATGTGAAGCAATTTCCTGAGCTTAGAAGATTTACTCCTGTTGAGACCAAACCCCAATTTATCAGGATCTTCAACAGTAGGGCAAGCAGAATCTTCCTTAGGACCTTTTTGTCCACATTCAACATTGATAGCTCCATATAAGAAACATGTTCCAAAGCATCCTGGTCAGGATTTGGGAGAACAAGAGCCTCCCTGGTTGTAAGAGGAAGGTTTCCAGACTTCCAGAAAACACAGGACTCCACTTACTGAGGCATGCTATCGCTACAGCGCGGCTCCAGAAATCATTTCTAATCAATACTCACCATTTCCCTGAAACCTTAAAACTCACAAATCATGCATCAGTGGGGCCCATAACACTGCGCATTTTCCCTGTTCACTTACACTTGGCTTCAAGGCTTTGGTGAATAGCAAAGAAGAAATGCTGTAACATTTGTTGGAGCGTCTAAACTTATTTAACTATATATTATTTACACCTGCCGATTATTACACTTTACCATGGTTTTATTCAAACATTTAATTTATTCAGACACACCACCATAGTGGCAATGGATCTGCTAGAATGAAAATTAGGCGTAGGAAAATCACAAGACCAGCTTTTAAAATTCCATTTCCCAATTTTATTAATAGCAAAACTTTATTATGTCTGACATTTATGCATTAGTAAATTCTTTATTCAGTAAAATCTTAAACTTTATTTCAAAATGATCATTTTTATTTAGAGCTCAAAAAAATCGCTTTATTTTAGAAGACAGTTAAAGTTTAGCAAAGAACAGATAGTTCCAAATTCATTCTCTCCTAACATCCCTAACTATCACCCTAATCTCATCCTTCAGTCCTGTAAAGCAAACAAGTAAAAAGCATTAAAATCTTACATCCAGGAGTCGGTCAGCAATCGGGCAGCATCTCCAGAAGAAATCGAAAAAGCAACCCCTTCTAGTCAAATCCAGGGGTTTTTATACCCTATTTCCCTAACTTAATCAATCTAAAAAGTAACTGTCATTTCTTTATTCAGAATTTCATTGGACAATTTCGGGGTGGGTGAGCATCATCTCACCATTACAACATCATTTTCTCGATGGTTCAGCAGAAAAATAAAGGGTCTTTGTTTTAGGACAGTCCATAGCGTAACTATTTCTTCTATTAGATACATCGACACCCTTTCCCATGATCACAACGTCCAAGCGTCCATGTTTGGCACCCATCCTAGGTTCCGGGCTAAGGCAGCCTTGAACCTCCTCGAGCACAGGCAGTTCACTCTGACTTGCAGGTTTTGGCGCGCCAGCGCTGTTCAGCTCTTGCTCACAGTTTACCGGAGCGTCCATTTTAATTTAGGCCTCAGAAGCCACTTTGGTACTATCATAGAAACAAACACAGATTCATGTTAATTATTGAATTTAAACCCGTTCTGTTTACCTCCCACCTTACTAATGTTTTCCCCATTAGTTGTTACCTAGCAAATAAGCCACATAAATGCGTTTTATACTTACATTTTTGACAACTCCACAACACAAAGGAAACAATAAGCACATTTAAATTGTGTTTTGTTTATATTTAAGCTGTGCATTAATTCACAACACAATAACAGTACATATTAGCTAGTTTTTATTGCAACACGCAAACAAAGTACGTTTTCCCGTGTATAATAATAAAATAATGTGTGCATCTTACTCTATGGTTGGTTAATTTCACAAAACATACAATTAGTAAATATTAACGTTATGGGGCATTAATTTTGAGAGGGGTACACAAAATGTTGTGTTTGCCACCTTGCTCCATCACTATATTTCTCAAGGTTGCATACAACTCAGTCATGAAACCATTCTGTGAGTTTTCACAGGATTTAAAGACCATATGGCATTCTTAACATCTACTGATAAAATAGGGATCTCTACATCATCCCAAGCCTTAGGGAGTCAGTATAGGTAAATGTGCTATATCTGAAAACTCTTGAGGTCTTCAGCTCTAGGAATTGGTGGGGATCATACATCTGGGAATAATAGGATGAGAAAATCCTGTTAATGTTTGACTCTGTATATTTGACATCTCCCTCTGTGATTTCTCAAAGAAATCAGTGGGTGTATATCACTATCTATTTTTAGAAGGCACAATTGCAATCTGCCAGGTTTACCTCCCTCAGTATCTATTCTAGTAATCCATGCAATACAATCTCTCCAAAGTGGAGGCATGCTCCTCTTTCTGAGCTTTCAGATCTGTTTTCTTGGAGTCATCATGTGTTAGAACTATTACAATGAATCTTACGCCTTTCTCCAACCTGTACAGTTCACTATTTAACTGTCTCCCAGCCCCTCGGACTAATGTGGGTCTAGGTCTCCCACTTTAGTCCTCATATGACTCACATACACCTCATTGAATGAATGAATGAATGAATTGGGAATTTATATGGCACTACTTAAACCGGAGGCATCAAGGCGCATAAGATGTAAAAACAACTGAGTGGTCGGAGGCATCTGAAAGAAGCGGATTTTACAGGTAGGATTCTGCGAATAGCCAAGTTTTTAGATTTTTCCGGAAAAGGGCAAGAGATGGCTGGCCCTTAAGGTCAGCTGGAAGCCTGTTCCACAATTTGGGGGCGAGGGAGAAAAAGGCCCTCCCTCCCCACCTGGCCTTGACGATCCGGGGGGTCGCCAGAAGATTTTTGTGAGCCGATCTCAGGGCCCTGCCCGGGGTATAGAAGGACACGAGAGACCCAATGTCCTCAGCACCCAGGCCGTGTAGAGCACGGTAGGTCAGAACCAGAACCTTAAAGTTAATTCTGGCCTGTACAGGTAGCCAGTGGAGGTTTTTTCTGATTCCTGTAACAGAGACACGTCTGGGGGCATTCACCACAAACCTGGCTGCAGCGTTCTGGATAATCTGGAGGCAATGAATAAGCTTTTTGCAAATGCCAAGGTAGAGGGCATTGCAATAGTCCAGGCGGGGTGAAACTAGGGCCACAACAACCTGTTTCCAGGCATCAGGGGAGAGGTAGTGTACTACTTTCCTGAGAATCCTCAAAACCCCACAGCAGGTCGAAACAGTTTTGTTAACCTGTTTATCAAACGCCAGTGTGGTGTCGAAGGTGACCCCCAAGTTTCTGGCAACCAGAGACGGCTCGGGACAAGTTCCAAGGGAGGATGACCCTGAAGTAATTTTCCTCAGCTTCCCTTATTGTTCCCTTAGCACCAGATCCAGCAAAGCCTGTAGTTGTAATATGCAGGGTTGGTGCTCATGTCAATGAGTTTGCCTCAAGAAAACTAGTACAGCGATGGAGATTAATGGGACAGGCGCTTTTCCAAATATTCCATATTAGTCATTGATCCTACCATGTGGGTGAAGGTCAGAACGAGATCTGCTGTAGTATGTAAATCAAACACAATAGAATAAAAGGAGCACTCTATCCTATGAGTGTGTGCCCCTCCATACGTCATTCAAAGCTCAGTGGTACATCCAGCTACCCTCTTAACGCTAGAAGCGCCTGGCAAAGGAAGATATGACCTATTCCATGCCTGGTCAGTTACACAGTTAAACTCACCACCATATGGATGTGAAATTGTGATAACAAGACCATAGTTCACAGAAATACTGTCCTGACGCTACATTCAACGAGTACAATCATAGTCATATTAAGGTTTTACCCTCCAGTCTACCCTTCAGTAGAAGATATCTTCTCTCCTAATCAACCATACGACTGGAGCAAACATTGAGTACTCCAAACGTAACCCACACAAGGACCCCATCTTAGAATAAGAAGAATACCTTGTGAAAAACAACTTTCACCTCCATATTTTCTCTAACCATAACCCCTCAGTAGCTGTAATGTTTGTCTTTTAAAGTATAGCTATATGCACTCTGCCAGAAATCATTAATCAGTAGCCATCTCCCAAGTGAGATCATGACCAATTTTCAATAACTCTGTACATTGCAGAGTCACTGATGAGTATGTGGAGCCATTTAGCAGAGTTCCCATATCAGCAACAACCCCTCGGACTGGGTAAAAGGCTACCCAGTCAATTATTCCTCAATCTAAAAGTGAATACTCAACTTTAACTCAGAACACTTCTGGACACCTATTTTATAGCCCTACCTCAGGAAATGGTAGCCAAGTAAGGCCAGTCATTCATTCTATAAGTCTCAGCTAAAAAACATTAGACAACAACATCAAGACAGAGAACAAATGCATGAAGCAGGGTCTTTCATGCTCAACATTCCTGCGGTATACCTCTAGCCTTTTGCTAAGTCTTTCAGTGAGAAGACTCTCCCATTATCTCACCAAGCACAATATGAAAATAGAAGCCTAGCACATTAAGGCTAACAGACATCTATTATCTGTCAGATAATTGTGTCTGCAGTTATGATCTTTACGTTTGGGACTCCTGGGATGTTGTCTTTAGATTTGGATCCAGAATTCTAACTTGTCAAATCTTTATCAGAGTCACTCATCAGGTGTTGTGGAAGCAAATACTGTCTTTCAGGCTTGCCATTACTCACTGAAAGACCATTTAGCAGAAGCTGGCCTGCTCTTTAGGCTTGTAGCCATAATTTTGTTTCTTTTGAGTCCTCCATCTTCTGGTATGGTGATGCTCCCCTTTGCCACACAGTGAATTCTCCCAATCAGCAATCTAATCAATGGCGTCTTTGTCAGTGTTGAGAAAACGAGATTGCCCTTCCACAATAACTTTTTATTTCACTAACTTGCTTCACAAGCCCAGTCTATTTTCACTTTTTATTTTACCAGCATCCATCTACATAGGAAGTGCCACAGATTTCCCATCATTCATCTGCACAGCAAGTAACATCATTGGTTTCCTGTCAAAACAGTCTTTAAAAGAAGAAGCAAAGCAAGAGGACTTGTTACCATCATCCATCTGAGCCGGAAGTCACATACTTTCTCCCTCCTCCCAGGACCTACTTAATTGTGGCTGCAGCACAGACACATGCAGGCTCTGCACCAAAGGCAAGCCTGTCTGTGCCAGGACTGCACCCAGCACCGGGAAACATGGTCCTCTACCCTCCTGTCACTACCCCGCTACAACACTCCACCCCACTCTCTCACACCCATATGGCCTTGCAGCCACCCATACAACACCTGCACTTGCATGCATGCTCCTCAACAACCGCTCACTCACCAAATACCTCACAGACATCTGGGAACTGCCTCATGACAATGCCCCGGACCTTCATTTCATCACAGAAATCTGGATGATCCCCGCATCAGCACCTGGCATCACCACAGCCAACCCCCAGGTTTTAAATCTCCAGTCAAGACAGAGTTCACAAGCCCAAAGGTGGAATCACCATCATCCACAAGAGTGGCATCAGATGCACCATGGACAAGTCATCCTTCAACATAGAAAAACACCTGACGTTCGAGTTCCACATTACAGCCAACTTCACACATAGCATCCCTCTCATCTACAGATCACTGGGACCATGCACCAATTTCACTGACACCATCACAGACTTCATTCCACCACTCACCCTCAATGTTAGCAATTACATCAAACTTGAAAACCTGAACTTCCATCTACAATACAACGCCGACCCAAACTGAGAAGTAATCATCGAAGATATTATAAGCTTGGGCCTTATCTAACAATTAAAGAGACTTACACATGTCACTGGACAACACCTAGACCCTATTTTCACAACCTCTGACAACATCTGACAAGCTCACACCATTCTCATAGACACATCATTTCCTGGTCAAGCTCAGCATTCCTGTCTCAGTCCAACGCAAACACACCACCACCAGATCAGCCTGTCAAATCCAGAAAGATCTGGAACCCAATTCTCAAAACCCTCCAACCTGAACACAGCAACAGTATCCTGAAACCCATCAAGAATTTCCAAAATTGGATCTCCTCCTGTGCCAAATCCCTAAACACTCTGAAACACAGCAATACAACAAGATCTAGACCTCAGGCCAATTGAAACATGGAGGAACTCAGACTGTTGAAACCCCACTACAAACAACTGGAACGCAAACAGAGAAAGCGCTAGAGCAATGCAGTTATTGCCACATTTATGCTGACCTCTATTAGATTGTTTGATATATATTGGAGCATTGCTCATACATTGTTTATGATTCAATTTGTTTTAATTTTCGTAGCCACTATTGATATTTGAGTAGACCTTTCTCAATTTTAGTGGGACAAGCTTAGAATTGTCAATTTTTTCTTTTTTCCTACAATTTTAAATCAATATATCTTGACGTACTAGTGGTACCATCCACTTAGTGGAATACGATAATTACTCGATGCGAGCAATTTTCGGTATAGTATGACACTGAGATCATCACCATCATCAGCATTTGTAGAGCACCTGGTTACACAAACGGTGTGTCCCCGTGCTGAGCAGAAACTCAGAAATGACATGAGAGAGGTAGGAGAGCCCTGGCTGTCATGTTTTAAGGTCTATTCTGGTTTATAGGTGGGAGAAAAAACATGTTTTCAGCCTTTTCCTAAAGGCAGCTTCACATGACTCTTTCCTCAAATCCATTGGTAATGAATTCCAAGGTTTTGTTGCCAGGTATTTGAAAGAGCAGCCTCCTAGCCTGGCCTTCCTAAATTTGGGTACTATTACCAATGACTTTCCTTCAGATCTTAGGCTTCTATTTGGGGTGTAGGGTGTAATCATGTCTTGTAGATAACTTGGGCCTTTATTTGCTAGGATACAATGGCAGAAGCACATTGCCTTGAACAGGATCCTCTTGCCCACAGGCAACCAATGCAATTTGGCCAGGGCCTTTGTGTTGGACGATCTTCTGGGTAGATTCAGCACTAGCTGGGCAGCGACGTTTTGGACTGATTGCAGCTTCAGCAGCTTCTTTTTGCTACACCTAGGTATAGAACTTTGCCGTAGTCAATCTGAGAGGTGACCACTGCATGTATTTTACTTTTTCTGGCTTGAACCAGTAGTAGGTCAATGACCTTCCGTAGGATTTCCAGCGTTCCACAACATTTGCCTGTTATTTTTCGAATTTGATTTTCATATGTCAGCCATACTCCAAGGTCTTGACTTCGGTTTTAGGGGTTGGAAGCTGGCCAAGTGCTTCCGGCCACTAAGCTGATGTCCAGATAGAAGGTGCTCTTCCCATTTCCATCACTTCTGTCTTACTGCCATTAAGTTTTAAGCAGTGGTTTGCCATCAATGCTGTTACTACCTCCATACATTGGGAAAATTGATGTGCATTATGTTCTGGGTTTTGCGATAGTGTGACGATAAGCTGAGTATCGTCAGCGTAAGATACAATGGACACTTTGTGGCCTTTCACTATATTAGTAAGGGGTCCCATATATAGGTTTAACAATGTGGGTCTCAGTGTTGACCCCTGGGAACTCCTTGTAATAGGGGAGCTGTCTTGGAAGTTAATGTGTCTTGTGTAACCTGGAAACCCCTTTCCGCCAGGAAGTATTTCATCCAGCTCAGAGCCATACCCCTGATACCACAAGATTCTAATATCTGCAGGAGGAGGCCATGGGAGACTGTATCAAATGCTGCACTGAGGTCCAACAGGATCAGTGCAGCTGTGTGTCCTTCGTCTGCCTGTTGTCTTAGAGTTTCTGTGCCCAGGAGTTAGGCAGTTTCAGTGGAATGTGCGGCACGGAAATCTGATTGTGAGCAGTGTAGTAGGTCATTACTATCGCTGTGTTTTGTGAGCTGAGTGTTAACTATTTTTTCTGCAATTTTAGCAAAGAAAGGTAGGAGCGAGATGGGGCAAGGATTATCTAGTACCTCATGATCTATTTGTGGTTTTTTCCTTAATGGGCGGACCATAGCTTGCTTCCATTCATAGGGAACTTCTCCCGATTGGAAGGAGCGGGAGATAAGTTCTGATATAAAAGGTACAATATATTTTGCTCCTTGTAATAAGATTTCGGTATGGGCTGGGTCCGTAGGTAAACCTGATTTGATTCCGTTTGCTAGTTTCCTTATTACATCTGGCTCTGGCATTATAAATTCCTCTAGGGTTGCGACTTTGACTACTGTGTATGTAGTGTCTTTGGAGTTAGTGGCCTGGCGTTCTTCTCTAGGGAAAGCATCATAGATTTTTGTCACTTTCTCTGCAAAGAAGTCGGCAATTCTATTGCAAGATTCCTCCGATGTGGAGTGGGGCTCCCCCTGCACATCGGATTTGACTAAATATATACATACCATCAATAGACCAATTTCTAATTCCTTGTCTTTCGCGTCATATGATTAACTGCCTACGTATGTACTGTACCCTGTTGCACTATGGCATTTGATTGTAAAAGAGTTGTTATAGTTTAACATTGAATTCAATTTATAACTTTTGAAAAAAAACAGACGTTATTGTGGCAAATATTAGAGGATTTGTTAAGTAAATACAGTACCTATAACTCACATATTTACAATAAATAGAACTTTCAAGATGGTGCATATCGGAACACATTAACTATAGTCTGTTATGTTATCGAGTGCTAGTTACCTTGTAATGTTCTTATTACAGGAGTGCCGTTTGAACGTGATAATATTAATGAATGCTATACTAATAGGACGTAAGGTATGGATTAATTTTCTATTCCTCTTTTTCCGCTAATTTATTTGCCTGTTTAGATGAATTATGGAGTTGGGAGGGTGTACTTCCAAATCGCGATAGTCCTTCCCTGATGTTGTTTTTTTGGGGGTGTAGGTATAAAAAGAAACTCAAAGAAGGTGCGGTTGCCAAACGCCATTGAATCACGAGGAGCACTCTCCTGGATGATTTCTTCTTAATAATAATAATAATCATAACATAGTTTATAAAGCACCTGAATACACCGAACAGTGCATCTCTGCGCTGGACTCTGAGGGTTAGAAGGAATAGAGATAGAACCTAAATTCACCTGTGTTAGAAGACAGTTGCTATAGAGCCACATTTTAAATCTTTTTCTGAAATCCATTTCATAGTGGGGAGTCTCTTACAGCCTTAGGGATGGAGTCCCACAATTTAGGTGCAAGATAGGAGAAGGATCTTGCTCCCATTCTCGCCCAATTTACCCTAGGCACCCTGGCTAGGTTTGCATGCGAGGGTCCTAGACTTCGCAAGGGAACATATATATGCACAATTGGGTGAAGGTAAGTGGGGCCCTGCTTCTGGAGAATTTGCTGGCGCATGCATAAGGATTTAAACTGAATTATTTGAATCACTGGGAGCCAGGGCAGAGAGTTAAGGTCACTAGAGGCTGAAGACCTTTTAGGAAGGTTTAAGACCAATCTAGCAGCTGCATTCTGAACCCTTTGCAGCGATTATGGCTCCCTTTGGGAGCACCTACATAGAGTCCATTCCCACAGTCCAGCTGAGAGGTCATAAGTGCATGGACTATGTTTTTTTTTATGTTGTGGGAATTAAATCAAGGATTTTCCTTATGACCTTCAGGGTGCCAAATCATTTCTCTGTCATCTTCCTAATCTGATCATCAAAAGTTAACTTAGATTAAAAAATTACTCCCAGGTTCTTCGTCTTCAAATTAGGCATGGGCAGTTCCCCCAAAGATGCTGGCCACCACGTTGATGTCCAGATAGAGGGAGCTCTGCCCACTAGAAGGATCTCTGTTTTACTTGCATTCAGCTTTAAGCAGTTGTTGGTTATCCATACTGCAACCTCCGATAGACAGGTACTTGTGGTACCTTTACGAGGTCGACATTTTTGCTGCTTTTCTCTCGTTTAGCCTTGTGCTTTTAATTCACTGAACTTTCGCTTCTGACTGTGTTGTTTTACTTTCACAGTTAAGACTACTACTAATATTACTTGCACACTTGTCAGGTTTACTGAAAAGTCTTAATCAATCTCGTTATTTATGATGGATAGAAGAGCTTATATGCTATTCCTCATTACGTATAGACTATCGGCTAATGTGTTCTAGTGATTATTAGTATATATTATATATATTATGGTTGGGCCCAGGGTGTACTATATTGTGACCGTAGCATTTATTTATTTTTCAGGAAGCGTACTTCCTTATTTCTACTGGATTTGATAAAAAAGACTAAGAGAATACGGATGTAAATTATGTTTTTCACTTACTAAGATGCTTTTGGTGAGTCTATATTAGACCCCCTATTTACGGGGTCATCATGGCATGGTAGTTGTGTTTATCTTTCCTTCCTTTTTTCACACTCAGGTTCTTTTCTCTAAATTTGCCTTCATAATGATGTGTTAGGGGTGACTTTTAAGTTGTGCTCTGGGTAAAAGCCCCTGTTTCACGTATGTATTTCTATTCTTTTTTAACCACTGATTCTCACTTTTGGCTCATACCTGCCCTTATTTTCCTCTGCTTCTGCCACGATTGGAGTGACACCAGACTAATATTAGTTTAGGTTATGGCTAGAATAATTTGAATTTAACTATTTATTTGTAGCCCTGAGGAAGTCAGTGGACACTTCCACAAGACGAAACATGTGTTGGCTGCAGTTGTTTTCTGTTGGCTGAAGTTGTTTTCTGATGGAAATTACTGTAAACAAGCTGATTTGGAATAAAAAAGATTTAAAACTGGAGAAAATCTCTACGAAAAATGTTTGTGAACTTATATTCTAACTGGAAAATGGCTCAGGATACTAACCTCTACTGAGTTTAATACAGTCTCTCACCCCATCCTCATCCAATGCCTACACGACAACAGAATCCAAGAATAAGCACTTTGATGGATCTGCTCCCTCTGGGCTGGAGGGACTCAGTCAGCCTGGCACCATACACCTTGGATGCCTGTAACTTCATCTGCAGAGTCCCGCAAGGATCCGTCCTGAAAACGACCCTCTTCAACACACATAGGATACCTCAAGCCAGCATCATCCACTCTCCCAACATCAACCTCCCCTCTGTGTTCAGAAAGATCCCATAATTTTGCAGACATTCACACAGAACGAGAATGTAATTTGACAGTGTCCAACACACAATTTCCCATCAAATCAAATCAACGACAACTTGCGACTACTCACAGAAGACCTAGACTGGGTCAGGAATAAAGTCATCACAATAGAGAAGATGCACACGCCCACCTTCAAATGCATTGAATCCCATTCTGACAGAAAACCTATCAATAACAGCAGCCTCACAACTCCTCGAGACAACAAGCTTCAAAGGTCAAATAGCACGATCAATCACCTCTTGAAAGAGGATATAAATGCTCTGTTAATATACTACCAGGGTACATAGGAATTTTCCCTTGATACTACAGCCAACATCCGTTCATCAAGACATCCAACTACAAAAACTAGAGATGCAACCCTCTACAAGTCAACCATAGCAACCTGATCCCAATCGCAACAAACACAACATCCACCACTGGAACACTCAAAACAGTAACTAACCTGAAATGCATGCTGCACAATTGTAGATCAGCTGCTAAACACGTAACCAATATAGCAGATGTGATCTTGGAGCATGACCTGGACATCCTCTTCCTAAATTAAACATGGCTCACCCCTACTAAAGTTCCAATACTGGATCTTCATGTTTTCCCGGATATTGCCATCTTACATCTAAACATCTCCTTGAAGCTGGTCAGAGGCCTCGCTATGATTTGCAGAAACTCCCTTACGCTAAACCCACTCTCTCTAGAAGATACATCAATGTTCGAACTCGAGAGCTGAAATCCAGCTGGAAAAGAAACTACTTGTGAAAACCCTCTTTTTATACAGTCCACCGGAGTACAACACAGTTTTTTTGTAGCAACAGATGGAACTGTCACTATCAATGCTACTTCACTCTTGAATACAATATTATTAGGAGATTTCAACCTGCATTTGAACAATGACAACAGCCCCCACAGAAGCTGTACTCAGTAACCTACTCCAGGATCTCAACATGGTTCAAGCATGCAATGGACCAACCCCCAACAAAGGTGCCACACTTGACCTTATCATGGCGAAACTGGGATCAGTTAACATGGTAGACATCACCCTACAGACTGGTCGGACCAACATCAAATTAATTTCCATATATCCGCTTAAGTAACTATAATCAAGGGTCAAACGAGAAGGGAAAAAATGTGGACAAAGGACTATAGCCGCAAAAACAGAACAGAGGTTTTGGGTCCTATGCCAAGCCTCCTTAGAACCTCGCGCGAACCAAACATCGATTCATGAACTCACACATCTCTACAAGAGCAGCATGACTAACATAGTTCAGAAGACGGCTACATTGAGTCTAAAAAGGCAAAAGATAAAACCTACAGTACCATGATACAACCAAAACATAAACAACGAAAGCAGATAATTAAGACATCTGGAGTGACTTTGGAGGAAGGACCCAACATTACCCATCTTGAAAAGTTGAGAAGGCACAGAATCTCTTACAAAAAGGCTATTTTGAATGCCAAAACAAAGTGATCAATTCTCAACTAGACAAAGTGAAGAACGGCCCAAAAAACACTTGCATTGATAAACCAACAAACAGGAAAATGTTCGGGACCCACAATTGCAAACAACTCGGTGAGCATCTGTAATGCCTTCTCCACTTTCTTTAAAGAAAAAATCGAAACCATAAGCAACTCTTTCCTCAGCCAAGCTAGTACCCAACTTACAGAACCTTCTAATCCAATGCACACAGCAATAATACAGACCAATACTTCCGAAATGTTAAAAAAACGGAGTCTTCTGGAACAGGTTCAGATTTATGCCTGAGGGAGTAATGCATAAAATTAACCAGTCAATGAAACCTACCACATATTTCAACAATCCCATTACCTGCCACCTAATGAAAGAGATCCACCAATACGTCACTCCCTTATGGACGAAAATCGTGAATGCATCTTTCTAGAAAGAATCCCTTCCAGAGTGCCTGAAGATGGGCCACGTATCTCCTTTACTAAAAAAAGTGGGCACTGTCCAGAAAGACTTAAAAAACTTCCAACCAGTTTCCAGTCTGCTTTTCCTGGCTCAATTGGTAGAGAAATGCGCCCCTGTTCATCTATGTTAATATATCAAGAATTTTGACCTACTAGGCAAACACCAATCCGGCTTCAGGCCTGGCACAACACTGAATGTGCCATTCTCAACATGCTAGATGATGTACAAACATCACTAGACCAAAACGGATCCTGTCCACTAATACTTCTAGATTTATTAGTGGCTTTCAACATAGATAACCACAAGCGACTCAGAGAATTTCTTGAACTCAGACTGTGCCTATCAGGAGCTGTCCTCAACTGGTACACCTCCTTCTTGATGAACCGACAAAAAAAATTGGTTACCCCAATCGAGGGGGAACATGGCGGCCATCAGCTAAGCACCCACGGGTCTGCAGTCCGCTCGGGCGTCGTCATGATCTCTCTAAGGGGTCCTCTGTAATGTTTACAAATTGATTTTTGCTCCCTGCACCTCTCCCCATGTGCGAAGCACCTTCGTCTCTTTTCCTTACCTCTCCTGTTCTTGAGGATTGACTTCGCTCGGCGGATGATTCCAGATCCCTGGGGAGCATCCTCAGCAGTCCGAGCCTTGCGGTGGGAGGGCACGGCTCAGGAGTGGCGTGGTGGTCGAGCTGCATGTTTCCAAGTCCGTACCTCTGGGGGCAGAGTCAGCACTGGCAGCTATCCTGCGGTGGGGCAGGGACACAAGCAGATTGGGGCGGGGTAACAAACCCTACAGGTAGCTGTGAAGGGGGCTGAGACCATTTGCAAGAAGAGCAGGAATCTAGCCTGAAAAGAAGGTAAGGCTACCCTTGCTGGACACCCAGAGACCTCATCTTTCTTTGGTTTGAGTTGGCATTGGCGGAGTGTGATCCCTGCGGCTGTTGAGGGATTAGGAGGAGGAGAAGGAGGGGAAGACTTTTGGTATATGGAGAGGAGTGAGGGTCAGCACCCTATAGTCGATCCCTCAATGAAAGTGTGCAGATATACTCTTCGTACAAGGGCCATACAGCTTTTACCTTACACCAAGGTGACCTACCAAGACCCCCCGTAACTAGTGTAAGCGCTTCTGAGATACAAAATAAGAAGAAGGGGAGAAAGATAAAGCAAAGGAAAAGGGAGCATAAATTGAGCCCCCTACATGCTCCAAAAGCCTTAGAACTAGAGGAAGAGGCAGAGGGAAGAAAGTATCAGCACCTGTAGTAAAGATTACACCCTCGTTAAAGTCTTACTACAAAGTCCTTGCTACTCTTGCCCAAACTCAGTCCCTATTAAAGAAGGCTCCCACCCCTCTACTGTCAACAAAACGGAATTGGGTCAACCTCAGACTACGCCAATTATGCCAACTACGCCATTGGAAGTTCCACACTCTCTTTCTACATCAATGATTCCTAACCAATTGGCAGTGACATTATCTGAGGACTTTAGTTGCCCCCAAATTTCTGTACATCCTGCAGTTTCCCCTTCAAATCGTTTTAGTGTGTTGGAGGCGTAAGATGTCCAGCCAGGGATTCACTCAGAATTAACACAGCAGGCACTATCTCTCCAACACTCTTCTATGACACGTCCTGGATCTCAGGTGGATATTCTTATAGCACTTAAGGAAGAGATGGGGAATAGATTTACAGTCTCCAAAAACAACCAGGTAGCAATCCAAGCCTCCTGTGCAGTGTTAGCCCAGAATCTGGAAGATGTGTCCTTAAGAATGGACTCTTTGGAGCAGGAGATTACAAAGATCAAAGAGGCACTTAATACAACTTCAGCAGAAATGGCTAAATTGGTGAGTCAAAATAGAAAAATGAAGGAAGATCTTTAGCGTCTCGAGAACCATTCCAGGAGAAACAATCTGAGACTGATCAATGTCCCCGAAGCTCTTAAAGGCTCTGATATCAGGGGGTTTGTGATATCATTACTGAAAAATGCAGTTTTAAAAATCTCCCCAAATGTAGATCTATCTCAAGAGATACAGCGGGTGCATCGAGATCCTTATAAAAGTGATTCCGCAATACAGAAGCCCAGGAAAATCCTGATTAATTTTCTTACCTATACCGTAAAAGAGACAATTCTATTGGCAGCAGTCAAGGAAGGCACCTTAACATTCGACTCTTTCTCATTTTCTATTAGATCAGATGTGTGCCACACCACCGCACAGAAACAATGGGATATGGGCAAGCGGATGGAGAAACTGAACAAACTGGGGGCAAGGGCACAGCTGAAGTTCCCAGCATCACTACGTACTATGTGGAACAATCATATGTATGTCCATCGTCCAGTAGAGGAGGTAGATGAGCTTATTGAATAAATTAAGAGGAGGAGTAGAGGTATAGATGTAGTGAGATGCGGAAGTGAGGGAGGCTTAGAGAGATCAGGAAAAGAAAAATGTGAATAAACAATTTATTTTTGCCTGAGGGACCGAAACCCTTTAGGCTTTTAGCCTAATATGGTAGGGAGGCTTCCCCGGAGGTTGGTGTAGCACGTGGATGGGACGGGGGTAGGGAGTGGGGGTGGGGAGCAGTGGGAAATGGTTGTCAAAAAAGGAATCCTCTATCACACTCTCAATATCAGTTAGCCTGTCCTGGTTTTGTTTTTTCTTTGTTGTAGATATGCCAAGGGGGCCTCGTCAATGAATGACCCTTTTTGATGGGAGTTAGAGATCTAAATTTCCTTTCATGGAACATCAATGGTTTAAGATGTCTTCGGAGATAGAGGTTTGCAATGAAATATCTAGAGCAAAGCCCAGCCCAGCTCTGCTTAATCCAGGAGACCCATTTGAGTCTTTCGGAGTGTCGTATTGTATTTTCACGGTACCCTTAGATAAAATATTTCTGTATATCAGAACAGACAGCCCACTGTAAGAGGGTTGCTATCTTGATAAAACAGGGGGTGAGATGTACAATTAAATCATTTAAAACAGATCAAACTGGGAGATGGATAATAGCCAAACTAGACTTTGGAGGATAAGAGTTAGCATGTGTGGTGTGTATCACTTACAACGCAACTTTTACGTCGTAATGCTGTTACAACGCAGCTATTACAACGCAGGATCCATTACATCGGATGCCATTACAACGCATGGCATTACATAGCAGATGGTATTACAACGCATACCATTACATCGTAAATATTGGTAAGTATATAATTTTTTTTTATTTTATTTAATATTATATAATTGATTTAATTATTATTAATTATAAATAAAAATAAATAAAAATATTTATTAATGTATTTAAATATTATAAATTAAATTTATTAATTTAAGTAATTTTTAAAATAAGTATGAGTATAGGAGTATATGTTTTGGGGTACTGAGGTATATGTTTTGGGGTGTTTGGGTATTTTTAGGTTTTAGGGCAGGGTTTGGGTTTTGGGGTACAGGGGTGTTTTTAGGTTTTAGGGCAGGGTTTGGGTTTTGGGGTACATGGGTGTTTTTAGGTTTTAGGGCAGGGTTTGGGTTTTGGGGTACAGGGGTGTTTTTAGGTTTCAGGGTAGGGTTTGGGTTTTGGGGTACAGGGGTGTTTTTAGGTTTTAGGGCAAGGTTTGGGGGTACAGGGGTGTTTTTAGGTTTCAGGGTAGGGTTTGGGTTTTGGGGTACAGGGGTGTTTTTAGGTTTCAGGGTAGGGTTTGGGTTTTGGGATACAGGGGTGTTTTTAGGTTTCAGGGTAGGGTTTGGGTTTTGGGGTACAGGGGTGTTTTTAGGTTTCAGGGTAGGGTTTGGGTTTTGGGGTACAGGGGTGTTTTTAGGTTTCAGGGCAGGGTTTGGGTTTTGGGGTATATGGGTGTTTTTAGGTTTTAGGGCAGGGTTTGGGTTTTGGGGTACAGGGGTGTTTTTAGGTTTCAGGGTAGGGTTTGGGTTTTGGGGTACAGGGGTGTTTTTAGGTTTCAGGGCAAGGTTTGGGTTTTGGGGTACAGGGGTGTTTTTAGGTTTCAGGGTAGGGTTTGGGTTTTGGGGTACAGGGGTGTTTTTAGGTTTCAGGGTAGGGTTTGGGTTTTGGGGTACAGGGGTGTTTTTAGGTTTCAGGGTAGGGTTTGGGTTTTGGGGTACAGGGGTGTTTTTAGGTTTCAGGGTAGGGTTTGGGTTTTGGGGTACAGGGGTGTTTTTAGGTTTCAGGGCAGGGTTTGGGTTTTAGGGTACAGGGGTGTATTTAGGTTAAATTAAATTAATTATATTATATTAATTACATTTCTTAATTAAAATAATTAAATTAAATACATTATTTTAAATAATTTAATTTAATTACAATCAAAAAAATATTTAAATTAAATTAATTTAATTATATTAATTAAATAAAATTAATTACAATTTTTATTAAAATTAATTTAAATAAATAAATTTAAATTTATTAAATAAAAATAATTACTATTTTAAAATGTATTTTAATTAAATTAATTTAATTAAATTAACTTAATTACATTTTTTTTAAAAAGGTATACTTACCTATACTTACGATGTAATGCCATGCGTTGTAATAGCATCTGCTATGTAATGACATGCGTTGTAAAGGTTTGCATTGTAATGGTTCCTGCGTTGTAAAAATTGCGATGTAACGGTCTGCGTTGTAAAATAACGCGTTGTAACATCATAGATCCGCATGTGTATTTCTTTACGCTCCATACATCGATGACCCTACGCACCTATGCAAGTTACAATGGAACTTATTATTTATTTATGCAATTTATAGAGCGCGCAAATACCCTTAGGTGTCTCGGCGCTGTGGACTAAGCTGGAAGGCAAAACAGGTGACTATTGGTTAAAGAGCCAGGTTTTTATTTGCTTCCTTAATGTAAGTAAGGAAGAACTTGTCTTGATATGGGAAGGGAGACTGTGCCAAAGTTTAGTGGTGGCGAATACGAAGGATCTATTGCCCCAGGATGCTTTTTTTGTAAGTGGTACAATCAGCAGGTTTGCTGTGGAGGAGCGTAAGCAACTTGATGGAAGTAGGTTTCCCTATAATAATCGGGGGAGATTTTAATGTGTTGCTTAACCCCCTGTTGGATAGTTCGAACCAGAGTCACTATGTAGGGGCGCCCTGGGTCCATCAGGCTTTAAATAATATGATGCATGACTTGGAGCTCTCTGATATATGGAGAGCTAAGAAGGCCAACGTACAGGGTTTTACTTTTCACAGCAAGAAACACAGATATTTTTCAAGAATTGACTATGTTCTGACCGATAGGTCTATTATAGATGATACAACATCAGTTACAATTCAGCTAAGTCATATATCCGATCACTCCTGTGTTGCTTTTCCTTTAGTGGGGAGTAGGTATAAATTAAGACCTAGATGGAAACTCAAGAGATCTATTTTGGCGGATCCAGAGATAGCTACAGGGTTCAAATATGCTCCCCTCGACTATTTTACTATAAATATTGGATCTACGTCCATAGACTATCTTTGGGATGCCTTTAATCATATCTGAGGTGCTTTCTGCATAGTCTTATTTGTACTAAAAAAAGAGAGGAATCACAAGAGTTAAAAACCCTCGAGGATAAAATCTCCCAATTGGAAGTAGACCTGCTCCCGCTCAATCAGGGGACCCCTGAAAGAATACAACAAGCTCAGAGAAAGTTTGAAAATGCCCACCAAGATTATAGGATCAGGCTTGATCAGAAATGTCAAGCACAGTGGTTGACAAAGTCCATGCAGAATGGAGAGAATGGAGAGAAGGCAGGAGCACTTCTGGCTTGGAAGGCCAGAACAAATCGGGCAAAGAACCATATAAACAAACTTATTATAAGTGAAAATGGGGAGACATCTAGTAGATCCGAGGACATGCAAGCTTGTCTATCTCTTTATTCTCTGAACTATATAAGGAGGAGATCTCACCTAATATTGAGACTCTTAAAACCTGGTTGAGGGAGAAATCCTTACCTACTCTAACAGCTGAAAGCTGTAAAAACTGAGATTCCCCAATAACAGAGGACGAGATCAGAGAGCAAATTGGAAGATGCAAAACGAATAAAGCAGCAGGTACAGATGCACTTCCAAGCGAGGTATATAAACTCCTGGTGGAGGAGCTGGTTCCAACCATGGGCACTCTACCCATGCCAGGTACCTAGGTCCTGGAAGGAGGCAACGATAGTGTTCCTTCTGAAGCCCACTAAGGACCCTTGAAGGACCGATTCTTACAGACCGATCTCCCTGCTGAATGCTGACTATAAGATCTTTACGAGCATTCTAGTAGGGAGGCTGGTCAAAATCATTCAAGGTTGATTAACTCTAACCAGAAAAGATTTATCCCTAAAAAGTATATTCAAGAGCAAACATGGCAACTCATAGGTAATATAGATTTGGCAATCACTCGATCGGAACCCTTGGCGGTGGTGGCACTAGATGCGGCCAAGGCATTTGACAGAGTATGCTGGGTATATCTTTGGGAAGTGTTAAGAATAATGGATTTTGGCCCTATTTTTATCCAGACTTTGGAAAGATGCTATCAGGGGGCCTCTGATAAAATATTACTGAACGGGATTTTAACATCCAGTTTCAACATACTTAGACGAACGAGACAGGGTTGTCACCTTTCACCCCTGTTGTTCAATATCTATATAGAGCCCTTGGCACAGGCAATAGGAGCAGATGTACCCCCCTTTAAATCCCACAATTATAGCAGCAAGGTTGCTTTGTACGCTGATGACTTGCTGTTATATATGGATAACCCCGCAGTGGCAGTTCCAAGGTTTGAAACCTTGTTAGAAGAGTTTGGTTCTTTGACGGGGTATCTGGCCAACACCTCTAAAACCGAGGTGGTGTGTTGGAATATCGGCTATTGGGGGGGAGAACAAGTCAAGATTTTAAATACATGGGTATTAGAATCGTTAAAGAAATTGAGAATATTCCGTAGATCAACCTAAATAGAGTTATAAAAGAAATCGATTGTCTATTAGCAAGGTGGAAAAACCTTCCTTTAACAATCTATGGAAGGATTAACCTAGTTAAAATGGTTATTCTCCCCAAATTAACTTACTTGTTTAATGCCATCCCCGTCAATTTTCCAAAGCTGGACATCAGTAAAATACAGAGTAAGATAGTACGTTTTGTTTGGGCCTATAAGGGAGCTAGGTTGGCCTGGAAGAATCTTAGATGCAGGCTTATCAAAGGCGAACTGGCTCTCCCCGATATCAATTGGTACTGTGTAGCCTTTCAATTTAAGAACATTCGAATGTTGCTCATGAAGCCCAATGCTTCAATTTGGGGAAGACTTCTGGCTGAAATGATAAGGCAGGCTGGGGGGACGGAATTTTGTACAAATGTGGGGCACCAAGGTACTTCAAAAAAGTATATTTAAAAGTACTCAAGTCTACCCTCAGCCTGTGGTATAAAATTAGAAGCTGATGGGGGTAGGTTACTACTCTGATTTTGCCCCAATCTGGGATTCCCTGCGACCCCACTATGCATTAAAGATAGCCTAACTATTCCAATTAGAAAGGTGGGCATTATAATTTGGTCAGACCTGATAATATCAGAGGGGGTCCATCCATGGGAGGTTCTAAGAGCTAGGATTGGAAGTGACTTCTCCAGATTCAAATATATGCAAATAGTATCTTGGTTCACAGCTGGGAAAATTAAATCAGTGATGACTGGGAATTGGAGCAATTCCTTCAAAATGTAAATCTTGAAAGTAAGGAAATTGATCAATGGTATAAGAAATCCTTGGAGGCAGATGAGAAGGAGTACTCTCCACAACTCTCAGTATGGAATGAGGTTTTATTGGAGTGCGATATCAAAGCAACCTATGACCTTTCCTTGAAGCTTCTATATAAGTATGTAAAGCCGGCTAACCTCAATAAGAAACACTTTTTCGTTATCAATCGGCTGTATTGGACTCCGCTAAGATAGCAAAGTTTGTTCCATCTCCCATCCCCAAATGTCCAAGATGCGATCTTATAAAAGCAGATGACCTCCACGTTTTTTATGATTGTCCCAGGCTGGGAGTCTATTGGAGTGGAATTGAGAAAGCCCTATGCGGTATTTTTGGAAGGTAAATCATTTTGAATGTTGCACTTGTTCTTTTTGGGAAGATCGTACGATAAGTAAGAAGATGAAACATTCACATAGAACTGCTGTATCTTGCTTGATAGCATGGAGGGGAATAAGAATGAAATGGAGAGACCCCCTGTCCCCTAAGCTGGAAGATTGGGTAATAGCAGCTTCTAAAATGGCTTGTTTGGACCAGGGAGGAGGGAAAGAGAATTGCTTTGATATCTGGCATGCCTTTATATTTTGATGTAGAGGTTTGGGACTCGAATAACCCCTCATGGTCCAATGATTATACCATGACACCAAGAAGGGTGCAGGTCTGGATTGGTTCACAGACCAAAGCGAATACAGTGGCCGCGGGCGCATAGATCAGATGGGTGGCTCTATAACAATTGCAGACGCTTATTTGGTGATATGAGGATAAAACATGAAAAAAGTGTCAAAATCAGCACCAATCTATGGGCTCGATTCACAAAGGTAAAATAAGACAAAAGACTAACTTTATGACTTTCTGTATTCACAAAGGGCCTTTACTACTTGTAAATGTACTTTGTGAATACCAAAGGTTGGAAAGTTCAACTTTTGGTATTCACAAAGGGTATTTACATGTAGTAAATGTCCTTTGTGAATACTAAAAGTTGTAAAAAGTTAGACTTTTGTCTCAGTTTACTTTTGTGAATCTGGCCCTATCTGAGGTAGTAGATATTGACAGGGGTGTTCCCTAAGGCTCCACAGTTTCTCTAAAGCTCTTCAATATATGCATGGAACTACTCCTGAAATCCTTAAACACTGAGAAATCCCATACCATATTTATGCCAATGATACTCAGCTCTACATCAAACTCTCATCTCAAGTCATGAAGATGCTAGGAGACTGGGTGACACCCTGAGGAAAACACAGGACTGGATGGCACACAACCAGCTAAAACTGAATCCAAAGAAAACCAAATTCATTCTTTTCACCCTCCCGCCTTAGATGCCTACCACCGACATGTTGATCCCCTCACCTCAAATCGCTAAACTGCACCCCAACCATCTCAAACTCTGTAAAATCACTAAGCATCACACTTGACTCAAATCTAAGTATGCAAGCTCAAATACAAGCGGCAACCAAAAGCGCCAACCTACAACTACACCTTCTAAAAATACTAAAACCATCATACCACTTGATGACCTCAAAACAGCGGTTCAATCTCTAGATTTGAGGTGCTCTCAAGATTAGATTAAGGAAATGCAACCCTCATAGGTCTACCTAAATCCAGCCTAGCCCCAATGAAAGTGACTAAATGCAGCAGCAAGTCTTTTAACATGCACACATTTTTATGATCACTTTACTCATTACACAGGCCCCTCAATTGGCTTCCAGTTGAAACTAGGATCCAATTGAAGGTGGCATGCATACCACACCAATCTCTAAACAATTCTGGTCCCAAAAACTTGGCAATTAGGATAAAGCTATCAGGAGGTAGAAGCAGTAGCCGTTCATGGAGGGAGTGCTGCGGGGTGCTGAGGCGTGCTAAGGCTGGGCAGGGGAGGGGCAGAGTGGGGGGTACTAAACTCGGGCTCACGGCCGACAGGAGTAAAGTAAATAAATAAATAAATAAAATGAATTTCATTGTGCAAGCTGAAACGCATTTTGCGCAATGAAAATATTTTTTATTTATTTATTTACATTACTTCTGTCAGCCATGAGCTGAAGTTTACTAACCCCACCCTCCCCACTCCCGTGGCACTCCCTCCAAGAGCCGCTACTGGGTATAAGAGATTCAAGAAGTACCAAATCACTCATACTAGTACCAGCCAGATTTTTTTGTAAAAGGAAAACCCACAGCCACACTTTCACTGGATCTGCTCCAAAAATATAGCACTCCCTACCACCTTCAACGAGAGCTATTGCCTCACTCAGGTTTTTCAAGATGGAAATTAGAGACATACTATTTGAAAATATGTTGACATAATACAACTATACTTAAATAGTCATTGACCTTATTGTATCCTATTATTTTTATACTGAGCTTCTCGAATGCTATGTACAGTGGATCTTTATTAATCGTTTGTCTCACTATTCAGCAACCCTCATCTTCTTGTTCTTTGTACAGCACTCTTGATGGCTGTGTTTGCACGTTCTAAATCACAATAAATAAAATAAAAAATTAATATGTATATATATCTAAATATATTAATATATATATATATATAAATATACATACACACACACATATATTTATATCTCATGGACCATTCCAGTTCTACGTCCTTACACTTGCTTCTTCTGTCCCACTAAGGACACCCTTGCCCCTATTACCTGTTGCTCAGAACAACTCCCACACCTGCGACGCTCCCAAACTTTGTCAAAACATGTTGATTCTATGTATGCTATATTTTGCTAATTGTTTTATTCGTACTGTGCCTACATTGTAAAGCGCTCTGATACCCTACCCTGGGACTGGTCCGCGCTATAGAAAACTCTAAGTAAATAAATAAAATATATTTTGAAAGTAACCGTTTAGTTTCCTCAGGGTTCGTTAGACAAGAGTTAGAATATTACACCTAACCACCCCCATTCCCTGTGTATCACCTTCCTCAATGTTGGTTACACTGAAGTTACAATAGTAAATATTACACCTATCCTTCAATCTATGCACTTCCTCAGTGTTTCTTGGACTTTTTCACAATGTTTATTAGATTGGATTTAGAATAGTGAATCTTCCCTGTCCCCCACGTTTAGACGTTCCCCAAAGTTTGTTAGATTGGAGTTAGAATAGTACATTTATTCCCACTCTCAGTGCTAGCAGTGTCTCCAATATTTGTTAGACAGGAGCTACATTAGTAAATCTTACCCCTCCCGAATGTATGTTCTTTCCCCAACATTTGTTAGATTTGAGTTAAAATAGAAACGTTGACCCCTTCCTTGTTTAAACTTCTGCTACGTTTGTAAGACTAGACTGCAACAGTAGATCTGACCCACCTCTCATGATTCCAGTTTTCCTTACATTGGTTGCACTGGAGTAAGAATAGTATATTTGTCTCCCCCATGCATTGCCCATACCATTTTTTGCTTAGACCTACAATAGTAAATCTGATCCCCTACTCCCCAACACACATGTAGTTGTTTCTAATGTAGTTACAATAGTTACATTGATGTAGATATTTCTATTGCTTTTTCATTGTTTTGGTTAGTTGTTTTTTATTCCGTTGTTCATAAAATATTTTTAACATATTTAAAAATAATAATTTTGTAATTAATTGAATTTGTGATGTCTTTTGTTTATTTGTTTTGTTTTAAAAATAATCTTTTAACATTGTTTTATATTACTGTTATGGTTTTATTATTTGATAATTATTAGTTTTACAATGTATATTTAATTGTTCAATATATGTGTATAATATATTAATATATGTTGAGAACAATATTTAATGCACCTGTTTACATCGCTTTGTTATATATCAGTTTATTGTATTACATTTGTATTAGTCGAGTACAAGTATTTGAATTGATAATTAAATATTCAAATTTGTATATTATTTGGTAAGTTATTTAAAATTATATTAATTTGTATGAATTAAACATTTTTTAATTCATTTAAATATAGTTTACTATTTTCTTTTACATATTTTCTAAAAATCTTTTACTTTTTGGAAAAATGAATGTAGCTTTTTTTGGGTGACAATAAGGTTAGGTATATTAAAAACATTTATACTTAGCTATGTAATATTGATATTTGGTCCATGCTACTGTTGTAGTCGATATTCTGGTACTGTACATTATATTTTTGTAAGGTAGATATCTTGGACTTTGACAACTTTTCTGAGATATTTTCTTATCAAAATATTTTTGTCGATATTCTACTGTTCAACCGTATGAGACACATTTGTAGGTACAGTCAGCAACATATCAACCTGTGTGGATTTACCAAGCTCTGTTTATACACCATTCATCTATACAACGTGCAGCGAGCTTTTGTGTGTGCCCACAGTAAACATATTGTCATCTAGCTACATTGCCTACTTCTTCACCTACTTCACTCTGACTGCAGACCACACTGTTCTGCACTGTCCGAAACAATGATCTGTTGCAAAGATAATCCCCTAACACCCATCTGTATACCCTATTTTTCTTAGGGTTCACTGTTACTCATAGTGAAACAAAAATACCACTACTGAGAAAATAAAAATACCAGACATGAAATTTGAGCCGATACAACATTACATGATTTTAATAATTTGCAAATGTTGGGATCACCAAAGGTTTAAATGAAGCAGGCCATCACAGCAGAGTGACATTCATACCCTGGGAGCTGGACCTTGTAAATACTGCATATTTTTGAAATGGCACCGTCAGTACAAGAGGTCACATGACATATGGCTACCCATTCTGCTTCACTCCACTCTCAAGGCAGCAGAATGTATGAAAATATTCCACTTTTATAAAGGCTGGTTAGCTTCCTGTTTCACGTAACATGTTAAAATTTTAGGGGCATGTTCTCAAGGATTTATCGTCGAGTTATCTGCACTTCATCGCAGCCAAAGTGGCGATAAATTTATCAACCCATTCACAAGCTGGTGCTAACAGCCCATATCACGAGTTTACCTGCAAAAGCAGCCGCAAAACAAATTGCCACAGATGACACCGGCAACGATCGCTAATTAGATGCAGAGTAGGCGTTCCTGTGCAAACCACTGTTTGACGACACCACTCCGCAACATTCACAATGACCAGCCAGATCGGCGATAAGAACCCAAAATAGGTGATAAGGCGCTTTAGCAGCAGGAAAAGAACACCTGATCCAACCTGGTGTAAAGTCGCATGACAACCTGCACCAGAAAAGGGAGACCAGGTCAGAGCCACACCTGAAGATCAACAGATGCCATGGAGCCACTGATCGTGCAGCACAGAGCCCCAAAAGGGCTACAACACCCACCACCCCCAGGACCCCCCTCATCCCACCCCGGACACCCACCCACATTCCCCTGGACCACCACAGAGGCAGCGCAGACAAAGACAGCGGATCTTCAGAAAACGCACCAACCTCACAGACCAGACACCAGAGAATGTCATTGCCCACTACAGGCTCAAAAGGACAACCATCCTCCGCATCCTGTCCATTATTGCCCACAGGCTGATGGTACCAACACAGTGGACAACTAACATCCCACCTCAGACAAAGCTGCTGGCCGTGCTGCACTTGTTGGCTTCTGATACCTTCCAACCAACAACTGCCAGATTCGGAGGAGTCTCACAGGCAGCCCAATACAAGTTCCTCATAACTGTCTTGGATGCCATCATCAGCTTGGTACCACACTACCTATAATTCCCCCACACTGCGCAGGAACAGCTGGAGACCAAGCAAGGAGTCTACGCCATAGCTGGCTTCCCTCACATGTCAGGGGGCAATTGACTGCACACATGTCCTACTTGTACCCCCAGGTAACACTGCACACAATTATCGCAACAGAAAACACACACATTCCATCAATGTGAAGGCAAGAGTGGACAGCAGGGGAATCTCCTCCAACGTCGTCGCCAACTACCGAGGCAGTGTGCATGATTCCTACATCTATCGAACGTTCATCATCAACCAGCACTACCAGGATGGCACCCATGGAAATGCACTACATTTTAGCAAGTACCAAATGAACACACCACACACCTCAACTCCACAATCATGCAACTCACAACACTTACAAACTCACATACAACATGTCAAACAACATGCTCACCCACCAGACACAACAGCACAACTTACTGTGGGAGCCTGGGTCAGCCATGTACATAAGCCATCAACGGCATGGCACCTCAGCCACACAATAGCAGCTTGTGGGGAGAGTTGGGAACCAGGCATGTGCGAAGGAGGCAAGTGACCCATGAATGAGAATGTACGCAATGCCACGTGTGGCGTGGATGTGATGGCCAGATTGCAGTATGCAGACCACACATATATCCATGTCGACATACACCGCTGGTGTATGAAGTGTATTGAACAGTGGACGCAACCATGTCACCCCAGCCAGCGGGTAACACCTTGGACATGTAGCTTTGTCGTCACCCGATGCAATACGTAGGAGGAGTAGACTGGGTCGTGGTACGCAAGTCCAGCATGGGTGTGTGAATGATGATTGTGGGGCTCTGGGCGTGGTTCAGTACAGGAAATGTGCAAATGCATGTGTCTCTGTCATAGTGTGGGTCTCCTTTGTGGGGTGTAGGTGGTACCTGATGGGACTTAGACACCCAAGAATGTGATCTAGTTCGGCTCCCATGAGCTCTGACCCCACCCGCACCTGTTTGGCCCCCTCCTTTTGGCATTCTAACACCTAGCATCAGAACGTGATGTGTGCCTCGGTGAAGTGTTGGGAGTCAGCCATGGTGGCGGGTGCTTCCTGCTGTGTGGTCTGTGCAAGGGCTGGGGTCTCCTCTATGTAGCTTGGCTGCCCTGCTCCTGGGGGTGGGTTGCCTCAGATGTCCATGAGCTGTTGTAGGGTGTCAGTGTCGAAGGCGTGGTGGTCCTCTCCAGCATCACTGATGAGTTGTCTGGTCTGCTCTGCTGGAGGTGTTTTTTGTGCCTCTGCAATGTGAAGGGGAGATGCATGTTGACATTGTGTTGACATGTATGTTGGCGCATTGTTCTTGTTTACATGCAGACTGTATGACAATGTACATTGTGACTGTTTGGGAGGTGCTGAATATTTGATGCGGGACAGTGGACATTTGGGGGCCGATTCCGATTTGGTAAAATCCCCCACGATTCGCCGTATGGATCGTTTTTCCCATACGATTCGTACACCTACAACGTCCCCATACGTACGATCAAGTACGATCCTAACCCAAAGCAGATCTACGTACGATTCGTACCTAACCCCATACGACCAGAAAATACATACGATTCATATCCGGGTCACGCAGTGCGCACCGTCCGTACGTAAACAGGCAGCAGTTTACTGCCCAGCAAGTACGATCCGTGTCGACGACACTCGGTACAACCCTATTGCTACGGGAGCTGAAAACGTCCGTAAAAGCAGAGTCCCGCCCGTTTCGCACCCTGGAATGCGACAGACATGCCATGAACCCCATCGGCCGTGTCATCCTAGTCCTATACGCTTACGACCTGGTGCATAGAAACTGACGACGGCGCAGATGGTGAGTACAACGTACCTCAACAATGCAAGTGTACCTGTACGGTGCGTCATACACGCTTGCGTATACCACCATTGCAATAGTGATATGAGCCGCACACACGCCATGAATGTTGGAGCACGGTGCGTCACACGCTCGCGTATATCACCATTGCAATAGTGATACGAGCCGCACATACACCGCGAATGTTGGGGTACGGTGCGGTTCACGCACTCGCGTATATATCCATTACAATTGTGATACGAGCCGCACACACGCCATGAATGTTGGGGTACGGTGCGTGACATCTGAGGGGTGGGTGGATATACTTCCAGCAGTGCCCAGACATTAAAGGGGTGGGTGGATATGACTCCCAACAGTGCCCAACAGTATGGGGGTGGGTGGATATGACTCCCAGCAGAGGGGTGGGTGCAGAGGACTCCCAGCAGTGCCCAGACATAAGAGGGGTAGGTGCAGAGGACTCCCAGCAGTGCCCAGACATGAGAGGGGTGGGTGCAGAGGACTCCCAGCAGTACCCAGACATAAGAGTGGTGGGTGGATATGACTCCCAGCAGTGCCCAGACATAAGAGTGGTGGGTGGAGATGACTCCCAGCAGTGCCCAGACATAAGAGTGGAGGGTGGACAATGCTTAAGCTAATGTGCCTGAAATTGTGAAGAACAAAATCATTGCTGCATCGTGGACACACCCTTATCCACATTGAAAATGTCAACAGAGTAGTTTGCACACTAAGACAAAACAGCGTTGCACCAGAACTACATACATGTTGCAAAAATCTTTGAGGCACAATCATCTCTGTAAGCAAACAACATTGCCTGTAAACCCCCTAATGGCATTACTGTCCAGCATCACAGGGGAAGTGCATGGTGATACCTCTACCTCCCAATTTACATCCACAGCTCACAACTGCCAAGGCCAAACAGGCAGGCCCATCACACCTCTCCTGCACAACACCCCCATGACTCAGTTAATGTGATTGATACAGCTCAAGATGTGAACACTCAGAATCAGGGTAACAAAAACTGTGCAGCAACTTTTTTAAAGTAAACCAAGGTCACCTTGTGGGGCTGGCAATACATATTAGTCACAAACAACCAGCAACATATTCTTGTGAATAGGCACACAGGCACTGCCCAGTGCGAGTATGCACAAGCCAAATCCTGTATCCATGGCCAGTGTGCACATGTAGCTGACACATGATAAATACAAATTATGCCAGGGACCAATGCCACTGAGGCAGACCCATGCTGAACTCACATAGAATGGGCAGAGTGTTGGATGACACACATGATTAGGAGGCCAGGGTGTTGTAGGGGACTGTAGTGGGCACACAGATCCATGGGTCTAGAAATTGCTGACTGTCTCATGATTAACCGTCTTGGCACTATGCATATCTTGCAAATGATGTACATCATGTCTGAGTACGCAACATGGGTCATGCATGCTGCTAGGGTGTGCATTTTAAACCTCACACTCCTATGTTGAGACTCATCATCAGTGCAGACAAATATGAAGGCTAAACACAGTGCACAGGTCATGGCACAGGGAAGGTACCAACACATGTCACAGACCTCCCTCCCACATGATGTGCTAATCCATGTGTAGTCTAATTACCTTGCACCCTAGAAGAACATGTGCAAATTAAAAAAAACACAAACGAGGGGACACATGTGGAGGAGGGGAAGGGATGAAAAAGAGCATCAGCTGAATATGGGGAATTTAAACTACAATGCACAAATAGCCTGTCTGACTAGACCCCCCCCCCAACTGTGGCGGTGTTTCCAGGCTTCAGAGCACCTCAAGTAGCAGGTGACACACAACACTACAAACAGACATGTACCTACCTCCTCCTTGCTGCTGTCTCTCCTGCAACTGCCTATGGAGGTCTGGAAAGACCACTTCCAGGACCCGGAGCATGTGGGGGGTGAGGGGACGGCTTCCACCATGCCGGCGTGGAGGTGACAGCTTCAGCTGGACCTGGGCGATACGCCAGGTCCAGCACCGGATGTCCTGCCACCTCTTCCTGATGTTGCTCACCCGCCGGCAAGAGCCCCCCACAGACCTGACAGCCCTGACAACGTCCAACCAGATCTCGCCCTTCTCGTAGGCAGTTACGTCAGGAAGACAAAGTGAAACAACATCACTACACCTGCTCCATGTCACAGAGACACACACTTGTACTACATTGATGATGTGAATAGGGCATAGAATGCTGACAGGACTTGCATCATTGTCCATGTGAATTCGGCCTGTGGGCAAACCCCAATGCACTACATGCCTTTGAAAGGCAACAGATGGCAGAAGGGGTGCAACACACTTACTGATCATGGCACACACTGTACAACACATGCAACTGCAGGGTGTGGGACAGAACGTGACAAGCTGTCACTTATCCCACTCCACCTAAGAACCCTCAGCAGACCACACATACACACCCTGGCACAGATCACTCGCCTGTCAGTGTCAACAGTGTATACTACCCTCACTTTGCACATGTCCCACTTGACAAAGAGGTGCCACAGGTGTTGGGCTAACTGTGCAAGTCAGGCACACAACACTGCATACTTGCCACATCAAATGGCTACAGCTGCTGCATACGCCATGCAGCTGTGTTACAAAACATCACATACACACTCGCCCAGGTGACAAGGAACATTCACACTCTTCAATGTCCATGAGTTTAAACACAGCATTTGTACAACATCACCACAGGTCCCCAAAAGTCATAAACATCAGTGAGTACATTCAGCTGTCACTCTGGGGGGAACACTGTTACACCTCAGTAAATTAGAATAAAAAAACAGCAAGGTGTGGCACAACAGAATGTGTCATTGACTATGCATTGAATGTCACAGTTAGCATAATGCAAGTGAGGAGTGAACACACTTGAACTACATCATGCTCTGCATGGGAGACACCACAATGTACACACCCGGCACTCACTCCAAACCACATTGCATGTCTGTTAAACCAATACACAATGGCTGTTGTGACACTCACACAACAGGTGCGCAGTCAAAGCTAGTGCAGTCATCACTCACCTGCTCGCCTGGTCTCCCATACAGCTTGCTGTACTGTGGTAGGAGGGCATCCAGCAGGGCCTGGTTTCCTCCTCACTGAATGCTGGTGCCCTCTCCATGGTAAGCAAAATCAGAGTCCAGGGAATGCAGAGACAGCAGCAGTGTGGTCCACTCCAATGTTGTGCAGGCAAGCGCTCTCTCACAGACACATGCAGCCTTAAATCAGTGCTGCTGAGGGGCTTTCAGTTCCAGGAGTACAGTGTGATAGGCCAGATTACTTTGCATCCTACGTTTCATCCAATCCCTTTAATCATAAGGCCCTGACACACATTTGCATGGTTTAAAATGTGAGCCTCAGCTCAAAATACATATTGTAACATTGTATATTTTTGCCCAACTGACTTTTGCAGGCCACCTGTAGCACACACTCAAATCTCAGTATCCATGACAACCAGGCTGCATTCAGGGCCTAATACTCGTCCCCTAGGTGTCCTCTAAGTATTTTTTTTACATCAACACATGTCTACGGTGCGTTCAAGCTCGCGTATGGCACAATTTTTATCGTGAAACGATGCGCACACATGCACGTAATGTCGGGGTACGGTTCACCCGCGTATGGCACCATGTTAAGCATGAAACGAGACGCACACATGCACGTAATGTCGGGGTACGGTTCGCCCGCGTATGGCACCATGTTAATCGTGAAACGAGGCGCACACACGCGCGTAATGTTGGGGTACGGTGCGTTTCACATGGTGCGTTTCACACGCTGTAGTGAATGCAGGGGCACGGTGCGTTTTACACGGTGCGTTTCACACGCTGTAGTGAATGCAGGGGTACGGTGCGTTTTACACGGTGCGTTTCACACGCTGTAGTGAATGCAGGGGTACAGTGCGTTTTACACGGTGCGTTTCACACGCTGATGTCAAAGCAGGGGGACGGAACGTTGCACACGCTCACGTATGGCACCATCACAATAGTGATACATGGCAGGGATGTAGGTGTACGGTTAAAACAAGGATGTCTATCAAGTTCTTGTGATTGACAACTTACATGAGCAGGCCCTAGGTGTGCCAGGCAGTGATATAACACAGGGCATCTGATCTTGTTGCACAATCGATGTGTGATGACCTGTTGACACATGTCATGTGTGATGGGGCACTGTGTGGTACACATCACCTTTACACTTGTCCCATATGTATCATCATGCATATCAACACTGGGATGGCACAGTCATCACTACGGGCACCTGTCTCACGATGCCAGGGACCGTGGCACTTTCTCACTTGACAATTCTCATCATGACCCTATGTGACAATGTCATGTGTGTGTCATGTTAAAGATAGGTCTTGCGGTTTGTGTTCCGTAAAATGCATCTGCTGTTGGTGCATCTATAATGGGTCTGTGTTGTGATTGAAATGGTTTAACATGTACGCACACCATGCCACATGTGCATTTCCAACGGCATTTGGGTCTGATGACATCATACATCTTTGATCCCCATGCATACATGTCTGCATCCTGACAATGGCTGTGGTGTTGCGTTGTCACATGCACACCTTATTAGCAAGTTTTCTGATATGTACAATAGATATACCATGTGACCTGGGTGTGGGCCTTGCAGTCAGCTGTCTGTATGGGATGGCAACCTTCTAATGCAGGTCTGGGGATGTGCGTCACTCCAGTGATATCTTGCTCTGCTCATGTAGACCAGCCCAGCAGCTCTTTTGTGTGCATGTAATGTTCATTTCACAAACGACAGCTGTATCTGGGTTTTCGCTGGAGTGCCAGCAAGCTGGCATATGTGTCCTGGATGTATTGCGTACAACAGATCCCATAGTGACTTGATGTGTAGTCGCAGTGTTGCATGTGCTATGTACATTGGTATGTTTGTTGGCTGACAGTTGTTCTCCATTCTTCCCAAATATGTCCTGCAGGGCACCGCCTCTACCAAGGCCTTTTCCAGACTTGGAGACCATGAGGGAACGTGATTGCATCCGACGTTAAAGATTCACTCGAGAGTTGATTCAGGACTTCACGGACAAGCAGGAACCACATCTCCAACCGTGACACAGGTATCCGACTGCGCTGACACCGAAGCTAAAGGTGATGGCAGCCATACATTGTTTTGCTACAGGTACGTTTCAATTTACCATAGCTGATGTGGGGGGTATGTCAGAAACCATGTTCAGCCATGTCCTACGTAATGTGTTAATTGCCATGTTCGAGCACATTGATGAATTCATCAAATCTCCAACTCCTGAAGAGTTAACAGATGTAAAGGAGGAATTCTATGCCCTGGGAGGGATGCCACATGTCATTGGGTCCATTGTTGGAACACATGTGGCTTTGGTGCCACCACAGGCTAAGGAGCAGGCCTACCGCAACAGGAAACATTACCACTCAATAAATGCCCTGGTGGTGTGTCTTGCTAACATGCTGATTTCCCATGTTTGTGCATGTTTTCCAGGATCGTGCCATGATGCATTCATCATGAGGCGTAGCTGGGTACCACAGATTGTGCTGCAGCTGCGCAACGATCGGGCATGTCTTGGTGGGTAAACTCTGTTTGTCCTGTATGTCCCATTTTTTTTTTTGCTCTGACGGCATCTCATTAACCAATTATTTACATGATGTATATTTGTAGGAGATGCAGGATATCCCAACATGCCGTGGCTCATGACACCGCTCCGCAACCCAAGAACAGCTGCAGACCAGCGGTACAATAATGCACATGGGCAGACCAGGTGATTGATTGAGCGGACGTTTGGAGTCCTGAAGAGCCGATTCCGGTGCCTCGATTAGACCAGCGGATCCCTCCCATACGCCCCGGTCAAGGTGTGTAACATCTTCACCGTGTGCTGCATGCTGCACAACATGGCAGTTGAGAAGACCGTGCCACTCATCCTGGATCCTGAGGTGCTGGAACATCCACCCGTTAAAGAAGAAGGGCTTGGCCACGATGAAAGTGATGAGGAGGAGGAGGATGATATCCGGAGTCAGCTGATACGCAACTTCTTCTCTTAATGGTGAGTCACTGGGAATTAGTGTGCAAGATTGTGGCATAGAGTGGCATGTGTTGCATACTGTGTGTCCAGCTGACTGTATGCGAAGTCACTTTGATGTTTGTTGTGATGTGTCACACAAGTGATGATGTCATGCCACACGCATATGCGCAATGAGAGATCTTGGAATGTACATGTGTACTACATTGTGATGTTTTTTTACATGACCATGTCTGTATGAAAATCTTTTGAACGTGTCCCCTTGTGTGCCTGTCATTCCCAGGTTGCTCTGCCTGGTGCCTGTTCATCTTAGTACTCCTGCTATTCATCCTGATGATTGCAACGTGTGCCGAATCAGCGTTCCATGCACGGACATGTGGAAATGTCAGTTCGGGTAAGAAATCAAAACAGGCTGTTTTGGGTTGGTATGGTTTGGGAATGTGTGGGAACTGTTTCTGTGCATGTTGTAGAACCATACATACATACATGTCTCATTAACATGGATCAAATTGCATGTTGCAACACTCCCATGACAGGACAGTCACCCTTCTTGACAGTCATCTGTTGTTGAGTGTTGACTCTGGTGAATGCATCAATGTGTGTAAACCTTCGGCCTGACACATTGCGGATGTCACCGGTTGACATTGTGTGTGAAATCACAACCACAGGCTCTGTGTGGAATTGCAGCCTCACTGTGTGCAGCAGGATGTGTCTGGCTCATCCCATTAATCTTGTGGCCCAGTAAAGTTTGGCTTACCAAAAAACATGTTGTGAAGGTGTGGGCCACTGTATGTCTCACATGTTCTGACAACTGTCCAGTGAGTCTGTTCGTATGGATGCATTGCCCCTTGTGCCAGTATGTAATGTCACTGTCACGTCGCTACATCAGTGCCGGTAGAGAACTCTGCTGTGCAAGCCTTCTCTGTAAGTTGATGTTAACTTTCTATTCCCATGATGCCAGGAATGTTGCACTGATAAAGTCCCAACGTAGTGTTGTGGCAAATGTAAACACTTCCGTTACACCAGTCGGTTGACGTTAATCCCAGGATTCTCTTGTGCCGTGCTGCATATCCTGGTCACGGTAGGGGTGGTTTAGTGGCTTTGTTCCTCATTACTCTCTGTAGAGTTTGGTCCCACCTGCTTGTCATGTTCGGCATTGTAAGGCACATTTGGAAGAGCCAATGACTGGCTCTTGCTGGGCTTCCTTGTGTTTCAATAATTCCCTTCCTCGTTAGATGAGCTAATTACGGCTCTTGAGGGTGATGTGTAACTTACCTTCATGACCCTCACTGATTCCCACGGCTAATTACGGAATTTTGGCTTTGTGTGAGTAGCACTGCTACACATTCAATTTACTGTAATTTTGAGCCTCATTCATTCACTGAGACTTAGTTGATGAGGGGATGGTTCTAATTGCATGGAAGCATCCTGGTGAGCGTTACACCCCTTTCATTTAGATGACAAACTCTGCTACCTTTTATGTGTCCCTGTTCAAATCTCAGATCTAGTATCATTTCAAAACCTGTGATCCCAAATTGGATATAGTGGCTGTGGTTAAACTACACAGGTGTAACTGTTACAGTATAGGTAATGAGGTATTAGGTGATTCAGTGACAAGAAGTGTTGAATTGTTATGCTTGTTTACCTTTGTTTCAGATCTCCCTCCCTGCTGTTCCTATCCTCTCCTTCCTTCGCCTGATCACCCTTTTGAGTCTGTTATTTATACTCAGACCAAGGGGCTATCTAGAGATGGACCCTTTCAGCATCGCATGACTCTGAGGATCAAAGGTACCACAGTCCCTGGCAGTCGTGTGGAGATTTTTTCACCAGCATTACAGGTAACCTCATTGCATGACTGTTATTTTCTTCAGAGCAATGCCACTGGCCATGTACATTGGCTAAAGCAGCATGGCCTTAGAACAAATTTGATCCATTTGTGTTGAAAATGTGTTCCCAACTGTACATTGTGCCTCATTACTGTCACCGCAGATCTCTTGCCAGTCTGCATGCGTCATCTATGGCATACTTTACAATGATTGTGCATACGTGGTTATGTGTACTGTGGCAACGTGCATGGTGTGTGTAATGGCTTATGGTCCATAATGTGCATGATGTACATGGTTGTATATGTATTGTTTTAACTTGATACCCACAACGGGCAGGCAACACCTGCTGACGCTGTTTGTCCTGTGCCCCGCTTGGCCTTTTGGTGCCTGATACTGTGCCCGTCATATTCGGTGATTGTTCATCCATTTTCTTGCAGTGACCCATGAGTAACCAGACACTCCTTCCTTTCCATACACATGTAACATGGTGCCTTGCAAAAATCCTTGTCTTTGTGTGCTAGTTTTAGATGGTGTCTCACACCTTCTGCCGTCATGTGTTCACACATTCCTGCTGCTGCCTCCCCAGTGACACCGCAACACCGAGTGCCCTGATTCTGCAACACACACGCCTCCAAGAGGCTCCTCCATCCATCCATCCATTCTTAAGGAGGCCGCAGCTTGTCAGTGCCACTGTTGCACCACCTCCGTGCCAAAGGCAGGACCGTCAGCGTCTGCAACGTGCACAGTGCAAGACCCTCTGGTCATTCCATGACACAGGTTACACAACAGACTCATGCTCTTGCCACACTCCACACAGTGAACACCAGAAAATCATCCACCTGGTATCAGGCAACCCCTAAGCGCACACATGACAGCTTAGCAGGCTGTGTGTGCAACTCATACTGCCAACACCGTGCTGCCACACATAACAGTGCATGTCCGTACAAGCAGGTCATGTGCCTTGTACTGTACACACGCTACTTCCACCAGCACCCCATTGGACTCTGCTACCTCATTAACACAACAGCACCACACATCACCTTCATTACTGTGACCTGGTTGTACGTAATCCCCACACATTACTTCTACATTGCCATCATAGACGGATACTAGATCACCCGCAGGGACAACACCAACAATCCAGGAGTATGATTGGCAATACTTTATGAGGTATACCCCCAGAGTCACATACAACACCAAGGACACACTCAGCATTGTCCAATATCTGCATTTCAGTTTTCACAACAACACCCTGACCACCCTCAGAGTAACTAGCATCTAAAGATCTCCAAGCTTATACACACAATTCTGCTAAGCCATCTACAAATATGTTAATAGTCATTTATTGGGCGCACTTTAAACCCAACGGGGTGTGCCAGCGCTGTAGTGCACCAAAAAGGATGCAGCATACGGAGGAGCACGTAATCAAGCAGGCAAAATGACCAGGTTTGAAGGGCTTGGCAAGACTCACATTCAGACAGAATTATACGCAGCGGAAGAGGTGGCTTAGTCCTACATTGGGTGGTTCCTACCTGTTAGGTTTCACCGCCTGATCTTGGTTTATGACACCAAGGAGTAATGGGCAGGTGCTCGTCATTGGAACGTACAGATCGTGATTGACAATAGAGACAGAGGCTCCTCCTAAGGTAGACGGCCTTGTCTTGCCCTGAAGGCGCATGTCAGCGCTTTTAAATCTATTTGTGTAGCCATGGTCAGCCAATGGACTAGTCGAAGAAACGGGGAGATATGTTGTCATACTGAGACTCCACAGCCGGGCGCTCAGCCGAATTTTTGAGCGTCTGCAGTATACGTAGCAAGCCTAATGTGAGACACACAGATGGGCATTTTGCATAGTCAAAAAGTGAGGTGATCAGTGCGTATACCACTGTTTTCTGGGGTACATTGTGCAAATAGCTAATAGATCTGTAGATGTTTTAAATTTTGCCTAAACAAACGGCACCCCCCTCTTGTACCTGTGTGGGATGGGATAGCTTATTGTCCCATCTGACTCGCAGATCCCTGACCAAGTCCTTGTGTGCCGGAGCAATGTCCAGTTACTCTGGCCAACAAAGATTGGAAGACAGGGCAGAAGGTTGGTTTAAGAGTATAGGACCCAGGTGTTATCTGGATTAAGTTTCAAGAAAATGTGGTCCATCCAGTCCGCAAATTTGAGACAATTTTGGAGATGGTCAAAAATTGCTGCTCAGACTGGATTTTAGGTGATAAGAAGCTGAAGATCCTCAGCATATGATAATATTTTGACTTCAGACATGGCAATAGATTCAGCCAGCGGGGATAAGTAAATATTACAAAAGTCTGCAGGCTCAGAGAAGAGCCCTGTGGCACACCCCACTTCTGTAGTTTGACTGGGGAGTAGAATGGGTAGGTGCGGACCTGCTGTGTGCGGTCAGATAGTTAGGACAATATACAGTTCAGCACTGAGACCCACAAACCTATGGTCTTCATGCGGTTCAGAAGAATGGGATGGTCTATGGTGTCAAATGCTGTAGACATGTCTAACAGCACCAACGCCGCCTTGGAACCTACGTCGACCTCCCAGCGTATAGAGTCTGCCATTTCTATGAGGGCCAACTGTTTACTATGGTGGGATGGAAGATGGATTGCAAGTTGTGAAGGAGGCTATTATCTTCAACAAAGGGCATCAGTTGCTGCCAGGAAAATTTCACAGAAATCTTGGCCAGAACTGATAAATAAAGTTTGGTGTATGATTGGAAGGTTATACAGGATCTGCGTTGCCTTTACTTAAGATGGGCAGGAGGAACGTGTGTCTCCACGCATCAGGATTAGAGACCAATCTGAGGTAAAGGTTCCAAATGACGTTTAAATGGTGACTGTGAATCTTTGTAAGGATGTTGTATTGCTTTGTGGGCAAGGGGTCAGTAGGGGAACTGGATTAACACATCTGCTAATTGAGCTGAGAGGCTTCCCCATAAATTGTGTCAAAATCTGAGACCACTGAGCTGGGACACCACTTTACTGATTACTCCTCGGACATTAGACTACTACATCAGCACGCGGCCCGCACCTACACAGAATACATGGGTCAGGGGTAGAGCAACTCCTGGCTGGAGGACAAGCACACCACCATCCTGCATTGGTACATCAATGTTTGCATCCAGTTCTCCAAATCAACACCTTCGCTACCTCATGCTGCAAGTCCCTCCACATGCTGGAAATTACCCTCAGATAGATCCACTCCTAGTCAAGACAGACAGCCACCCAGGTCCAAACACCAGTCGGCTCCACTACGGCAACAACCTCTACACAGGAACAAGAGCCAGACTCCAGGAGTACTTGTGCACATCCAGGGTGCATGCGCACACCTCATCCTCAACATCCCCTGCCACAGCCACATGACCGTCCACCTGAGATACCTACAATAGTCCCACTGTCAACTGCAGGATCACCTTCATACTCCTCAGCCACACTCAGTAGGCACTCCACAACTACAGCCCAAAAAAAGAATATGAACGTCTCCCATCAAACACACCGTTGCCTGTAGTCCGTCCAGCCACCCTTGCCCTGGGCAACATTCATCACATCCACAGTACAACTGCATGCAGGTGATAGTTCTCCCACATAAACAAACAGACCTGGTACTTCCTCCTTGGACACAGACACATTACCCACGACCTGTACACCTTCATGAGACTCTTCCATAACTGTCTGTCAGAGCAGCATGGCAAGCCAACCCCACCTCAGCAGATAGTAACCATCACGGGTGAGTATTTCCCTCCATGTATGTAGTTGATCATACATTGTGACCTATGTGTGTCCACAACCGGACTCAGATCCCAGGGTATGGATGGCTTGAGTTTGTTCCACACTCTGGCATACTTTGACATATCCCCACACGTATGTTGTTGACTCTGGTGAAAAAACTTCAAAATCAATACGTATTGTGTTTGTTATATTTATTTCTCCATCTTGTGAGTGAAATGTGAATAGGTGGTAGGTACTGTACAAAAATGCTGGGAATCCAAAGTTCACAGAGGGAGATGTGATGCCTTGCAGTTTGAGTTTGCTTGGCATCATTGGTCACACTGCGACCAGCAAGTCCATGTGGGAGAGTCAGACAGTCAATAAGGTGATGCTGTTGCACAAAAAGGCAAGATGCCAGACCAGGTGCCCTGGGAGATGCACATGGCCCTCTGCCTCTCAACGTCTTCTCCGTGGACGACCCACCTTCCTTGCAGGCCTTGACGATGCCTGGGACGCTCTGTCGGATGATTCCACCTCCTCCCTCCCTGTGCCTGTTGGCAGTCTTTGCCTCGATGTTTCTGGCCTGGTGACACAGGGAGGGTGCTGCATGTTGTCAGCGATCCGATGGAGTGAATGGCTTATGTCCCTCTACACCGCCAAGAGCTCAGCCAGTCTTGCCTCCATCCATCCTTGGTGTCGGCGTTGACTGGCGTGTTGCTCGGCCTGCTGGTTTTTTAATTCGATGAAGGCCCCCACTCCCTGGTGTCCCGCCGGTATTCTTCCATGATGTTTCTCAGTTCAGATATACTGGGTGCTGCAGCTTGCTAGTCAGGTTCTCACCTCCGCCTTGTGCCACTCCCACCACCCCTGCCTACACGAGCCTGGCCTGCTGTTGTGGGCACATCGGGTCGACGGAACCCCTGAGGGTTGACAGTGGTGGTGTTGTCTGCCACCTCCTGGGTGCCCGGCGAACCTTGACCCTCATTGTCAGACTGGCTCAGTTGTGGATTGTGGACAGGGCTCCGAGCTGTATGCTGGGATCTGGCAGGAATGGGTGTGGTGGTTGGTGCAGATGCCCCTGATCCAGCTGCTGGACGGGTTTGGGATCCAGAGGTGCTAGGTTGGTCGGGGTCATCCATGGATTGGTGAGAGGCATCGCTGTTGGTAGGATCAGGGTCCTGTGGAGCCTGGGACTGTGATCCATCTCCCCCCTGGTTGGGGGTAGATTGCGCACGCTGCCCTGTGGGTGTGTGAGAGACAGACGATGTTAAAGCCATTTAATGCAAAATCATATTTTCATATACATTGTCGCTATCACTGTTACACCTGCTTTGGATTTTTCTCAATGTTCACTTGTGGTGTCAGATTGATCTGTGTTCAGGAGTCATTGACATGTGAGGGTCTATTTACAATGACTGGCACAGCCAGGCATATCAACAGGGATTTGGCAGGCATTGTGCACCACAGCTATGCCAGCATGGATGCAACACATTAACATTGTGGATCACCATAGTGTGATAACAGAACAGCTGCGTCACGCATCTGTGCCATGGAAGTGGCACATTGCTGGAGTTGTGTCACTGGTGCAACGCAGATCCAGAAATGCTCTGTGTGGCCCTATCTGCACAATGCTGTGTCAATTCTTACGTCTGCTTCAGGCATGCACAGGGTTTTGAGGCAGCATGCGCATAAAAGTGACTGAGTGAAATGTTTAAGATTTCACTCAGCCACTTTTGTGAGGTGTTGCTGCGCCGTGACGGACAGCCACCGCCCACCACACCACGACCACACCACGACCAGTACACCTACTTCTGGCGCAGGACTTTAGAACGTGGCACATCTCCCAGATGCATCACCTTGTCAATACCCAGCACCATTGCGCTAATATTTGTGCGTCCGCTGTGTCACAAAGGTGTAGCTACGGCGTTGTGATATAAGCGCAAGGGACTTGTGAATCAGCAACGTGCATTTTTTGCTTGAATGCTTCACCAGATCTGTATTTGTTGTGTTACATGATGATTGTGACAGTGGGGCACTCCATTGCCTGTCCCAGGTGGCTATGTTTATGTAAGGGGTGCGTGCTGGTAGTTGGAGTGTGAGTTGGAACTGGGCCTCACTCGTGGTTTGGCTGTCCCCCCATGGAGCATGCTGCCATGACAGTGGTTGTGAGTTCCTGTGCAAGATATCTGACCTTGTTGTCCTGATGTTAGTGTTTGCACTGGTCACAGGAGGGCCTTGTGCTGCATACACCAGGGCCCTGTGCCCACTATGTTGTCAGTACTTTCACACTCCATGTACATTGAGCATGGTGCATGGGTGTGTACCTAGGCCATATGGGATGAGTGCAATTGGGCTTGTGCATACACAGTATTGGTGATAGGGATGGCCACATTTTTAGCTTCTTCACCATCCCCCTTGCACCCTTCTTACCCTCCCCCTTGCAGCCTTCTGGTCCTCCCCCTAGCCCTTGCACCCACCCCCATACTGTTGGCCACTGCTAGGAGTCATATCCACCCACCCCCATTGTATTGGGCAGTGCTGGGAGTCCTCTGCACCCACCACTCATATGTCTGGACACTGCTGAGAATCCTCTGCACCCACCCCCATTCTGATGGCCAGTGCTGTGAGTCATATCCACCCACCCCTCTTATGTATGGGCACTGCTGGGAGTCATATCCACCCATCACTCTTATGTCTGGGCACTGCTGGGAGTCCTCTGCACCCACCCCTCTTATGTCTGGGCACTGCTGGGAGTCATATCCAGCCACCCCTCTTATGTCTGGGCACTGCTGGGAGTCGTATCCAGCCACCCCCATTCTGTTGGGCACTGTTGGGAGTCATATCCAGCCAACCCCATACTGTTGGGCACTGCTGGGAGTCATATCCAGCCACCTCTCTTATGTCTGGGCACTGCTGGCAGTCATATCCACCCACCCCCATACTGTTGGGCACTGCTGGGAGTCATATCCAGCCACCCCTCTTATGTCTGGGCACTGCTGGGAGTCATATCCAGCCATCCCCATTCTATTGGGCACTGCTGGGAGTCATATCCACCCACCCCCATACTGTTGGGCACTGATGGGAGTCATATCCAGCCACCCCTCTTATGTCTGGGCACTGCTGGGAATCATATCCACCCACCACTCGTATGTCTGGGCACTGCTGGGAGTCATATCCACCCACCCCCATTCTGTTGGGCAGTGCTGGGAGTCCTCTGCACCCACCCCTTATATGTCTGGACACTGCTGGGAGTCCTCTGTACCCACCAAATTCTGTTGAGCAGTGCTGGGAGTCACAACAACAATAATGACCTAGGTCTAGGGCATTCACTTTCAATTATGTCGAGCTGGGGTATTGCACGTCGAAGTCAATTACAACCACCTCCCATTTCTTATATATGTAGGGTAGGGTCTACGCCAGTCAAAAGCCCACCTTAAAAAAGCCCATCCCCTTATCTAGACAAAGGAGAAACCCACACCAACGTGTGATAGGAAAAAATGTGCAAGAGCAAGATGGCACCTCACGGGCGCACCACCAGTGGGACCCCTGGTAGGTACTCGCCAGGACGGCCCTGTTATCATCATTGGTGCCATCGAGCTTAAAGGAAAGTGTCCAAGTGAAAGCAACTGTGTTAACAGTGATGAGTGCAGTGGAAACGAAACAGGCAACACATACAATGGTGTCACACAACATATAACATAAAACAGCGCATACAGCACGGACAGATAACTTTATTCTTGTTCCTTTCGGCTGATTGTGTACATTAAAACAGTGAATATAGCTACTGCCTATAGAGCCACATTCTACTCGCCAACATGTTTCATTGCCATGGTACTAGTCAGGCAATTTCTTCAGGGCATATACTTTTTACGCCTCTGCATTGGACACCAGGGCTTCAAACACCTCTATCGGCAGTTATCTCTCCTACCAGCCGAGAGGTCTTAAAAACAGTTTTTGGTTAACTCCTTCTGTGAGTTTAGTACCACCTCCTTCCGTTACTCGTAACGATACTAGGAGTGCCGCCGGCTTTCTCTCGGCACTCCTAGTAGCAGTGTGCCATGGGGACCAGGCAAATGATCCTGGGTCATTGTGGGTGTGAAGTGTGCTACACATCGTTGTGTGCAATTGTGCCCATATCCCCCAGTCCCCCCAGTCCCTGGTCGTTACTCACCCTGTTGATGTTGTGTCAGGTCCTATCGAGCTTTGTCAGTACTCCAAACTCATTGTACCGTCTCCACACTGATGACTGTGGCCTCCATTTCCTCCAGCTCCTCCTGTGGCGCATGACTCCCACCTCCTGTCACCGTTGCTGCCTTCCTGTTGGCAGTGGGTTTCTGCTAGGTTTGGCTTTTCACATCATGCCAGCACCTCTTGGCCTCCTCCATTGACCTCCTAGACACTCCGACTGCATTCACGTTTGTCAAATTGACGTTCGGTTGATGGTGGTGTTCTGTCACCTCTGTAACGCTGATCTGGTTTTCCTGCGGACTGCACCCTGTCTTCCTCTTCCTCTTCTCCTTAGCCTTCCCCAACCCCGAGGTTCCTTGCTAGTGGTCTGTTGGGCTTGTGGGGTTCGCGTTGACCTCTGCACTTGGTTCGGGTGCATCCATGGTGCTATGTAGTTTGTTTTTGTTTCCTTTTGTTGTTGTTCTGCTTTTATGGTGCCTTTTCCAGCTTGACGCGTGGGAATTGCAGGCCTGTCGCTGGTTTTTGCTGATTTTGTATCGCGATTGACCTCATCGCAACTATTTTTACATTTGTGTTTCGCATTTTTGCAGCAGCGCGTTGACTTGATCGCGGACATTTGATACGTTATTGTGAGCCTATTGTATGGTATCGCTGTGTTGAGAATACGATGTTAACACCGTTATTTTCACGCGATAGACTGCGATGTGAAGAGTTGCGTCAAGCTAATTTTTAGGTAATTATCACACGTTCGTGAGAATATCCCCCTTAATTTTTGGAAGCTGTAGTTTAGCAAAAATGTCTCTCTTCCTCTTACACTAAGAGATGGGACCGTAACAAGAATATGTAATTTAAAATGTAATCAGTCTTGTGCTGTTTTCGAAATCGTAACACATCATAACAAAAACCAAACCATTCCATAACTAACTAAACTATTGCCGAATTTCACACCATGTCTCCATAAATACTAAGCCACACCATATAAAGACACAAAGCCATTGTATAACATACCACACCAGGAGCCACTATTACAGACAACATCACACATGACGGTTTCTCTCCACACAATACCTATCCATGCAGCACTGAATACTGATCCACCCTAAATCTCAGTTACACCAAATCCACCCACCCTATAAAAGACATCAAACCTCATTGGAAAATATCCATGCCACATGCCACATTATACCTAACAACCTCCCAAACCAATCCATACCTAAGAATTTAACTTCACAACAGGTATATCAAAACTCACCACATCTTCTCACACAACACCACACTTATAGCTCCATTTAACAATACACGGTATACTCTCCCTTCATATGTTAGGTTATGTTATGTTACGTCATGTTACGTCATGTTAGGTTAGGTTAGGTCACGTTAGGTTGGGCTAGGTTACGTGTAATTTACACTGTCAACACATATGGAGTGACTCAACAATATGGAATTAGTAGCTTTTCCTCCAACTTTCATTTTTACTGCAAGATGATTCCGGCTTAAAACTTGATCTGTGAACTACAAAGTGGGTCACCTGCTTTTAATCAAAGTATTTTGGGCCCATGCATGACAAAGAGCACATTCACATGTCAGACCGAAAATTCCAAGACATACAAAGAGTGCTTGCACCAACATTCTTTCTCAGCACACGCTCCAGGATTCTGGAATGACATCCCTTCGGGCCTCAGGCGTCCTCCCTGATTGGCGCACGTCACGAAAGCCCTCAAACCTACCTCTCCACACTCTTCCTACCATCCTAGATGCAATCCCTTGCTCTTTCATCACACTGATATAGTGAGCTTTGGTCACTAATTTCATCTACAATTTCTCAACTTCTCATAATAAATATACCTGCCAGCCTTTCTCCACCATGTGGGATTTTTGTCCTGGTGATCTGTAGCACGTTCCCCTGCTTTCAGGGGGAGTGCTCATGCTTTTTGAATATAGGCAATTAAATAAAAATAAATTAGACCTTTGTTATAATTATTCATTTATGTGTTCAATTATGCTTTTAGAAATGTTGTATAGTACCAATATTTTACTTTTTGGCTACTTCATACTGCCGAGAAAGTCCATGTGAGAGATGAGTAAGAAGGGAAAATGGAAGATTAAGGGAGTAAATTAGAAGAAGAAAAGTATTGGAAAAGTAGGACTGTTCATGGGTAGAAATATACTGTTTTCAGAAAATGATACGATGGGGCACAGTTAGGCTGGAAGCAAAGACGGGAAGTACAAGAAAAATATTTGAGAAAATATGTATTTGCTTATCATATGGTGCATATTATCAGCGTGTTTGAATGTCACGTATTAGTATACGCATCTAGTCTGGCTGCAATACATATGGCAAATACATTCTCTGATTCCCATGGAGAAATCATGGGTTAATTGAAAAGATGTACTTCAAAATAATATCAGTAAAGCGGATGAAGATAATTCACTTCTGCATGCTAACTATGTAAAGTAAGTAAGTAACTCCAGGAGGACACATGGCATGATGAAAATCCAGTTAATGGCTTTTTAGCTAAAATTCATTGCTTCAAAGTGAGGTTGTTTTAGAAATACATTGGATTTGTTTGAACTAATGCATGACCAAACTCCCAGAATTCACTGATGTGGTAAAGTGATTTCTGAGGCTCAGATTTACTAATACTTGGTGCAACAAAACACAGCAATACAACTTACTCTGTTTCATATAGAGAGAGCAGATGGAATGCAGAACATGTAGAAAGAGGAAATAATTTAAAGAAATAAGTATATTTCTCCTCATTACGTCTCTGTAGGAATGGCTTACCATTTTGACGCATTCCCAGGTTTACTATTTTTAGTAGATCTGTGAATGCAACAACCAAAATCCATTGGTGGATACAAGGAATACCCACACTCCATCCATGGAATGTCTTCCCCACGCAGAGTAATGCAAGGCAGTGATTTGCACCTCATTGTGTTACTCCAGATCTACTCAGCAATGTAAGGCTGCTTTGCATGGCTTAGTGAATCTAATTTAAGGGCTTACGTTGCCTTGCATTGCCTTGACTGACAAAATGACAATGCAGGCCCTTAGTAAATGTGGGCACACATTTTAAAACACTGAGACAGATTTTCAATAGTTGATGCTGTGCTGTTTTGCATGACAAAATTGTATTGCTGCATTGCGCATGTCACTGTTTACTGGACTGCAGCATATTTAAGACAAATCCCCACGTCAGTACATGGAAAGCACCAGAGCACACCAGTGGGTCATACAAAACATCAATGTGTTGTGCTAACATATAAAAAGTGAGAAAAAGTGGTGTAAAAATTGCCACCATTCAAAAATAGCAAGCTGTGAGGAGGGAACAAGGCAGAGGACTAGGCAGAGGAAGCTTGAGTTCTCCCACGAGGAGGTAGAGATTTTGATCAGTGAGGTGATAAGTTAGGATTAAGATCTCATTGTCAAATCTAAGCCTCCGCGGGCAAAGAATCCTGTCTTGCACAGAGGAATCATTGAGAAGCTGGGCTTAAGAAAGCATTTAGCTCACTGAATATTTTAACTCTGTTTCTCACAAGTGCAGCCAAGCCTGTTACATTACCGAATAATAGAGGGTAGTTCTCGGCCCGCATATGTGTTTCATGACATGAAGGGTGCTATTATTCATTGTTCTCTAAACTTGAGAGGCGATGGAAGAGATCCATTACAAACTACAGTAATTGATATTGAGAAATAGCAGAAACATATTGGTGGACTTCGATTAGGAGTGGGTTTTGCTTCCATTTTCTCCTGTGACACAGTTTGCTATGTATATCTCCTGTCCACAGTTTTTTCACCTTAATATGATATTGATTCAGTAGTAGTTATTAAAGTCATTTGAGACCAAACATTATCACTGAGAAACAAATTGCTCATCAGCTCCTAATTGCATTGCTGAGAGGAGGTTGATCTGTCCCAATTTATGGGACAAATGTCCAAGGAAGTGATGCCTCTCAAAAACTACCACACATTAGAAGGCGGCCAATGGTTATGAAGAACAGCTGTACTTCTAGGCCCTCTTGAAGATGTGAAATAGACACTGATTTAATTTTTTTACGGACGACCTGCAGTTCCACCATGGGGACGTAGCAAATTGCTCCATCCCCATGACAGAGGGATCACCCATCAATTTTATAAATGAAATGACCACCAAACAGGTGCTCAATTAAAAAAGATTGGTTTGTGGTGGTTCCAAGGATTGCGTCAGCCTGACACAGCTGTGCACCAAACCGTTTTACTTGTTTATTTTCAAGACAGGATTTTATTTTTGAAAATAAATAAAAGCAATGCTCCACTGCAATGGTAGTTATCTCCCATGGCAGGGGAGCATTATTTGGTTTTTACTGCCAAAGTTTGCCTGGTGGTGAGGACGGTAAAAAAAAACCTACATGTCCTCCCATCCTCATTGAGCAGACATGTCAATCAATCAATCAATCAGAGACTTGTAAAGTGAGACTACTCACCAGTGAGAGTTTAAAGGCACTGGGAGTGGGGGGAGCTGCTAGGCAGACTGGGGGGAGGATCATTCAAAGAGCCAGGTCTTGAGTTTCATCCTGAATTGGGTCAGTGAAGCTGATTGCCTTAGGTGCAGGGGCAGGGAGTTTCATGTCTTGGTGGCGAGGTAGGAGAACAATTTTCCTCCGGGTCTTGTCTTTTGGATCCTGGGGATGGAGGCGATGGCGAATTGGGAGGATTGGAGTGGTCTGGTGGGTACGTGGAATGTGAGGCGGTGGCTCAGGTACAATGGTCCTTCATTGTGCAGGGCTTTGTATGCATGAGTGAAGAGCTGGAAAGTGACTCTCTTGTTGACTAGAAGCCAGTGGAGTTGTCAGATCTGTTGTGTTATGTGGCTGCAGTGGAGGACGTCGAGAACCAGTCTGGCAGCGGCGTTTTGGACATGCTGAATTTTATTGAGCTATTTCTGGGTGACGCCGGCATAGTGCGTTGCCATAGTCGAGTCTGCTGGTGGTGAGTATGTGGGTGACTGTCCTTCTGGATTCTGTGGGGGAACTCATCTTAAAGTCTTTGGGAGTAGGCAGAGGGTGTGGAAGCAGGCTGACGAACTTGCGTTGATTTGGCGATCCATCGTGAGTGAAGAGTCCAGTATGGTGTCAAGATTGCGTGCGTGGTCCGTTGGGGTGAGGGAAGCACCCAGAGTGGCTGGCCACCAGGAGTCATTTCAGGCTGATGCAGTAGGTCCCAGAATGAGAACTTCGGTCTTGACAGAGTTGATCCTGAAGCAGCTGTCTTTCATCCATGACGCAACGACCTTCATTCCACTGTGGAAGCTGGTTCTGGTGGTTGAGGGTTCATTGGTGAGGGAGAGGATCAGCTGGGTGTCGGCGTAGGAGATGATGTTGAGTCCATGGCTTCTAACAATGGCTGTGAGTGGGGTCATGTAGACGTTGAAAAGAGTGGGACTCAGGGAAGAGCCCTCGGGGACTCTACAGCTGATCTCTGTGGATCCTGAGAGGAACGGTGGTACTCTGACTACTGTAGCCAATTCTTTGACGGCCCTTACTCTGTCAGAGAGGTTTGGCTATGACAGTGACAGAGTCCGCTCACATTTAATTTGGGCGGACAGGCCTTTATTTTGGCAGTGTGTATTCTTTGCTGCGACAGAGTAAACATACTATCATCATTTAAATCAAGGCGTAAGCCTACACCTGCGGTAAGGTGATTCAATTGAAAGAAGTAATTTTTGACAGGGATGCTGTGTGGCATTGAAAAGCATGTGCTAATCTCCATCACAGAGATGAGGAACAATGACACTTTTCATGTATGAGACAAAAAGCACCTATGTAATAAGCATTTTGAACATAGGAAAAAGAAAATGGTCCATGACAGCAAGCATTATGCATTCTGCCCAAATGTCATGCTACAGGTAAAATAGGTGGTGCTCACTGAGCTGTTTCCTTGTCACTCAAGAAGGCCTGAGACAGATGGTGTAAGAAAAGTTACTTGTTCCACCAGGTTTATACTCCATGAGTACTCTAAACTTACTCTGCATGCTATAAAAACATCTAACACTGCAGTCCCACCATAAATCCTTCACCTTTCTCCACGTTGTCTACTCGGGTCTCACTTATAGAATGTCAGATTCGTGAGAAAAGAGTGTTAAATGTGCAGAATGAAGATTTCTGAATATGTACCACCTTTTTGCTATTTAAAGTGATGAATCATTACCTTATTGCAAAAAAAGGCTTTTAATTCTATAACCTTTCAACTCTTTAACAAAATGTGCATTAAACCGTTTCCCCAAGTCATTCCCATTTGTAGGTAAATGTGTAAAACCATGACCATGGGGACGGTAACACAATAAATGATTCGCAATGTCATCACAAGTTTCTCGGAAACTCTACATCATGGCTTCCACTAGGAGGACCATGCAACAAAAAGGCATAAACAATCGAAACGCAATCATATGTAAAACCTGGCAAAAATCAGTACTATTGCAACTCTGGGATCCCATGCATATGGATCTATGAGTGATGAAATCACATTTGTGAAATTCATGATATTACACTAGATCTCTAGTTTAACAGATTGCTAACTATATAGCTGAAGAATATTGAAATGATTATGAGCTCTGAATCCCCTTAAAGCACTATGAGCATACACAGTTAAGACATAGAATTGCCTTGCTTAAACAGATTGTCATGTCTGTTAATAAACAAGAATCCATATTTTGCTAATCTTTTACTGTGGAAGTGTCCAGGGTTCAAATTGAGTAATTTAGGATGACTTTATTTAAGTTCTATTGTTAATAGCTATATCCTGTTTGGGACTGGAGAGCAACATGCTAAACATGCCCACATATCAGCTCTGGGTAGAGAGAAATGTAAGCCGGCAGAAGCCATGCACTGGCCCACAAATCATTTTTGTTTAGTGCTATTACGTGTTCTTAGTGGTAAATTAAGGCAGCGCTTGGTGCAAACACCTTCCAAGCAGATTTCCAGGGATGGAGACAAGAATGGTTGTGCATATTTATTATGTGTTTATTATGTGGCATTTTGTTGCGCTGGTGATGTGTTTTGCTGTATTTTTTTTAAGCAGCTGTGATTTTGTGCTATATTATTTCAATGTGATGTAGTGTTGCATTCTGTTTTTACAGTTTTGTTGCTTTGTGCCCGGTTTTGGTTTACTTGTAGTATCATGTTGCTTTGTGTATGCTGTTGTGTTGTGTTCTGGTGCTTTTTCTAGATATATTGAAACAATGCTGCTACATTTCCAGTGAAAAGCTTGCGCTGCATTTAACATTACTGTGCCAATCAACCTTTGACCACTACCATGTAAGATGGTAAAAGAGCACTTATCTATTTTTTTTTAACTATTTAAGACAACAGTCAGCACAAATCTGTGCCAGAAACGGTCTCTTAATGTAGTGGTCACAGTGCTCACTATCTGGGATGCGGCCCCAAATGTTTATTCCCCGCTCACTAACATCTCTTTTGACTAAACCCATGCATGAGCCCAAGTCTCAGGGAGGTGGAATGTATATAACGTTTACATTTCCTTAAAAACTACGTAACCTCAATTTTACATAAAAATAAAGTATTCCAACAGCAATAGATCAGCAAAGTTTTTTCATGAAACAGAGTATCACACCTGTTTTTAAAATGTATGCTGTATCTAACTGCTCTGTTCCTAAATGAAAGCAATACATGCTCTCCTGTACTGCCAGTTACCCAGTGTCAGCCTGATAATGCTGTCTGTGTAATAAGAGACTCATTTGGTTTATTCGAACAAGGCACTGCAGCTTGAATTGTTGCAATGTTGTCTATTACCAATGTTAAATTGGACAAAATAGGCAACTATCTGTAAGAGACCAATTACAAGCATTACACAGGGTAAGGGCACCTCTCCCCGTTGGATCTTTCACTCTGTAACTGAGATTAAGAAAAATGTAATTTGAAATTACTATAACTATCGTCACATTGATATATGGATGCTTAGGAACAATTTTCCATAATAATATCTGCGAATTACAACAGACTTTCTAAGTGTGCTCTCCGGTTGGAACTATTTCAGGACCAGGATCAGAACATTTTAATATTGTGCAAAATAGCTTAAAGCTCTTGAGACATTGGAACAAACAATAAAGCTCTGTCTCGAAATGTCCCTTTCTAAAATATTCCCTAATTAGATTACATAGGGCCAGCTGGAGGTCATTCATTGCTCTAGATGACTGACTTGGATCTGGGTTTTGTAAAAAGGCATTCTCATTGTTTTTGCTTTTTCGTGAATTGATGGGATAAAAAAAAATGTTGAACCGCTGACTACAACTCTTAGGCCCTCATCCAGTAAGTTTCACAAGTTTTGCCACATCTCCCAATCAAATTGAATCATAATATGATCTCCCCTCTTGCTCGAATTTTAATGAAAGAGAATATTGTGCAGTTATAAATTAATAGTTCATTTTGAGCAGCAGAATTTGAGTCCACAGAAAAAAGAATCTCCACCCCGTGAACTGTGAGATGTGAATTAACATCTGAATTATAGATCCTTGTATCCATCACCATCTCAGCAATTACAAAAGTCGGTAAATTGCCTTTTTTTAACTTTGTGTAGATATTCATCTATCCAAATCCTATTGCTTATATTCAAATGCACGCTACCTGTAAGGGGAAAGAAAGTTTATTTACTCCAATTCCAATCTAATATATTCTAATTCATCGTTGCAAAACTCCTCTACAGACGGAGTACAGATTCAGACCGAACATACATCTGATTCTCTCTGGGATTCACCATTCTGTCACTTGTTGTGCTGGGATTACAGCATTCACCCCTTTACCTATGTTCCCCATTGTATTCTTCGTACAGTCATTTGCCTGCATAGTTTAACTGACTTAGTACTGAGAACTTCACTGTATAATTCTATTTTTGTCACACTCGTGGCAGTATTTTCGTGACACGATCTGATGAAATACGTCGTGCACATGGGAAATGGATGATTGTGCAATGTGGACACTGATAATATTATGCAAAAATAATCTCCGAGTGTATTTTCTCTGATGAAGATCTCAAAGATGGTGTAAAAACAAAAAAATATGGGAACAAATAGTTATGTAAAAACACTAAAATTAGTCCAACTTGTACACCAGCTGATAATGGTTAAATAAATGATCAGTTGAATCTAAACCTTGGCCTTTCAATGTAAATTGAGAAAATCTCAAACTTTCAAACTATGCTTGAATCTACAATCTCAAAAATCAGAATTGATTCTAACTGTTCCCCACACCACCTGCATATCATTGTCAAGAAAGTTTTTCATATACGTGTTTTAAGCCTGACATTTGTTTCCATTATCCAATCGGTTGTTGAATGACATGCCATTGATATTGCTAAGTTGTGAAAAGGACCACTGCATGCCAAAGTTCCCATATGTAACATGTTACACCTTGCTGCCCTCCTGGCGCAAAAGCATATTGCCCTTAAAGCATTAAAAAATTGGTCTCAGCCAGGAGACAACTTTCAGAATGTTAATGAAGCCGGCTAGCCATTTCGAGAACTTTGTGCCTAGGGCTGGAAATAAACTTCTGCAGTAACTTGATTTTGGTCCTTTCTCATTCTTCACCATAACAAAAACACAACCAGCCCATTACAGTGTCTGAATACATGGGAAAATGTTCTCTAATAATAGCATATAAAATAGTGGTGTGAGGGGTCGTTAATTGTTCTAACAATACTTAGACTTTATCAGACAATATAATTTGCTAGAATACAAGTCCATGAAGAGCAATATAATACTTTAGAATAGTTTGATAATCCAACCTCATATTTTTGCTTTCCTATTATCATCCCTGCTGTACCCAAACACATTCTTCTAAAATGTATAAGCTTATTAGGGTGAGTGAGATGTGTTGCATGAACCACTATAGCTATAATTGAGCACAATACATGGTCATGATGAGACAGGTCTTGTGCTGTTCTTACTTTTGATAATTGTTGGGTCACTTTACTTACTCGATTTGACAATATTTTCATTAAGACATTAGCAACTATTTAGGCAAAATATTGGACAGAATGTTTGTGTTTCCCCTCTTTATGGAATGTGGATGGACAGGCCCCATCCAAGCTAGTCAAATGCCCTTCGAATTCCTATCCATAGTTAGGTTACACAAGGGGTATTTATATCATGCAATACATTACAAATATTCACTGAAAAAGGCCCGAATGACGCATTGGTCTCTTTTCTTGATGTACACCATAGTGATCTAAGGGTATGGGGGGGGAGGTGGTTTGGCCCTACAAGTAAATTGACAAACGTATTCAGTTTAAAAAGAGTTGTGTGACAAGGATGCATTTTAGCTCCTCACTTGTTTATTTTATACATAAATAATATACATAAACAGAATTTGCCATATATGCCAGCAAATGTACATGCACTCCAGAACTGCAGATAAAGTGGTGCTTTACTGACCAAAACCTACCACTTTTCATCCCACGCTCGGCCTTGATCATGGGTTGGTTTCCATTGCAAATGCCAAAACTATGAACACGAACACATTGTAAAAATCAAGAAAAGAACTCCACCATCTTCGAATGGTGTCAAAGATTTAGAAAGATCATTAACAACAGATCAAAACTTTCGTTTATACAATTAATAGTATATAAAAACTGCTCCTAATCACAAAATAATAACTGGTTGGACAAATAAAGAAAGACACTCATATCATAATTCAAAATATCACAAAAAATAACAAAGTGCTGCACTCTTGAAATGAAGTCAAAGTTAAAGAATTAGTCAAAAGTATCTTAAATACATAAAGTAAGATTGCGTTCTTGGTTACACTTATCACAGAAACAGAAGTATTAGGCCAAAATGCTCAAGGCACACAATCTATATATCAATTAAGATAGTTACCCTTAATTCATACAAAGTGAAGTAATAATATCAGTGGTGCAAGTGAAAGTGTGCAACAAAATAACCAAGTCTGGGGGGGCTACATAAAGTGTATCAGGAATATTCACAACATATATACAAAGTTGCCATAAGGTAGCAAATCCAAATCACACCCTAATAGGCATAATTCATATCATAAATCAGAACTTTATGAACCTAAGTAATTAATAAGAATCAATTATCAGCTAGCAAAAAAATCTCATTACGCAGCATAAAATAACAAAATCTGAATTATAATCATAAAATGTCATAAGTGCTGTGGCTTTCAATATAATCAATTAACAGTACAGTGTGAGACCATGTCAAATGGTGCAGAGAGGTCCAGGAGAATGAGTGCTGCTGTGTCTTCTCTGTCAAGGATCATAGGGCGGTGATGAGCGCTGTTTCTGAACTGCGGTTGAGCCTGAATCTGGAATGCATGTCATCGAGGAGCTGGTGGTTTGTGAGGTGGTTGGTGAGGTGTCAGTTGATTAGCTTCTGTAAAAACTTTGCTGGGTATGGTAGCTGCAAAGAGTGACTGGTTCAACCGAAGGTTTCTTGAGCAGAGGCATGATAGTGGCATTATCTAGGTGTCTGGGAATGTAGCTGAGTCGATGGAGGCATTGATGATGAGTGTTAGTGCTCCGCTGATCAGTAGGAGTCCTTTGGTGAAGGCGAGGGGGCAGATGAGGTCCCAGAGTGGATGATCTTCATGGTGGCAGCAATTTTGATGGTGGTGATGGCAGGCCACGAGATCAGGGTTCATTCATTTTCAGTGTTGGGAAATTGAATTGCAACAGTGACGGGGTCTCATTGAAGGTCGAAGATGCTGTATGTGGAATAAAGTAATAAACTCATTTCTATTGCACATGACAAACATTTAGGAGTCACTGCCACATGTAAAAAAACTCAGAGAAAATTATTGGTGGCCCTCCATGAATACTCAAGTCTCTTCCTTTGTAGATTTGTGCCCTCAATGTATTGTTTCCGACAAGCATTGGAGAACCACGCAAAATCCCCTTCGTCCAGTTTCTTTACCTGATACTCTCTGGATGAAAGTTGCTTTGGATATCGGTGGTCCTTTAAATTTTTTGCCTAACTGTTCTAAGTTCTTATTGTTACTGATTGATTATTACTTCAAGTGGATTTACTTTTCTTTTGTAGATTCTGCTTCTACCCAATCTGTCTTACAATTTCTAAAAAAAAAAAGATTTCTCTGGAAGGCCCTCCAAAAGAGTTAGTCATCGAAAAGGCACCCATGTAATCTCCGCTGCCATGAAAAACTTCCTAGAAGACTTTGACATCAAATATTTACAAGTTGCTTTGTGTAGCCCATCAGCCAACAGGTTAGTGGAGAGAGCAAATCGCTTCCTAAAAGAAGGGATTCAAACTGCTCTCTCCTCAGGTTTAGATTACAATCTTTATCTGAAAGACAAAATACATGCCTACCACAATTCACCTCATTCTACCACTGGGTACACTCTATTCGAATTGTTAAGAGGTAGGAAATGTTGTTCCAAACTCCTGCCTTCTTGGCTGGAGCGACATTCTGTTTTTGATTATTCCACTAATCGGGATTCCATTTTACGCAATACTGTATCTTTTGCACAACATAAACAAAAATGTCACTATGACAATATTAAACATACCCATGACAAAGATTTTTCTGTGGGTGCTTGGGTTCTCGTCAAGAAACCATTTGGAGACAAGAAAGGGGAATCTTCTTTTACTCTACCTTGTAAAATTATGAAAGTTGGTCTAAGTGCTTGTTTATTGCATGATAGGGGGTGGTGGACCAGGGGCAGACTTGTTCCCATTTCTGACATGCAAGCTGACATTTACAAGAAAACTGTGGTACCATATCCTTCTGATGACTCTATTTTATTTGAGCCTCAAAAAATATCTAATACCTCTGTTATTCATTCTGATCTTCATGCTCATGTGGATGATCATAATTAGCTTATTGCTCCTGATGTTTCTCTTCCCATTCTTGACTCTCCTTCACCTGCACCTTCTCTTTTACAAGCAAGACAAATTTGTAGACTACAGCAACGTTATAATGATTTGATATTATCTTAAATTGTTTGTAATAAGGGAGATGTTGTAATATACTATTTCTTCTATCTTGTCTCTTCTCTTTTCTTTCCCTCTTTCTATTCCTTTCCCTTTAATTCTTTCTATTCCTTTTCTGCCGTTCTTCCTTCTAGAATCTTGTCATTGAAACTTACTCGGCGCTCGGAGGCGGTATCACTGCTATGGGTCCTCTACTTTGTATCAACTTGTATCCAGAAATAAAGAGAAACCCTGGATTCAACGTTAATCCGCCGCTGGTCTTCTTCGCCACTGCTACACTAGGTGAGAAATGCTGGTAGTCGCTCATTAAAAGTGTTGCATCTCATCTGACAGTGGCTGGTATTTTCTCATTAAGGTATTACACCTCATCTGAGAAGTACAAGAGAGCATTGTCCTTAACCTGAACAGTGTTGGCAGTCTCCCATTATTGTAATACGGGGGGGAAAGTGCTGGTAGTCTCTCATTAAAAGTATTTTACCACTGGTAAGGGGTGCTGGCAGTCTCTCATTAAAGACATTTCACCCCAGGTGAGAGGTGCAGGCAGTCTCTTATTAAACATACTTTACCCTGGTAAGAAGTGCTGTCAGTCTCTCATTAAACATGGTTTACCCCAGTAACAAGTACTGGCAGTCTCTAAGTATTCCAGGTGAGAACTTCTGGTAGTCTCTCATTAAACATATTTTACCCAAGGTGAGAAGTGATGGCAGTATCTTATTAAAAGTATTGTTCCCCAGATTAGACGTGCTGGTAATCTCACATTAAAAGTATTTTACCCCTAGTAAGAAGTTCTAGCAGTCTCTCATTAAATGTATTTCAGCCCAGGTGGGAAGTTCTGGTAGTCTTTCACTAAGTATAAAATTGAGAAGTGCTTGTAATCTCTTATTAAACATATTTTACCCCCAGTAAGAAGTGCTGTCAGTCTCTCGTTAAAGGTATCACACCTCCTCTGACAAGTACAGGTAGACTCTCATTAAAAGCATCTGACTTCCTCTGAAAAGTGTTGGTAGTCCAGCATTAAAATGGATTGTAAACCAGGTGAGAAGTGCTGGTAGTTTAACATTAATAGTATTGTATCCCATGTGAGAATTGCTGACAGTCAATCATTAAATGTATTGCACTCAAGCTGAGAAATGCTTGTAGATTCTAACAGTATTGCTTCCCTGCTGAGAAACAGTGGTGGCCCCTCCGCGAGGGTTGCCCCACTGCTTTTCAGCAGTGAAATAAAGGGAAAAAATGAGAATAACTTGTGTTATTATCATTCTATCCTGTCTTGACTGTGTAAGTGTGCATGAATGTTTGGCCGGCCCAAAAGGGCCAGCCAAACATTGATGCGCACTTTGCATGTTCTTCACACAGGCTGCATTACATCCTGCCTGGAGAACATGCCCAGGCTCCCAGTCAGCATCTGAGCGCCGAACCACAGCGCTCAGACCGATCACAAGGTTGGGATTGGCTTTGGGGAGGCTGGGTGTGCTTCCTATTCTGGCCCATGTTAGGGACTATGGAGCAGAGATGTGGCAGAAAGGTACATTTTTCTTTTTCTTTTTTTTTTCCTTTACACCCGTTCCCCTTGCGCCACCCCTTACCCCGTCCTTGCCGGTCGCCACTACAGAGAAGCGATGGCATGCTCCCTTTCAAAGTAAAGAAGAGAAGGTACCTAGTACTTGACAGTACCTGCGCAATTAAAGCACTCAAATGACTCACATTTTGGCCCAGATTCTAATAGGCGTCTGCTTGCAACCCATAACCCTGCCTAGTCCAGGACCCTTAGTCAGCACCCCTGAGAGGCAGCACATTGCATGACTCCAGGGAAGTTCTTAAGTTACTGATTTGGATTTCTTATAAACAATTCATATCGAAGCGAGAATGTTAGGAAGTTGGTTGAAGAGAAATTGTAAAACAGTCCAGTCCATTACTTGCTGTAAAAAAATTGGAATTAACTAAATAAAGAAATAAAAAAACAAAGAAAAAACGTGTGCATTTTCTCGATCGCATAGATATGGAAGATATAAGTATACAGCTATGCTGCAGACCACGGTTTTTATTGGCTGCCGATGACTGTGCTAAGTTCCACCATCTCTCTTTAGAACATTAAAACGTAAGGCACGTGAATCAGCCGATGGCCAACAGGAGCCGAGCTAGAGGTCACATGAAAATGTCCTACCTCCATCAAAGGTCCATTTGGCACAATTTGATTTATTGAGGTTTTTCAGCAGGGCAAACGTTGAGTGGCTGTGGCAATGAATTTTGCTCTCCACCTTGGCCCCTGAATCCCCCGGACGAAATCTGGCCTGCCAAAAAAAGGTACATCCAAGGTCAATATTCTGAAAATAAGTGGTTTTGAGGGTAAGTAGTTTAGGGTTCAGATAGAATTGAAGAGCCTTGTTAATCACTTCATAGGTCATGGGAAGGTTGAAGAATGATGGCGCCCAGCTAGTAGCAATGGTGGCTGCCTGTGAAGACAATACATAATGTATCAGAGTGAAACTGCTATGAGTAGAAATCTAGTTTATTATTGAGACGGGTATAGCAATAGGAACAAAAGAACTTTCAATCACCGTAGTGATTTCTGGGATAAAAATTATCATGTCCTTGCCACGCCTCGCAAGTGAACATCTTTTGGAAAAGTAACAGCTGTGAGCACACGCACACGTTTGACCCCCGCCCGCCTCCTTTGGCGCCCCCAAGTGCACACACTTTCGAGCTGTGACTGCAGACAGCAGGCTCTGTTACGTTTAATCAACGCTCTAGGGAGTATATCCTTTCTTACCCATTGTAGTGAATGTATTTCTCCCATCTTTTAATTTCTGGTAAGTTTGAGTTGGTGTGTATGAATGTGAATGCATGAATGCTTATTTTGTTTAATGGATAGGTCGACGAACGAATTTGTCAGTAAATGAACAAATGAAACAACGATCGAAAGATTGTGTCAGCCAAATTGTGCAGCTTTCAGTGTTTGTACTATGACTAGTCCAGCAATTTCTTGTCAGTCTCTTCAAAGCACTAACGCAGGCACACACCGAGGATATAAATAATGGATGGCAAAACTTTAGAACGTTCATTTATACATTTATCCTGACAGCACTGCTTGTGACTGAAAGCAGCTGCTTGGGACTGTAACTGTAAACGGTAGTTGTTTATCTCTGTTGGTTTTGTTTGCGCTCCTGACCAAGCGCCTGGATGTTCGCTAGCAGTGTTCCTCTAGCGGTAATAGTATCTCATGGCAGTGTAAAATTAAGGATTTTGAAGTGAGACCTGCTTTAGGAGTGTCTGTCTAAAAAAGAGTTGCATTTTGTTACCTACTTTCTACCAATTCGAGCCCCATCACGCCAAATAATATTGAATAATGCAGTAAAAGCGGAGTTGTAGAAATAGACAGATGTGAGATAAAGAGAAAGTTCACTTTCCCCCACAAAATGGATTTCCTGGAATTTCTATAGGATTTTCTGTTCTACCTTAAGTTTACCAAGGCAGCCAGTCTGCAGGTAGTTGTCAACCATGCCCTGAGTGGCCATGCAATTATCAGTAAATAGTGCCCAATAAAAATGGTTAAATGTGGCCAGAATCTAACAGACCTTTAGACAGTAGAGTTACATGAGGCCAGAATTTCCGAGTGGTCAGATACTAACTTCCTTGTTGCATCCCTAATGCCTCGTATAATATTCTTACTACTCTTGTCCTTCATTTAAAATGCCAATAAATGGCCCATCTGCTTGCTATTTTCGAAGCATGACAGGTGGTGTTAACTGATATTTCAACCTCACCTAGTCGCAAACCCTTTTCTTCGTTCTCATGCACAACGTGGTCAATTGATCGAAAACTCTGACAACACTTAGAGGCTTCTTCGACCTTCTGTACTCGATCATGATTTTTTTGCAGGTCATGCAGCACCCCGCACCTCTACTTCCAGTGTCTATGTACTCAGGTGTTTCAACACTTGTCTTGCACTGACCATCAAGCCTGCTGAATGTTCAACAGGCCCGGTTTCTTGATCTTTGTATCTCAGACACTTAGCCTCAACATGAATGCAGTTGGGCAAATTTAAAGGAATGTCTATGGTGGACTAGAACAAGTGACTGGCCTAGGTTATAACATTCCCTTCACAGGAGTGTTTCATTATGTTGCACAAATCATAGCAATAGCAGTGAATGCATAGAATAGTCTGATGAGCTATAATGACTGGGAAAATCGACCATATCAAAATGTCACCACATTGCTTCGTCCATGCTGCTAATGCAAAGTAGCCCTTGTAATAACACCATAACTGCACATAATTGTCACAGTGCTAAATTCTAAGTTTATCAATGTTGCAGGAATGCCCATATTTCTAGAGTGTCCGTAAAGATTCAGTAATGCACATATTTTCCCGGTGTCTACAGTGCTATAATATTACGCAGATGTGTCCTGTTTTTAAAATGGCACACTAATGCTTGTCTAATTTCCACAATATCACAAATATGCATATATTTTCAAATGTTACAGTGGTGCACGTTTTTACTGAGTTTACACAATACTGCAGTAATGCCAATAGGCTCCACATTTACCATCCATCATGTTGTAGCACAACGTTTTCGATTACTATCTCTGTTTCACCCTAAAATTAACTGTTAAAGGTATTGTCATGCAACTCTCCATGCTTCAACATCATTCTCCCTTTTCTGGAAAAATCACGCTAGATTCAATTAACAGTCTGTTTTGTCATGGTGTGTCTATTGCAATGCGTATTAACCGGTCCTACCACCAAATTCCAATTGCAGAAATAGGGGAGTGATCGGTCTAGACCTATAAAAGTCCCTGGATGACGTAATGAATTATGGATTTAGCATATTTGTCACATAGTTTGCAGGTTTCACAAAAATGTTGTTTCAAACTCAAATTGATCAACATAATACTGCCAGAATACAAACAATCACACAAGCGTTTAATGAATGTTTGCCCCTGGTTTAAAAGCATGTATTACACAGAAAAGAGATCTTGATTGTGAGTTATCTTCTGAAATCCACAGGGCTGACTGCATTTGCAGGAATTGTAGCTTTATTAAACACATAAAGAAGTTAATACGATGGTTAGCACAGCATTTTCTCTTTCTTTCAGTGACTGTAAAAAAACATTTTTTCTAAGCATGGGTGACATTTTAATTACACCAGCATAATTTGCGTACTTCTGGGAATTTTGTATAAAACTTCTTACTCGAAATTCCCCAAATGACACCATTATGCCATGTTGTGTAATTATAATGCATTCGCCGTAACAAAATTTACGACAAGCATACCATTTGCAGTAAATCATGAACAGCAGAAGACATATGTCTGTTGTTCACAATTTTTTAGCACAATTATTGTCCTTGCATCAAAAAACGAAGCCTGTATACATTTCACAATAAAATATAACTCTATATTATTCGCATTTCATGTACCAACTGGCAATTATGCATAGTTTCATCGAAATTTTGCGTAACTACATGTAAGCAAATTATGCTAATTTTAAATACCCGAGTTTTCACAATGGCAGACCTTCTTTCAGAGCATTATTGAGCACATCTTACAAGCTCACACTTGCAGGCAGGTCCTTGATACAGTCATCTGACAATGAATCCTCTCCAGTGTGCGAAAACAAACATTCTAAACACAGAACCCTGTCAGCAAAAATATAAATACGCTGTACTTCATTTTTCCATTTTCAGTCTTGATTAACTACAGTGTCAATGTATTACAAATGAAAATCATAACATAGACTACTTTTCGATTTCCTTAGAATACTGTTTTACATTTACAATTTGACATATTCCTCTAAACAATGACAGATATATCAGAATTCTCACCTTAAAAAAGAACGCTAAGAATGAAACTGGGGAGGATGCTCAAATATTTTAAATCTTTCTAAACATTACTAAAATTAATTATGAAACCAGGTAATATGAAAACTACATGCTGAATAACATGTAATATGGTCCCAAGTTGCCACCAAATCCGGGTCAAATATTATCTCATTTTCAATCTTATTCTCTCTCTTCCCCACCCCCCGCAACTCCCCCTCCCAAAAAAAAATAAAAAAATTATATATATATATATCGCAGACTGCCCAGAACCAACAAGTGGTAGTCCCTGAGGGATCAGACACCGATACTATTTCCATCTATAGTAGTGGGGGGTCTGATGATGAAATGATTGCCCAGCACCCTGGTACTAGTAGTTTCACCCCTTCTGAGGAATTGGTTTTTATAGTGGAAGATCGGCGGAACACTCTAAGGTCGAGAGGGACACAGCCAGCAAGAGGAAGAGGCGAAACAAATCCCGTAAAGAGAGGAGGAAACGGCAACAGCTACGGGAAAAAGAAAAAAGGAAGGGGGAATGCCCAAATGAAGTAATAAATAATTTGTTGAAATTACCCACCACAAAGAATTCCAATGAAGAAGAAAAAAATACAAATAAAGAAAAAAATATCACAGAAGTAAAAAATAAAATAAATAGCTCAAAAGAAAAAATAAATTCACAAGAAAATGATAAAAATTCTACGAGCACTATCTGTTTTGACAACTCTGATGTAAAAAACACGGTGATCAATCTAACAGAAATTGATTTAAATGCAGCGGAAACTCAACTTCTTTCATTGGGTCTCTCTTACTGCCCAAATAATGGATTCAAGTACGTACAAGCCAGAATAGACACTTTTAAATTTATAAGGAAACTTAAACTTTTGAAATTCCACACCACAAATAAAAAAAGTGAAAAAGCAAGAGCAATTGTAAATGAATCACAAACTTATAAGAACTTTACTATTGCTGACACATTGGCTCTTAAGACCGCTCATTCTCTTGCCATTGATGATGATGCATCAAATAACACCCAGGAGATATTAGGTACTATGGGTATCAGCAGTGGCAGTGCTGGCAATAGTCCCTTTTGTCCCAAATCCACATTTGTCCCAGTGATGCCTCGGGACGCCATTGACATTTTTAATGACAGAGTTGTGGATGATTTGAAGGAGCTCAATAAAACTGTGGCTAAGAATAAAAAAAGAAGAAGTTTCAGAGATAAACAATATTCTCTACTAATGCGCAAAATTAAATCTAAGGGTGACATTATTGTCAACAAAGCGGACAAAGGTGGTAATGTTGTTTTATGGCCACGTACTTTATATCTAGAAGAAGCGGAAAGACAATTAAAAGACCCATTTTGTTACAGGAAAGCCTCCTACAATGAACTCAATAAAGTAAAAACTCTTGTACATTCTAATCTTGCATCTTGGAAGAGGGTAGGATTGATCAGTAAAAAGGAATTTGACTTTTTGAAAAAAGATTTTCCTATTACTCCGACGTTGTATCTTTTACCGAAGATTCATAAAGGCACTACACCGATACCAGGGCGGCCAATTATTTCTGCTCAAAATAGCCTGTTGGAACCCCTCTCCAAGTATGTTGATTTCTATTTACATGGATATATGGAGGCACTTCCTAGTTACCTAAAAGACACTGGTGACTTTTTGATGAAACTTAAAGAAGTTGTTTGGAATCCTAGCTATCTTTTTGTAGTCATGGACATAACATCTCTGTACACCTCCATTAATCATGCTGATGGTTTGAATGCTATTGAATATTTTTTATCTACTAGAGACATCAAGTTCTATGAACATAGTAAAATGCTCATCAGTATGATTGATTTATGCCTTAAGAATAATTTTTTCCTTTTCAATAATGAAGTTTATCAGCAACTGCGTGGTGTAGCCATGGGTGCGTGCTTCTCCCCCAGCTACGCGTGTTTACACGTGGGCTGGTGGGAGAGGCACGTCCTGGGTGGCATCCGTAGTCTGGAGGAGGATGAAATTGGCATAGTAAAGATGTGGCGCTTCATCGATGATGTTTTTATAATTTGGCAAGGGTGCAGTTCATCAGCAAAAGAATTTGTTAGTAATATCAATAACAATTCTTTAAACCTAGAGTTTAGTGCCAATATTAGCGATGTTAGTGTCAACTTCCTAGACGTGGAGGTCTACATTAAGAATAATGAAATCATGACTAGGATGTACAGAAAATCCACAGCTGGGAACTCAATCCTACATGCCCAGAGTAACCATCCCCACCATCTTATTAAGAGCATCCCGTATGGGGAGTTTTTAAGAATTAAACGGATATGCAATAATGAGATTGACCTCATGAACTGTTTGTATGGATCTTACCAAAGATTTTTACAAAGAGGCTATGAAGTTTCTAACCTCACTAATTCTCTCAAAAGGGCTTTATCAACTCAAACAAGTGTAATGATACAACAACCTGCTGCAGACACTTCTGAAGAGGCAGTTGTTACAGTGAAAGAATCTTCCATTCGGCTAATTACCACTTTTAATAACCAACACAAAAAGATGAGGCAAATAATTAAATCTAATTGGCCCATCTTAAAAACAGATATTGTGGTGGGCCCATTGGTGGGAGACCTTCCTAATATTACTTTTCGACGAGCACCCTCTATGAGGGATGCTCTAGTCAAAACTAGTCCTGAAACCATTATTAAACCTAATTGGTACTCCAGCAAAACAGGCTTTCGTAAGTGTAGTTCATGCCGGGCATGTAAATTCGGTGTGAACACCAGCGAGTTTGTTGAGGCTTTTACGGATGCAGTAATTCCCATAAAGAATGTATATACTTGCAAAACAGACCATGCGGTCTATGTTTTAAGATGCACGTGCGAGCTATACTATGTTGGGAGCACTAAGTTGCAAGTATTTAATCGAATATTACAGCATCTACGTGCCATTGTGAACTCCGATCCTAATTATCCAGTGGCACGCCACTTTAAGCTGGTACACAACAACAACCTGAATGACCTGCAATACTTTGTTATTGATGCAGTCCCCGTGAATAAGAGGGGTGGAGATAGAGAGAAGAGACTTAGACAACTAGAAAGTCAATATATTCTGAGGTTAAATAGTAAGATCCCAAATGGGCTTAACATGGGAGAAGATCTGAACAATTTTTTGTAAATATTTTATTTCATTATATGCATAACCTTTTTATAATGGATTTTATACCTTTTGTATATGGTTTTAATCTATTTTGACTTCGTTATGGATGATCTATGGATGAATTTACATTGTTACTCTGACCATCGTATTATCTTTGCATTGATGTATGATTTTCTGTATACCGAGCTGTACTAACTTGTAGTTTATAGGTATGTCCTATTGTCTGCTACCAAATGAATTCCAAAATATGTGATTGCCCTAGTTCCCCCTCCCTTTATTAACTATAGATATGCACTGCCGACTCTTGCACTTTATTAGCACTTTGCACTTTATTAGGTTTTCTAATCTGCTCCGGATTCTTATCTGGATATAAAATGTTTGATGCTGAATTTTTGGGATTTTGCACCTTGCACTTTTTTTCTATGCACTTTAAAAACTTTTTGTGGTTATTAACTGCATTACTGGTTTTAAAACATACCCCACTGAGATTGGCTCTTATCGTTCAGTTATAATATACTAATAAGGTATTATGATTACCCATTGGGCACTTGCCCTTTATGTCTATTAAGAGAATTTTTTCCTGTTTTGAAGACAGTTAAAATTGTACAGTGATTTCAGTGTTATTGCATTTAGCATTTACTTTACATTGTACATAGTATGTGGATGAAATACTTTCTTTACTGAACGATATTACTTTCATGTCTATTCATATGTGGGAGGAGTCTCGTTTTCCACCAGTATTTAACCACTTATGTCTCTGGGTCTTGTCATGTGATCAAGTCCGGGTTTACCGGACGAAACGCGTCATGCCGCCATCCCCATTGATGGAATAAAGCACACTATTTCGTTGTGAAACCTTGGTTTGTGGTCTGTACCTGGCTGTGTCCGTTGCTGTTGGTGTTCGGCGCTTCAGGATTGTGGATTCCTATATATATATATATATATATATATATATATCTTCAAAAAGAAAGCCAGACTGCAGCCCCGGGTCCCCAGGGCCGGACAGATGACTCGACGAATCCAATCTAAGGCAGGTGACTTTATTGAGCAGAGCTGAACAGAAGTAAAAAACTGACGCGTTTCGGGCAGATGCCCTTGATCACAGTCAAATCTTAACCCCTCATGCCTGAACTTTTAAAGTGCTAGTGCACACCATGTGATCACAATAGAGATGAAGAAAATACTATTACTACGTATCACTGGCATGGGTATGAGGCAGGGAGGATGATAATCAATATGCATACTTAAAGTCTCCCAAACACCAATTAATATCTGAATAAATTCATTGATATCTAAAATCAAGATTGCTTCTGCATAAATGCTTGAACATGGGGAAAAAAAAAAATTGGGGGGTGAAATACAAACATGTATAGCCTATAGGCAATTTACATATATTAGCAGCTTGCATGATGGATATATACTGACCTCCATAAGACTTAATACGGAAAAGGGCATGTATAAACATGATAATGTCGCTTAAAGCACATATTACAATACTGGAAAGGTATCATTATGAACAAACGTTCTACAATGCAGCATATACCTCTACAAGATAAACGATATACTATGTGCAAAAAATCGCCAATAAATACTATACATATATACAATAAAAAAAACATGAGCCATATTTACAATCTTGTGGGGACATCTAATATTGATGGCAACCCCAACTCGGTGCTGATATTAAGGGGACATCTAAACATGATGGCAACCCCTCCTTTGTCTAACCCATTTCCTACGTCTGATAGTTGATCTCCAAAGTTCGTGATATGTGTGCCCAACATCTAATAAGTGAGATAAACAAAAAAAAAAGAAAAAAAGAAAAAAATATATATATTTTCCATATAATTCTGTTTTTTTTATATAGTCCGATTAAGACTAATATTTTGGATTCACTCCTAAGTTCAATTAATGAGAAAATATATAATCTAGGTAAATGAAGAATACAAATTAAAGAAGGAAGGGAACAAAAAAGCTTCTTTTTAAGTCGAAAGGAGGATTAATATGAATACAAATAAGCGAACTGATACTCCAAAAAATGAACACAAATTGAAGGGTCTCATTGGGTTACAGGAATAGGGTAAAGATCTGCACAAAGGACAATCTTACAGAAAATGATATAAGTCTTCTGTGGTATTAAGACCATTTGGAACATTCGTATCAAGCTCCAATATCATTTTTGTTTCAAGTTGGCGAAACATTTTGTCTCTGTCTCCTCCCCGACGGGGTTGGGGTACAGATGTCAAAACGTAGTAGCTGAGACACTCCAGATTGTTGTTGTGTACACTCTTGAAGTGTCTCGCCACTGGATAAGAATTGTCATTATTTACAATTGCTCGGAGATGCTGTAATATCCTGGCATGCACCGCAAGCCGAGTACTACCAACGTACCTCAGGCCGCAAGTACAAGCCAGGATATAAACAGCAAACTCCGTCCTGCAACTGTAATTACCCTTGATCTGTATTGGTGCTGGACTGAATGGAGTCATGTAGGTGCTGGTGTTAACACCAAACTTGCAAGCTCGGCAACTGGAGCATTTAAAAAAACCTCGACGTTGCGGGAACCAGGGTTTCTGTTTTAAAATTTCAGAGAATGGATTGGTGACATGGTTGCATAATGAAGGTCCTCTCCTGAAAGTGATTTTAGGGTTATCAGGGAGTTCAGGTGAGATAACACTGTCTGTTTGAAGGATTGGCCAACTTTTTGTAAGGATTGATTTTATTTTCCTGTTTTGGCAACTGTATGATGTAATGAATCTCAACGCTGATTTTTCAGGGTCCTCACTGATTGTTGAACTCATTCCTTTCTGTTGAAGGAGGCAGTCTCTAGACTTCTGATTCATTTTATTGACTGCTCTTTTTAGAGTATCAACGCGGTACCCTCTTGTTTTAAACCTACTGAGAGCTTCCATGGTACACTTCTCCAATTCCTCTTCACTGCTGCAAATCCTTTTAAGACGGAGCAGTTCCCCATAAGGAATATTTTCAATTGTATGGTACGGATGGCCACTACTGGCATGCAGAGTAGATATGCCCGCAGTGGCCTTTCTGTGGAGGGTGGTAGCCAACTTGCCTGACTTATGGAAAACCTTAACGTCTAAGAAATCAACTGATTTATTACTGATATGGTGGGTGAACTTGAGATTGTATTCATTAGCGTTAAGTTTGTGAATAAAAGCAAGTGCACTCAATTCATCCCCTCTCCAGATTAAAAACACATCGTCAATAAATCTTACCCACATTTGCACTTTTTCTGCAAAGATGTCATGATGCGTGCCCATGAGGACCTGCTTCTCCCAATAGCCCACGTGCAAGCACGCGTAGCTAGGGGAAAATCAGGCCCCCATCGCCACTCCCCTCCCCTATATATATATATCCCAGATATCCCAGTCATCCATCCAACTCCAAGGAGTAAATGGCACGTTACTCATGGTCGGTGAGTATAGGGCTATTTTATTTAGTTCAGGTCTCCCACAGCCCCGCAAAGATAGAGAGACGCGTTTCGCCTGCGCAGCAGGCTTTATCAATCTTATATATATATATATATATATATATATATATATATATATATATATATATATATATATATATACACACATATGGCATTGGATTTGATTTATCCACACAGGTAGCTATATGGGAACAGTACACTGGTATTTCGCAGTTATTTTGCACTGTTCATGGCTGTACTGCTATAAAATCATTTTTATGGCAGATTTTTTATCAATTATGGTTTTTTTAGGAATCAAACAAATGCGATTTTTAAGAAATATTGATTTAAAAATAAATTTTAAATATTGTATTTGTATTTATTTAAATATTTATGTACAAGCCCAATGTATCACAAAAAGATGAGGTCATCAATTGCTACAGGACAGTATTTTTTCTATATCATTGCCTGCTTAAGCTCTGTTCGACTTGCACTTGCACTTTAAATACTGGTCTATCGTAACGCAACATGTCATGTGATCAAGCTTCAGGGGAAGCGAAACGCGTTATGGCGGACAGGCTGGGCAAAATAAAAGCACTCTAATTTTGCACTAAACTTCGGGTCTGCTGTTCGTCATTGTTTTAGGTCAAGGAACAATTGAAGGTGACGACTTACTTCATATATATATATATATATATCCGATCCAAACTCCTGCTATACCTCCCAACCGGAATTAAATTCAGACAAAGAAAGGCAGGTACAGACCACTCCACAGCGCTGTAATGGTATTCAAAGGTGGTTTGTTGACCCCTTCTCGTCAGCATGACGCGTTTCGGCTACGTCACGGTAGCCTTGATCATATATATATATATATATATATATATATATATATATATATATATATATATATATATATATATATATATATGTGTGAAGCTATGACTACACATGTTAAAACATGGTCATGTTTTATTGAAGCTTTATTTGTAATATGGGATGGTGACTTAGATACTGCTGAAGAATTTGTGAAGGCCATTAACAACAATACCCTACACTTGAACTTCACTGCTAATATAAGCGCCACGTCAGTAAGCTTCCTAGATACAGAGGTTTTTGTGGGAGATGACAGAATTGAGACCAAACTCCACCGAAAAGCAACAGCTGGCAATTCGACACTCCATGCCAATAGCTCCCATGTAAAAAACCTGATCACTAGCATCCCCTATGGGGAGATTCTTAGACTAAGGAGGATCCACAGTAAGGAATGTGACTTACTAGTGGCTCAACAAGAGTGCAAACGGAGATTCATAGAGCGGGGCTACACAGAAGATGTGATTAACATAGCTATTGCTAAATCAATGAAAAAAGAAAGGCTGGAGTTTTTAACAACATGCATAAACAAAACTGAAGTTGGAGTAAAAAGTACCACGAGCGAGGAAAAAGAAAAATACAAAACATTTAGAATTATTGTCCAGTATAGCCAACAGCACAAAAAGGTAGAATCTATAATCAAGAAAAACTGGCCTTTGGTGCTTAGCGACCCTATAATTGGTCCTAAATTGCCCAAAAAACCATCAATAACCTATAGTAGAGGACGCTCTATGCTAGATAAACTCATCCTCCGCCCGACTCATCCTGGACATCCCCCGACGCAGCCACATCTCCGGTCACCTGAGAGACCTGCACTGGCTCCCCGTCAGCAAAAGGATCACGTTCAGGCTCCTTACCCACGCACACAAGTCTCTCCACGACCTGGGCCCCAAGTACCTCAACGACCGCCTGACCTTCTACACGCCCACCCGCCAGCTACGTTCCACAAGCCTCACCCTCGCCGCCGTACCACGCATCCGAAGAGCCACCGCCGGAAGAAGATCCTTCTCCTACCTGGCAGCCAAGACTTGGAACTCCCTCCCCATCCACCTCCGGCTGACACAGGACCATCTCGCCTTCAGGAAACAACTCAAGACCTGGCTGTTCGAGCAGTAGCTAACCCCTCCCCAAAGCGCCTTGAGACCCTTCCGGGTGAGTAGCGCGCTATACAAATGGTTATGATTGATTGATTGATTCATTAAAACAAGTCCAGAGGTCATCGAATCAGCTAATTGGCTACAAACTCATACTGGTTTTTACAATTGTAAAGTTTGTAAAGCATGCCAACAGGGTACAAATAAAACATCCTACTTTACACCCTTTGATCAGAAAGAACACAAAATCAATAAGCTACTGACATGTAAAACAGAATATGCCGTCTACATATTGTCCTGCCCCTGTAATTTACTGTATGTGGGGAGCACTAAGCTCCAAGTACATGAAATAATTTTTCAACATTTAAGGGCGATATATAATCAGGACAATACCTACCCAGTAGCGAGGCATTTCAAATCAAAACATGAATCAAACAGCCCTGAACTTAGATTTTTTGTCATCGACTCTGTTCCAGGAAGTAGGAGAGGTGGGAACAGGGAATAAAAATAACTGCAATTAGAGACTAGATATATTCTGGAACTAAACACAAAGCAGCCGTCTGGTCTCAATATGTCTGAGGATTTGTTTACATGCCTTTGATTTACAGATCTACTGCCTATCTCATCTCATGAATTTTATCTATACTGAATTTTAGCGGAATGAATTTTTTATACCATATTTGTTGAATATTTATGAATTCGTTTAAATAGTCCATTTTACTCATGTACCTTTTTAATACAATTTTTTATGCATACCTATTATAAGCTAATTCTTATCTATTTTAGATCGTAATTCTTAAGCTTATATTGTGCATTAATTAGAGTGTATAGTATGTTATGTGTGAGAGGACTATCTTAAAATCAATTTATATTTGTATTTACCTCTATTATAAAGATGTTTACCACAACCAAAAACTCATCATAACATCAACCATTCCCTGCTAAATAGAAATAGTAATTTTCTTTAACATGATCCCTTGGTATTTAGACCGATATTTCAAAGATTCAATGTTCCCACATGAAACTCTGCTCTGCACATAGTACTTTAAGAAATATCTTGCACCTTTAATTTCAAACGTTACTGGGGTTCCAGTACAATGATGAAATGTAACGTCCCTCAGTACTGACTTAATGTATTCATACAGTTATAAAACAAGTCAAACATAAAAGTGTATAAACTGATCTTCGTACCGAAAATATCCAATGCCCATAAAACACTCCATCTGAATGACCAGGTCATATTTTGCGACACTTTTTTGCACAATCACTTATTGCACTCACACATAACCTTTGAACATTGGTTTTTAATGCAAATGACGTTATTTTGTGGGATTCTACAAAATGAGGCAGTTTTACTGTGCTTTTTTGTTTAATTATTGAATTGATAATTTTTAGGATTATGTGCAATATTTATTTGCAAATTTGCACAGGCAGTTTGGAAATAAGCACTTTTGAACTAAAAGAATGATATGTGACATTTTAAAATGAAGAGAATTGCTTTTCTATGTCTATTATCTGTGGATGCCTCGAATGTAAACATCATGAACATGCAAAATGTATTTAAACCAATGTGAGTCCCTACACTGTGTCATGTGAGCAAGGCCCGAGGGAGGGGCCGAAACACGTCATGACGACCACAAGCACCGAATAAACCTTTGAAGCACCAAAGTGTGGTCCGTATCCGTTATTGAAACTTATGCAGGACTGCATTAGGAAAGCAGAATACCTTGATATATATATATATATATATATATATATATATATATATATATATATATACACACATACAGAAAGAAAGAGATACATATATATATATATGTATATATCCCCAATTACGCTGCCACAGTTTGAGGTGCACGCAATGACAGGCGAACTCAGCCACCACGATTAAGTCCTTTATTCAGGCACAACGAGACACAGCGTTGGATATTTCATTAAGCCCCAACGCGTTTCAGGGCTCCTTCTGCTCCTTGCTCACGGGGCAGACATGCAGCGGCAGACGTGGGAAGAAAACAAGTCCCTGATTTGTCCTGTTTCATAGCTTCTATTGCTGACGTCATCTAAGGACTTCTGGGATTCGTAGTCCTCCAACCACCATACGACCCATGTTGGGCTCTACCTCCTGTAAAATAAAATCAAACCCTTAGTCGGGCCTCCAAATCTGTGTCCGTTGAAGATTAAATACGCACAACCTGTCATTCTGCAATTCGGTTTCTCAATTTTTCGAAGCCTGCAGTCCACAAATACTTTAGTGATGTTGCCACCTCCCCGACCTGGCTCGGCCGGTAAATATTTCCAATTACGCTGCCACAGTTTGAGGTGCACGCAATGGCAGGCAAACTCAGCCACCACGGTTAAGTCCTTTATTCAGGCACAACGAGACACAGCGCTGGATATTTCATTAAGCCCCAACACGTTTCGGAGCTCCTTCTGCTCCTTGCTCACGGGGCGGACATGCAGCGGCAGACGTAGGAAGAAAACAAGTCCCTGATTTGTCCTGTTTCATAGCTTCTATTGCTGACGTCATCTAAGGACTTCTGGGATTCGTAGTCCTCCAACCACCATACGACCCATGTTGGGCTCTGCCTCCTGCAAAATAAAATCAAACGCTTAGTCGGTCCTCCAAATCTGTGTCCGTTGAAGATTAAATGCACACAACCTGTCATTCTGCAATTCGGTTTCTCAATTATTCGAAGCGTGCAGTCC